>NC_091077.1:82267500-83517500 GCF_032405125.1 Capricornis sumatraensis
AGGTCTTGTCCTTCAGGTGGGAAGGACTATCAAATAGTATGTTTAGAGGTGGCTGTGCAATCACTAGTTTCAGACAGTCTGTCTGATGATGGATGGTGCTGTATTCCTATTCGGCTGATTGTTTGGTCTGAAGCATCAGGAGCCTGTAGCTGTTGGGTAGGACCAGGCCTTGATGCCAAAATTGTGACCTTTGGGAACGCTTACTCTAATCAATATTCTGAGACCTCTGCCACCAGTGTTCCCCCACCTCAGAGACCCCTGGCGAGCTACAGCCTGTCCCTGCTTCCCTAGGCAACCCTCCCAAGCCTTGTAGGTAGGCTTGGCCCAGGCTCCTGTGGAATTTCTGCTTTGGACTTGGTCCCAGTGCATATGTATCCTTGTGTGCACCCTCTAAGAGTGGAGTCGCTATTTCCCTCAGTCTTATGGAGCTCTTTCACTCAGCCCTACTGCCTTCAAAGTCAAATGCTTTGGGGATCCCTCCTCCAGATACCAGACCCTCAAGCTGGGAAACCTGACATGGGGCTCAGAGCTCTCACTCATGTTGGGGAACCACTGTGATACAATTATTTTCCAATGTGTGGGTCACCCACTCAGTGGATATGGAATTTGCTTATATTGCTAAAGCGCCCCTCTTCCCATCTCATTTTGGCTTTTTCTTTGTCTTTGGGTATAGACTATCATTTTTGGTAGGTTCAAGTCTTTTTTGTCAATGGTTGTTCAGGAGTTGTGATTTTGGTGTTTTCATGAAAGGAGGTTAGGCCAAATCCTTTTACTCTGCTATCTTGTTCAGTAATCTTCCATGATGTATTGTTAAATGAGGAGGGTACAAAAACATGTATTTTGTCCTAGTGTGTACAAATAAATAGTATGCTTTACCTCTACATGCATGTCTTTACATGACTATCTTTATATGAATTGTTAATAGAAGTTGTTTTTAGACTGTTAGGATTACTGGAAACTTTTTTCTTTCTTCTTGTGTATTTGTATTTTTAAGTTTTCTGTAATTCATAGATTTAACTTTTGTAGTGAGAAAAAAAATTGAAGGCCTCATTGCACCATCTCTCAACCAGATGACTTATCATTTAGGTCACCATTCTCTTAAAAGGCAGAAATTTCAAAGGCAGAAATTAGAAATACCTCCCACTGAGTGACTCATACTATTCTAGGACGATGAGGGGTAAGGGGCGGCTACATTATTAGCATATTGCCTTGGATTTTTGCAAGTAAAAACATTTGGATGGCAGAGAGTAGGGGGGAATGATTAGCAATTAAAGGTCTAAAAGTTATTTTCTTTATATTTTTTTACTCCTTCTTTTCTTTCAAGTTGATGTGGACATTTCCCTTTGCATGGTGTAGCTAATAGGTGAGCTGATTCTTGCTGATATTCAGAGTAAGTTAATCTCATGATTACGCTACAAAAAAAGGTAACAAGCACATGCTTCCTGAATATTTTCTACTGAAATAACCACTGTTGTAATCACATTCTGTCTCCTATAACTCTTTAAAATGATCAAAGTGAGCCCTCACAGAGTTTCTGGCAAGGTGAATTCCTGTGTACATTTCACAAAGTACAACTTCCAAGCACAGTGGGGTTTCCAAGAATATGCCTGGAAAAAATCAAATGAATCTTCACTCTCTAAGAGCTCTGTCTCTGTTTAACCAACTGCTGAGAAATATAAATGGGAGCCAGTGAAGAACAACCTGTTCTATAAATACAGACTAGTCATTAGTTTTTAGAGTTGGTCAAGCTTTTAAAGATCATCAAACTCCAATCTGAGAAAGATGAGACTTTCCCTAAAGTTCTGTATCTATTGTACAGATGGAGGCTCCCTTATCACCATTTTCCCACTATATAAGTGAAGGAGAACTGTGTTCATTTTCTTAAGCTGAAGTTCTATTACCTCACTCATATCTCCCATTATGCCTTTTGGTATTTATGCTACAACTGCAACTACGATATACCTCAGTGGAAGGAAGAAGTGGAGTAGGATTTGTAATATGAGCTATACCTAGATTATGTGAATGAGAATATTAAACCTGGCTTCCCTGGTGGCTCAGACGGTAAAGCGTCTGCCTGCAATGCGGGAGACCAGGGTTCGATTCCTGGGTCGGGAAGATCCCCTGGAGAAGGATATGGCAATCCACTCCAGCACTCTTGCCTGGAAAATCCCATGGGTGGAGGAGCCTGATAGGCTACAGTCCATGGGGTCGCAAAGAGTTGGACACAACTGAGTGACTTCACTTTATTAAATATTTTATTTTTTAATAAATATTTATTTATTAATATTAAATACTCAGGGATATGTATGCTTAGTCAGTCAGTCGTGTCTGACTCTGTGACCCCATGGGCTGTAGCCCAACAGGCTTCTCTGTCCATGGGATTCTCCAGGCAAGAACACTGGAGTGGGTTGCCATTTCCTACTCACAGGGATATGTGTCCCCTTTAAAAAAAAATTAAGCAAAAGAATCCAGTTCATTTCAGTTTTAAATCTCAACAAGTTTATTTTCTGAGAGCCAGTTTCTCTAGATGTCTAGAACTAAAAGACAACATTTTTGGATGGATAGAAAAAGTCCCTATGAAATAGACAGTGTTAATATGCTTAAGTAGAAAGAAACCATCTGTAGAATTAGTGATACATGACTAAGGTTCTGTAAAGTCTGCTGGTGTACCAGCGCTAGCTCACCAGTACCTTCCAAAGACCACTTGTTTCCTTGTAACTCCATTGGGTGTGATTCAGAGTGTCCAAGATCATCTATCATTTTGTTGGACTTCTTCAGTCCCTCTGCTTAATGGCTGAGCTATTTATGTAACATTATTCCACATGGGAAAGCCCAGCTGTTAAAGTTTTAGAATCAGGAATAAGAACACATTTTTATTAGATCTTTCATCTTGTCTACAGTGTGTTTTTCTTGGTTTAAATATGAAAACAGTATGCTAGCTTCTCTGCCATAACTCACTCTCCTGTACATGTCTTTGGAGGGGGAGAATGCCTGTGTTGCCCTTCAGGGGTTCCAGAAGGAGGCTTATATAAAACTGAATCTGAAATCAATGTGGGGGATTATATAGTCACCTGTTGAGTTTGAACTCATATGCCTGGGGTAGGCACTGCAGAGGTAAAAAACAACTACTACTATGGATTGGTAGGAGCAAGGGAAGCATGTGAGTCAAAGAGGAGTTTAGGGGGTTAGAAAGTTTCAATAATAGAAGGCATGTTATACTATTTACAAAAATAAACTCAGAGAAGCAGATTTAGAAGGGATAAACAGCTTTGTTTCAAAAATGTTTTGAATTGCTGGGAGGCAATCCAAGTGGGTCTTAAGAGGGTGTGATGCCCTTGTAATGTGTCAGCCTGGTTGATACATTGCAAGCTTGGCCATCCTATATTTTCTAGAATTCTGTTTCTTAGTTTCTTATACAGTTTGGTTTGAGTGGGCTAAGTGACAGTCTCATGTGAAATTTGGGGGCAAAGGTGAAGCTACCACCATTTTGTTAGTTCACACAGGTTGTCACAGATGCACTAACCTTGTTAGCATGAGGCAACGGCTTGACCTATAACTATTCCACTTTCTCCTTCAGTTTTTCTGAAACTGAAAATTGTGTTTAGCTCCAAAGTGATGGGCACTGGTTTCCTTCTGCAACATCCACAGCACCAAGATTAGAGCAGTAATAACTTACATGGGTTGCAGCCCATCCTGAAGCTTCTTGCCTGTCCTTCCATATTACCTACCCTGTGCATTTTAGTTGCAATATGAGATCCAAGGACAGCCTTATAGACCCTATACCTCTAATTTTATAATCAGGTATTGATTCATCCTTTATATGAGTCTCCCAGCCTTTTCTATGGCTTAAAGCAACTGCATAATTTGCTCTGTTTTTCTATTTAACTTACACCAGCCTTTGTCTCAATTCATGCTAGTTTCTTATCAATTTCTTCACCTCAAGTCCCAAGTTCTTTCCCATCTCTCAGTCCTCAAGTATGCTGTTCCTTCTGACTCCTGGCTCATGCTCTTTTCATCTGCAAGTTTTAGCCCAGTCATCAACTTTATGGACTGGCTTTCTCTGACTACTCCATCTAAATCACTCATTGGTGTCTTCAAGGTCCTTACTAGAGGTTGTGTATGCTTACCTAATTATTTTGGTTAGCTGGTCTTCACTAGATTCTAGGTTCTGTGATAGCAGCTTTGTCTTGTTCCACATTGGATACACTGACCCTGGCACACAGCCAATTCTCAAAGGATTCTTCTAGAAACAGAAAAGGAGTTATTAAGGAATCTACCTTGTGTGGCAGACATGTAAGAGGGATTACTTTTCCATTTCTTGGGCATATAAAGATTATCCTCAATTCTACCCTTATTTCTGTTCTTCATTGCAAGTCAAATTAATTGCCCAGCGATTCAGGAGCCATCTCAATAGTTTTCTATGTCCAGTTTCCAAATGTTAACAGATTCAATTACACCTCTTTCAAGGGATGCTTGTGAGGGCAATTCTTAAATATAAAAACTAGTATTGGAGTTGCCAGTTTAGTATGACTGCAGTTTTAAGTTATGGGTTTAGAACTATTGTTACTATGTTATTTTGGCTTTGATTCAGTCAAAGCTCAGAAGAGTGACCCATTAGAGATCTGAATGAGGTTTAGATTACATACTCATAAAACTAAACTTTCTAAAAACTCATCCAACTTGATTATCCTATATTTTGCATTCTACAGCTCTCTTAATTTCATACTGTAAACTTCTTAAACATATTTTGTGAGTCAAAGTATTCTCATCACTTTCCAAGATTTAATAAGAGTTTCCTCCATTTGGGAATAACATTAGCTACAAAGCGACCAAAGAATAAACAATACTTTTATTAAATAAAATCAAAAGGAAAATCCTATCCTGTTTTGCAAAGGCCCTAATGAAATGTTATAGAGTGTTCTGTCTTTCGAACTTTGTCTCCAATGTCAAATCTTTTGGTGTTAAATCTTAAGTTTGCAGATCTCTTTAAAACTTCACTACTGCAAACATTCCTTTTTTGATTCCTTCTTGAAACACCTTATGCCTTAAATGTATTTTTATTCCTTTTAAAGCAGTTTAGTATCTTTGTAAATTATTTTTCCAGCGTTTAGCCTACACATACTACTTGATCAAAAATACTGAAGTGGCTTATAAATTGTACATTTTTGCAATTTGGGTACAAAACCTCAATCACGACACATTTGCTCCTAGGCTACTTCCCTTGCCAAATAAAGCTTTAACAGTAGTGGTGTCTGGCTATTTTGCAGTTTCTGTGTGTTCTCATTCTCTACAAAGTATGTGTGAAGTGACTTACCCTTATTTCCAATATTACGTTTCTCTTTTTTTCCCTCCCAGCAATTCTGTTATGGTTGAGGATATTAATGCAAACCCTTTGAACAGAAAACAGATTTTGCTGTCCTACTATGTTAAACTCAATAGTCTCAAGCAAAGCCATTTTGAATTCTTGTGACATAAGTTGAAAATCAGAAATTTAGTGATTTTTCTTTAGTCTTATATCAACTGGTAGTTACAATGAAGCAGTGAGGGTGATTTAAAGTATACATTGAAGATACAACTAGGATATTGTTTTTCTATTTGTATCTGAAGTACTTTTAGAGTTCTAAACTCACCTAAAAATATAGTTGTTGCAATTTCACTTGGTTAAGAAGTCAATTCTTTCCAGTAACAGGTCTAACAAAGATTTGTTTGTGTAAATCGAGGGCTGGGAAGATAACAGTAGAAAGACCATGCTATCCAAAGCAAGGCACATAGTACATATATGTTTTTTCATATTTTTCAACAAATGGTATAAATTGGCAAATAGTCTCACTCTGATGGATACTGCTCACAGATTTTGATAGCTACTTGCCAGAATATTTGGGCATCTGAAGGCTCTTAGTTGAGGACAGGTTGAAAGTAACTTTCAGCAATTAACTGTCACTTTCACTAAGAATCAGATTTCCAATCTCTGGAGGGAATTCATGACTTCGTATTTAGTCATTTAGACTCTTGAAGGCTCACTCAAAGAAACAGCAATATAATACTATAGACTGAATGGCTTTAAGATGCAAAACAATATAAAAACTCCCTGAAGCCAAACCTGACCGGCCACAGATTAAAATGCAGGCAAAACAGAAACATACTATTTGTATCTTACTCAAAAGGTGGCAATTTCAATACTTTTACCTTCTAAAACAATCTTTATTCATCTGACAAAAGACAAAAGTAGGAGGCTCTTGTGAGTTCATGTTGATTTTTATTACACACCACAGACATGTACACTAACCAGAGAGTAGGATGCTTCTTTGTACTCTCAAAACCACAGGAAATGTATTTCTACCTACCCTCTTTTTTGCAATACTGGAGTGGCATTTCAGATTACCATCTTGGAACTGGTTTAGGGCAAAGTAAAGGAAACCATGAAAGGCAATATATATAGCATAATCATGAGCAATTTTTGGAAGCTAGTACTATCTATTACTTCTATAGTAGCAGACTGAGAATAACAGGGCTGTGCAGTATTAAAAATGCTATTACTTGGGTATTAATTTTATTGTTTAGTTGCTAAGTCGTTTCCGACTCTTTTGAGACCCCATGGACTGTACCCTGTTAGGCTTCTCTGTCCATGGGACTTCCCAGGCAAGAATATTGGAGTGGGTTGCCATTTCTTTCCCTAAGGGATCTTCCCAACTGAGGGATCGAACCTGCGTCTAATGCACTGCAGGCAGATTCTGTACCACTGAGCCACCAGGGACGCCACTTCTTTTGTTCATCTACTCTTATTAGATAACAGGGAAAGTAAAAAAAGGGGGTCCGTAAGAATCTTTCTTTCTTGTTTTCAATTTCCTGTGATACAGTATCTTCTCAAAGGTTTTGAAAGGAGCACATCTCCTTGTTTAGACTGAAAAGATTGGAAATTTCTTCTGTGCACCCAGGAAACGTAGAAATTACAATTACCTTCACTTGTGCACCTGTGCTTTAATAATCCTGACTACTCTTGGCATTGATAGAGTATGAGCTACAAAGTTCCTAAAACTATCTGACCTCACTTGTAAGTCACCTTGCCTTTATATGCTATGCATGTGTCTCCGAAGAGGATACTATTGTATTCTTGGTCCAAAATAAGGTCGGCATGGATATATTCAATATCTTTTTTACACATACACCAAGCGAGGAATTTTATTCTTTTCCTGAATTTTTTCTTTTTTTTTTGTCAGGCAGGAGAAAACACATTCCACTTCAATTTTGAGGTAGGTAATAGGTGGTAATGAGAAAAATACAGGACCCTCTTGGATCTAACCTCTCCACCTTTCTAGGCTTATGTCTTAATGTAGTTGACCCTTGAACAGTGAGGGGGTAAGGGGTGCTGACCCTCTATGCAGTCCAAAATCTATGCATATCCTACAGTCTGCCCTCCGTAACTCTGGTTCCATATCCGCAGATTCAACCAACTTGGGATCATTTATTACTAAAGCATTTACTACTGAAAAAAACCCAATATGTAAGTGGAGCTACACAGTTCCAACCTGTGTTGTTCACGGCTCAACTCCACTTCCCAAGTGGCTTTCACAACAATCAAGGTACTGATAGTCCATAATATATATCCCTGGTGCATTTGCATATTGCTCTTAAAAATTCAGTTTAAGCATGCTTCTCTGGAAGGAAGTTCATATCTCTGATTGAACTGTCACCTTTTTGTTTTCTTCTAGAATCCTGGTATTATCTCGGTAATAAATGCTATCATATTGTACTTCATATAAATAACCTCATTTCTCTCTCACCTGCTACATTAGGAACCACTAGAGTGAAGAAACTGCACTCGTCTTTCTGTCTTCACTGATAATAGACCGAAGGCATTCTACTAATGCCTCTTAAAAATGTTGAAATATAAATACTCTATTTACAAGTGCTAGGTTTTTTAACAAAACTAGCCAGACATCTGTTCATTTTTGACTTTGTGAACTTAGAGAAGTTAATTCATTCAAACCTCTATTTTGTCCTAGGTTAGAACAGATCGATCTGCATTTTACTAAGACTATGGTGTCTATTACAAATTACATTCTACTACTTTTCCCAGCTTTATGAAAGGGCTATTTTGAATTTGATGGTGCAAAGAACATTCAGGATAGTAGTGCCTGGCACAGCAGCATAAGCATTAACAGGATACTGGACTTGTATCTAAACTTTTTTAAGCCACAGATGGAATTCAACAGACTATGTGTTCTTTTGACTGATCATCTTTTTATGATTGCCTGGAAAGAAGACATGCTCCTGCCACTGATACAGCTGAGGCCAATCAGGAACTAAACATCAACACAAACATTCCAGGCAGGCTGGAATCAAGATTCTGGAGCCAGAAAGGAGATTAGGGAGAGTATTCAAACCTAGTAAACTGTGGACTTTACTGCCCATCATCCCATCCGGTCTTGCACCAAGACTGTGTGATACAGGCAGAACCGCTGATGTTTAAATTGATCCTTAATCATCTTCTGCAACCTGCTAAGACCACAAAAGGAGTATCTGAATATTCTGTGGACTACTTAACTATCTACTCTGCCCTTTAGGTTAGACAACAGGATTCAGTGGTAACTCTTTGGAAAAAAAAAAAAGAATATGCTGACTGCCTTTTTCCCCCACAGAATCCTGTGATTTTTTTCCCACCTCCCACAGATCTTATGTTTCAAAAAGTCAGAATGGAGTCAGAAATAAGCTGCTTCCCACTTTGTTCAGCACCTATACACAGTAAAAAAAAATGCTTATATGTTGCCATAAATTTTCCAAAGAAATTATTTCTACCTCTACTTCCACCTACCTCCTCTGAAATGCCAACTTAAAGAGATATGTATGGCAAAACCAATACAATATTGTAAAGTAATTAACTGCCAATTAAAATAAATTTATATTACAAAAAAGAGATATCCTAGAACTGATTATCTAGAATATTCTTGCCCTCTTCATATTAGATTTGTGTTAGTAAACAACTAAAAAAGTTAGGTGACATAGCTTTAGGAAAATCTAGCTGGCAGCAGAGTTGGACAACAGATGGTCACTCAGAAACTAGACTCAGGAAGGTTACTTACTCTTTGTATGCTGATAAGAGTTCTATTTTGGGGAATACCCTGAAAATCCTTGACCTAATGCAACAGCCCAAGAGACAGCGCAGGTAGGAACAATTATCATAACCTGATTACCTAAGGCAAAATATGCCATTTTAAATCAGCTACAGATAAACCAGAAATGTACAATAAACAAAGATACTGACAGCCTACAGAAGCTTTCATCTTTTGCAAAAAAACAAAAAAAAACAAAAAAACAAAAAAAAAAACAAACCAGTAACATGTAACAAGACTTTCTTAGATGTTTCCTAGAATTCTTACTAACCACCTTAAAGTAGTCATAAAAATTTTGTTTCTGCAGAAAGAGCTCCTGGCAGGCTCATTTTATAATAATTCCAAACAGTTTTTTCTTAAAAAAAAAAAAAAAAAAAAAGGTTTAGTCTTATCTTTAGGGCAATTAAATGACAACAGTATCTAATTAAAACTGTAACAGGCAATTTTTAGCTAAGAAGCTCTCCTTAGTTTTGAAATTTTAACTGAATTTTGATTGAACCTTAAATGTTAACCATAAATGTGTAATAACTGCTCTACTACAAAATCTGTAGGTCACATTTCCAAAAATCCTGTTGCCTGGATGAAAATTACTGAAGGTTTTCCTTTATCAACAAAACTCAAAGACATTTTTGCCACGGCATATGGTAAGTAGATTTGAAAGCTGTTTATCATCACTTACTAAGTTATACAAGATTCCAGTTCAAGTTGATATAGAAAACATAAACTAGATTGAGAGCAATGTATTAAAAAAACAAAAACACAGTTTGTATTTTGGGGTAATTAAAATGTACAGACCTAATACTAAAAAGAATGAAAAACACATCCAAGATTATCATTCTGTAACTGTTCTGTTTAGCTCTTTTTACTCTAAGCATGTAGTCTTATTTGCAGAATGACAGCTGGTCAAATTTTTGCTTAAGACATTTATCCATACTTAACCAGAGGTTTCAGAGATAATAATACCAGTCAGGTATTCTGAATTATTTTATGTTAAATAGGAACATTTTCTCAATAGTCTTAACATTTCCTCTAAAGTCACATCTGTCCTCCTCCTCAAGAACTACAGAGGCTTGTCTTAAATAGTTCAAACACCTGTACTAAACCACATATTGCTAAGAGCAGAGGTACTCCGGTTAATGCTCAAAATGGCCAGAGGGAAAGCCAGCATTATTAAATATGAATGCAATCCTTACCAGCATAAACTGAACCTCACCCCCCCCCCAATCAAAAAGCTAGTCCAAAAAAAAGGTCTCATTCTATAAAAATTTATCATTTCCAAATCACAGTGAAAGGAACTTGAATGATTCACCAATTTTGTTTTCTACTATGTACCTTAAAGATACCTCACCAAAAACTGGTTTCTGGCACAACAGAATGACATATGCAGAATGTAATATTGTAGCGACAGTACTGAGGTTGATTGTTACAGACATATTTCAACTCTATGTAGTAAATGTTACATCCTAATTATTTATATAGAACATTGGTCCAATAACAAAAATAGAGAACAGCAGCTGAAAGTGTAGCTCATTCAATGTTCAGAGATAAAAGGGTTAACCATTCTTTCCATTATTTTCAGCAGATCAGTCCCTTTTTGTCATATTAAAATCTGATGGCGACTGAAGAATTCTGGCATTTTTCCAAGCTACTGTATGAAAAGGATGCTGAAGGCCATCACAATACAGCACACTGCAACATAAGGACTCTTCCGTTCACCTGGTGGAAAAAAGGTAGTTAAACCAAGATAAGATTCTTGCCTATGAAGTCCATACACTTAAGGGCAGGGGCAAAATGAACTACATGCAACATAGAAGTAAGCACACACCAGAATGAACTAAACGATACCGATCTAAGACCACCTCTTTGTCATGTCTTTAGAAAACACTGGATTAGCCGTTTTAGTGTCACTGCATACACCTACATATTAAAAAATATAACAAAGAATGTAGGATAAAGACTCAAGAGAAATTATCTCAAAAAACTTATAAAGGGGGAAAAAAAATAGCATTCCTGAATGAAAATAAACAAGTATTCAATAAAACTGCATTTAAAAAATCAAGATCACATAGAATGTTTAAACACACACACACACATTAGAGAAAACTAAACTATTTCTGAGATGGATTTTGTATCAAATCTTTTATAGTATAATTACTCTGGGTTAGAGACATAGAACTTAGAACAATCACTTCTGAATTAGTTTTCCCGTTTGTTTAAGGAGTGTCTGTTTATAGCTGGAGAATTTCCTTTGCATGAAGTAGATCTGGAGTTGGCTTGTGCAACTGTCTTGCAAACAGATATCTTGTGATTGTGAGCTAACTCAAACTTATCTTGTTCATTCCTGTTTCTTCAATAATTCCAAGACTGTACAAGGCAGTGGGCATTTTTGTGCTGCCTTGAGGGCACACACGAAAGGAAGGAAGGAAGGAGAAAGAGTAAGGACAGAGTGAGGACATGCTACTTCTAGGGAAAATCCTGAGTATGTACCTGGTTCCTTTATAGAAGGGCTTCCCTGGTAGCTCAGAGGTTAAAGTGTCTGCCTGCAATGTGGGACACCAGGGTTCGATCCCGGAGTTGGGAAGATCCCCTGGAGAAGGAAATGGCAACCCATTCCAGGACTCTTGCCTAGAAAATCCCATGGATGGAGGAGCCTGGTAGGCTACAGTCCATGGGGTCGCAAAGAGTCGGACACAACTGAGCGACTTCACTTTCACCGTCCTTTATAGAGATGGGTTATACTCCCCTCACCTGTGTTTTTTTATGGTGTTTAAAATAATTTCTTTTCTAGTAACTGCTCCTGCTGCTGCTGCTGCTAAGTCGCTTCAGTCGTGTCCGACTGTGGGACCCCAGAGACGGCAGCCCGTTAGGTTCCTCTGTCCCTGGGATTCTCCAGGCAAGAACACTGGAGTGGGTTGCCATTTCCTTCTCCAATGCATGAAAGTGAAAAGTGAAAGTGAAGTCACTCAGTCGTGCCTGACCCTTAACGACCCCATGGACTGCAGCCTACCAGGCTTCTCCATCCATGGGAATTTCCAGGCAAGAGTAGTGGAGTGGATTGCCATTGTCTTTTAGTAACTAAGCCCCTTAATTCACTTAGCTAGGTTAGTTAATTACTTCTGGAAAATGTCAATCTTGATCACTCTTATCAACTAAAACCTTGAAGGTCATTATTTTCAGAGCTCCCTCACTGAGATCATAGGGATACAACTGGTAAGTTTCTTATCTTTGTATCTATTCAATGGCAATATTCATGACACATTTTACACACATGCAAACAAAATAAACATTTGGTGTTTTCCAGAGTGTTCTATCCACAGACATTTAATGAACTGTGTTCCAACTAAACAAAAATTCAGAAAGTGAGAAAATACAGTTTTTACAATATTATCTCAACTGAAAAAAGAAAAAAACTAGAAAATAGTGTTGTTCCTTGTTTTTTTAAGCAATGCTGATTCTTTCAGAGTAAAAAACTCAAGTTATCCAACAAAACAAGAACAAAAATCAATCAGGTAGATCTCATAAGGAAGCCTGTCCCTCTTTCCATAGGGCTAGATACTCTGATTGTCAAATACAGCCTTCTTAAATACTAAAAGAAGAGATTAATACTGTCCTAAATTTGCCATCTGCTAAAAATTATTTTTTGAGGAAGTTCTTCTCTTCCTCATCCTCCAACTTAGAATGCTATGATTTACATATGGGTTTCATTTTCCTGTTTTTAATTTTCTTAAAAGAGATTGCCATGTGGTAGAGCTAAACATCTTTAGTTGAACTAGGGTAAGAACGTTACTTCTTGTCTGGTCTTAGGTCTCTGTAAGTGAATGTGAAACAGTTGCTGTAATGTGATGTGTAACATGATAAGATGATCTGGCTGGGCCTTTTCCCATTAAAATTGCATCCTTTCTTTGGGGATATACTCTGTGTCAAGATAAGAGAGGAACATGTGGTTGAGAAAGCTGCATATCAGTACCAACATTTTCTAAAACACTTCGCCAAAATGAAAAGCTAATGGTTTTCACATAATTGGCAAAAGTGAATAACTGAATTATTTAACCTATGATATTCATGCAGTCAAGAGAGGAAAATGAAAATACATGGGCAAGCAAAAAAGGAAAAGGCATAGTTTATAATTAGATGCAAAAATCGATAATACTAACAGGATATCTTTAAGAAAGCTATAAACTACATGTCTGAAACCTTTACCTACACTTCCAAGCAACAATTGTGAACAAAGTCACCTGGATTAGTTACTAATGGAGTTGTACAATGTTTTCTAATTTATTACATAAAAAATGGATTTAAAATGCCTTAACATTTTATTCACCATAAGCCAATAATTTTAATGTTCATGAATCTAATCCTGAATATTTATTGGAAGGACTGAAGCTGAAGCTGAAACTCCAATACGTTGGCCACCTGATGCGAACAACTGATTCATTGGAAAAGATCCTGATGCTGAGAAAGATTGAAGGCAGGAGAAGGATGAGATGGTTGGATGGCATCATTGACTTAATAGACGTGAGTTTGAGTAAACTCTGGGAGTTGGTGATGGACAGTGAAGCCTGGCATGCTGCAGCAGTCCGTGGGGTTGGAGAGTCTGACAGGACTGGGTGACTGAACTGAACTGATGAATGTAATCCAGTGATATTCTCTATTCCCTCAAACTGTCCATAATGTTCTTCTTCTTTTTCTGAATAGCTGATTTACAATGTTTTAGGTATACAGCAAACTGTTCAGATATACATCCACATACACATATATATTTATACATTCTTTTTCAGATTTCCATTAACGATATTACAATATAGTGAATATAGTTCCTTGTGCTACATTGTGCTGTGCTGTGCTTACTCAGTCGTGTCCGACTCTTTGTGACCCCATGAAAGGAGGACCCCTGCCAGGCTCCTCTGCCCATGGGGATTCTCCTGTCAACAATACTGGAGTGGGTTGCCATGCCCTCCTCCAGGGGATCTTTCCAACCCAGGGATTGCCCCAGGTCTCCTGCATTGCAAGCAGATTCTTTCTTTGTCTTCTGAGCCACCGTAGTAGGTACTTGTTATTCATCTATTTTGTATGTAATAGTATTTATTTGTTGATCCCAATTTCCTAATTTATCGCCCCCCTTTGTTTTCAATGTCTGCAAGTCTATTTCTCTTCTGTAAATAAATTCAAGATTCTACCTGCAAGTGGTACAGTATACTTGTCTTCTCTGTCTGACTTACTTCACTTAGTATGATCATCTCCAGGTCCACCCAGGCTGCTGTAAATGGCATTATTTCATTCTTTTTTTTTTTAATGGCTGAGTGATATTCTACAGCTGCAATGAACATTGGGGTGCATATATCTTTTCCTTTTCAAATGATGGTTTTCTCTGGATATATGCCAAGGAATGTGATGACTGAATCATATGGTAACTCATTTTTTGTTTAAGGGACCTCCATACTGTTCTCCACAGTGGCTGTGCCAGTTTACAGCAACAGTGCAGTTTGGTTCCTTTTTCTCCACGCCCTCTCCACCATTTATTATTCAATGGCCATTGATGATGGCCATTCTGACCAGGAGTGAGGTGATACCTCACTGTGGTTTTGATTTGCATTTCTCTAATAATTAGTAATGTTAAGCATCATTTCATGTGCCTATTCATGTATGTCTTCTATGAAGAAATGTCTATTTAGATCTACCCAATTTTTGACTGGGTTATCTGTTTAATATTGAACTATACAAGCTGTTTGTATATTTTGAAAACTAATTTCCTTGTCAGTCACATCATTTGCAACTATTTTCTCCCACTCCATAGATTGTCTTTTCATTTTGTTTATGGTGTCCTTTGCTGTGCAAACGCATACAAGTGTGACTAGGTCCTATTTATTTTTGCCTTTGTTTCCTTTACTCTAGGAGTTGGATCCAAAATAATACGGTTGCAATTTATGTCACAGAGTCTTCTGCCTATATTTTCCTTTAGAAGTTTCACAGTATCTAGTCTTAAGATACTTAAAATAAAGACCTAAATATGTGTTTATTTTTGTATGTTGTTAGAGAATGTTCTAATTCCATTCTTTTACCTGTGGCTGTAAAGTTTTTCCAGCACCACTTATTGAAGAGACTTTTTCTCCACTGTATATTCTTGCCTCCACTGTTGTAGATTAATTGATCATAAATGCATGAGGTTTATTCTTGTCCTTTCTCTTAAAGGACACGCACAAAATTTCACAAGTTTCAGGACCCAGGGCCAAAGCAGTGACTTGATAGGAGCCTCGGTCAGACCTACCTTCTGGTCTTGGAGAATCTCCTGGAGAAGCAGAAGGTGACTGCATCTTACCTTGGGGACACAGACACTAACGGGAGCCATTCTGAGTTACTTATGTCATATGGACACTGGCAGGAACCACTGCAGAATCTCTCCTCTAGCTTAGAACTGAGTCCTTGCCCAACAGCCTATAGGTGAGTGCTGAGACACCCCAAGCTAAGCAGCCCATCTGGTGAGGACAGAGCCACATCCATCAGCAGACATGCTGCCTTAAGAGCCCACAGCTGCCTCTGAACATGGCCCTATCCACCAGAGGGTTCAGTGCTCCATTCTACTTACCAGCAGGCAAGCACCAGCCCCAGAAACCCATGGAGCCCAGCCCTGCCCTCAGAGAAGCCTGCTCTAGCCTCTGGATCAGCCTCACTCCAACAGGGGGCAGACACTAAATGCTAGAAAACCACAATCCTGCAACCTACAGACTCAGACTGCCCCCTAAGCTCCCATCCCAGCAGGCCAGGCCCTGGCCTGGGTCCAGTTCGGACATGGTCTGGCCCACTAGCAGGCCAAGTTTCAGAACACCCTAGACA
Source organism: Capricornis sumatraensis (assembly GCF_032405125.1). Taxonomy (NCBI): domain Eukaryota; kingdom Metazoa; phylum Chordata; class Mammalia; order Artiodactyla; family Bovidae; genus Capricornis; species Capricornis sumatraensis. Next base: position 82,283,442 of record NC_091077.1, read on the forward strand.
CCGTACCAAACTGTGTCAGGAACCTCTCCCCACCCCCACCAGTGGTGCTGGGAAAACTAGACAGCTACACGTAAAAAAATGAAATCAGAACAGCTAGTTCCTCACACTATATATAAAAATAATCTCAAAATGGATTAAGGACCTAAATGTAGGACTGGAAACCATAAACTCCTAGAAGAAAATAGAGTGGAATACTTTGACATAAATCATATTTTTGGGGATCTATCTAAAGGAAACAAAAGCAAAAATAAACTGGATCTAATTAATATTAAAAGCTTTTCCATAGCAGAAGAAACCATCAACAAAATGAAAAGACAACCTATGGAATGAGACAGAATATTTGCTAATGTCATGACTGATAAGGGATTAATATCCAAAACCTATGAACAGCTCATAAAACTCAACATCAAAAAAACAACCCAATTAAACCTGGGCAGAAGGCCTGAAGAGAAAGTTTTTCAAAGAAGACATACAGATGACCAACAGGCAGATGAAAAGATGATCAATACTATTAATCATCACAGAAATGCAAATTAAAACCAAAATGAGATGTCATCTCACACCTATTAGAATGGCTATCATTAGAGGAGACACAACAAATGTTGCTGAGGATGTGGTTATTGGTGGAAATGTAAATTAATGCAGCCTCTATGGAAAACAGGATAGAGGTTTCTCAGTAAAAACAGAACTACAATATGACCCAGCAATAAGACCACAGAACTGGTCTGTGGCCCAGAGGTTGAGAAGCCCTGTTACATAATATTTTGCATCAATTACACTTTAATAAAAAATATTATTGGTGAATAAAGCACATTTTAATTCATTTACTTACCAATTATTTGAGACTCTAGTATGTGCTGGGCATTGTATTAAATAGTATACATAATGTTATGGGACAATGAATATTAATATATATTGTTATCTAACCATTTACACACTTAAGATGCTACTAACTTTATTATGAAAAGTTAGAAGATAACATGGATTCAAAAGATGAAATAGTTCATGTTTTCTAAAAGCAACTAGTAAGATTCTATGACTTACCAGGGGGCAATTAGATAGTTGCTCAGCAAGCCTTTCATTAAATGCAAAAATCCACCTCAGTTATCGAAATGGTACATATTATATGGAACAGCATGCTCTATACAATGTATGCATATACATACTTGCCTGTAATCTCAAAATCAGGAATGCATACTGTTTACTGTCTAAATTACAGAGACCTTTGACCTGCTTTCCATCTCCCTATTAGTGAATATTAGAAGGTATCTGTGAAATCATTTTAAATAGTGTCAAGAAAAGAGTTACATGGACCTCTATAAAGTACTGCAAAAAGGTACACAACTGGGAAGTCTGCACTTTAGAAACTGACATTTTGATTTGTTTGACTATAACTGGCCAACAGTTTACAGCATAAGAAAGTAGAGAGATACTCACCAATTCTAGCACACTTCCAAAATATACCCAACAACCTGCAGAAAATAAAAAAGCAGCTACCGATTACTGGGAAAGACAAATTATTCAGTATCATATAGGTAATTTATTACATATTAGCATTTTAACTGCTGATGCATTGCTTTAAACTGAAGTTCATTTGATATTGAGCCGCTACTTATATAGAAAAGTAGGACACAATAGCTTGTCAACCATCAATGTACAGAAACTATTAGAAATTGGAACATACATGGTGTCACAGGTTGGGCCCAAAGTAAATTAATGTAAGAATGGCAAAAATTTGCATAAGAGCTTACTATTAAAAGATTAATTCAGTCAACTTCAAGTGCTTTATCTTCAAAAGCAAAAAACACATAATGCTGATTTAAATAAACATTAATTTTGCAAAAATAGTACATGGACACAGTTGGTTTTGGATAAACTTTGACATTAACTGAAAAAACTTTTTACTGAATATAGTTCTATATTTAAATGATCTATAATCATGAATTCCAATGACAGTATTTACATGACCATAACATTAAATGAGGAATACAAAAATACGAGCCTATATTTCAATGTAATATATTCAATATAACATATCTCAACATAAGAAAACCCTAGTTTAGGGATATTGTATATGAAACTATAATTTCATATAAAATTTAAAATATATATTTAAAATACATATATTCTGGAAATAATAAAAATTAGACTAATATTTCTATTTCAGTTCCATGAATAAAGATATAAATACATATTATATGGATATATCACTTATTTTGCAAGTACTAAAAAATGTACTAACAGTACTAAAAAAGTACTAACAGCTTAAAAAAATGACATTCAATGAACAGAGATATTTGAAAAAAAATATAGACAATTATTTTGATGTGACAAAAGAACAGAAATATAAATAGTATTGCACATGGTTACAAATCAAGATAAATTAACTTTAAAATTACTGCAGTGAATTAGAATTGTTAAAGGAAGAAAATCATGTTTATATTTGAGATAAATTATATTTTCTTTGCCCAAAGAGATGGCTGGCAATAAATCATTATACTGGAATGGTTAAGACTAAAAAAAAATGCTGAGTCAATTAAGTTCCAAACATGTTCTTCCTCTGAAGTATACAGTAATTTCCTGACATCAAAGCAAAAAGTCCCTTAGTTCAGATTAAATGAAATGGGCAAAAATATAAATATTGTGAAGGATGGGAATTCTGACAGGTGAAGCAACTTCACTATAAGAATAAAAAGGACAAATGTATACTCTTGGAAGCAAAGGATCAGGGCTAAACTGTGCCTAAGTTCAATTCTACTTACTTGGTTGCATAACTGTGAGCAGGTTATTTTACCTCATTTTAATAGGGTTGCTATAAGGGTTAAATGAGTTATTACACAGAAAGTCTTTAGAATAGTGACTAACATGTGCTATGTTCAATATTACATAGGCTAAAGGTATGGACAATAACTCCAGGTATCACTAACATTGGCTTATACTTCATCAAAAAAATGGAAGACAATTTGTTAGTGATCTGCAATGCCCTGCAAACTTGATTCTAAAAATCTATTGATTATGAATGAATTACTGACTCAAAGCTGCTCTGGTTGAGGTATTCAGAAATAGGACACTTGAAGTTCCTCTATGGGAAGCTTAGGGCCCTTCAGAACAGTCTGAAACCACATCATCAGAGTCAAGGTCTTTGCAGGTCTTATAGTCTAGAAATTAGCATCAAAGCATCAGTAGGAAATTGGTATAACAGAGCATATTAAAAGCTACTTAAGTGAAAAAAATTCCTAATTTGGCAACATAAGAGATTAATTGGCACTACTTTGGTCTTTTTCACGTATTTCCCTACCTAGACATTTACACGATATCCCAAATGTTAAAACGAACTTAAGCTGGTAAGCACCAATACAAATATGCTGCTTAGTTTTTAAAGACATAAACCAGTAAGCATACATGCTGATAAAATTATAAAGTCTATGAAAATAGGAAACTAGACAAAATAGCAACTCTTCGCTGCTGCTTTTAAGTTCTATACTATTTGAAGCAGCAAAAAATGAAGTTGCTATTTTCAACAGTGAAGTTATTAAAAACTCATTTTATCTAATTGGTCCATTTTATCTAATTGGCTCACTTAAGAGTGGAACACTCAGTATAATCAAAGGAAAGTTTACTATGACTTTCATAAATATATATTTTTAACAGAAAAGAACAAGGACCAGTAAAAATCTCTTCCACAGAAATTATTTCATTTGTCCAAGTCAAAATAAAAGGAGCTTAACATTTGTATAGAGACAATGTTTTTAGGGCTTCCATTGTGGGTCAGTGGTAAACAATCTGCCTGCCAATGCAGGAGACACAGGTTTGACCCCTGATCTGGGAAGATCCCACACGCTGAGGAGCAACTAAGCCCATGAGCCACAGGAATTGAGCCCATGTGCTGCAACTACGGAAGCTTGCCTGGCCTGAGAGCCCATGCTCCTCAATAAGAGAAGCCACCGCAATGAGACGCCTGCACACCACAACTAGAGAGTAGCTCCCACTCGCTGCAAACAGAGAAAAGCCCATGTAGCAAGCAGCGAAGACCCAGCACAGCCAGAAGCAAACAAAACAAAAAGTTTTTCAAAAAAGCTTTCAAACAGCTAACTGTATCATATATACTTTAAAATGTAAAAATAGGCATGCTATTCCTTTGGTTTTATGTAGGAGAAATATACTACTACTCAACCTCTACTGTAAGGTTGGCAGCCCTGAGAACTCCTTTTTTAATGTAGCATGTTGTGGATGTATTCCTGCTTCCAAAGGGATGAGAAGCAGACATTTCCACATGCAGCCTACTTTGTCGCAGCACCAGAAATGTACAAATACTCTGTTCTACCACTATGTGATTATTCATGAATGAAATAAATTCTTTATTAAACATTATGTATTAGAAATCTAAAATAACAATCGATGAGATTGTTTACTGGATTCTGCCATGGCTTTGTTGTTGTTGTTTAGTTGCTAAGTTGAGTCTGACTCTTTGTGACCCCATGGACTGTAGCCTGCCAGGCTCCTCTGTTCATGGGATTTCCCAGGCAGAATATTGGAGTGGGTTGCCATTTCCTTTTCCAGGGGATCTTCCCAACCCAGCAATTGAATCTGTGCCTTCTGCATTGCCAGGTGGATTCTTCACTGCTGAGCCACCAGAGAAACCCACAGGGGATTGCAGAGAAAGGGAAGGAGGAAATAAAATTATTTAGCTGAGTAGAAAGGCTTCTCGTACAACTAAGCAACAAATAAAATTATATAATTTCAACAAAGGGACTGAAGACTCAGTGCAATAAGAGTTCAGAGAAAAGGTGGAATGATAAGAACATAATCTCTACAAAGGAAGTGAGATGTTGTCAGAAAAACTCATGGACAAATAACATCTGTTTTCACCTTCAGTAGGTTAAATAAAATGCCTTAGGACAATAGAGACAGATCATCAGTTTATTGGAACAAGATTATAGATTTTCATTATTCAAAACTGGGTAGCGGTTCTCTATGCCTTTATAGATGTTCAAACAAACCTACATAATAAAAAGAAATGGTAACAAAAGCCAAATGATTTAGATAATGGAATGTTTGAATAAATGTTAATTATGACCCCAAAGATATAATGCAGTTGAAGGAAAGATAATTATTTCCTCTCATAGTTGAATATCTACTACCTTGCTTCTTGTAGGAGATTTTCTTAGTGGAAAAACAGAGCCTGACTTTGCAGTATCCTAATTAGAACTTTTCCTTTCCATCAAAAACAAAAAAGGTGAAGATAATTAATTATTCCTATGTGAAGTGTTCTATTTCATCCTACTATTTCTTAAGATGATTAAGGATCTTACCATGAAAGGATTAAGACAATTATTCACAGAATTAATCTGTAAGGAAAAAAAAGTTTAGACAGTATTCACCATATGGTCTCTGTTTTTTTTTTTTTTTTTTAAATATAGTTGTCCTTCTGGTTGAACTCAACATGTATTTCTGTGTGAGGAACATGGCACTTAAATATTTTAAGTCTATGTTGTATTCCATTAAGCTCAATTTTGGCAGGAGTGTTAACATACAATTAAAAGGGATGTGACATGCCCAAAGCTTAACTTTTACTATTGCTTTAAGAAAGCTAAATCTCTCCAAAGATGTTTGCTTTATGATACAGCTGGGAAGCCTATATGATTAGAGTGGTCCTGGAGTGGAGGTGGGATGTCTATATTAGTACTGTAGTGGACACAGTGCTTATAAACTGTTTAATGCTTTCAAGATAAGATAATGGATTTTACTATTAAAAATGAAGGCCAAACCCTGTCTCTGAAACTACTAAACTGTAGCTATATTTTCAGAAAGAAAAACTATCTCATCTTTTAAAATACACTTTTTTTTTTTCAGTCCAGCACACTTCAGGTAACTTCTGATATTTATCTTTTTGGTAAGAATCTATGAATATAAAGATCTGGGTTTTTTTAAAAACAAGGAAAAACAATGTAAAAAGTTATTTTTACATAACTTAGTTATACAAACTAAATTACATATAGAAATTAAATTACTTAATGACTTTCAATAGTTGGCATTTAATATCTCTAAGCACTAACTTGGGTGATTAAACATTATTAGTAACATACCCAGTTTTATTTCTGTCCAGGAGGCTGGGTGCCAAGGATCGGATATAAGCACAGGTACATATAAGCAGCAAGATTACAGTCAACAGACTCTGAAAATTGAAAATGGCAGACTAAAAAGAGAAAAAGAAAAATTAATGTCACAAGATAAACTGCATAGGTAACAAAAAAAGTCAGACAATTCCATATTAAGAATCACATTTTTTTTCTTCAAAAAGGCAAACAGAATGACATGTCTGAGAACGCTTTTTAAAAGCAGAAAGTGAAGTTGCTCAGTCATGTCCAACTCTTTCCAACCCCTTGGACTGTGGCCTATGAGGCTCCTCTGTCCGTGGAATCTTCCAGGCAAGAATACTGGAGTGGGTTGCCATTTCCTTCTCCAGGGGATCTTCCCAACTCAGGGATTGAACCCAGGTCTCCTGCATTGCAGGCCAGACGCTTTACCATCTGAGCCACCAGGGAAGCCTTAAAAGGAAAATTACAAGGTATTTTGAGACCATACCTTCTTCTCCATTCTTTGGGCTAAGGAATTCAGAAGATGCAACAAAAATTCCAAATTCAAGAACTTAAAAATACCACCAAAAATGTTACAAATCGAAACCAGCTCACCAAAGCCAAACCAATAATTAATACAGATGTCCTAGGATTCCAGACTACTAGGCAGAACATACGGTCTTCAAGCTCTGCAAGTAAGCTGGCTATGTAACCTCAGTTGAATATTGCCCTCTCTAAATCTCTGTTTCACATCAGCAAAACCAGGTGGAGAATGGGGAGACAGATTCAATGCTGGCTCAAGATTTTTCAATTCTGAAATTCTCTTAGAATAAGAATGCTTTAAGTAGTCATGTTCCATGCATTGACTAATAGTTGTCAATTAGGTTTTGGTGAAAAAAAGTACTTGCTCATTCACTGCTGATACTTTAAAAGTTATTAAGATAAAAAATTTAACACAAGAATCTGTTCTTAAATAAAACTGTTACACATTTATCATAATACTCATCCCTAAAGAGGGGACAAATGGAATCTCCAGAACCTAACTACCCGTCAGCCACACAGTGGGTGCCCAATAAGAGATGATGGAGTAAATAAAACAATTTTTAAAAAGTACAGGAATACTACTGTACATACAAAAGAACAACTTTTCTATTATATACAGGTAGCTAAAATATATCAATCTCACACAGTAGCTAACAATATATTTATAGTAGACTCAGAAATACTTCCTGAGGGGGGATCAAGATGGTGGAGTAGGATGTGAAACTCACCTCCACCAACAAAATGCATCAAAAATACATCTAAATGTGGAATAATTCTCACAGAAAACCAACTGGAAATGGACAGATCTCCTATATAACCAAAGCTGCAAGAAAGATCTCCACGTAACCAGGTAGGATAGGGAAGAAAAAAGGCATCAAGATGGGACAGAAAGATGCCTCTGGTAGGCATGTGTAAAGGAGAAAGGGTCTACACAGGCAGGCTTGGGAAGCATCCTTGCCTGCTGGAACAGACAAGAGTGGTTTCAGGGGCTTAGACTTGATAGGAATGTATGCATGCTGGGTTGCTAACAATCAGGGTGGAGAGAGACTGCTGCTGACGGCTGCACCTCACCACACTTCCCAGTCAAAGTGTGAATCAGGTTGGGATACAAATATGTACAGCAGCTAAGCAGTGAATCTTCGCAGATACGCTCTGCAGGAAGACGCCATCTATTAATGGCTGCAAGAAGCCAGCTCTTGGGGTCTGGTGTTCCAGGTCTAGCCACAGAGCCCACAGTCTCGAGGCAGGAGGAAGATGGGCACCCACCAGAGTAAAGCAGCTAGAGATTCATTCCCTATGGACTGAAACTCCAAGACGAGAATAGCAACACAAATAAGGGAGGAGGCTGGGCCCTGCCCAGACCACACATTTCTCATTCAGCTTCTCATTCATTTCCCATTTAGGGAGTCATGAGACCTCCTCGACCACATTCCTGCAGAAAGGCTCCCTGAAGGTCAAAGCAGGAGTGATGTCAAGGGATATTCTACCCATATGCCTTTTTGGCAGAAGTCATCTTGGCTAAGAGATGTGTGCTCACACATGGGGGAATCCTGAGATATACCAAATATGGACTGTGAACCAGGCAAATCAAAATGACTGGAAGAACTTACCCCATAAAAGTAATTCAAACTGCCATGAGGGTGTGACTCAGCAACTCTCTGAGTCTGCCCATGTGTCTATCCACACATACTGTATTCTTTTTTTTCCCCTTTTAACACATACTTTACTTGTTTCACTACTTCCCAACTTTGTGGGTATTCTTTTCTGCAAAGTTGAAGGGCCAGGGCCTTGTCACTGACCACTGGTCTAATGGCTAGGATTGGTGTTCTCACTGCCACAACCTGGCCTCAGTCTCTGGGTGGGGACTCAAGCCCTGCTTTAAGCTGCTACAGGCTGAAGCACCCCTAAAGTGAAGGTGGGGGTAAAGGGGGAAGGAGTTGCGAGGTGGGTCCGGGTTTTGGCAGTGGTACTGGGTGGACTTTGAGAGGCACAGAAAGGCATGTCTCCAGTAGAGAGCCCCTGTGGAGGAGTACTCAGTGCTCCAGGTCCACCCTCTTCCCACCTCCGCTTGGAGCTGGATCTGAGGTGGACAGGTCCTGAGAGAGGGCTGCCACAGAGGCAGTTAAGGTCCCAGGAAACAGCACAACCATTTTGATTCATGCAGCCACAGTGCCCTGGCCCCCATAACCAGTCCACTCTGTACCACAGCCTACAGCTTAGCACTATATCTGGGACAAACACAATGGAAAAACAGAAGCAATTTTGGGCTGCTTATGGGCAGAACTGTGGCTGTCAAAAATATTGCACTCACACAGACTATAAAGGGATGCTCCCATATTAAAAACACACCTTCAAATCCATAGTAGAGAACTGTTTCTCTTAAATTCATAGAGACAGAATGAAGTTAAGAAAGATGAAAAAGCAGAGGAACTACTCAGATTTAAAAGAACAAGAGAAATTCCCCTGAAAGAAATGAAACAGCCCTCACCAGTCTTCCACACCCTGGGTTCAAAAAGGAAGAAAAATGTTATAGGAACTAAAAAAGGTAACTGATGGAAATTCAGATCATTGTAACAAGGAACTAGCAACTATAAACACGACCCAATCAAAGGCAGACAATACAGTTGCTAAGATAAGAGCCAATACAGATGCAATTAACAGCGGACTAAATTACAGAGAACAAATAAGTGATCTGGAGAACAGGATGATGGCAATCACTCAGTCAGAACAGCTAAAGAAAAAACTCTAAAAATATAAACAAGAGATCTCTGATGTATCATTTTGTTGTCATTTAGTCACTAAGTGATGGCCAACTCTTTTGATCCCCATGGACTGTAGCCCACTAGGCTCCTCTGTCCGTGGGATTCCCCATTTAGCAATACCGGGTTGCCAATTCTTTCTCCAGTGAATGTTCCTGATCCAGGGATCAAACCTGCATCTCCTGCACGAGTAGGTGGATTCTTTACCACTGAGCCTTCAGAGAAGCCCATCTGGTGTATCATTAACTGTAACAAAATTCACAATTCAGGGGTCCAAGAAGAAGAGAAATAAAAGGGGACTGAAAATGCATCTGAGGAAATCAAGGCTACAAACTTCCCAAACCAAAAGAAAGAAACAGATATTCAGGTACAGGAAGCACAGAGGGTCCCCTTAAAGATGAAAGCAAGCAGACCCATACCAACACATACCATAGTTAAAATGGCAAAAATTAAAGACAAAGACAGAAGTCTAAAGGCAGCAAGAGAGAACCAAAGAGTCATATTCAAGAGAATCACCATAAAGCTATCAGATGAATTCTCTGCAGAAACTCTGTAGGCAGAAACTCAGAAGGGAATGGCATGATATACTCAAAAAGTTCTGAAAGAGAAAAACCTACAACATACTAAACCCTGCAAGATTATCATTTAGACTAGAAAGATAAAGAATTTCTCAGACAAGCAAAAATTAAAAGAATACAGCAATTCTAAACCTACCCTAGAAGAAATATTGAAAGGTTTTTCTCTAAAGAGAAAAGAAGTAAGACTTAATAGGAAAAGGGGAAATTACAATAGGAAAGGCAAGCATGTAAAAGGATTAAGTAAGTAAAGTCACTCAACTTTACTCTTTGTCCAACTATCTGTGGCCCCATGGACTGTAGCCTACCAGGTTCCTCTGTCCATGGGATTTTCCAGGCAAGAGTACTGGAGTGGGTTGCCACTTCCTTCTCCAGGGGATCTTCCCGACCTTGGGATCGAACCTGGGTCTCCAACATTGTAGGCAGACACTACCATCTGAGCCACCAGGAAGTTTTATCATTTAAATAAGCCAGTATATTGATTGAAAAACAAGAAAAAAACGACAAAATGCAAGTAGACATAGTTATGTGTCAATATACTTAAGAACCTGGTTCAGTTCAGTCGCTTAGTCGTGTCCGACTCTTTGCGACCCCATGAACCGCAGGATGCCAGGCCTCCCTGTCCATCACCAACTCCCAGAGTCCACCCAAACCCACATCCATTGAGTTGGTGATGCCATCCAACCATCTCATCCTCTGTCAGCCCCTTCTCCTCCTGCCCTCAATCCTTCCCAGCATCAGGGTCTTTTCAAATAAGTCAGCTCTTCACATCAGGTGGCCAAAGTATTGGAGTTTCTAGTTCACCACAAATCAAAAATATACAACAGACTGACAAAAATCAAACAGAAGGGAACTCAAGCATAATATAAAAGAAAACCAACAAACCACAAAAGAAAAAAAACAAAAAGAAGAAATCAACAAAGAAGGACAAAAGTAACTGGAAAACAAGGTTGAAAATGGCAATAAGTACATAGTCATCAATAACTACTTTAAATGTCAATGGACTAAATGACCTGATCAAAAGACACAGGAAGGCAGATTAGATGAAAAATAAGACACTACAATATGCCACCTACAAAAGACTCACTTCAGGGTTAAGAACACACAGACTGAAAGTTAGCAGATGGAAAAAGATATTTCATGGAATTGGAAATGATAAGAAATTGGTGGTAGCAATATTCATATTAGACAAAGGAGACTTAAAGTCCATAAAGAAAGGCAGGAAGCACCTTATATAATAAATGGTTAAAAACAGCCAGAGGGTCTTATACTAATTACATATATGCATCAATGGCCAGATCTTTTAGACAGAAAATCTGTAAAGAAACAGATATCCTAAATGATACATCAGACCAGCTGGACTTGGTATCTACAAGACGCTACATCTCCAAAAATCAGAATACATGTTTTTTCTCATTTAAATAAGCACACATGGAACATTCTCTAGGACGGACCACATAAAAGATCACAAAACAAGCCTTAACAAATTTAAGAGCACAGAAATTATCTTAAGCATCTTTTCTGACCACAAAGGTATGAAAGTAGACATCAACCACAGGGGGTGAAAAAAAACAGGTAAAGAACAAACATATGGAGACTAAACAGCATGCCACAAAAATATAAACGGGACAATGATGAAATAAAAGAAAAAAAAATACCGTGAAACAAATGACAACGAAAACGTGCAAGCTCAGTCGCTAAGCTGGGTCTGACTCTTTGCAACCCCATGGACTGTAGTCTGCCAGGTACCTCTGTCCATGGGATTTTCCAGGCAGAAGTCCTGGAGTGGGGTGCCATTGCCTTCTCCTATTAAAAAGTTGCTTGAAAATAAGTGCTATCCTAAAGAGCCCAAAAGAATGTAGAGAAAAATGATTATAGATCATAAGGGAATTAAAACTGAGTAACGTGGATAGGAACATAATATTTAAATTGATAGACTGGATAATTATAATATCAACCCGTAGAAAAAGGACTCCACTTATAATAGCAACTAGAAGAAAAAGCTAAAATATTCAACATATAGAAACAATCTTAAGAAATCTGTAATATTGGCATTAAAGACCAAAATTGACAAAGCCTTAAAACATTAAAGCAACAGAAGTCGAATGGGTGGGATACCAGGTTTTTATAGCAGCACTAATCTGTAAATTGAGAACCCTAAAGTCTCCATACAAAAACTATTAGAACTAGTAAATAAATTCGGCAAGGTAGCAGGATAAAAGTTTAACATACATAAGTCAGTTCCATTTGTTTGCACTAACAATGAACTATCAGAAAGAAAAAGTAAAAAACAATCCTGTTTAAAATTGCATCCTCCCTCCCCCAAATAACGCCTAGGAATAAATTTATCCAAGTTACCGAAAAACTTACATGCTGAAGACTATAAAGAAATCTAAAGATATCACATGCTCTTGGACTGGAAGAATTAACATTGTTAAAATAGCCATACTACTTAAAGCAATCTATAGATTTAAAGTGATCCATATCAAAACACCTGTGACAGTTTTCACAGAACTAGTAACAATAACCCTAAAATTTACATGGAACCACATAAGACTCAGAATTTCCAAAGCAATACTGAGGACAAAGGACAAAGCACAAGGCTGGAAGCCTAAACCCTTTCAGACTTCAGACAAGAATACACAAAGCTACAATAATCAAAACAGCATCCTATCAGTACAAAAATAAACATTTGATCAATGGACAGAATGGAGAGCCCAGTAATAAGCCCATAGACCCATGGTCAATTTACTGATGACAAAGGAAGTGAGAATACATAATACAAAAAAGACAATCTCTTCAACAAGTGTTGTTGGGAATGCTGAACAGCTATACAAAAATCAATGAAATTGAAATTGAACACTCCCTCACACCATAGACAAAAATAAACTCAAAGTGGATTAAAGACCTAAATATAAATATAAATAAGACATGACACCATAGAAAGAGAACCCAGGCAAAATATTCTCAGACATAAACTGTAGCAGTATTTTTTTTTTAAGATCAGTTTCACAAGGCAAAAGAAATAAAAGCAAAACAAGCAAATGGGACTTAATCAAACTTGAAACATTTTTGCACAGCTAAGGAAAACTATCAATAAAACAAAAAAACCTATGGTATGGGAGAAAATATTTGCAATGGGTGAGACCTACAAGGGGTTAATATAAAAAATATACAAACAGCTTGTACGATTCAAGTGAAAAAACACACAACCCAATCAAAAAAATGCTAAACAGGCATCTCTCCAAATAAGACATTCAGATGGCCATTAGGTACGTTAAAAAATGCTTAACAAGGTTAATTATTAGAGAGATGCAAATCAAACCACAATGATGTATCATGTATCAACTCACACTGGTCAGAATAACTCTCATCAGAAAGTCTACCAATGACGAATGTTGCAGAGGGAGTGGAGAAAAGGGCACCCTCTTATATCGTTTTGGGAACGTAGATTGGTGCAGCCACTATGGAAAACAGTATGAAGGTTCCTTTAAAAAGGAAAAACAGACCTACCATGTGACCCAGCAATCCTACTCCTTGGCATGTATCAGGAAAATATGAACACTCCAATTTCAAGATACGTGCACCTTGCTGTTCATAGCAGCACTCAGCAAAGTGATGAAAACAATCCAAGCGCCTATTAATAGAGGACTGGGTTAAGAAGATGCGCCACACGCAGGCTGGAAAATTACTCAGGCACCAAAGAGTGAGATACTGCCATTTGCAGCCAAATAGAAAGACCCAGAGAACATTACACTAAGCAAAGTTCAAGTCAGAGAGAGACAAATATCATATGATATCACTTATACACGTAATCTAAAACATAATAAAAATGAGTCTATATACAAAACAGAAAAAACTCAAAGACTCAGAACTCATGGTTACTAAAGGACCAGGGGAGGGGGGAGGGATAAATAAGGAGTACAGGATTAGCAGATATACATTATTATACATAAATAGATAAGCCATAAGAATTTACTGTATAGCATAGGGAATTATATTCACTATTTTATAATACACATAATGGGAAAAGTATCAAAAAAAAGTATATCTGAATTCCTTTGCTGAACACCTGAAACTGACAAAATATTGTAAATCAAACTATTCTTCAATTAAGTAGAAAGTACTTCTTGTAAAGTGAGGAGTTAGACAAATAAGTTATTAAAAAGATGCTGCTGCTACTGCTGCTAAGTCACTTCAGTTGCGTCCGACTCTGTGTGACCCCATAGACAGCAGCCCACCATGCTTCCCCGTCCCTGGGATTCTCCAGGTAAGAACACTGGAGGGGGTTGCCATTTCGTTCTCCAATGCATGAAAGTGAAAAGTGAAAGGGAAGTCGCTCAGTCCTGTCCGACTCTTCGCAACCCCACGGACTGCAGCCTACCAGGCTCCTCTGTCCATGGGATTTTCCAGGCAAGAGTAATGGAGTGGGGTGCCATCGCCTTCTCCTATTAAAAAGTTGCTTGAAAATAAGTGCTACCCTAAAGAGCCCAAAAGAATGTAGAGAAAAATGATTATAGATCATAAGGGAATTAAAACTGAGTAACGTGGATAGGAACATAATGTTTAAATTGATAGACTGGATAATTATAATATCAACCTGTAGAAAAAGGACTCCACTTATAATAGCAACTAGAAGAAAAAGCTAAAATATTCAACATATAGGAACAATCTTAAGAAATCTGTAATATTGGCATTAAAGACCAAAATTGACAAAGCCTTGAAACATTAAAGCACACAAAAGTCGAATGGGTGGGATACCAGGTTTTTATAGCAGCACTAATCTGTAAATTTAAAGTGAACCCAACAGCAGCAAGTTATTTTCGAAGTTGACAACGGATTTTGAAGTACATACAGAAAAATGGGAAGAATAACCAGGAGAATCCTAAAAAAAGAATTACATCTTTCAGAAGCTGTCATAATATTTTTTAAATTTTTTACACATTTTTAATGATTTAATTTACAAACTATTCAAAACATTAAGAAAACTATACATGTTATTTGCCAATATTTTAAGGACAAAAAATCCTCCTGTACAATGCTAGGGGATGGGAAAAAAAGGAAACAAGACTCGCAATAAGTGTATCTGTACTAGGTTAAGACTTTATGCAAGGAAGACGAGATAATGCAGTGCTCTCTCTCAAACGGTTTTAACCTAATTCTCAACTTTCCTGAATTTCTCAAACTTTCAAAGTGTTACTATTATGGGCTGAATAAAGTAAAACTGATTTGTAATTACTGTTTTAATAGTTATTTTCATACAGGAAACTATGGGCACATATTCACCCCACTTGAACGATTCTATGATGATCTACAAGACCTCCTAGAACTAACACCAATGAAAGATGTCCTTTTCATGATAGAGGACTGGAATGCAAAAGTAGGAAGTCAAGAGATACCTGGAGTAAGATGCAAGTTTGGCCTTGGAGTACAAAATGAAGCAGTGCAAAGGCTAACAGAGTTTTGCCAAGAAAACACACTGTTGATAGCAAACAAAGGCTTGTATAGTCAAAGCTATGATTTTTCCAGTAGTCATGTAAGGATGTGAGAGTTGGGCCATAAAGAAAGCTGAATGCCAAAGAATTTATGCTTTTGTTTTTTCTTTTTATTTTAATTGGAGGCTAATAACTTTACAATATTGTGGTGGTTTTGCCATACATTCACATGAATTGATGCTTTTGAATTGTGCTGGAGAAGACTCTTGAGAGTCCTGTGGACTTTAAGGAGATAAAACCAGTCAATCTGAAAGGAAATCAACCCTGAATATTCATTGAAAGGACTGATGCTAAAGCTCCAATACTTTGGCTACCTGATGCAAAGAGCTGACTCACTGGAAAAGACCCTGATGCTGGGAAAGACTGAAGGCCAAAGGAGAAGAGGGAATCAGAGGATGAGATGGTAAGATAGCCTCACTGACTCAATGAACATGAATTTAAGCAAACTCTGGAGGACAGTGAAAGACAGGGAAATGTGAAATGTTCACATCATGTGAAATTCAGGGCAGATGAAGCACAAGCTGGAATCAAAACTGCCGTGAGAACACAACATCAGATTTGCAAATGATGTCACACTAATGGTAGAAAGTGAAGAACTAGAGCCTCTTGATGAAGGTGAAAGAGACTGAAAAAGCTGGCTTAAAACTCAACATCCAAAAAACTAAGATCATGGCATACAGTCCCATCATTTAATGGCAAATAGAAGGGGAAAAAGTGGGAACAGTGGCAGATTTCATTTTCTTGGGCTCCAAAACCACTGTGTACGGTGACTGCAGCCACAAAATTAAAAAGACACTTGCTCCTTGGAAGAAAAGCTATGACAAACCTAGTTGTTTTTATTCAGTTGCCCAGTCGTGTCCAAGTCTTCGCGACCTCATGGGCTGCAGCGCCCCAGGCCTCCGTGTCCTTCACCATCTCCGAGTTTGTCCAAGTTCACGTCTACTGCATCGATGATGCCATCCAGCCATCTCATCCTCTGACGCTTTTCAACACACTGTCTAGGTTTGTCGTAACTTTCCTGCCAAGAAGCAATCATCTTCTGATTTCATGGCTGCAGTCACCATCCACAGTGACTTTAGAGCCCAAGAAGAGGAAATCTGTCACTACTTCTACCTAGGTCTGACAAACCTAGATGGCTTATTCAAAAGCAGAGACATCACTTTGTTTTTCCAGTAGTCACGTACAGATGTGAGAGATGGACCATAAAGAAGGCTGAATACAAGGGATCATAAGAGACTACTATGAGCATCTATATACCAATAAAATGGACAGCCTGGAAGAAAAGGACAAAAACTTGAAAAAGATACAACCTTCCAAGACTTTAAGGCTTCCCTGGTGGCTCAGATGGTAAAGCGTCTGCCTGCAATGTGGGAGACCAGGGATTCCTGGGTCGGGAAGATCCCCTGGAGAAGGAAATGGCAATCCACTCCAGCACTCTTGCCTGGAAAATCCCATGGATGGAGGAGCCTGATAGGCTACAGTCCATGGGGTTGCAAAGAGTCGGACATGACTGAGCGACCTCACTTTCACTTTTCCAAGACTGAACTAGGAAGAAATGTAATAGAAAATATGAACACACCAAACACAAGTAATGAAATTGAAACTGTGATTAAAAAACTCCCAATAAACAAAAGTCCAGGACCAGATGGCTTCATAGGCAACTTCTATCAAATATTTAGAGAAGCATTAACACCTATCCTTCTGAAACTATTCTGAAATATTGCAGAGGAAAGTATCCTCCCAAACATTCTATGAGGTCACCATCACTCCGATGGGCTTCCCTGATAGCTTAGTTGGTAAAGAATCCATCTGCAATGCAGGAGACCCCAGTTCAGCTCCTGGGCTGGGAAGATCCACTGGAGAAGAGATAAGGCTACCCACTCCAGTATTTTTGGGTTTCCCTTGTGGCTCAGCTGCTAAAGAATCCACCTGCAATGTGGGAGACCTGGGTTTGATGCCTGGGTTGGGAAGATCCCCTGGAGAAGGGAAAGGCTACCCACTCCAGTATTCTGGCCTGGAGAATTCCATGAACTGTATAGTCCATGAGGTCTCAAAGAGTCGGACAGTGACCTTCACTTCACTCACTCTGATACCAAAACACACACACGCATACAATTATAGGCCATTATCATTCATGCAGAGGCTCAAAAATCCTCAACAAAATACTAGTAAACCAAATTCAACAACACATTAAAAGGATCATACACTGTGATCAGATGGATTTCAAGGATGCAAGGAATTTTAAATATTCCAAAATTAGTGTGACACTAACAAGCTGAAGAATAAGAACCATATGATCATGTATTAGGTGCACAAAAAGCTTTCAACAAATTATACATCTATTTCTGATAAAAACTCTCCAGAAAGTGGACATAGAGGGAAAATACCTCAACATAATAAAGGACATATATGTTAAACCTACAGGTAACAATATAGTCAATGGTGAAATGCTGAAAGCATTTCCTCCAAGATCAGGAACAAGACAAGAAGTCCAGTCTCACCACTTTTATAAACATAGTTTTGGAAGTCCTAGCCATGACAATCAGAGAGAAAAAAGAAATAAAACGAATCCAAACTGGAAAATATGTGATGTGTCACAGTTTGCAGATGGCATGGTATTATACAAAGAAATTCACAAAGAGGCTATAAGTACTAGATATCATCAATGAATTCAATAAGGTTGCAGGATAAAGAATTAATACACAACAATTTCTTTCATTTCGATACACCAACAGTGAAAGATCAGAAAGGGAAATAAACAAACAGTTCCCTTTACCATTGCATCAAAAAGAATAAAATACTTAGCAATAAACCAACTTAAGGATACAAAAGATATGCACTCTGACTATCCTACGCAAGTCAATCTACATATTTAACACAATCCCTATCAACTTATGAATGGCATTTTTCACAGAACTAGAACACAAAATTTTATAATTTGTATGGAAACTCCACCCCCACCACCCACCCCCCCAACAGTGGCTCAGAGGTTAAAGCGTCTGCCTGGAATGTGGGAGACCTGGGTTCGATCCCTGGGTTGGGAAGATCCCCTGGAGAAGGAAATGGCAAGCCACTCCAGTACTCTTGCCTGGAAAATTCCATGGAGGGAGGAGTCTGGTAGACTACAGTCCAAGAGTCTGACAGGAATGAGCGACTTCACTTTCACGGAAACTCCAAGGATCCTGAAGAGCCAAAAGCAATCATGGAAAGAGAAATAGAAGTGGACGAATCACATTCTGTGACTTCAGACTATACTACAAATCTGTAGAAATCAAAACTTGTTACTGGCACAGAAACAGAAATACAGATCAAAGGAAGAGGGTAGAAAGCCAAGAAATATACCAGTGCACCTATGGTCAATTAAATCTATGACAAAGGAACCAAGAATACACAATGCAGAAAAGACAGTCTCTTCAATAAGTGGTGCTGGGAAAGATGGAGAGCTACAAGTAAAAGAATGATATTAGAATACCATAAACAAAAATAAACTCAAATGGTTTAAAGATCTAAATTTAAGACTGGATACAATCAAACTCCTAGAGGAAAACACAAGCAGAACACTCTGACATAAATTGCACCAGTGTCTTTCTGGATCCCTCTCCTATAGTAATGTAATGAAAAACAAACAAATGGGACCTAATTAAACTAAAAGCTTTTGCATAGCAAAGGAAAAACAACAACAACAACAACAAAAAAAACAATGCACAGAGTGGGAGAAAATATTTGCAAACAAAGTGACCAACAAGGGCTTAATCTCCAAAATATACAAACAGCTCACACAGTTCAATATTAGAAAAAAACAATGCAATCAAAAAATGGGCAGAAGATCTAAACAGACATTTCTCCAATGAAGACATACCGATGGCCAAAAAGCACACGAAGGATATCTAACATTACTAATTATTTGAAAAATGTAAATCAAAGCTAGTGAGGTCTCCTCACACAGTCAAAATGGCCATTATAAAAAAGTCTACAAACAATAAATACTGGAGAGGATGTGGAGAAAATGGAACCTTCCTACACTATTGGTGGGAGTGTAAACTGGAACAGGCACTATGGAGAATAGTGAGGAGTTTCCTTAAAAAACTAAAGATAGAACCATCATACGATGCAGTAATCCCATTCCTGAGCACATATCTGGAGAAAACCTATACACATCCATTGGGTTCATCGCCACACTATTCATAATAGCCAAGACAGGGAAACAACCTAAATGTCCACTGACAAAGAAATGAATAAACATGATGAGTACATACGCACAATGGAATATTACTCAGCCATAAAAAGAATGAAATAATGCCATTTGTAGCAACTTGGATGGACTTACAGATTGTCATAGCAAATGAAACCAGAGAAAGTCAAACACTGTATGATATCACTTGTATGTGGAATCTAAAAAAACGATACAAAGGAACTTACAAACCAGAGGAAGATTCACAGACTTTGAGAACAAACATAGCTACCAAAGGGGAAAGATTGGGGCAAGGGATAATTTAGGAGCTTAGGATTAATATAAACATAAAATAATCAACAAGGACCTACTGTTTAGTACAAGGAACTCTACCCAGTATCCTATAATAACGTACATAAAAAAGTACGTAGGTTATCCTATAATAACCTACATAAAAAAGTATCTGCAAAAGAATGGAAAATGTACATGTATAACTGAATCACTTTGCTGTACACCTGAAATTAACACAACATTGTAAACCAACTACACCCCAATATAAACTAAAAATTAAAAAGAAAGTACATAGCATGGTTCCTTTCCTGTTAATAGCTAACAACAAGAATTCGCTGATATTCACTAAATTCTTGTTTTGGATGATCTTATTCATCCTCATATTTGATGCGGATGTTATTAATATCCTAATCTTATACATTAGATAAGTAAGGCATACAGCAGTTATAAATGAAGGAGAATAGGACATACATTTTAAAAATGAAATAGCAACTTCTAACATATGTACATAACAACTGAGCAATGCTGACCAAAAAAAAAAAAAAAAAAAAAAGCCATTTTCACAAAAAAAATTCAGGAGAGGCTTCAAGGAACTGACTCAAGCCTGAAAGGGCACAATCAAATGGCAAAGAATACAGAGCCGGCTCCACAAGAGACAAAAGCATGGGAAACATCTCCAAAGAATCAGGAATTTGCATATTCAGGGAATAATGAGCAGACTTACTGTACCAAGCAAAGGATTTACTTAGTAGAGTGGATGGAAAAGAAACTTGCAAATTTGTTTATTATCTTCCTAATAGAGTGTCTAAATTCATGATTTTGCAATCTATACTTTATTCCCTGAATGTCTTGTTAAAGAAATGTACTTAAATGATATGTCTGGGATTGATTTCTAAATAACCCAGTGTGTGTGTAGGGGGAGGTGTGGAGTTGATGATGAAATGCTGGTGGCTTCACTATACTCTTCTTTCTACCTTACATGTTTAAATTTTTTATCATAAAAGATTTTAAAGAGGCACTTAAAAACATACCATTATTAAAGAAGTGGGGTGTGTAAACATATTTTAGTGCGTGAAATCATTTACAAATGAAAACCATTTAGTAGTATGTACTATATGATACATACAACTTTGTTCCTGGGATTTATAGACCCTAAAATTTAAACAAATAATCTTAGGTGGTAAAGTCTTTTAGATGTACTTAGACTCTGGTCAAGAGTGTTTCAAAATCACAGAAGTTAGTCTACCACTGCCTAGCCTACCTAAGCACTCCTCTTAATGCTTAGCATCTGTTGTCAGCTGATACAAAATTTTAGTCTCAGAGTTAAAGGAAACAGATGTTACTGTTCTGTAGATAAGTAATTGAGGTTTTCAATAGGAAAGTGTTATTGAAGGGAAGGGAGGATGCTAAGAAGCAAGCAAGAATATTTAATCACAAAATAGAGGGAAAGATGATTTAAAAAGGTGAAAAGGGAAGTATAATTCACTTACTGTGTTTTTTTTTTCAGATCCTTTAAATCATGCGTTTTTCAAGGTACCCTATGTTTTTGTACATGCTATCCAGTTTTTTCAACCTTCTGGTCTCAAGAGTCATCTCCTCTGTGAAGTCCTCCCTGTGCCCACCCCACTCTCCACACCAAGCAGAGGCTGGATCTTTGTACATTTACATGCTACACACATACCTGTCACCGGCCAGATTGCTCTATAACTGTTTCCTCTATTTTATGGAGGTTATCATCTCCTGTGCTTATTAAATAAAACAGTACACAGCAGTCACTGAGAAAATACCGAATGAACAGGAACGTGAACACAACTGCAAATAAACATTTTAACAAATGCAAGAGCACACTTAGATTCCAAATTAACAATGCATGTTATCAAAAAAATGTAGGTTAGTCTGCTGAATGTTTTCTTAACTGTTTAAGAGAAACCTCCACACACAGCTTTGCATTTATATTAACTTATCAAGATTGCTGGGAGAAATATCAATAACCTCAGATATGCAGATGACATCACCCTCATGGAAGAAAGTGAAGAGGAACTAAGAAGCCTCTTGATGAAAGTGAAAGAGGAGAGTGAAAAAGTTGGCTTAAAGCTCAACATTCAGAAAACGAAGATCATGGCATCCGGTCCCATCACTTCATGGGAAATAGATGGGGAAACAGTGGAAATAGTGTCAGACTTTATTTTTTTGGGCTCCGAAATCACTGCAGGTGGTGACTGCAGCCATGAAATTATAAGACGCTTACTCCTTGGAAGAAAAGTTATGACCAACCTAGATAGCATATTCAAAAGCAGGGATATTACTTTGCTGAATAAGGTCCGTCTAGTCAAGGCTCTGGTTTTTCCAGTAGTCATGTACGGATGTGAGAGTTGGACTGTGAAGAAGGCTGAGCACCGAAGAATTGATGCTTTTGAACTGTGGTGTTGGAGAAGACTCTTGAGAGTCCCTTGGACTGCAAGGAGATCCAACCAGTCCATTCTGAAGGAGATCAGCCCTGGGATTCTTTGGAAGGAATGATGCTGAAGCTGAAACTCCAGTACTTTGGCCACCTCATGCGAAGAGTTAACTCACTGGCAAAGACCCTGATGCTGGGAGGGATTGGGGGCAGGAGAAGGAGCTGACAGAGGATGAGATGGCTGGATGGGATCACGGGCTCGATGGACGTGAGTCTGAGTGAACTCTGGGAGATGGTGATGGACAGGGAGGCCTGGCGTGCTGCATTTCATGGGGTTGCAAAGAGTTGGACACGACTGAGCGGCTGAACTGAACTGATCAATGATATTTTGCAAAATTCAGAATGAAGAAACATATGTTTGTGCTAAGGGCCAGGGTTATAGGGTAAAATAAAGGTCTGAGGTAATTTCTTCTCAGCATCCAAATCTTGTATCACTAACCAGAATTCAGACAAGTTCTATTGAGCAGTCATCCTTGAGGTGCTTGCACAGTGTGTGTCCTTCTGAGTCCACTTAATTTGTAAGAGATATATCCTCATGAGTTCTGGATGCCTGAGACAACAGGCAAATTGGCTGGCAGGAAGTTCTAGACCCTCAGATCTAATGTGTATCCAATTTTCATCAAAGACACCTTGTGACGATGCCAGGGAGTTATACAATGGCACAGTATTCAGTCTAATAAATTTAGCTCACTATTAAACATTAAATAACACACAGTGGAACTAAGGAGTTACGGAGGCTTGAGGAAATAATCTGTTTTCTTGCCTTTTCAAGTTTCTAAAGGCTGCCTGATTCCTTGGTTTAGTGAGCCACTCATCACTCTGACCTTGACTTCTTTTGTGATCATGACCCTCTTGCCTCCCTCTCACAAGGATTCTTGTGATTAAACTGCCCTGTCTCCCCGTAATTCAAGAAATAATCTTCCCATTCCAAAGCTCTTAATCACACATGCAAAGTCCCTTGTGTCAAATAAGATAACATATTCAGTTTTTTTTTTTTTAAAGGGGGTTGGGGAGAATTGCAAACAACTCCTTTTTATAAAGAGGTATCCAGTAACATTCCCTAGACTCAGGGCTGCCTGAAGCAACTTCTGGAGCACAACCTCAGATACAATCAGAATGGTAACCTTTGGGGTCCTGGAATATAGGAGACCCACCCTGTCCATTATTAGAGTTGTGCTTGTTCTTCTAAAACTGGCAATGAATATCTCAACCTTTTTTTTTCCCTCAAAGGCCCCTTTTTACAATCCCTTCATATTCCAGACCCATCATACTACTTAACAGCTAATCAGAGCTTCTGATGTGCTTCAAATCACTGCACTAAATTAATTTATCAAACTAGAAGGAAATCAACTTGATGAATCAGTCACTCTGCATAATTACTCTGAAGTAGATGGTAATTTATTAGGCCACTGAAATAATAAAAATAACCCAGACTTTCATTTGGTCACATTAGATTGAACTGTTTATCAATAAAGGATAGAGACTAGTCAATGCAAAGGTTAACGTCCAAAATGAAATTACCTCTAATGTTGACATGTCTCTTTAAAACTCTCTATTCTCAAGTTGATTTGAAAAGTTAGGAGTATTTATTTCATGTTCAATTTCTATCATTGTATCCATAAAGATATAATTTGTTATTTTCGGAGTCATTCCTGAATGTTAAAACTATACTAAGTATGGATATGGGGCTTCCCTGGTGCCTCAGGGGTTAAAGCGTCTGCCTCCAATGCGGGAGACCAGGGTTCGATCCCTGGGTCGGGAAGATCCCCTGGAGAAGGAAATGGCAACCCACTCCAGTATTCTTGCCTGGAGAATCCCATGGATGGAGGATATAAGGGCAAGACTTCAACCTAAGAGTTTTGTTTTTAGATAATTAAAAATACTTCTAAGTTAAAAAATACCCCAAAACATTAGGAACAGAAGTAAAAAGGGGGGAAAGATTCAGGCGTTAGAATAGTACAAAGAAAGAAACAATGAAAAACGCTAAAAAAAAAAAATACACATATTAATATGCTAAACAGTGCTCTGTCCAAGACTGCTAAATGACTGGTTGCTTGCTAACTACTTACTCTGCAGAAAAGATTTTGGCTAAGCCTCCAGTATATTCATTAGCCCTGGCTTTCTTGAGTTCCATGGAGTTTATTTATTTTTAGGATTATCAACACAAATTATTTAGCTAGTCTATTGATTAAGGGCCTTCTTTATGCATAACACTGTCTGGGAGCTTCAAATGTTGACTGCCTCCTACATGGGGAATACATTTTTATTGACATATTAATTCTTACAGTTTAACTGAGAATCAAACTTAAATTTTTAAAACTCTAAACACTATTTTACTAATTTCAATATCTATTGTTTTCATGCAAAACTAAAGTTCTTGATCCCTCTCTGGAAGTGAAATGAAACCCAGAAATGATATTTCTGACCTAATTGTGATAGAAATTATACAGCACTGGAAAAGTAGGTCAGCATTTTATCATTTACAAATCTAGGTCAGGTCAGCATTTCCTAACTAGTTTCTATTGTAAATTCATATGCACCACTATTATCTCTTAAAATGAAAAACATGGAAATACAGGGATAAATGTAAGATAGTATGTGAATGTGCAAACACATACAACATCCCATTTCCTCAAGATTAAGTATTATATGGTAGAAAATATTTCTAATAACAGACAGGAATATTAACATTTTCACTTCAACTCTGTTTGCCACTGGCAACATTGGTGGTCATTTGCGCCTATTTTCATATCATTGTCAATAGGACCTACAGTGCATTTGTTCTATTTGTGCTGCTTATTTTGAGCTATTTCATAGACATCTCACATCTAAATATGAAGCAACAAAAGTGTCACAGCTATTAGAAAGAGGAAGCATGCATGTAACTATGACAAATAGTAGACTTAAGAAAATTGATGTTAATGCTTCACGTCCTTGATAAATGATAACAGAAAGTAGTCTGAAGGAAAAGTGCAAATTCTGTTATGAAAAAAATATTCTGATGATGCAAATAAATAAGACTGACAAAATGGAAAAACTTGCAAATAAGTGAAGGCCAAGCAGGGTATGAACCCTGGCTACTCACTTTACCTGGAGCTTTAAAAAAATAATCAACGCCCAGAAATTTGGACTAAACTCGGTGGCATGGGCAGATATCCATGCAGTACAGTAGATTCCTTCTGCAGGGTCTGGAAACCTTTAACTATGGGCTCTGGCTTTGCTGCTTGTTGACTATATTCAAAAGACACTGTATTTACTCTAAACTTAAATTCCCATTCTAAAGAGCTAACGTGATTTTTGATCAGTTATCATTTAAAATCACTAAGTCATTTTTAATGGATCTTTTAAATAGCCAGCATCTGGTTTTGCTTGTAAGACTTCCTCCCAGCACTTCTGCTGTGTAAACTGTTTACAGGTAACAATCCTTTAGGTTAGTACATTGATGCATTTGAAACTAAGGCAGAGTTATTATCTTGAAAACAAGGTGATTTGTTCTGATGGCTTAATGCACACTTTACTGTTACTCTTTTGCACTGAACTTTGCCTATTTCTGGGAAGAGGTGAATTTGTCCAAGGAAAAAATATTCCATAGTTTATGGGAAAAATAGTTGTCTGTAATATTGATGTAATGTCACTTTCTAATCATGATCATGGTTTAAAGGATTATCTTGGTTAAATATATATTGGTTTGATGGGTAAATGCTCATATTAGCACAAATTACATGATTTTATATATAGTTTCCAGAGATGGGTTAAGAGTGGCTTGTGAGGCAGCTGGAAGCAAATGGTGGCACAGAGACTATCCAGGGAAGACTTGGTGATAAGGGTTTCTCATAAAGAGCGAGGGAGAGAGACTGTGTAACAGCTATTGTTATACATTCACTGCATAGAAAAATATTTTCCAGAATTATAAAATAATTAACAGCCTAGAAGTCTTTTTTTTATACTTATGAACTACATAATGAAGGACTGCAATGCATTTTGCATAGTTGTTCTCACATTTTGTTGGGGAACCCAACTATTGATCAATAGTTTCACCCAAGAAATAGCAATAGTTGGACATTCTGAATTTTTCCATATTGCTTTTCTGTTATATTTACACTTGATTTTGAAGGATTGCTTATGCTTATGTCACTGCAAGCAATCAGTACCCAGTCACTGTGTGACACATAATGATACTTATTGTACAACAAAGCCTGAGCTTTTGCCAACTGTAAACCTAGTGTTAGGTGTCTCCCTCCTAATCCATTCATCTGTACCATGGCCTTTTCTCTTCACACTCAGCAGATTCATAAGGTTATATGCCTTTAGTGACTTCACTTTCTTACAGTATGAAATGATGAAGGTTGACTGGAGTTTCAGCTTTAGCATCATTCCTTCCAAAGAAATCTCAGGGCTGATCTCCTTCAGAATGGACTGGTTGGATCTCCTTGCAGTCCAAGGGACTCTCAAGAGTCTTCTCCAACACCACAGTTCAAAAGCATCAATTCTTTGGCGCTCAGCCTTCTTCACAGTCCAACTCTCACATCCATAAATGACTACTGGGAAAACCATAGCCTTGACTAGACGGACCTTAGTCGGCAAAGTAATGTCTCTGCTTTTGAATATACTGTCTAGGTTGGTCACAACTTTTCTTCCAAGGAGTAAGCGTCTTTAATTTCATGGCTGCAGTCACCATCTGCAGTGATTTTGGAGCCCCCCCAAATAAAGTCTGACACTGTTTCTACTGTTTCCCCATCTATTTGCCATGAAGTGATGCTCTATACAGTCAACAAAAACAAGACCAGGAGCTGACTGTGGCTCAGATCATGAACTCCTTATTACCAAATTCAGACTCAAATTGAGGAAAGTGGGGAAAACCACTAGACCATTCAGCTATGACCTAAATCAAATCCCTCATGATTATACAGTGGAAGTGAGAAGTAGATTAAGGGGCTAGATCTGATAGATAGAGTGCCCGATGAACTATGGAATGAGGTTCGTGACATTGTACAGGAGATAGGGATCAAGATCATCCCCATGGAAAAGAAATGTGAAAAAGCAAAATGCTGTCTGGGGAGGCCTTACAAATAGCTGTGAAAAGAAAAGCAAAAAACAAAGGAGAAAAGGAAAGATATAAGCATCTGAATGCAGAGTTCCAAAGAATAGCAAGAAGAGATAAGAAAGCCGCCTTCAGCGATCAATGCAACGAAATAGAGGAAAAGAACAGAATGGGAAAGACTAGACACCTCTTCAAGAAAATTAGAGATACCAAGGGAACATTTCATGCAAAGATGGGCTTGATAAAGGACAGCAATGGTATGGACCTAACAGAAGCAGAAGATATTAAGAAGAGGTGGCAAGAATACACAGGAGAACTGTACAAAAAAGATCTTCACGACCCGGATAATCACGATGGTGTGATCATTCATCTGGAGCCAGACATCGTGGAATGTGAAGTCAAGTGGGCCTTAGGAAGCATCATGATGAACAAAGCTAGTGGAGGTGATGGAATTCCAGTAGAGCTCTTTCAAAACCTGAAAGATGATGCTATGAAAGTGCTGCAGTCAATATGCCAGCAAATTTGGAAAACTCAGCAGTGGCCACAGGACTGGAAAAGGTCAGTTTTCAATCCAATTCCAAAGAAAGGCAATGCCAATGAATGCTCAAAAACCGAACAACTGCACTCATCTCACACGCTACTAAAGTAATGCTCAAAATTCTCCAAGCAAGGCTTCAGCAATACGTGAACTGTGAACTTCCTGATGTTCAAGGTGGTTTTAGAAAAGGCAGAGGAACCAGAGATCAAAGTGCCAACATCTGCTGGATCATGGAAAAAGCAAGAGAGTTCCAGAAAAACATCTATTTCTGCTTTATTGACTACGCCAAAGCCTTTGACTGTGTGGATCACAACAAACTGTGGAACATTCTTCAAGAGATGGGAATACCAGACCACCTGACTGGCCTCTTGAGAAATCTGTATGCAGGTCAGGAAGCAACAGTTCGAACTGGACATGGAAGAACAGACTGGTTCCAAATAGGAAAAGGAGTACGTCAAGGCTGTATATTGTCACCCTGCTTATTTAACTTCTATGCAGAGTACATCATGAGAAATGCTGGACTGGAAGAAACACAAGCTGGAATCAAGATTGCCAGGAGAAATATCAATAACCTCAGATATACAGATGACACCACCCTTATGGCAGAAAGTGAAGAGGAACTAAAAAGCCTCCTGATGAAAGTGAAAGAGGAGAGTGAAAAAGTTGGCTTAAAGCTCACCATTCAGAAAACGAAGATCATGGCATCCGGTCCCATCACTTCATGGGAAATAGATGGGGAAACAGTGGAAACAGTGTCAGACTTTATTTTTCTGGGCTCCAAAATCACTGCAGATGGTGACTGCAGCCATGAAATTAAAAGACGCTTACTCCTTGGAAGAAAAGTTATGACCAACCTAGATAGCATATTCAAAAGTAGAGACATTACTTTGCCAACTAAGGTCCGTCTAGTCAAGCCTCTGGTTTTTCCAGTGGTCATGTATGGATGTGAGAGTTGGACTGTGAAGAAGGCTGAGTGCCGAAGAATTGATGCTTTTGAACTGTGGTGTTGGAGAAGACTCTTGAGAGTCCCTTGGACTGCAAGGAGATCCAACCAGTCCATTCTGAAGGAGATCAGCCCTGGGATTCTTTGGAAGGAATGATGCTAAAGCTGAAACTCCAGTACTTTGGCCACCTCATGAGAAGAGTTGACTTACTGGAAAAGACTCTGTTCCCAGGGGCATTTGGGGGCAGGAGGAGAAGGGGATGACAGAGGATGAGATGGCTGGGTGGCATCACTGACTCGATGGATGCGAGTCTGGGTGAACTCTAGGAGTTGGTGATGGACAGGGAGGCCTGGCATGCTGCAATTCATGGGGTCGCAAAGAGTGGGACATGACTGAGTGACTGAACTGAGCTAATGACTCCTTCTCTAATCCTTAGTCACTCCTTAATACGCAGGTCAGAGTGTTATCTCCTTGACGATTCCCTCCAGCAGTTCCCAGTGACAACAGAAGGAAAGTTATGACCAACCTAAATAGCATATTCAAAAGCAGAGACATTACTGTGCCAACTAAGGTCCGTCTAGTCAAGGCTATAGTTTTTCTAGTGGTCATGTATTGATGTGAGAGTTGGACTATAAAGAAAGCTGACCGCTGAAAAATTGATGCTTTTGAACTGTGGTGTTGGAGAAGACTCTTGAGAGTCCCTTGGACTGCGAGGACACCCAACCAGTCCAGTCTAAAGGAGATCAGTCCTGGGTGTTCTTTGGACGGAATGATGCTAACGCTGAAACTCCAGTATTTTGGCCACCTCATGCGAAAAGTTGACTCATTGGAAAAGACTCTCATGCTGGGAGGGATTGGGGGCAGGAGGAGAAGGGGCCGACCGAGGATGAGATGGCTGGATGGCATCACCGACTCACTGGACATGAGTTTGGGTGAACTCCGGGAGTTGGTGATGGACAGGCAATCCTGGCGTGCTGCAATTCATGGGGCCGCAAAGAGTTGGACACGACTGAGCGACTGAACTGAAACAATTTTCAGCTACAGTAGGAAATAAACTATTTAATAAACTATATTACACTCTTTCCCTGGTACTCAATTTAATTATAAAATATGGGCAATAAATTGGTTCTACTTTGCAGGGTTTATGATCATTAAATGAGAATATCCGTAAGTCACTTAACACACCAACATAGGAAGAAACGAAGATAAACTTCCTCAGGTTAATCAAGTAAAGGATGGTAGCTGGGAATGATTCTGACCCTGTGTGGTTTAGTCTAAAGCTTATGTTCTTTCTAACACACACGTTGTCTATGTCCTAGCAGATGACACATAAAATTTACTTATTTAATACTCTTCCCCAATGGCCTGTAAAGTCCTTGAATACAATGAGCATGTTTTACATGACTCTGTATATCCAGACACTCATTCATTTAAGTACTAACTCTGACACTGTGATGTAGAGATTAAAAGACTTAGTCTCTACTTTTAACAACTTTGCCTAGAGAAGGGAGAATTATAAGAAATATCTTACTACTGTTTTCTACGCAAGAGGGACACTGGTGGAATATACATGGACTGGACTACGGATGTCCAAATAAACACCTAAAAGGAGTAGAAGAAAACTTAAGGTACAGGGAAACCTTCTTTGGAAGAGATGAAACTGGAGATGAATCTTGAAGAACTTTAAGTTAGGGAGAACTAGGTTTTCTGGAGTTTTTAAAAGTATTAATTCATAAATGATATAGTTATTATACTGCTTATGCTCTGATAGTTGTAAATTATTATTGCTGATAAACATTTAATGTCCTTGAAATGCATTTTAAAACACGGATTTACTGGGGGCTTCCCTGGTGGCTCAGTGGTAAAGAATCTGCCTGCTAATGCAGGAGACACAGGTTCTCAATCCGTGATCTCAGAATATCCCACCTGCCACCAAACAACTATAAAAGTCTGTGCCACAACCACTGAACCTGTGCTGTAGAGCCCAGGAGCCGCAACTACTGAAGTCTGTGTACCTAGAGCTCGTGCCCTGCCATGAGAGAAGTTACTGCAATGAGGAGCTCGCACATCTTAACTAGACGGTAGCCCTCACTTGCAGCAACAAAAACCCAGCACAGGCAAAAATAAATAAATAGAATTATGGGGGGGGCGAGGGGGAGAAGAATGCACTAGAAGGAGGATATTAAAAACTGAATGGTTCTTTCTAAAAAGAAAAATGGATTCATTAAAATACAGTAATTCAGCTATAAGTCATAATCACTGGTTGTTGTTCAGTCTCTAAGCCATGTCTCTGAGTTGCAGCAGGCCAGGCTTCCTCGTCCTTCGCTATCTCCCAGTTTGCTCAAATTCATGTCCATTGAATCAGTGGTGCCACTTAACCATCTCATTATCACTTGGCTACCTTGCAAATATACCAAGTTTAGGTACAAACTCAAAAAGAAACCTCACTGTGTAACTCTTCCAACTACAATGTACTTCTCCTGGAATGCTGACATCTTAAGCTCACAGGAACAGAGCAGGAATGAAAACATTAATTACTTGGCAGTTATTTCTATTTTCCACCCCCATCTGATTGGCATATTATATTTGAGAGCAACAAACCACTATGACATATTTGATTTTCAGTTATGTTCTTTTCATTAACAACAGCATGAAGTCTTCTGACATGCCTGACTTCCTTCGCCTGTAAACATCTATTCAGAAGTTTCGAATGGAGACAATACTTTCAAGTTGATTTTTCAAATGCACCCTGGCACACAGCAATAGCTAATAAATGAGAGTTATTATTGTTTCTCTGAATAAACCAGTATGGCCAGATGGTTCAAATACTGTTAATCTTAAGTGGTATATGTCTTGCTTCTAAACAGAACATAAGACAAAAAGAAGAATCTATCTCTGCTTGTACTATGAGTAAAATAATCCATTTCAGCCTCAAGGAGGATATATGCAAGAATTAAGAGTAACAGTCTCATTACTCTTTTTGGATTGCAAAATGAACCACATTTTCTAAGTTAAATAATGGCTCACTCAGGACACAAGTCTATCCACTTGTGTCCTTTCATGTGATAGTTCGATTTTGGAACTGGAGAGTATCTTCGGCCAAGGAAGGAATAATTTGCCAATAAAATGTCATCCCCTCTATACATTGTAAACTTCTCCAGGGAAAAGACTGTGACTTATGCTCCAGCTATAACCAAAGTAGCTGGCACAAAGTAAACAACAATTAATGAGTTTTCGATTCAAAGTCTAAGGGTTTTATGCTGTATGGGATTCTGCAGGAACTTCTGGGAACACAAGCTCAGCAACTTTTCACTGTAGAAAAGCTTTTGTCATGGCTGCTTTTGATACTATAGTAAAAGGCACGAATCTTTTCCTCATAAACACAACAGCTGGCATATAGACCTCCTAAATTCATGGCGAGGGCCTGGTGTAGAGGTTGTTAGCATTTACCGTGACAAAGGTGAAATGCCTGCAGACATAGCTTGGGAGATCTTTGCTATTACTACTGATTATTTCATCTGTCCTTTGTCCACGTTGGTTTTATGTATTTTTCGCAGCTTGGAGAAGTAAACATTTCTCTTGTGAACTTATTCAAGCTTATTTCAAGCTTCTCTAAGAGGCCCAAACTATTAAAGGAATCTGCAATAAGACAAAATAAAACAGGAAACCTTAATAACGTATGGAAGGGAAGACCCGAGGCCTGACACCACTCCAAGCACAGTAAGCTTCTAGAAAAGCCACCTCTACAGACAACTCCAGTCATTATATCACAGCTTATAAAGTAGCATCTTTAGAGTTGAGAGAATGGAGCTGGAGAGACCTAAAAGGCCAATTAATTCAACAAGTCAAAATTAAGGTGGGATGTCTCGAATTTGTTTGACAACAACGAAACACCTGGCTTAGGTCGGCAATGAGATAACAAACCGCAAAACAACAAGCGCGCAAACCCGGCAGCTCTAAAGCCTGAAAACGACCACAAAGAATAAGTAACGACTGGTTAAGCCAAACCAGCGCATTTCTTTGAAACAAGTCATTAAAGTAGCCTCTGCGTGTGAGGAGGGGGCTCTGCGGCCCTGAGGTTCTTTCTTGGGCTGTCGGCTCTGGTTGTCCCAGTTTGGACGTGCAGGGGCCACATGGCTCCCGGGCCCATCTCTCCCTCTGAGCCCCAGGAGAGTCAAGTTAGCGACAGGGCTCCCCGGCCGGGGACTGCCACTCAACCCTCCACCCCTAGTACTGGTTCGCAGCCCCTGCACAAAGCTCAGTTGCGACCCCAAAGCCCCGGTTCTTACCATAGTGAGGCCGGCGAAGCCCCAGCCACATCACCCTTCCGGGCCCAGGGCGGAAGAGGCGTGCACGGCCGGCTTGCCTTTCTCTTCCCTTCCCGCGGTTTGGTTGGGCCTGTCAGGGTACCTCCTCCTGAGGCGCGGGTCTCGGGCTCTACGATAGGCTCCTCTCTACCGGAAAGGACAGGACTTAAATGACGTCATTCAGCCCCCGCGGAAGTAGGTAACACTCTCATTGGGTGCTGGATGTCCGTTGGTGGGAGCGGGCCTTTTGGAGGAGGCCGGAAGTGGAATTACTGACAGGTAGGGTCCGGAAGTGGCGACTGACTCTTTTAATAGTAGTCGGTGATCCAGTTATTATTATTTTTATTTTTCTTTACTTCTCTAGAACTCCTCCGCACTCAATTTTTTTCCGGCTTAGACTCCCCTCGATGTGTAAGCTTCTGGCCCTTCTGTTTGTAAACTCTCGGGAACACCTGAGTTCTCTGGCGTTACCCTCATGTGCATCTCCTGGGCTCCCTTTTCAGTTTCTCCCTTTGCACCTGCGGGATTCTTTGTGTAAAGCGCCTTTGAAATGCCCTGTAAAGCTGTGGGATTAGGACACTTGAATTCAGGGGGTTGTGTTGAGAAGGTGTTTGATCATTTTTCTAACATTGGCATTCTCGCTTTTCATTCCCAGCGTTTTGTAGATTGTCAGTGGGTTCGATCTGAGGCTGAAAGGTGCCCGTTGCAGTCAGGAAAGAACTTTCTGTGGGAACAAATGGAAAGGAGCTGCCTTTCCTGAGTTCAGTAATTGATTAGGTGCTTTAGAGAAATGGTCCACCTGCAAGACATATACCAACTTTTTCTTTTAATCAGTATTATTATTTAGCTTTCTCTAATTTTAACAATCCCATTAGATAAGGTTCTATTCCTTCTCCCCAGATTCTTTTTAGAATATTATCAGTTTTTTAATACTTTGACTCAAAGTGGATTGAGAGAAACAGGAAAGGAAGTTCATATAATGCATTGATTTATGTGCTGTTCTTGGCCAAACTATGAGACCTTTCTATATTTAGGGCAACACAGTGATTAGAATATTTGGGTTTCTACTATCTGTGATTGTATTGTTGGCTACTGCCCACCAAGTTTTTTTTCTTTTCTTTTTTCTTTTTTTTTTAAACCATTACTAACTTTTTGTTTGAATCTACTGAATTGTCAAGAATTGGTTAAGTACACAAATTTAGCAAGTACTTAACTGAGCTTTTATTCATACCATCATGAGACTGCTGCAGAGGGATAAAGATGGCCTGTTCCTTCCAGAAATTTTATGGGCATGGGGAAGAGGGGAATAAGAAATATATAAAAATATACTGTACCCTTGTCCTATCAAAAAAACAAGCTGTAATGCTTTGTCTTGTGATTGCTTTACAATATATTTTTTAAGTCTTAACCATTCAAATTAAATAATCTTGGCTTGGTTATGGAAATTATGTTGTGCAACTCATCAAGCTTGGTTTCCAAAGTAGTAAATGTGTCTGGAAACATCTTGCTGTCATGTAGACTGTCTTCATTTACATGGACACTTGAGGGTTATATGTGATAGCTGAAGTGCACCAGGAAATTGAAGTTGTTAAAAATCACAGTTGATTTACTGTATTTATGAATTTTAATTAATTTTAGACCATGGGCTCTTATGTACTTCAGCTTCAAAATAGGGAAGAACAATGCCAGTTATTTTAAAGTTACCCATAGAGCAAGCCAAATAGCAAACTCCCTACTCTTGGCTTCACTGCCAGTGAACTAATTTAAGCACTGTCTTACATTGCTATATCAAAAATCTCTTTTCTAGCAACTCTGGTATGGAATCTTATTTCAGACTGTCTTGGATCATTTTCATACACACTAAAAGTGAAATCTGATTCTTATAATTTCCTTCTTCAAAAATTATTGCCTCTCCTGCATCTAGAAGAGTATTTTCAACTTTGATTTCTTAGGTTCAGTAAGAAATACTATTATACTTTATATACTTTACATACTGTTATATGTAAAAATAGTACATATTTATGTTTTTCTGTGCAAAGCAGGCAGGGACCTCCCTAGTATTGTCAGGTATTTGACCTGCACAAAGCGCTCAATGGGGCTTCCCTGGTGGCTCAGAGATTAAAGCGTCTGCCTCCAATGCGGGAGACCTGGGTTCGATCCCTGGGTCTGGAAGATCCCCTGGAGAAGGAAATGGTAACCCACTCCAGTATTTTTGCCTGGAGAATCCCATGGACGGAGAAGCCTGGTAGGCTACAGTCCGTGGGGTCACAAAGAGTCGGACACAACTGAGCAACTTCACTTCACTTCTTCACTTCACTTCAAGCACTCAATGGAGAAGGCAGTGGCACCCCACTCCAGTACTCTTGCCTGGAAAATCCCATGGACAGAGGAGCCTGGTAGGCTGCAGTCCATGGGGTCCCAAAGAGTTGGACAGGACTGAGCGACTTCACTTTCGCTTTTCACTTTCATGCATTGGAGAGAAAATGGCAACCCCCTCCAGTGTTCTTGCCTGGAGAACCCCAGGGACAGAGGAGCCTGGTAGGCTGCAGTCCATGGGGTCCCAAAGAATTGGAGAGGACTGAAGCGACTTAGCAGCAGCAGCAGCAGCAGCAGCAGCAGCAGCAGCAGCAGCAGCAGCAACAGCAGCAGCAGCAGCAGCAGCAAGCACTCAATGGGCTTCCCTGGTAGCTCATCTGGTAAAGAATCTGCCTGCAATGTAGGAGACCCTGGTTTGATTCCTGGGTCAGGAAGATCCCCTGGAGAAGGGATATTCTCCAATATTCTTAGGCTTCCTTGGTGGCTGAGCTGGTAAAGAATCTGCCTGCAATGTGGGAGACCTGGGTTTGATCCCTGGGTTAGTAAGATCCCGTGGAGAGGGGGACAGCTCCCACTACTCCAGTATTCTGGCCTGGAGAATTCCATGGACTGTTTAGTCCATGGGGTGGCCAAGAGCTGGACAGGACTGAGCAACTTTCACTGTCAAGCACTCTATAAGGCTTGCGTGTTTTGTACCTGGCTTTTTTGTTCAGTAAAATAAAAACCTTTTAAAGGGAGGGATAGTGAAGGAGGGCCAGTTGACCTGAATGTTAGGCATTCAGTGAATGGTTTTTTAAATTAAAAGTTTAAAAAATTGAATTGATACTGCTTTTAGTACCAGACCGCTTTCTTCCATCTCTTTTTACTTGTCGCTAGTATTGATGGTGTTGATAATTTCCTTTTATCTAACTTTTTTCTCATTCAATAATATTCACATATAGTAAAAAAATAATAGTTTTACTTAATTTGTTGTTTTCTTTGATCCTCAGCTAGTCTCCATAGTCAGAGGTTGACGTTCTTTGTTATTTAGTGTTCATCATTGTCCTGTTTTTTCTCCTTTTTAAAAAATTCTCTTTCCCCATGGTTCTTAGATTAAGACCCACAAATTTTGATTGACCTGCATGTTATTTTTTTCACCTTAAGAACTGCTTCTCTTAATCTTTCTCTGATTCCAACACCATTTATTTGTTCTTCTGAGCAAGAATCCCTTCAAGAGTTTTCTGTCCTCCACGTTCCAATTTCTCTTTTACTCTTCTTTCTTGAGATCCCTTCAACACAGTGCCTATGATTCCCCCAAATGCTCTTGTTAATGTCAGTCAGTCTGAAACTGAATTTTCACTTCTGTTTATCATACTATTTCTTGCCTCCAAGCCTTTGCTCATGCAGTTTCTTCTTCCTGGAATGTGTTTTCTTATCTTTTTTTCCTTCCACTCCTAAACCTTTTCCACCTTCTAAATTGTATATCAGATATAACTCAAGGAAGCTGCTTCTGAAATTTCAGACTGGTTAATGTGCTACATTTCAGAGGAGCTCCCATCTTGCCTCTGTACTTTACAAGCTTGCATAATAATCCTCTTTGGGTGTTTCTGTCTCACCAGATAGCTGGGAACATGTCTTACTCATCTTTGAGATGTTTAAAGCCTGGTACAAAGGATGTAGTCAGTGAATATTTTAATGCATTAATGGCGTGACCAAAGTTACTCAGCTAGGAGTTTTGATTTCAATCTGATTTCAGTATACGTCAATGCTTTATTTGCAATACCTCATTTTCAAGGAAAAAGGTGACTGTCTTCAAGACAGTTCTTCTTATACTAGTAGGAGGGTTTTAGTTAATGCATTGTATACCTCTGGGCAGTGTGCTCCTTGTCCTTTGTGAAGCTGCCAGTCCTGATGAGAAAGTTAGTTGTGACTTTTTCTAAAACATGGGCTGAAATTAGTGAACAGAGTGTTGTTATAGTCAGCAAATTTTTAATATTGATGAAATTGGGCTCTTTATAGAAGAAAAACACCAAAAGAAAAAACCGTGTTAGAATTCCAAATGGTTGATGAGGCATTCATGTTTTTGCTAGATACCAGTATTGCCAATAGCTTTAAATTAAACTTTTGCCTTTGTGCCACTGGGAAATCCCAGGGTATTTACAACATTTTACAAAGATTTTCTCCCAGAGATATGGGAGTTTGCTCTTAAGATTGAGTTAATAATGGTTGGTTTGTTAACATGATTTCTGATACTTGGCACAAAAATTAGGTGCACTAATTTTGCATATAAAACACTGTTTAATTCTAGATAATGAGCCAGACTGTCCAACTACCTTTTATGGCAGGCATTCTGGATTTTAACTGCTCTCTGAATATTGTCATCATTTTTACAGTCTGTAAACCAGTCTTTTGTAAATTTGTCTAGCTTTTAGGACTAACGAAAAGGGAAATAATTTAATTCTGTAAATTCTGAAAACACTTCAGCAGCTTTCACCCTTAGCAATGGGATTGAAAATAATGATTAGGCTTAGAATTAAGAGTCAAAACAAGCATTACTTGGAGTACACTTCTGAATTTGTGCCTTGTTTCTCTGAGCTTTGCTAACCCTGCAACAGTGACCAAAATGTTGAAATAAGCAAGGACTTCAATCTGGTCTTTGTGTGAGAGGATGCTATTAGCTTAATTGTAATTTTGTAAGAACAGTTAATGAGAATTTTATTGAATACAGAAAAATCTTTCTCAATTGGCAGAAACAAGTGGCTGCCAAGACATAAGATGCAGCCATTGTTGAAGAGAGTCTGATCAAAGTGTCCTGATAGTATGAATATTGATGTGCTGAGACATGTCCATATTTACCATAGAATCTGGAAGTTGCCAAGTTCCTGTTTAAGAAATATGACCCTAGCATTGGACACAGTATATCAATAAATAAGGATCGTGTCCAAATGAACAGCTGCTCAGAGAAAATCTCAGAGAAACTGTGATAACATCTGTCTAAACTTTAGGGCACTTCAAAAGTTAAATTTAAAAAATTTATTGATTCTTTTTTGGTAATTTGTAGGTGGATGCTTATATAATATAGTGTATTAATATAGTTCCATGTATGGGTTTGACTTAAGTATTTTTTTCTAAATTACAGCATGCTTGGTTGAAATTTATAATTTTGTAAATTAGTTGTGCTATGATACTCATCTCTAACTTGAATTTAAAAAATCTTGCCTTAATATTGTGCTTAGGAACTGACTTCTTCATTTAGAGCATTTTTCTTGCAGAAGTTGGCTCAAATCATAACATTACTTTTGGGAACCAAAAGTTTGTGCTTTGAGAATTTAGCAGTAGAGAAAATATAAGTTTCTGAAGTTTAACTGTAATGAGGAAATTTATCCAGATTATTATATGGCAACTATGTCTCAGAAGAAAATGTATAGGGTAATGAGTGACTAAAGTAAATATGTTTGGTTAAGTATCACAGATCACCACTGTTAATTCCCATGTGAGAATCACTGTAACTTAACAAGAATATTTAATGAAAAATAGTTATTTGAAACCTTTATATCAGGTTGCTAGAACCACACAAACAACCTTGCATCTGTTTTACGGATTTCTAGAAGGTTAAATTTAGCATTCTTAGAATAATAATAGTCCAAACAGTCCTGGAAAAGCATGAACCATGGCTATTGGGACAGGTCCTGTCATCATTTCTCATTTCTGATAGTGAAGATTGATTGCTTTTATACAGTAATCTAATTATGTTACCATATTGTAATGTTTATGTTACATTACAATATAATGTCATGGAGGTTTGTGACATTGTACAGGAGACAGGGAGCAAGACCATCCCCAAGAAAAAGCAATGCAAAAAAGCAAAATGGCTGTCTGAGGAGGCCTTACCAATAGCTGTGAAAAGAAGAAAAGTGAAAAGCAAAGGAGAAAAAGAAAGATAAACCCATTTGAATGCAGAGTTCCAAAGAATAGCAAGGAGAGATAAGAAAGCCTTCCTCAATGATCAGTGCAAAGAAATAGAGGAAAACAATAGAATCAGAAAGACTAGAGATCTCTTCAAGAAAATTAGGAATACCAAGGGAACATTTCATGCAAAGATGGGCTCAATAAAGGACAGAAATGGTATGGACCTAACAGAAGCAGAAGATATTAAGAAGAGGTGGCAAGAATAAACAGAAGAACTGTACAAAAAGATCTTCACTACCCAGATAACCACGATGGTGTGATCACTCACCTAGAGCCAGACATCCTAGAATGTGAAGTCAAGTGGGCCTTAGGAAGCATCACTACGAACAAAGCTAGTGGAGGTGATGGGATTCCAGTTGAGCTATTTCAAATCTTAAAAGATGCTATGAAAGTGCCGCAGTCAATATGCCAGCAAATTTGGAAAACTCAGCAGTGGCCACAGGATTGGAAAAGGAGTTTTCATTCCAATCCCAACAAAAGGCAATGCCAAATAATGCTCCAACTACCACACAATTGCACTCATCTCACACGCTAGTAAAGTAATGCTCAAAATTCTCCAAGCCAGGCTTCAACAATACATGAACTGTGAACTTTCAGATGTTCAAACTGGTTTTAGAAAGGCAGAGGAACCAGAGATCAAATTGCCAACATCTGCTGGATCATTGAAAAAGCAAGAGAATTCCAAAAAACATCTATTTCTGCTTTATTGACTATGCCAAAGCCATTGACTATGCCAAAGCCTTTGACTGTGTGGATCACAATAAACTGGAAAATTCTGAGAGAGATGGGAATACCAGACCACCTGACCTGCCTCATGAGAAACCGGTATGCAAGTCAGGAAGCAACAGTTAGAACTGGACATAGAACAACAGACTGGTTCCAAATAGGAAAAGGAGTACGTCAAGGCTGTATATTGTCACCCTGCTTATTTAACTTAATGTGCAGAGTACATCAGGAGAAACGCTGGGCTGGTTGAAGCACAAGCTGGAATCAAGAATGCTGGGAGAAATACCAGTAACCTCAGATATGCAGATGACACCATCCTTATGGCAGAAAGTGAAGAACTAAAGAGCCTCTTGATGAAAGTGAAAGAGGAGAGTGAAAAACTTGGCTTAAAGCTCAACATTCAGAAAACGAAGATCATGGCATCCAGTCCCATCACTTCATGGCAAACAGATGGAGAAACAGTGGAAACCATGGCTGACTTTATTTTGGGGGGCTCTAAAATCACTGCAGATGGTGACTGCAGCCATCAAATTAAAAGATGCTTACTCTTTGAAAGAAAAGTTATGACCAAACTAGGCAGCATATTAAAAAGCAGGGATATTACTTTACCAAGAAAGGTCCCTCTAGTCAAGGCTATGGTTTTTCCAGTAGTCATGTATGATGTGAGAGTTGGACTATAATGAAAGCTGAATGCTGAAGAATTGATGCTTTTGAACTGTGGTGTTGGAGAAGACTCTTGAGAGCCCCTTGGCCTGCAAGGAGATCCAACCAGTCCATCCTAAAGGAGATCAGTCCTGGTTGTTCTTTGGAAGGACTGATGTTGAAGCTAAAACTCCAATACTTTGGCCACCTGATGCAAAGACCTGACTCATTTGAAAAGACCTTGATGTTGGGAAAGATTGAAGGGAGGAGGACAAGGGGACGACAGAGGATGAGATGGTTGGATAGCGTCACCGACTCAATGGACATGGGTTTGGTTAAACTCCGGATGTTGGTGATGGACAGGGAGCCCTGGTGTGCTGTGGTCCATGGGGTTGCAAAGAGTCGGACACGATGGAGTGACTGAACTGAAATGAATGTTTATATTGTGAACAGGGAATGATGAGTATGATTGAAATCATATATTCTTGCAAAAGCTACATTTGTTTCTGTAAACAACTTGATAAACATGGAAAAACAAATTAGCTTAGAGGTTCACATAAAAAACTTTTAATGCGTTCAGTATATTAAAGATAGAAGTGAAAAACACATTTTAAAATTTAAATTGACTGAATATCTCTTTCAGCGAGGCATTGCCATTATTTTGAGGTAAGATGTTGAGTTTTTTGGAGAAAACATTAGAATTGTTAATTAGTATTTTTAAAACTTGGGAAACATTTTTTGCCCTGTAACCAAGACTTGTACTTTTGGTTTGAATAGACAGATTTTGATTGTTTTTTTTTAGAATCTTAGTGCCTTATACAAAATATTTACCAATTGTCCTTTTGAACCACCTGTTACTGGTTATTTATTATGTGGTGACAACGAAGTCCCAGTGTTTTCGAAATGACATGTGTTTTGGATTTGATAAGAATGGAAGCATATTAAGTTGAAAATGTAAAACTTCCTGTTTAATGTTGAGTATTATGAGTTTAATAGAGTGTTTCCTGAAGTGTGGTACACACACTATTGATGGAATATATACGTTTGCTTACTTACAACTTATTTTGCACATACTTTAAGATAATTGAGAGCCACATAACCAATGAGCAACAGTGAGGATTCATCTCGAAATCTCTGATTCCAAAGCCTGACACAAGATAGCTTAAGCAAAAAGGAATTTCTTGGCCTCATACCTAAAACATTCACAATTAGATCTAGATTCTGTAGCTGCCGTAATCAGATCTGAGCTGCTGGCCACCCCTCAGTTCTACTTTCTGCTTTCTTTGTTTTGTTCTAAACAGCTCCAGTTGTACAGCCTCATAACATCAAATCTCTATGCTTTAGATGCAAATAAAAGTCTTGATATTGAGCCTTTCAAGTTTTAGTTTTCCTAACTTGAATCATGTACTCATCTTTGAATCATTTCCTGGAGATTAAAATGTAATGTTGGTTTAGTTCAGATATGTATTCTACTGCAATTTGGGATTAAAGTCAACTTGCTCATACCCTATGGATGAGAACAGTGGAGGTGGGGGTGTGTGGCACTCAAGGTTTTGTTGCTATGAGTAGGACGTCTGTATTGAGTAATGCAAACCACCAAATTCTCTCTAAATGTTGGATAAATGAACACTTTTAACCTGAATTGGGTAGGGCATGGACCAGGCACTGATGGCATTTTCTGACAAATGTTTAGTTATACCTAACAATACAGAACTCTTCAGTTGGAAACGGAGAAGGAAAAGTATCAGTGTAAACTAACATCATTCAAATTGGTACAGATTAAGTGAATTCAGCCATTTGAGCTAGAATTGCTTATTGATTTGTATAATAGGTATTTGACTCATATTGGTTAGATAAAAAAATTCTGATGTCATAAGTCTAATGATGTGTCATAGGATGAAAAATTTTGGAAAGTTTCAGTACGATTATTACTTCTGGTTTCTTTATTGTGGATATTCTGTGCAGTCTTTGAATATACATATAAATTGGCTCATATATTGAATATTTTTTCAATTAATTTTTTCACATTTTGGCCTTAAGACCAAATTATTAGTGTATAGCTAATAAATATTGAAATAATTTTAGCTATTTTGATTACCAGCTTCTCAATCAATTATTCAAAACAAATTTTATCCTTAGTATTAATATATTTGATTCATTGTTGTAAAATAAATTTACCAATGCATTATGCACCAGTGTCCCTGGCATAATATTTATCAGATAGAAGTATTTGCTGTGACTAGTAGTGAATTAATACTTATTTAGTTAGATTCCTAAATTTTGAAGTATTAATTATATATATAAGAATGTATTTCTAATAGATGATATTTCCTTTTACAAAAGTATCCTGTAACAAATAATTATCCTGATGGTCAAAGAACACTTATTGAAACCATTTTTTCTTTTTACACATTTTATTATGGGAAATATCAAACATATGTAAAAGAAGAGAGAATAATGATTTCCCATTAGCACAAGAGTTTTTTTGCATTCCAGTCCCCTATAATGAAAAGGACATCTTTTTTGGGTGTTAGTTCTAAAAGTTGTTGTAGGTCTTCATAGAATCATTCAACTTCAGCTTTTTCAGCTGCATGGGGCATAGACTTAGGTTACCGTGATGTTGAATGGTTTGCCTTGGAAACGCACAGAGATCATTCTGTCGTTTTTGAGATTGCATTCAAGTACTGCACTTCGGACTCTTTTGTTGACTATGATGGCTATTCCATTTCTTCTAAGGGATTCCTGCCCACAGTAGTACATAAAATGGCCATCTGAGTTAAATTCACCCATTCCAGTCCATATTAGTTTGCTGATTCCTAGAATGTCAACGTTCACTCTTGCCATCTCCTGTTTAACCACTTCCAGTTTGCCTTGATTCATGGTCCTTACATTCCAGGTTCCTATGCAATATTGCTCTTTACAGCATCAGACCTTGCTTCCATCATCAGTCACACCAACAACCATGTGTTGTTTTTGCTTTGGCACCATCCCTTCATTCTTTCTGAAGTTATTTCTCCACTGATCTCCAGTATCATATTGGGAGTTATTTCTCCATATTAAAGTTATTCTCCACTGATCTCCAGTATTATATCATACCAGACCTTTTAGAACTAACAGCCAATAAAGATGTCCTTTTCATTGTAGGGGACTGGAATGCTAAGGTAGGAAGTCAGGAAAAACCTGGAGTAACAGGCAAATTTGGCCTTGGGATACAGAATGAAGCAGGACAAAGGCTAATAGAGTTTTGCCAAGAGAACACACTGGTCATGGCAAACACCCTTTTCCAACAAAACAAGAGAAGACTCTATATCCATGGACGTCACCAGATGGTCAACACTGAAATCAGATTGATTATATTCTTTGCAGCCAAAGATGGACAAGCTCTATACAGTCAGCAAAAACAAAACCGGGAGCCAACTGTGGCTCAGATGATTAACTCCTTATTGCCAAATTCAGACTTAAACTGAAGAAAGTGGGGAAACCTACTAAACCATTCAGGTGTGACCTAAATCAAATCCCTTATGATTATACAGTGGAAGTGATAAATAGATTTAAGGGGCTAGATCTGATAGACAGAGTGCCTGATGAACTATGGACAGAAGTTCATGACATTGTACAGGAGACAGGGAGCAAGCCATCCCCAGGGAAAAGCAATGCAAAAAGGCAAAATGGCTGTCTGAGGAGGGCTTACAAATAGCTGTGAAAAGAAGAGAAGTGAAAAGCAAAGGACTAAAGGAAAGATATACCCATTTGAATGCAGAGTTCCAAAGAATAGCAAGGATCAATGCAAAAAAATAGAGGAAAACAATAGAATGGGAAAGACTTGAGATCTCTTCAAGAAAATTAGAGATACCAAGGGAACATTTCATGCAAAGATGGGCTCAATAAAGGACAGAAATGGTATGGACCTAACAGAAGCAGAAGATATTAAGAAGAGGTGGCAAGAATACACAGAAGAACTGTACAAAAAAGGTCTTCATGACCCTTTTAGTGACAATGGTGTGGTCACTCACCTAGAGCCAGACATCCTTTAATGTGAAGTCAAGTGGGAGTTAGGAAGCATCATTACAAACAATGCTATTGGAGATGATGGAATTCCAGTTGAGCTATTTCAAATCCT
This sequence comes from Capricornis sumatraensis, assembly GCF_032405125.1. Classification (NCBI taxonomy): domain Eukaryota; kingdom Metazoa; phylum Chordata; class Mammalia; order Artiodactyla; family Bovidae; genus Capricornis; species Capricornis sumatraensis. The sequence goes on from NC_091077.1 coordinate 82,328,393, forward strand.
AAAAGGTGATGCTGTGAAAGTGCTGCACTCAATATGCAAGCAAATTTAGAAAACTGAGCAGTGGCCACAGAATTGAAAAAGGTCAGTTTTCATTCCAATCCCAATGAAAGGCAATGCCAAAGAATGCTCAAACTACTGCACAGTTGCACTCATCTCACACGCTAGTAAAGTAATGCTCAAAATTCTCCAAGGCAGGCTTCAGGAATATGTGAACTGTGAACTTCCAGATGTTCAAGCTGGTTTTAGAAAAGGCAGAGGAACCAGAGATCAAATTGCCAACATCCGCTGGACCATTGAAAAAGCAAGAGAGTTCCAAAAAACATCTATTTCTGCTTTATTGACTATGCCAAAGCCTTTGACTGTGTGGATCACAACAAACTGCGGAACATTCTTCAAGAGATGGGAATACCAGACCACCTGACCTGCCTTTTGAGAAACCTGTATGCAGGTCAGGAAGCAACAGTTAGAACAGGACATGGAACAACAGACTGGTTCCAAATAGGAAATGGAGTACGTCAAGGCTGTATATTGTCACCCTGCTTGTTTAACTTCTATGCAGAGTACATCATGAGAAACACTGGGCTGGAAGAAGCACAAGCTGGAGTCAGATTTGCTGGGAGAAATACCAATAACCTCAGATATGCAGATGACACCATCCTTATGACAGAAAGTGAGGAAGAACTAAAGAGCCTCTTGATGAAAGTGAAAGAGGAGAGTGAAAAAGTTGACTTAAAGCTCAACATTCAGAAAACTAAAATCATGGCATCTGGTCCCATCACTTCATGGCAAGTAGGTGGGGAAACAGTGGAAATTGTGAGAGACTTTATTTTTTTGGACTCCAAAATCACTGCAGATGGTGATTGCAGCCATGAAGTTAAAAGACATTTACTCCTTGGATGGAAGTTATGACCAACCTAGACATCATATTGAAAAGCAGAGACATTACTTCACCAACAAAGCTCCGTCTAGTCATGGCTGTGGTTTTTCCAGTAGTCATGTATGGATGTGAGAGTTGGACTATAAAGAAAGCTGAGCGCCAAAGAATTGATGCTTTTGAGCTGTGGTGTTGGAGAAGACTTTTGAGGGTCTCTTGAATTGCAAGGAGATTCAATCAGTCCATCCTAAGGGAGATCAGTCCTGGGTGTTCATTGGAAGGACTGATGTTGAAGCTGAAATTGCAATACTTTGGCCACCTGATGCGAAGAGCTGACTCATTGGAAAAGACCCTGATGCTGGGAAAGATTGAAGGCAGGAGGAGAAGGGGCCGACAGGATGAGATGGTGAATGACATCACTGACTCAATGAACATGAGTTTGAGTGGACTCCGGGAGTTGGTGTTGGCAGGGTGACCAGGCGTTCTACAGTTCATGGGATTGCAAAGAGTCAGATGCAACTGAGCAATGGAACTGAACTGATAACAATTATCAGCTCAAAGCCCATCTTATTTCATTTATATCTTACTCTAATTTTACTCTTCTAAATTATTTTTAAACAAACCCCACACATCATATCATTTCATCTGTAAATATCCTAACATGTTATCTTTAAAAAGTAAAGAAACTAGAGAAAACATAGCCACAATTCTTTTAATATACCGTAGAAAATTAACAATTGTTCCCTACTGTTATCAGGTGCCTAATCTGTCCTTAAATTCCTCAGATTACTGCTTCATAAATTTTGATAGTTTGTTGGTTGAGTCATGATTTAAATGAGGTCTTTAAATTGTACTTACTTATGGCTTTTAAGTCTTTTTTAAATAGTCCAACACTACCCTGCCCTTGCATTGAAGTTTGTTGAAAAAATCTGGATTGGTTTCCCCATGAAATGACCCACAATGTAGATTTTGCTGATTGCATTGCTTGAGTGACATTTTACATGTTTGTTCAACCTTTGTGTTTCGTGTAAATTGGAGGTTTGATTTTATTTATGTTGTAGTGTTTTTTTTTTTTAATTTTGGCATGGGTATATCATTGGTAGTGCTGTGTAGATATTAAAAGCTTTTACCAAGGAAACCAATGGGTTATGAATTATTTTTTGTTTTGGTTAAGCCAGTGGGTTATGAGTTCTTTTTGTTTATGTCTCAGTATAGAGTAAGTTTGGCTTTAGGACAGGACTTGTATTAGGAAGTAAAAGAAGTCAGAATGTGGGGAATACACACACATACACAGACCTGTTTACTGGCCATACATTTGTCATTACTTAGTAACTCATCATTTCTTTAATTTTAAAAGAAATTACGTTAGGAGTTCTTGTTTTGAGTCATACATGTTTTCCCAAGGAATGTTTGCCTTTAGAATTTCATGAGTTCTCATTAGTAGAAGGATTGGCTGTCTGTGAAAATGCTTTGTTGTTAGAATAATCTGAAATAAAGCAGTTATTTGTGGAGAAGTTATAATAAGGTTGTATAAAAAACTTTGCCTCTACTTTTGAAGTCTGTACATGGGATATTTTGGGTTACATATCAGCTGACGATTTAGAGTTGTGTTAATATATTGTGATAACTTGTTCATAGGTTAAGAAAAAACAATTCAGTACCTTGATAGTTATAAAGGGAGAAAATTCAGAGAGGCTGAGAGCCACGAAGTAAGCTAAGTATGAGACTTATAAAAAGGCTGTCTAGGGTGGAGACAACCTTTAGGCAGTATGTTGGATAGATTTGTTTTTGAATGCACCTCTATCTTTACTACTCCTTGCTGAATTTCCGTTTTCTTATTTTAGAATGGTTCTGAAGATTTCAGCAATATAGCATAGTTCATTTTGTTCCCTCACTGACAGTGCCATAGCTTTAGCTTTTAGGAGAAATGAATGATTTAGTAAAGCTCTATCTGTATCATACATTATAATTAGTTATACATGTACCTTTATTTTTCTGTGTTTATCTAGTAATTTTTGTTCCCAGATTATTACTAGTCTCTTTTATTTTTTCCTGACTTGAAGAAATTATTAGATATTAAACCAGATATACCTGAACTGAATGTTTTCACTTAACTCTCTATGATCTTCATGTCCTAAAATATCCTAACTTGATTGAATCTTATTGCCATCAGTTAAATAGATACCTCTATTACAGAAAATTTCCAATCAAGCTTTAACCAAAAATTCAGTTCAGTTCAGTTCAGTCGCTCAGTTGTGTCCGACTCTTTGCGACCCCGTGAATCTCAGCACGCCAGGCCTCCCTGTCCATCACCATCTCCCGGAGTTCACTCAAACTCATGTCCATCGAGTCCGTGATGCCATCCAGCCATCTCATCCTCTGTCATCCCCTTCTCCTCCTGCCCTCAATCTTTCCCAGCATCAGGATCTTTTCCAATGAGTAAACTCTTCACATGAGGTGGCCAAAGTATTGGAGTTTCAGCTTTAGCATTAGTCCTACCAATGAACACCCAAGACTGATCTCCTTTAGGATGAACTGGTTGGACCTCCTTGTGGTCCAAGGGACTCTCAAGAGTCTTCTCCAACACCACAGTTCAAAAGCATCAATTCTTTGGCACTCAGCTTTCTTTATAGTCCAACTCTCACATCCATACATGACCACTGGGAAAACAAGAGCCTTGACTAGATGGACTTTTGTTGGCAAAGTAATATCTGTGCTTTTTAATATGCTGTCTAGGTGGTCATAACTTTCCTTCCAAGGAGTAAGCGTCTTTTAATATCATGTCTGCAGTCACCATCTGCAGTGATTTTGGAGCCCCCCAAAAATAAAGTCTGACACTGTTTCCACTGTTTCCCCATCTATTTCCCATGAAATGATGGGACCGGATGCCATGATCTTAGTTTTGTGAATGTTGGGTTTTAAGCCAACTCTTTCACTCTCCTGTTTCACTTTCATCAAGAGGCTTTTTAGTTCCTCTTCAATTTCTGCTATAAGGGTGGTGACATCTGCATATCTGAGGTTATTGATATTTCTCCCAGCAATCTTGATTCCAGCTTGTGCTTCTTCCAGCCCAGTGTTTCTCATGATGTACTCTGTATAAAAGTTAAATAAGCAGGGGAACAATATACAGCCTTGATGTACTCCTTTTCCTATTTGGAACCAGTCTGTTGTTCCATGTCCAGTTCCAACTATTGCTTTCTGACCTGCATATAGGTTTCTCAAGGGGCAGTTCAGGTGGTCTGGTATTCCCCCCTCTTTTAGAATCTTCCACAGTTTGTTGTGATCCACACAGTCAAAGGCTTTGGCATAGTCAGTAAAGCAGAAATAGATGTTTTTCTGGAACTCTCTTGCTTTTTCGATGATCCAGCGGATGTTGGCAATTTGATCTCTGGTTCCTCTGCCTTTTCTAAAACCAGCTTGAACATCTGGAAGTTCACGGTTCACATATTGCGGAGGCCTGGCTTGGAAGAATTTTGAGCATTACTTTACTAGCATGTGAGATGAGTGCAATTGTGCGGTAGTTTGAGCATTCTTGAACTTCCCTGGTGGCTCAGATGGTAAAGTGTGGTACGATGTGGGAGACCCAGGTTCAATCCCTGGGTCGGGAAGATCTCCTGGAGAAGGAAATGGTAACCCACTCCAGTATTCTTGCCTGGAAAATCCCATGGATGGAGAAGCCTGGTAGGCTACAGTCCATGGGGTCTCAAAGTGTCAGATACAACTGAGAGACTTCACTTTTAAGCATTCTTTACCATTGCCTTTCTTTGGGATTGGAATGAAAACTGACCTTTTCCAATCCTGTGGCCACTGCTGAGTTTTCCAAATTTGCTAGCATATTGAGTGCAGCACTTTCACAGCATCATCTTTAAAGATTTGAAATAGCTCACCTGGATTTCCATCACCTGCACGAGCTTTGTTCGTAGTGATGCTTCCTAAGGCCCACTTGACTTCACATTCCAGGATGTCTGGCTCTAGGTGAGTGACCACACCATTGTGATTATCTGGGTCGTGAAGCTCTTTTTTGTACAGTACTCCTTTGTATTCTTGCCACCTCTTCTTAATATCTTCTCCTTCTGTTAGGTCCATACAATTTCTGTCCTTTATCAAGCCCATCTTTGCATGAAATATTCCCTTGGTATCTCTGATTTTCTTGGAGAGATCTCTAGTCTTTCCGATTCTGTTGTTTTCCTCTATTTCTTTGCTTTGATCGCTGAAGAAGGCTTTCTTATCTCTCCTTGCTATTCTTTGGAACTCTGCATTCAGATGCTGTATCTTTCCTTTTCTCCTTTGCTTTCTTCTCTTCTTTTCACAGCTATTTGTAAGGCCTCCTCAGACGGCCATTTTGCTTTTTTACATTTCTTTTCCATGGGGATGGTCTTGATCCCTGTCTCCTGTACAATGGCACGAACCTCCATCCATAGTTCATCAGGTACTCTATCAGATCTAGTCCCTTAAATCTATTTGTCACTTCCACTGTATAATCATAAGGAATTTGATTTAGGTCATACCTGAATGGTCTGGTGGTTTTCCCTAGTTTCTTCTATTTAATTCTGAATTTGGCAAGAAGGAGTTCATGATCTGAGCCACAGTCAGCTCCCGGTCTTGTTTTTGCTGACTCTATGGAGCGGCATTTTCAAATAACAGCAGTTCTCCAAAGTTGGTTATGGCCATCATTTGTCCATGTTTTCTGAGCAAACAATGTATCCTAGTAAAAGATACAAAATATTTTATACAACGTTATTTTTGAAAGATTGATTATTTTAGTGTCTGGCTTTAGTTTGGAGTTAAATCTCTTTTAATAATGAAAAACATTTACATCAGTGGGTATCTTTTTGGATATCTGTGTTTCTTTAATTTGTTGGACATTCTTGTACCTTGGCCAAAGAGGAGTGTTCATGCAGGCAGAATTGAATTTACTACTATGCATTTCACTTGTTAATTAAAGGTAATTTTCAAGGCATTGGAACATTATCATTGCTTTTAGTGAATATCCCAGTTTATTTTGGTATTCATTTTATGAACACAGGATTCTTCATGTGAACATATTCTTAGTATCTCTTGTTTTTATTTGGGGCCTGTAATATTATTTAAACATAAGAACATGTAGAAACTTCATATATTATCTACCATGTATTAACATATCTCTTCCTTAGTTTTTAATTAGTACTTTAGCTCCTATGTAGCAAAATTATATCCCATCTTGTATTTTAGTTATAATTTTGTAGAACTCTATTTTGTCATGTGTTTGTAACTGGATTAAAAGCTTCTGAGGGAAGACAACATTGCTTCTTTTCTTTTTTTTTTTTAGACCTACTGTGTTTCTTATTGAGCCTAGTTTGCACATAGTGCTTCCTCAGTGAATGTTTGACTGATAGCAGAGTGGACTTTTTGTAACTAGCTTCCTTCAAATAGATGTCAGTTCATTATTTCAACCTAATGGAAAGTTTGGTTTTCTTCTATGTAGGGACTCTGAAAGTTTCCCAGGTGACACTAGTGGTAAAAAGCCCTGCCTTCCAGTGCAGGAGATGCAAGAGATATAGGTGCGATCCCTGGACCTGGACCATCACCCGGAGGAGGGCATGGCAACCCACTCCAGCATTCTTGCCTGCTGAATCCCAGGGATGGGGGAGCCTGGTGGGCTGCTGTCTATGGGGTCACACAGAGCTGGACACAACTGAAGCAACTTGGCAGCAGCAGCATTCTATTGATTCTTTTGAGAAAGTGTGTAAAAAAAAGACTTTTTTTCTAAGCAATGTGATATTTCTGACTTCTTCCTAGTGAGAAAAATCATCACTGATAATTCTGTATGTAGTTTGAATATTATTGATGACTTTCATTGTATTTTATAGGCATGAACATTTCTGATTCATTTCTATGTCAGAATCTTTTTAAGGATTTAGCTTCAAAATTGATGTTCTGTTGTAGTCAGAAGACAATGGATTGAATATTTTTCTGATTGATATGGTTAATTTCTTAGCTGTACTGTTCTTACTCATTCAGTTGCATCCAACTCTTTGCGACCCCATGACTGTAGCCTGCAAGGCTCCTCTATCCATGGGAATTCTCCAAGCAAGAATAGTGGAGTGGGTTGCCATGCCCTCCTTCAGGGGATCTTCCCAACCCAGGGATAGAACCCAGGTCTCCTGCCTTGCAGGTAGATTCTTTACCATCTGAGCCACCAGGGAGGCCTAATTTCTTAGCTGTGCAACCTTATTTTTTTGCTGCCTGCTATAGGTATTGGCTCCCAGACACTGCCATTACACAGTGTAGAAGCACAGACTCCAAAATCCTTATACCTTAATAACAAATGACTCTAATCTAGGTTAACTTCATTGCTTACTTTATTCAAATATAGATGTCCAAACATAGGAAGTCAACACAGTGGCACTAGAATTCTGAAGCTGCCAAAGTTCCATTTCAAAAACTCAATAGATATATACTCTAAACTCACTGTTGAGCGATTCAGTGGGCATAATTCAGCTCTGAGCCTCTTTACTCAGGGGGAAGAGCTGGCAGAATCTCTCTGAATATGATGATCCTGATATCCTCCCCATATTATGTCTTCTTTCTTTTTCCTCCAGTTGGGGAATGAGATGATTGACAGTAAGATCTTTGGAGGTTGATCATAACTGCTTTCAGTGCCCCTAGACCTTGAAACAATTGATAGATATTCATAGGTATAGACTCGAGGTGTTTATTTTAGGAGAGTAAATAGCTTAAGCAAAAGTGCAGTTACAAGGGTGGATACAGAATTCCTACTTAACTTTAGCTCTTAGACCTCATTTCTTCCAGAAAGCTTCCTATGACTCTGTCAGTCTGGGTGTGTCTAATCAGGGTTCCCTAGTTAACTCTTCTACCTCTTTATGGCTCTTACCACAATGTTTGTAACATGTGTTTGTTTGATTCTCTCTTCATGAGATTATAAATGTTCTGAGTTCAGAGGATATGTCTATTTTATTCACAGATCTATTCCCAACACCTATCATACTACCTGTTGTCAGGCAGGATCTAAATAAATGCTTATGTTTGACTTGCCATGTTTCAAAAGTCACTATTTGTGAGAGGCCAACTTGGACCTTTTTATCCAGTGACATTAGGAAAGATCATATTTCTTAGGTAAAGATTCCCTATTCCAAGAATGTGGGGATAAAATAATTAATTTCTGAATTAGTAGAGGTTATACACCAATAGCCTTACATAAAGCTGGACTAAGGCTGTTTTGTTTGGAGCATTGGTGTGTTTTCCACCACAATTTATCAGTTCCTCAGTTCTCTTGCACCAACTGGGTATCCAGCAATTCAATTCAGTTCTGACACTGTCTACCTGGAGTTAGTGTCAGTTTCCATAGGTTAAAGGCTTCAGTCCCTCAAGACTGCCCTCACTTCAGATGCGAGTTGCAAGTTCTGAGTCACCCATACTTCTGATGTGCAATAAATTGGTGGTTCCCATTGATTATCTTCTCAGGATTGATAATTTGTTAGAATGGCTTACAGAACTCAGGAAAATACTTTGTTTTTATTTACTGGTGCAGTAAAAAGGATACACCTGAGGAATGACCAAATGGAAGAAATGCATAGGGCAAGATTTGGAAGGTTAGAGTGCAGATCTTCTGTGCATTGACTGGGTGAGCTGCTCCCCAGTATTTTGAGTTGTTTATTAGCCCAGTGGCATTCCCCCTCCCCATTTCTTTGTTCTAAAGGTTTTATAGAGCTCAATCTCCAGCTCCACACTCCTCTCTGGAGGTGGGTTGGGATTGAGGTTAAAAGTGCCAACCCTTTAATCTTTTGGCCTTCCTGGTGACCAGCCATATCCTGAGGCTAGTGACCCACCCTAAGTCAGCTTATTACCATAAACAGCGAGTCCATGACTACTGGGAAAACCATAGCTTTGACTGTTTGGACCTTCGTTGACAAAGTGATGTCTGCTTTTTAATATGCTGTCTAGATTTGTCATAACTTTCTTCCAAGAAGCAAGCGTTTTTTAATTTCAGGGGTGCATCTTTATGGGGTCACTTGTAAGTTTCCCATTTGCCATCGTCCCCACTCTTCATGCAATGAACGTGCATGGGCTTACACCTGACCTGCAGAGCCCTTGCAGACATTAAGACTCACACTCTTAGTCAAATGTACGAGTCTTGGTTTAAAATTTAGGAATACAAATATCCATTCAATTTGAAAATGCATCACCTAGGGGGACTCAGAATTGAATCTTTTCTTTTATCTTGAAACCTCTTTCTACTAGAATTATCCAAACTATGTTCAGAGATGTGATTGAAAATGTCTTAGACTCAGCAGTTATGGCAAGGCAGATATGTATGTAATTATCCAATTAAGTCATGATGTCCTGTTTATATTAATAACAGTATTATTTGAAGCACATGACATTCTCATCTTTGTATCTTAAAAATTGTTACATATTGGCAATTTCATGTGGTTCCTAAATATTTTTGTATGGCTGAATTAAGTAGTATTATCACCAGTTGAGGATATGTCATAGGGATTCTTTTGGGGGGAGTTAACTCTCATTTGTACCCCAGTCTTATCATTCATCCTGTTGTTTGCCATTAGAAAATAGGCCAATAAATGAATATAGTTGTAAGTAAATGGTGGATTTGTGATTGGGGAAAAGTACAGTACAAGTCTTGTCTTGTTTTCATACAAGTGCTTTTAGTTACATTTCAGTTTTGAGCAGCACATTTTCCAAGTAGAAAGGACTGTTGTGTGATCAGGCCACCCAAAATGGCTGTTCTCTTGCTTTGTACGTCCCCTGCTAAACCAGGGCCTGCTTCACTTGACTGACCTTCTAACATAATTGCCCCAAGCCCCAGGTAGTGACTGTTCTTATCAAAGTGATGGTAAGGGGGCATGCTCTTCTGCTACTTTCCCTGAGGAACCCATCTGATGTCAGTTTCCCCAAAGATATACCCACTGAATGCAGAGTTCCAAAGAATAGCAAGGAGAGATAAGAAAGCTTTCCTCTGTGACCAATGCAAATAGAAGAAAACAATAGAATGGGAAAGACTAGAGATCTCTTTAAGAAAATTAGAGATACCAAGCAAGGAAACATTTCATACAAAGGTGGGCACAATAAAGGACAGAAATGGTATGGACCTAACAGAAGCAGAAGATATTAAGAAGAGGTGGCAAGAATACACAGAAGAACTACACGCAAAAGATCTTCATGACCCAGATAGCCACAATGGTGTGATCACTCACCAAGAGCCAGACATCCTGGAATGTGAAGTCAAGTTGGCCTTAGGAAGCATTACTATGAACAAAGCTAGTGGAGGTGATGGAATTCCAGCTGAGCGATTTCAAATCCTAAAAAATGATGCTGTGCAAGTGCTGCACTCAATATGCCAGCAAATTTGGAAAACTCAGCAGTGGCTACAGGACTGGAAAAGGTCAGTTTTCATTCCAATTCCAAAGAAAGGCAGTGCTAAAAAATGTTTAAACTACTCCACAATTGCACTCATCTTACATGCTAGCAAAGTAATGCTCAAATTCTCCAAGCCAAGCTTCAGCAAATTCACATGAATGATGAACTTCCAGATGTTCAAGCTGGATTTAGCAAAGGCAGAGGAACCAGACATCAAATTGCCAACATCTGTTGGATCCTTGAAAAAGCAAGGAGATTTCCAGAAAAACATCTACTTCTGCTTTATTGACTATGCCAAAACCTTTGACTGTGTGGATCACAACAATTTGTGGAAAATTCTTAAAGAGATAGGAATAGCAGACCACCTTACCTGTCTCCTGAGAAATCTGTATGCAGGTCAAGAAGCAACAGTGAGAACCTGACATGGGACAACAGACTGATTTCAAATTGGGAAAGGAGCACATCAAGGCTGTATATTGTCACCTTGCTTATTTAACTTCTATGCAGGGTTCAGTTCAGTTCAGTTCAGTCTCTCAGTCATGTCTGACTCTTTGCAACCCCGTGAACCACAACACGCCAGGCCTCCCTGTCCATCACCAACTGCCGGAGTCCATCCAAACCCATGTCCATCGAGTCGATGATGCCATCCAATGATCTCATCCTCTTTTGGCCCCTTCTCATCCTGCCCTCAATCTTTCCCAGCATCAGGGTCTTTTCCAATGAGTAAGCTCTTCACATCAGGTGGCCAAAGTATTGGAGTTTCAGCCTCAGCATCAGTCCTTCCAATGAACACCCAGGACTGATCTCCTTTAGGATGGACTGGTTGGATCTCCTTGCAGTCCAAGGGACTCTCAAGAGTCTTCTCCAACACCACAATTCAAAAGCATCAATTCTTCGGCACTCAGCTTTCTTTATAGTCCAGCTCTCACATCCATACGTGACCACTGGAAAAACCATAGCCTTGACTAGACGGACCTTTGTAGACAAAGTAATGTCTCTGCTTTTTAATATGATGTCTAGGTTGATCATAACTTTCCTTCCAAGGATTAACTGTCTTTTAATTTCATGGCTGCAATCACCATCTGCAGTGATTGTTGAGCCCCCAAAAGCAAAGTCTCTCACAGTTTCAACTGTTTCCCCATCTATTTCCCATGAAGTGATGGGACCAGATGCCGTGATCTTAGTTTTCTGAATGTTGAGCTTTAAGCCAACTTTTTCAGTCTCCTCCTTAACTGATGGTATTGCATATAGGAGTCTCTTCACTCTTTCTGGAATTTAAATATGATCAAGGTGTCAAAACTTTGAGCCCTAAGAGATCATAATTGGTAAATTTTTAGTGAGAAACTACTGTTGCTTAAGATAATATTGTATTTCAGAAACTGTCTTATCTCTTCATTTCTGTGTGTCATTCTCATATGAACTCTGCCATTAGAACTGAATTATTCTTGTGAACATTTAGAAAGTTTCCACAGTGTTAAGTATGCTCTTGTTCTTTCCACCAAGGTTACTGGTAATCAAGAGTATCCATGTAATAAATTAAAAAAAGTCATAGTCTTGGAACTTTGAGTCCAATTTTATGGGTGTTTTGGATCTAGGCCTTACATTATATGTGGGGAATTTATTTAGGCCATTTTACTGTTTTTTAATACTCCATTGGATAAGAGAAAGGAAAGTAGAGGAAGTAGAATTTGAACAAATCACTGAAACTAATGATTATTAATGGTGTTTGCAAAAGATAAGCAGAGGAAATGAGCAGTAATATGATAATCTGGAATGCTAGCAGCTGGCATTCCAGACTCATAAGGGATAATTGAGAATAGTCTATATTCATGGCAAAGATGCCTTAGATTTTAGACTTATTTTATAGTTCTAGTGCTTTATTCCTAAAGCATCAGATTATTTATTTAATGTCTTCCTTTAAAGTCAGCTGTATATTACAGATTTTTGATCAAGATTATACCAACAGTCTTAATTAAATTCTACTCTTACTTAGGGTAACCAGCCATTTTAGATTGCCTGGGGTGTTGAGAGATTTTCTAGGACGTTGGACTTTCAGTGTTAAAACTGGGAAAATTTCAGGGAATCTTGGACAGATGGTCACCTTCCTTCCTTTCAAAATTAACTGAGTGGAGAAAATCTCGATATGATAAGAAAGTTATTTAATCACCCTGTAAATTCTTTACACTTAAAGTTTATAAAATTTTAACTTGAAAATGTTATTTCAGGAAAGCATTTCTTCTATGGAAGGTTAATTTTGTTTTAATTGCTTTGGCATTTTAAATGTAAATTGATTTCTTGGTCATTTTTCAAAACGACCTTAATTTACCCTTTGGTTAAGAAGATAACAACAACCAGCAAGGTGATATGCTATTAATAGTGAAAATGGTAGAAATAAACTAATTAAAAATACTCAGTGTGGGAATTCCGAAAAGATAAACATGGATAATCAGTGCTTTTAGAAAAGTACTAAACAAATAAGAAAATAGTCCTCTTCTTTTCTGAAATTATTGTGTGATGTTTGTTTTTGAAGTAATTAGCCCAATGACTGTTGCATAAACCTTTCTTTCCTTTTTATCTAGCAATAATATATAGTCCTGTCCTTGAATGCTTGTAGTATGATAGAACTTTAAAAAATTTATCACCACACTTTTGGTATATATTTTTCTTTTCCTCTTTTTTTTTTAAAGGAAGGTCAAACAAAATAGTGTGATCAGGCATCTAATTACAGACTATTAACAGCATGTGCTGTGTGCTAATCTTTATTCTGAACTCACTTTAGGTATCAGCCTACTTTTCTCAACAAGGGGGCACTTAAGTTAATTGCTTCATTAGAAACATGCATTTAGCCTTTTCTGATCTGTAAGTACAACTCCTTGGCATAGCTGCAGAAGTTTGAACACCTGCAGCCCAAGCAGCCTGAAAGGAAGTCATAACTTACTATAAAGGAAAATGAAAGAAGCTCAAGTTCAAAATGGTGTTATCAATGATACAGTGTAGTCACTAACTTGAGCTGACCTAAGAGACTTGGCTTCTGCATGGCTTCTTATCAGCATCCAAAAGGGCATACAAAATTCTTTGTGAACTAATTTAAAAAGCGTCTTGTTTATTCAGAAGCAACTGTGAATGATATTTGTTCAGAGTCTAGATCACATCAATTGCATACCAGCCAACAACTTATTTCTCTTCTAAGAGAGAAGCCAAGTATCAAAGATACAAAGTACTAAAGATAAGCTTCTCAATTCTCAACTGTTCTGAGCTCTCAATAAAGCTACTGATGTACAAATTGGGGCGGGACCCAGCTGTTCCCACCTGCAACCTTGTCTTAGATCCTTGGCTCTGGCTGGGAGAGGTGCTGATACTAGTCTGACCTTTAGTGCCCTTAGAAAACAAAACACAGGCTTTCTTGTGGCCCTGATCAATCAGTCCTTCCGAAGAGGATTCCACCCCCTTTCTTCAAGTACTAGTCTTGAGGCAAAAAACCCCACGGCTATATTTCTGTTAAGTGCTGGTGAAAGCAAAGAGATCCTTGATTCACTCTTACTGAATCTTAAAAGACATTCCAAGTCATCTTTTTTCCTGTTTCTGTGGTTGAGTCTTAGAAATTTTGTATTTGATAGTTAATGAGGTGGTGACCTCAGTAAGTAAATGAATGAAGTGCTTTCAAAATTGGTTCAAATAGTATATTATAAGGAAATTAAGACTCAGTTGATATAAGGAAAACATTTATAAGGCTATTGAGCCATAAAATACTTATAGGATACTGAGTTGTCAAATTTGGACTTTTAATATATCAAGTCCTTAAGTGTGGTAACATCCAAAATTTCAAATATGAGTTCACTAGAATAACAGAATCTTTAAAATAAAATCATTTATTTTGCTTTCATTTAGTTTATTTAGTTTGATCATTCGATTTATTTCCTGTGGTAAGTATCTAGAGTTAATCAGAAAATTGGAAAATATCTCAAACATAAATAATTCAAAGATCTCAAAGCTAATATATGACCCCTGAATGTCTTTTTAACATTATTGAGATTAAAGCCTTTTATATTATTGTGGAAAGCAGGATTTACTGATAAGCATCTGAAATATTGAATTTTAAATTATTTTTTCTATAATTAGATATGTGTTACTTGTTTCAAACAAGCTAAGAAATAGCAGTGATACCAATTGCTGTTTTAGGGTATTTCTGAGTTACACTAATGGTAACAATAGCCAGGGTTCTTCAGGCACATTTTAAGAAGAAATGGTCTATATAAGTGTGTGTGTATCTGTGTGTGTGTATGTACATTCTGTAGAGGCAAAAAAAAAAAAAAAGGCCTATATCAGTAGTTTGTATTACCTTCTGCCCTCCCAGGCAGAATTGTGGGATTTGGGTCCATTAGAATTATGTAAGCCTCTAAGTATGTCTTTTTCAATGATTGGCATAGAAAAGCAGTAACAGGTTTTCCAGTCATTTTCAAATTTGGGAATTACAGAGCAAGTGGGGTAATTTACTGCATGTTTAGTGTATTGACTTATTGATTTAAAAGAGAATATTTACAAGTAGATGAAGCATTTCAGAATAAAGTACCTCTAGGCAAAGAAGACCTCAATGTAGGAAAAATTATTGACTAAGTGAAATATTTAAACATAATTATATTTTTTTCAGTGATTATGTTGTAGTCAAACCTACAAATTTGCATATTTAAAATATGTTAGCATACTTAATTGATGTGACTGCAAGTATGGTTATCTTATAACTGTTTTTTTCACTGGGAAGAAGAATAATTTTCTGAGTAAACTTTAGGTTAGATATTATTGCTAATTCATCAGTTTAGAGGTATATTACACTCTTAATTTTAGATATTTTTTTCTTTCATTCTGGCCATTTCTCTGCTTCCTTGTACTTTTTATGTACAGCTCTAGTATTCTATAATTAAGCATGCCTCTCAACCTACCAGCAGACAGAGAAATCAGCTTAGTTTTGTGAAGAGCTGACAGAATGAGTTGTTTTTATTTTCATATTCACTTGTTGAGAAAAATATGATGCTTTATTTATGAGAACATAATAGTTTTAAATTGAGAAGGCAGATTAAAATAGCTTAACAGTTTGGCTTTGATGAAAACTTATCAGTTATTAATGAAATAGCAATTAATAATTTACCTTTGGAGTATCATATTATTTAAATTGGTCATAATAATTTGAGGCAATTTTATGCTGTTCCCCCAAATAAAAGATTGGAGTATTCTTTTACCTTTTTTAGGATCATCTGGTAAGAGATTCATGCTGTGTGATTAAAGAATAACTCTCTCAAGTTTTTCATCTTTGAAGTGTGTGCATTGTTCCTGGTTTTGACTTTTTATGTTTTTTTTGGCATATTTGTAATTTTTATGGTATTTCTTTAGTTTTGTTTGTTAGCTTCTATAGCTTGTTGTGCTGTGCCATGCTTTGTTGCGCAGTCATGTCCAACTCTTTTGACCCCATGAACACATGGGGAGCCTGTTCAGTGCCTCTGTTCATGGGGATTCTCCAGGCAGGAAAACTGGAGTGGATTGCCATGTCCTTCTCCAGGGGCTCTTCCCAACCTAGGGACTGAACCCAGGTCTCCTGCATTGCGGGTGAATTCTTTACTGCCTGAGCCACTAGGGCAGCCCAAAAATACTGGAGTGAGTAGCCTATCTCTTCTCCAGGGGATCTTTCCAACGTAGGAATTGAACCAAGATCTCCTGCATTGCAAGTGGATTCTTTACCAGCTGAGCTACCAGGAAAGCCCTTCTATAGCTTAAGGTTTTACAAGGACTCTCTTGGTACCCTTATGACTTAAATGGAGGTACGAGCAATACAGCCACCTAATAATAGCAATTGATGTCTGAGAATCTTGTTTCTAATGGCAAGCCACAGAAGTCCAATGCTTCAGCTTGTTCTACTCAACATTTTACATAAGTGATTTTAATACTAAGAGGTTATCAAAGTTTTAAATGGCAAAACCATAGAGAGATTATAAATGTGTTGGATCACAGTAACAGAATCACTATTCAATGAACCTTGACAAGCCAAGTATATAATATGAAATTGCACACCTGCAAAGAACAAACAAAACAAAAATTGAACCTTGTACACATATTCAGTCACATGATTTATGACTAAGGTAACCTAGCATTGCAATAAGAAAGGATAGTCTTTAATACATAGTGCTGGGTCAATTAGATATCCATTGGAAAAAATCTAGTTTGATCTCTTCTTGACAATTGAAGTACAAAATTCAGTTCCAGATAAATTGTGGATCTAAATATGATACATACAGTTATAAAACTTTTAGATAAACATAGAAGAACATCCATATGGTCCATATAGTCAAAGCTATGGCCTTTCTAGTAGTCATATATGATGTAAGAGTTGGAGCATACAGAAGGCTGAGTGCCAAAGAATTGATGCTTTCAAACTGTGGTGCTGGAGAAGACTCTTGAGAGTTCCTTGGACTGCAAGGAGATCAAACCTGTCAATTGTAAAGGAAATCAAACTTGAATATTCATTGTAAGGACTGATGCTGAAGCTGAAGCTCCAGTACTTTGGCCACCTGATGTAAAGAACTGACTCATTGGAAAAGACACTGATGCTGGGAAAGATTGAAGGCAAAAGAAGAGGGTGGCAGAGGATTTCAGTAAGATCGTCAATATGAAAAATACAACTTAAGCATTGGCAAGATTTAACAGATATTCCTTAAAGTAGGATGTTCAAAGTGCAATCAAGATATGAAAAGAATTCACATCTTTAGTAATTAGGGAAATGTGAATAAACCACGATGTAGTATCACATACCCACCAAAATGGCTAAAATTATAAAGATGGGAAATCTGTCTAAGAACATGGAGTGATCAGAACTCTCATATACCAAGTGTGTAAATTGGTACAAACCTTTTAGACAATTTTTGGCTGTGTGGTACTAAAACTGAGCATATGCTTATCCTTTGATCCACAAATTACACACATATACTCATAGGTATATACCCAACAGAAAAACTTAGGTATTTGCTAGCATGTTTGTGGCAGCACTATTTGTGATAGTCAAAACCTGGAGTGTACTCAAATGCCTGTCACTAGTGGATAAGTGGATAAATAATTGTCCTGTATTATTGAATATTGTACAATTGTGAGCATGATCTACAACTCTAAGAAACTATATGGATGCATTTCTTAGACATAATGCTGAACAAAGGAAGCCAGACACAAATAAAATGCTGTATTACATTTATGTGAAAGTGCAAAAATAAAATGCAAATCTCAGTTAAAGAAAGTAGTTTTGGGGGACGTAGTGACTGGAAGAGGGGTGTTGTAAGAATGAGTTCTGGGGCCATCATGTGCTGCTTCTTGATCTAGGTACTGCTTATATGGATTTGTTCAGTTGAAAAGCTTCCAAGTTGGATTTTAGATACGTACTTCTGCCTGGATATAAATAGTTCAAGTTAAGTTTTTAAAATGTTGAAGATAGTAATTTTTATTCAGCTATACAACTTGGGCAAATAATTTCCCATTTATGAGTCTCTGCTTTTCTTATTGGTTAAAATTGTGAATCAATATTGAATAGAACTGTGATTTACTGAGTTTATGGTTGGCTATTAAACAACTTTTTGTTTTACTTATTTCCTTAGTGCTTTGTATAACTCAAGAGACCAATACAGAAAAGTCACTATTTGATAGTCACAGTTTCTTGCAAAAATATTTATTTTTTCTTTTATGACAGGTGATCAGAAATGGAAAGAAAAGTAAGCAGAATCTATCTTGCTTCTGAACCTGATATAATTCATTTTCTACAAGTTGCTTGGGAGAAAACACTAGGATCTGGTTTTGTTATTACACTTACTGATGGGCAGTCAGCATGGACTGGGACAGGTAATATTAAAAGTGAATTTTTTAATAAAAATTAATATAATGTGCTATATTTCAGTCCTCAGTGCTACTTCAAATTAAATATTTAATTGATATTGGTTAAAATTAACATTTACTTGTTACTGCTGTCAAATTTACACATAGGTTTGTAATATTAATGCTGTTTTCTATAAGTGACATTAATAGAAATGAGGAAAAATACCCTTTTGAGTCATAGTACTTGATCAGAGTTTTAAAAATTATCTCTTTATATAAAACATATAAAATAGTATTTTTTATATGTATCATTTCTTAGCACCCCAGGGAAATACTGACAGGAACAGGAGGGTGAATTGGCTAGGCCAAAGCTTATGAAAGTGAAGTGGTGTTTCTTTTCTTTTTATTTCATATTATTGTTTGAATTATTTTCCAGTGAACATAAACTACATTTGTAACAAAATGAAACAGAACTGTTAATAATAGCTTAACATTTTGTAAACCATGTTTCAAACCCATATGTGGGTTTTTGGCTATTATTATATGAAATTGACTTTTGATTTTTTTGTCTTTGGTAATAACTGGATTAAAGATTTACTGATCTTGGCCCTGGCCATTAAAGCAAGACCCAGTTTTCCCCACAGTCAGTCTCTCCTCTCAGGAAGATTTCATAAGCCTCTATCCTTATCTCTCAGAGGAGAGGCAGACAGAATGGAAGCCACAATCACAGAAAACTAATCAAACTGATCACATGGACCACAGCCTTGTCTAACTCATTGAAACTGTGAGCCATGCCATTTAGGGCCATCCAAGATGGACAGGTCATGGTGGAGAGTTCTGACAAAACGTGGTCCTCAGGAAAAGGGAATAGCAAACCACTTCGGCATTCTTGCTTTGAGAATCCCATGAAAGGTATGAAAAGGCAAAAAGATATGACACCAAAAGATGAACTCCCCAGGTCAGTAGATGCCCAATATGCTACTGGAGAAGAATGGAGAAATAACTCCAGAAAGAATAAAGAAATGGAGCCAAAGCAAAAAGAACACCCAGTCGTGGATGCAACTGGTGATGGAAGTAAAGTACGATGCTGTAAAAAACAATATTGCTTAAGAACCTGGAATGTTAGGTCCAAGAAAGTAAATTAGAAGTGGTCAAACAGGAAATGTCAAGAGTGAATGTCGACATTTTAGGAATCAGTGAAATAAAACTGAATGGGTGAATTTAACTCAGATGACATTATACCTACTACTGTGGTCAAGAATCCCTTAGAAGAAATGGAGTAGCCCTCATAGTAAATAAAAGA
Source organism: Capricornis sumatraensis (assembly GCF_032405125.1). NCBI lineage: Eukaryota > Metazoa > Chordata > Mammalia > Artiodactyla > Bovidae > Capricornis > Capricornis sumatraensis. Next base: position 82,347,790 of record NC_091077.1, read on the forward strand.
GTGTGAAATGCAGTACTTGGATGCAATCGCAAAAGTGAAAAAATGATCTCTGTTTCCAAGACAAACCATTCAGTAACACAGTAATCCAAGTCTATTCTCAACCACTAAAGCTGAAGAAGCTGAAGTTGAACAGTTCTATGAAGACCTACAAGACCTTCTAGAACTAACAACCGAAAAAGATATCCTTTTCTTTATAGGGGACTGGAATGCAAAAGTAGGAAGTCAAGAGATACCTGGAGTATACAAAGTTGGCCTTGGAGTACAAAATGAGGCAGGACAAAGGCTAACAGAGTTTTGCCAAGAGAACACACTGGTCATAGCAAACATCCTGTTTCAACAACACAAGAGAAGACTCTACACATGGACATCACCAGATGATCAATACCCAGATCAGATTGTTTATATTCTTTGGAGCCAAAGATGGAGAAGCTCTATGCAGTCAGCAAAAACAAGACCGGGAGCTGACTGTGCCTCAGATCATGAACTCCTTATTGCCAAATTTAGACTTAAATTGAAGAAAGTGGGGAAAACCATTAGACCATTCAGGTATGACCTAAATCAAATCCTTTACGACTGTACAGTGGAAATGACAAATAGATTCAAGGGATTAGATCTGATAGAGAACCTGAAGAAATATGAATGGAGGTTCATGACATTGTACAGGAGGCAGTGAACAAGACCATCCCCAAGAAGAAGAAATGCAAAAAGGCAAAATGGTTGTCTGAGCAGGCCTTACAAATAGCTGTGAAAAGAAGAGAAGTGAAAGCCAAGGAGAAAGGGAAAGATATACCCATTTGAACGCAGAGTTCCAAAGAATAGCAAGGAGAGATAAGAAAGCTTTCCTCATCCTCAGTAATCAGTTCAAAGAAATAGAGAAAGACAACAGAAACGGAAAGACTAGAGATCTCTTTAAGAAAATTAGATATACCAAGGGAACATTTTGTGCAAAGATGGGCACAATAAAGGACAGAAATGGTATGAAGAAATGGTATGAACCTAACAGAAGCAGAAGATATTAAGAAGAGGTGGCAAGAATACAAAGAACTGTCCAAAAAAGATCTTCATGACCCATATAGCCATGATGGTGTGATAACTCACCTAGAGCCAGACATCCTAGAATGTGAAGTCAAGTGGGCCTTAGAAGCATTACTATGAACAAAGCTAGTGAAGGTGATGGAATTCCAGTTGAGCTATTTCAAATCCGAAAAGATGATGCTGTGAAAGTGCTGCACTCAATATGCCAGCAAATTGGGAAAACTCAGCAGTGGCCACAGGACTGGAAAAGGTCAGTTTTCATTCCAATTCCAAAGAAAGACAATGCCAAAGAATGTTCAAACTACTTCTCAATTGCACTCGTCTCACATGCTTGCAAAGTAATGCTCAAAATTCTTCACGCCAGGCTTCAACAATACATGAACTGTGAACTTCCAGATGGTCAAGCTGGATTTTGAGAAGTCAGAGGAGCCATAGATCAAATTGCCAACATCAGTTGGATCATCAGAAAAGCAAGCGGTTTTCAGAAAAACATGTACTTCTGCTTTATTTTCCATACCAAAGCCTTTGACTATGTGGATCACAACAAACTGGAAAATTCTGAAAGAGATGGGAATAGCAGACCACCCTATCTGCTTCCTGAGAAATCTGTGTGCAGGTCAAGAAGCAACAGTTAGAACTGGGCATGGAACAACAGACTGGTTCCAAATTGGGAAAGGTTACGTCAGGGCTGTATATTGTCACCCTGCTTATTTAACTTCTATGCAGAGTACATCATGCTAACTGCTGGGCTGGATGAAGCACAAGCTGGAATCAAGATTGCTGGGAGAAATATCAATAACCTCAGATATGCAGATGACACCACCCTTATGGCAGAAAGTGAAGAGGAGCTAAAAAGCCTCTTGATGAAAGTAAAAGAGGAGAGTGAAAAGGTTAGCTTAAAACTCAACATTCAGAAAAGTAAGGTCAAGGCATCTGGTCCCATCACTTCATGACAAATAGATTGTTAAGATTTTGGCTTCCTGTACTGAACAAACTTTCAAACAGAAAATTTTACAGTGCACTGGAAGATGGCCTTTTGTTTTCAAAGATGTTTAAGTTTTCCGTTTCACAAATGTTTAATACCCTTTATTGTTCACTTTTATTTTCTTGAGTGAATTTTAATTATAAAATATGTAACTATGTAGCATAACATTGTTTCCATGTTTAGTTAAAGCTTATACATAAATGTAATTTGGTTTGGCACTTTATAGATAGACAATAAGATGATTAAGAACATTGAAACAATTAAATAATTGAAACATGAAAATGAATTTCCTTCCTATACCTCATCCTGTTTTTGTACAACTTTTTGATTTCTGTAACCTTCAATTTGGGTAATTTTTTTTTCTCTTTTCATTTGAGTGAAATTAAAAGGAAGTGGGGTTTCTTTTAATCTCCCACACACTAAACTCCGTGATTTCTTTTCCATTAGCAATGTTTTATCTAATGAATGTTTTGGGGTCTAATTATCATGTGGTCTATCATCACTTCAACATTATAGAAGGTTATATCACAGGGTTAAATCACAAAGTGGGTTAATGGTCAGTGATTGTTATTTGACTTTCATAAGAATTAGTCAGCAGTAAGAAACTTATATCACTCATCTTGGAGTAAAATTTACTGAAGAATAAACTGAACTTTATCAATACCTTTATTATCAAATAATTATATCTGCTTATATTTGTTCTAAACACTGATATTTTTGGTGACCTCAATGGAAATTATGTTACAGAGTCAGTAGAAAAAGGATTTTTAATGAATGAAGAGTAGTGAAGTGGGTCCATGATGTGATGACTTATTAAGTCTGTGTATCTTCTCAGCTCTGACACAAACTTAGAATATATAATCTTTCGGTTCATTCTACATCAAAATCCAAAATAAAGAACCCTCTTTCCTTACGTTCATCTTCACCTACCTGAAGATATTTTCGAAGTGATTCTTTCCTTTATCCTACCTGCCTGAAAACAATTCCTTATTTTTTGTTGGTTTGCTCACTTTTTTTGCCATATTACATCATTCATCTGTATCCTTACTGAATTTTATTATTTCCATGGCTTTTATCCCCAGTCGCTGAAGTTTTTAAAAGGAGCATTGAGTGCTTACAGCTGTGCTTCCTCCAGCACAAAATTCAAAACTGGTGACCAAATTGTTTTTCTAGGATTGAAGTTCTAAATAGGCAGTCAGAATTTCACATGGACTATTACAGGAAATGTTCAAGTAAATTTTTTTCTTAAACTGGTAACTTGTTGTAAAAACATATCTTTTAAAGGAGAGGTGTAGATATAAATAATTTTCTTTCATTTGTTTTCTTCTTCTCAGGAAATATTTCATAACACTAACCAATGCAGGATTCACAGATGGAGTAACATATGGGCATATCTAAGATAGTATCTAAAAGGATATCTGAAAAGATATCTAAGATGTCAGCACTTGAATCAAGGCTCCATAAGGCTGGCATTTTTCTCTTCTAATGGTTGTTATCCCTGGTGCCTAGAATAGTGCCTGGCACATAATAGATGCTCATTAAGCAGTTTCAGAATTTACTGGTTTAGTCGCTAAGTTGTATCCCACTCTTTGCGACCCTATGAACTGTAGCCTGCCAGGCGCCTCTAACCATTGGATTTTCCAGGCAAGAACACTGGAATGGGTTGCCATTTTTTTCTCCAGGGAATCTTCCCAACCCAGGGATTGAACCTTTGTCTCCTGCATCTCCTACAATGCAGGCGGGTTCAATAAATGGGTTGAATCAACATATTCCATTAAATATTTTCAGGAAACTATCTTTTCATTGTAATGAAATTTAAAATACTTTTTATTAGATGGTGTATCAGTAGACATACTTTATTATTTTTGATTTAATTTTTGTTTTATATTGGAATATAGTTGATGTACAATGTTGTATTAGTTTCAGTTATACAGAAAAGTGATTGTTATGCATATACATATATCCGTTTTTTTTTCAGATTCTTTTCCCATGTAGGTTATTACAGGATATTGAGTAGAGTTCCAAGTATTATACAGTAGAGCCTTGTTGGTTAGCTATTTTATATGTAGTAGTGTGTATATGTCGGAGAAGGCAATGGCACCGCACTCCAGTACTCTTGCCTGGAAAATCCCATGGACGGAGGAGCCTGGTAGGCTGCAGTCCATGGGGTTGCTAAGAGTCAGACACAACTGAGCGATTTCACTTTCACTTTTCACTTTCATGCATTGGAGAAGGAAATGGCATCCCACTCCAGTGTTCTCGCCTGGAGAATCCCAAGGATGGGAGCCTGGTGGGCTTCCGTCTGTGGGGTCGCACAGAGTCGAAGACGACTGAAGTAACTTAGCAGCAGCAGCAGCAGTGTGTATATGTTAATCTCAAACTCCTATTTTATCCCTTCCCAATTCTGCACCTTTCCTGTTTGGTAACTATAAATTTGTTTTTGAAGACTGTTGAGTCTCTTTCTGTTTTCTAAATATGTTCATTTTATCTTTGTGTGTGTGTGTGTGTGTGTGTGTGTGTTTTCTTAAGTTTTTCTTTAGTTACATTCAAGATAGTTTCTATAGATTATTTCCTATTTCTCTGTGAAATATCAATAATATCTTTCTGTAGGTACTTATACTCTTCAAAACAACCCAAACAGAAAATATTAAATTATTCCTCAGATAAAAAGCATTTGTCTTCTTACATGTTTTTTCAGAAGAGCTAATAGAGTATTTGAAAAATCAATAGATTTGATATTGGTGATCTTCTTAAATGTGCAATGCTTCAGAGGGAGAAAAAAATATGTGGAAGTATTTTAGAAGCTGTAAAATTGCACAAGAATATTTTTTTTTACCTTTTTTCAGAGAATGTGTTGAGACTTATATTTCAATATCAGAACTTATTAAAACCTCATTATAAAAGATACATGGATGCATTCCCAGACTCTCTTCCTCATTGCCCATCATGGGGCTTCCAGACAGTTGCTGGCACATGGACCAAAGTTATGGAAAGCTGTAATATTTTAAAGGATTCTTTAATCAAGATTTTATTGTTTATATACTATTTCATACTAATGTGTTAATTTTTAATATTATGGAAGTAAATAGTTTAATGTCCCATATGTTTCACCTCAAATCAGAACAACCAGAGAGATATAAGTATGAATCCCAGTTTTATCACTCACCTTCTTCATGGTCCTTGACCATTACCTGATCTCTCTGAGTCTTACTTTTATCATTTGTAAAATGAGAATATCTGTCTTTCATTGTTGTAAGGAATAAAATAGATAAAGTGAAAGTTGCTCAGTCATGTCTGACTCTTTCCACCCTGTGGACTCTTCAGTCCATGGAATTCTCCAAGCCAAAATACTGGAGTGGATAGCCTTTCCATTCTCCAGGGGATCTTCCCAACCCAGGGATCAAACCCAGGTCTCCTGCATTGCAGGTGGATTCTTTACCAGCTGAGCCACCAGGGAAGCCCCAAAATAGATAACTGTAACCTTAAAAAAAAAAACCAACTATAGAACTATATGGGACTTTCATCATTGTGATCTCGAGTTGACATGGGAACCCAACCACACCTACATTCCAAATAAATATTAGATTATATCTTGTAATTTTAAAAGGCAATAAACAGACACATCGCAGTCTTTGAATATAAGAAAGAGAATTCCTAGGTGTCGAGTGTGAAGACTTATCTGAAAACCAAAAGAGTTAATGGGAGCTAAAGAACTAAGCTCATGGACTTCTGAATAGATACACATCTAATGACTGTGGTTGTAATACCTGAGAGGAATGGCTTTTCGAGACTTTAGGCCTTTAGGAAATGGAGCTGAACTGTAAAGATAAAGTAACCTGGAGTTGATCCTATTAATAAAATCTTTAAGCAACAAATAAACAAAAAACTACCCTGGCTTAGAGATGTAGCATAGACTCACAGTAGTCAGTAAGGGCTCATTAGCTTATTTAATTGTAATGAGTAAATTAAAAGTCCCAGCAGAAATCAGAATCCTGTCTGTGTTATGTGTGTGTGAGGCGTAGGGGCTAGAATTTGAACTCTCTTAAATTTTCCACAAGTGTAAAAACCAAGTGAAGAAATTAACTTCCAAAACTGATGCAGAACTGGTGAAATCTGTAAGGACTCCAGGAAAGACCAACCAGCAACCTTTGTTTATGGCTCCCTCTGCCAGATCACTTGATACTTTGGCTAGAGGAGAGGCATGTTCAGACTTCACAAAGCACAGAAGGGAAAAAAAAGCAGAATGAGAATGTGTCAGCAGCTAGAAAAAATGGAATTAATACTTTAGGAACCATGCAGAGAGACTGATCTGAATGAGATCTATAAGATGTCATATATATATATGAAGATATACAAGATATACAAGATATTATGAAAAAGAAAAAATGATCTGAAATTTGAACATATAATCATTGAAGTAAAAATCACTATGGATGAGTAAACCATCAGCTTTAAATATACCTAGATGAGATAATTGATAGCCAGATATGTAATATAATGTATACCATAGAGGAGACAATAAAATTAATTCCCTTTCCTTTCCTTCCTCTAAGTAGTAAGACTCTCTTTATCTACTGTTTTTATTGTTGGCACATAATGAGATGAGAATGAACTCCGTTTTTACTTTCATTTGACTCTACCTATGTGAGTGAGAAATAGACTATAGACTATTTAATCTCTTTAATAATTGAGTCAAGGAAGAAGGATGTTTTAAAATACTGAGTTTATTAATCATTATAGCAAATGCTTTCTTCTGCTATGACCTTGGAGCAGGTACACAAGATGGTTGTTTCCGTGGTAATTTATAATCTGTGACTTCATCTGAGGACAGAGAAAGAATGCAAAGAGTCTAATGAGATTTGAGACTAAATGTATTTATCAAAAATTGCTAGAGGTATAATTTGACTTAAAGATGTGTGGTGTGGGCATTGATTTTATTTTTGTTTAAATTTCTGTTGCTTAATAATAAATTAGTAGCAACAGGTAAATATTTCTTTTCTTATGTTTAGAAATTTATTTTCAAATAAGACTTTTTATTACTCTTTCTCACAGTTTGTGAATCAGACATTTCCCAAGAAGCTGATGACATGGCAATGGAAAAAGAGAAATATGTTGATGAACTGAGAAAAGCATTGGTGTCAGGAGCAGGACCAACTGACACATACAAGTTTAATTTTTCTAAAGAATCTCATCACTTCTCCTTTGAGAAGAACTTGAAAGATGTTTCAGTAAGTAAATCTTTCCACAATGTTGTAAGTGGTAAAATGTCAAAGAGTACTTATGGAGAAATTATTTAAGTAACGAGCATATTATTCCCAAATGAAGTCGCTCAGTCGTGTCTGACTCTTTGAGACCCCATGGACTGTAGCCTACCAGGATCCTCTGTCCATGGGATTTTCCAGGCAATAGTCCTGGAGTGGATTGCCATTTCCTTCTCCAGGGGATCTTCTCGACCCAGGGATCGAACCCGGGTCTCCCGCATTGTAGACAGACGCTTTACTGTCTGAGCCACCAGGGAAGTCCTGTCATTCCCAAAACACCTCAGAAACAAAAGTTTGAAAAGTACTTGGAAAAATGCTTCAAAGTTAATCATTAAATGCTTTACATTCATGAATTGTGAAAAATAATTATTGTAAGGTATATTTCATTTTTAGTGTTTTAAAACTAAGTTGTATTAAGATAATTACATGAATGAGCAGTTCTGAAAAATGACATCAGAAGTTTTAGATCATGAGACAGGCTTATTGAAATGAATTTGGGGAAATACTAATTTTAGAGAAAGAAAATAATATATTTTTCTTTGAATACTTAACAATTATGACCTGTTTTCTTCTTTATTAAAATGTACTTGCAATTACAAAATGATATAGTTAGGTAGAGTAAGATATATGTTTATAAATTAAGGTATTTTATTTACATTTTCAAAATTAGAAGTATTAAAATAGAAGGAAATAACTTTCAACCCAACCTTTTCAAAGCTTGCAAGCTGTACAGACAAGGAATCTGCTATTTGTTCTGTCTGATTTATACATCAGTTCAAATCAAGGTTTATTTATGAGAAGTGTACTACTTACCGTTTGTATATCTTAATTCATGTTAGTATAACTAGAGGTTGAATTATTTGTTTTTTGTCAGTCATTTCTCAATCAGATATTAGATCTATAGTAGAAGAAAAAGAGGGACATCTTTACTACATTAAGTTTAAAGACAGTTATTGACAGTTTGTACTAGAACTAAGTTGAGTTTAAAAAATTCTTTTTAAAAAACTCTTTAATTCAGAATGATTAAAGGGATTTCACCAATTAGAGAAACATTTGAAGCAACAGATGGAATCATTACTTTGAAATATATATTATCCTATATAGAATAATGCAGAGAGCCTGGCTTTAGTAATTATTTCTATTTAGAAAATATGTACTTATTGTACTCAACTGCCAATTTATGTAAATTTCAATATGTTGAGGTCCTTAAAAATGGTAATTTAAAATAGGTAAGTAATGTTTGAAATGGCTAGTAAAGTTTCATTATTTGTCACAAAATATTCTTTCCTGTGTATATCAAGTGAAGTTATATACTATAGGACTGCTGACTGTTTCTTCTAATATTTTGAAGCAGATCATTGTCAAATTGGGAGTAATGCTTTTTCCCACTCAACAAACATTTGTATGTAATGATTAACATTATTTCATGCAGTTTCTGGTTTTCAACTGTTTTGTGTTCACTGATGCATAACAAACTAAGAGTGTGAGAGGTACCTTTTGGGAAATTGAAAGGGTTTTAGTATCTTTGACATGATGAAAAGGAGGATTTGGTCCATTGGGCGTGGATGGAGTATTTGCCGTGCTTGGCGATACATCTGATCTTGGTGCCTATGTGAGGAAAGTCATCATGACTTAAGTCCTGTACAACTGGCTTAGCCTGTGTCAGACTCAAAAACTGTGACAATAATCCTGAAAGATAGTTTGCTTACTACCCCAAAATTAATCAACTTCATCAGAGCCTTGAAACACTAACTTTTCAACAGGTTTTCTTAAAAAAGAGAAACAGAGTAAGAAATTCTTAGTAATGCTGAAGAGTGTAGGTTGCCAAAGGCTCATGCTCTGAAGCACTGTGGTGCAGCTTAGATAGCTACCTTGTTATTTATTAATTTGCCTATGAGAAAAAAAAAAAAAGGCTACTTTCTCAGAACAGTTTGACAAGGAGGAGTTTTTGACTTGACTTACTTGAGAGATATATTTGGATATGTCTGAATGAGGTAGAACTTTCAGTATGAGGTTCTGCAGTCAGCTTCGTGGATGCAGATGAAAATCACAAGTTTATTTGGCCAGAAACTTCCGTGGGAATCTTGTAGTGCTTTACGATGTGCTTCTGCAGATTGAATTTCAGAGTGACAGTATCTTGTAAATTCATTTGGTGGCAAAAATATGCAGACAGTTGGAAACATGGCAGAATACTTTTTAAAGCTAATTTTGCTTTAGATGACCTAAATATGTAAAAGATATTCGTAATCCTTTCCTTGATGACACAGACATCTGATTGTTGCCAAAAATAACCTCCTATACTTACAAGATAAGAATGAACATGGATTCAACTCAAAACCTTATAATGAATTCTGTTGTTGACATAAGGTTACTCTCCCAAAGAATATTCCATGAGTTCTAAGTACGTTTGCTACCAGTTTCATACCTAGTAGAGTCAGGATCTGGGGGCATTTGTTGCCATAAATTCAGGAAGTTTTATATGTGTAATTCTGTGTTGAAGATCACTGCATAATTTGAACATTTTGGGTATTCAAGTCACGTAAGACTTATTTGAATTTACCTTTGTATTAAATTTTCTCTGTTTTTCTATTTTTAAAAAGGAAGTAACTACTAGTTTTTATATTAAAGAAGAACTGGTTCTTTTTGAAATATTGCCTTGTGTTTTATTGGTGAAAGAATTGTCAGTTTCCAAACCAATGAAATATTTAATATGTATAATGTGTAAGTTGATGTTTATATATACAGTTTTGTGGGAAGGAATGGGTCCATTAATTTTACAAGGTTGCTTTGCTCTCATTGACTTTTCCTTACAGATGACATAGATTTTTAATTTTAGCTTAATTCTCATTGGGATAAATGTTGTACGGCCAGTTGAATGCTTTTTTTCTATACAGTGCAAACTTTTGGGACTCTCCCTACCCCATTACCAGGACACTTCAGTTGGCTGTAGATTGTTCTGGATGAAATATAATCTAGTACAAGCATTCAGAATTCCTTATCTCTTACTATAAGTACTTTTGCCCACTCAGGAGATTATTCATGTACTTCGTGTCATTGTTTTCCCTCTGCTTTTCCCAGTTCATATTGATTTTGCAATATATACTTTATCATGAAAATACTGCATCTTAATTAAAAATATCTTCTTTTTTCTATTTCATAATTTGTTCCTTCAGAAACCGTTTTCATTCATGAGCTATTTAGAAAAAGACCTAATTATTTTTGATAAGAATAACCTTTTCTTATAATTTAGATTGTTCATATATCTTTTTTTCTCAACTATAAAATTTTGAAGTGATTTCTTTGATTCATGGCAGGTCATCTATCATACCATAGTTTTATATTTCTAAAAATAGTCCTAATAAAGGAAAGCCATGAAATTTGAAGGAACAGTAAACGTGATCAACACACACACATTACAAACATAAACATGAAAATTGGCTTTAGGTCTCTTTTAGAAAAGAAGAAAATGCTTAAATTTTGTATATAGACTAAAACTTTGAAATTTAAAAGAAGAACTTAATAAAGTCAAATTGCATTTTCTTTCCCTTTCTCTCCCTTGCCTCCATTATCAGATACTGGCCTTGGATACAGTTAGACTGAAAATTTGATGACTTAAATAGCATGGCAGATTCTTTTCTCTGATGTTATGATCCAAATAGGCAGATCTGGATTAAAAATTAGTTTTAGGATGTGGAAGCTCAAGCTTCTGTAATCATGTTGCTTTTCCCTTTTTACAAAGAAATTTTCAATCTCAAGGTCATGGTTATGCTCACCTTTCAGGCAGCAGGAAAGGTGCCTCAAAAGAGAAAGTGAAGCACATGTGCATTTTCTTTAGGACCGTCACACTAGCGTTGCATGCACTGCTTTAGCTAGCATCCCATTGTCCAAAACTAAATCACGTGGCTTCACCTAGCTGCAAAGGAATCTGTGAAGTGTGTTCTTCAGCTGTGTCCCATGCCCAGAAGTTTTCATTACTGTGTAAAAGAAGGGAAGGTGGATGTTAATCTCCGCATGTTAATGTTTAGGAGAGATTGAACTGTCATTTAGAAGGATTCACTTTTATTGTTACAGGAGTCTTTCTCTAGTATTTTCATTGCAAATAATGTTTCAGTTGTTTAAAAAATGTTGCAACATACAGTAAGGTATGTATGTACAATAAGGTTAGTTTGTATCTTCCTATATGTCATAACTTTTCTTTTTTAAGTGGAAAATACATTCTAAGTTCAAAGGACCTCCCTACATTTATTTAACTTACATTTCTCAGGTATATAAAAATGAAGTAAAATAAGTTATCCCAAAGTAGTCAAAGTTGTTTTTTAAAGACAGCAGCCCCAAATCCTGTATTATTGCCATGTGTCCCTGTGGTTTGGGGAACTTTGAAATCAAATGGATATTTCCAGATGAAATATCAGAATTGGAGCATTTGTTATGGTACTCTGCCAAGGACTTTGTCAAAAATAGTAATGATTTTCAGGTTTGTGGGAGTATGGGTTGCAAATGTGTTGCTTGAATGCCTCAAAAATAAATTGTAGTATTTATTTCCATGATAAAAGTATTTGTATACATCTGCCATTTTTTAAATTAAACACTTTATAATTCTTGACCTTTTGGAATGTGGGAACTAAATGAGTTATGTAAGTGGTGCAGAAGTCCTGTTCAAAGTATATGTTTTGTAGTTAAACCATACAAAAGACTTCAAATTATTACTTTAAAAATTATTAATTTTTAGTTATACAGTTTTGTCTTTGAGAACTCATTCTCTTTTTGTTTCATATTGCTCTGCTTCCATTTAAAATGTTTTCTTCTTTTATAAGAAACATCTCAAAGTCATTATATTTTAATTTTTTCAATTATTCCAGGATTTTTCAGAAAAAAAACAACAACAGCTTAGTAAAAACAAGAGTCTAAAGTAGCATGTGAAAACTGTGCTCAAAGAGAACTTTTGAGTATTAATAATGTTAATATTTGCTTATTACTTTTCAGTTAACATGGACTCTCACTTCATCATGTGACCTTGGCATTGTCACTGTTTGTATGTGAGGAAACAGTTGCTAAAAGCATAGCAAGTTCCTAAGGAAAATGGAGGTAGTAAGTTAGGTAGGGTGGAATCCAGGACTCTATCAAAGTCAATTAAAATTTTTTTTTATTTAGTTGTAATGTACATATAATATAGTGTACCTGTGTAAGATGCAAAGTTTTCACCACTCTAGGCAGTTCCTTTGTGCCTCTTTAAAGTCAAACCCCCCAACCTACCATCTTTCCTCCTCAGTCCTGCTTATTCTCTAGGCTCCAAACAGCCACTAAACTATTCTTTGTCACTTTAGATTAGCTTTACTTGTTTTAGAATTTCATGTAGATGGAACTGGACAGTATGTACTCTTTCATATAACTTTATTAACATAGTATAATGTTTTTGAGATTCATCATTATGTGTTGTGTTTCATCAATTCATTTCTTTTGATTACTTGATAATATTCCATTGAATGGATATACCATATCCACCCTTTGATGAATAGTTTGTGGGTGGTTTCCAGTTGTGGATTATTGTGAATAAAGCACTTATATACATTCATATATAATTCTTTTTGTGGTTATATTTTTTAAATGGCTGTATTAAGATATAATGTACATATTGAAAGTGGACATTTTGAGAAATTTTGAAATATGTATGGTACCCAGAAACAGTCATCACAATCAAGATAGTGAACACATCCTCATTTGTCCCACAGTTTTCTTGTATACCTTTGTAATCTTCCCCTCCCTATCTCCTGATTTAGTCCTCAGACAACACTTAGAGTTTTCTATAAGTTTCTATAGTTTTTTTCCCCTCCATGTCTCCTGATTTAGTTCTCAGACAACCACTTATAGTTTTCTATCACTATAGGCTATTTTTACATTTTCTAGAGTTTTATGTAAATGTAACGCAAAGAGTCGGACACAACTGAGCGACTTCACTTTCACTTTTCACTTTCATGCATTGGAAAAGGAAATGGCAACCCACTCCAGTGTTCTTGCCTGGAGAATCCCAGGGACAGGGGAGCCTGGTGGGCTGCCGTCTATGGGGTCACACAGAGTCGGACACGACTGAAGCGACTTAGCAGCAGCAGCAGCAGCAGCAGCAACCCTATAGTAGATACCTTGAAGCATAATCAGGTCTTGCTTCATGTATTTTGAATCTTCATTATAAAGTGCAAAACATTAAGGTTTGTCATGTCCCTGTGATGATTTGACCCTTTTATCATTTTGAAATGACCCTGTAGCTGTTAAAATTATTTGATCTAAAATCTACTTCCAGCTTTCTTTTGATAGGAGTTAGCATGACATATGGCAACCCACTCCAGTACTCTTGCCTGGCAAATACCATGGACGGAGGAGCCTGGTGGGCTGCAGTCCATAGGTTCGCTAGGAGTTAGACACGACTGAGCGAGTTCACTTTCATGCATTGGAGAAGGAAATGGCAGCCCACTCCAGTGTTCTTGCCTGGAGAATCCCAGGGACGGGGGAGCCTGGTGGGCTGCCATCTATGGGGTCACACAGAGTCAGACACGACTGAAGCGACTTAGCAGCAGCATGACATATCTTTTTCCATCCTTCTTCTTTTGCCTGTTTTGTCTTTATTTAAATTGTATTTCTTTTAAGAAATTTATGGTTGGATTTTGCTTTTTTAATCCAGTCTGGAAATCTGTGATTTTAATTGGGGTGTTTAAAGTATTTGTATTTCATATGTTTATTAATGATGGTTTTAAAATATGCTGTCTCTTTTTGTTCCACCTTTATTTCCTTATTTCACTTATGGGTCTTTTTTTAGACTGCTCACATATATTTTTATAATACAGTTTCTTCTTTTTGGTTGGATTATAACTCATTTTCATGCTACTTTAGTGCTTGCTTTAGACTTTATAGGGCTTCCCTTGTGGCTCAGCTGGTAAAGAATCCGCCTGCAAGGCAGGAGACCTGGGTTCGATCCCTGGGTTGGGAAGATCCCCTGGAGAAGGGTAAGGCTACTGACTCCAGTATTCTGGCCTAGAGAATTCCATGGACCATATAGTCAGCGGGGTCACAAAGTGTTGCACACAACTGAGCGACTTTCACTTAGAGTTTATAGCATATATCTTTACCTTATCACTGTCTACCTTGAAGTGATATACTGCTTTACAGATAGTTTAAGACTCCTAATAGCAACATATATTTTATACCCACAAACATACACACACACCATACATCCATTTTTCCTCTCCTGAGCTTTATGTTATTTTGGTCATGTGATTTCACTTCCATATATGTGATAAACTTTGCAATATATTGTAATTATTTTTGTTTTTACCAGTCAATTAACTTTTAAAATTTATTTTGAAATAATTTTAGACTCACGAAAAGTTTCAAAAATAATACATAGGATTCAGTATGCCTTGCTCCCGGGTTCCCCAATGATAACCATATAGCCATAGTATATTATTTAAAGCAGGAAATTGACATTGGCACAATATTATTAACCAAACTACAGACCTTACACAGATTTTGTTAGTTTTTACAAGTAATTTGTTTTGTTTTTGTTTGTTTGTTTGTTTTATGTGTTTCTGTGTTTTTGTTTTTTGTTTTTGTGTGTTTATAGTTAAATGAATTTTATTACATGTATGGATTCATATAACCACTACCATAGTCAGGATCCAAAACTGTTCTATTATCACAAAGAAACCTCTTCATTCCTTTATACTACCCCTTTATAGTCATACTCCGCTCTCCAGTGTAACCCTCGGCATCTTATTTTCTGTTCTTCATCACTGAGCTTTTGACATTTTGAGAATATTAATTAATAAAATCATACTGTAGGTAGCCTTTTGAGATTAGCTTGTTTCACCCCAGTGAGTATAATGCCCTTGGGATACATTCAAGTTATTGCAAATATCACTGATTTATTTTTATTTACTACTGAGTAGTCCATTGTATGACTGTACTGGTTTGTTTATCCATTTAATGACTGAAGAACATTTGTGTCATTTCCACTTTTTGGCAATTAAAAAGCTGCTTTAAACATGCATGCATAGGTTTCTGTGTGGATATCAGCCTTCGTTTCTCTAGAACAGAGACTGGCAACTATATCCTGTAAATAAGCTGCCCATTTTGGTAAATGAACTTCTACTGGGACATAAAAACGCCCATTTGTTTGGGCATTGTGTGTGACTGCTTTGTGCTGTAATGCTGAATGGCTGCAACAGAGATATTATGGTATGTAATGACTAAGAAGTTTACTTTTGTCTTATTAGAAAGAGTTTGCTGATCTCTGCTCTAAGGTACATCTATAAGATTGTGAATACAGGATTGTATGATAAATATGTGTTTACCTTTACAAAGAAACTGCTAACCTGTTTTCCAAAGTAGGTGAACCATTTTACCTTCATACCTCAAATGTATGAAAGATCCATATTCTTTCTACACTTGGTGTTGTCAGTATTTTTTATTTTAGCCATTTAATAGGCATATTATTGTATCTTATTGTGGCTTTAGTTTCTGTGTCCTTGATGGCTAAGGATGTTGACTTCATGTGTTTTTTGACATCTGTAAATTGTTCTTGGTGAAATGTCTTTTCAGATTTTACCCATGTTTTTAGTTGGATTGTTTTTATTTATCAGATATGTGATTTGAAAATATCTTCTTCTAGTCTATCACTGGTCTGTTCATTTTATTAATGGGGTCTTATCAGGGCTTCCCTGAGAGCTCAGTTGGTAAAGAATCCACCTGCAATGCAGGAAACTTGAGTTCAATTCCTGGGTTGGGAAGATCCCTTGGAGAAGGGATAGGCTACCCACTCTAGTATTCTTGGGTTTCCCTTGTGGCTCAGCTGGTAAAGAATCCGCCTGAAATGCAGGAGACGTGAGTTTGATCCCCTGGAGAAGCGAAGGGCTGCCCACTGCAGTATTCTTGCCTAGAGAATTCCATGGGCTGTCTAGTCCACGGGATTGCAAAAAGTTGGACATGACTGAGCAAGTTTCACTTTTGTAGAGCTAAAGTTTTTATTTCTGATAAAGTCCAGTTTATGGATTTTTTTTCCTTTTATGAATTATTCTTTTGGTGCTATGTCTAAGGACACTTCATGTAACCCTAGGTCATGAAGATTTTCTTTTAAAACAGTTTTATAGTTTCATGTTCTACATTAAGATCTATGATCTATTTTGAGTTCATTTTCATTCAGTTTGAGCTTCATTTTCTTGGATATGAATGTCCAGTTGAACTAATACCATTAGTTGAAGAGACTCTCCTTTCTCTATTGAATTGCTTTTGTACCTTTATTAAAAATCATTGACTGTACTTGTGTGGGTCTGATTTTTGACTCTGTATTCTGTTTCATGAACCTATGTGTATATTCTTCCACCAGTATCACACTGTCTTAAATACAGTAGCTACATTATAAACCTTAAGACTGGGTTTTGTGATTCCTCTAACTTTATTCTTTTTTCAATATTGTTTTAGATGATTTAGTTATTGTGCCTTTGAAAATTAATTTTAAAGGCATTCTATTTACGAAAAACTACAATTGAGTCTTCTAGTCCATGAATAGTTTTGTTTGTTTGTTTGTTTGTTTTTAGGTTTTCCTTGATATCTTTCATCAGTATTTTAGAGTGTTTAGGACACAGATCTTTTCATGTGCCTGTTGGCCATTTGTATGTCCTCTTTGGAGAAATGTCTATTCAGGTCTTTAGCCCAACTTTTGAGTGACCCGTTTGTTTTGATGCTGCTAAGCTAATGACTATACTTTTATACTTTAAAATTTCACTACTAAAACAGTTTATAGCCTGCTGCACCTATACAACCCATTCTGGACATGTTACTGTCACAATGCCTGACTACCTGATTTGAATCTCAGATGTGCTAATACCTGATTTAATGAATTAGCATATAGATATGTGTGTATACCTTTTCTAGGACACTTCTCTTAATAGGTAGTTTATAAACATTCATTGTTATTAATTATTTACTTGGCTGTCTCTTCTATTATACATTAAACTCCTTGAAGGCAGTGACCGTGTCTTAGCTGAGTTTGAAATTCCAGCAAATCTGAATATTTGGGGGTGGCCTTCTGTTGAGAGGATGTGTGGCATAATGGAAAGGACTTTAAATCTTGTCTTTAGTTTTGTATCTGTTTCTATTTATTTTGGATTCAGCAAGTCATTTGTCTTTAATGATGAAAAATATTTCAAATAGACTTATAACGAGAACTCCCAGAAATTATGATTGATGTGTGTGTAGAAATTCCTTGTAAATTGTGAATTGGTATAGTGTGAGGCCTGTCCTGAGAGATCACTGAGTTGATGCCTTGTATTCAGAAGGGCCTCCAGCATATACTGCTGATATTATCGGTAAATGAGTTTATATACATTGTTTCAGCAGACTTTTTTTTATGCTAGTTTCAAATTGTATCCCATCTCAAGTTACACCATTTAAAACATACTATAAATAACATCAATTGTCAGTGCAATTTTTGTAATCTTGATTTCTCTCAGTTTATGTAGAAATTAAAAAGTAGGAGTGACTTAGAATTTCCTTGACCTCAGAGAGCCTTCTTAAACAGATGTCTTTGTTATACTGTTTACTCTTTCAGATAAAGTTTATTGGAGGATCCCAGCTTTGTTTTCTTTGTTGAATTTTCTAGTATACTAACATATGTTGATGAAAACTGGCCACATAGGATAATCTTTATTCAAAACTGAAAGTGTGCAAAAAATAATTTTTAAAAAGATATACTGTTACAACAATTAAAGGTTAATTGCTTTTTTTTGTGCAACTTCTGGAGAGAATGTGATATTTGTGGGTACAAATGATCCAAACCAGTGCAATAGTGGACATATGCCCATTGTGACTAGAACCATAACAGTGGATTATAGTGATATTTTCACTAATTTGTTATGCTTCTTGGTCATTTTATATCTTTTGAAAGCTATTTTTTTTTAACTCTTTAATTTTAGACTTACAGAGAAAGTGGCAAAAATACTAAGAAGAATTCCTGCATATCCTTTACTCTGTATTCTCTAATATTCAGGAAGCATAGAAAAGAAAGTGAAGTCACTCAGTTGTGTCTGACTCTTTGTGACCCCATGGACTATAGCCTGCCATGCTCCTCTGTCCATGGGATTTTCCAGGCAAGAATACTGGAGGGGGTTGCTATTGCCTTCTCCAGGAGATCTTCCCAACCCAGTATTAGAACCCTGGTCTCCCTCACTGCCACCAGACTCTTTATCCTCTGAGCCACCAGGGAAGCCTTAATCAACTAAGACCCAACACATAATCATGGTACAATTATTAACAATTAGAATGTTAACACTGACGTGATAATCTATGGATCTTATTTGATGTTTTCCAGTTTTACTACTATCTTAGTCTTCCCAGGCTTCTGTAACAAAATACCAAAGACTGGATGGTTTATATGAGAGGAATTTATTTCTTACAGTTCTGTGACTATGAAGTCCAAGGTCATGGAACCATCCTGTTCACTTCTTGGTGAGCACCTGCTACCTGGCTTTCAGTTGACTGCCTTCTTGTGTATTCTCTTGTGGTGGACAGAAGCGAGGTATAATTTCTTCCTCTTCATATAAAGTTACTAATCATGTCATAGAGGTCCTGCCTTTGTGAATTCATCTAAACAGATCACTTCCCCAAAGCCCCACCTCTGATACTGCCATAGTAGAATGGTTTAGGGCTTCAACATATGAATTTTATGGAGAAACAATGTTCAGTTCATAAAGCTCATACAGGTTTTTTCCTGGTCCGGAATATAAGTGTCTCACATTGCTTTTAATGTTCTCTATTATCTTTTAGTCTGTGAAAGTTCTTCAGTCTTTGTTTCTCCTGACTTTGAAGAACACTGGTTATTTAATCTGTGTTTCTCATGGTCAGATTGAATTTATGGAATTTTTCAAAGAAATGATGATTTATCCTACTCAGTGCAACATGTTAGGAGGTGCATGTTATCTCTCTGGATTATTGTGTGTGTGTGTGTGTTCAGTCATTTCTGTCCTTCTGCAACCTCGTGGACTGTAGCCTGCTAGGCTTCTCTGTCCATGGAACTTTCCAGGAAAGAATACTGGAGAGGGTTGCCATTTCCTTTCTAGGGGATCTTCCCAACCCAGAGACTGAGTTGTATCTCCTGAGTCTCCTGCATCGGAAGACAGATTCTTTACCATTGCACCACCTGGGAGCCCATCTGCATTATTACTAGTGATCTTAACTTTGAATACTTGATTAAAGGAGTGTCTGCCAGGTTTCTTTCAACTGTAACTGCTATTTTTTCCTTTTGTGGTTAAGTATCTTGTGGGTAGATAATTTTGAGAGTATACAAATGCCCTATTTTAATCATACTTTTACCCAGTAATTTTAGCACACATTGATGACATTTTAAATTTAATTTTTATTAGAGTATAGATGCTTTACAATGTTGTTTTAGTTTATACTGTACAGCAAAGTAAATCAGCTATATGCATATGTTGTGTATGTATACACACATATATCTCCTTTTATCGATATCTTTCCCATCAGGTCACCACAGAGCACTGAATAGAGGAATAGAACTCCTCAAGCTATACAGGAGGCTCTCATTGCTTTGATGATTTTTGTCTCCAGTACCTATTACTCTGATATATCTAGCTGTGAATTTCTTGTTTCTTCATTCCTTTACTTTATTAATTGGAATTCTACTATAAGGCATATGCAGATGACACCACTCTTATGGCAGAAAGTGAAGAAGAACTAAAGAGCCTCTTGATGAAATTGAAAGAAGAGAGTGAAAAAGTTGGCTTAAAGCTCAACATTCAGAAAACTAAGATCATGGCATCCAGTCCCGTTACTTCATGGAAAATAGATGGGGAAACAGTGGAAACAGTGGCTGACTTTATTTTGGGGGGCTCCAAAATCACTGCAGATGGTGATTTCAGCCATGAAATTAAAAGACACTTACTCCTTGGAAGGAAAGTTATGACCAACCTAGATAGCATATTCAAAAGCAGAGACATTACTTTGTCAACAAAGGTCCATCTAGTCAAGGCTATGGTTTTTCTAGCGGTCATGTATGGATGTGAGAATTGGACTATAAAGAAAGCTGAGCGCTGAAGAATTGATACTTTTGAACTGTGATGTTGGAAAAGACTCTTGAGAGTCCCTTGGACTGCAAGGAAATCCAACCAATCCATTCTAAAGGAGATCAGTCCTGGTGTTCTTTGGAAGGACTGATGTTGAAGCTGAAACTCCAATACTTTGGCCACCTGATGCAAAGAGCTGACTCATTTGGAAAGACCCTGAAGCTGGGAAAGATTGAGGGCAGGAGGAGAACGGGACGACAGAGGATGAGATGGTTGGATGGTATCACCAACTCGATGGACATGGGTTTGGGTGGCCTCTGGGAGTTGGTGATGGACAGGGAGGCCTGGCCTGCTGCTGTTCATGGGGTCGCAAAGAGTCGGACATGACTGAGCAACTGAACTGAACTGAAAGCTGTTTATGCTCTTCCATTTATTTTTTCAATTATTTATTTATATGCATATGTACTGTCATGTGTGTATTTATTTTATTCTATGGGTTAAATTGTTCTCATTTATTTTGTTGCTTAAATTGTCCTCGATTTTGCCGTTGGGAGCTTACTCAACTTTTGTGTTTTTTAGATATGTCTCCATTACTTCTAGCCCTTCCTGACTTTTCAGCACCACAAGACCCATCTTGTCTTTCTTGACCTGGCTGTGCAATCAACCATTTATCCAAAGATCAATAGTTTTTTAAATTTAAGATTTAATATTGTAATCAACATCTGGGTACTAGATGTGCTTCTAGCTACTGAGGTGCTATTTCTTTTAGGTCCTTTCTGCTAACTCACAGAGCTAGCAAATACATGTGTGTACTTTAAATATATGTACACACATCTGTATTTCTCCATCTGTATATATGTTAAAAGCCATTAGTTCAGCCCAGTGTCACAGAGTTTATTCTAGCCTTTCCCTTCTTCTTAATTTTCAACGTCCTCTGACAGTGAAAATTCTGGCTTTCATTATCCACAAGATGTTAGTTATTTACTCAGTCCTAGTATACACATATTCTCAGATTTGTTTACTCATATCCCAGTGAAAAATAAATTTTCTAAATATAGTACACTATTTGTATGTAGTTCTTTTTGTCTTTTGCTGTTGTTCAGTCACTCATTCATGTCCGATTCTTTGTGACCCCATAGCCTGAGGCACGCCAGGCCTCCCTATCCTTTACCACCTCCTGGAGCCTACTCAAACTCATGTCCATTGAGTCAGTGATGCCATCCAACTATCTCGTCCTCTGTTGTCCCTTTCTCCTACTGTGTTCAATCTTTCCCTGCATCAGGGCTTTTTCTATTGAGTCAGCTTTTTGTATCAGGTGGCCAAAGTATTGGAGTTTCAGCTTCAGCATCAGTCCTTCCAGTGAATACTCAGGGTTGATTTCCTTCAGGATTGACTGATTTGATCTTGTTGTAGGCCAAGGGACTCTCAAGAGTCTTCTCCAACACCACAGTTCAAAAGCATCAATTCCTCGATACACAGCCTTCTTTATGGTCCAACTCTCACATCTATACACTATTACTGGAAAAACCGTAACTTTGACTAGATGAACGTTTGCTGGTAAAGTAATATCTCTGATTTTCAATATGCTGTCTAGGTTGGTCACAGCTTTTCTTCCAAGGAGCAGGAGTCTTTTAATTTCATATCTGCAGTGATTTTGGAGCCCCTCAAAATAAAATCTGTCACTGTTTCCACTGTTTCCCCATCTATTTGCTATGAAGTGATGGGACTAGATGCCATGATCTTAGTTTTTTGAATGTTGAGTTCTAGGCAGGTTTATTAACTCTCCTCTTTCACTTTCATCAAGAGGCTCTTTAGTTCTTCTTTGCTTTCTGCCATAAGGATGATGTCATCTGCATGTCTGAAGTTATTGCTGTTTCTTCTGGCACTCTTGTTTCCAACTTGTCCTTAATCCAGCCCAGCATTTTGCATGATGTACTCTACATAAAAGTTAAATAAGTAGGGTGACAATATACAGCCTTGACATACTCCTTTCCCAATTTTGAACCAGTTCATTGTTCCATGTCCAGTTCTAACTGTTGTTTTTTGACCTCGATACAGTTTTCTCAGGAGGCAAGTGAGGTGGTCTGGTATTCCCATCTTTTGAAGAATTTTCCACAGTTTGTTGTGATCCACACAGTTAAAGACTTTAGTGTAGTCAGTGAAGCAAAAGTAGATGTTTTTCTGGAATTCTATTGCTTTGGCTATGGTCCAATCATAGAAATAGCTCAGATGGAATTCCGTCACCTCCACTAGCTTTGTGTATAGGGGTGTTTCCCAAGGCCCACTTGACTTTGTATTCCAGGATGTTTGGCTAGGCGAGTGATCACACCATTGAGGTTGTCTGGGTCCTTAAGATCTTTTTTGTATAGTTCTTTGTGTATTTTTACCACCTCTTCTTAATATCTTCTGCTTCTGTTAGATTCATACCATTTCTGTCCTTTATTGAGCCCATGTTTGCATGCAATGTTCCCTTGGTATCGCTAATATTCTTAAAGAGAGCTCTAGTCTTTCCCCTTCTGTTATTTTCTTCTATTTCTTTGCATTGATCACTGAGGAAAGTTTTCTTATCTTTCCTTGCTATTCTTTGGAACTCTGCATTCTGATAGGTATCTTTCCTTTTCTCCTTTTCCTTTAGCTTCTCTTCTCAGCTTTTTGTAAAACCTCCACAGCCAACCTTTTTGACGTTTTAAATTTCTTTTTCTTGGGAATGGTTTTGATCACCTCCTCCTGTACAATGTCACAAACTTCTGTCTCTAGTTCTTCAGGTACTCTCTCTATCAGATCTAATCCTGTGGATCTGTTTGTCACTTTTGGCTTCCCTGGTGGCTCAGATGGTAAAGAATCCACCTGCAATGTGGGAAATCTGGGTTTGAAAGATCCCCTGGAGAAGGGCATGGCAGCTCACTCCAGTATTCTTGCATGGAGAATCCCCACAGACAGAGGATCCTAGTTAGCTACAGTCCATGGGGTCACAAAGAGTTGGACACAACTGAACGACTTAGTACACTATGATAATAGTACTGTATAATCGTATGGGATTTCATTTAGGTTATACCTGAATAGTCTAGTGGTTTTCTTCACTTTCTTTACTTTCTTTTAAGTCTATATTTGACAATAAGGAGTTCATGATCTGAGCCACAGTCAGCTCCCGGTCTTGTTTTTGCTGACTGTGTAGAGCTTCTCTGTCTTTGGCTGCAAAGAATATAATCGATCTGATTTTGGTATTGACCATCTGGTGATGTCCACGTGTAGAGTCATCTCTTGTGTTGTTGGAGAGGGTGTTTGCTATGTCCAGTGCATTCTCTTGGTAAAACTATGTTAATCTTTGGCCTGCTTCATTTTGTACACCAAGGCCAAAGTTGCCTGTTACTCCAGGTTTCTCTTGATCTCCTGTTTTTGCATTCTAGTCTCCTATGATGAAATTAACATCTTTTTTTGGTGTTAGTTCTAGACGGTCTTGTAGGTCTTCATAGAACCATTCAACTTCAGCTTCTTCAGCATTAGCGATTGGTCATAGACTTGGATTACTATGATATTGAATGATGTGCCTTTTGTCTTTATCCTTCCAATATGCAATTAAAATATGGCTTCCTAAAATGTCTTAGATTAATTATGTTTCTTCCCATCCTTTCAGTGTTCCTGTTCTAATTTGGGTTCAAATCACTTTCTGGTTTCTGTTAATTATTTAGTTTTTGGGATCTGAATGATTGCCAAGAATCAGAGCTATATAGAAGGTATATTCAAAAAAGAGCCACTTCTTTCATTCCTGCTAACCTCTTCCCATTCCTATACTTTTTTCATTACATTCCTAGCAGCACCTCTAGGTAACTAAACTCATTTGTTTCTGGTTTATATGTCCCATACTGCTTTTTTACAAATGAACCTGTGTATTTTCTTATATTCTATTTTTTCTTATATGAAGCATAGTACACCATCAATACTATTTCTTTGCATTTTGATTTTTTTCACATAGCAATGTGTCCTGGAAATCACTCCATGTCAATTCATAGTTTCCCTCTTTCATTTTTAGAAATATTTCACATTCCATTGTATAGAAATATAAAATTTTCAACTTCCATCCTGTGTATGAACATTTAAGTTATTTCTAGTATTTTGCAGTTCAGACAGTGCTGCAGTGAACTATGTGTGTATTTTTGTATTGTTGGACATTTGTCTTCAGGATAAATTCCTAGACATTTAATTGCTAGAAAATGCAGATATTGTTTTCTTTGATATTGCCATATTCCCCTCTATAAGAACTGGTCCAGGTTGCATTACTATCAGCAACATAGAAAATTGTCTAATTCACTAACAGAATGCGTTGTTACACTTTTGAATTTATTTTAGTCTGACAGAGTATCTCAGTGTTAGTTTTCATTTGTCTAATTTTGAATGAATTTGAACACCTTTTTTATGTTTATGAATCATTTTTTCTTTCTTGTATGGTCTGTTCATATACTTTTCATATTTTTCCTGGATTTTGGTCCTTTGTACTTAAAATTTTACTATTTATACATTAAAAATTAAGTTGATGACATCCTTGTGTTGCCCGTTTCCTTTGTATATTAGAAACACTAGCCCTTTGTGTGGGTATTATTTCTTTTAAAATGTTGCAGTGATATTCAAAAAACTAAGATCATGGTATCCGATCCCATCACTACATGGCAAATGAAAGTGAAAGCCACTTAGTCGTGTCCAACTCTTTGAGACCCTGTGGACTATACTGTCTATGCAATTCTCCAGGCCGGAATACTGGAGTAGGTAGTGTTTCCCTTTTCCAGGGGATCTTCCCAACCTGGGGATCAAATCAGATCAAAGACAGATTCTTTACCAGCTGAGCCACAAGAGAAGCCCAAATAGGTGGCAAATAGATGGAGCAAATAGACCATGGCAAATGGATGGGGAAAAAGTGGAAACAGTGATAGGTTTTATTTTCTTGGGATTCAAAATTACTGGACTGTGCCTATAGCTACAAAATTACTGGACCGTGACTATAGCTACAAAATTACAAGATGCTTGCTCCTTGGAAGAAAAACTATGACAAACCCAGACAGCATAACAAAAAGCAAAGATATCACTGTGCCAATGAAGATTCATATAGTAAAAGCTATGGTTTTTCCAGTGTCATATAGGAATGTAGGAGTTGAACCATGAAGGTTGAACGTGAAAGAATTGAATTGTGCTGGAGAAAACTCCTTGAGAGTCCCTTGGACAGCAAGGAGAACAAACCAGTTAATCCTAAAGGAATTCAACCCTGAACATTCATTACAAGAACTGATACTGAGGCTCTATTCTTTTGGCCGCCTGATGCAAAGAACTGACTCACTGGAAAAGACCCTGATGGTGGGAAAGATTGAAGGCATGAGGAGAAGGATGCCACAGAGGATAAGATGGTTGGATGGCATCACCGACTCAAGGGACATGAGTTTGAGCAAGCTCCAGGAGATATTGAAGAACAAGAAAGCCTGATGTGCTATAGTTCATTGGGGTCTCAAAGAGTTGGATAGAACTTTGCAACTGAACTACAACAGTGAAATTTATTCAGTCAGCATGCTTCTTTGTTGTTAAACTTCCCAAAATAGTAAACTGAAATAGGCCAACTTCAGATATTCTATTAATATATAAATAGCCTTATACTGAAAAAATAATACTATTTAAATCTCTTTGTGACAGAAATGAGGCAGATACATTTGAGCATCTCTGTAAGGTCCATGTTATTCCCTAAATATCTTTTCCATACTCTGTCTTATGAAAAGCACATATTTTTGTGGGTGTGTAGAAATGCCTTATTCATCAAGAAGTTTTCAGTTACCTACTCCTTTTATTTAAAACCAGTGTCATCTTTCTTGTTACTCCTATAGATATTATACAGTATTTCATAATTTGATTTACACTGAGTTGTGTTCAGCTATGATAGGTGCTTAAGGTCTGGGGCTTTCTAATTGTCATATTTCAGTCCTTTTACTGTACTTATAATGAGAGTGACCACTGTATACCATATATTGTGCTACATGTAACCATGATGATTTTATGGAATAAGTCCTGTTATCCTCACCGTATTATGGATGAAGAAACTAACATTTGGTGGTATATAACTTATTAGAAGCAAATAGTGAGTTGGAGAAGGAAATGACAACTCACTCCAGTATTCTTGCCTGGAGACTCCTGTGGATGGAGGAGCCTGATGGGCTGCTGTCCGTGGGGTCGCACAGAGTCGGACATGACTGAAGCGACTTAGCACATATGCATGCGTTGGAAAAAGGAATGGCAACCCACTCCAGTGTTCTTGCCTGGAGGATCCCAGGGACGGGGGAGCCTGTTGGGCTGCCGTCTATGAAGTCTCACAGAGTCGGACACGACTGAGGCAACTTAGCAGCAGCAGCAGCAGTTAGTGAGTGGCAGAGCTAGTGACTTCAGAAGCATGTGGGTTAATTACCATGCTATATAAAATGTCTTTTAATTTTGGATGTAGTTTTTGTGCTCAGATTTTTATTGAGTTAATTTGTTAAAGTCCTAAGGCATTCATAATACTCCAGGTGTAAATTTGGGAGGGCCTCAGCAAAGCAGCAGCAGTAAATGGAAAGACTCATGGAAGACAAATTGCACATCTACTTGCAGCCACTATATACTGAGCTAATGTGGCTAAGTTTGTGAGGATCTTTGAAATTTTATCAGGGTAAGCTTCCTTATTTTTAAATAAATTAGCGTTAATTTTGATTGTACTTGTAAAAGTATGTCATTCTGTACATAGCTACTGGGTAGATGATGTTACTGAGGTGTCTGTTTCCTTTGTATATGTTTTTAGAATTGTTATTCAGAGATCCCAAGCTATGATTTTATTTTTGTTTCTAAGTGTTGAATGTTAGACATTATTAAAAATTTCCTTCAGATATATTACTTGTTCTCATAATTTTTACCAATCCTGTTTAGCAGTTGTTTTTTCTTTTTTTTCCCCAATTGGTTTTTTTGCTTGTCAATTTGGGATATATTACATGTGATACAGCTTCATTTTTATCGTGTGATCTTTTATACTTCCTGCCACTTTAACATAAAGATTCAAATAGTTACCAATGACAGAGTACTTTTAGATGAAAAGAGACAACATTTTTCCATGTTATTTTACAGCTTCCTTATCACTCTGGAATAGGTATTATTATTTCTTAAGGTGATTCAGGGATTAAATGATTTACCTATTCCAGTGCTCTTTTGATATTTGGAGAATCACTTTTATTAGTGTTGTTATTTTAACTTACCATTATGCCAAAAATACTTAGATAAAGTCTGTTGAACATTTAAATTAAATGATAATATAGAAATGTAATGTAAAACAACTGTTACTTGATTTTGGTGGGTGGCAGCTGTTTTTCAGTCTTGTTTCTTATGAGGCATTAGTACTCATCTGCATCATTGTTCTCCTGTATATAGTGTGTTTATTTCCTGGTTGCTTTTAATAGTTTCTCTTTATATTAATATTTGCTTTTAAGCAATCTGACCATGATATGCCAAGGAGTGGACTTTAAAAATATTTTATAGGAGTTCCTTGAATCTGTAAATTTATGTCTTTCACTAAAACTGAGAAATTCTTGGATGTTATTTCTCAAAAAGATTTTTTTTTAAGTGACATTTATTTTTTCTTTACTTCTGAGACTTCAGTTAAAGGGCTCTGAGGCTCTATTTATTTTAAAAATCCTTTTGCTCTCTGTCCTTCAGATTGGATTATTTATATTGATCTCCAAGTTCATTATCTCTTTTTTCATCTCAATCCAATAGTTTCTGAGGTTAATATTTTTTGTTTGTAATACTTCCTTTTG
This sequence comes from Capricornis sumatraensis, assembly GCF_032405125.1. Taxonomy (NCBI): domain Eukaryota; kingdom Metazoa; phylum Chordata; class Mammalia; order Artiodactyla; family Bovidae; genus Capricornis; species Capricornis sumatraensis. Next base: position 82,375,949 of record NC_091077.1, read on the forward strand.
GTTCTTCTTTTTAACATTTATTTCTCCACTAAGATTCTCTACTTATTCATTTATTGTCATAATATTTTGCTTTAGATCTTTGATTGTAGTTATATTGGCTGATTTAAAATCTTTGCTAACTGCAACATCTGGATAAATTCATGTCAATCTTCATTGATTGTATGCATTGTCTTTTTAATGTTTTTGTTTCTTCATTTGTTGAGAACTTTCAGATTTTGTCCTGGACATTGCGAATGATATTATAGAAAGTAGATTCTCTTGGACTCATTTGAAGAATATTAATTTTTTTCTGTCTGTTTTTCAAGTCAGTTAGCTTGGCTGTACTCCAACTTCAGATTGTTTCCCATGTGGTGAGTATTAGCTGAAATTTCAGATCAGTTCTTTTAACCTTAGGAGGGCTACTTGGAGTCTGTCTCTTACATAATTGTTTTGAGGATTAGCAAGAGACTTGAATAGTTTAGCCATAGAATTTAGAGCTTCCTTTCTCTGGTTCTTTATAGAATTCTCCCTCTTACTTTCTTGCTATGGTTTCCCTGGAGTCTCTCTTCCAGTTCTATAGGAGAGGAAGACTACTGGTTTTGACTATATTTTAACTGCTCTTCATGGCAAGGATTGGGGTCCTCACTCAGGACATATGAGAATCTTTTTCAGTGCAAATCTCTTCCCCTCCCCACCAAATTTGGCCTGCTTTTGTTTTTTTATTGTGCCTTCAGATCTTTTTTTAAAACCTATTTTATTCATAGTTTATAATTGTTATCTAGGGTAGGGTTTGTTTTAATGGCAACTATTTGACTATGACTAGAAGCAGAAATCTGTACTTAGCTTTTGAGTTCTCCAGTCCCTTATGGTCTTGTGGCTTTTCTCCATTTTTCAAAAACGTATGTTTATATTGTTGAACTTTCTGCTTGTTCAGAAATTGGTGCTTAGGCCTAATTCCTTAAAATCAGTCTCTCTGCCGTCCTAGTTTATGCCTTGTCTAATTAAAGTCATGCTTGTATTTGAAAAGTGGACAATTTCCAAGGAAAGTGAGCAGCTGGTATTGACACTCAAAAGAGTTTTATGAAATGAAAGTAAGCAAAGGGCCAGTTCAACTGAACCTCAGGAAAAAATATCTAATGGTGAGATTTGTGAGACTAAACAGTCTGGCAAGGGGACCTTCTCTGAGCTGTTTCAAACTGAATTGGAAAAGTCAGAGAAAAAACAAGTAATAAGCCCAGGTCTTGTATTGGCTGATGGACAGTTTATATGATCTCATAGTTACCTTTCCTAGTGGCTATTTGTGTGGTTATTAGCAAGAAAGCCTGTTAGGTTTTATTTTATTATTATGCATCTGTGCATTGAAGTAAGAAAACGAATTCCTCTAAAAAGTTTAAAATTGATAGTAAAACTTATAGAACGGAAGCAATAGTATGATATTCATTTTATAAATTCTTTAAAAAAATTCTTGATTGCAAGGACTTTCTCTTGTTTATTATTATATTCTCAACACCCAGGATAGTGCCCTACTGATAGAAGGAATTCAATAAGTATTAGTATCCTTTGTCCTTTTATTATGTTTGATTAAAAAATGACATAGTCTTAAATGAATGTCAGTTATTGAAAGTGAAAATTAACATTGAGTTTCCTATTATTTCTCTTATTCTTCTTTGTTTCTGTTTCCCCTTAAGTTCAGGAGCCTGAATTTCAGATGTTTAGGTGTTCTTTATAGTTTTTGTCACAGGAAAAAGCAAAAAGTAAATTTTGTTGCAACTGTGAAATGCACTGCAGAAGAACAGAAAGTCAAATTTATGTGCTGGAAAAGAATATTAAACAAAGTGGTTAATGATACCAGATCTGAACTCAAATAGGTCTCACTTTAAATTCTGGCTACATGCTATACTCACTTGTGACCTTTGAAAACTTCCTTAACTTCTCTGAATCTCAGTTTCATCATTTTTGAAAAGTGTGGATAATTAGTACCTGTTTCATGTGGCACATGTGAGTTTAAAATGAGATTGATATATAAAATTATATAGTATCATACCAGATACACAATAGGTACTTAATAAAATATAGCTGCTACTTTATGGTGATTGTTCTATTCATCTTAATCTTTGTAATTTCTTCTTTCTTGCTTTGTAGATAATTTTATATTTAACATCAGACTACTTACTATGTCTGTGACCTTGAACCTTTTTGGCTTAATTTTTGATCTTCAGTTAAAATGTTTATGAAATGAGGACTTGAACTAATTCAGAGTTTCTTCCTTGTACCATCTCTGACTGATGAGAGCTTCTTGGAGCACTATTGTTCAGAATACTCTGCAGCTACTCTCATGGTTCACTAGAAGACATCCTACACTGATAATGAGTCTGGGAACCAAATTTGATTTCTCTTATCCTTTCATAGGATTTCCCAGGTGGCGCTAGTGGTAAAGAATCCACCTGGCAATGCAGGAGATGTAAGAGATATGGGTTTGATCCCTGGGTTGGGAAGATCACGTGGAAGAGGGCACGACAAACTAGTATTCTTGCCTGGAGAATCCCACAGACAGAGGAGCCTGGTGGGCTGTGGTCCATAGGGTTACAGTGAGTTGGACATGAATGAAGCAACTTAGCAGGCATGCCAGCACCTATTCAGTGTCAATCTTCAACTTCCTGTAGAGGGAACGTAAAAGAATCCCCTTAAAGACATGTTTATGTAACTTTACAGTTTTTGAAACAAATACCTATTGAGTGCCTGCTTTATATAATGCGTGTTAGGTGCTTCCTTTAGGTCTGTGAGGGGTGAAGATATAAGTGAATAAATGCCTTTTCCTAGAATAGATAGCTCTGATAATAATAAAGAAATTATAGTAAAGACATAAGAAAATGTCAAAGAAATTGTATTAAGTGTATTCTAAACAAATATGTTTTTAGCTGAATATTTAATAAGGTATAAGAACTTTAGTTCCTACCAGCAAAACAAGAGTTTATGATAGTTTATTTTTGCAGCATTATACACTAAATAGCCCTATATGAAACACAACATTTATTATTATTGACTGAACTATATTGAAATGTATTATATTATCTTGCTCTTGGTCTACAATATTTTTATTTTTTTTGAGATATAAGAAATACGTATAATGAATGTGTCATTACATGTTACATTGTGTTACGTTATACTTTAATAGTAGCATAATGCTTAAAAGCAATTTTAAAGAAAAATGAATAATTTATTCAACAAAACAGGAAACTCCAAATATTTTAGTATTCTTAATTATAATTAGTCTCTTATTTGTATTTTGAAGAATGACCGAAGAAGTGTCATTTCTTTGTGATTCAGTATTTTGAAACATTAAGTTCCAACCAAAGTAATATTTCATTAAAAGAGAAGGTGTCATTAGAACTGATTTATAAAAGGCACTGATACACTAATCCTCTGTTATCTGACACTTTGTAAATGTTCTGTATCTGAGCACTTTTTTCCCCTCCAGTTTCAAGTAGAGAGAGCAGAAGATGTTTATTTCTATTAAAAATAACAATTTGTTTGATATATTGTGGCTAAACTGGCTTCAGTGTCAAAATGGGCCACCCACAGAGAGTCCAGGGAGTGCTTATTGAGGATTGGCTGCTTAAACTGCTGCTATTTACACTAATGGTATTGCCAGTTCTGTGATTTAGTGCTTGATCAAAGATAGTGATTACTTAGAAGTGTATCCTTCCAAATGCTTGATCTACTGATATTCCATATTAAAAAATATGGGAAGAATTTTATTTGGTAAATCTAAAATCATATAATTAAATTGAATCTTCAAATAATAGCTCAATTATTCTCTTAAATGTTAGCATGACAAACATTATTTTAAATAATGTCTACATAATAGTGAGCTATGAAATGCTGTCATTCTTTATTAAATATTATATTTGTATTGTCTTTCTCTGTGCTTTGCCACAGAGAGAATTTTGCCTCTGTGAGATTTTTAAGAATATTAAAAAAGCAGTTATCACTCTGATACCAATTTTATTTGATGCTTGAATCATACACATTCATAGCAATCTATCATAATGAAGTAAGTGTTTTACTTTTCAGGGGAAGTCTCTTGGTGTTAAATCTTCCTAAGTATGATATGGTAGATCAGGGCTTGAGTGGTAGTATAACTGTTTGGTTTGAGAATATAATGTTTGGAATAGCAGAGGTCACTTGAAGTTCAGAGTGTTTCTCAGGTAATTTAACTAACTGCTCAATTAAGGGAAAAAGGCATGCTCTAAGATGAAGTTATATTTTCATTGGTCACAGAAAATATAAATGCAATGAATATTTCTGTATTAACTGCTTACCAAGGGTTTAACATAAATACATACACAGACACACAAACTCCTTGCACTGGTGGTATATGAACAGTGAGATTATTGGACTTGTGGGCTATGAATTTATTCCAAATATTATTCTGTGTTCTGTCACACAACTATAAACTAGAGTGAAGGATTTCTAGGATTTAGTGTGGCTGAAATTGTCACTTTCATGATAAACATAAACCTAATTATTCAGAGAATTGTATGTATAATTCTTAGTCTGCTTAATCAAGAATTTTTATATGTTGCAATATATGTCATTATATAAATAAAGCTTGTATGTTTTTTTAATATAGAAACTTTTAAAATAAGATTTGTTTAAAATAAAAACAAAATTCCTAACATAAACATTCTTGTGTAAACATAAACATATAGAACTTTTAAGTGGTTTGTTTGCCTATGGCCTTGAACATAGAGAGTGGTAGGTTAAGTGAAAATGAGTTAGTGTAAATTATGGTGATTTATGTTACAGTTATAGTGGAATCTTGAAGGAGGGCTAAGTTTTAAAGTCAGGGCCTAAGGTAATAGTTGAATGTAGTGAAAATTACCCTTGAAATCCTTTAAATTTTTCTTAAGTATCCATGTTTTTAATATCCATGACACTGTAAGTCCAGCACAGGCAATTTTTTCCTCTATTGATAAACTTCTTTCACTGGCCACCAGGTAAAAAAATAAAAGCTACTTTAATTTAGGTGCTATATACCAAAAATATTTGCATTTTTTTTTTTTTTTGTAAGTACAAAAGTTGATTTTGCTTATCTTAAGTATGTGTATAATGTAACTTCACTGTATTGCTTGTGGTCACAATCTAAAGCAGGTGTTCATAAAATGTTTCCTAGAAAAAAGGAACATAGTGGAACTACAACAAACAGCCAGAAAACAGTTTAACAACTGGGAATAAGTACAAACCTGTCACTAATTATCCTAAATACCAAACTTTCCAATCAAAGGACATAGGGTGGTTGAATGGTATACATAAAAAGCGACTCTTCTGTTTACTATCTATAAGGAACTTACTTCAAACCTAAAGACACTAATAGACTGAAAGTGAAGGGATAGAAAGAGATGTTCTATAAAAATGGAAATAAAAAGAGTTGCATTACTGATAATTATGTCAGACAAAATAGACTTTGAAACAAAAACTGTGAGACATAGAAGAGCAGCATAATGATGAAGAGGTCAATCCAACAAGAGAATATAACATTTGTAAGCATTTATACACCCAACATAGGAGCAATGAAATATATACAGCAAGTGTGAACCGAAATAAAGAAATAGATAATATATTAATGATAGTAATATAAAACTTTATATGGCCCTCTTACATCAGTGGATAGATCATCCAGACAGAAAATCAGTATGAAAACCCCGATCATCAATAACACATTATAGCAAATTAATTTAATAGATGTTTGCAGGACATTCTATTCTAAAGCAACAGAATACACATATTTTTTCAAATGCACATGGAGCATTCTCCAAGATAGATCAAACATTAGGCCACAAAAAGAGGCTCAATACATTTAAAAAGATTGAAATCATATTAAATTTTTCCCAGCTGTAACAGTTTGAAACTAGAGATTAATTACAAGAAGAAAACTGGAAAAACACAACATATGGAGACTAAACAACATGCTACTAAACAGTCAATGGGTAAACAGAAATAAAAGCAATCAGAATTACCTTGAGACAAATGAAAATGGAAGTACTAAATCTATGAGACACAGTAAAACCAGTGCTAAGAAGGAAGCTTATACCTACCCCAAGGATCAAGAAAAATCTGAAATAATCTAGCTATATGTTTGTAGAAACTAGAAAAAGAAGAACAGACAAAGCCCAGATTTAGGAGAAGCAAAGAAATAATAACAATCAGAATGGAATAAATGAAATAGAAACTAAAAATATAAAATAAAGAATGGAAAGATCTTTATTTTTCATGATAAAAACTCTCAGTGTAAAGGGCATACATTACAAGCCCATAGTTAATATACTCAGTGGTGAAAAGCTTTATGATTTTCCCCTAACATCAGTAACAAGACCAAAAATGTTCACTCTTGCCACATTTATTCAACCAAGTATTGAAAGTCCTAGCCCTAGTAGTTGAGCAAGTAAAAGTCATCGAAACTGAAAAGGAAGCTATAACTATAAACAGGTAGCATGATAATGTATATGCTAAAGACCCAAGATTCTACCAAGATACAATTCAAACTAAAAAATTATTTAGTAAAATTTCAAGATACAAACTTAAGATTCAGAAAACTTGCATTTCTATATACAAATAATTATTAGAATGAGCAATGCTAAAAGAAATACCATTTATCAGTGTATGCAAATGAACAAAATATGTAGGAAAAAACTTAAAGGTGAAAGATGTTTTTGGTCTTTCATCAATACAAGACACTGATGAAAAGAATAGGGGATGACAGAGATAAAGGAAAGATACATGTATTCATGGACTGAATGAATCAGTATGGTTAAAATGTTAATACTACCCAAAGCAGTCTGCACATTTAATATAGCTCGTATTAAAATACACATAACCTTTTTCATAGAGCTAGAACAAATAATTCTGAAGATTTCAAACTACACTACAAAAGTACAGTAATCAAAACAGTGTGGTACTGATACAAAAAAAAATACACATAGATAAATGAAACAGAAATGAGGGCCTAGAAGTAAAAAATGTTGCCAGTATGTGATGAGAATAGCATGGACTTTGGTGATAAACAACTCCTGGTTCAAATCCATTCCTTTCACTCAGTGCATGGTCCAAGGCGTTTCTGTGCCTCAGACTGCTTACAATGGGAACAGTAATATTTCTCTGATAGTATGTCAAAGTGGTCTAGCAATAAGTTGACAGCAACTTATTTCTGTTTTCCTTTTCTGCCTCATTCAATATAATTATAAACATTTTTGAAAGGTAACTAGAATTACATTGGTTAATTAAAAATTGCATCTAACTTATAGATAAAGAGTTATTAAAGTCAAATAATTTGTCATTAGTCATAACAGATTCTGTATCCCCTTCCTGATTAAACTATTTCCACAATTCTCCAAAGTTTTCTGTTAAGACTGAAGGAGATCAACCTTCAAGGAAATCAAAACAATCAGTCCTAAAGGAAATCTGTCCTGGATATATTGGAAGGACTGATGCTGAGGCTGAAGCTGAAGCTGAATACTTTGGCTACCTAATGCTAATAGCTGACTCATTGCAAAAGACCCCGAGGCTGAGAAACACTGAAGGGAGGAGAAAGGGACAAGATAGGATGAGATGGTTGGATGGCATCAGCGACTGAATGGGTATGAGTTTGAGCAATCTCCATGAGTTGGTGATGGACAGGGAAGCCTAGCATGCTGCAGTCCATGGGGTTGCAAAGAGTCAGACATGACTGAGCAGCTGAACTGAACTGATAGATATTCAGCATCATTAGCCATTCAGTTCAGTTCAGTCTCTCAGTCGTGTCCGACTCTTTGCGACCCCATGAATCAAAGCACGCCAGGCCTCCCTATTCATCACCAATGCCTGGAGTTCACTCAGACTCACGTCCATCAAGAGAGTGATGCCATCCAGCCATCTCATCGTCTGTCGTCCCCTTCTACTCCTGCCCCCAATCCCTCCCAGCATCAGAGTCTTTTCCAATGAGTCAACTCTTCACATGAGGTGGCCAAAGTACTGGAGTTTCAGCTTTAGCATTATTCCCTCCAAAGAAATCCCAGGGCTGATCTCCTTCAAAATAGACTGGTTAGATTGCCTTGCAGTCCAAGGGACTCTCAAGAGTCTTCTCCAATATCACAGTTCAAAAGCATCAATTCTTCGGTGCTCAGCCTTCTTCACAGTCCAATTCTCACATCCATAAATGACTACTGGAAAAACCATAGCCTTGACTAGGCGGACCTTAGTCGGCAAAGTAATGTCTCTGCTTTTGAATATGCTATCTAGGTTGGTCATAACTTTTCTTCCAAGGAGTAAGCATCTTTTAATTTCATGGCTGCAGTCACCATCTGCAGTGATTTTGGAGCCCCCAGAAATAAAGTCTGACACTGTTTCCACTGTTTCCCCATCTATTTCCCATGAAGTGATGGGACCGGAAGCCATGATCTTCGTTTTCTGAATGTTGAGCTTTAAGCCAACTTTTTCACTGTCCTCTTTCACTTTCATCAAGAGGCTTTTTAGTTCCTCTTCACTTTCTGCCATAAGGGTGGTGTCATCTGCATATCTGAGGTTACTGATATTTCTCCTGGCAATCTTGATTCCAGCTTGTGCTTCTTCCAGCCCAGCATTTCTCATGATGTACTCTGCATGTAAGTTAAATAAGCAGTGTGACAATATACAGCCTTGATGTACTCCTTTTCCTATTTGGAACCAGTCTATTGTTCCATGTCCAGGTCTCCACGTCCAGGTCTAAGTGTTGCTTCCTGACCTGCATATAGATTTCTCAAGAGGCAGGTCTTGAGAAACCTATTTATTGTGATCCACACAGTCAAAGGCTTTGGCATAGTCAATAAAGCAGTCATTAGCCATTAGGGAAATGCAAATTAAAACCACAGTGAGATAACACTGCACATTTATCAGAATGACTCAAAAATAGTGACAATAGCAGGTTGTGGAGAGGATATGGAACTGTTAGGTGCATTGCTGGTGGGAATATAAATTGTCATAGTTACTCTGGAAAAACTGTTTGGCTGGTTATTATATTAAAAAGAAAACATATACTTATCACCATGATTTAGCAGTCATACTCCTGGACATTTATCCTAGAGAGATGAAAATATATCTTCACACAAATACTTCATAATGATTGCAGTAGCTTCGTTCTTAGCCAGAGGTTGGAAACAACCCATGTGTCTTTCAGCTGGTGAATGATTGTATAAGCTGTGGTACATTTAACATGAAATACTGCTGAACAATAAAAGCATATTAACTATTCCTATAGAAAGTGACTTGGATAAATCTAAAGGAAGTTATACAGATTGAAAAAGTCAACTGCAAAATAAATCCACTAATATTAAAAACATTATTGAAGTGAGAAAGTATAGAAATTGAGAATAGATTAGTTGTATCCAGTTGTTGATGTGACTGTTGATGGAAGTAAAGTACAATGCTATAAAGAGCAATATTGAATAGGAACCTGGAAAGTTAGGTCCATGTATCAAGGCAAATTGGAAATGGTCAAAGAGGAGATGGCAAGAGTGAATTTGACATTTTAGGAATCAGTGAACTAAAATGGACTGGAATGGATGAATTTAACTCAGATGACCATAATATCTACTACTGTGGGCAAGAATCCCTTAGAAGAAATGGAGTAGCCATCATAGTCAATAAAAGAGTCTGAAATGCAGTAGTTGGATGCAGTCTCAGAAATGACAGAATGACCTCTGTTTGTTTTCAAGGCAGGCCATTCAATATCGCAGTATTCCAAGTCTATGCCCTGACTAATAACGCTGAAGAAGCTGAAGTTGAATGGTTCTATGAAGACCTATAAGATCTTCTAGAACTAACGCCCCAAAAAAGATGTCCTTTTCATTATAGGGGACTGGAATGCAAAAGTACAAAGTAAAGATACCTGGAGTAACGGCCAAATTTGACCTTGGAGTACAGAATGAAGCAGGGCAAAGGCTAACAGAATTTTGCCAAGGGAATGCACAGGTCATATCAAACACACTCTTCCAACAACACAAGAGAAGACTCTACACATGAACATCACCAGATCGTTAATACCGAAATCAGATTGACTATATTCCTTGCAGCCAAAGATGGAAAAGCTCTGTACAGTCAGCAAAAACAAGAGCAGGAGGTTACTGTGGCTCAGATCATGAAGTCTTATTGCCAAATTCAGACTTAATTGAAGAAAATAGGGAAAACCAATAGACCATTCAGTTCAGTTCAGTTCAGTCGCTCAGTCGTCTCCGACTCTTTGCGACCCCATGGATCGCAGCACGCCAGGCCTCCCTGTTCATCACCAGCTCCCTGAGTTCACTCAGATTCGTGTCCATTGAATCAGTGATGCCATCCAGCCATCTCATCCTCGGTCGTCCCCTTCTCCTCCTGCCCCCAATCCCTCCCAGCATCAGAGTCTTTTCCAATGAGTCAACTCTTTCCATGAGGTGGCCAAAGTACTGGAGTTTCAGCTTTAGCATCATTCCTTCCAAAGAAATCCCAGGGCTGATCTCCTTCAGAATGGACAGGTTGGATCTCCTTGCAGTCCAAGGGACTCTCAGAGTCTTCTCCAACACCACAGTTCAAAAGCATCAATTCTTTGGCGCTCAGCCTTCTTCACAGTCCAAGTCTCACATCCATACACGACCACAGGAAAAACCATAGCCTTGACTAGACGGACCTTTGTTGGCAAAGTAATGTCTCTGCTTTTAAATATGCTATCTAGGTTGGTCATAACTTTTCTTCCAAGGAGTAAGCGTCTTTTAATTTCATGGCTGCAGTCACCATCTGCAGTGATTTTGGAGCCCAAGTCTGAAACTGTTTCCACTGTTCCCCATCTATTTCCCATGAAGTGATGATTCAGATATGACCTAAATCAAATCCATTACAACTATACAGTGGAAGCAACAAATAGATTCAAGGGATTAGATCTGATAGAATGCCTGAAGAACTATGGATGGAGGTTTGTCATATTGTATAGGAGGCAGTGATCAAGACCATCATCAAGAAAAAGAAATGTAAAAAGGCCAAATGGTTGTCTGAGGACAACCATAATCTTACAAACAGCTATGAAAAGAAGAGTAGCGAAAGGCAAGGGAGAAAAGGAAAGATATACCCATTTGAATGCAGAATTCCTAAGAATAGGAAGGAGAGATAAGAAAGGCTTCCTCAGTGATCAATGCAAAGAAATAGAGGAAAACAATAGAATGGGAAAGACTAGAGATCTCTTCAAGAAAATTAGAGATACCAAGGGAACATTTTGTGCAAAATGTGCACAATACAGGACAGAAATGGTATAGATCTAACAGAAGCAGAAGATATTAAGAAGAGGTGACAAGAATTCACAGAAGAACTATATAAAAAAGACCTTCATGACACAGATGATCACGATGGTGTGATCACTCACCTAGAGCCAGACATCCTAGATGTGAAGTCAAGTGGGCCTTAGGAAGCATCACTACAAACAAAGCTAGAGGAGGTGATGGGATTCCAGTTGAGCTATTTCAAATCCTAAAAGATGATGCTGTGAAAGTGTTGCACTCAATATGCCAACAAATTTGGAAAACTCAGCAGTGGCCACAGGACTGGAAAAGGTCAGTTTTCATTCCAATCCCTAGGAAAGGCAATGCCAAAGAATTCTCAAACTACCGCTCAATTGCACTCATCTCACATGCTAGCAAAGTAATGCTCAAAATTCTCCAAGCCAGGCTTCAAAAACATGTGAACTGTGAACTTCCAGATGCACAAGCTGTGTTTAGAAAAGGTAGAGGAACCAGAGATCAAATTGCCGAGTTCCATTGGATCAGTAAAAAAGCAAGAGAGTTCCATAAAAACATCTGTTTCTGCTTCATTGACTATGCCAAAGCCTTTGACTATGTGGATCACAGCAAACTGTGGGAAATTCTTCAAGAGATGGGAATACCAGACCACCTGACCTGCCTCCTGAGAAATCTATATTCAGGTCAAGAAGCAACAGTTAGAACTAGTTTTGAACAACACACTTGTTCCAAATCAGGCATGGAATATGTCAAGTGTGTGTATTGTCACCCTGCTTATTTAACTTATATGCAGAGTATATCAATCGAAAGGCTGGACTGGATGAAGCACAGGCTGGAATCAAGATTTCTGAGAGAAATATCAGTTACTTCAGATATGCAGATGACACCACCCTTTTGGCAGAAAGCGTAGAAAAACTAAAGAGCCTCTTGATGAACGTGAAAGAGGAGAGTGAAAAGTTGGCTTATAGCTCAACATTCAGAAAACCAAAATCATGGCATCTGGTTCCAATACTTCATGGTAAATAGATGGGGAAACAGTGGAAAGAGTGACAAACTTTATTTCGGGGGCTCCAAAATCACTGCAGATGGTGACTGCAGCCATGAAATTAAAAGACTTGCTCCTTGAAAGCAGTGTTATGACCAACTTAGACAGGTTACTAAAACGCAGAGACATTACTTTGCCCACAAAGGTCTGTCTAGTCGAAGCTATGGTTTTTCCAGTAGTTATTAATGGATGTGAGAGTTAGACTATAAAGAAAGCTGAATGCCAAAGAATTGATACTTTTGAACTGTGGTGTTGGTGATGACTCTTCAGAATCCCTTGGACAGCAAGGAGATCCACCCAGTCCATCCTAAAGGAAATCAGTCCTGCATATTTGTTTTCCATAGAGTTCTGAATCTAATTTCAAGATATTACCTTAATTCTTAAAAGTAAAATATATATAATGATTGTGTTTTAATTTTATGAAGGTGTTTGTTATCTTTTCCATTCTTCCTGAGTATAAAATTTATAGATAGGTCTATATATATATTGATATATATTGATATCTCCTTGTTATTTTACAATACAAAGTTTTTGCATATAGTAAGTATTAGTTTCTTATGGCTGCTGTAACAAATTACCACAAGCTGGATGGCTTAAAATAAAAATTTATTCTTTTACAGTTCTGGAGGCCAAGGACCCTAAATCAAGGTTTCCAATTAGACAGGGCCATAATCCTTCTAGGTACTCTGGGGAAAGATATGTTCCTTTTCTCTTCCAGGGGTTTTATTTTGTATTTTCCCGTTTAAAAAAAGTTGTGGTGAAAAAATCATGTACTAGTTACACTCTAAAGTCTGTTTGACTGTAAGAGAAAGTTTAAATGCTACCAAGAAGTCAGATTGGGTCTGTTACCTCTAGGGCCTTGGATAAACTACTTACCTCTATCTGTATGCCTCAGTGTCTTACAAAGTGGGGATTTATAGTAACACATATATTTTAGGCCAGTAGGGAGAATTAAATGAGTTAATTCATAAGAGTTATAATTATTATTTGAAATGTACATGCTTCTTAGAGGTCTACACTCCCAGTTCAGTTCAGTTCAGTTCAGTCGCTCAGTTGTGTCCGACTCTTTGCGACCCCATGAATCGCAGCACGCCAGGCCTCCCTGTCCATCACCAACTCCCAGAGTTCACTCAGACTCATGTCCATCGAGTCAGTGATGCCATCCAGCCATCTCATCCTCGGTCGTCCCCTTCTCCTCCTGCCCCCAATCCCTCCCTAGCATCAGTCTTTTCCAATGAGTCAACTCTTTGCATGAGGTGGCCAAAGTACTGGAGTTTCAGCTTCAGCATCATTCCTTCCAAAGAAATCCCAGGGCTGATCTCCTTCAGAATGAACTGGTTGGATCTCCTTGCAGTCCCAGGGACTCTCAAGAGTCTTCTCCAACACCACAGTTCAAAAGCATCAGTTCTTCGGCACTCAGCCTTCTTTACAGTCCAACTCTCACATCCATACATGACCACAAGAAAGCATAGCCTTGACTAGACGGACCTTAGTCGGCAAAGTAATGTCTCTGCTTTTGAATATGCTATCTAGGTTGGTCATAACTTTTCTTCAAAGGAGTAAGCGTCTTTTAATTTCATGGCTGCAGTCACCATCTGCAGTGATTTTGGAGCCCCCCCAAAATAGAGTTAGACACTGTTTCTACTGTTTCCCCATCTATTTCCCATGAAGTGATAGAACATAAATTCCATGAGGACAGGAAATCTGTTCCATTGGATGCTGGGACTCCAGAAGCTAGAACAAAATGTGACACACATTAGACCCTTAATAACTACTCCTTTTATCTTGTCTTTTGTCAGATAACCCTTTATTTAAAAACCAACATTAATATTTTTGATATTTAGCTTTTTATTATATCTACATATGAACATCTAAATGCATTTACAATCTCCATCTGTGTCAGAGTTTCTCATCCTAAGCACCATTGAGATTTTGGGCTAGACAGTTCTTTTCTGTGAGGTTGAGTGTAGCTATTGTGTAGGATGTTTAGTAATATCTTTGACCTCTACTCATTAGATTCCAGTAGGAACTTCCCAGTTGTGTCAACCAAAAATGTCTCCAGACATTGCCAAATGTTCCTGGGGGTCAAAATTGCTGCAGTTGAGAATAACTGAGTTTAAATCAGATGACTCTCTAGCCAGTATTTCCCTTCTCAAGTATCCTGCTTGACCACAGGAAGTCTTAATCCCACTAGCTTTTCCCACTGTGGCTTCCCAGGGAAAGTTTCTCAGCATTGGCATAATCCCGTCTTAGTTCCCTATGTGATAACCAATGTTCTTTACAAGGAATTACACAGAGAAAACCACTGGATGCTGAATATGTCTGTTCTGAATTATCACATTGCAAGAGTTAATAAAAACAGCCAAAAGGTGGTGAAATACACGTAACAAAGAACTTACTATCTTACCCATTTTAAAATGTGACATAAAAATGACATTCACATTACTTTGCCTTTTTTCACTTTTATTGCTACTGTTCCTTGGTTTATGGCCATGTCACTACAGTTTTTGCCTCATCTTCACATCACCTTCTTTGCGTGTTTGTGTGTATGTGTATTTATGTGTGTAAACTCCTTCTGATCCTCTCTTATAAAGAGGACAAGCTCTGTCTCTCAAGACATTTAACTTAATCCCATCTTTTGCCATGTAACGTAATATTTGCAGGTTCCAGGGATTGGGAAGTGAATAATTTGAATTATTTAAGCCTGTGACAGTAGCCATTCATTAAATATTTAATCATAGACAAAATATGGAGTTATTTGTAGGATTATTTTATGTAAGTGATTTAAGTATCAAGTTTACAAATCAACTGGACAAGTCAAGAGGTAAATACACAGTGCCTCTTGGTCCCCTTCAGAATATGGCTCAGACTTCTTCACACAGCTTTTAAGGTGCCTATTAATTGACTTCTGTCTTCATCCCTCTTCATCTCTAATCATTCCCAGTCATGGATTCTTATATATCCATACAGAGGCATGTGATCTACTCAGAAACCACTTTTTTTTTTTCCTGTACTCTTGCTGTTATCAGTTTTTATCCAGAATTCTCTGTTTTCACCCTTCATACATCCTTTAAAACAAATAATTTTTAGCTTTAGGGCTGAGAAATGAGGAAGAAAATGGATATAATTTAAGCAGGCATATCTGGTATGATGATAATCATACATTTAGAAAAGTAACAATTTGTTTCATGTAATTTAAAATTTAAGTTATCACAGTTTATTTATCCAGTCACCTACTGAAGGACATCTTGGTTGCTTCCAAGTTTTGGCAGCTATAAATAAGCTGCTGTAAACTTATGTACACACAGAGATATGCATAAGGATGTTTATCGCAGCTTGATCCATAATGGGCAAAAACTAGAAGCAACCAAGTTGTCCCTCAGTAGATGAACTGATAAATAAGCTGTGGTACATCAGATAATAGAATATGTTGATAATGGGGAAAGCTGATGCATATGAGTGAGGCGGGTATATGGGGAATTTCTCTATCTTTCTCTCAATTTTGCTGTGAGCCTAAAACTTCCCTAAAAAAGAACATCTTAAAAATGTATTTACTACAAACAAAGCTTGTCAGATCTTGCTTGCTAAAAGTATGCTGAAGATTAAGTTCTTGATCAGACTTCCATGGGAGAGTCCTCATCAAACTCTGAAGAGAACTTGAATATATTTCTAAAGAGCAAAAGGATTAAAGTACTCTAACAAAATATAACTTTTGTCACCTTTAGAGAGCAATTCCCTCAGCTCCTATATCCAAGCAAGAGTATAGAAAACTATTAATTGCTCCATACATACCAGTCACCTGCCAGTTGTGTTCACTAGCCTAGAAGGGCTTTCAAGCATTAATTTCATGTGTTCTTACATGATGTGAAATGAAAAGTACAAAATAAATGTTTACTGAGTCTCTAACTCTGTCCTCAGTAGATTTCATTCCAACATGTGAAGATTCATTTGAAATGGGCCTATTCTAGAATTAGAATTAAAATCAGGAAGAAGCTCTTAGATGATCATAGTTTAGGCATTTTTCAATATCTCAAAAAAATTACCTAGAAATATGACTAATGATAGTAGTTTAGCATGTAGAATGCTTTAAAATCATTTACACAGTTTGAATATCAATATTCATTTGGTACCAAGAAGAACTTGAGAAGTCTTAAAACAATGATTTCTTTCAAAAATCATTTAAAAACTAAGAACTACTATTATATTTTATTTAAAGCTTTTGTTATTTTAGCTCTTTTTTTCTCTAGCTTTATACAGACAATATCTGTAATATTCATGTCTTTTTTACGTGTTAATTTTACTCTCATTAGTTACATGCTTTCTGGAAATTGGTAGCTTTAAAATGAAAGAGTAAATTAACCAAGCTATTATAACTGATGTCAGTTTTGATTGAAATATGTTCAGTGCCAGAAAACTGTTAGCTATTTTATTTCAAAACTTTTAGAAGGACAAACTGAAAAGGATATAACCTTTCATTTTGAAATGAGGTCTTCAAGCATCATTTATTTACAAGTATATTCTTCAGGGAATGTAACCTATCTTCTTTGCCTTTTGAATGACAAACACAGTTGAAAATTTAAGACATTCATCAAAGCATATTCCCTGGTCAGTAGTGGTCTGGCCAGATGGGGTTTTCTCAGGTGCTTTGTCTGGGCTGGTTCTCAGATTTGATGGGGCTTAAGTGAAAGGACATTTATCACATACCTAGGGAGATTATTGAGTCATTTGATAGACTTCACTTTAAGAAAATATTTTGCTTTGTTTAGATTTATTTTGTTATTGCAGTCATGCC
Organism: Capricornis sumatraensis; assembly: GCF_032405125.1. Lineage (NCBI taxonomy): Eukaryota > Metazoa > Chordata > Mammalia > Artiodactyla > Bovidae > Capricornis > Capricornis sumatraensis. Next base: position 82,393,038 of record NC_091077.1, read on the forward strand.
CTTTTTTGGCATGACTCATCCTCTTTCTTGCCCCTCCTGCTGTATTTACGTTTGTTTCAAGGTGATATATTCATTGTATAGAAAGCAAAAAGTTTTTTATGGAATGAGTCACATAGTACGAATGAGTCTTAGGGACTGAATTTAGATTTTGGGGTTTTATGTTCTTTGATTTCTTTTTGTCTCATCTTTCTAAACATTGTTTCTTTCATAGATAATATTTTTAAAAAACAAAGAGTATATTCTATTTTTTAGTGTTTTTAGTGTAATTGGAAAAAACTTATTAAAGACATTAAAACTAAATGATAAATTAAAATTCTCAATGAAGATTATATGACTAAGGCTTATAGCCCTGAGTGTATCCTTGGTATTCAAATAAATAATATACATTTAAGATTTCTTAATGTCTTGAATAGCTTGATAGCCCATTTCCTTTTTAGTGCCAAATAATACTCCATTGTCTGGATGTACTACAGTTTATTTATTCACCTACTGAAGGACATCTCAGTTGTTTCAAAGTTTTGGCAATTATGAATAAAGTTGCTGTACATATCTATGTATAGATTTTTTTGTATAGATATGTTTTTGATTCCTTTGAATAAATACTAAAAAGTATAATTGCAAGATTGTATGGTAAGAGTATATTAAGTTTTATAAGAAACTGCCAAACACTCTCCCAAAGTGAGTGTACCATTTTGCAGTCCTACCAGCAATGAAAAAGTTTCTGTTGCTCTATAACTTTGTCAGATTTTGGTGTTGTCAGTGTTCCAGATTTTGGCCATTCTGGTAGGTGTGTGGTGAGACCTCATTGTTTTACTTTTCATTTCCCCAATGACATATGGTGTGGAGCATTTTTTATATGCTTATTTGCCATCTGTATATCTTCTTTGGTGAGGCATCTGTTAAGGTCTTTACTTTTTTAAATGAGTTTGTTTGTTTTCTTATTGTTGAGTTTTAAAGATTCATGGTATATTTTGGATAAGTCTTTCATCATGTTTGTTTTTGCAAGTATTGTCTCCCAGTTGGTGGCTTGTTTCTCATTCTCTTGAAATTATCTTTTGCAGAACAGAATTTTTTAAATTAATTTCAGTTTATCAGTTATTTCTTTGGTGGATTGTGTCTTTGGTGTTGTATCTAAAAACACCCTGCCTTAATCAAGGTCATCTAAATTTTTTCCTCTGTTATATTTTAGGAGTTTTATAGTTTTGTACTATATATATAGTTCTGTGCTCCCCATTTTGAGTTAATTTTTGTGAAGTGTATAAGGTTTGTGTCTAGACTTTTTTTTTTTGCACATGGATGTTCAGTTGTTCTAGCATCATTTGTTAAAACAAGCTGTCTTTGCTCCGTTGTTTTACCTTTGTTATTTTGTCAGAGATGTTTTTCATTAGTTTTCATATGTCAGAGACTATGTTTATTTAAACACTGTTCTTCAAACATTACCACTCTATTCGTTTTGGCTAAGTGGAGTGAACTGATTGTTTGGCATATTAGCTAGCATAATGTAAAATTTCTTTGAAGTGTCTTCATATATTGCTTTAACTATTTCATATGAGACTTTCTGTTAACATGGCAGAAATGCAGTATAAATTCCTAAAGTCAAGAAGAATAGTAGAGAATATCTAAGAAGTATCTATACAAGTTTTGAAGATGGGAGACAAATGATTTGTAACTTAGTAAATGGAATGGTAAAAGAGTCTAGTTCTTTCAGGAGAGGTTGCTACAGAGGCAAACTGATTCCTAAACGGAAAGCCTCGGGAACTGGAGGTACCAGTTACCTCCAAAGCCGAGGGTGTAGAACAGTGTGAAAACCATGACAATTTGCTTAAGGATAATAAGGGGCACTTAGACCACCCAGATAGCCATGCACCTAATTTTCCCACTTCTCATTCACAGGGCAGGAAAAAAAATCTGGGTTCACAGATACCAAACAAAGCTGAAGAAAGATTGAGTGACTTTACTAAAAACATGAGGATTAAATGAAAGTTTCCATAATGAAACTAGAAACAAGCTCCCTTCCCTTGGTTAATTTTAAGAATACAAGCAGCCAGTCTTGAACTCCAGCATGTAAAAATGAGCTGATCAAGAGTAAAGACTCTCAGATATTGGCAGGTGAAGGTGGGAGGTCTTTGAATACAACGTCTCTGCATGATGACAACATATTGAGGCCTCCCCATATGGAGAATCAAGTTTTAGTTTTTCACTCAAATACAGATGGCCAGCAAAGATTGCCAGACACTGGGGGAAATCCTGTAATATAAAATGTTGTTTTGCCTGAAAAATTCCATGGACAGAGGAGCCTGGTGGGCTCTGGTCCAAAAGGTCACGAAGACTTGGACACAGCTGAGCAACTGCGCACACATACATTTTGAGAGACATTCATAATTCTACTGGGGACTTCACGGGTGAATTAGTGATAAGTATATAAAACACAAAACAAATGAAAAAAATGAGGCAATAATTCATTCAGGAAAAAAACAAATAAAATTGATTCTTGAACAATACGGGAGTTAGGGGCACTGACCGTCTGTCCAGCCAAAAATCTGCCTGTAATTTTAAAGTTGGCGTTTTATACCTGCAGTTCCTCTGTATTGGCAGTGCCTCTGTATCTGCATCTCTGTATACACCCCCTGATTTAAGCAGTCTTGGATTGTATCATTTTATATAAGTGGACCCATGCAGTTCAAACCTGTGTTCCTCATGTCAACTGTAGTTGTACAAGGAAAAAAATAATAAAATGTAGTGTATTACATAGTTCAGCTGTGAAGAGTTTTACACATTATGTCATTATGTAAACATTGAAATGATTTATTAAAACATGTAACTTTGGTGAATGAGTGGAAGCAGAGAAAATGAACTAGGGGTGAGGAGTAGTAAGAGTTAAATCCACATCTTATAGTAGTGAGGAGATTGAAGAAAGTCTATAAAGGAAATAATTAGTGAATGGCTAAAATTGACAAGTCATGGAAAGTAGCTAGAAGCATGAAAAGGGTTGCTTTTGGTAAGATGGAATCTATCTGGAGGAATGGAATGGGGCTTTTTCAAGTTAAATCTTGTAGAACTCCTTGACTTTTTAAATAACGTGTGCATTATTTTTGTTAAAAATGGAATTAGAATATACCCATGACTTCAATATTCTCTATATACTTGTGATAGTTTTAATATTAAGAAAAATGTCTACCTTTAAACATGCCTGAGTTAAGTGTGCCAGTTGATAATGTGAATTGCTGTGTCTGCTTCCTTGGTTCATAGCCACATACTTCTAATATGACATAAAACCAACTTTGAGAAGTATGGATTAAAAATTTTTTTTTGTTACATAAAATAGTGCTGTGAGCCATTAAGAGCATAAATGCATTTTTAATAGAGAAAAAAAAACTGAGTAACATTCCTTTCTGTCTCATACAATTAAAATTGATTACAGTTCTCCAGTATAACATGCAACAGTCTTATACAACTTTCTCTTTAAAAGAGAAAGTTATGATATAGTGCATTAATGAAAACTGTTAAGAAAAACACAACATCCCCAAGCTTTGGTTATCTGGAATTGAAAACACAAATCTTGAAATTGAAAATACAAATTTTGAAATTTATTGTCCATCCAGTTGGCTGTTTATCAAGAACCTATATTTAGGTGAATAGTACATTATATGGTGAAGAGTTTGCTTCAGCAACATGTGAACCATAAAGTTCCTGATGTTCAAGCTGGTTTTAGAAAAGGCAGAGGAACCAGAGATCAAAACCAGAGCCAACATCTGCTAGATCATGGAAAAAGCAAGAGAGTTCCAGAAAAACATCTATTTCTGCTTTATTGACTATGCCAAAGGCTTTGACTTTGTGGATCACAATAATCTGTGGAAAATTCTTTAAGAGATGGGAATACCAGACCACCTGACCGGCCTCTTGAGAAACCTATAAACAGGTCAGGAAGCAACAGTTAGAACTGGATATGGAACAACAGACTGGTTCCAAATAGGAAAAGGAGTACGTCAAGGCTGTATATTGTCACCTGCTTATTTAACTCACATGCAGAGTACATCATGAGAAACACTGGGCTGGAAGAAGCACAAGCTGGAATCAAGATTTCCGGGAGAAATACCAATAACCTCAGATATGCAGATGTCACCACCCTTATGGCAGAAAGTGAAGAAGAGCTAAAAAGCCTCTTGATGAAAGTGAAAGAGGAGAGTGAAAAGGTTGGCTTAAAGCTCAACATTCAGAAAACTAAAATCATGGCATCTAGTCCCATCACTTCATGGGAAATAGATGGGGAAACAGTGGAAACGGTGTCAGACTTTATTATTTTGGGCTCCAAAATCACTGCAGATGGTGACTGCAGCCATGAAATTAAAGATGCTTACTCCTTGGAAGGAAAGTTATGACCAACCTAGACAGCATTTTGAAAAGCAGAGACATTACTTTGCCAACAAAGGTCCATCTAGTCAAGGCTCTGGTTTTCCCAGTGGTCATGTATGGATGTGAGAGTTGGACTGTGAAGAAGGCTGAGTGCCAAAGAATTGATGCTTTTGAAGTGTGGTGTTGGAGAAGACTCTTGAGAGTCCCTTGGACTGCAAGGAGATCCAACCAGTCCATTATAAAGATCAGTCCTGGGTGTTCTTTGGACAGAATGATGCTAAAGCTGAAACTCCAGTACTTTGGCTACCTCATGCGAGGAGTTGACTCATTGGAAAAGACTGATGCTGGGATGGATTGGGGGCAGGAGGAGAAGGGGATGACAGAGGATGAGATGGCTGGATGGCATGACTGACTCAATGAACGTGAGTTTGAGTGAACTCTGGAAGTTGTTGATGGACAGGGAGGCCTGCAGCATGGAGGCCCCATGCTGCAGTTCATGGGGTGCAAAGAGTCGGACATGACTGAGCGACTGAGCTGAAGTTGCTTATTCAAATGCAATTTGGAAGTTTTTGCATATAAACATATTACTGCTCTCTAATAACCTCATATTGAGGAAGCACTCCCTAAATCTAAATGCTTCTGTGGGATTTTTATCTGTTGAAAACAAATTGAGAAAAGCTGACTATATTTAATTACTTTAAATTTGTGAAACCATGGGATTTCTATCAAGTAAAGGTCTAAGACATCATCTTCTGTCATGATCTCTTATCCTTCTGGGCTAGGAATAAATCCATGACATAAGATGAACTAGGTGGTCTAATCAATTATTTTTCTATTTTAAAAGAATTCTTGTTTTCTTTTAAATACATGAAGAAAAACAGCTACCCCACATATGACATTTTACACAAGGATTAGATTGGAGTTCTAGATTGTGAAAGAATTATTGTCCATATTCCAGAAATAATGTGAAAGGATATCATATTGATGATTAATGTAAAGTTATTATCAACCTATGAAAGAGATTTTATCTGAAATATATTTAAAAAAAGCAAAAATTCTTCTAATATATACAAAACAAGTTATTTCATGCAAAGATGATAGTAATGTCAATACTGTAAAGTTATCATGAATTTTGAGAAAAGAGTAAAGTAGGGGTAAATAATTTATGAACGGACAAAGATAATTTAATGTTTGTCTATTATGACTCATAATGAATATCAAAATTTGTATAAGACAGTTGCATGTTATACTGGAGAACTGTAATCAATTTTAATTGTATGAGACAAAAGGGAATGTTACTTGGTTTTTCTTAAGAAACTGCTTTTCTTTTTAGTTATGAAATAGAAAATATTGTAATCAAAATGATCTAATCTTGTATGTACAAAATTGAGCAAAAGTATAAAGTAATTTTTAATTGGCATAGTTATTCATTCCTTTTACAGTTTCTAACACTGCTCACCAAAATACTTTACTTCTCCAAGTAATATATGTCACTATAACACAGACATCCAAATTAAGAGAAGGAATATATTGGGAATTAAATTTCTATAACTTGTTAAGTTTTACAGAATTTTTGTTAATGCAAAATTTTGAGATTAGTAAACAGAAGGAGGATACAATAGTCAATATGTTTGAGGATTACATATAAATATGAAAATAATCAATTTAAATATAATATTATAAAATATCTTGAAACTCCTCAAAATTATTGAAAACTTTCTATACTTTCATTATTTGAAAAATAGTGGTTGGTCATTTCAGTGTTGCTTTTATTTCCAAATCATATTTTGATCTATTTTCAAGGAGGGTAATTCTCTTTCTTTAAAGAATTTATAACCTAATGGGACTGTCAGTCATTTAGATAGGGTAGTTGGAGAATATAATGAAGTTTGAGAATAGCATGGAAATGTTTGACACAGAGTGATGGTGCTTTCAGTTTGAGAGGCATTCATGAATGTTCCAGAACACTGCTATGTGGCTGAGAAAGACAGGCACAGTGAAGAAGATATATTTAGGAAATTTAGTGAAGACAAAATTGTAATATAGTTCCAGCATGATCAAGTTATGTGTAAGGCAGGACTTTTTGGTTTGATGAAGGTAAAGGACCAAGGGACCTTTGTGACCTTGTTTCACAAAGTTTAATCACTACTCTGTTTCACTCATGTCTTCCTGGGAGTTAGTCTCTAGTAATGAAAACTTGAGGAGAAAAAGTAGAAAATCCCAGAAAGAGTGAAATAAAAAATACATGATAATAGAATAAAATCTCCTGGAACAATTCATTGAAACATTCTTGGTGGCAATATTCACTTTGTGAAGGGCTTCAAACTTAGGCTTTAAAAAAAATTATTGAAGTATAGTCGATTTACAGTGTTTACAATGTTGTATTAGTTTCAGGTATGTAGCAGTGTTGTGTACTTTTAGGTGTATACCATAGTGAATCAGTTATATATCCCTGATGGCTCAGCGGTAAAGCATCTGCCTGCAATGCAGGAGACCCAGGTTCGATTCCTGGGTCGGGAAGATAACCTGGAGAAGCAAATGGCAATCCACTCCAGCACTCTTGCCTGGAAAATCCCATGGATGGAGGAGCCTGATAGGCTACAGTTCATGGGGTCGCAAAGAGTCGGACACGACTGAGCGACTTCACTTTCACTTTCCCATTATAGGTCCTTACAGAGAGAGGGTTAAGTAGAGTTCCCTGTGCTATGCAGTAGGTCCATATTACTTATCTATTTTATGTATCAGTTCAGTTCAGTTCAGTTGTTCAGTCGTGTACGACTCTTTGTGACCCCATGAATCACAGCACGCCAGGCCTCCCTGTCCATCACTAACTCCCAGAGTTCACCCAAACTCATGTCCATCGAGTCAGTGATGCCATCCAGCCATCTCATCCTCTGTCATCCCCTTCTCCTCCTGCCTCCAATCCTTCCCAGCATCACAGTCTTTTCCAATGAGTCAACTCTTCGTATGAGGTGGCCAAAATATTGGAGTTTCAGCTTTAGCATCAGTCCTTCCAAAGAATACCCAGGACTGATCTCCTTTAGAATGGACTGGTTGGATCTTTTTGCATTCCAAGGGACTCTCAAGAGTCTACTCCAGCACCACAGTTCAAAAGCATCAATTCTTCGGCACTCAGCCTTCTTCACAGTCCAACTCTCATATCCATACATGACCACTGGAAAAACCATAGCCTTGAGTAGATGGACCTTTGTTGGCAAAGTAATGTCTCTGCTTTTCAAAATGCTGTCTAGGTTGGTCATAACTTTCCTTCCAAGGAGTAAGCGTCTTTTAATTTTGTGGCTGCAGTCACCATCTGCACTGATTTTGGAGCCCCCAAAAATAAAGTCTGACACCGTTTCCACTGTTTCCCCATCTATTTCTCATGATGTGATGGGACTGGATGCCATGATCTTTGTTTTCTGAATGTTGAGCTTTATTTTCTGTATAATAGTGTGTATTTATCAGAAAGTTAGACTTTTTGATGTTATTTTCAAGTAAACATTTACCTACAGTTCCAGAGACACTATGACAAGATGAAGAAATATATTCTTTTATCTTACCTCTTGAAATTTGAGTTTCATTATTAGATTTTATCAGCTGTACTACACTATGAATATTGTCAGAGCTTCTGTTATTTTAATTTTATTATATTTATATAATATAAATTAATATGTAATATATAAAATTATAATACAGATATAATTTAATATATTACAATATATTATATATAATCTAAATTAATATAATTTAATATTAAATTATGGATAATTTTGTTATATAGAAATACATAAAATATTATATTGATCAGTTGTAGAGGTACATATTTTTATGTTAAATACATTTTGTTAAGAGTAAACAATTTAGGAGAGTTCCTCAGAAAGAAGACTCTGATATTTCTCATGGGGCTTCCCTAGTGGCTCAGAGAGTAAAGCGTCTGCCTGCAATGTGGGACATCTGGGTTTGATACCTGGGTTGGGAAGTTCCCCTGGAGAAGGAAATGGCAACCCACTCCAGTACCCTTGCCCAGAAAATCCCATGGACACAGGAGCCTAGTAGACTACAGTCCATGGGATCGTAAAGAGTTGGACACAACTGAGTGACTTTAGTTTCTTTTCTCGTTTTCAATATGTCATGAGCTAAAATTTTAAAAATAAGAAAGACATGTAAGTGGCTCTGAATCTTATATTCCAAATTATATCTATTTCTGAAATTAAGGAAAAATTAAATCTATTAAATAATTATATTCCCTTAATTACAGAGCTCTGTAAAAGCTAATTTTGATTGACAGGGTATACCTTTTGAATTGTATCAATCAGAGAATATTAAATTATTTCAGAGAACACAAAGGATAAAACCTCAAGTAGCCTATGTTTGTGATTATACAATAATCAGCTTTCAAGTTCATCATTGAATACATAAATTATATTCTATAGATCTTTGACACTTATGTTCAATATCTGCTTGGAAAGTAGTCTAATCAGTTCTATTTCATTTACTTGTATTTTTCTTGAAATGTTCTAATAATAGGTCCTTTTTTTCAAGGTAGCAAATTTTTATAAACAAAGTGAGATATTATGTATGTGCATTCAGATGTTACCAGTATACCATATAGGATGATTGATAATCTTTTGTTTATATTAGCATTATTTTGTGAAGTTCTTACATTTATTCTTCAGATAGTATTCTTTCAAAATTCTAATCAGATGGCATGTTTATGTAGGAAGTCATATTGCCTATGATTAGAGTTTTCCTGCTTTTCTTCTCAATATCTCTTTCAGTTCAGTCACTCAGTTGTGTCCAACTCCTTGCGACCTGAAGGACTGTAGCATGCCAGGCTTCCCTGTCCATCACCAATTCAGAGAGCTTACTCATACTCATGTCCATTGTATTGGTGATGCCATCCAGCCATCTCATCCTCTGTTGTCCCCTTCTCCTCCTGCTTCCAATCTTTCCCAGGATCCAGATCACTTCTTTGCATCGGGCGGCCAAAGTATTGGAGTTTCAGCTTCAGCATCAGTCCTTCCAATAAATATTTAGGACTGATTTCCTTTAGGATGGACTGGTTGGATCCCCTTGCTGTCCTGAAGACTCTCACACCACAGTTCAAAAGCATCAATTCTTCGGCACTCAGGTTTCTTTATAGTCCAACTCTCACATCCATACATGACTACTGAAAAAACCATAGCTTTGACTAGACAGACCTTTGTTGGCAAGGGAATGTCTCTGCTTTTTAATATGCTGCCAAGGTTGGTCACAGCTTTTCTTCCAAGGAGCAAGCATCTTTTAATTTCATGGCTGCAGTCACCATCTGCAGTGATTTTGGAGCCCCCCAAAAATAAAGTCTCTCACTGTTTCCATTGTTACCCCATCTATTTGCCTTGAAGTGATGGTACCAGATGTTGTGATCTTAGTTTTCTAAATGTTGAGTTGTAAGCCAACTTTTTCACTCTTACTTTCATCAAGAGGCTCTTTAGTTCCTCTTCGCTTTCTGCCATAAGGGTGGTGTCATCTGCATATCTGAGGTTATTGATATTTCTCCCAGCAATCTTGATTCCAGCTTGTGCTTCATCCAGCCTGGCATTTCACATGATGTACTCTGCATATAAATTAAATAAGCAGGGTGACAATATACAGCCTTGACGTACTCCTTTCCCGATTTAGAACAGTCTGTTGTTCCATGTCCAGTTCCAACTGTTGCTTTTTGACCTGCATTCAGATTTCTCAGGAGGCAGCTCAGGTGATCTGATATTCCCATCTCTTGAAGAATATTCCACAGTCTGTTGTGTTCAAGACTTCCCTCATGGCTCAGATGGTAAAGTATCTGCCTATAATGTGGGAGACAAAGGTTTGATCCCTGGGTCAGGAATATCCTCTGGAGAAGGAAATGGCAACCTACTCCAGTACTCTTGCCTGGAAAATACCATGGACGGAGGAGCCTGGTGAGCGACAGTCCATGGGGTCGCAAAGAGTTGGACACAACTGAGTGACTTCACTTTCACTTTCACACAGTCTAATGCTTTGGCACAGTCAATAAAACAGAAGTAGATTTTTTTCTGGAAATCTCTTTTTCTATGATCCAGCGGTTGTTGGCAATTTGATCTTTGGTTCATCTGCCTTTTCTAAATCCAGCCTGAACTTCTGGAAGTTCATGGTTCACGTTCTGATGAAGCCTTGCTTGTTGAATTTTGAGCATTACTTTGCTAGCATGTGAGATGAGTACAATTGTGTGGTAGTTTGAACATTCTTTGGCATTGCCTTTCTTAGGGATTGGAATGAAAACTGACTTTTTTCCAGTCCTGTGGCCACTGCTGAGTTTTCCAAATTTGTTGGCTTATTGAGTACAGCACTTTCACAGCATCATTTTTTAGGATTTGAAATAGCTCAACTGGAATTCCATCACCTCCACTAGCTTTGTTCATAGTGATGCTTCTTAAGGCCCACTTGACTTTACATTCTAGGATGTCTGGCTCTATTTGAGTGATCACACCATCATGGCTATCTGGGTCATGAAGATCTTTGGTGTATAGTTCTTCTGTGTATTCTTGCCACCTCTTAATATCTTCTGCTTCTGTTAGGTCCAAACCATTTCTATCCTTTATTGTGGCCATCTTTGCATGAAATGTTCCCTTGGTATCTCTAATTTTCTTGAAGAGATCTCTAGTCTGTTCCATTCTATTGTTTTCCTCTATTTCTTTGCATTAATCACTGAGTAAGGCTTTCTTATCTCTCCTTGCTGTTCTTTGGAATTCTGCATTCAGATGGGTATATCTTTCCTTTTCTCCTTTGCCTTTTACTTCTCTTCTTTTCTCAGCTATTTATAAGGCCTCCTCAGAGAACCATTTAATAACCATTTAATTCAGTATCTCTTTAGGACTTATTTTTTTGTTGTTTATAGACTGCTATCACCTAGGGCCAGAAGAAAAAATGCAGACCTCTATGCCTTCCTTCCCTCTCCCCACCCACCACAATTAAAGAAGACTAGATTTAAACTTGACCACTTTGAAACATTTGTATTTAAATTTGTCATATGGTATTCTAAATTTGTCATTTTTCAGGCACTTAATATTGCATTTATATGAGACAAGATTGCTATAAGTGCTTTGCAAATATAAGCCAGTTTAATAATAAAGCAACTGTGAGCAGTTGATACTATCATCCACATTTTACAGATGAGGAAGCCAATAAAAAGAGAGACACATGGCCTTTAAGTGACAATTTTGTTCTTAGTTCTTTTTACTTTTATTGAATGAATAATAAGAAACTTTCCACTCTATGATTACAAATAATACCTTTTAATAGATAAGAATAGAAATAATATCTGGTGAAAGAGGTCTAGGGAATCTTTGTAATACTTATTATTATATTCAACTCCACTTATATATTTTATTTCAATTCAAATCAGTTGCAGTTTTTAAAATCTCAATAGAATTAGGTGCTAAAAGAGCACTGATTTGCTCCAGGTTTACTCATGAAGTCCTATTCTTTCCTTGACTCACCGTATTTGTTCATTTGTCTTTTCTATTAGAAATATAAAGAACTTTAATAAGTAGACTACATTTTCCATCTTGTCCTTGAACCTGGACTCATAATTTCCTGTGAACTTGCTACTTTGGGCTTACTTATACCAGCAACTGTTTAGTACGGTTACCCTAAAGTCTAGTTAGCCATATACCTTTAAATATTATTTAGTCTCTTTGAGTAGGTATTGAAACCCAAGACTGATGTAAAATTTACATTCATTTATTTTCTGCAGTGAGGATGCTAATTCTCTTATGTAAGGTTAACCTGCTTGATCTTGTCATTTTCAACTAAATTAACTGTGAACTATCTGAACTTCACTTGGCTATTCACTAGTTGATCTGGGGGCGGGGATTAAAATTAACTGCATTTTATTTCCTTTCTTATCTTTGGATTCCTATTTTAATGACAGTCCATTTGTAATAGTGGAATTTATGGAGTTCGCCAATTTCTGTTAACTTCCAACTATCTCTTAACCTGTACCTGGAAGGCTTTTGATTAAATCTTAAGTTATATACCTACTAAAATGTATCACACATTTTGCCACTGAGGTATTTATAGCTGTGTCTCCTTTTTGTTTTTAATACACATTATTTTCCCATGCAAAAGTTACTTGGTTTCTAGAAACATAAATAAAGAACAGATGGCTACCACTCCTTGTGACGAATACAGTGGGGACAGAGGACTTTCATCACATCATGGTCAGCATGCTAACTGTCATGTGGCAGACATCTGTGGCTTTTTGAAATAGTCCTTGCTACTGTTGTGGAGTCTCTCAGGTCTGGTGTCAGTCCTTTTCCCAGTAGCTTATTTTTAACCAGTTGGAGTTCTCAGTTATTTATTAGTCTGGAAAAAAAGAAAAAGATAATTCTGAATAAATAAGATTTAGAAAGTGTCCTAAATAAAGCTGTTCTTCTTTTGGATTGTCTGAAGTTGTATGAACTGATTCATTAATGTTGATTGAAATCTCATTACTCATCAGCACTGCCAAATTTGGGAGTTGAATTTCATTAGTGAAATGATCTTAATGGAGGTGTTTCTGTACTTGTATACCTGTGGAGAGAGCACTGTAAAACAAAACATTGCAATTTAATTCAGGGAGAAGACCAAAGGTAAAAAGTTGAATCATGAGTTACATCAGTAAGCTTCCAATATTTATGACTTTGGTATCCAAGTCATGATCAAACTCTAAGGGTCTGTGACCAAAATGATCATTCATTTTCTGTAATCATGAGTTTTAATTTCTAAGTCACAGATTCTTAGGTGGGAGAGTTGCCTACTTATCCACATATAATATGATGTTTTGTTACAGTAACCTTTGAAGTACTCAAAACGCATCTTTAAGAGAAAATGGTTATAGGTCAGAAGGAAAATTTTAATGAATATCGAAAATACTCTTAATTTGTACAAAGGATATCTGAAACATGTCTTCTGAGAGCAATGTGACTTTGAAAATGTTAGGAGCTAGTAGAAAGCTTTATGTTTTGTAAATGTGAATTCCTAGAAAGTGAAAGTAAAAGTCATACAATTGTGTCCGACTCTTTGTGACCCCATGGACTGGGGCCTGCCAGGCTCCTCTGTCCATGTAATTCTCTAAGGCCAAAATACTGGAATGGGTAGCTGTTCCTTTCTCCAGGGAATCTTCCCAACCCAGGGATAGAATCCAGGTTTCCAGCATTGCAGGTGGATTGTTTACCAGCTGAGCCACCAGGGAAGCCCAAGAATCTAGGTCTCCTGCATTGCAGAAGGATTCTTTACTGCCTGAACCACCAGGGAAGCCCCAGAATACTGGAGTGGTAGCCTATCTGTTCTCCAGGGGGTCTTCCTGACCCAGGATTCAAAACAGGGTCTCCTGCATTGCAGGCAGATTCTTTACCAGCTGAGCTACCAGGGAAGCCCTAAGATATTATAAAATTTATCTAGCATGTCAAAGGTCTTCCTGTATGAAGTTTGTCAATAAATATTACAATACAGGGCATTAAGTTTCTTAAAACAAAATGAAGCAAATAGACAAAACCAAAAATTATTAGTTGTTAACTTAAATGATAATTTTAAAAAATTACCTGATTCTTAGAAAGAAATTTGAACTTATTAGGAAGTCTTATCCATTCTTAATGACCTTTGCTAACTATATAATATTTTACTAAACAGAAAAAAAAATCTCAGTTTTATACTATTTAAATTACCATGAAATTTGAAACTGTAGAATATATAATACTTACCTTTATTTTCGGAGAAGGCAATGGCATCCCACTCCAGTACTCTTGCCTGGAAAATCCCATGGACGGAGGAGCCTGGTAGGCTACAGTCCATGGGGTTGCTAAGAGTCAGACACGACTGAGCTACTTCACTTTCTCTTTTCACCTTCATGCATTGGAGAAGGAAATGGCAACCCACTCCAGTGTTCTTGCCTGGAGAATCCCAGGGACGGGAGAGCCTGGTGGGCTGCTGTCAGTGGGGTCGCACAGAGTCGGACATGACTGAAGCGACTTAGCAGCAGCAGCAGCAACTTTATTTTATCAGCAGAGCCTAGGAGTGAATTTCAGATATTTAAGTTGCCTTTCAGATAAGCTTTTGTTAATATTTTACAGTAATATTTTTAATAAATTATTCTTTTTAAAAGTAAAAAATTATTACTTTTTAGTACTAAGATCAAGGACAGGAAATTTAAAAACTTAACAGTTTGGTATATATTTTGGACATCTAATATATTGTTTTGATGTTTTTCTGGTTAAAAAAACTTTCAATCTCTCATATCTTCTCCTAAGCTAAATAAGACTACATCGACACATCACATGATTTTATTGTATTAAAGACTGTAAGAAATTATTCAGAGTAAATTGATAATTACAGTGTAAAAGTTGTTAAGAATATCAATTTTCTTTATGGAGGACATATAAGTTATGATTGTATTCCATTTGATGTGTTTATTTTAAGTTTAAATAACTAAAATTATTTTTTCTCTCAGTGCTCTAAATAATGTGAAATGTTAAAGAACCTATAATCTGATAAGATAATGTTTAAAATAACCCCATTATAAAATAGCATCCTGGAGTTTTAAAACTGAACAAACATGCAGAATTAGTTATAACTTTTCAATTCAAAATGAAAACAAATGTGAAAGTTTCCTGATCCAGAGCATAGTGAAAAAAACCCTCTTTTCTAAATAAGTATAACCTATGAAAGTATTAACAAAATTAGTTTGTATAAGGAGATATTATTTCTGAAAAATCTCTTAGCATGTCTTGAGGTGATAAACATGTCTATGATTAGGATAATCACTGGACATAATTGATTTTATTAAATTTAACTTAAAATATTATGAAGAAGACACTAGAATTGGAGTATTTTATGTCCTAGGTAGAAATCTGTACTAGTGGAAATACTGCATGTTGAAATTGCTGAGAACACTGATGAATAATCCTCAGGCCTTTTGTAAATCCAGGTGGACAGAAAACATGACCTTCTTGTCATTCACATTTTTGCTGAGCTGAGCACTCAGTAGATATTTAATGATATTCATGGAAGTAATGTGAGTGATTAGAAAAGTGTTGTATGGATTTCTAGGACTGACGAGTTCTATAAGCTTCCATCTCATTCCATGTACATAAAAATGCTGAGGCATAAAAAGTGGAGTAAAATCTCCAGGGGATGAAAATTAAAAGATAACTTGAAGCTGGAGTTATGCTGCATTGGCCTGAGAGGTCATTTGGCCAGTATAATTCTAGGGGATTGAATTTAATGTCTACACAGTGATGGGATATTAGGGATTCGTTGTGGGAGGCAGGGCAAGGGTGAAGAGGGAGGGAGCATCCCATGCACATGTTTGAATAGAGTTAGACTTTACACTGTCCCCACAGCACAGGGATCTCAAGCCAAGAGATTGTCATAAATAATTTCTCGAACTCTTGCAAAAGCAATGGTGAGCTATTTAGAAGCTAGTACAAAGCCCATGCAAATGGGAATCTTTTGGAGAGAATATTCCCTATAAGGGTAAATTTAAAATTAAAAACTCCAGCCCACATGAATTATCTAACTTGACATAGTAGTAATCATGTTAAAAAGATAGTTATTACCACAAATATGAAATAATATAAAAAATACAGTAACATAAAACCAGCATACTTTAAGTGATTATGCATAGTTTAAAGGAGTATGAAACATTATAAAATGGGGCAAAGGAAAAGTAAATACTTGGAAAATAGAGAAACAAAGTAATATGTAGAAATAAATTGGTAGATCAATTATGTGAATATAAATTCTCCTATTAAAGACAGATTCTATGAAATGCAAAATCCAACTTTAGATATGTTTATAACAAACATATCTAAAACATAAGGATCAAAATAGTTGAAAACAAAGATAAAAGTAATGCATCAGATAAATATTAATCAAAATATAATATATAATGGAATTTTATTATTATACAAAGCTATTACTTTAAGCATGTTTTGTGTCTGTCACTGCTTGGGGGTGTGTGTGTGTGTGTGTGTGAGTTACTCAGTCGTGTCCGACTCTTTGCAACTCATGGACTGTAGCCCGCCAGGCTCCTCTGTCCATGGAATTCTCCAGGCAAGAATACTGGAGTGGGTTGCCATTACCTTCTCCAACACAGTGTCTAATTTTCCACATTATAAAATATGGTACAGATATACAGTGGACCTTTGACCAACACAGGAGTTAATCCACCTATACTTTATAGTTGGTCCCTGTATCTGCAGTTTTCATCTGCATCTAACAATTCAACCAACACAGAAGCAGCCAGTATTGTAGTATTTTACTACTGAAACATACCTGCATCTAAGTGGAAGTGAGCAGTTCAAACCCGTGTTGTTCAAGGGTCAACTGTAGTTTTACTGGATCATAAAACAGTTGATACTTCATTTGCCTGTTATCTCATTCTGAAGGAGTGTGGATTAACCCTATAGTTTATTTGAGAACTGCAGCTGCCACCTACCAATACATTCAGTAAGACTGTGCAAGAATAGCTTTTTCTAGCCACTCATGAAATGAACATTTAAATAGCTATTCATTTCATTATCTATTTCTGATTATAAATTCTAGCAACTCTCCTTAAGACTCTGAGTTTTACTGCCCAATTAAGGCAAGGGGGAAAAAAAAAAGACATTAAAGAGGACCGCCACTTCATTACCCTGGACACCAGGTGTGGTCTGTAGAGGGCCAGCCAATCAGATTCAAGTTGCAAGCCTTATACACGGTAAGCATCTCATGCACATATCCGTGAGGGTGCACATGAGCTGCCATTGGCCCACATAAAGATAAACTAAAATAGAGAGTCAGCACAGAGGAGAGTCAAAATGGAGGTGGGGAGTAATCTAACAAAGTTCACCAAGAAACGAGGTTAAAAGAGCTATAGTTTGGTTAAAACTAACAAGAGGTTGGGAGTCAGCCCAATTTTATTTAGTGTATATGTTTCCCTTGTGGCTTCCCTTGTGGCTCAGCTGGTAAAGAACCTGCCTGCAATGCAGGAGACCTGGGTTCAATTGCGGGGTTGGGAAGATCCCCTGGAGAAGGGAAAGGCTACCCACTCCAGTATTCTGGCCTAGAGAATTCCATGAACTGTATAGTCTATGGAGTCACAAAGAGTCAGACATGACTGAGTGACTTTTACTTCACTATCAGTTCAGTTCAGTTCAGTTGCTCAGTCGTGTCCAACTCTTTGCGACCCCATGAGTTGCAGCACGCCAGGTCTCCCTGTCTATCACCATCTCCTGAAGTCCACCCAACCCATGTCCGTTGAGTCGGTGATGCCATCCAACCATCTCATCCTCTGTCATCCCCTTCTCCTCCTGCCCTCAATCTTTCCCAGCATCTATACTTTAAACCAATAAGTGTTGATAGGAATGGGGAAAACCAAATGACTAGGAAAATATTACAACTCTGAGAACCTGTGTTCACCTAAAGCAACAATTAACTGATTCAACTAACTGAGTTGAAAATTCAATTTCAGTTGAAATTTAAAGATCAGATATCATGTTGAAAGTTTGTAAAACAGTTCTCTCAAAACTAGATATATTAAGCATATGAGAAAACAGAAATTAGAAGATGTGAACAGTGTATTTTAACAAGGTTACTCGGATGGATAAATAGATAGGTAGATTAGTAGGTAGATGGATAAGTAGACCCCTTTATCTAACAATTAGAGAATGTACTTTTTCCTCAAACTTACTAGAGGATGACAATATTTAACTATGTGTGCTGTGCTGTGCTGTACTAAGTTGCTTCAGTCATGTCCTACTCTTTGCAATACTATGGACCCTAGCCACCAGCTCCTCTGTCCATGGGATTCTCCAGTCAAGAATATTGGAGTGGATTGCCATGCCTTCCCCCAGGGGATCTTCCTGACCCAGGGATTGAATCCATGTCACTAATGTCTCCTGCATTGGCAGGTGGGTTCTTTACCACTAGCGTCACCAGGGAAGCCCATTTAACTATATACTGTGCCACAAAAGGCTCTAGAGGATCAACATAGAGTTCTAATTTTCTGTAAATACTTAATTACAAAAATACTTAATTATTGTCTCTTCCACAAATATAAAACACAGACATAAGAAAATTCATGGGTTAGAGAAGAAATTTAAAGAAAGGTTATGAACTATTTAGAATTGAACAGCATCCAGAAAAAACTGTGTATTGAAACTTGAAGCTAAAGAGTTAGCATAGTTTTTAATGTATATTTTAGCAATGATTGAAGATTAATGAGCCAAGCTTTCAACTCATGTCATGCAATCTAAGATTAAGAAACAAGGAATACAGCAAAAAGAATCCTTAAGGTGATGCTGAAGGGAGATCCAGAATGATGGCACTACAGTTGACTTAGAGAGCATTGGTCCATTTTGGAGCAGGAGTTGGTCAGAGAGCTACAAGGGATAAATTTGAGGGGGATGGTGGTAGGTGTGATTATTTGATGTTTTGGATTGTCTTGAGTTAGAGGTGAAAGTTGCCAAATGTGAATTGTTTTTACTATTTCCCCATTATTATTTAACATCTATTTTATGCTTTCATTTTAAAAAGAATATGTGTCAGGTTTATTTTCTAATTTTTGGGAAAGTAGCCATTTTTATAGTTCATTTCCTTTTAAAAATTATGGATGATTATTTTTATTGTTTGGCTAAGTTTAAAGGGAAGTACTTTTGTTTGATTTAGAATGAATGCTGACTGGATAACAAAGACTACCCCCTTGAAAGTGTTCATCTGAGGACAGCTCTTAATTTTAAACACACTTTTCTCAGAGATTTTCATATATTTGTTGATTTGGAGTAGACTTTCATTTTTTTTTACCTTATTTTTAAAAAATATATATTTATTTTAATTGGAGGTTAATTACTTTACAATATTGTATTGGTTTATCTAAAGAGAACTATTCTCTTTAAGGAGAACTGATTGTTTACAAAAGAATGATGAAATACACAGCAAGTGCTATACTTACTAACATAAAATGGACAAATTGTGTCACAGGCTGCTTGTCTCCTTCAAGAGACAAAGACTAGATCAATCTGTACTATCCTTCTATATTAAGTTAGAACAGCTGGAGTTTAACATTTTTCTTCTCTCAATCTAAAGACTGGAAAATGTTCATATTGGATCTTACTTGTCTTTTACACTTTTGGTCTCCTGTGTTCTTTTTGGCTTGCAGTCTTGGTTAGTGTGCAGGATAAGTTTGAGGGGGAAAAAAAAATCCTTCTTATTTCAGGATGAAATATTTAAAATAAACAGGCTGTGTGTTTATTACTGTGGAAACCAGACAGTAAGTATGACTGTAAACAGAATGATTTCAAAAGACTTAAGTAATTAAATGCCAAGAGAACTGTAATAATACTCTCATCCTTTCATAACTTTTATATCTACCATAATTATTGAAATGCTTTCTGAAATAATGTTATAATTCTTACATTAATCTTTTGCCATACTTACATTTAAAGAATTTTAGTAGAAATACAGTCATTTATTTTGCTGACTGGAGAAACTTGTAGTTGTACTTGTTTTCCTCTATCATGATGGCTAGAACCTTCTGAAATTGTTAAATTCTCAGAAATTGCTTCATAATATTTTTCATGTTTGTTAACCACCAGTGAAATAGTGACTTTGTAAGTTCGCTGCATCCATCTGCTTTCTTCTCCTGTCTTGGCATGGAAGTATATTCTGAGAGCCTTGTTGTGACTGTCTAACTCTTTGATATAGACTTAAGATTTGATATAACACAAGTTATTTTTCATTCAACTTAGTGGCTAAACACCAGCAACAAATTTCTCTTTTAGTGCCCGGTAGGACATTTGGGTAAAGCTTAATGAGACCAAAGTTACTGGAAAATGAATACAGCTTGACCCTGATTCGTGGTGGTTCAACCAACCTTATCTTGAATGAGTTCTTGTTTCATTCAAGAAATTGTGTTTTCTAAGCTAAATGTATTAGTTTTCTATTGTTATATAACAGATTGTCACAAATTTAGCAGTTAAGGACCATTCATTATCTCACAGTTTCTATAGGTCAGAAGTCCAGCCTTGGCACCACTAGATTCTCTGCTCAGGATCTCACAAGTGTGAAATCAAAGTGTTAGCCAGACTGCATTCTCACCTGGAGCTCAGGTTCCTCTTCCAAGTTCAAATGGTTGGAAAAAAAAATAAAATAGCAGTGTATATTTCCTTGCTGGCTGTTAGCCAAGCGTCATTCTCAGCTCCTAGAAGCCACTCTTACGGCTCTCTCCATCTTCAAATCCAGCAACAGAGAATTTCCTTCAAGTTAACTCCTTTCTCTGTACAAAGATCCCACTCCATTTTGAAGATTTGATTTGATCAGGCCCACCAGAATAAATCTCTCTTGTTAAAAGTCAGCTGTACTATATAATCTAACCTAATCATAGATGTGAATATCTCATTAAATTCACAAATTCTTATTCCACAAAAGGAGAGGATTGTACAGGGCACATACTTCAGAGGACTCGAATCTTGACAGCCATCTTAGCGTTCTGCCTATCATTAAGATAATAGGTGCTGTTAGGCATGTATTTCTTCAGTTTCTTTTGTCCGTCTTCATATGTGTGTATATTCTTTTCTTCCTTTAGTTTCAGAAAAGAAAGAATCTTTATTCTAAGTCTAAATTCTTCTGTCCTGGTCTTTCCCACCGCTCCTTGAATTTACTCTATTAGGCCTCCATGTGTTTCCCCTCTCACACTCAGCCTTACTCTTATATTTTCATTTTCCCCCTCTTTATTATTTGCTCCTTCCCTTCAGCTTATATGTTGCCTGGTTTTCAGTGCTTTTCACTCTAGATTTGTCTGCACTTTTCTGTAGCTCAGGTTTAAGTCCACCATCTTTGCAGGAACTTTTCCAAAAAACTGATCTTCCTGTCTCTGGTCCTCCCTACTCTCATCTACTACCAGAGGGACATTTCTAAAATGCAAATCTAATCACACTATTCTGCTTACGAATCATCTGAAGTTCCACCTTGTTGCCTTTACCAGAAGACCAAATATGGACTATAGACATGTTATGTTTGACCCTTACATGCAGAAGACACTTTAGACAAGTTTCCAATAGCTTAAATCAGAAGCTTATACCTAGAAATCTAGATTTCATCTTTCTTGAGAAATTAAAAATCTTAGTAGTCTGGTCCACGTCTTCACAAGGCCACTACTTCTACTGTTACTACTAGTAGCTGTCTGTGGATGGGAATTGCTCTGTGTACTTTGCCAGCCCATTAACTTTATTCATTTATTTTACCTGCGTAGCACCTGAAGACAGTAACTTTACAAACCCTAACCTAGAGAATAAGGAATAAATGTCTTAGCATGGCATTTATCATTTTCCTACCTTCATCTCATTCATAGAAAGACAGAAAGTGAAGTCACTCCTTCGTGTTTTGACTCTTTGCGACCCCGTGGACTGTAGCCTACCACGCTCCTCCATCCATGGGATTTTCCAGGCAAGAGTACTGGAGTGGGTTGCTGTTTCCTTCTCCAGAGGATCTTCCCAACCCAGGGATCGAACCTGGGTCTTCAGCATAGTAGGCAGATGCTTAACCATCTGAGCCACCAGGGAAGTCAGTCCCATTCATAATTTTCAAATTATTTTGCATCTTAGTTGACTGATTGCATTTCAGTGTCTCCTGCAAGATTATCATTTCCATAAGGACAGAAAGTATGCTTTGTTTATGCTTTCATTCTCAGCCCCTAACAATTTCTAACACATACCAGGAACTCAGTGAAATTGATTTCATTGGTGCTGATCGTACTTTCACACTTACACGCTGATTTTATGTGTTCATATGTTTGCTAAAAAGGCAGTGCAGGCAAAAGTAGGCATCAGTTCTCTAGCATTATTGGAAAAAATCTTAAAGCATAACTTTATGATTACCAAAAGTGAATCAATAGAGTCATTTTGAGTGGCAGAGGATAATCACTGTAATACTGTTTTAGTGACAGTGGTGGTTGAAACCCTTCAGCACTATCAGTGTCTTATTCATTTTATTTATTTATTTATTTTTAAAAATAAATTTATTTATTTTAATCGGAGGTTAATTACTTTATAATATTGTATTGGTTTTGCCATACATCAACATGAACCCGCCACAGGTATACACGTGTTCCCCATCCATTCCTTTTATTTTTTCATTGGAGTTTAGAAATTTGGTCTCCTCTTATGATGTTATATGTTCAGAACATAGAGAAAATAGGGCTTTCAGTTGATGTTAATCCCTTTCTCTGTGAGATACTTAAAGACTTTCTGTTTGTTGACATCCATCAATCAAAAATATTTCTTAATGCAACTTTTCTAAATTGGTTTCCTAACCATTGCTGTTCACTACAGAGCATTTTGAACTATAGCTCTCTGAAGTATTTTTGAGAATGAAGATTTAGGTTATTGGAGAATTAAATACAGGTGATTAGTGGAATTTCTGCTATACTTCTTTATTGTTGCATAAAAACATGAAAATGTAAGTGAGTTATTGAACATGGAGATATCCAGAAGATTAAGTTTATAGTACTTTGTGTCCTTACATTGTTTTGTTAGGGTTTATCTCTACAGATTTTAATTGTTCTTCAGAAATACCATGTTGAACTATTAAAAAAAAATCTGTTTCCAGTATCCCACAGAATCATTTTTTCATGGAATGAGAGGTAGATACTCATGTTAAAAGGAGTCATAGATTGTTGTTGGCAATGAGAGGGAAGTCATATTTAATCCAGGACAGGGTGGTTCCTCTCAGTTACTCACTGAGATGATGAGACAGATACAATGGAAAAATTTACATCATTGCTCCTTTTCTCTCTCTTGGTAAAATTATGAACAAATTCTTTTTGTGATTCTCTTTTTGTGTTGATCTCATAGGTTCAAATAATTCTTGACTGTTCCCTTTTTCAATGATAGTTCATAGTGATGATATGAATTGTCTACAGGAAATTATTTCTGCATATGTTCCAACAACAGTCATTATTTGTGATATTCTCTGATTTTATTTTTAGATATTGTTCCAGTATTTTTTTATTTTGTTATTTATAATGTTCAATCCACACTCACAGAAAAAAAAACTTCAATAAATGTAGTTCTTACCCTCTTCACATTTTTTTATTGAGTTGACTATAGGATGGCAGAGCACAGTGAGGAAATTTTGGGAAACGAGTTTTCTTTAGGACATAACCGTAAGCTGTTTAAGACAGAACTACTACTTGTATTAGAGTTTTCAGAAGGAGAAAAAAAAGTATCTCCTATATAAAATATCTATCTGTATAGATAAATTATAAGATATTTGGTCACACAAGTGTAGATGCTGAGAACTCTCACAATCTGGAGACCCAAGAAAGCTGGTGGTGTAATTCAAAGGCTTGAGAGCTGAAGAGCTGATATTGAATTTCCAATTCAGGTCTGAAGCCCTAAGAGCCAAGGAGAATTAGGGGCAGGAAAAGATCCATGTGTCAGTGAAGTTGTCAGACAGAGAGAGAATTTAACTTTGCTCTGCCTTTTTGTTCTAGTCTGGCCCTCAGGTGTATGGTTAGTGCCTGGCCACAACAGGGAGGGCAATCTGTTCTATTCAGTCCACTAATTCAAATGCTAATCTCTTCCAGAAACATCTTTACAGGCAGACCCAGAAATAATGTTTAACCAGCTCTCTGGGCATCCAGATAAAACTGACATATAAAATAAAGCCTCATACTAGGTATTGATGGTCTTGATAGTGAGGGTCTGATTATGGTTCTGTATATTGATATCATGCTTAAAATTTCATGTGGCTACTATAATCCCCCAAATGTGCTTCTCTATTCTGAAATTGA
Organism: Capricornis sumatraensis; assembly: GCF_032405125.1. Classification (NCBI taxonomy): domain Eukaryota; kingdom Metazoa; phylum Chordata; class Mammalia; order Artiodactyla; family Bovidae; genus Capricornis; species Capricornis sumatraensis. The sequence goes on from NC_091077.1 coordinate 82,417,198, forward strand.
TGTACTTGTGAAAAATTTAATAAGCATTTAAAAAAAATGGAAGTATAGTTGATTTACAGTGTTATGTTAGTTTCTGCTTTACAGCAAAGTGATTCATCTATATATATATACACGCACACACTTTTTAAATACTCTTTTCCATTATGGCTTATCACTATATAGTTTCCAGTTCTTTATAGTAGGACTTTGTTGTTGTTTATCCATTTTATATATAATAGTTTACATGTTAATGAGCATTTTTAATAATACTTTTCATACTATATAATGGGTATTTTTTTTGTTATAAAAGAGTCTCTTTGTGGGCAGAGACAGTGTTTTATTTCTTTGTACTTTTGATATATATATTTGGTTCAGTTCAGTTCAGTCACTCAGTCGTGTCCGACTCTTTGTGACCCCATGAATTGCAGCATGCCAGGCCTCCCTGTCCATCAACAACTCCTGAAGTTTACCCAAACTCATGTCGATCGAGTCGGTGATGCCATCCAGCCATCTCATCCTCTGTTGTCTCTTTCTCCTCCTGCCCTCAATCCTTCCCAGCATCAGAGTCTTTTCCAATGAGTCAACTCCTCGCATGAGGTGGCCAGAGTATTGGGGTTTCAGCTTCAGCATTATTCCTTCCAGTGAACACCCAGGACTGATCTCTCCTTTAGGATAGACTGGTTGGATCTCCTTACAGTCCAAGGGACTCTCAAGAGTCTTCTCCAACACCACAGTTCAAAAGTATCAATTCTTTGGCGCTCAGCTTTCTTCACAATCCAACTCTCACATCCATACATGACCACTAGTATTTGGTTAAAAAAATTCCCTTAAACTGTTTACTGGAAGGTGTAAGAGTGAACATTTCTTTGACGTTATATGGTAGTTTTTTGTTTGTTTGTTTTTGAATGTCATTCACGTAGGGTAAACAGGTTGGACAGTAGTATTACTCTAAGTTTTTGAAGTTCAGAGATCAAAAACACAGCTTATTGGCAAAGCAACCTCATCTAGACTGTAATATTTATATTTGATATATCTTGTTCTGGAATTTAAGTACCAAGAATGTGGATAACATAAGGAAGTTTCAAATTTTAGAGTATTTTATACATATCCTGTTTTCTTCATGTTTTTAGTTTCAGGCAAAAGGAAAACATGTTGGAAGAAAGAAGTGTGTTAAGAATAACCAGAATTCAAATTTAAGTGTCAGTCTTTGATATCACATTTAGGTCTTAGGAAACAGCTATTAAAAACAATTTAATTGTTACAGTTGATAACCTCAAAATTTAAAGTAGACTTTGAATATATGTTTATTAGAGTTGTTGCTAATATATAGGATTGTTAAAAGTAAAAAACTCAATTAAACAAATACTAAACAAATAATAATTTGCATTTGAGATAGATATATACCAGTAGCTATTCAAGTCCAGAACATTTTTCTAGATTGTAGAGTCAAGGTGGTCAGATTTCTTAAAATCATTCAGAGGAGATCTACAGAGATGACCTTTGAGGGCAAAAGTATATTAAGAATATCCCTATGGATGAGAATAATTTGTTTAAGGGGAAGATACAGACAGAATGAGAAAAGCCATTTTTGGCCCCACTTCCTGATGTTCAAGCTGGTTTTAGAAAAGGCAGAGGAACCAGGGATCAAATTGCCAACATCCGCTGGATCATGGAAAAGCAAGAGAGTTCCAGAAAAACATCTATTTCTGCTTTATTGACTATGCCAAAGCCTTTGACTGTATGGATCACAATAAACTGTGGAGAATTCTGAGAGAGATGGGAATACCAGACCACCTGACCTGCCTCGTGAGAAATCTGTATGCAGGCCAGGAAGCAACAGTTAGAACTGGACATGGAACAACAGACTGGTTCCAAATAGGAAAAGGAGTACGTCAAGGCTGTATATTGTCACCCTGCTCATTTAACTTCTATGCAGAGTACATCATGAGAAACGCTGGACTGGAAGAAACACAAGCTGGAATCAAGATTGCCGGGAGAAATATCAATAACCTCAGATATGCAGATGACACCACCCTTATGGCAGAAAGTGAAGAAGAATTAAAAAGCCTCTTGATGAAAGTGAAAGAGGAGAGTGAAAAAGTTGGCTTAAAGCTCAACATCAGAAAACGAAGATCATGGCATCCGGTCCCATCACTTCATGGGAAATAGATGGGGAAACAGTGGAAACAGTGTCAGACTTTATTTTGGGGGGCTCCAAAATCACTGCAGATGGTGACTGCAGACATGAAATTAAAAGACACTTACTCCTTGGAAGAAAAGTTATGACCAACCTAGGTAGCATATTCAAAAGCAGAGACATTACTTTGCTGACTAAGGTCCATCTAGTCAAGGCTATGGTTTTTCCAGTAGTCATGTATGGATATAAGAGTTGGACTGTGAAGAATGCTGAGCGCTGAAGAATTGATGCGTTTGAACTGTGGTGTTGAAGACTCTTGAGAGTCCCTTGGACTGCAAGGAGATCCAACCAGTCCATTCTGAAGGAGATCAGCCCTGGGATTTCTTTGGAAGGAATGATGCTAAAGCTGAAACTCCAGTACTTTGGCCACCTCATGCGAAGAGTTGACTCACTGGAAAAGACTCTGATGCTGGGAGGGATTGGGGGCAGGAGGAGAAGGGGACGACAGAGGATGAGATGGCTGGATGGCATCACCGACTCGATGGACGTGAGTCTGAGTGAACTCTGGGAGTTGGTGATGGACAGGGAGGCCTGGTATGTTGCGATTCATGGGGTCGCAAAGAGTCGGACATGACTGAGCAACTGAACTGAATGCCTGGCTTCTGTTTCCTGTGAGCCTAATGTTCAGTAAACTGGAATATTAGCTCTGTCCAGTTTAGGAAAACAACCTAACCTTATGGGCACTATCTTCTGTTTATTCACTTAAAATTACTACTTCCATAGTTATTCTAATGGCACATGGACTGTGACAGTTGCTGTCACTTAATATATAGAATCCCTTTGGGAAGACTTTAGGTCCAGTCATTTCAAAAGCAGTTGGCTATCTCCATATAACTTTCTTTGGTTTATGCACTGGCCCAGGTAGCAATATTTTGGTGGCAAATTTGAGTTTATCCGAAGCATGAACTTGTCAAAACTTGTCATGATCTTGAGAAATTTACTTGCCTAGTTTAAAAGTTAAATAAACCTGTTGGCGCTACCTTTCTAAAAGGAACTCTGTATGTGCACACCAGACAGCATGGCCTGCTTCAATTTATAGCCAAGCACTGATTTATAAACTTAAATCATGATGATTTTTAGAGAGTCTACATTCTGTAGTTTTTTGAACTGACTTATTAAAGGGAATGCTTCTCCCACCCAGCATGTTGTAACCATGACAATAGGTACTAAAGTGTTTCCAGTGGTTAAACATACATTTTTGATCCAACCTTTTGAGTCATACAAAGAAAAAGTATTTTTTAAAAAATTTTATGAAATGTTCATTCTATGTCTGACTTTATTTCCCTAATGGCTGTGAATTTTCATGTAATCGTATTTCTCAGTATATACTGTATTTTCAGAATGCCACCCTCCTTTCTACTACTCCCTTACATGAGTTACAGATTCATCCTTTAGCACCCCATTGAATGAATGGAGATTACTACATTGTCAAAACACAATAACTGCTATACCATTTGGACATTTTTTGGCAATGAGTAAGTGTTCTCATTTGAGATTGCTTCATAAGAAACAGTTCACAGAAGTGGAACTGCTGTATGCCAAAAGAGTTGATTTCTTTTGGACTTTAACTGACTAGATTTCTGGTTTTAATATTTGCTAACAGCAAGGTGTTATTCTATGTAACATGACTTATTTACATAGTTACCACAAAACACTTGGTATTTCATCTAGTAATGACATTATTTCATTGAAAACAGCAATTTTAATGCTGTACTATTTTGACATTTATTTATACTTTGAACTTTTAAAGGCTAAAGATTCAGGTTATAGTTTGTATCAATTTTTTCTAAAATTAATCTATTAACATTGTAGACCTCATAAAATACTACTGCTCTCTTTACATTTATGTAAAGCAAATATTCTACCTGAAGTATCTTTCTGTGATGTAGATTGCCTTGTAGTATACCTGGTAGGGACTAAAGAATATTTAATCATATTTTAAATTTTTATGTAGGATTCTACAAAAACTTATTGACTATATACCATGTATTCCTTATATGACTTTAGCTGTAGATGCAGAGCTCAAAATCTGAATGTATTCAGTCATTAATTGACATAATACTTGAAACATAGTAAGTACTCAATAAGTGTTATTATTATTAGAAAAATATTGTGGTATAATTTGATTTATTTCATCACATTGGATAGTGAATCATATTCTCTGAATATGTCTTATTTTGTGGATAGTAATTCATTGACTTACGGTATCCAATTTTGTTATAGAAATCCAGTGCTATTCTAATCCTTATAATTAATTTACATATAATCTATTTTATTGCTCTGGAATCTTTTAGGATTCTCATTTTGTCCCAAATGCTATGAAGTTTGATGATGCTGTACCTTGCTGTGAGATCCCTGTTAATAAAGTGTGCTGGGACCTTTCCATTTGGAAATTTAAATCTTTCAGTTCACGCATTTCTTCTGCTTTTTAAATTCCTTCTCTTTTTTGTCTCTTTTGTCTAATCGTATCATGTGGAAATGGCAACCCACTCTAGTACTCTTGCCTGGAAAATCCCATGGATGGTGGAACCTGGTAGGCTACAGTCCATGGGGTCTCAAAGAGTCGGACATGACTGAGCTACTTCACTTCACATGCTGTGGTAAAGAACCCACCTGCCAGGCAGGAGACTTAAGAGACTTAGGTTCAATCCCTGGGTTGGAAGATCTCCTGGAGGAGGGCATGGCAACCCACTCCAGTATTCTTGCTTGGAGAATCGCCATGGATAGAGGAGCCTTGCAGGCTACAGTCATGGGGTCACAATGAATTGGATGCATGACTACTAGTGAGACTTGTTCTGCATGAGCTCTAGGACTGGAGATTTCATGTGAGGCACAAGTCACATAAACATGCCTCTTACCTGGTTTGAGTACTCTCAACTTGCTGCCTGCTTTCTGTCTTTCTCCAGTCCTTGAAATAGGGTTTTGGTTTTTGGGTTTTTTTTTTTTTTTTCAAATGGGAGAGAACCATCAGAGTCTATTATTGTTATCTCTAGGAGCGTTAATCTAATACAGCTTACCTTGCTATTATCTAAACTGGAACTATCTCAATGTTAACTTTTAATTACATTTTTCTTTGCAAGAAAATTCAATTAAATGAATGGTTACCATCCATTGTGCTCTCCAGTTCTTCTCAATCTCATTAAAAATAGTTGCTAATTTTTATACTTTACAAGTAGATTTTCTATTAGGTAATTATCACCTAAAATAAAACACCTTGAAAAATTTGAAATGTTTTTTAGACAAGTAATTTCTTTTTATCTTGTCTCTAGGTCAATAACAAAATAAATCAAAGTATTACTAGTTTTCTATATAAATGTTTTTTGATTGGGATTTGGTTGTTAGAGATCTGCCACTACATTATTATAGGTGCTTTTTTTAGGATTCTTAGTGAATATTTTGGGATGAAAAATCTGACAGAAGCATTTTTAATTCATAGTTTAAAAAGATAGTTATTAAGCTTTGTGAAGATTTTTTGAAAGAAACTCATAAGCCAAACAAAAAATGAACATATCTTTTTCTGGATTCCTAGACTTTATCACTTCATTTAAACTTGGATTTAAAAATACTTGGTACCTCTGTGGCTTGTTAAAGATCGCGTGTTTTGAGTTTACTGGTTTATAATAACTGATTTTAAGGAAATGAAGTTATAGTTAACACAAGTGTTTATGATTTTTTGTTGTTGCTGTTTCCAGAAAGTTCTAATGTCAATACAACGCCTTTAACTAGTCAGGCTATTTCATCAAATATATATAGTTCAGTGCTTCAGGAGTAGAAGAACGGAGGTTGGCTTTAAGTTTATGCAATTTTTTAAATGGCAAAAGTCCAGGATTTATAATCAGAAAAAAATACAAGATTCTATTGTTTCAGTTAAATTTTCTTAAGAGAATGTTATGAGGGGCCTGAGCAGTTCTTACTAAACAGGGTAAACTGGTTTAAATACAGAAATAAATCATTCCATTATATTTCGTACTATGTCCTATTAAGATATATTTCCTAAGTATCTTGTAGTAAGATATTTTATCATGTTGTAAGTTTCCCCGCCGGCCTCAGTGTTTGCTTCCTTATTGTTTCCATGAGGCCTTAGGAACTAAGCAACAGCAACAGTGATCTCCCCGGTGAGATTTTTCTCTGTCATAGCCACACTGAAATGCTACTGTGTGTTAAAGTAATCAACCACTTTTAGAAGACATATCCAATTCAAACTGTCTCTAGAGAGTAGAGTTTTTTTGTGCCGTTTGGTGTTATGTCCATTGTGGTTTATTTGTAAAATTCTTCATGGCCAGCCTTTATGTTTTGTTCATGAATTTTTTATAGGATAAGTTATCATTTTGAATGCAGTGGTTACAATTGCCTGTGCAGGACACCACTTAAAATAAATGTCAGAATTAGGATTCTAAAACAGAGATTGCTTAGGTTCCCATATACCATATATTGCTTTTTATATGACCAAGGAATTCAAGATAACAAAAAACAAGACTAAGTAGGTCGTTACATTCATATTTCTACCTACAGATCATTTGGTAGTCTTATTAGACTGGGCCACTCAGTGTAGGGAGTCTGATTAAAAAATAAGCAGACACTATGGATAAGAGTATGGAGGTTCCTCAATAAACTAAAAATAGAACTACCATCTAAGAGTGGTACTCCTGAGAGTATATCCAAAGAAAATGAAAACACTAATTTGAAAAGGTATATTCACTCCAGTGTCATATGCACCCCAGCAGCATTGTTTGTAATAGCTAGGATATGAATTTAAGTTTCCATCTAGAGATGAGTAGATAAAGGATATCTGGCACACACGCAATGAAATATTACTCAGCCATTAAAAAAATGGATTTTTTGCCACTTGCAACAACATGGATGGCCTTGAAGGGTGTTATGCTTAGTGAAATAAATCAGACAGAAAAAAACAAATACTGTATGTGTTCCCTTAAATATGGAATCTGAAAAATAAAGCTAATGAATGAATGTAACAAAACAGAAACAGACTCATAAATACAGATAACAAATTCGTGCTTACCAGTGAGGAGAAGGGTTGAGAGAAAGAGCAAAATAGAGAAAGGGGATTAAGAGACATAGACTACTAGGTATAAAATGAATAAGATGCAAGGATATAATGGACAGCACAGGGTATATAATCCATATTTTATCATAATGGTAATTGGAGTATAATCTATAAAAATATCATATTACTATGATGTACACTGGAAATTAGTATAACATTGTTAATCAACTATACTTCAATTAAAAAAAAGTTTAAAAAAAGAAAATGGAAACAAAAAATTAACAATGAGAAACAACCAAAGGACATAAAAATAACTCTTGATTAAAGAAGTGTAGTGATCCTGAATGGAGAAATTGCTCTGTAATTCATATTAGAACTTCCCTGGGACTTCCCTGGTGGCTTAGATGGTAAAGTGTCTGCCTACAATGCGGGAGACCTGGGTTCAGTCCCTGGGTTGGGAAGATCTCCTGGAGAAGGAAATGGCAACCCACTCCAGTACTGTTGCCTGGAAAATCCCATGATTGGAGGAGCCTGGTAGGCTACAGTCCATGGGGTCACAAAGAGTCGGACACGCCTGAGCAACTTCACTTTCGCTACTTTTATATTAGAAATATGAATTCCTTCTAAAATAATTTGAAAATGAGCGTGATTCCAAACCAAATTCCTTGTATATTATATATATACATATATATATATATATATATATTTATATATTTTGCTTTTTGCTTTTGGTTTATCTGAAGTTCTGATATGTGTCATCTTTCCCATGTTCTCTTGGTCAGAATTAGAAGCAAGTCACAGATCTACCTGCACTTCAGGGGAGGGCATTACACATGGCCTGAATAATTGGAGGGTGGGCAGACTGGAGACAGTCTTAGAGGAAATGCTGAGTACTTTGTAAGCACTCATTTTTCTGTCTGCAATCTTCTGAGGGCTTTTTGTTAGAGTGAGTTCTGAGCTTGTTACTGTAGTCCACAAAATCCTACGTGGTCTAGTTCCCTGTCTACCTTTCCAATCTCATCTCTGTTCTCCATCTCAGTTTTCAGAAGGACTTGTTCTGTGACCACTGTATCTAAGCATACTCTGCCCTCTAGTCACTATCTTATTACCATTTTATTTTCTTCCTTAAATCTACAACTGGGTGAAATTATTATTTGCTCATTGGTGTTGTCAGTCCTCTACTAAAATATAAAGACCAAGTGAGTAGACAGATTGTTTTTCTTGTTCAAAAGAGTGTCTCCAATGCCTAGCACATAGTACATACTCAAAAAGTCTGATAAATGAATGAATGAATACATTTTATATTTAACCATGTAAAAAAGGGGATGCTAATTTGAGTCATATATAGCTCCTATCTTTTTGTGGCATTTGGACTAGTACAAGAAAAAAAAAAAAACAGTATCTACTACTGTAGGCAAGAATCACTAAGAAGAGATGGAATAGCGCTCATAGTCAACAAAAGAGTCCAAAATGCAGTACTTGTGTGCAGTCTCAAAAGTGACAGAATGATCTCTGTTTGTCTCCAAAGAAAACCATTTAATATAGTAATCCAAGTTAATGCCCTCATCACTAATGCCGAAGAAGCTGAAGTTGAACGGTTCTATGAAGATCTACAAGACCTTCTAGAACTAACACCAAAAAAAGATGCCCTTTCCATCATAGGGGACTGGAATGCAAAAGTAGGAAGTCAAGAGATAACTGGAATAACAGGCAAGTTTGGCCTTGGAATACACAATGAAGCAAGGCAAAGGCTAATTGAGTTTTGCCAAAAGAACACACTGAGGGTCATAGCAAACACTCTCTTCCCACAACACAAGAAATGTCTCTACACATGGGCATCACCAGATGGTCAGTACTGAAATCAGACTGATTGTATTCTTTGCAGCTGAAGATGGAGAAGCTCTATATAGTCACCAAAAACAGGACCAGGAGATGACTGTTGTCTAGATCATGAATTCCTTATTGTAAAATTCAGATTTAAATTGAAGAAAGTAGGGAAAATGACTGGACCATTCAAATATGACCTAAATTAAATCCCTTATTATTATACAGTGGAAGTGACAAATAGATTGAAGAGATTATATCTGATAGAGTTCCTGAAGAACTAAGGATGGAGGTTCGTAACACTGTACAAGAGGCAGGGATCAAAATCATCCCTTCTTAAGAAGAAATGAAAAAAGGCAAAATGGTTGTCTGAGGAGGCCTTACAAATAACTGATAAAAGAAGAGAAACTAAAGGCAAAGGAGAAAGGGAAAGACATACCCAACTGAATGCAGAGTTCCCAAATAGCAAGGAGAGATAAGAAAGCCTTCCTCAGTGATCAATGCAAAAATCGAGGAAAACAATAAAATGGGAAAGACTAGAGATCTCTTCTAGAAAATTAGAGATACCAAGGAAATATTTCATACAAAGATGTGCACAATAAAGGACAGACACAGTGTGTACCAACAGAAGATTTTAAGAAGAGGTGGCAAGAATACACAGAAGAACTATACACAAAAGATCTTAATGATCCAGATAACCACAGTAGTGTGGCCATTCACCTAGAGCCAGATGTGCTGGAAGCAAAGTCATGTGGGCCTTAGGAAGCATCACTATGAACAAAGCTAGTGGAGGTGATGGACTTCCCTGAGCTATTTCAAATGCTAAGAATGTTGCTGTTGAAGTGCTGCACTCAATATGCCAGCAAATTTGGAAATCTCAGCAGTGGCCACAGGACTCGAAAAGGTCAGTTTTCATTCCAACCCCAAAGAAAGGCAATAGCAAAGAATGCTCAAACTACCGCACACTTGCACTCATCTCACACACTAGTAAAGTAATGCTCAAAATTCTTCAAGCCAGGCTTCAGCAGTACGTGAACCGTGAACTTCCAGATGTTCAAGCTGGTTTTAGAAAAGGCAGAGGAACCAGAGATCCAATCGCCAACATCTGTTGGATCATCGAAAAAGCAAGAGATTTCCAGAATAACATCTACTTCTGTTTTATTGCCTACCCCAAAGCCTTTGACTGTGAGGATCACAACAAACTGTGGAAAATTCTTAAAGAGATGGGAATACCAGACCACCTTACCTGCCTCCTGAGAAACCTCTATGCAGGTTAAGAAGCAACAGTTAGACCTGAACATGGAAAAATGAACTGGTTCCAAATTGGGAAAGGAGTACGTCAGAGCTGTATATTGTCACCCTGCTTATTTAACTTATATGCGGAGTATATCATTTGAAATACCAGACTGGCTGCAGGACAAGCTGGAATCAAGATTGTTGCAAGAAACAGCAATAACCTCAGATATGCAGATGACAACACACTTATGGCAGAAAGCAAAGAGGAACTAAAGAGCCTCTTGATGAAAGTGAAAGAAGAGAGTGTAAAAGCTTAAAGCTCAACATCAAAAAATGAAGATCACGGCATCCAGTCCCATCACTTCATGGCAATAAATGGGGAAACAATGGAAATAGTAACAGACCTATTTTCTTGAGCTCCAAAATCACTGCAGATGGTGACTGCAGCCATAAATTTAAGAGGTGCTTACTCCTTGGAAGAAAAGCTATGACCAACCTACACAGCTTATTAAAAAGCAGAGACATTATTTAACCCACAAAGATCTGTCTAGTCAAAGCTATGATTTTTCCAGTAGACATGTATGGATGTGAGAGTTGGACCATAAAGAAAGCTGAGCACTGAAGAATTGATGCTTTTGAACTGTGGTGTTGGAGAAGGTTCTTGAAAGTCCTTTGGACTGCAAGGAGACTAAACGAGTCAATCCTAAAGGAAATCATTCCTAAATATTCATTGGAGGGACTGATGCTGAAGCTGAAACTCCAATACTTTGGCCACCTGATGCAAAGAACCGACTCCTTGGAAAAGACCCTGATGCTGGGAAAGATTGAAAGCAGGAGGAGAAAGGAATGAGAGAGGATGAGATGGTTGGATGGCATCACCAACTCGATGGACATGAGTTTGAGCAAGCTCTGGGAGTTAGTGATGAACATGGAAGCCTGGTGTGCTGCAGTCCATGGGGCCGCAAAGAGTTGGACATGACTGAGTGACTGAAATGAATTGAACTGAAGAAAAAAGCAAGTAGATATTGTAATGCTATGTTAATTGTTTATAGAAGTCCTGACTTGAGAAAACATATCACCTATTGATACACATTTGGCAATTTTTCAACTTATCTGTAATAATGGGAGCTGATATTGTGGATAACCATATAACTCTACAGAGAAAAAAGAGAATTAGATCAAGGGTCCTATCTAAGAAATATTACCAGTTACGCTGTAAATGAAAGACAGAGAAGCATACTATGAAGATATGATTAGATGAGTGTTATGAGATTTAGTAGAGTGCCAGGAGATCCAAGGTACTGTTTCTTTTTCAGTACCTAATATCAAACTTAAAGTAACAGGTAAATAATAGGCAACCCCTGACGTCTACCTCCCCTGCTACCCCCAATGCAATTTAGTGTTGCTAAAGCCTTTCATGCTAAGTATCTTCAGTCATGTCTGACTCTTTGTGGCCCTATGGACTGTAGCCTGCCGGGCTCCTCTGCCCATGGGTATTCTCTAGGCAAGAATACTGGAGTGGGTTGCCATGCCCTTCTCCAGGGGATCTTCCCAACCCAGAGTTCGATCCTGTGCGTCTTACGTGTCCTGTATTGGCAAGCAGATTCTTTACCACTAGTGTCACCTGTTGATTCTAAATCCATGTATAGTGTATTTTTCATTGTTTATCATAACTCCTAATTAGACTTAAGATAAATCTGCTTTTTACTATATTTTCCGTGAACAAAAAGGTTCACCATCTCTATTTCAAGGACATAATGGAATAAACATTTGTAGTCATTTAAAGTAACAGTAACTTCTGAAATTCTCTTATTGCGAAGACATTTGGGCTTTTCATTTCATTTCTCTGATTCCTACTAATGGATTTTGTAATCATGAATACCAAATAATTCTTAGATGATGCTTAATATATTACAGCATACAGCATACCCTTAAAATGCTAATAATTTGTAGATCTATACTAGAACTCAGTGTTTTTTTTTTTTATTTTTGGCTTATTGCATTCTGATTGTAAGGACGTACAGGGTCTACACATCTGAAGCCCTGCATATGCAAGTCTTACTTGATCATATAATCATCTTAAGATGTTTAAACATTTTAAATATGCTTTAAGAAATGTGAGCAAGAAAATAATTGGAAAGTTGAGATTAATAGTCTCACAATAAAGTTCTCTTATCTGTTTAGAAAGTCCTATCAGCATTCTTTTCTCAGTTCCAGCTACTGTGGAAGATAAATATGCCCAGTTGTCAACCTAGGTATGTCACTGGTTTAGAATATTCATTTGTAATATTTTAAATTTAAATCTATAATAATGTTTCAAGCAGGTCACAAAACTAAAGAGTTAATGGTACAAACATCTTAGTAAGAAATACTTAGTAAAAAATATTATTCTTGATTAAAAATACCATTGATGATTAATGTAACTAGTCCAAAATAAGACAGTTTAGTTTCCTTTTTACTATGTAACTTGACTTGTTTCCTTTATTACTAGAATTTTGCAACTGTGTATTATAACAACTGTGTATTTACAGCTAAATGTTTTTCTATAATATGAAAATATCCTATATTACAAACTATAATGAATTGGGTTTGCTTTTTAGTGTGCATATATCTAGACACAGCTAAACTTTTTAAACATGTTAATAAATTAAAAGCACAAACTGAAAAAAACGAATTCCATCTGTTTGCCTAGGAATCATCTCAAGATATCTTTATTCCTCCTTTTCCTTTAGGTTTACATCTTGGTTCCCAAGACAGTAACAGAGATTAATTCTGCAAGGTTATTTAGACTACTTTGATAATGTATCAGTCTCTTTAGTTGATATATTCTAAGCAGAGTTCAGCTTACACCTTGAGAATCCTCCTGTCCCCAGAAACATTTGGAGTGACAATAAACAATTTCCCTGAAATTACTGTTTATTTTGTGTATTTTACTGATACTGTATATTCTCTTTTATCTGTGTGGCCATTCCACAGAACCTGAAAACAGTACATATACATTCTTACATTTTTCAAACAACAAATCTTTTTAGGTTTTATTAAATCTATGTATTATCACAGTATCAAGAGCTATTACACAGTCTTTTATTCATGCCCTTTTGCTGAAATTATACTATTCAATACAATTAAAACTGTTATCTCTTAAATATCTTCAAGATTTCTTAATTTGTATTTAGAGTATCACTGTCCCAATTGTTTATTTTACCTGAAATATTATAATTTTATTCACTTATTAATAAATATCATAGCAGTTTTAAAACATTTAAGTCTTTTATTGAGCAGTACATGTCCAGAGCTCTATAAGACACTGTGGAAGTTAAGGAAGACATATAAGATATGGTCTCTGATCTCAAAGAACTAAAAATTTAAAGGAAAACACTGCATTTCTGAAGCAACAAGAGAGATACACAGAGAATGAAACTGAGTGAAAAATTGTGTGAGACAAATCTGAATTATTAAGAGTAGAGAAGCTAATACAGGCTAAAGTAGATAAAGAGAATTTGATCTGGGCTTTGAAGTGATGGGTAAAAGGGTATGGCATTTAATCTTGCATTTAAAGATGTCCAGAATAAAACATCAGCTAAAGAAAATGGCTATGTTTTCTGAAATTGTGAATTTTTAATTCAAATCAGATAGAAAATGTTTTGTTTGTGTTGCTTGCTAAAATAAATGACAGAGTCAACTAGTGCAACCTAATATGATTACCAGTATTCAAAAAATTAATTGTTTTGAACTTTTTGACAAAGAAAAATAAAAACATACCTTAAAATCATAGATTATAGACTGAGTGAGGTGCTTAGTATAGATCTGTGTACAGAAAATTCACCATAAGGTCTTAAGAACTAACTACAAAAAAAATTTATTTTTGCCCATGCCTCTAAAGAAGAGACATGTTTTCAGAATGTCTTTAATTGTGGTTTCTGACTCTGGTTTTACTATTTGAAGTCCTAATTTTATATTGCAGATTATTTTGAAATTACAGAACTAATAAAGAACAGCTGTGTTAATAGCCTTACATGTCCAACAAAAAATGAAAGTAAAGGACTTTTAAATCGACACAACCATCCAATGTTACTTTTGTGGGAATTTGCTAACACTTTTTTAAAGTTTCCACTTTTTATTTGAAGGATGGTATAAAGATGGGTTGGATGTAGAGTTAGAGCACAGAAATATTTTATGCTTCTCAATTCATTAGGCCTGATTTGAGGACCTCTGATAAGTCCAGTGCAATTGGGCATGTGGTCCGTTAACATGTGTAATAAGGTGGACAGGCAGGAACAGAGGTAGAGAGAGTGAAAGGGCGTTTCCTGCCTTGGTTCTGAACTATGTGAATACAGGTAGGATGGTCCAGACGACTCATTTTCTCATACATTCCAGAATTTTTCTACAAAATAAGCGGAATATTTCAAGTAAAATATTTTTCTTGGATTGAGTTTTAAATACTTCTTGATTATTTTCATTGTTTCAGATAACAGATATTCACACCTGTTAAATGACCCCAAACTAGTGAATATAATTAGAAAAATAGAAACTGAAAAATGCTTGCCTGCTCTTAAGAAGAAATGACATTTTAAGCTTGTTCTACACTAAGTAGCCAAGAAAAAAACTGAAGAATTCTCTTTTGGAATTTTGAATGTAAGCATTTGAATATTTTGAAAGAAGTTGTTTGTTATTAGTGGTTTAAAACTGTTACCTTTATCCTCTGCCATCTAAAATAGGTTAGGGGGTTGTGTTTACCTGTCCATTTGTATTTTACTTCATTCAGGATCAAAATGTGAGCCTGAATTTAACACTCAATGGATAATGATGCATTATCCATTGACACTGTTGCAACTTCCAAGTGATAAAAAATTCTTTCCTTTCCAAATGTCCATCTTAGTCAAAGCTGCCGGACAATTGTGAAAATGTAAGAATATAAAATCATGATTTGGGTTTATGTTTTACTGATAATCTATTGTCTAAAAATAAAATATGCTTCATTTTTCTTCTGTATTGACTCAAACAAGTAATATTCTATGTCTGATCTTTATCTTATGTGTGTTTGTTTGCATAAGAGGAGCTTTAAAGGTTAAATACTCCAATTTACTTTCTTTTTCTTTTTTAATTTTTTTTTAAATTTTAAAATCTTTAATTCTTACATGTGTTCCCAAACATGAACCCCCCTCCCACCTCCCTCCCCATAACATCTCAGTGGGTCATCCCCATGCACCAACCCCAAGCATGCTGTATCCTGCGTCAGACATAGACTGGCGATTCAATTCTTACATGATAGTATACATGATAGAATGCCATTCTCCAAAATCATCCCACCCTCTCCCTCTCCCTCTGAGTCCAAAAGTCCGTTATACACAGCTGTGTCTTTTTTCCTGTCTTGCATACAGGGTCGTCATTGCCATCTTTCTAAATTCCAATTTACTTTCAATTATTATATAATTTGCATAGATAAAACTTTCCTATTTAAACTTAAATACTTGTTAAATGGATTCATTATACATACTTCAAAGCAAGAGTTTTTGGCCATTTGATTTTAAGTTTACGAGAAATAAATCAGATGTGACAAATAGTCTGAGATAATTTCAAACTTCTTGTAAGTTTTCCAAGTCTTTTTTGGGTAAAGGTTTAATAATAATAATTATGCTATTTAAAAATGATAATTTAATAATAATTTTACTGTTAAAATTAGAATTCAGCTTAAATTTATAATTTAAAAATTATAATTTTACTATTCTAATTAGAGTTAAGCTCAAATTGCTGAATTTAGGTTTTATATATATGTATATACACAACTGTATGTACTCATTGAAATAAAGCACAATTTTTCTTAGTCTGTTTCCATTCTTTTAAGAAACAGAAAGAGGTGAGATAAAACAAATTAAAGCATTTTAAAACAAATGAGCAGACATTATGACCTGCTTAGAATTCAAAAACAAAATGCATAAATACATACAAAATTTCTTTGTGGCTAAACCAGTACTCTTCAGTCCTTGTATAATATTTGTGCCCATAATACATTATTATTATGTGCCCATGAAAATGAAAGAGGAGAGTGAAAAAGTTGACTTAAAACTCAACATTCAGAAAACTAAGATCATGGCATCTGATCCTATCACTCCATGGCAAATAGATGGGGAAACACTGGAAACAGTGAGATACTTTATTTGGGGGGCCTCAAAAAATCACTGCAGATGCTGACTGGAGCCATGAAATTAAAAGATGATTGCTCCTTGGAAGGAAAGCTATGACCAAACTAGGCAGCATATTAAAAAGCAGAGACATTATTTTGCCAACAAAAGTCTGTCTAGTCAAAGCTATGGTTTTTCCAGTAGTCATGTATGGATGTGAGAGTTGGACTATAAAGAAAGCTGCATGCCAAAGAATTGATGCTTTTGAGCTGTGCTGTTGGAGAAGACTCTTGGGAGTCCCTTGGCCTGCAAGGAGATCCAACCAGTCCATCCTAACGGAAATCAGTCCTGACTGTTCATTGGTAGGACTGATGTTGAAGCTGAAACTCCAATACGTTGGCCACCTGATGCGAAGAACTGACTCGCTGGAAAAGACCCTGATGCTGGGAAAGACTGAAGGCTGGAGAAGAAGGGGATGAGAGAGGATGAGATAGTTGGATGGCATCACCGACTCGATAGACATGAGTTTTAGTAAGCTCTGGGAGTTGTTGATGGACAGGGAAGCCTGGTGTGCTACAGTCCATGAGTTCACAAAGAGTTGGACACGACTGAGTAACTGAACTGAACTAATACAAGAATATAAAAATCCTTTGATTTCCTTTATGTTTTAGCAAGTATATGTAAATATTTTTCAACATCTAGGAATTCTCAGCATTTAAATCTTTTTACAGAGTTTCTATGATATTAAGTAAAACATCTATCCGTGGTTTTGATCTGAAAATTTGAAAGTAAATTGGTAAATGTAATTCATCCAGAAAAGTTTACTCTGTGGGGTTAAACAACTATTTTATAAAATACCACTCAGATTGCAAACATTGGAGTTTTACTTTAGGACTTTTAGTTTTATTTGTAGATTGACTGATATGATTAGTCTCAGAATTATCAGTCATTCTTAAGTATTTCTTAATCTATATGTAACATATTTATAGGAATGCTCCTTCACAAACAAGATACTTTAGAAATATTCCTATCAGTGAATGCCATAATAGTAACTATTTATCCAGGAGGCTAAATAACAACACAAACCAAAAAAAAATAATAATAATTCTGTACTCTCAATATTGCCACCTACTCAGTGCCTTTAGAATCTCTGTTTAGAATCATGTGTAGATTCTGAAGCTAGTTCTTCCTCTTACTTGTTGTTTGTTTAGCATACTCACTTATGTCAGCAAATAGTTTAACAGGATAGCATAGTGGGATCTTGATTTTATTCCTTTGATATGTTAGATAACCACTCTGAACTTCAGTTAAAATGGATATAATAATAGTTCCATTTTGGTGATGATTAAATGAGTTTATATTTGTGCTATGCTTGAGTTATATTTCAACTATAAGATATGATAGCTGTATAATTTTGTCATTTAAAATCTTATTTTAGTTATAATAATTCTAATAAGTAAGGATAATTATGTGCTGTGTGCTTAGTTGCTCAGTCATATCCAACCCACTGCAACCCCATGGACTATATAGCCCACCAGGCTCCTCTGTCCATGAATATACTCCAAGCAAGAATACTTGAGTGGGTTGCCATGCCCTCCTCTGGTGATCTTGCCCCCAGGGATTGAACCCAGGTCTCCCGCATTGCAGGCAGATTCTTTACCGTCTGAGCCACCAGGGAAGCCCAAGGATAATTATAGTCATTATTATTAAATCATTGTGTTTTAGTATCTTTATCTACCGAAACGAGGAGAGCCTGTGTCTCTTTTAGAATTCCTTAACTATAATAAAGATGTATTAAACTATTTTATTTTGTAGTGACCTCTAGTAGAAGATTTAAGATATTTTTATATCTTACCTCTACATAAAAGTACTTGTTTGACATATGATATTATCATTTATAATTTATAGTAATAAATTATTGGTTTTTGACAGAGAAGTAATTACTGTTCCCAGGTTTATAAATTTAAAACCCTATATTTCTCTCAGATATTACAAAATTTTTGCTCTTTCTTCAGAGATAGCTTTTCTGATCAGTATTAACAGAAACTGAGGTTTAGAATCTTCATGTATGGGACTTCACTGGTGGTCCAGTGGCTAAGACTCTGTGCTTGCACAGCAGGAAGCATGGTTTCCATTCCTTGTCAGGGAACTAAGATCCTGTAGGCATGCCGTGCAGTGTGGCCCCCCCAAAAAAGAGTTTTCATGTGAAATTTATTTTATTATTCTGAGTATGAAAGTGAAAGTAGAGTTGCTCAGTCGTGTCTGACTCTGCGACCCTATGGACTGTAGCCTACAATGTTCCTCCGTCCATGGGATTTTCCAGGCAAAAGTACCAGAGTGGGTTGCCATTTCCTTCTCCAGGAGATCTTCCCAACCCAGGGATAGAACCTGGGTCTCCTGCATTGTAGGCAGATGCTTTACCATCTGAGCCACCAGGGAAGATGTATAGTGATTTAAAATATGTACTAGACAGTAGAAACAGATGGTAGCATGTTTTTATGGTATTTATGTTGTTTTCATTTCTGCTAAAATGTGAGAGAGTGACTTACCACTTAATTTTTTTTCTTAGGTTTTATGTTGATTTATATGATAAACTTTAGTAAGAAAGTAGGAGGTTGCCCAGTAGTTTTGGTCACTGTATTTATATCTGGCAAATGCACTATATTTAAATCTTACACCTTTTTTTTCCCCTCTCAGAAGAAAGAATATATATTTAAAACTGGGCCACTCAATCTTGATTTTCTCCCAAAACTAATCATGTTTTCTTTTGATCCTAGTTCAGGCTTGGTTCCTTCAACCTAGAGAAAATTGCAAGCCCAGCTGAGGTCATTAGAGAACTTATTTGTCACTGCCTGGACACCATTGCAGAAAGCCAAGCCAAAAATGAGCACCTGCAGAAAGAAAATGAAAGGCTTCTGAGAGATTGGAATGATGTTCAAGGACGGTGTGTACATAATGTGCTTGTATCTTAAGAACACTAAGCTCTTTATATTATTGTAGCTCTAAGTTAATGATTTATACTCTTATGCTATATGTAGACTATCATATATTTAAAACAAAATGTGCCATTGATTATACCTCTACTTAATGTGATTAAACTAAATTATTGGTCGTTATTGTACAATATAGGAGAACAGCAACACTTTTAGGTCATTAGTATTTGGTGGCACCAGAAAACTAATAACAGTAAGAAGTAATTGGACAGTGGGGATCAGAACCCATTAATAGCAAGCAAAGTTTAGGAAGTTTGATATTTATAAGGATTAAAGTGAAAGTGAAGTCACTCAGTTGTGTCCGACTCTTTGTGACCCCGTGGACTGTAGCCCACCAGGCTCTTCCATCCATGGGATTCTCCAGGCAAGAATACTGGAGTGGGTTGCCATTTCCTTCTCCAGGGGATCTTCCCCACCCAGGGATCGAACCTGAGTCTCCTGCATTGCAGGCAGACGCTTTAACCTCTGAGATTAATAATGAATAAAAAAGAGAAATGAAATATAGATAAGCATAGTTGATTCCTTATTTGAAATCTTTTTATGAATGACATCTATTTCAGGTGAAGTATGTTTTGGCTCCTGAGAAAAACTTAGTTTTTGCAGATTGATTGAAAGATCATATTCTCAGCATTTTAAAAAGAAGTAGTTGTTACTGCTGGATAAGACATTTGGAAGCCTTTATTTTCCTGGTTTTGCCTCTTTAAACAATGAAGAAGAAAGTGACCTATCTTCTCAATTACGCAGTTTTCTCAATTATATCATGATCTAGGCTGGTCCAGGGAATAGCTGTATTACTCTATTATATAAAAGATATTTGAAAGAAATGTATGTTGTGAATATTTAAATCTCTACAAAGACATATTAATATAATATGCATGTATTTGTTAGCATATACATTGTAACATGAAAGAATTGTGCAAAATATATAAAATAGTAATAATGCTCATTATTACATCCAGTATATAAATATTTTTTATCTTTTATTCAATCCATAAACATAAGAACATTTGAACATTTATCAAATTAGGGTCTTTTTAGGGTGCTCACTAATATTGTTCTATATGTGCATCAGTAAGTATATGGGGAAGTGTATGAAAAATATGAAGGGGTTTTATCTATATATCTATGTATAAATGAGGTTTACTAGAAGAAATAATTTCTATACATTCATTTATATTTATTAATTAATGTAAGGCATGAACCTAACATCTATCACCTAAAACTTGGTTATATTTGACTCTCATTTTTATATTGATTAAGTATCTTGTTTTCTTTTAGCTCTGAATTAATTTTTATCTCCAATTCTATAGTTAGACCAAATGAAAATTATATAAATGTTAAGAAACCATACAGAAAAATATGTTATTATTTCTTTTTAACTTTCTCTTTGAAATTCATGTTGCTGTGAACTAATATAAAATGTTCTAGAAAGCATGTTTTGGGACTTATATCAGTACTCTGGATGTATTTTTCTATTTTATATTCAAAATAAATCAAATGAAAGGAGATGTACTCTGGTTGTGATAAGCCATTATTTTAAAAACTCAAAATACCCTCAGGATGATAGGAAATTTGATCCACAAATTGCCCACAAAAATGCAGACTGGGTACTTGGTACTTGAGCAGATTGCTTTAAAACGTCTGCCAGAGGTTGAAAGAGGTATTGTCTCATCAGTATTCCACACCACTGCCATAGGAGGGAAATCAGCAGGGAACAAAGATGAGACAGTAGAGACAAACACACCCTGTGCTGTAAGACAGTGAGTGAGGGTACATATAATATGTGTCGCACCAATGCTCAATTTGCTATTTCTGAATTATCCAGAAAATTCTGTTGTGTTATTGTGACAAAAAGTTAACCTGTTTGATCAAATGCACAGCCATGTAGCTTGTCACCAGTCTTATGCTCCATCTATTCTTTTTTTTTTTTTTTCTGAATACTGGACCACATATCTTTTTCAGAAATTGAAGATGTGTGTTCTTGGAATAGCCCTCCAAACAGAGGAAACAAAATCTACTCCAGAGAATTCTAGGCTCTGGATGAATTCCAGATGTTAGATTAGTAGCTTTACCTATTTTCCAAATTTGGCTTTCTTTCCTATCATACAGAAAGTGGCTGTTTTAAAGAGTTGTAAATATACCTTGGTCACAGCCAAACTGTACTTCCTGAACTGTTCCCCGTCCAGAGCCTTAGTTCACTGGGAAATGAGTGAAGGATTTACCACTACTGCTTCCATAAGGCAGTAGTACTGGTCAAGAGTCTTCAGAGAGATTAGAAATAGGACATGGACATTCTGAGTTAGGTATCTATCTATCCACATAGAAAATAGAGTTGAGGCCCTCTCTTTAGGCCTAGTCACAGTTCATTTTCCTGGGCTGCTCCTGATTAGCCTTATATCAGTGTCCATTCATGATTCAATCATTTCTTTATCAGATTTTTTTTCCAGACTACATGTGCCTGGAGAGTGAGGCGGGGTACAAAATAGTTGCTGAGAATTCACTTAGAAGCTATGGTAGATAGGTCTGAAATATATTTAATAGAGAATAGGATATTATATGAGCAAAAAGCATATCATGGGAAATGTTTATGTTATGTTAAGAGGAGAAGTGTGAATTGCCAAAAATATGGATGGTATCTCATTTTTTGTAAAATACATCTTTAGATAAAGAATACCTAGAAGGAGAAAATTAAATGATACTAGTTTGTGTCTGTGTGGATCACAATAAACTGTGGAAAATTCTGAAAGAGATGGGAATACCAGACCACCTGACTTGCCTCTTGAGAAACCTGTATGGTTTCTCAAGTAGGTCAGGAAGCAACAGTTAGAACTGGACATGGAAAAACAAACTGGTTCCAAAAAGGAAAAGGAGTACGTCAAGGCTGTATATTGTCACCGTGCTTATTTAACTTATATGCAGAGTACATCATGAGAAAAGCTGGGCTGGATGAAGCAC
Source organism: Capricornis sumatraensis (assembly GCF_032405125.1). Classification (NCBI taxonomy): domain Eukaryota; kingdom Metazoa; phylum Chordata; class Mammalia; order Artiodactyla; family Bovidae; genus Capricornis; species Capricornis sumatraensis. The sequence goes on from NC_091077.1 coordinate 82,439,509, forward strand.
AAGCTGGAATCAAGATTGTCAGGAGAAATATCAATAACCTCAGCAATGCAGATGACACCACCCTTGTGGCAGAAAGTGAAGAAGAACTAAAGAGCCTCTTGATGAAAGTGAAAGAGGAAAGTGAAAAAGTTGGCTTAAAGCTCAACATTCAGAAAACTAAAATCATGGCATCCAGTCCCATCACTTCATGGGAAATAGATGGGGAAACAGTGGAAACAGTGGCTGACTTTATTTTTCTGGGCTCCAAAATCACTGCAGATGGTGATTGCAGCCATGAAATTAAAAGACGCTTACTCCATGGAAGGAAAGTTATGACCAACCTAGACAGCATATTAAAAAGCAGAGACATCACTTTGTCAACAAATGTCCATTTAGTCAAAGCTATGGTTTTTCCAGTGGTCATGTATGGTTGTGAGAGTTGGACTATAAAGAAAGCTGAGTGCCGAAGAATTGATGCTTTTGAAGTGTGGTGTTGGAGAAGACTCTTGAGAGTCCCTTGGACTGCAAGGAGATCCAGCCAGTCCATCTTAAAGGAGATCAGTCCTGAGTGTTCATTGGAAGGACTGATGTTGAAGCTGAAACTCCAATACTTTGGCCACCGGATGCAAAGAGCTAACTCATTTGAAAAGACCCTGATGCTGGGAAAGACTGAGGGCAGGAAGAGAAGGGGATGACAGAGGATGAGATGGTTGGATGGCATCATTGACACCATGGACATGGGTTTAGGTGGACTCTGGGAGTTGGTGATGGACCGGGAGGCCTGGTGTGCTGCGGTTCATGGGGTCGCAGAGAGTCAGACATGATGGAGCAACTGAACTGACTGAACTGAAGTGTGTCTGGAACTGTGCATTAAATTTTCTTACTTCTTGAGAGTATTTTTTGCATATATTTTTGTATTTAAACATGTATCATTATAATCAGAGCCAAATCTAAAGCTATTTCCATTTGGGATGATGGGGGAGAATGAATACGGTTTGAGTAAGGAATGAAGAATTGCAATAAGAGTGAAAAGGATGAGCTTTAACATGTATACTTTTAACATATATTTGCTGTTATTTTTTATTTGCTATTTAATAATTGCAATCTTAGCTCCATTTTAAACAAGTGATATTACTGGATTCACTTACTTTTGTATAATTTATATGAAAGAGAAAACATTAGAATTATTGTATGTAAATCCTTAGGTCATTAGCTATATTTATTTCACTGGTTTTTCTTTCTTAGTTTCAAATAACAATTCTCAAGTTCCGTGTTAGTGAATAGGTCTTTTGTTTGTACTCAAACATCAAGTTAGAAACTCTCTAGCTTTACTCTGAGTTATAGTTATTAAACCTATAATTGGAGGCAATTTTCAGCAGATTGAATTGGGTTGACACTCATGGAATCATTAGAATAGAAGGGACCTTGAAAGCTCTTCTCTGCCTTCAAGCTAGGATCACATTATAGCCAGATGAATTCAGTCTGATATTTAAAGACTCAAGAGATATCTTCAACTCCTGTTGGTTGCCCATTGCATTGTTTAAGAACAGTCACAGGCAGAAAATTCTTCCTTCCGTCTATTGGTAATCTGGGTCCTTTATGGTATACTTGAAGGCCATTTCCTCTTGTTCTGTCATCAGAAAGGATGAGGAACAGCTGTTTACCATCTTCTTCAGTACTTAAAGGCTTATTAAATCTCTTTACCACTGCTTTCTTTTCCATTTCTTTTTAGCATTCTTTGTCTTCTGAACTCTGTGCAGATATTCTTTTGCTGAACAACCCTGACCTGGGTATAAACTTGGTCAGAGCTGAAAATACAAGGATTACTGCACTAAGTACCACATGTTAACATTTGTATATCGTTTTATTTTGGGTTATCATTTAATCTGTATTATTTCAGGTGTTATTTTCTAGGAAATCGCCTTGTTTCTGCTCTCATTTTTGTTGTGTTTTTGACGTTTATTCTTAAATTCCTTGTTTTCCCATCCAGAAATATTTTATTTTGAATATTCAGTGTTTTTTGTATTTAGCTTTTACCCTTTTAGTTTTTTTTTAACTGGAGGATAATTACTTTACTATGTTGTGTTGGTTTCTGTTGACAACAAGCAGCTATATGTATACATAATATATACATATATCCCCTCCCTAGTTAGCCTCCCTCCCACCCCACCCTCCAGTCCAACCCCTCAGGTTATCACAGAGCACAGAACTGAGTTACTTTCCTTCAAGAAGTCCTCAACTGCTTTTAAATGAATATATTGCATGAAATAATTTATGTTTTAGTCTTTAAAATAGAGGTTTATTCATTGTCTGTGTGTAGGCACATATCAAGTATATTCAATTTCTGCAAGTCTGCCTTCTTTATATATATATGAGGGATTAAAGTTAGTACTGTCTCTTATTAGCTCATTTGAATATTGTAGAAAAAATTATAAATGATAAAGAATTTTATGTTTTGTCCTATATACCTAAATTTAAAGTATATAGTGTTTTACATATCTCCTTGGAAATTTCAAGTTGGATGCTTTCATTTATTTTATAAGTACATACATTTAAGTGTGTGTGTGTGTGTGCTGGATTATAAAATACAACTTGGTATATGATGTTCTTGCTATGGAGCAGTTCATAATCTATTTTGGGAGAACAGATTAGGTAAATCACTTAATCCCAAAATAAGATCACGGTTGCTATTAAAGTAATATTAACAAAGTACCAGAAACAGGCTACCGTTACCCTTGTTTCAAATTTCTCTCACAAATATGTTCTTTTGGAAATAAGCCAAAGATGTGAATGTGTGCTCAGTCACTTCAGTCGTGTCCGACTCTCTGTGACCCCATGGACCATGGCCCGCCAGGCTCCTCTGTCCATGGGATTCTCCAGGCAAGAACACTGGAGTGGGTTGCCATTCCCTTCTCCAGCGATAAAGTATGAAATGAGTGAAGGGAGTGAAGTGAAGTCGTTCAGTCGTGTCCGACTCTTTGCAACCCCATGGACTGTAACCTACCAGGCTCCTCCATAAGTTATTACATTTAGGCATTTAGGTGTTTTAAAAGCCTTTTTTGCTATGAATTTTCAATTTTGATCCTTTTCTCAGTGTGTAAACTACAAATGCTAATAGTAAGTTCTAATTATTTGTTTACCAATATAAAACTTTAAATCAATGAAAACATTTTAAAGTGATTTTTTAAGTTGGAATTGTTTATTTTTAATTAATTTTTACTTAAAATGATTTTAATTGTATTTTTCTTGAAAAAAAATTTTAAATCATCTTCAGTATTAGATTGAATAATGCTAAGAAAACCCCACACCATATATTAATTGTTTTTTTAATTTACATTTTAGGTTTGAAAAATGTGTGAGTGCTAAGGAAGCTGTAGAGACTGATCTTTATAAACGGTTCATTTTGGTGCTGAATGAGAAGAAAGCAAAGATCAGAAGCTTACATAAATTGTTAAATGAAGTTCAAGAACTGGAAAAGAACATCGAACATAAGATGTATTTTTGACCTTTCTGTTTTGGGATGGCAGAAGCATACATTTTAGTGGAATTTCTTCCCAAACTTAATGAAAGTTAGATGCAAACTTTTTAGTGACATATCATAGGCGGGGGTTGGATGCTGTGGTTGTTAGTTACAGTGGACTGGAGAATACACAACATAATCTCTCCATTATCTGCCCAACAGTCACACCTACACTTAAATCATAAAACTGCCATGAGACTGCTAAATAATAGTAGTTTAATTCTTTGGCATTACTAAGGAATATATTAATTAAAAACTTTAATCTTCTGCAGATCCACAGAGGTTGGGCACACATTTGTAATCCTGATCTAAGTAGTTGTTAATTTTAGGATCAAATGGCTCTGAGCATGAATATGTACTTGATTTTTAAGGAAGAATCATAGGTGACTTATGGCTGATATGGCTTGTACAATTATAATTACTTTAGGCATTAACTGATGTAGGTTTGGGTCTATTATTCCTGAATCTGAGAGAAAGCACAAATTTACTAATGGCATAATATAAAGAATGTAACATTTAGTATCAGATGATCCTAGTTCAGGTGTTGATCTGGTACACCTTGGCTTTGTCCTTTAAACTCTCTGTGCCTCACTTGACTATCTTCATAATAAGAGCAAAGGTAGCCATCTCAGAATTTTGGGAAGACCAAATGAGTTCTGCTCAAAGGCAGAACTGTCTTGAAATCAGTAAAGCGCTGACCACTCTGTGACACACACAAGATAATTTAGGAGAGTAGTATTGTGATTTGACAGATGAATAATAAATGATAATAAACTGATTCAAGAATTAATTACAGTGAGCACTAAACATTTACATTAGGTAAAACACACTTGTTCTTAAGAGAGTTAACAAATGGTCTTTAAAGTGCTTTCTTAATTACATAATTTGAATATATATTTGTTAATTATAATGTTTTTCTAAGGATATTTTCTATAAATACTTACTGGTAAATTTGAGACCTGGCCAAGAATGAACCAATAATTTATAATTCCACCTTTCTCTCTTTCTAGGGAAACTCCAACATGTTCTGAAATGACTACTGACAGAGATGCAGTCTATGATGAAAGTACTGATGAGGACAGTGAAATTCCATCTAATCCTGTGTTAACTCCAGGTAAAGTAAATACATATATTTCTTTTGATGAATACCTCACTTGGGCTTATATCTTATTATGGTAAAAAACCATAAAGAAAAATGTTTCGAAAATAATTTTTTCTACAAACATTTTTCAGGGTTTTTACTCTAAAACCACAGCTACTTAAAGTTAAAAATTAATATTCATTATAAAATGCAGCAACTCACTGGCAACAACAAAACAAACAAGCATGTACAAACATATACATACACACATGTATGCCAAGGTATAATGTTTCTTATTAAGCATAGATGGGTAAGTGGTAAGCAAGATATGACTGCATGCTAAATATCTCCAGCTGAAAGCTGGCTGCCTTTAACATTTGAGGTCTTATCCGGCTAGAGCTACGTGAAGGAGCAGGGTGATCTAGAATGGTTTAGATTATCCTGAGATTAAGTCCTCTCACTATTCAGATGAGATCGGGCACTTTCAGGGTGGTATGGCTGTTGTTTTCTCTTACTATTCAGAAAAGTGCTAGAATAGAGGGAGGTGGGTTAAGAAAAAAGATGAGAAATGGCAGAGTACTTAAGGCTTACTTAATCCAACAGACCAGCAGCTTTTTAAACTCATGGATTATTTTTCTAGAGTTTTACAAATTTCCTAGAGGTAGGATCCCTTGAACTCATCTTATACATACAAGGTTCTGGTATAAATGTTCTGATTCATTTATTTAACAAATATATTTTTGAATGTTTATTATATACTGAGAACTTTTCTATGCAGTAAGGGTACAAAACACAGAAAGTTCCTCTTTCATGGAGTTTAAATTCTAGACAGGGAAACAGATAATAACAAGGTAAATAAATTTAAGTTTGTTGGGTAGTGATAAATGCTGAAGAGAAAAATAAACCAGGGAAGGATAACAGAAGATGTCAGGGAGGAAATAACAATGAGGGTTGTGATTTTAGCTAAAGCACCAGAAAAGACCTTGGTAAAAAGGTAATAAGTCTACCTGTGGGAAGAACATGCCAGGCAGAAAAAGAAGTTAAGTCCAGAGGCCTTGATGTGTGCGCTTGCCTGATGTGTTCAAGCAATAGCATGGAGAGCAGTATGCATAAAGTGAAAAGATAAAGATAGGAAGGATTAGGAGATGAGGGAGGCCAGATTGTGTATAGGGTCTCACAGGTCATTGTAAGGATTTCAGTTTGCACTCTGAGTGATACTGGAAACTGTTGCAGAGTTTTAAACAGTCAAGTGACATGATCTGACTTGTTTTAATAGGATTAATCTGTTGTGTTGAGAATAGGGTCCTCACTATAGGAGGATCAATATGGAAGAAGATAAAACAGAAAGAAAGCTAGTTTAACAATGAGTGAAGGATTAGAGGGGATTAGACCTGAGTGAAAGCAGTGAAGGTGATAAACAAAGGGAAGATTCTAGAAATGTTTAGAGGCAGCAAGATTTGCTGAAAAAGTGAATTAGAAGGGAAAGACAGCAATGATGGTAAGCTTTTTGGAATGAAATACTGAAGGCAAGCAATTGAGGGAACTACCAATTTGGGAGAGATTGTAAGAGGAAGGTCTGCACCTCAATTTAAGAAACATTAATTCTGAGATATTCAGCAGGGAGCTGGACATAAAAATTTGTACTTTGAGGGAGGGCTCCCTGCTGACATATAAGTGAAAATGGTATTTAGAGCTTGCTGAGATCTCAAGGGAGTTAGAGAAGACAAAAGATCAGTGGTTCAAGAATGCCATACTAACACACTTGAGTGTACAGAGGTGGGAAAGATGAGGAGACCAACAAAGTAGAATGAGGGGGCCACAAATATTATAGGTGTGGTATCTTGGAAGCCAAGTCAAGAAAGTATTTCAAGGAGGAGACAGTGATTCAGTTCAGTTCAGTTCAGTTGCTCAGTCATGTCCGACTCTTTGCGACCCCATGAATCGCAGCATGCCAGGCCTCCCTGTCCATCACCAACTCCTGGAGTTCACTCAGACTCAACGTCCATCGAGTCAGTGATACCATCCAGCCATCTCATCCTCGGTTGTCCCCTTCTCCTCCTGCCCCCAGTCCCTCCCAGCATCAGTCTTTTCCAATGAGTCAACTCTTCGCATGAGGTGGCCAAAGTACTGGAGTTTCAGCTTTCGCATCATTCCTTCCAAAGAAATCCCAGGGTTGATCTCCTTCAGAATGGACTGGTTGGATATCCTTGTAGTCCAAGGAACTCTCCAACACCACAGTTCAAAAGCATCAATTCTTCGGCACTCGGCCTTCTTCACAGTCCAACTCTCATATCCATACATGACCACAGGAAAAACCATAGCCTTGACTAGACAGACCTTAGTCGTCAAAGTAATGTCTCTGCTTTTGAACATGCTATCTAGGTTGGTCATAACTTTCCTTCCAAGGAGTAAGCGTCTTTTAATTTCATGGCTGCAGTCACCATCTGCAGTGATGTTGGAGCCCAAAAAAATAAAGTCTGCCACTGTTTCCACTGTTTCCCCATCTATTTCCCATGGAGTGATGGGACCAGATGCCATGATCTTCGTTTGACAGTGATTAGCTGAGTTAAATGCTTCAAACTGAGCAAGGATGATGAGGACTGAGTACTGACTGCTGTATTTAGCAACACAGATGTTATTAGGGATCTTAATAAAAACATTTTCAGTGGACTGGTGGGAAATAGAAGAGAACAGGAGATTCAAAAGGAATGAGAGGAGAGAATTGGAGAAGAGATAGCAAGTATCAGCAATACTTTTAACAAGTTTTACCATTAAAAAGGAAAGACCCAGGTCAGTAGCTGAAGAGGGGCGTGAGATCAAGAGGGTATTTTTTTTTCTTAGATGAGAGAAATAATGTCATGTTTGAATACTGATGGGGTAAGAAAGGATAGAGGGGGGAAAAAGTGTCCAGGCAGTAGATAGAAGTAAGAAATGCTGGAATATTGTCTCTAAGTAGATGAGATGGGATCAGATACACAAATGGCAGGATTTATTTAGCTGGGAGCTTGGTTGCTTCTCCCAATGACAGGGAAGAAGGTAGAATAAATGGATAAAGACAAAGAAAAAGTGTCTACTTGTATTCATGAAAGTATACTGGTGTTGATTAATTTAGTTGATTGATTAATTTAAATTAGATCACACAATCACACACAAATTCTCATTTTCACGTGAGAGTAAAATTTCTTTTAATTTGGAGGCTGTGCTTGGTTTACATTAGTGGCCCATTTAAAATGAAATCTCTGTTTTAAAAATAATCAAATGTAATTGAAAGTTCGCAAGGAAAGAGAATCAATACTCTTTCCATTTGAACAATCTGAACTTCTGTTAAACACAATGGCCTTTGATTTTGTTCTCTATTCAAAGTATTTTACAAACCTTTGATGTAGATGAAAATTATTTTTGAAGAGAAAATATACAGTTAAATATAGGGTCCTTTATGTGTTCAGTCTCTTTTAAGCAAACCTTTAAACTATAATTGTACTATTTTAAATTTGGCAAAATTTCTTCTCTTCAAAAATGTTTAGATCATTGCTTATTTTTTATATATTTTACGTTATTTTTTCTTTAACTCATATCTAGTTCACTACATATTTGACTGTAGGTCTCTGATTCTCTCTCTCTCTCTCTTTTTTTTTTTTGCATTTAACTTGCTTTTGACAAGTTTTAATTAAGAGCATTTTTATTAGAAATTTTAACTGTTCTTTTCTCTCTGCTTCTTTAAGAAGTATTCATGAAACTAAAGTTTACTTTAAAGAAAAGTGAATCTTAGATAGAAAGTGCTTGATATGTCATTAAGTACTAGACTAAACAGATATGAGGAGAAACATTTTATATGTTAAACAATAAAATGAACCTCATATTATATCAAATTTCCATAAACTATTCTTCTTTGGTGACAAAATATATTCTTAGTCTATGGGATTTTCTTTTATCTAGCTTAGTCCTTTGGCTTTTTATATATTATTATTGAGTAGTGGGTGAAAGCAGTGAGAATTTCTTCCTTAACTAATTCTGCCATCTTGACAATAACTTCTTAGAGTATAAGTAAATCAGTTCAGTTCAGTTCAGTCACTCAGTCGTGCCCGACTCTTTGCGACCCCATGAATTGCAACACGCCAGGCCTCCCTGTCCATCACCAACTCCCGGAGTTTACTCAGACTCACGTCCATCGAGTCAGTGATGCCATCCAGCCATCTCATCCTCTGTCGTTCCCTTTTTCTCCTGCCCCCAATCCCTCCCAGCATCAGAGTCTTTTCCAATGAGTCAGCTCTTTGCATGAGGTGGCCAAAGTACTGGAGTTTCAGCTTCAGCATCGTTCCCTCCAAAGAACACCCAGGACTGATCTACATGAATTTATTTTAGATATTGCAGGTTCATGTATGCTTTCTATACTATAAAAACAAGAGGAAAACAAATCAATGGAATTTAATACATTTATCTTTCAGAAAACCATTTCTTTCAATGGCTAAATGTGTAACTTGATAATAGTTTTTATTATGTAATATATTTTCATCATTAATTATTAAAATCACCAGATTTCCTCATGAGTTGTTTACATTATTACCTCATTCCTACAGAGGTTTAGTGAGACCGGAATCATTTAGTGATTCCACAACATTGATTCAAGTAAAATATTTCTTTATGTGTGTACTCAGAAGTAAGGTAGGAGTGTCATAGTTTGTAGGAAACTGATAGGTAACATTTTTATCAATAAGCAGTTTTATTACTTTTTTCCTCCAACATTTTTAAATTTTCCTCATTGTTAGGATTGTTGAGGAAATAACTAGTGACAAGTAGTCCAATCTAATAAATGACATCATGTTTATATGTACTATGCCACATTTAAAGGTTTAAGAAAAGCCTTTAAAGTGTTCATCAACAATTTATTAACTAACAGGAGATCTCTGAAGTATTCTGAAATTTGAACATCACAGTTGATACCACCCCATGACTACATTTTATATTTTTCTGTAGTAAAATTTGCTTTCTCTATGTTCTAATTTCCAAAATTTCTAGAGAACAGTGTTTTTATAGACTTTATTATTTCCTACACTGTGATTACATACTAAGTCCTAGGGTTTGTAGGTATTTCACTTTATTTCAGATTAAGATTATGATAGATAAGCTAGGTGCTATGTTCCCTATTTATAACTCAGTTATTGGATTACAAAGGAGGATAAGTCAGGGTGTGGCATTAAGACTCCTGGTTGGTCTGGATTTTTCCTACCTCCAGTATTGTTTCTGGTTTTTAATTCAGTGGAAACATACTGGGTTATTATAGGTATTATTAAACAATCTGCGCTACAGGAAACCCTCTTTCTTTAGTTACTACTCAAGGTAACACCTGATGTCCATTGCTGTGGAGAAACTTCAAGTTGAATTAGGTCACCAAAATATCCAATGATATAAGCATAATTGATATAGCATCTTAGTGACAAAACATTACTAAGCAACAGTTTATCCAAGTGGCCTTTCAATTACCCCACCAATATCTGATCTAACCTAAGAAATAATTTAGAATTATGCAGATTTTTATATTGTTTCCTAATCATTTTATACTATATTAAAAGTAGAATAATGTGAAAACAGTTTTTAAATGTATATGAATGTTCTAAGAATTTTAAAAATTATCATAAAGCATTTATTAGTCTTAACATAATTCAAATTATGTGTGAATATTTAGTGGAAAAAACTGGATTTATTTTATAGAAATAGGATCTTAACATAAGTTAAGTATTTTGAAAATATTGTTAACTGGCTCCTACTTAACCACCACAAGATGAATTATTTTAATGTCTCATTAATTATGTTTAATATAACAAAACTTATTTTATTGGATAGTCAATATTTTTAAATTATAATTATTTCTAATAAAATTAACAAATTTCTTACATTTAGAGAATAGTTAAATCAACCTTACTAAAAATAAAAATAAGAAATATACTTATTCTAAAATGTTTTTGCTTGCTACACTTTGTATTAAAGGTCCACAACCACGAAAATAAGCTTTCTTACCACTTTCTCTATAATTATTAGCCTGAGATTTAGCACATTAGTTTAATTAGTCTTCGTTCGTGTCCAACAGGAAGGTCCCTGTATAACTGCTATCAGTAATTCAGGCTTTTGCTTAGTTGGTGGGCTTCCTGAAAGGAAGTGTGATTATAGAATGGCCTTTTTGAAAATAAATGAATGGCTATGTCAAACAGTTGATGAATACTGATATAGTAGCTTTTAAAAATAGAACAGAATCCAAAATTTCCAACTATCAAAGAGCTCGTTGCTTTGAACACTGAATGTCCACTCACAGAAGGGATAACAACATGTCCTGCCAAAGAGATTACTCAGAATTCAGCTTTAGAATCGTAGATTATGCCCTTAATATTCTCCAGCTTGTTTATCATAGACACATTTGTTTCTAAACTCTAAATTAAAAGCTTGATTTAGAAGAACCTATCACAAAACTGGAAAATCAATTTGAGTGTATTTCCTAGCAATCATGGGCTCTTATTCATAAACAACCTTGTGGAAGAATGATGACATAATTTGAGGAATCTAGATCTAATATAGATCTTCTATTATTAATACAAGCCCATCATTTGTCAGAAGAGACAGAAGCCTAGAAAGGTTGAGTACAATACTGTTGGTCACACAGGAGAAAATAATGAGAAAGTGTTTGCCCTCTGTAATGATTGATTGCCTACCTTTGCACATTTCTTTTTGAGATATTATAAAAACCCTGGGGTATGTGCTAGCACTAAGGAAATTGTCATTGATGCAATACAAAATAACATGTCTTTCTTCTAAAGAGAAGAGAAATCCTATTTAAGGGTAAATTTTCCATAGAGATAATCAGTATTATTAAATAAGGAAGACTTTATGACATAAACCTTTTGGAGAAAATTCCAGAATGTACATATTTCTATTGAGGTCATCCTTTGTATATATATATTTTAATTGAGATACAGTTGACATGTGACCTTGTGTAAAGTACACAATGTGTAGATTTGGTACATTTATAATTACAATGTGACTACCACTGAAGCATTAGATAACACCTCTATCACATGACATATCTAAATATCATTTTTTTTTCTGGTAAGAACAATTAAAATCTAGTCCTATCGAAACTTTGAAGTTTTTAATTGAGTATTATTGACTCCATTATTATGCTGTGCATTAGATCTCCAAGACTTACTGATCTCCTAGTTCTAAGTTTGTACCCTCAAGCAATATTTCCCCAATTTCCAACCCCCATTCCCTAGTAGCTGTCATTCTATTCTGTTTTATGAGTTTGGGTGTTTTAGATTCCATATATAGGTACAATCATACAGTGTTTGTCTTTTTCTGTCTGACTTACCTCACTCTCTGTGTATTTTAATTGCGTTAGACTTTGACTTAGTATATTATTTATTTGAGAAGTCTCAAATGTACCAAAGGTTTTTAGCAAATCTATGATAACTTCGCTGTATCCTACTATTACAATGTACCTTTGATATAACTTCCTAGTGATAGCTTATGGTGAAGGGCGTCAGATTCGTGATCTCTGAAGGAGAGAATTTCACTTTGGGACTAAAGACACGGCTTCAGTCACTCGGAGATTTGTGTGGCATTTTTATTAAGGGAAACGGATGGAGAAAGCTTCTGATATGGACATCGGAGGGGTATAGAGAGCCCCATCTGCTAGTCTAATCAAGACCTTATGTACTTTTTCGAGTAGTTACTGATGATAGAAAGGTCTTACCAGACCCACTCCCACAACATACATATCCTTGAGCAAGGTGAGTTGTTTTTTCTGTGTAATCATTAGCTCTCGGCTTAAAGAAAGTTCAGTTCAGTTCAGATCAATCGCCCAGTCATGTCCGACTCTGCGACCCCATAGACTGCAGCACGCTAAGCCTCCCTGTCCATCACCAACTCCCAGAGTCCACCGAAACCCACATCCATTGAGTCAGTGATGTCATCCAACCATCTCATCCTCTATCGACCCCTTTGCCTCCTGCCCTCAATCTTCCCAGCATCAGGGTCTTTTCACATGAGTCAGTTCTTCACATTAGGTGGCCAAATTATTGGAGTTTCAGCTTTAGCATCAGTCCTTCCAATGAACATTCAAGACTGATCTCCTTTAGGATGGACTGGTTGGATCTCCTTGCAGTCCAAAGGATTCTCAAGAGTCTTCTCCAACACCACAGTTCAAAAGCATCAATTCTTCGGCGCTTGCCTTCTTCACAGTCCAACTGTCACAACCATACATGACTACTGGAAAAACCATAGCCTTGACTGGATGGACCTTTGTTGGCAAAGTAATGTCTCTGCTTTTTAATATGCTATCTAGGTTGGTCATAACTTTCCTTCCAAGGAGTAAGCGTCTTTTAATTTCATGGCTGTAGTCACCATCGGCAGTGATTTTGGAGCCCAGAAAAATAAAGTCAGCCACTGTTTCCACTGTTTATCCGTCTATTTGCCATAAAGTGATGGGACCAGATGCCATGATCTAAGTTTTCTGAATGTTGAGCCTGAAGCCAACTTTTTCACTCTCTTTCACTTTCATCAAGAGGCTCTTTAGTTCTTCTTCACTTTCTACCATAAGGGTGGTGTCATCTGCATTGCTGAGGTTATTGATATTTCTCCTGACAATCTTGATTCCAGCTTGTGCTTCATCCAGCCTGGCATTTCACATGATGTCATAAGGGATTTGATTTAGGTCATACCTGAATGGTCTAGCAGTTTTCCATACTTTCTTCAATTTAAGTCTGAATTTGGCAATAAGGTTTCATGATCTGAGCCATAGTCAGCTCCCAGTCTTGTTTTTGTTGACTGTATAGAGCTTCTCCATCTTTGGCTGCGTAGAATATAATCAGTCTGATTTCAGTGTTGACCATCTGGTGATGTCCATGTGTAGAGTCTTCTCTTGTGTTGTTGGAAGAGGGTGTTTGCTATGACCAATGCATTTTCTTGGCAAAACTCCATTAGTCTTTGCCCTGCTTCATTCTGCATTCCAAGGCCAAATTTGCCTGTTACTCCAGGTGTTTCTTGACTTCCTACTTTTGCATTCTAGTCTCCTATAATGAAAAGGACATCTTTTGGGGGTGTTAGTTCTACAAGGTCTTGTAGGTCTTCACAGAACCATTCAACTTCAGCTTCTTCAGCGTTACTGGTTGGGGCATAGACTTATATTACTGTAATATTGAATGGTTTGCCTTGGAGATGAACAGAGATCATTCTGTCATTTTTGAGATTGCATCCAAGTACTGCATTTCAGACTTTTGTTGACCATGATGGCTACTCCATTTCTTCTGAGGGATTCCTGCCTGCAGTAGTCGATATAATGGTCATCTGAGTTAAATTCACCCATTCCAGTCCATTTTAATTCACTGATTCCTAGAATGTTGACGTTCACTCTTGCCATCTCCTGTTTGACCACTTCCAATTTGCCTTGATTCATGGACCTGACATTCCAGGTTCCTATGCAATATTGCTCTTTACAGCATCGGATCTTGCTTCTGTCACCAGTCACCTCCACAGCTGGGTATTGTTTTTGCTTTGGCTCCATCCCTTCATTCTTTCTGGAGTTATTTCTCCACTGATCTCCAGTAGCATATTGGGCACCTACTGACCTGGGGAGTTCCTCATTCAGTATCCTATCATTTTGCCTTTTCATTCTGTTCATGGGGTTCTCAAGGCAAGAATACCGAAGTGGCTTGCCATTCCCTTCTCCAGTGGACCACATTCTGTCAGACCTCTCCACCATGACCCACACATCTTGGGTTGCCCTGCAGGCATGGCTTAGTTTCATTGAGTTAGACAAGGCTGTGGTCCTAGTGTGATTAGATTGACTAGTTTTCTGTGAGTATGGTTTCAGTGTGTCTGCCCTCTGATGCCCTCTTGCAACACTTACCCTCTTACTTGGATTTCTCTTACCTTGGGCGTGGGGTATCTCTTCACGGCTGCTCCAGCAAAGTGCAGCTGCTGCTCCTTACCTTGGACAAAGGGTATCTCCTCACCGCCGCCCTTCCTGACCTTCAACGTGGGATAGCTCCTCTAGGCCCTCCTGTGCCAGCGCAGCCACTGCTCCTTGGACGTGGGTTGCTCTTCCCCTCCGCTGCCCCTGGCCTCGGCACGGGGTGGCTCCTCCAGACCGTCACCCCTGACCTTAGACACGGGGTGGCTCCTCCTGGCCACCGCCCCTGACCTCGAACGCAGGGTGGCTCCTCCCAGCCGCCGCCTCTGACCTCAGACGTGGGGTGGCTCCTCCCAGCCGCTGCCCCTGACCTCAGACTCGGGGTGGCTCCTCCCGGCCGTTCCTGCGCTGTGGCAGCTTGGCACTCTCAGCCGCTGCCCCTGACCTCGGAAGTGGGGTAACTCCTCTCGGCCGTGTGCTCAGTGCGCCGGCCGTCGCAGCCGCTTGCACTCAGTGCCAAATAGATTGTTGCCATAACAATTCAGAGCTTAAGAAAAAACATCTTTTGTGAGTAAGACAAAGAAATATAAAAAATAAAAGTTGTTCCTTTCTCCTCCTGGAGGGACCCACACTCCTTATCAACCTACCTAAGAATTAACTCTCTCAATTGGTAACTATTTCTACATCTTTATATGTTCTTGAAGAGATAAAAATAAACTCTGTTAAGAATATTTGTCTCTGACTACAGGTTAATGAGAAGGTTGTCAAATTCTCTCCTCCAAAAGTAACTGCAGATCTAAAATTGCCAAAAAGGAGATAAATACATTCTTCATTGCTCTAGAAATCAGCAAAAAGCAAACAGCAATATGAGAAGTGCCTGAGTGTGTGCTAAGTTGCTTCAGTTGTGTCCAACACTCTGCGACCCAATGGAGTATAGCCTACCAGGCTCTTCTGTCAATGGGATTCTCCAGGCAAGAATACTGGAATGGGTTGCTATGATCTCCTCCAGGGGACCTTCCCAACTCAGGCATGAAATCCTGGACCAAATAGGACTCACTTAATTATCAGTGAAGGGTGATCCTCATATCCAGTAGTGTTGTTGGTGACAGTAATTTTCTTGGCAACAGTGGCTAAGTGGGTTGGGCCAATGTTGTAAATAAACTGAGGTTAGATTGCTATGCAGCTACATTTATACCATTTTTCTCCAAGCATCTAGAAATAGGATTTTACTGAGTATGGCAGCTTAAAATAAGTAGTCATCTACATCATGCTTCAGTGGGTAATATATATGTGAGAAAAAGATTTGTGGTAACTTATTTAACTTAAACCAGTTTTTTCTTTCCTGTGTAACTTCTCAAAGTCTTGAATATGTTAATATTCATAACAATGAATCCAAGAAAGTATTGAAAAACACATCTCAAATTTATAAGACCTTGAGAACTCTTTAAATGGGTTTTATTATTCTGTGACACCCAAGTAAGAAACCCTGCTTTGTATGATTTGATTCATATATGAATTAGGTGAGAAAAGGGGAAGTATCTAAAGAAAATAAATATTTGCTATATTTCTGTTTGTCTCAGTTTTAAGAGGACATGTACTGAATGTGGACAGAGGAGCATGTAAATAAGGTTATAATCTCAAAATGTAGCATAACCCATGAGAATATATTAAACTTCAGAACATGCAGTGACTTGTACTAGTTCTGAGAATGGTTTAAAAATGATGTCTTACTGTTGTTGTAGTAAGAAATCTGATCTGAGAATGGACTCTAAGACAAGTGTTGGTTGGTACAGTTAATGTTAATTTGTGACAGAAACTCTACATAAATTCTTTTCAACTTGGTCTGTTCAGTCCTGTGAGTTCTTAACCTCTGGTTCTTTTTTCATTTTTAGTAATTTCATTAATTTATTTACTTTCGGCTGTATTGGGTTTTCACTGCTGCAGGAGCTTTTCTCTAGTTATGGAAAGCAAGGGCTACTCTGTAGTTGTAATGCGCAGGCTTCTCATGATGGCTTCTCTTGTTGCAGAGCAGAAGCTCTAGAAGGCTTTATTAGTTGCAACATGTGGTCTCAGTAGTTGCAGCTCCCAGGCTCTAGAGCACAGACTCAGCAGTTGTGGTACATGGACTTAGCTGTCACACGGGAGGTGGGATCTTCCCGGATCAGAGATCCAACCCATATCTGCTGCATTGGCAGTCAGATTCTTTACTACTGAGCCAACAGGGAAGCCTTTAACCTCTGATTCCTAAAGAATGTTTAGTGGGGGGATCTTTGAGCCCTTTGGAATTATAATTGGATAATAATTACCCAATTTTTTCATGTCCATCAAGTCAGTGATGTCATCCAACCACCTTAACCTCTGACATCCCCTTCTCCTCCTGCCTTCAATCTTTCCCAGCATCAGGGTCTTTTCCAATGAGTCAGTTCTTTGCATCAGGTGGCCAAAGTATTGGAGTTTCACCTTTAGCATCAGTCCTTCCAATGAATATTCAGGACTGATTTTCTTTAGGATTGACTGGTTGGATCTCCTTGCAGTCCAGGGACTTTCAAGAGTCTTCTCCAGCACCACAATGCAAAGGCATCAATTCTTTAGTGCTCAGCCTTCTTTATGGTACAACTCTCACATCTGTACATGACTACTGGAAAAACCATAGCTTTGACTATATGGACCTTTGACCATAGGCAAAGTGATATCTGCATTTTAGTATGCTATCTAGGTTTGTCATAGCTTTCCTTCCAAAAGAGCAAGGGTCTTTTAACTTCATGGCTCCAGTCATCATCCACAGTGATTTCGGAGCCAAGCAAATAAAATCTGCCACTGCTTCTACTTTTTCCCATTCTATTTGCCATGAAGTGATGAGACTAGATTCCATGATCGTAGTTTTTCAAATGTTGAATTTTAAGCCAGCTTTTTTACTCTGCTTTTTCTACATTATATCTCTATTTTACACACTTAAGATCTATTTGATCTTAAAGTTTAGAAAAGTTCCATCAGAGACTAATTCTGTGGTTCTAGAATATGTTTACATTATTGTGAAAAAAAAATCAGATTTCAGAAATCTGTTTTACTATATTTATAAATTTGACTGAGAAAAATGAAGCTAAACATTTTCACTGGCACTTTAAAACTGCAAACCATGACCCTGTTGAGACAAAGGGTGTAATGCATCAACAATCTGTAAATCAGCTGAATGTCTATACTATAATGTGTAGGATTCTCATCTCTCCGTGACTGTGACAGGGATCACCACCACAAACAGCACATCTGGTTCCTTTAGTCATTTCATCAATATCACCTATAAGCTATATTTAAGATCAAAAAGATAGAGAAGGTTACCAGTGATGAGGTTCTGGTACGTGGCCAGCCCACCAGCACTGACAATGTTGCTTGCTGCAACTTAACTATGAGGGCCTGGGTATGTGTGAAAGATGGATATCAGCAGGCTTGCTAAGTAGTCTGAATGCATGACATAGTGAAAGAGAACAGTTACAAGGAGGGTGGGCAAAAGACTTGAAGTGAGACCCTAAGTATCAAATCCAAGCCTTGTAAAACTTGGGAATGCTGAGAAATAGTAGCTGCAAACATATACGTATCAACACTCAGGATTTTGTGGATAGGGCGGAGGGGTTATAATTTGGGGAAATGAAAGAATAAAAAGAAAACTTAGGGTACATTCAAGCACAGTGACTAGGTATGCTAACAACCTTCTTTCTTTCAATTTAAATGCATAACTTGGACTAAATCAGAGGTTGTGAATTATTGATTCTTGCTAAGATCTATGTCACATACTTTGTTTTTCCTTGGTGACATCAGTGTTTCAAGTAATAAATTTGAAGGTATTTAAACAGGGCATAAGTATTCTTCTTTTCTACAGTCTGCAATACTTCTCTTAGATCTGGCTTACTTCATTCATTGATGTCACTTGTGTGGTTTCTGGAAATATTTGAATGTGTGACCCCCTGGAAGTTGATGATCGTACTGACAATGAAGATGACCACAATAGTTCTTTTAGCTCCACTCCTATGATATCGTTAATACTGTTACTGTTACTACTGTTACCACCGCTACTATGATCACTGCCATTACTACTTCTACTTTTTCTATCACTATTATTATTCTGTATGGTTCTGCTACCATTACTACAACTACTACAGACCCATACTCACAGCACTTACAAGTGGGTACCAGAGTCTGTTCTAGGTTTCTTAGATTTATTGTTTCATTTATACCTAATAACAATCCTACAAAGTTTGTACTAGGACTATCACCAATTTAATCTTAGTTCTCCCATCTTATCACCATAAGCTGGGAGAATTGAAGCACAGAAAGATTAGAGAACTTTCCCAATGTAACAAGGCTCATAAATTATGGAGCTGAGGTTCTGACATCTCTGAGAACCCTTCCTGCTGTAAAGTTATTTGTATTCAATAAATAGAACACTCTAACTTATTAAAATCTTAGAGTTGAGTATGATTTTATATTTTTCAATTCAAGTATATTTGATGCCTTCATTTTTATAAAATAAGGCTCCTAAAAAAGGAAGCATGGAATATTTGGCCTCGTTCTTACTTAAGAGAAAGGGCACACATTCTACTAGGAAAGCTATAGCCTGGCGACATTAATGCACCATTAAGATGAATGGGAATGTTCATGTGTCTGTTGGAAGCCCATAATTTAATGGCAGAGCAAATAAGGCAGGAGATGGTGATTTATACTCAATACTTGATTAAAAGGCTCAGGTAAGGAAAGGCTTAATAAATATTAAATAATACTATGAAATGTCCATATAGACATTAAAAATATAGATTTGTAGATTTAATTATAGTTTTAAATATAGACTTACTCTGCATGCTACTCATATGTTATTTTATGGATATAAATTAAGAATTATTTTATCTTTCTGGTGAATTGACTTTCTTTTATCATTATGAAATATCTCTCCTATGTCTAGTAATGTTTTTTTCCTTAAAGTTATATCTGTCTGATACTAGAACAGCTCTTTATTTTCTATGTATTTCAACAAAATATTACAGCTTCCTTGGTGCAGAAAAACAGAGACCAGCTTGGTTTGCAGAGAATTTGTAAAATATAAATTAACACCTTAACTGAATCCCACTAAAAGATAATTAAAATCAACAAAAACAACTCCAGAATTTAAACACTATACTTCATCCGTTCCATGTCTCTTGGTATAACACTCCACTGTTTATTGTTGGAGGTGGGTTTTATGGTATTGTGAGCTGGACTTGAGATATGATGCTTTGACATGTACTGTGATACTCAGGCATTATGGTGGCAAATATTGTGATGACTACAAGATGCATTAACTAAGATTATACATGTCAGGTTGAACTCTTTCTTCAATATATCACCTTGGTGACTCCAAGGTTGTTAAAACTGCTGAGACCAGGAGTGTTAACAGTTGGTGATAGGGTTTCAAGGATAATTCTGTTATTGTTGACTGAAAAGGTCAATGATGGATTCTTCAGAATGCCTTGCTTTGAATGCATTTCTGATGATTTTTCTTTGGGAAAAAATGGTTAAAATTGAGTACTAACAAGATTAATTTGAGTTAGAGAAGTATCTTCTGACAAATGATCTTCATTCTATCAAAACTATTCTAGCAGGAAATATTAACATAATTTTTTTGCTGAAAATGAGTTTTGTGACCAAATGAGTTGGGAAAACACCAAGTTAATAAAAATTAAACATGTTTCTTTACTTTTAAATTGTTCAATCTTAAATATGGTAATTACTATGCATTTTTAAATACAGCATGCACTATTTTCCACAGATCAACATTTGCATTATTAGAAAGTTAATTTATTTCCAACAGAATGTGAGATTATTCAAAATTAAAGTGTGCAAGAATATTTGATATATGTTTTAATTTGCATTCCTATATTGACATTAATTTCATTGATATTAGATTAAGTTTTTAATAAACAGTGTTTACTGAAATAGAGGCTCTGTACATTTATCTTTATTTACTTTTATTGATTATTCTTTTTTCATAGATACATTTGTAGCATACTTGATTTGGAAGTACAAAATTATGAAGTTAGGTAATACAACATTTTAAAATAAAAAAGTTTAATGGTATTAATTTTTGAGAGTTTAAAAAATGTTAAATAGGTTTAGTGTGCCTGACAAAAGCACTTGCCACATTCCTTAATAAAAAAGACTAATTTCAAAAGCTATTTAATATGACTTTCTTTTTGAAAACTCTGAAGGCTTCTTTTCATGATTTTTCAATTGGAGATCAAGCCTTCACAGGAGCTCTTTTTCTGCTATATTATGGTATACCTTTCCAAAATGAAATAAAATTAGACTTCATGACCATTAGAGTCAGAATTCTCATGAATAGTATCTTTAAAACATGGTGTGTGCAAAGGATTTTATACTTGCTGTGATTTCCATTACAAAGGACATCAGCAATAATGAATCATTTCTTTAAAAAAATTAATTGCTTCCAAGTGACACTCTTTTATGTACATTTTATTTTAAACTGAAAGATAAACTAAACAAACAAAAAAATAGTGTCTGATAGTTAAATGGAGAACCTCCCATAGGCATGCTGTCAGCCAGAAAGCCTTTATTTTCAAAGCCAGTTTCTTATAGCTCATGTTACAAAGGGTGTGATTGGCAGCTTAATCACTTGGTAACTCAGAATAAGGAGTGTTGCTTTAAAAACAGAAGATGAAGGTGCTGCCACTTTATTAGCATCTTTGCATTTGTTGTACATTCACTTCGTGGTTGTTTAGGACTAGAGAATTGAAAACCAAAGAATAAACACTTTAAGTTTGAACTATTCTGTGTGGCTCACTTAGAAGACAATTTTGACATTTCTTGAATCAACAGTTCTTTGTAATTGTGAAGAGGAAAAGTCAGCCTCTTATAAGAATTCCTTTTTATCTAGGTTGCTTGTGTATTGTTCTATTTGCTTGTTTAAATATCATATAAATTACAACAATCCACATGTTTTAATGGTACCTCATCCTAGTGCTACTTCTTTATTTGAATGTCAGCATCATAAAAATAAAACACATGTTCATAAGAAGCTTAGCCTATTTTAATGGAAAAGATTTAGATGGTGAGCTGAGAGCTCATATCTAATCTTCCCTTTATTATTGTGGATAAGGGTGCGTGTCCCTTACCTCTGTGCCTGGCAAGGATTCTGAAAGCCATGTATCAATAATATATATGAAAATGCACTTTGTAGAGAACATAGACTAGTAGTATTCTTATCAATGTTACTCTTTGATTTAGGAATGTATGTATGCCAAAGAACTTTTTTAGATACATCTTTCTTTGTTTCCCATACTTTTTGTTCTGTGTTCTAAGAGGTAGTAAATTCAGTGTTATTCGTACATCACCTAGCACAGGGCATTGCTCACAATAGGATTTTAAAATTTGTTTATAAAGTGAATGGATCCTTTACCATATAATTGAATGTAGTTGACATGAACACAGTAAATGCAGTTTACATTGGATTATATTTTTAATTCATTTTACCTGTCATGTTTTTAAACATTAGTTTAAAATTGGACAGATTTGGTCTTTTATTGTCATTACCTGGCATAACATCAGGACTGCCTCAGAGTTTATTTTAGCATCGTAATATTGTTAAACAAAGCCCAGCAGTTATGACTTTTATTTGGCGCAATTTCCTACCTATTTCAGAAGGATAAAGTATGGTTTATTCAGTTGTTTTTCTCTAAGCTTCATAACACTTATTTAAACATTGTGTTATATCCAAATTAGCCTAAAAGACTCCATTCATTCTCTGTTCTTTGGCTGGTGTGCCACTTACTCACAGATTCATTGACTATGATTGATTATAAACTGCCTGTGAGACCCACTTATATGGATTCGTCATTTGTTAAAGTTTAAATGAGTCACAATTCCCTCTGCTGTTGGACTTTACAACGTGTAATAAGGTGTTTTTAATGGCTTTCCTTACAAAATACACTTCTTTCATCTGCAGGTTCAGCTTGGTTTAAATCTCTTTTCTTGAGACCATCATCCCGAAGAAGATTTTTATTCTTGATTATTCATTTTTTTCCATGAAATATTTTCTCTCTTAAAATATTTTAAAAGCCAGAGTACAAACTGATTATGCTTCTGTAAAATATGTTCACATAAAAGTTGCAATATTCTTCATTAGCCTTTGCATCAAAATCACCTTTTACATTTTCTGCATATCTGATCAATTTTAAAATGTTTGACAAATGCGACCAATTTAATTAGTTGTCTACTTGCCTGATCTTGAGCTTCTAAAGAAAAGGGATGATACCATAGTTTACTCTTGCTTCCAAACATCAGTACAGTGCTTTTTACCTAAGGAGTAGCCAACATTTTTTGTCACACTGAATTGTTGTAATATTTCTATAAAAAGTCTATTGAAAATCTTGCTAGGAAGAGCCGCACAGAGGTTTTTAGTAGAACTATTGCCTCAAGCAGAAGAACCAAAGAGTAGCTGAGCTGTCATGTTTCTTAAGTGGCTGGGTGAGAGACTAGGCGTTAGAGCATTAGGACTTTCATCTGAAAGTGCTAATACAGTCTGAAGCTGAATATGTGGAGTTTTATCCAAATTCATAGATAACCTCTTATGCCCCTTTCATCCTAATACTTAAATTAGGATGCCCGTGATTACTGTAGTCAGACCCTACTGAAGAGCAAGGTCAATGAGGCTGGTAAGTTTCTGGCCAAAAGAGTAATGGGAAAGTGAACTAACATTGATTTTATGCCACTCTGTTGGGATGCCATGCTAGGTGCTTTACATAATTTATCTCATTTTATCTTGCCCTCAATCAACATCAGGGCTTAGAGCTCTGAATTCAAGAGAGGTTAAGTAATTTGTCCAAGGTCACTCACTTAGTATGATAAACAGCCAAAATTTGAACTCACTTATGGCTGACAACATAGTCCATGCTATTTAATTACTTATTCCGTTATTCAGGCTCTTTTATTGTCAATTAATAGCTAGGTTTGGTTATTAAATCTTAACTTCTATGCGTGAGCTGATAAGATTTAATATAAAGAATATTAAAAAACTTTTGACATTTATTTTACTAGAAAATAAATAGTTATTGAAACATTATTTATTGTTTACTTGGATGCATATGAAAAATCAGTCTGTAAAGATCCCTTTATATAAGGCCAGGGTCAATATAAATCTTGTTAAATCTTTAACTTTGACTTGGATACCCATGTGTTCCTGTGTCTGTCTGTGCAACAGGCAAATGGAAGTACCCAACTAGTTCTGATTTTCTCTGGATGTGAGTCCAGAGAAAGAATAAATGCCTCTTTTACTTTTCCTTATCCTTCAGCACTATTGCTGTTGTTAATAATTGACTAGAGGCCTTCCTTGGTATCCGTGGGGGATAGGTTCTAGGAACCTTGTGGATGCCAAAATCCAAGGATGCTCAAGTCCCGTCTATAAAATGACATAGTATTTACATATGACCTATGCATACCCTTCCAAATATTATAAATCGTCTCTGGATTACTTATGTTATACAATACAGTGTAAATGCTATATAGTTTCCAGGGTGTAGAAAATAAGTTTTGCTTTTTGGAACTTTGTGAAATTGTTTTTCCAAATATTTTAATCTGAAGTTGGTTGAATCTGTGGGACTAACTGTATGTTACTTTTGAAGCATTAATTTAGTATAATATTATTAATAGTTGATTTTTTTGCTTACTTTGACGCATTAGGGGCAACTCATTTATTCCCAGAAAGGGACAGAACTCTCTTGAATTTATATATTGTCCAGAAATGTTTATTTCCTATAACTTCCGTTTCAAAAAGTTTTAGTTACCAACAATAATTATCAAGTGATTTATATCACAATTATTTACAGCACTATGGAAGCCTAAGATTCCACTGTCGTTCTACCAGTACCTTAGTTCTCCGATTGAAGCATTTGTTGCTAACCTCTTGCTTCTCCATTTTTCTCATCTATAAAATTTAAGGAGAAAATTAGATAATCTCTGAAGTTCAACCAACTCTAAATGTACAATTCTCCAATGCATTTAAAGTTTACCGTTTCTTCTATAATGAGGTCAGGAAAAGTCTATGGTGGCCTTGGAAGACTGTTCTCAAGTTTTCTTCTTACCTGTTGCCATCCCTAAAATTCTGAAAGGAATTATATAAGTGACTCACTGCTGAAATCACAGCCTTATTTTCCTTCATCTGATTTTTGCGAAGTCCTAAATTATTGGATAATTCAACCCATCAGATTATAATCTAGAAACATAATCAAGGGAAAACTTAATATAGTTATAAAATCAATAACTCTGAGCTAGAACATTTCTCCAATGTCACCAGGAAAATGTATGCTTTATATTGTTAAGTTGGGGATATATTAATGGAGACTAACTTTAAAAAGGTTTAATTTTAAGCCTCTATATATTTATGATTTATATATTAATATAGTATTAATTATGCATTTAATATAATATCCATCAGTTCTCAGTAAAAATTAGCTGAAATTAGCATTATTATTAATATCACTATTACTATTGGTAGTCATGGTAAGATGTGCCACTGTTAAATGCAATAAAATACTACCACTACTTTATTTAAATCTTCAAAAAATATTTAAAGAAAATGTTGCTAAATAGCATTCATTTTAGAAATTCAAATATTTATAAAAAATATTCTTGGAAGTTAATAAGAGATTTTTAAAGTGATGTACTGATGGTATTCAGATAATGAAAATTTGCCTCGTGAACAAATAGTTTTGATTTTGGGAAAGGATCTGCCAGGTTTCAGGGAAATGTAACTTGTTAGAATAAACAATGAACCATCATCCCTGTAGGCCTTTCAAAATTTGGGCAAAGCTGCTGTGTGCTAATAATCTTATAGTGCTTATTTGGATCAGTAGATGTTATTAAACACTTACAAAGCTCCTTTTTAAGCAAATTCTGTAATTTGCAGCTTGATTTTAAATAACATAAAGATAACTATTAAAGAATGAGCTAGGAGATAAAATAATAAATGCTAATAGAAATAAAACATTAATCTACTTGTCAATATGAACAAATAAGAATGAATTATAGTTACTTAAGTGATTTTGCTGATGTTGAAGTAAGTTTGACTTTTCCATGAGTCAGTTTATTTTTCAAAAAAGAAGTAAGCTTACATCATACCTTTTAGCTATATGGTTCCCAGTTCTTTAGTAATAACAAAATTAAAGAATTTTCTTAGGAAATGTAAAATTTTTTAAGATACAGAATTTTTGAAGCTTAAGAAACTAGGCAAAATAGGATTCATTTCTTTCAGAAATAGTTACTAAGAGACCACCTATAGATGTAATGATTCCAAGTTGCAGGCAGCTCTTAAGTAAGCTTGGATAATAAAAGTTGTTTAATTCCTGTTCACACTAGACTTTGTCATTAATAATTAATTGCCTAATGATTCAGTTCTCAGAATTTCAAATTTTGTCAGATAGAAGACAATATTGTGTTAGAAAGCATCAGATTAATTTAGTTTAACATTTGTTAAGTGCCTGTTAGGTGTTAGGCCTGATATCTGGCTCCAGAGGTGCCACATAAAATAAGACGTTGTCTCTGCTTTTTAGGAGTTTACCTTCTGTTTGAGGAAAGAAATATCTAAGCAATTAATTACAATGTAAAGTAATACGTGGATGGTCACAGAAGGTACTTAGAATATGGCAAGGGAATGAATGATTAAGGAATGTACATTTAAAATGCTATGCAGAAAGTGCTGTGAAGAGAAAGAGGATTCTTTACAGAGCTGGTGAGGTTCGAGCTGTATATTTTGAAGACTGAGAAATAGAACTAAAGAGTAAGCAAGTTGAAAAGGTAGTACCAGGCATTCCAGGTAGAGAAAAAAGCATACGCAAAGGCATGAAGGTGCCGTGTTTGTTTGGTTTAAGAAGAAAAAAAGAGTAGGACAAATTCAATCAAGGAAGACTAGTTGTATGTGACTGGCTCAGAACACACTGGCTTCTCACAGAAGGTGAGAAGCGGCTAGACAAGAAAGTGAAGTCATTCAGTCGTGTCCGACTCTTTGCGACCCTATGGACTGTAACTTACCACACTCCTCTGTCCATGGGTTTTTTCAGGCAAGAGTACTGGAGTGGGTTGCTGGGCAAGAAGTCTGAGATTAATACAGTTAGACTAATGTTTTAGAAAATTCTGGTTAGAGTGTAGAGGATGGAGCAGAAAGAGGAAACCCAGAAGGCACAGATAAAGTAAAAAGGTATTGAATTAAAACGAGAGAAAGCAGTGTCCTCCAAAATAGAGGAGGGAGAGACAGCAAGCTATTGGAAATAAAATTGACAGAACTTGATGATTTCTTCCACACTAATGGGAGGATCGTGACTTTTAGGCTTGTGTTTCAATTTAGTGGGCTGATGGTAAGACTGAAAATCAAAACTGTGATTTAAAATTTTCATGTACAAAAATTATGTCTGGGAGACCTCAGATTTTTTAAAAAATGTATTAGAAACCATCGGAATCCTCTATCAGGTGGCGCTAGTGTTAAGGAGGAGATGTTTGGGACGTGAGTTTGATCCCTGAGTTGAGCAGATCCCTTGAGGAAGGGCATGGCAACCCATTCCAGTATTCTTGCCTGGAGAATTCCATGGACAGAGAAGCCTGGCAGGCTGTGGTCCATAGCGTCACAAAGCGTAGGCCATGACTGAGCTGACAGCATAGCATAGCCTAGCATCCAGAACTAGGAAAGCACACAACAGTAGATGGTTTTGCCCTTGTGTGTAGATGGTTGCTGAAGCTGTGAAAGTGGGCAAGGGCACCAGGGAGAGCCAGTCATGAGATACTGAGACCTGTGAAACTTACCCTCCAAGGGCACTGTCAGAAAAACAAAGATTATTTTGGGTTTCTAAAGTAACCCAGTGTAAGTATTTAATACCGACTTGTGAAAACCAATCTTTGTATTTGACATATGGTTAATGTCCCATAGGACTTTGAAAGAGTGATTCATTCACTGTGTTACATATTCAGCAATACAAAGTAAATAAATTAAGAAAGTAAAAATTTGAGTTGTAATATTCTTAAGTTAATGTATTTGTTTAATCATTGCATTCATATTATTTATTTTAAGGTCCAAAAAGCACAACAAATCAGTTTCTTTTGTAATGAATATAATGTCCAGATGAATTGATTCTGTTGAATAGAATATTTTCCTAGTGCCAGTTCACTGATCCTTTTTTCTTCTCACTCCAGAAGAAAAGTCCATCTCTGTCAAAAATGCTTTATGCTCTAAAGTAAGCTTTCCAACTTTTACTTATACAATAAGAATATATTTCACATTTCAACCAAATAAACACAGTTGTCTGTATGTGTGTGTAAAGGCAATACACATTTCATGAAACATTACTTACCTTTGTTATATCTCATGAACTCTGATATTCTCTAAGATATTTTATTTTAGAAAATCTGATTACCATCCACTTAATTTATTTTATGACTTACTAATGGGTCAGAACCTACGTTTTGGGAAACTCTGCTCCTGACACATTTGATCTCCTCAGTCTCTTTCAGTGTTTTGTTTCACTGATGCTCCTTTTCCCTGTACTAAGTTTCTTCTGACATTGTAAAGATGTTTGATTCTCACTTATCTTAAAATAAATTTTAAAACTCCTCTTTTGCTCTGCTTATTTTTTAAATTCTTATTGAATCTAACCATTTATCTCCAAATTTCCCACATATACTCCCTTAGCAATACCATCTGAAATCAGTTCTCTTGATAATATTAAACACTTATATAATAGTTAATGTTCTAGGCTAGGTGCTGTGCAAATGTTAACATATTTAACTTACAACAGCAATATGAAGTAGGTACTGTTATTATCTCCAGTGAAATTACATAGTTTGCCAAGGTTACACAGATAGTCAGCAAGGAAACTGGGATTCAAATCCAGGCGTCTTAACTTCTGTAGCACAACGTTGCTGTTCATAATTTCAAACAAGACACGTCTTCTCTTTCTCTCTCTCCCCCCACCCCCGACCTTTATATATTGTCTCCATTCAAAATCAAACTTACTATGTTTAAAGACTGAGATGTTATATTTGAATACTGGCCTAGAAATAGCAGTTGTTGGTAAATGTTTGGGTTATATGCTTGTCTTACTTCAAGGGATAAGAATGGTGTTTTAATGGATGTGGTCTCATTATGTTAGTTTTGCAATGATGAAGAAGTCGAGTGAATGTTACAGGTTTGCTAGGGCTGCCATATTAACATTCCACGTCCTGGTGGCTTAAACAACAGAAATTTATTTTCTTACATTTCTGGAAACTGGAAGTCCCAGATCAAGGTGTCAGTAGGTTTAATTTCTAGTCTTTCTTGTTTGCAGATGATTGCCTTCTTGCTGGGTCACGTCATGTGGCCTTTTTTCTGTGTGTGCCTATCCCTGGTGTGTCTCTTCTCATAAGGACACCAGTCATATTGGATTGCTACTGCTGCTGCTGCTAAGTTGCTTCAGTCATGTCCGACTCTGTGTGACCCCATAGACGGCCTCCTACCAGGCTCCCCCGTCCCTGGGATTTTCCAGGCAAGAACACTGGAGTGGGTTGCCATTTCCTTCTCTAATGCATGAAAGTGAAAAGTGAAAGTGAAGTCGCTCAGTCGTGTCCAACTCTTAGCGACCGCATGGACTGCAGCCTACCAGGCTCCTCCGTCCATGGGATTTTCCAGGCAAGAGTACTGGAGTGGGATGCCATTGCCTTCTCCACATATTGGGTCACTCATATAACTGCATTTAACTTTAATTATCTCTTTAAATCCTGATCTTTAAAACAGTCGCATTCTGAGATATACTAGGGGTTAGGGCTTTTAAAATATGATTTTGGGCGGGGGGATACAAGACCATAAGAAGGGATTTTCTTATCAGGAAACAAAAGTAATCTCCTGCACATAGTTACCTGGATTGTGGATCAATTTAATGAAAACAAGACCTTGCAAAGAGATATTAACAGATATAATATTGATCCTGAATACTGATGTCAGCAGGATAAAGGAGACAATAGGTTAGGAAACTAGAAACACATTTTAATGACATGGAGGAAGGAGGGACAGGACAGGAGAATGTGCTAGATTTGTTAAACCTAACCAGCCTCCCTAGTTGAAAGCAGAAAATTGATATTCAGCTCTGCAAAGGTTGCATATTGCTTCATGCCAATCACTGAGAAAGTCTAAATTAATAGAGCGTGGAGTAAGTGATAGCAGAAACGTGGCAGATGAAGGCAGGCTCTCAAAGCATATCTTTTTGAGATAATGCATGAAATTAAAATGTTTTGGGAATTGAGGTGTAATTTAAAAATACTATTTTTCTAAAATTCCAGATTGTGCTATTTTACAGTGGTGAATATAATAGAAAACTGAATGTAACTTTCTTTATCATGTACAGTATTTGAAGTATAAGTAATTTCTTCCTTACTGTGGATCAAATTTTCCTATTTTACATGTTTAATAGTTTTTTAAAATTATATCTGGATATTGTGATCTTTATGTTGTTGAGTCTAGAATCTGTTTTCTTCCTTTAAAGTCGTGTTGAATTTTGCTCTGGTGGGCAGCTAATTTACTGGCAAGCAAGCTTGCTCCTTTTGCTTTTCTTTTCAAGCTTTCTTAGGGTGGGTTTAGACCTTTTAGGGTACCATTGAATGCTCAGCGATTTCAGTGTGGTCTTTTACTCCACCAGTCAGAAGTTCTGCATCACTCAGTATTTATAACATCTGGAATATCTATTCAGCTCCCAGCTCTGGCTCATCAGTCGTTTTCTGCTGGGTCCTACAGTCTTGCTGTCTGCACTTGCAAGATTTATCCAATAACTTAAGGTCACTCTTTGGGGGGCTCATTTTTTGTGCAGTTATCTCTTTTTCAGTACCCAGCCCTTCTGGTTCCAACTGTCTCAATGGCACCAAATCTTAATTCCAGTTGAATGAAATCATTCCACTTGAGTTCTATCTACCTCCCTGTGCTGAGGTCCAGAAAGTGCCACCAGTCAAAAAGACAAAGTGCTCCTGGGTTCACCTCTTGTGTTTCTGTTTTTTCTGAAAGCATAGTCCTGCACTAACTATTGTCCAATGTTGGAAACCCATCATTTCTTCTTGAGAAGGTGAAAATATCTTTATTCTGGGTTATAATAAAAAATAAATTCAGCTTTGTAGAGGGTTTTTTTTTGCTGAGCACAGTTTTATATACTCATACTCATATTACTGTTGTTTTGAAGAAGTAAAACATGGCTATATGTTAGCAATTTATCAAAGATAAATCACACCAGCTTGAAACATTAATATAAACCACTTTATAAAAACCCCATCCTGAGAAGGAACAGCATGTTAAAATCACTTGTGTTGAGAAAGTGTTTTGAGAATGGTTCCCTTAAAAGAAGTTTGTTTTCTTACTTTGTGATGTCCTCGGGTGACAAAGTCAACATTCTTCTGTATTTAATGAAAACAGGTTTGGAAATAGTAGCAGGTATTTTGGTAATAAAAAACGATTCGTGGCTTAAATCATTAGGGTGCCCTGTTTTCTTTATTATAATTACTGGAACAAGAGATCTTGAAATTAACCTGTTGCTGTATAGATTTGAAGAAGGGAGTCTAGGAAATCACCTTCTTGATCTTTGCACCTTTCATGTTTGGTGTAATAACTTAGTGGATTTTAAAATAATTTGTTATCCAAAGAGGTACGCAGAACAGAAACGTGTAAGTACTAGAAACTGAAGAATATCATTTTTATTATCATCATAGAAGTAACATATTAGTAACTATAAAATAAATGAAGAGAAATTAGAAATTATTTTTGAATAATTGTGTAACATTTTTTTGTGTGAATGTTAAAATGTGCCAGTTTATTTAAATCTCCAATTTCAAAAATATTTGTGTATCTGTGTTTAAAAAGAATAATTATTTACCTAAAAATACACTGATAGAATAGTAATTATTTGAGAGATATTAAAAAATATTTCATATGATCAGTGAAGAAAAAATACAAATTAATTTCAGATAGGGGTTCAGTAAATATTTGCTTCTTGGTCTGTCTTCTCTCCCTCCACCTCATTCTCCTCCATCCCCCCTTCACCCTTTCTATTTCTCTCTCTCCATCCCTGCTATCTGACTCGATTTTAAAAATAGATAGATAAATTTGGATCTAAAATCATTGTATATTATTGTGATCTACTGGGGAAAAAAAAACCCTTGAAGCTAGATCTCCCAAAGTGATGAGATAGTGATCTGGGTAATGTAGGCAGAGGTTCCAGTTACTTCCCTGAGAGATAGTATTTGTATCTGCCAGTGTACCTGGATAATTGCCTCTAAAATTGTAGAGGCATGGGCATTAGGGTATGTTCATGCCATCCTCTTTCCCAACCTTAATACTTTATGGTCGAATTGCTTATTTTGCCTTATTTGTGTTCTTTCTACTTCCCTAAATTCAGAATTCGAAGCGATTGTTTGAATGTCGTGATGGGCCTGACATATATCTCATTACACTGCCAGGCAAGGTCCAGCTCTTGGCAAGGTGCTAAATCTTGCATGATTATATTTAATGTTATCATTATAAACATTTGAAAACAATAAGAAACCACTTTAAATAAAAGAGAAAAATTTAAGCTTTATAAAATTTCTGGTTGCAACTTAATCCATCTTGAAAATTTTCTAAGTGTTAAGAAAGGAAAAGTAATTTTTTAAAAAACTCTTATGTATTTTCTATTCCATTATTGTCCCTGGATTATTATCACTTATGGGTAGTTATCTGCTAAGTTGCTTCAGTCATATCCAACTGTTTGTACTTTGGTGGACCGTAACCCACCAGGCTCCTCTTTCCGTGGGATTCTAGATCTAGGCAAAAATACTGGGAATGAGTTGCCATGCCTTCCTCAAGGGGATTTTCCTGACCCAGGGATCGAACCCACATCTCTTAAGTCTCCTACATTTACAGACAACCTCACCAATAACACCACCTGGGAAGCCCAGGTAGAGATAGGGTGTGTTAATTTTTTGAAGGGCAGTTTTATAAAGGACGTGTAGCTGTTTAATGCATGGTTTTCCTGACAGTAATATTTAATTAATAATCTATAATAGTTTACCTATAAAGAAGAAATATGTGAGTCTGTATCTTGACTCTGCTATTTATTACCTTTGTGATCTTGGGTACGTAATGTCTCTTGAGTGACAGTTTTCTCATATGGAATATAAAGATGATAACAGTGCCTCTCTCACAGAGTTGTTGAGATTCAATAAGATAATCTAAATGAAACTCTTAAGTTAATGTAGCAAGATATTTGCCATTATTATTAACTAATTTGTCCATATGCTAATTTTTAAAATCTGTTTTCGGTGTTCTATGTAAGCTACTGTATATTCTGTGAGCTTCCTTATGTGAACAGTAGAAGCAAATGCTGTGCATTCTGCTGTGATCAGAATGCTTGTCTACCCCATCCTGAAATTCACATGTTGAAATTCCAGTGCCCCACTGTGATGGTATTTGGAAGTGGGGCCTTTGGGAAGTAATTAGATCATGAGGGTGGAATCCTCATGAATGAGATTAATGCCCTTATGAAAGAGGTCCAAGAAGAGTACATTGTCCCTTCCACCACGTGAAGAAGGAGCAAAAAGTCAACAATATGCAACCCAGAAGAGGGCCTTCACCAGAATCTGACCAATCTTCCAAATCAGAATTTAGAGGCAATTATTCAGAAATACTGACAAGCTTCAGTCTTTACCAATCTGACTAGCCTCTAGAAATGTATGAGATAAATATGTATGTTAAAAGCTACCCAGTTTGTGACACTTAGCTATAGCATCCCTAAAAGACTAATGTACATTCCCATTTTCTTAAATAACATTAAGTTTCTGTTTGATTAAAAGCAAACAAATAAGGCATTTTCATTTAATAGTCTTACTAGAATTTAGAAATATGACCTTTCAAAGTTGATTTTCTATTTCAGTAGAACACAAAGTAACCTGCACTTAAAACTTAGATCACTTAGAAGACAAAGATTTAGTCTAACCCAATAATTTTGAGCTTAGGAAATTTAAGACTAATGGAGTTAAGTTATGTTTTGAACTACACTTCACAATGCTGACTAGCTGGTCTCCTAATTCATATCTACTGTAGTTTTAACTAGTGTGGTGATATTATAGGGCTCAAAAAAAGGGGTAGAAGGTCTTGGTTGTCCAAGTAATTAGAGAGAAATGTATTTCAGTTTGTCTAAGATACCTGATTTGGATGATAAATTTTGTGGATATGTGTCTTTCTCCTGCCTGGTAGCTATTCTCTGTGTCACTGCTCTTCTGATGGTTCACAGATTAACACAAATATCTGAGAAAGAATTGTGTATTATAAGAAAAGAAACACAGGCTTCATTGCTTCTGCTGTGTGAAAATTTATCCTTTTTAATATGTAAAGTATTTATGAATTGACAATAACAAATCTGCTAGAAGATTTAATACAAGTGGAACTTTGTTTCTTTGCCCTCTGAAGTTATCATTGGTAACTGGTACTTGAGTTACCTATTGTTAGCACTGTTGTGTATGAAATGTATTAACATCTGTTGAAACTTTTCAAAAATGTAAATAACAACCTATGACCTATTGAGTCAGAATTTTTAACAGATTGGGCTCAGGTTTTATATTTTATGAGTGCTTAGGATTATTATAAAATGCACCTCCTGTTAAAATATGTTACATTAAAAGATGGTTTTGGTGGTGATGGTAAATAGTTTAAAAAACCCACCATCTGAAAAAAGCATGGTACCTGGGTAAAATCATCTGTATTGTTGCTACTAAATAAATAAATAACTCTCTCCAATAATGTATAGAAATCTCTCCAATAATATCATTTACAAATATGTTTTAAACAACAACGGGTCCTCAATATGCTGTTGTTGTTCAGTCACTCAGTTGCGTGCAACCCTTTTCGACCCCGTGGACTTGAGCTTGCCAGGCTTCCCTGTCCTTCACTGTCTCCCAGAGTTTGCTCCAACTCATGTCCACTGAGTCAATGATACTATCCAATCATCTCATCCTCTGTCACCTGCTTTTCCTCCTGCCCTCAGTCTTTCCCAACGTCAGGGTATTTTCCAGTAGGTTGGCTCTTTGCATAAGATGGCTAAAATACTGGAGCCTCAGCTTCACAATCAGTCCCTCCAATGAATATTCAGGATTGATTTCCTTTAGGATTGACTGGTTTAATCTCCTTGCATTCGAAGGGACTCTCAAGAGTCTTCTCCAGCGCCACAGTTTGAAAGCATCAATTCTTTGATGCTCAGCCTTCTTTATGGTCCAACTCTCACATCTGTGCATGACTACTGGAAAAAACATATCTTTGACTATACCAACCTTTGTTGACAAAGTGATGTCTCTGCTTTTTAATACACTGTCTAGGTTTCTCATAGCTTTTCTTCCAAGGAGCAAACGTCTTATAATTTCATGGCTAATACATTTCAATAAGGGAGTTGGAGAAGTAGTCTGTAAACAAGTTCAGAAAACACAAACTTTTTCTGCATAAGATCTTCAAAATGTTAAAACAGAGTTGTTTCCCAATTCATTTATGGATTCTTTTATGGTGAACTCTTTGGTATGTCCTCATAGAAAAAGCAAAAGAGTTCCAGAAAAACATCTATTTCTGCTTTATTGACTATGTCAAAGCTTTTGATTCTGTGGATCACAATAAACTATGGAAAATTCTGAAAGAGATGGGAATACCAGACCACCTGATCTGCCTCTTGAGAAATCTGTATGCAGCTCAGGAAGCAACAGTTAGAACTGGACATGGAACAACAGACTGGTTCCAAATAGGAAACGGAGTACGTCAAGGCTGTATATTGTCACCCTGCTTATTTAACTTCTATGCAGAGTACATCATGAGAAACGCTGGGCTGGAAGAAGCACAAGTTGGAATCAAGATTGCGGGGAGAAATATCAGTAACCTCAGATAAGCAGGTGACACCACCCTTATGGCAGAAAGTGAAGAAGAGCCTCTTGATGAAAGTCAAAGAGGAGAGTGAAAAAGTTGGCTTAAAGCTCAACATTCAGAAAACGAGGATCATGGCATCTGGTCCCAACACTTCATGGGATATAGATGGGGAAACAGTGGAAACCGTGGCAGACTTTATCTTTTTGGGCTCCAAAATAACTGCAGATGGTGACTG
Organism: Capricornis sumatraensis; assembly: GCF_032405125.1. NCBI lineage: Eukaryota > Metazoa > Chordata > Mammalia > Artiodactyla > Bovidae > Capricornis > Capricornis sumatraensis. The sequence goes on from NC_091077.1 coordinate 82,475,136, forward strand.
CAGCCATGAAATTAAAAGATGCTTACTCTTTGGAAGAAAAGTTATGACCAACCTAGATAGCATATTGAAAAGCAGAGACATTACTTTGCCAACAAAGGACCGTCTAGTCAAGGCTATGGTTTTTCCAGTGGTCATGTATGGATGCAAGAGTTGGACTGTGAAGAAAGCTGAGCACCAAAGAACTGATGCTTTTGAACTGTGGTGTTGGAGAAGACTCTTGAGAGTCCCTTGGACTGCAAGGAGATCCAACCAGTCCATTCTAAAGGAGATCAGCCCTGGGTGTTTTTTAGAAGGAATGATACTGAATTGAAACTCTAATACTTTGGCCACCTCATGCAAAGAGTTGACTCATTGGAAAAGACTCTGATGCTGGGAGGGATTGAGGGCAGGAGAAGGGGACGACCGAGGATGAGATGGCTGGATGGCATCACCGACTTGATGGACATGAGTTTGAGTGAACTCTGGGAGATGATGATGGACAGGGAGGCCTGGCGTGCTGCAATTCATGGGGTCGCAAAGAGTCAGACACGACTGAGCGACTGAACTGAAAGAAAGCATATTTATGAAACAAAACACTTGGGAATTTTCATACTTAAAACTATGTTAATTCTGAGAAATCTTACCATAGGGATTATTGCGGTCAGGGGAACCATTAAGGTTACTGAATAAAAAATGTTGCTGCTTCATCTCTATTAATACAAGCTTAATTTCCTACTTTTAAGTAATTGTTTTACTCTTCTCTGTCATTATGAGTCAGGATGGAACTCAAAACCTTTCCCTTTCCCATGCTTATTTCTACTAAGTCTGTATTCATCCTTAAAAAACCTTTATTATACAATACTCTAGATGACATTTATTAAACTATTAGAATTAGCATAAAAAATGATATCCTAAAAATGTGGGTATTCATTTTAATGTTTCTGTCAAACTAGTACCTGAACCAGAAGTTTAAACAAACATTTTGTGCTGTGTCCACTCTAAGACAAAAGCATCAGCTTTTACTCAAATAATATATGAGCTCATTAAATTTACCCGTTTTTCCTCTGCAGTTTACACTGGTAAATCCAATGGCAATTATTTAGACAGTAACTTTAAACCTCTTTGTATAGTCATCCACAGTAATCATGTGACTTACAAGACGTGTCATTGTCTGTTGAATAATCAGTTCTTAAAGTTCTCCATTTTTCTTATCACACGTTTCCTTATTTTCTTGAGTTATTTATCTAAGCTTCTGCCCCATTAGTTTCTTTTCTGTCTTTGATCTTGGTTAGACATAATACTTCTCACTTTTATTTAGAGCCTGTATAATTTTTTATTTTCCAATTTGTATGTAGTCTATAATATTTATATAAATACAGATACATTTATACACTGACATATACATATACACTGACAGAAATACAGACTTTTTTTTTCTGCTTCTGTACTTTCCCAGCTGTGTTATGGTAACTTCCGTGTTTGACTGTGTTTCTTGGCTAAGATATCTGGTAACCAATATTTACAAATAATATACTATTTTCTAGAAGGTTAGAATATTATCCACAAGGGCATTTAAAATTCCAACTGTAATTTAATATATTAGGTTTTGAATTTATTCATTTGATTTATAATAGTTTTTTATTAATTATTTAAATTGGAAACTAATTACTTTACAATATTGTAGTAGTTTTTGCCATACATTGACATGAATCAGCCATGGGTGTAAATGTGTTCCCCATCCTGAACCCCCCTCCCACCTCCCACCCCATCCCATCCCTCAGGGTCATCTCAGTGCACCAGGCCCAAGCACCCTGTCTCATATATCGAACCTGGACTGGCAATTTATTTCACACATGATAATATACATGTTTCAGTGCTGTTCTCGCAAATCATCCCACCCTCGCCTTCTCCCACGGAGTCCAAAAGTCTGTTCTTTATCTCTGTGTTTCTTTTGCTGTCTCGTATATAGGGTCATCATTACTATCTTCCTAAATTCCATATATATGCGTTAATGTACTGTATTAACGTACAGTACTGTATTAATGTACTGTATTGGTGTTTTTGTTTCTGACTTACTTCACTCTGTATGATACAAATCAGTTTCATCCACCTCATTGGAACTGATTCAAATGCATTCTTTTTAATAGCTGAATTATATTCCATTCTGTATATGTACCACAGCTTTCATATCTATTCGTCTGCCACTGGGTATCTAGGTTGCTTCCATGTCCTGGATATTGTAAACAGTGCTGCGATGAACACTGGGGAACACGTGTCTCTTTCAATTCTGGTTTCCTCAGTGTGTATGCCCAGCAGTGGAATTACTGGGTCCTATGGCAGTTCTATTTCCAGTTTTTTAAGGAATCTCCACACTGTTCTCCATAGTGGCTGTACTAGTTTGCATTCCCACCAACAGTGTAAGAGGGTTCCCTTTTCTCCACACCCTCTCCAGCATTTATTGTTTGTAGATTTTTTGATAGCAGCCATTCTGACTGGTGAGATGTTACCTCATTATGGTTTTGATTTGTATTTCTCTGATAATGAGTGATGTTGAGCATTTTTTAATGTGTTTTTTAGCCATCTGTATGTCTTCTTTGGAGAAATGTCTGTTTAGTTCTTTGGCCCATTTTTTGATTAGATTGTTTATTTTTCTGGAGTTGAGCTGCAGGAGCTGCTTGTATATTTTTGAGATTAATTCTTTGTCAGTTGCTTCATTTGCTGTTATCTTCTCCCATTCTGAAGGCTGTCTTTTCATCTTGCTTATAGTTTCCTTCATTGTGCAAAAGCTTTTAAGTTTAATTAGCCCCATTTGTTTCTTTTTGCTTTTATTTCCATTACTCTGGGAGGTGGAACATAGAGGATTCTGCTGTGATTTATGTCAGAGAGTGTTTTGCCATGTTTTCCTCTAAGAGTTTTATTGTTTTGGGTCTTACATTTAGATCTTTAATCCATTTTGAGTTTATTTTTGTGTATGGTGTTAGAAAGTGTTCTAGTTTCATTCTTTTACAAGTGGTTGACTAGTTTTCCCAGCACCACTTTTTAAAGAGATTGTCTTTTCTCCATTGTATATTCTTGCCTTCTTTGTCAAAGATAAGGTGTCCATAGGTGCGTGAATTTATCTCTGGGCTTTCTATTTTGTTCCATTGATCTATATTTCTGTCTTTGTGCCAGTACCATACTGTCTTGATGACTGTAGCTTTGTAGTAGAGCCTGAAGTCAGGCAGGTTGATTCCTCCAGTACCATTCTTCTTTCTCAAGATTGCTTTGGCTATTCGAGGTTTTTTGTCTTTCCATACAAATTGTGAAATTATTTGTTCTAGTTCTGTGAAAAATACTGTTGGTAGCTTGATAGGGATTGTATTGAATCTATAGATTGCTTTGGATTGTACACTAATTTTTGCTGTATTGATTCTTCTGATCCACAAGCATGGTATATTTCTCCATCTATTTGTATCATCTTTGATTTCTTTCATCAGTGTTTTATAGTTTTCTATGTATAGGTCTTTTGTTTCTTTATGTAGATTTATTCCTAAGTATTTTATTCTTTTCCTTGCAGTGATGAATGGAATTGTTTCCTTAATTTCTCTTTCTGTTTTCTTATAATGAATAGTTTTTTAGAAATACTTTTTCTGAAATTGTTTTCAGAAGCTTTTTGAAAGAACTTATGTTTATGGGTAAACAAATTCATCAGACTTATTTTGTTATTTTTTAAAATAATTTTTATTGGAGTATAGTTGATTTACAGTGTTGTGTTAGTTTCGGGTATACTGCAAAGTGAATCAGTTATACATATATCCACTGCTTATTAGATTCTTTTCCCATGTAGAACAGAGAACTCTACTCAGTACTTCTAATGCTTATTTTGTTGTTTTTGTTATGTTTAACAACAATTGTTTTGCTCTGTTTCAGATTCTATTAAGAAAATGTTTGATGTTTTCCTCTGTGATATTTTGATTCAGCAATGAAAACATCAGTAATTTAAATAATTTCATTCAGTAACCTACAGCATAACAGGGAGCATGATAAACTATTTTCTTAAATGTCAGTTTATTATGGATTAATTATAAATATAAAAAATTGAGGATACACTGCATTTACATCATTTGAAAGACATTTCTTTATTGGTAGTCTTATCTTTTTTCATTTTATTAAAATTATAGTACCGAAACATTTCTAGCTCTTCACAGTAACACTTTGCTTATTTTATGACACCACACATGGCAGAAAGAGAACTAAAGAGCCACTTGATGAAAGTGAAAGAGGAGAGTGAAAAGGTTGGCTTAACTCTATATCAGAAAACTAAGATCATGGCTTCTGGTCCCATCATTTCATGGCAAATAGATGGGGAAATACTGGAAACAGTAAGAAACTTTATTTTGGGGGGCTCCAAAATTACTGCAGATGGTGGCTGCAGCCATGAAATTAAAAGACACTTACTCCTTGGAAGGAAAGTTAGGACCAACCTAGACAGCATATTAAAAAGCAGAGACATTACTTTGGTGACAAAGGGCGTCTAGTCAAGGCTATGGCTTTTCCCGTCGTCATGTATGGATGTGAGAGTTGGACTATAAAGAAAGCTAGGCACCAAAGAATTGATTCTTTAAAAATTGTGGTGTTGGAGAAGACTCTTGAAAGTCCCTTGGACAGCAAGGAGATCCAACAAGTCCATCCTAAAGGAAATCAGTCCTGACTGTTCATTGGAAAGACTGATGCTGAAGCTGAAAATCCAATACTTTGGCCACCTGATGTGGAGAACTGGCTCATTTGAAAATACCGTGATGCTGGGAAAGATTGAAGACAGGAGGAGAAGGGGCCGACAGTGGATGAGATGGTTGGATGACATCAGCAACTCAATGGACATGAGTTTGAGTAAGCTCTGTGAGTTGTTGATGGACAGGGAAGCCTGTTGTGGTGCAGTCCATGGGGTTGCAAAGAGTCAGACATGACTGAGCGACTGAACTGAACTGTACTAATGATATATAACAATGTATTTTGCTCGAGGACATGTTTCTTCTTAACAAGAACCTTCTGACTAATAGTGTTTAAGATGTATTTTGTGGGAATGGGTCTGGTGAGACCTTTCTATTGTTAGTTCTAATCTTGTTAAGTTAAGATCTATGTTGTGGGAGTTGGTCTGGTGAAAGTATATAAGGCCTTGGTAAGACTAGTGAGTGGGGCATGTTCTGTCCCCCTTCTGATGTCTATGTTAGAAGCTTTCTCTTGTCCTTTTTCACTGTAATAACTCTTCTGCCACACAGAAGCTCTGAGCGCTCAAGCTTGGTCCCTGGTCCTAAAGTTAAATCTTCTTCAGAGATCACGGATCCCACATCATTCACTGTAAGCTATCAAATGCATCTGTGCATAAAGGCTTGTTTTATGAATTTCAGGAACAGGAAGATACATAACTCTGTGAGGCCTGCTATGCTATCATGTCACTACTTCCCCTGCATGATTAAAATACCTTGAGAGATTGGAATTAGGACTAGTAATTTTTTAATTAAAGTGAAGTGGCATCATATAAATACTTAATTTAACCTTATTTAATTAAATTTTCTAGGTAAATTTAGGTTCAAAAACAAAAAAAGTTAACATTTTTAAATAGTTCTGCCAACTGTGCATGTCTACAGATGTGGATGTAGTTAAGCCTGGTAAGAATAAATACCATTGTGAAAAATCTAGGAATAAGTAAGACTAACTTTGAAGTTTTGAACTATTGACAAAGAAACAAACAGTCATCATTATTTAGGTAGGCAAGCAAATAAAGTGATGATGTTACCCAGGAAAGAAAACAGTGAAAAATTAATTTGGAATCGTAAAGAATTCTGACTAAGGAAAGATCAGAGGAACTGATATATATTTTATAGAACATTAAGATTAAACTAGAAGAACAAAAAAGTTGAATCTTTCCATTCATAATTCCATTCATAATTATATGTATTCAATGGAATTCATAATTCTATTCATAAAGTTGATAATTTGTTTCCATTACTGAAAATCTTGGGTAATTTTCTTTCTGAATTTAATTTCTGTATGAAACTGTATACTATGGTATTTTTAAATATCTATGCATGAATATTATCATGTTGCTCTTCAGTAACCCAGTCATGTCTGATTCTTTGTGACCCCATGGACTGCAGCATGCCATGCCCCTCTGTCCCTCACCATATCCTGAAGTTTGCCCAAGTTCATGTCCATTGCATTGGTGATGCTGTCTAACCATCCCATCTTCTGATGACCTCTTATCCTGCCCTCAGTCTTTCCTAGCATCAGGGACTTTTCCAATGAGTCAGCTATACACAGTTATATATACTATGTATTATTGAACTTAATGGGCAGTTTAAGGAGTGTTCAAGGGTAGTTTTGCTTAACTGTGATTATTTGCTTTATGCACTATCTTTAAAATAAAATTCAATACCAGTTTATCTACACTCTTTAGGAAAACCCCAAACAGTTTTTCCCTACTTTATTTTTCTCTGTCTGTGACCTTAATTACTCCTCTGTACTTTGGTGATTGTTGTTGTTTTTGTTGTTCAGTTGCTAAGTCCTGTCTAACTCTTTGTTACCCTATGGACTGCACCATGCCAGGCTTCCCTTTTCTTTCACTATATCCCAGAATTTGTTCAAACTCATGTCTTTTGTGTCGATGATGCCATCCAACAATCTCGTCCTCTGTCACCCACTTCTCCTTTTGCCTTCAATCATCCCACCATTAGGGTGTTTTCCAATGAGTTGGTTCTTTGCATCAAGTGGCCAAAGTATTGGAGGGTCAGCTTCAGCATCAGTCATTCCAATGAATATTCAGGATTGATTTCCTTTAGGACTGACTGATCTATCTCCTTGCAGTCCAGGGGACTCTCAAGTCTTCTCTAGCACTGCAATTCGAAAGTATCAGTCCTTCCAATGAATATTCAGGATTGATTTCCTTTAGGACTGACTGATCTATCTCCTTGCAGTCCAGGGGACTCTCAAGTCTTCTCTAGCACTGAAATTCAGAAGTATCAGTCCTTCCAATGAATATTCAGGATTGATTTCCTTTAGGACTGACTGATCTATCTCCTTGCAGTCCAGGGGACTCTCAAGTCTTCTCTAGCACTGCAGTTTGGAAGTATCAGTCCTTCAGCACTCAGGCTCTTTTATGGTCCGGCTCTCACATCTGTACATGACTACTGGAAAAACAGCTTTGGCAAGATGGACCTTTGTCAGGAAAGTAATGTCTCTGCTTTTTAATACACTGTCTAGGTTTGTCATAGCCTTTCTACCAAGGAGCGTCTGTTAGTTTCACTGCTACAGTCTCTGTCTGCAGTGATTTTGGAGCACAAGAAAATAAAGTCTATCATTGTTTCCATTGTTTCCCCATCTGCTTGCCATGAAATGATGGGACCAGATGACATGAACTTAGTGTTTTGAATGTTGGGTGTTACTCCAGCTTTTTCACTCTCCTCTTTCAACCTCCTCAAGAGGTTCTTTAGTTCCTTTTCACTTACTGCCATTAGAGTGATATCATTTGCATATCTGAAGTTGTTGATATTTCTCCTAGCAATCTTGATTCCTCCTTGTGATTCATCCTCCCTGGAAATTCACATGATGTACTCTGCATTTAAGTTAAATAACCAGAGTGAAAATAACCAGCCTTGATATACTCCTTCCCTTATTTTAAACCAGTCTGTTGTTCTATGTCCAGTTTTAACTATTTCTTCTTGACCTGCATACAGATTTATAAGGAGACCAGTAAGGTGATCTAGTATTCCCATCTCTTTCAGATTTTCCACAATTTTCTGTGATCCCCACAAAGACTTTAGCATGTTATGAAGCAGAAGTAGATGTTTTTCTGGAATTCTCTTGCTTTCTCTATGATGTAGTGGATATTGACAACTTGATCTCTGATTCCTCTGCTTTTTCTAAATCCACCTTGTACATCTAGAACTCCTCGTTTCATGTACATCTGAAGCCTAGCTTGAAGGATTTTGAACATCAGCTTGCTAACATGTGAAATGAGTGCAATTGTATGGTAGTTTGAACGTTGCTTGGCATTGCCCTTCTTTGGGATTTGAATGAACACTGACCTCTTCCATTCCTGTGGCTAATGCTGAGTTTTCCACATTTGCTGGCATATTAAGTGCAGTGCTTTAACAGCATCATCTTTTAGGATTTGAAATAGCTCAGCTGGGATTCTGTCACCTCTGCTAGCTTTGTTCATAGTAATGTTTCTTGACTTCATACTCCATGACATCTGGCTGTAGGTGGGTGACCACACCATCGTGGTTATCTGGGTCATTAGACCTTTTGTGTATAGTTCTTTTGTGTACTTTTGCACCTCTTGTTAATCTCTTCTGCTTCTGTTAGGTTCATACCGTTTCTGTCCTTTATTGAGCTCATCCTTACATGAAATGTTCCCTTGATATCTCTAATTTTCTCAGAGATCTTTAGCCTTTCCTATTCTATTGTTTTCCTCTATTTCTTTGCATTGTTCATTTAAGAAGGCTTTCTTATCTCTCCTTGCTGTTCTCTGGAACTCTGTATTCAGTTGGGTGTATCTTTCTCCTTTCTCCTTTGCCCTTTTATTCTCTTCTCAGCTATTTGTAAGGCCTCCTCAAATAACCACTTTGCCTTCTTACATTTCTTTTTCTTGGGGATGGTTTTGTTCACCACCTCTTGTACAGTGTTATGAACCTCTATCCATAGTTCTTCAGATACTATGTCTTTCAGATCTAATTCCTTGAATCTATTCATCACCTCACTGTATAATCTTAAGGGGGTTGATTTAATTCATACCTGAATGGCCTAGTGCTGCATTTTGGACTGTTTTATTTTTATCAGAAAATTAAGAATCTAGAAGCATTATGAAACAGTGTAAAATGTTTAAGTATGTATGGATGTTTGGAAATGAAATTTCTAAAGAAAAAATTTCTCATTTGGGCACAACATTTAACCTAAAACTAACTTAGAAGTGCTTCAAAAAGGTCTGAAGTAACATCTGTTTTTCTAAAAAAATTTAGATAATATCAGTTACTAAGATAATCATTTTCTAAAAGCATAGTAACTTAAATTTTAGAATCAGGACATTTTTTAATGCCAGGAATAACTATTTGGTCTAATTGCTCCACTTGAGTTTATGGAATAAAAATAAAATCCTTCACAGAATTGTTACATGATTTGCACTAAGTCATTAAGACAGTGATTAACAGAGTCAGGTTTAGGATCCTTGTGAAGTATTTTATTAATTCAGTATAAATGTTATCTTAGTTATTTGACCATTTGGCACATGTTTTTCCTTAATCCTTTTTAGTGAAAGTATTGCTTTAATCACATTTGGTTTGAAAGCTAGTTGGCACAACATGTTTAGCACCATAGATCTAGGAATCTCCCTTTTGAAAAAATATCCCACAGTTTTCAAGGACACCTTGGAAATTCAGCTTCATATTTGCCTCTTCATCGAACTGCTGCATATGGGCTAAGTTACACCAAAGAGGCACCAAAGAGTTAGACCTTATCATAAAGGGGTTTAAAGGGGTTTGCCAAAGAATGCTCAAACTACCACACAATTACACTCATCTCACATGCTAGCAAAGTAATGCTCAAAATTCTCCAAGGCTTCAATAATATGTGAACTGTGAACTTCCACATGTTCAAGTTGGTTTTAGAAAAGGCAGAGGAGCCAGAGACCAAATTGGCAACATCCGCTAGGTCATCGAAAAAGCAGGAGAGTTCCAGAAAAACATCTATTTCTGCTTTATTGACTATGCCAAAGCCTTTGACTGTGTGGATCACAACAAAACTGTGGAAAATTCTTCAAGATGGGAATACCAGACCACCTGACTTGCCTCTTGAGAAACCTGTATGCAGGTCAGGAAGCATGTCAGTTAGAACTGGACATGGAACAACGGACTGATTCCAAATGGAAAAGGAGTATATCAAGGCTGTGTATTGTTACTGTGCTTATTTAACTTATATGCAGAGTACATCATGAGAAACGCTGGGCTGGATGAAGCACAAGCTGGAATCAAGATTGCCAGGAGAAATATCAATAACCTCAGATATGCATATGACACCACCCATATGGCAGAAAGCAAAGAAGAACTAAAGAGCCTCTTGATGAAAGTGAAAGAGAAGAGTGAAAAAAGTTGGCTTAAAACTCAACATTCAGAAAACAAAGATCATGGTATCCAGTCCCATCACTTGATGGCAAATAAATGGAGAAACAGTGGAAACAATGGCAAACTTTATTTTTCTGGGCTCCAAAATCACTGCAGATGGTGACTGCAGCCATGAAATAAAGACACTTACTCCTTGGAAGAAAAGTTATGACCAACCTAGACAGCATATTAAAAAGCAGAAATGTTACTTTGCCAACAAAGGTCTGTCTAGTCAAGGCTGTGGTTTTTCCAGTGATCATGTATGGATGTGAGTTGGACTATAAAGAAAGCTGAGCACCAAAGAATTGATGCTTTTGAACTGTGGTGTTGAAGACTCTTGAAAGTCTCTTGTCCTGCAAGGAGATCCAACTAGTCAATCCTGAAGGAAATCAGCCCTGAACGTTCATTGGAAGGACTGATGCTGAAGCTGAAACTCCAATACTTTGGCCACCTGATGTGAAGAATTGACTCATTGGAAAAGACCCTGATGCTGGGAAAGATTGAAGACAGGAGGAGAAGGGGACAACAGAGGATGAGATGGTTGGATGGCATCACCAACTCAATGGACGTGAGTTTGAGTAAACTCTGGGAGGCCTGGCATGCTGCAGTCCATCATGTCACAAAGAGTCATACATGACTAAGCGACTGAACTGAACTGAAAGGGGTTTAAAGAAGTGCAGATAAAATACTTTTTGTTAATGTATCAAAGTCTATCTAATTCTTTCTAAGATTAAGCAAATTCTAGCAAAATGAAATGGGAAAGTGTGTCATGTCACAGAACTTGTTAGTCAAGTTCTCCTTCTCACCCCTGTGTATATTCAAAGAAAGGGTTTATGCTCTAGATTAATGACCTTTACCTACTCAGTTCACCAGGTAATTAAGCAGCACTTTACTTTCACTTTCATCCTATTCTCATTTTGACCTAGTTGCACTAGTGACCTTGTTCTCAGTTCAGTTCAGTCACTCAGTCGTGTCCGACTCTTTGTGACCCCATGAATAGCAGCACACCAGGCCTCCCTGTTCATCACCATCTCCTGGAGTTCACTCAGACTCACGTCCATCGAGTCCATGATGCCATCCAGCCATCTCATCCTCGGTCGTCCCCTTCTCCTCCTGCCCCCATTCCCTCCCAGCATCAGAGTTTTTTCCAATGAGTCAACTCTTCTCATGAGGTGGCCAAAGTACTGGAGTTTCAGCTTTAGCATCATTCCTTCCAAAGAAATCTCAGGGTTGATCTCCTTCAGAATGGACTGGTTGGATCTCCTTGCAGTCCAAGGGACTCTCGAGAGTCTTCTCCAACACCACAGTTCAAACACATCAATTCTTTGGCACTCAGCCTTCTTCACAGTCCAACTCTCACATCCATACATGACCACAGGAAAAACCATAGCCTTGACTAGACGGACCTTAGTTGGCAAAGTTAATGTCTCTGCTTTTGAATATGCTGTCTAGGTTGGTCATAACTTTTCTTCTAACCAGTTCACCTAAAGTCACTGCAGACAATGTATTGGTAATACATTGTTAAAATAACAGTGAACTGAAAGATTTCCTGTACCATTTCATTAAAAAGTTTTTATATTTCACTTATTTTTGTCCATTTTTCAGTTAAACTAATTTAATAAAACCCTCTTAAGCAAAAAATGTCCAGGTTTTATTAAAAGTTGACCAACATCAAAAAAACTATGAAAAATTTAAAAAGCTTTAAATATATTAAGAAAATGCTGAAAAAGAAATGTCATAAGTTTACAGAAGTCCATACCTGACTCTTGTACAGCAATGAAAGCTTTATATTGTCTCCAAACATTTCATGACGAAGGTCATAGGCAGAGACCCTTTCATAATGCTGGTGAAAGCTGAAAAATTGTAGTTTTGTTTTCTGAAAACTTATTAACCATTAAAACTGCTTTCCAATGTTTATTATTTTTAATCATAAAAGAATATAAATTGAAACTAATGTTGCTCTTTCATAAACTGCTTTTCCCCACTAATATTTTTATTTTCTTAATGTTAACTAGCCTGGCAACCATAGCTTATCAACAATATAGTATTTTACATAGATTTAAAATATTTTTAAGAAGTCATTAACTCTATTAGTATTTTAGAATTTATACCAATGAACTAATATTTATTGATGAACCATTATGTATTAGAGACCATGCTAGTCGGCCTATACTCATACTATCAGTAATGCATAACAAAATCAGTCTCTACCTTCATTGAGCTTTATAAATATTAGATAAATTATTAAAAGTATGATGAAGCCTGTTAAGGATATTGTGGGGCCTTATGAAGGACTATCTTTGAAGGTAATTTTAGAGTTTTAATTCAGATATGTTGTTTGAGTTTACTCTGAAATTAAAACTTAATTTTCAAACCCAGTCATTTCTTATCAGTTTGCTCAGAGCAAGCTAGTCTTTTAGTTTTCTCTTTTGGCAAATTCACTTTAGAGCCACCTGATACTAACAGTTAAGGTTTTGAAAGTAATACCTATCTAAGAAAAAAAAAGAAAACAATAAGAAATCAAATCTTAGTGTTTCATCATGAAAAAGAGAAATTAAAAATTCACAGATTAATTTGAAAATATCAGTAAAAGTTTGGAAACCTGTGCCTATCTTCAGTTCAATTCAGTCACTCAGTCGTGTCCAAATCTTTGTGATCCCATGAATCACAGCATGCCAGGCCTCCCTGTCCATCACCAACTCCTGGATGTAAGAAACGCCTCGGGAAGAAGGAACCACCCCTATGGACCGTTGAACAGGGCCTTTTATTGGGCGGTCGCTCTCGGGCAGAACTCCCGGGGGCGGGTAAGCAGGGGAGCGAGGGGGGTCTGTGAAGCAAAGGGAGTCAGCGGGCTAAAGGGAGTCTGCGGAGTCTGCGAGGTGTGAGGGGTGGGGAAGGGGTTTTATAGCCCGGGCGGGGCTCCCATATAAGGAAGAAAACGCGGGCTCAGCGGTGATTGGTGTTCAAGGGCTCCGTGTCGGCTCCTGATTGGTTGGCTTGGTTGCTGGCCCGTCTCCGTCTCCGGGGTGTGTCTGCAGCACCCTCTGCCGGGGCATGTCCCAACATGCCCGGGCATGCCTCAGCACGCCTGACCTTTCCCTGACCTTTCGTCCTGACCTCGCCCTGACCTTTCACCGGAGTTCACCCAAACTCTTGTCCATCGAGTCAGCGATGCCATCCAGCCATCTCATCCTCTGTCGTCCCCTTCTCCTTCTTCCCCCAATCTCTCCCAGCATCAGAGTCTTTTCCAATGAGTCAACTCTTCACGCCTCTCTTAGAACTTTCAAATTTGTTCCTCTATAATTGTTTGTATGACTTATGGCTTTGTTGCAAAAATAGTTGTGTCTTTCTGCCCTACTCAGTTGTAAACTTTTTGAATGCATGGTGATGGTACTTTTGGGATGGTGCCTGACTCATAGAAAATACTCAGTGAATATTTCTGAATAAGTGAAAGAATAAATACATTTTTAAGTAGATTGTATTATAGATATGAAATAATACTTAGTATATTCAACTTACATTTTTTTCTCTATTATAAATACTTCTGGAGTCTGTATTTTTTCTTCAGTGGCCCACCCTGCCTCTGACATTGAAAGTGTTAGATTTCTAAAGATGATCTTTTGCGTTACCCCAATATAGTAAAGGGTTTGTCATTACACCTGACTCCCAGCTGTGCTGGCTAAAAGAGGAGCCTGACTTTTGGAAAAGTCTCTTTTGCACATGGATACACACATGCATGTGCACACACACACACACACACACACATACTTTTAAGAGTTTAGTGCAATGTTAATTATCCATTTATTAAGTGATTGCTGATAATAGGTTAGATCATCAACCTTCCATGTAAGATGTTAATCAGTTATTCAAGTTAGGTTATGAAAACTGGGTAGAAAATGATAACAGATATGAAAAGGGCTATTTGATGAATGGTGAGGGAAAATAATGTGTGCTTGGTCACATTAGAAATTTACTACCTTAAGATAGGTCACTTTAAGATACCGCTTATTGAGATATGGTGTGATTGACCTTATCTAAGTTTTTTTTGCTTATCTTCATACCTGTCAGTAAGACAAACTACAGAGGCACACTGGTTGGTTATTTTCTTTGGTGAGAGGAAGAGTATGTTTTTTGAAGTTTCAGATTTACTTAAGGTAGTATTTTTAGGTCTGGATTTTGGTTTTTCCCCTCAATATTTTATATCTTTCAAAATAAAACACGATGACTTATTGATTATAAACATTTATGAAATGACCAACTGAATAAAATAGCAGGAAACAGCCATAGGAGTCTGACTACTCTGTGTTCATAACAAATAATAATACTAGGACAATTGAGTTATTTTGAATTTGGAAAACCATTAATTTATCTTACCTTTTATTTTTTTAATTTAATTTTTATGTCTCTAAGAAGATAGCCTGAAAGTTCATCAGATTCACCTAAATAAAAGTCATTTTACAGATGTTGAAGTATAATGCTGTATACCTGAAACTTATATAATAGAAAATAATAGTAGTAAACTTTTCAATTGAATAAGTAAATGAATCTCAGATCTTTTGTAAGGACACACACATTTTGTCAGTAATACTTATTGCTGATATCAAATATTTCTGACACTATGATTTATAAAACAGTTTATATTATCCCATTTAATCATAGTTAATATCCATTTTCTCACAGAGGAACTTAAAGATCTTTAATATGCCCAAGGTAAATGGCAGAAATAGAGATCCAGACCCAGGTCTTCTGGTTGGATTTTTCTCTATACTTCTGAGGACCATAAGTAAATGAATTTTGATTAAAAAATAAGATACACATTTCAGAATAAGAGTTCAAGTCATCATATTCCTCATGTATAACACTATTGGATAATACATTAGGGATATAGCTAACTGTAAGACATGGCCTCTAGTTGTTGGGTGTTCATAATCTATTTGAGAAAGTGGAAATATACATAAAAAGAATAACAGTACAAGATAGTATGTGTAAAATGAGTGGTTCAAGCTATAAACCGTAGAGTTTATAAACTATAGAGTAGGGGAGATTGCTGTGGATTGAAACTGTTAAAACTAGGAGTGACTGAAATGGCTGAAATGAGTTGTGCTGGAAGGGAACACATTGTTGAGCCAATAGAAGATAGGACATTGAAGACAAGGAAAGTAAGGAATGAAAAAGGAAGGTGGAGGAACACTAGAGACCTTGGAATTCTTTATACACTGTAGCGGAAGATCGTGGGAGGTATGGTCAGAGAGGAAGGTGAGGGTTTCATTGTAGAGAGATTTGAATGCAGGACTAGGATGTTAGGACTTTATTTTATACGTGATGTGAAACCACTCAAAGTTTTTTGTTTGAATATGGCATATTGAAAATAGCACATATTTTTTTTCATGGTCAAAGGGCCTAAAGATCAGAGCCTCCTTCATTCAATAATTTAAGAGCTAAGTAGTCATTGTCGTGATTAACATTAATTTTGAGGGGAGGAGGTGGGTTCAGGGGCTCTAGAGAGATGTATATGTTTGGAGGCGGATAGGAATCTCTGGTGGCAGTCTCCATTAGAGTTCTATAGATATGTGAAGTAATGCATATTAGGAAGAAGGGAGGAAATGTCCATAGCTATGAGATAATAATAAATTCCTAATAAAATGAATTATAAACCTAAAACATTATTTTTAAAACCATTGAGATTTAGATGTTTAACCATCAAAGACTTAACACATTATTGACCCAGGGATTTTTGCAGAAACTAACACCTGTGACCAGCTATATGTTATATAAGTGAATATTGAAACATCTCCAGTCAATAGTGTTCGGGTGACAAAGACATATTAATAAATCTCTGGTCAGTAATAGATGTTTACCAGGTAGATGAACTTGTGGGGCTTAGGCAGTTTAACCAACAATGCCATTTTATTTCGCCTTTGAGAGTACCCAGGATGGCCAACTCTGAGGCATTCTCATGTCTGAACTCCTGCTGCCAAGCTCCTGCAGTTCTTCTGTCAGACAAGAAGAAGTGTGGCTTTCTGTGGAGCCACCTTTCACAATAACCAAGCTTGTATAAAGATTCCTCATTTTCTAGATGCAGTGAACCCAATTAGAACTTGAAATTCATCCCACAGCTCTCCTACTCACTATTTCAGCCATAATAAATTAATTGGCAATAGTTTTTTTTTTCTTTATTTCCTTGAAATAGTGAAAGACATATTGTTGTGACAAAGAAACTGATGATAATATTAAAAACTGAGAATTCTGGATGTGGAATCTTAGGAAAAAAAAACCAAAAAACTCTTCAGTCAGTATCAAATTCAATATTCTTCTGCCTGGATTTGAAAGCTTGCAAATTTGTTGAGTGTATCTCTGTATATATTTTTTTCATCCAACCCTTCCCTGCATCCCATACTTAACCAATCTCGTTTCCTGCATCTTTTTCTCTCATGAACATTCCTCTATATAGTCCACATTTCTTCTCATTTCCCTTTTAACATTTGTCATGCTTTCCAACTCTATTCAGATTCTTCCTCGCAGCTAAAATGATTATGTATTAAGTAAACTTCATGTAAATTGATTTTTTCCCATAAAAATGGGATGTAAAACTTGTAAGTGAAGACTTTGTCACCCTTAAAATGTGTAAAGTTATAAATAATATGGGCTTCCCAGGTGGTGCACTGGTAAAGAATCCACCTGCCAATGCAGGAGACTCAAGAGACTTGGGTTCAATCCCTGGGTCAGGAAGATCTGCTGGATAAGGAAATGGGAACTCACTCCAGTATTCTTGCCTGGAAAATTCCATGGACAGAGAAACTTAGCAGGCTACAGCCCATGAGGTCCCAAAGAGTCTGACACGACTGAGCACAATGAGCATGAATAATACAGACATTTTGGAGGCTCCATAAAGTTTGACTTTGTGTGGATGTGGTTCAGACACCTTCTGTTGTATGTAAAACACCTTTGCTTGGTTTGAGACCCAGAATCAATGTTCAAGGCATCTGGGGTCAGAATAATGTATCCAGCCTTGAGACCAAATGAAATGTGAGGACCAAACATGAGCACAAGTAGTGGATAGAGGTGGGATGGCTTCAAATTTGAGGAATGCTTGAAATGATCAATTAATAATATGTAAGTACCAGAGATTGGAGTAGCACCTCTTTTTTTTCTGGTTTCTGAAATTGCAGGGTGAAGAGGAAAGGATAGGATGGAAATTTTTCCTTTTAAAAGTCTATATAATTATCAAAACTTCATTTAAAGCCATATATAAATTAAGTGAATCTATTACATTATGATTTGCTATTACATTTAAGTAGTAAGGGCTTCCCTGATGGCTCAGTTGTAAAGAATTTACCTGCAATGCAGGAGACACGGGTTCCTGCATTCCTGGGTCAGGAAGATCCCCTGGAGGAGGAAATGGCAACTCACTTTGGTATTCTTGCCTGGAAAATTCCGTGGACAGACCAGCCTGGTGGGCCACAGTCCAAAGGTTCACAAAGAGTTGGACATGACTGAGCACTCACTCATGTATGTAGTAAACTGAAGGGAAAGCTGTTTCTCATGGTGCAAAAACAAACCAAAAGAAGGATCAGTTCAGTTCAGTTCAGTCGCTCAGTCGTGTCCGACTCTTTGCGACCCCATGAATTGTAGCACGCCAGGCCTCCCTGTCCATCACCATCTCCCGGAGTTCACTCAGACTCAACGTCCATCGAGTCAGTGATGCCATCCAGCCATCTCATCCTCTGTTGTCCCCTTCTCCTCCTGCCCCCAATCCCTCCCAGCATCAGAGTCTTTTCCAACGAGTCAACTCTTCACATGAGGTGTCCAAAGTACTGGAATTTCAGCTTTAGCATCATTCCTTCCAAAGAACACCCAGAACTGATCTACTTTAGAATGGACTGGTTGGATCTCCTTGCAGTCTAAGGGACTCTCAAGAGTCTTCTCCAACACCACAGTTCAAAAGCAACAATTCTTCGGCGCTCAGCTTTCTTCACAGTCCAACTCTCGCATCCATACATGACCACAGGAAAACCCATAGCCTTGACTAGACGGACCTTAGTCGGCAAAGTAATGTCTCTGCTTTTGAATATGCTGTCTAGGTTGGTCATAACTTTTCTTCCAAGGAGTAAGCATCTTTTAATACATTTGGTTTAACCAGTAAATAAGTTTATATGTAGCCCCTTTTCCTTGTGACAGTGTTACAGTGGTCTACATTGTAATTGTGAAGAGAAATGTAGAAAAATGGAGCAGTGAACTGAACTAAAACTCTTGGTTATACAGAACTCAAGTTCTTTGTGATACATCATGGTCATCACCAAGAAGTTTAAACTGTAGAAATAATGATAGTAAATTATTGGATTAGGTTTTCCCACATATACAGTTGTCAACTAAATATTTACTGGCAAGTATAAAATAATTCAGTAACCTGTTCTATAAGCTTGAAGAAGTCCCAGCTGTATGTCCTTGAAGGTGTCCCAGTCACCCACTCATATCAAACCTTCACTTTAGACAAATATAAAGATTCCTGAGGTAGGAATGGCAGGT
This sequence comes from Capricornis sumatraensis, assembly GCF_032405125.1. NCBI lineage: Eukaryota > Metazoa > Chordata > Mammalia > Artiodactyla > Bovidae > Capricornis > Capricornis sumatraensis. Next base: position 82,493,774 of record NC_091077.1, read on the forward strand.
TTTCATGGCATCAGACAACTGTAATCATCCAGAAGTCACAACTAGACAGAAAACTACTTGACGATTTAGGAGAGTACATCATCTCTAAGAATAAACAGACCTCATTAAATTCTTATAACCTGTCCATAAAATGGAGGGAGTATCTTTAGCCAATCTGTGTATCTAAAATGCCTCTGCTTTTACTCATGAGAGCTCATATGCAGTATTCATCCACTTGTTTTCATGACTTGTTTTCACCAATAGATACACATTTTTGTCATTAGTTGTTGACACGCAAATAACAAAGGTGCCTCTAGTAGCCTCCTTAAGTATATGGACTTTATTATTAGAATCCCACAAAATTGTTCCTGGTCTGTGATTCTTGTGTAGATGCAACACTCTTACTAATACACACCTTTAATCACATTGCATTTTAAAGTAAATTCTTGGCATTATAAAAATAATATAACCATTCAACATATAAAATACCCTGTTGAGTGCCAAAGTGTAAGTTGTTATCTGGAGTTTTGGAATTAATGGCAGAACTTTTATGTAACTTTATTTAAAAAAAATTCACCTTATGTTTTAATTTAAACTTAACATTCTTTCCTCATAAATGTCCAACATGTAATTAAATGAAATCTTTCTCCATTTTACAAGTCTATCTACAATTGAAACATCCTCTAACTCTGACACTTCTGCTAGTTTTATTCATGGACAAGATTGTACTTTGTTGATTGCTTATGCAGTTGATTAAACCCTGTATGAGAGCTGACTGGGTAAGAAATCAGGAAACCAGAATTATCTTACTTAGTCATCTCATAGCTTTATAAGAATAAAGGAATCATTCAGCTGGAATATGTTCAGAGAAACATTTTTTTAAATTTATCTTTCTTTACTCCCCATACATTTAAATAAAATAATGTATAAGAAATCAACTAGAACTTATGTGTCTTTAAGCATGTTTGGAAAGTAAAATATGCTTTGATGGGCATATTTTATCAAAAAATAATTTACCCACCAGGCAGAAATATTTTTTGATTGTCATAATGATAAAATATAAAAGCAAAAGCTGTGTGATTTGGGCAAGTTTCTTAACTTCTCTAAATTCTTAGTTTCCTCATAAGTAAAATGAAGTTCACAGATTTAAAGATTAATAAGATAATATTTTAAAAACCCATAGTAATGTGTCTAGCACTGCATTCTCAAAAATGGTAGTTATATCCAGGAACAAAAAAAAAAAACATTTCTAGAGAGGGACCAGTAGTGTCCGAGTGATGTCAGGCCACTCAGAGAAGCTTGGACTACATAGAATGAGGACCCAAAATGCAGCGTTTTCTAGAATGTGACACAAGCATGCCTGAACAACTATTTACCCTGCAAACTAACACACTAAAATTAATAGAGCTTTGGGAGAAAACGTTAAGGTTTGGGCAGAGCACTTAAAATCTATGTAGTTTTACATTATTGTTGTTAGTTCTCTAGTTATAATCCTAACAAAAATATTAACACTATCAGGAGATCTGTAACCTTTTCACCAAACGTCACAGTCAGCTAAACCTTTGGGTCATCACAGTTCCTCTTAAGCGAAAGAGGTGGGAATTACTGAACACATTTGATTACGCTAGTTTCATCAAAAAGTTAAATGTCTGAGTGGAGATACAGGGAGAAATGTCTTCACAGATTCTTCAGTTCTGATTGCATCTTTGCAGAGAGCTTAACTTTTGAAAAGTGTAGGGTTCTTGATTTCACTAAACCAGCCCCTTTTTTAGTGCTAAAGTGATGGACTTATATAGGATTTTTAGCCCTCATTTGTACTTTTTAAGGCTTTTATACATTGCTAAGATTTTCTTTTTCATTGTGATGGAAGCTTGCTCCTGATCACTTTAAAACATTAACAAGCTGGGAAAAAAATCACATGAACCAACAGGACAATCCAAAGTCCAAATTATGTTGATATTGTTCATTATTTACCGATAACAGAGGAGCTCTTTTATTTTACAGAAAAATGTGTGATAGCAGAATATACTATGTATTGAGTGAAAGAATATTCTGAATTCCCCTTAAGCTCTTTGCAATTAAGTTGTTGATAGAAAAAAAAAAGGGACTATAAATCAAGCATATTTCTTTTGTTGCTTATATTTCGTGTATATCAAATATTTTTTAGGGTAATTTAGTGGGTTAGCCATATTAGCAATATGTTAGTACTTTCTTCCATTTTTCTTGTATTTATTCCCTATAGTTGGCTGAGAAGTTTATGAAAATTATCTCTAGATCACTAATGGAAGTCCCCATTCCTGCTGATAATTGTTGTTTTCCTATCAGTTTGATTCATTATCCCGGTAGTATGCAGTATCTCCCCCCAACCTCTTTAGATGTGCCTCTAATTCACTTCTTTTAAGCATTTCAGAAGTTGTTGCTCAAGATAGGCAAAGACCATTTTGATCAAGTTGTTCCATATATACAATATATTTTAGGTTTTATATTGGCATTGAAATATTACATACTAACTACTCTTTTCATCAAATTGAATAATCTTTTTTTATTTATTTTTAATTGAACAATGATTGTGTTGGTTTCCACTATACCTCAACATGAATCAGCCATAGGTATACTTGTGTTCCCTCCCTCTTTAACCTCCCTTCCACCTCCCACCGCATCCCACCCCTCTAGGTTTTTACAGAGCTCCGATTTGAGTTACCTGAGTCATACAGAAAATTCCCATTGGCTCTCTGTTTTACATATGATAGTATATCTGTTTCCATGTTACTCTCTCCATTCATCCCACCCTGTCCTTCCTCTCCCCACCTGTGTGTCCATCAGTCTGTTCTCTCTGTCTGCATCTCCATTGCTACCCTGCAAATAGGTTCATCAGTACCATCTTTCTAGATTCCATATATAGGTGTTAATATATGATGTTTATTTTTATCTTTTACTTCACTGTGTCTAATAGGTTCTAGGTTCATTCACCCTGTTACAACTGACTCAAATGTGTTCTTTTTTATGACCAAGTAATATTCCATTGTATACATGTACCAAAGCTTCTTTAACCATTCGTCTTTGGATAGGGATCTAGGTTGCTTCCATGTCCTAGCTATTGTAAACAGTGCTGCAGTGAACATTGGGGTACATGTGTCTTTTTCAGTTTTCATTTCCTCAGGGTGTATGCCTAGTAGTGGGATTGCTGGGTCATATGTAGTTTTATTCCTAGTTTTTTAAGGAATCCCCATATTGTCTTCCATAGTGGTTGTATCAATTTACATTCCCACCAATAGTACAAGTGGTTTCCTTTTTCCCCACACCCTCCTCAGCATTTATTGTTCATAGGTTTTTTTGATGATGTCCATGCTGACCTGTGTGAGGTGATATCTCATTGTAGTTTTCATTTTCATTTCTGTAATACTGAGCAATGTTGAACATCTTTTCAGCATCTTTTCATGTGTTTGTTAGCCATCTGTTTGTCGTCTTTGGAGAAATTTCTGTTTAGGTCTTTTGCCCACTCTTTGATTGGGTTGTTTGTTTTCCTGGTATTGACTTGTTTGAGCTGCTTGTATATTTTGGAAGTTAATCCTTTGACAGTTGTTTCATTTGCTATTATTTTCTTCCATCCTAAGAGTTGTCTTTTCACCTTGTTTATAGTTTCCTTTGTTGTGCAAAAGCTTTTAAATTTAATTAGGTCCCACTTGTTTATTTTTGTTTTTATTTCCATTACTCTAAGAGGTGTGTCATAGAGGATCTCACTATGATTTATTTCAGAGAGTAGTCTGCCTGTGTATTCCTGTAAGAGTTTTATAGTTTCTGGTCTTACATTTAGGTCTTTAATCTCTTTTGAGTTTATCTTTGTGTATGGTGTTTGGAAGTGTTCTAATTACATTCTTTTACATGTAGCTGTCCAGTTCTCCCAGTACCACTTATTGAAGAGACTGTCTTTTCCCTATTTGTATGTTCTTTGTCAAAGATAAGAAATCTGAATAAATTTATAAAAATAGTTTTGCTCTATTTTAATTGTGCCACTTTATATAGGTGCTAAAGCAGCAAATTGATACTGTACTAAAAAATGCATAATTTTTATGTGATTTTATTTTAGCTACTGTAAAAAGAGATGATTCCATTATTTCAAGTCCTGATATCCCTGATATTGCACCAAGTAGAAAGAGGAGGCAGCGAATGCAAAAAAATCTGGGGACAGAACCTAAAATGGCCTCTCAGGAGCAACAGCTTCAAGAAAAGGAAACGTAAGTCATCTTATTCTTTGCTAAGTAGTGAGGTGACATTAAAACAATCTATATAGTCTTCAAATTATCTTTTTATTTCTGAACTTACTTCAGGCTATTTTTAGAACAAAACTAATGATTTTGGAAATTATAAAGTGTTTGGATCAATGCATTTTCTCTGGTGTTTAGTTAATTCCTATTAAAATTTAGAGCAGATGTGCTAAAAATATAGCAAATTTTTTTCTTGTGGTTTTTATGGATTAATTAGAAGTGGCATGCTTAGTCATTCAGTAGTGTCAGACTCTTGGCAACTCCATGGACTGCAGCATGCCAGGCTCCTCTGTCCAAGGGGATTCTCCAGGCAAAAATACTGGAGTGGGTTGCCATGCCCTTCTCTAGGAGAAATGGCATGTAGGGTACTAAAAAATATTAGAATCCAGCTTGTGTTCACTAAAGTATTTTGATCTAATTTACTGCTTTGAAGAGACTCATAGAACATTCAACTTAGCCACTTGATTTGATTCTGCTTGATACTTTTTCAAGTAAAATGTCTCTTGCTAGTCATCTGCTTATTTCTCTTAGATTTTGGAATTATACACTGAATTTGTGCTGCTTTTCACTTTTTGGTTCAGACTGTCCTCCTTCAGTAAACATCCCAAATTGGTTGTCATGAGTTGAGATGTTAGGATAACGAACATTTCATTGAGGCAAAAAGTCTGCATCAAACAGATTTTTTCTCAGTTTTTATTTTGAATATGGCAAATATAGTCCATGTGAATAAAAATTGTTGAAGTCCTCAAGAACTTTTGAAAGTGTAAAGGTATCCTGAGAGCATGAATTTTAGGATTCTGATATAGACAAAGAGGATGACAAGGCAGGCACAGTCTATATCTTGAAGAAACTGAGCCTGACAGGAGAGACGTTTCAAATTTCTTGCATAAAAGAATCCGTTGTACAGTTAATAGTAGTATTGTTTTGTTTGTCTGTTTATCATTGGGTTTTGTGTTTATGGTCGCATTACCATGGCATAATTAACCCTTATATCTGACTAAACTTAGCTGGGAAGCCTGACTTCATTACTTGTTTTCAATTTTAAGCATCTGCTGGATTTCAAACATTTTTTGTCAGACCGTTGCAATGATATTTCCTCTGTCTCCTGCAGTAGCCTCTCAGTAGATTTTGCATTCATTGTATGACTACCACATGATTTCACATCGTCTAAGGAAGTGCATAGTAGATACAGTTTTTTGTTGAGAATAAATAATTTTGACTATGACTTGCCCACATTCATTGATTCATCCATTCGTGTATCTTTCTTTTATGTTTACATGCTGAGCAAACTAGATACAGCCCCTGATGTCGTAAAGCTTAGTCTATGTGAGAGAAAACAAACGTTATTCCTAGATATGAGGAGTACAGTAGTGGAGTAGAGAGCAGAGATTTAGGCAGAGGAAGCAGCCTGTGAGCACGTACATAAGGGGGACTGTGTGAGGGCTGTGGGAATGGAGGTGGCACAGAACGGGGGGGGAGTACAGTGAGGCTGAGGCTACTCAGAGGCCAGTCCCTTATCAAGGGACCTTGATAAGAATTAAGCTTTTTCTCATGTATATGACAGCATTTCTGTTTCGCACATCACAGAGGACTTTTCTTCTTAGGTTCCCTTGCTTTTTGCTTTTTGAGTTATTGAAATATTAGATTCACTAGGTATCTCTGATATTTCAGTCATTATAGTGTCTTCTTACATATAGTCATTTAAACTCATATAAAGCTATTACACTTCATTTCGTTTTCATTTTTTAGCTCTGCTTTCAAACTGCTAAATGTTGTACAGTTTTGGATTCTCAATAATAAAACTCATTCTTTTGAAACACAGGAAACTAGAAAATTGAAAACATACTGAAACTTATGTAGAGTACTCACAGGGATAATAGTTTAATTTGGCATGTGTTAGCAGTCCTGAGGTGCAGAATTGTACTGACATTTTGCCTTTTTCTTTTTCCTTTGGTAAATATACATTTTTTTTTCAGGAATATTTTCAGATCTTTTGATGATTTCCTGTTTTTAATAGGACTCTGAAATCCTTGAGTCTGGTATATATTGATAAATATTCATTAAAAATTTGAGTGTGACTAATCCATTCAATATGATTTTACTTGGGGAGCCCTCATCCTGTTCTGTTGAATAGCATCAACACTAAGAGTTATTATTCAGTATAACCATGTGCTGTACACTCCCTGCTATTTACTATCTTACATCACTTGAAATTATGATTTGTAGAGTTGTTTGGTATGTCCTTTTAATTTCACATATTTAACAAACTGCACCAGGTGGCAAAGACTATAGAGTCTGTGAAATTATTTTCATCCTTATACATACTTTATTAATATCATTATATAAAATTCTGAGTGTAAATAAAAACATTGCAAAATTATTTTCTATAAATATACAATGGCACAGTATGTATCTAAATTAACACTATATTCACTTAGTTTAAATTATTAATGCTTTTTCATGTAATAACTAAGAAAGAATTTTCATTTCAGGTTTTTCTAAATTTAGGGTCTCTTATTTTTTCAACATCCTGAAAAATCTAATATAATAAAAGTCTACTAATGCCATTGTGTTGGTATGACATAAAACCACTGTGACTAGGTAGACTAGTTGTGTTATTTTAACAAAATGAATGACCCAGTCGTTATTCACTTATTTGTCTAAATTGAGTCAGTGTCCCAACCTTATTGAAATAAGCAGTCAGTTAACAAAATTAGCCAACTAACAAAATGCTCAGCCCAAATGATTTGATCAACACTTTAATGTCTGTAACTTCTTCAACTATTTCAGCCCATTTCTTCCCACCTAGAAATTATGCTTTACCTTCTAATAGCTGTTCTGTTTCTTTTCTGTATAGATTCTCTTTATCAAAAGCAAATTACTTTTAAGAGATACTGAAATTAGTATCTGAACAAGAGACCTATAAATGAAAACTTTGTCTCAGAGTCAGGGCTCCAGATCCTGGGAGAGGTGGCTAAGAAGAGAGCCAAACCCAAGTTACAGCCAAATAAGTTTGTGCTAGAGACCAAGACAAGGAGCCAAACACCAGGCTACACCATACAGACCTAGTTACCAGAACCTGGGTATAAAGTTCTTAATAGAGCAGGAACAAGGATTATTGCAAATCTCAAGCAACTTTAACTTAATTAAAGCATTAGCTTCTGTGGTCAAAAGAGCTGCTAAATATATAGGTAAGAAAAAAATGCCTCTAGCTCTGAGATTTGGATAAGTGAGGAAAGAAAGTCAGATGTTTATTGAAGTTAAATTGATATTGAGTACAGAAGTTATTCTTTATGGTATCATTTACAGACTTCATTCTATACAGTTATATAAATAAAAGTGAAAGTGAAGTCATTCAGTCGTGTCTGACTCTTTGTGACCCCGTGGACTGTAGCCCAGCAGGCACAAAGGGTTTCATATTCAAATAAGTTTTTAAATTGCTGCATACCATATCACAACAAACTAGGAAAATTCTTCAAGAGATGGGAATACCAGACCACCTTACTTGCCTCCGGAGAAATCTGTATGCAGGTCAAGAAGCAACAGTTAGAACCAGACGTGGAACAACAGACTGGTTCCAGATTGTGAAAGGAGTATGTCAAGGCTGTATATTGTCACCCTGCTTATTTAACTTATATGCAGAGCCCATCATACAAAATGCCGGGCTGGATGAAGCACAAGCTGGAATCAAGATTGCTGGGGATATATCAATAACCTCAGATACTCAGATGACACCACCCTTATAGCAGAAACCAAAGAAGAACTAAAGAGACTCTTGATGAAAGTGAAAGAGGACAGTGAAAAAGTTGGCTTAAGGCTTAACATTCAGAAAACTAAGATCATGACATCTGGTCCCATCACTTCATGGCAAATAGATGAGGAAACAATGGAAACAGTGAGAGACTTTATTTTGGGGGGCTCCAAAATCACTGCAGATGGTGACTGGAGCCATGAAATTTAAAGACGCTTGCTCCTTGCAAGAAAAGCTATGACCAACCTAGACAGCATATTAAAAAGCAGAGGCATTACTTTGCCAACACAGGTCTGTCTAGTCAAAGCTGTGGTTTTTCCAGTAGTCATATGTGGATGTGAGAGTTGGACTATAAAGAAAGCTAAGTGCCGAAGAATTGATGCTTTTGAACTGTGGTATTGGAAAAGATGCTTGTGATTCTCTTGGACTGCAAGGAGATCCAACCAGTCAATCCTGAAGGAAATCAGTCCTGAATATTCATTGGAAAGACTGATGCTGAAGCTGAAACTCCAATACTGTGGCCACCTGATGTGAAGAACTGACTCACTGGAAAAGGCCCTGATGCTGGGAAAGATTGAAGGTGAGAGAAGAAGGGGATGATGGAGGATGAAATGGTTGGATGGCATCACTGACTCGATAGACATGAGTCTGAGCAAGCTCCAGAAGTTGGTGATGCAGCCTGGCATGCTGCATTCCATGGGATTGCAGAGAGTCGGACACAACTAAGTGACTGAACTGAACTGATATAGCTCCCATGCTCCCTTATGCTCCAACCCCTAAAACTTTATAGTTTATATATTAATGAAGATTTATATATTAAAGGATCTAAAAAGTCCATAGTAAATTATTCATTTGACTTGTTTAATCACTGTTCAAAAGTACTTGACGCATAGTACCCTCATGCAGTCCACCTCCCTCTCTCCCAAAAAGGGCTTAGTGACAGTCCAAGAGATAGCATTATTTGGGGCCATAGCTTGGGATATGAACTCTCAAAATTCTCAAACATTAGTGATTTTAAATATATAAGAAACTTCCAACCTTAATTAGAGTTTTGGGCATTACATTTATCTCAAGAATGAAATTTTAGTTTGTATATTGGAGACCTTCTTCCCCACCTCCCAATCTTCCCATAAATCTACTACTCATCCAACTGTTTGATCATCTAGGAGCAGCAGGGTTATTTTCTAAGAGAATTTTAGTGATTGGAACCAATTTGTACACCTCTAAAGGAAGGAGTTCAACATTCTCAACTGCAAGATGAAACCATTAAAATAGTTTGGGCCAAAAGTACAATAGAATACTTGTATAGTCTTTAGATAATTTTATATACTCTTTATTCCTGTATGATAGCAAGTAAAAATATATATGTTCACATATCTCAGGCGTGATTTTGTCTTCTTTGTGATGGATGTCTTCTGAAAACACAAGCGTTCTACAACATTCTTCCAAACAACCTTAACATATTGTGAATTTGTAACTTTTCACAGATGTTGCTTCTTGAACTAAAAGGAAGAAGTTTTAACTGTGTGTTCTGAATCAACCTTTCAGTAGTCCCATTTAGTAGCTGTGTAGCTGCAATATTTTAGGTGATTGGTGGGTTGTAAATCACGTGTGTGTGTACATTCATGCAAACACATGCACACCCCTAGGTTAAGTTCATGATTTAATTATGCATGGTTGCATATATTATCATAGTCCGTGGGGCTGCACAGAGCAGGAAACGATGCAGCACATCTTAGCAGGTATTTCTTCACTTCTTTGGAGGGGAATGTGGTAATGTATCGCCACCACTGATACATTTTATATAAGATACAGTCTACTACTCAAAGAAGCTCAGTTATTGCCTTTTTATACTAGAAGCTAACAGTGTCATCTTGGATGAGATTGTACAATCCATGTACTTCTGTTTAGAGAAATAACTATACACATCAGGCTTTCCTGGCTCTGACCCAAAGTTCTCATTTTATACTCTGAGGGCAAACTTCTCTGTTACTCCACGTATCTCTTGACTTCCTGCTTTTGCATTCCAATCCCCTATAATGAAAGGGACATCTTTTTTGGTGTTAGTTCTAGAAGTTCTTATAGGTCTTCACAGAACCGTTCAACTTCAGCTTATTCAGCATTAGTGGTTGGGTCATAGACTTGGATTACTATAATGTTCAATGATTTGCATTGGAATCAAACCAAGATCATTCTGTAATTTTTGAGACTGTACGCAAGTACTACATTTTGGACTTTTTGTTGACTATGAGGGCTACTCCATTTCTTCCAAGGAATTCTTGCCCACAGAAGTAGATATAGTGGTGATCTGAAATAAATTTGCCCATTAATTAAATTCTTGTTCATTAATTAAATTTGACCACATCCAGTTTACCTTGATTCATGGACTTAACATTCTGTGCAATATTGTTCCTTACACATTGGACTTTACTTTCTCCACCAGACGCATGCACAGCATGGTGCTGTTTCTGCTTTGGCCCAGCCTCTTCATTCTTTCTGGAGTTATTTCTCTGCTATTCCCCAGTAGCATATTGGACACCCACCGACATCAGGGGAGGGCGGGGCTCATCATCCAGTGTTGTATCCTTTTGCCTTTTCATACTGTTCATGGGGTTCTTGAGGCAAGAATACTGGAGTGGTTTACCGTTGCTTAACCTTTAGAGATGTCTTTTTTTCTCTGATATTTATTGATTATTGGCATTTCATCTTTTGTTTATTATCTATCTATAATCTCAGCTAATTTTCAGTGGAGGTCTTTGTGCCCTACTGCTTCATTTAAAAATGTTAATTTTATGTTGCCCAGAGTATCATTTGCCTTTTAATTATTATTAATGACATTTTGTATTTATATGAGTTATTAGGCAAATCCATCTCTCAATAATAATAATATTTAACATTCATTGAATACTTATGATATAGACATTGTGGTAAACTCTTTATATTCCTTTTATATGTTTCACTAAACTATGCTCATTTTATAGATTAGGAAGATTAAACCTAGAGATATTAGATAACTTGCCTGAAGACAAAGCTACATATGTGATTTTGAATGTAGGATCATCTTATTCCAAATACCATACTTTTTAGCTTCTTTATTATACTGGATGATAATAACTGATATTTAGTTTGAATACTGTGTGCCAAAAGTTGTGTTAAGCAATTAACTTCCTTTAATTTATTTAATTCTTACAACAACTCAATGAGTTAGGGCTCTGTATTTTAAAAGGTCAGTAAATGTGAGATGCAGTGACTTTTGACTGCTTGTTTCTGCAGTACACACTAGAGATAGGACTGCGTCTGTGAGTATAGAGAGTGGTTTGGTAATACCTCCTGCCTGCCTTTCAGCATGGATGTGAGGGTTCGATGAGATCCCATGTATGTAGCACTATCTAAGTAGTAAGCTCTAGGAATATGATGCATTGTTATTTTTAAAGCACTGTTTTCCCTGGGCTTTAGTCTAAATCTTGGAAATCTGTTCCTGGAAAGTAAACTGTATTTATGGAGTTTTTAAACCTTTAGTGTTTCCTTTCCTCATAATTCTCATGGAAATGAGGATTTCCAATAACCTTCTATGTGTTAACTCAACAAATCTCCTTTCTGCCATTTAGCAGTCAATAAGATAATATTAAAGGACAATAACCAAATTAGAAGACCAGGTTTTAAAAGCAAATGGGAAGAAAGGAAGAGAGGAAGGGAGGAAAGAAGAAAAAAAGAAATGTGGGGGAAGGGAGAGAGGGAGTAAGGGTAGAAAGAAGGATTTATGTTTTATATATATTTAATTTCTAACTCATTCAAAAATTTACTCATTTTAACAATTTATTTATTTACATCTGCCAATATAGAATATGGTAGTTGACTAGCCTGTTCTTTCAAAAAGAATATGTAAAATAATTATGTTCCAATGAAATAAATAAATTAATTTTTAAAAAACCTGTTTTCATGTTTCTGCCTTGATTCTTAAGAAAATACCTAACAATTTATTGTGTGCTTTTTTTTCTAGTTTAAACCTCAGTATATTTGATGTGTGTGTGCATGTGTGTATTTAATTTTTATGGATAATATAATTCATCAGATTCAAATATCTAATTCTTGAAGATTTTCAGTAACTGAACTTTAAACTTCTTCAGTGTCAAGTTAGGGACGTTAAATGTTTGTGCAGTTGCTATATGTTTACTTTGGTCATCATTAGCAAACCTCATTTTTTGCACAACTTTAATTTTATCATAATGTTTATCTTAGTTGCAAAAGTAAATACAGTGGTGGTTTTAAAACGAGATAGGTTTTTATTAGCTTCACTGAGTGTTTACCTAACTGTTCAGGCCGCGGTTTTCACTTTCCTTGCTGCGCGATTTGATTAATGGCCCCCTGGACTTGTTCCAGAATATACTGATTATGGTCAGTACATTTCAAAGATGATTTATTAATTGTGTTTGCAACTCAAAATAATTAAGTAAAGATTGATCATATGCATTATTATAGGTTTGCCAATAAAGTCAGCAATTACACTTTATGATAAAGGTTGCCCAAATGGCCATTTTTTAACTATACAGAAAGGACAAAATATTAATATTTAAAAAATATATACAGTATCAACCACAGTGTTGTGGCCTTTTACATCATGATTATTAAATATGTGAGAAGCTTAGTCTTATAAGAACATGTACTTTAAGTTCTTTTTTAACATAATTTCAAAATAATATGTTTCAATGGAGATTACATAGATGTTTAAATACAGTATTTCCATGTTTATAACTCATTCTGGAAACAACCCTTACTACAATTCCCTCAGGCTATTATAAGCATTTAGATTTCAAATAGTGACAGACTTGGATTTCTGTTTTTAAAAAATTTTAATAGGGAGCTGTTATAATCCTTCTGTGTTTTAGGTAGAGGGACTTTATCACATATTTCATATATATTACGTTTCTATCACTTGAAAGACTTTCTCCCATAAAATTTTTCTAAATTTAACTTGACAGTAGTTATTGTTTCAGACATTTTAAGTACTCTGTCAACACAGAATAATGTGTAAATATTCATTATACCTGGTCAAAGGGGTTATTAATCAAAGGAAATGACTCCTTGTTCGTAATTTATACTTTAATATTGAAAGAAATAGAGATATATTTATTTTTTCTTATTTGGCATACTATATTCAAAATTTGTTTTAACTGAAATTGTATAACTTAAATCATCTACCGTGATCTGTAACTAGATGTTAAATAGATATTTCTTTTGTATTAAAACATAAACTAAGTAAAATATTTTATCAAAATAGAATTGAAGACTGTTTCATGTTCTAAGCTTGTGTGAAAGTATAAACTACCCATGTCAAAATAAGAAAAGAGAAACTCACAAGTAATTGAGATCTTGGCAAACAGTAAAAACATCAAATATGAGAACAAAGAAATAAGAAATGAATAAACACAAAATCTAAATAAATTAAAAGTATATAACCATTCATAAGCATTATTTCATGATTTTGTTCAATTTTGGTAAGCAGGTTCCTCCCTATCAGGAACAGAATGTTAAAGTAAATGTGTGGAGAAACAGTCTGAAAGATGCATAGAAATGTAGATTAAACTAGCAAAGTGGACAGAATCTGGGACTCCAATGCTAAGCTGATTTACTTGAATTTCTTTTATGAATGCAACAATGACTTGCTAAACATTTTGAGCTAAAGGATAGGAAAATGAGCTGCACTTTAGGCAATTTTTTCTGGAAACCGTACATTTGAAGGAGGGAACATTTACAAATTGGCAATGAAGCTAGGATACCACAGTGGGCCAAGAAAAATTATCTGAAGAAAAAATAATGATTGTAGGTATGAGCATGATTTTAAAAAAAAAAGAAAGGGATGGATTGAGAAACACTGGAGGTTGCTGTCCTTTTACTAGGGAAGAACTGGGAAGCCTCATCAGCTATTGAAAGCTATTTGTTAAACACTGTCTTTATAAAAGTAAGTCATCTGTCTTACTTTAGGAATCAGCCTACCACAAAGACTGGATAAACAAAACTTGGTGGCCGTGGGCATTGACTTCCCAAAAGACTGGAAAAGTTTCTTTTGTCAGGCTGGCATATTTATACACTCAGCTATATAGACATACACTACATTAATTTTATATTATTTCACTTCTTTTTTAATTCAGTTTTTAACTTAATTTTTGGCATATAGGAAAGTATTTTAATCAGTAAACTATGTCTAAATCACATTTTGAAAAATGCTATCATTCTGGAGTATGCACTATATAGCCTCTGAAAGCCTTCCTTGATGTAGCTGGTGTTCTTGTTAACCTCAATCCCAGGGAGATATTCCTTTCGGACATATACTTTCATTGCAGTTTGAAATTATGGGATTTTTCTCACTTGGAGATATATTCTCCTTATGGACTACAAAGAAAAATCAACTTTTTCACTGCCACAATCTGTTATGGATGTCTTGATTTTATAAAGTGTTTTGCCTAGAGCCAAAATACATAAGTTTTGTAGGAATTTCCAGACTATAGGGGATAAAATGGGAATTGTATTCACAAATGAATTTGGCAAACTAATGAGTTTATGAGATAATGATATAAAGGCAAACAGACTTCTATATCCAGAAACCATGAAAATAATACTTCTTTATTTATTGTGGTTTCTTTTTGGTTAAGCAATAAATGGCACATATAAACCACAGAAACTATTAAAGAAAATATTTCATTTGTTCTTAACTGCTGTATGTGCGAGTAAGACAAATGAAATTCTCCATACTCTTACTGAATAATAACATTGTCTTTCAGTCTAAAGTATGCTTTTGGAGTCTTCGTATAGACTGTTGGAAACATGCATGAGCAATTTCTAAAGGAGGAAAAAAACCTAGCCTAGGAAAGAAAATTTGCCATTATAGATTATCATTAGTTATGGCTACAATCCTCTGTATCTTATCTCACCCTTGGTATAGTAATGGAGAATCTACTATGTGCCGAGCACTATGCCTGGTGCTGAGGCTATAGCACCAAATAAGACAGACCAGGTACTCCCCCTGTGAGAGGATAGGATATAGTTGAAGAAATGGATCAGTAAGTAATTACAATCCAGCGTGATAATGAAGCCTTGTGATATAAGAGGTTCAGGTACATTTGGAATGCTTAACTAAATTGAATACCAATAACACAAAGTAAAAATTATTACCTTTTTTCCAGTTAACCCAGGATGGGCATACAGATAGATGACTGCAAATGAGAAAATATATTACATGTAGAGTTCAAAAAATTAATCTCCAAAGTTGGGGATTTAATGCAAATCAGCCGTTACCAAAAAACTCTACAACTAGCATGATACCTGGTGCATAGTAGGTACACTATAATCATCAAGTAAATTAAGTAATAAACAGATTTCTAATGAGATAAAAGAGATATTAAAGTAGATTTCACCTGGTTGAGTCTTCCACTTCTTTTAAATGTTTCTACCATGTACACAGTAATGACAGCCTGAAATTAAGTATCATCCTGAACTCCTCCCTCTTCCTCATACCCACATCCAGTCTAGCCGCTCATCTCATACATTCTGTATTTAAAATGTCTCTTGTTGCTTACTTCTACTGCTACTAAGCTAGGGTAAACCCCAATCATAGTTCACCTAAATACTGCAGTGTGCTCATTCTTGGCTTCCCCATTTCACTTCTCCATCCTCTAATTCATTCTCCACATAGTGAACTTCAGAAAACAGAAATTTTATTTTATCTTTATACTTTTCCCCATCTCTCCCTGCTTCCTATACTTTCCCTAAACTATTCCAATGGCTTCCCTTTGGAAAATTGAAACTCATTACCATGCTCTGAATGACCTTGCCCTACCTCTTGAACTAATTGTGTGATTCACTCATTTGTTTAACAAAGATTTGGGGAGCACAGGCATATACAGTCAGTTCTCATTCATAGTAGTTATGTTCTGTCAAGTTTCTGGGAACGTGGAATTAACAAAGACTGTATCATTGGCCCAAGGAGAAACATGGGGTTAGATTCCTGGAGCCTCTGGTCATAACATTTTTTATCAACCAGTCGATACTTAATCAGGTTTTAAGTATGTTTCTCTAAAGACACCATGCTGCTACAGCTGCTAAGTCGCTTCAGTCGTGTCCGACTCTGTGCGACCCCATAGACGGCAGCCCACCAGGCTCCCCCGTCCCTGGGATTCTCCAGGCAAGAACACTGGAGCGGGTTGCCATTTCCTTCTCCAATGCTTGAAAGTGAAAAGTGAAAGTGAAGTCTCTCAGTTGTGTCCAACCTTCAGCGACCCCATGGACTGCAGCCTACCAGGCTCCTCCATCCATGGGATTTTCCAGGCAAGAATACCAGAGTGGGGTGCCATTGCCTTCTCCTTCTCCGTATTTGATACATATTGTTGATTCATTAACATTGAACTCAGGGCCAACAGGATTGTAACTCATGCTTGAATGAAAGTTAGCAAACACACATTTTTTCCTACAAAGACCATCATAGCCTTCTTGTGATTGGAAATATTAGGTAGCAAGCCAGTTGTATATTTGAGAGCCACTTCGAAAACCAAAATCATCAATAAAAAGCACACAAAAAATGCAAAAAAAAAAAAAAAGGCACTAAATACACTGCAAAAAGGACAGTTGTTTACAAGCATGAGAAGTAAAGCTGGAAGATGCTAGCCTTCTTGCACCTCAGCTGGGTACATGCACTTCAGGGACTCAAATTTTTCTCTGCTCTGTTCATATGCACATCTGCTAATGACTGAGAAAACACTTAAATATTGATTTGAAGGTTGGAAATAAATTTTAGCAAGTAGGTGAATTTAGAAATACAGAACTCATGAATAATGAAGACTGACTGTTACTAGTATTTAAAGCCATTGGAACAGAGAAAATTATGAATAAAGGATACCCAGGATTGAACACTAGAATGTTTGTTTCAAGATTTGGAGATTAGGTTCTATACACATCACCTATGAGACAACAAGGTCTGAGGAAGAAAGACTATTACATAGGAGGAAAATGAGGTGATTATGATTTAATAAAAGCTAAAAATATGTTTCAAAGAGAAAGGTCAACTCTCAAATGCTGCTGATAAATCAATAATGACAGAGACACTGCTAGGCCCTCAGGGGAGTTTTGAGACAGATGACTAACTAGAGTAGAATGAGGTAAGAATTAGATATGCAGAATATGGGAAAAACTTTGAAGAAGGTTTCCTCTGAAAGTAAACAGACAAGTAGAGAAGTAGCCAGAGAGGGCTGTTGATTGCTTATTTAATATAGGAAGTAAGAGAATATATTGTTATGCTTTTGTTAATGACCAAGTCAAGTAGAAAATATGATCTTGATGGAATTATTCAACATTTCTTTGCCTTAGTTTTTCTCTCTAAAAAGGACAGAACTTAACCAGACAAAATTATCTTAATTTACTTTATATGTAGTGATACACCATACTATAGTGATTTAGAGTATGGATTCTGAAATCCAACTGCCTGAGTCTGTGTTATAGCTTCACAACCTCTACCTGTCAAATTATGAATATCCCACTCAACCTTTATACACTTGGTTTCCTTATCAGCAAAAAAAAAGGGTAATAATATTACCGACCTAGATTTTGAGGTATTGAGATATTGGATGTAGAATTCTTAGCACTGTGCCTGTCACAAATGTTACCACTCAGTACATGTTAACTGTTTTGCACCATTTATAGTCATTTTTATCACCTCTCTCTAATATGCTGTTCTCTGTGAATTCCATATTTGTATAACTTTTCTTTCAATTCTCTGCACATACTCTCTAGTATATACAGTATAGAAATATCTTCCACCATTTTCTATAAGACTTTTATAAACAATGATAATTTCAGGTAATGAGCCAGTAGGAAGTCCCATATTCAAAACAGGACTCTTTGGAGGAGACAGTTTTTCTAACTAAAAGAATTATTCAGCAAATATTTGAAGACCTAATATTTGCCAGGCACTGTCTTAAGTGATTTAATAGTGAACAGAACAAAGTCCCTGCTTTTGTGGAGCTGAAGTCTTAGTCAATAAAGAGAAATCTTGAACTCATCACAAAGTTCAATTCCTTTCAGAGTCCTATAGCTTATATTTTTGAAAGTTTAGAAAAGGAAGTTTTAAAAAACAAAAGGAAAGATTTTTGGAAGGAGACAAACATAAGAGGAAGAAGGAGAGGGAAGAAAAAGGGAAGAAAAAAATGGGAGGGGAAAGAGTCTCAGTATGATGATATGTAAAGCTTTAAAGTTTATTTTTCTGGTTGTCTAGAGTCTTGTGAATATCTGCCAAATCCTCCTTGGGAGATTTGTTATTTTTTTTTTTTTCATGATTTAAATTTGCTGTCATTAAAAAAAATCATCTTCTAATTTTAATCTTAAGGTTATCAGGTCGGTGCTGTTCACTAATAGATTTTATATATATATATATATATATATATATATATATATATATATATATATATATTCAGAATTCAGGCCCACACTTACTGAGAACCAGGCACCATATCATTCCTTTTTCTCAAGGAACTGGCACCTAAGCCATATAGTTAAAAAGATAATGTCTACATAACAGCTTTTAAAATACAATGTACACACGCTACATATAGGAAAACTGAAGGGATTTTATTTAGCCTTTTGTAATCAACTGCTGACTGACACGTTCCAGGATTATGTTTCAGTCATACTATTGTACCTTGTCTTTTTGGTGAACCTAATTTTCTTTTTATTAAAGTCACCTGAAATGTAGAAAAAAATCTTGTTCCTTTTTTTCCTAGTTTTTCACTTTTTTTAAAAATCTTGTTTCTTCTGGCATTTATATTCTTTTGCTTAATTTTCTACTGTCCTTTGAACTTTTCTTTAAATGTTATAAGTATTCTGTTATTTCAAATAATTTATAATGATAAGACACCCAATCCAGTGACTCATTCAGTCTGAATTTTAGAGATATCATAGATCACTGATTTAGTCTAAGATTCTTAAGTTTATTTATTTATCACACTCCCATTGGATTTCAAGCAATGAAGGGAACACTAATGTGGATAAAGTAGCAGATGATAATTCTTTTCATCCTACTATGTTCTGTTTATTTTGCCCGCTTGTTTCAGATAATTATTGTGTCAGTATTAGAATTGAATTTGTTAGTTATCTAACCCAAAACATATGGCCATGTACTTTTTACATAAATATCAATATTTTGTGTGTCAGAGTCCTACTGCTTTAAATGAAAGTTTATTTCACATGGTAATGTCCACCTGTTAGCCCTAGTTCTGCCTCCTGTTGCTCAGTTGTATCTGATTCTTTGCAACCCTATGGACTATACATTCCATGGAATTGTCCATGCCAGAATACTGGAGTGGGTAGCCTTTTCCTTTTCCAGGGGATCTTCCCAACCCAGGGATCGAAGCTAGGTCTCCTGCATTGCAGCCTGGAAAATTCCATGGACTATATAGGCCATGGGGTCACAAAGAGTTGGACATGAATGAGCGACTTTCACTTTTCACTTTCTGCCTTCTGTTTCATATCAGATAAATAGTCTACATTAAAGTCACTCTTAGAGAGTGGAATTGTCTTCTAAGCGCAAACAACTTACGCACATTCAACATATACTCTCAATCCCTGTCTCCCACCATAAAAAGTGGAGGAAGAAAGAGACAGGAAAAAGGACAATTTAAATAATTTTGGGCATTCCACATAATGAGGCCCAGAAGTGGATGTCAAGTGGGAAACATATCTTCTTATCCCCTGATTTCTCATCATCCTTCCATAATATGAACAGCACACCTAAAGATAAATCTTTTTCATAAAACTGACAACTAGACAGAAGGTAACTACTTCACAAAAAAAAATTTATCAAAATAGGAGGAATACCCTATGGTGCTGGGTTAATTAAAATTAGTATCCCATGCTGGAGTATAATATTTTCCAAAGGATTTTTCAGGATAATTTGATTTTCACATTAAGACCTACCATTAAAACCCAACCCCTAACTAAGATATCACTCCATTTAATTTGGAGACCATTACATCCTCTGAGTTTTCTCCTCTGCACACTAGAAGAGCCAAAGGTTATCTTCATTCCTCAAGAATAACATGGTTTTACGTGGGCAGTCTCTTGGTTGGGATTGCCTTTCACTGAATGTGTATAATTTGCTGCTGTTCCATTAGGTCATGTTCCCAGAGTCCCCTTATATTTCAAATGTGGTGCAATTCATACAGAGAATAATGGGACACCACACTTACTAATGTGGGATGTTCCCTTGCTGTTCACTCCTGCAATGCCACTATTTTTTTTTTTTTTTTGGAAAAGCTACTTGAAAAGATAAGTACTATGATCCTGAATTTTCTGAAGTTCAGTTGTGCATGGGCCACCATTTGGATTTATATTGTATCTGAGTTTCACCACCTACCTCGTTGACTTTTGCCACTTCTTGGTAGCTCTTTCACTACGAGTTAATTATCTTTTAAATCACTTTACTTATTAAATAAGCTTATTAAAAAAGAAGTTGCACATTCTTAGATGAAGAACCAGTTTCACTTGAACATAAATATAAAATTTAATGCAATATAAAGTTAATGAGTGCAATAAAATATGATGGTTAGCTGAAGACACCACCCCTCACTATGATTCTCTATTAAAAGGCCTACCAGCCATCAGCTCTTTAAGAGAGAGAGAGAGAGAGAGAGCACTGCTTTTATCATGGTAGCAGCTGCTGCTGCTTCTCAGTCAGGACTCACCACGTAACTGCCTTCTAAGGTCATGCCCTAGAGTGAAGAGTTCCAGATAGACTGATATCCTAACTCTGATAGTTGCTATGTGATTTGGGGCAAGATACTTTACCACTCTGAACCTCAATATTCTAATTTCTAGAATGGGGATAGTAATACGCACCTCATTAAAATAAATAAAGTGACGGGTATAACGTGCTAGGCATGTGGTAAATGCTTAATGTAAATTACTACTGCTACTCTGTTCTTCTTCATTTTATTTTCTCCTTCCAGTGTCTGTCTAGGTTTGAATGCAAATGGTTTTCCAAGTTAATTACTTGTGATAAAATGATACTATGAAAACATTTAGTTTATGTATTATTATGTTTGATAATTTATAATCTAATAATTTTTGTCATTGGAATTCCAGAGTAATTGTAAAGTGGCCAAAGATTAACTTAGAAATGTTATGTTATGTAGTGTTTTTATCTTGCTGGCTGATACCATGTACTTTGTACATACTCAAATCATAAATACCTTTCAATTCCTGTTTGCTTGCTACCTAGCATGAGCCAGGTGCCGATCTAGTCAAAAAGGATACAAGGCACAGCACGAAACAGCTAACGTTACGTTCTAGTGGTGTGAAATAAGCAAAAAATAAATCAGGATACATCAGAAAATAATCAAGAGATAATCAGACATCCCTGCAAAGACTGGGAGAAAATAAGTAATGCAAAGGCCTGAAGGTGAGCCAAGCCTGGCATGTTGAAGGAATAGAAGGTGGGTCCGGGCAGTGGAAAAGCGGCGGAGTGAGGTATAATCTAACCATGTGGTCAGTGAAATGGATTCAGTCAGATCACTCAGGGCTTTGAGGGTGGATATTCTTTCTCTTTTATTCAGAGTGAAATGGTAGATTTTAAGGAGGGAAAGGTCATGGTTTGATGTTTGTTTTAAAGATTGTTATGACCACTATGTGGAAACTGAATATAGAGGCGGGGGTTAGTGAAAACAGATTCATTAGGAGGTTTTACAGTAGTCCAGGCAAAAGTCAATCATGGCTCGGGCTGTCCGGGAGCAAAAGCAAGGTGTTCTTAGACAATGGGTATGTTTTAGCAGTAAAGTTGCCAGGACTTGCTTCTAGCTTTGACTTCGAAGAATAAGGGGCAGAGGTTAATCAGGAAGATCCCTATGTGTTCAGCTTGAGAAACTAGGTGAGTGGTGCTGTTTTCAGACACAAGAAAGACTAAGAAAACAGCAGATTTGTGGAGCAGAAAAATGAAGTTCTGTTTTGGCTAGTTTATGTTTAAAATACTTAGAAGACATCAAAGCAGAGATATCAAGATATATGATTCTAGAGTTCCTGGAAGAAGTGAGGTCTGGAGATAAAGATTTGAGAGTCCTAAACATTTGGGATTTATGGCTGTCATCTTAAAGTGAGAACACTCAGTGTGGGTGAGTGTTTCTCTTCAACAATGCCTGAATGGTTCCTAATGTGAAGCTTTAAATACCAAATACAGTGAAGGTAAAGAGAGATGATATTGTAGTGTCAGAGCTCCAGGCTTAATTCTTTAATAGAACATCTGTGGAAAAATGAATTGAGTCCAGTTTTAATTATCTCATTTATGATTATATCTGGATTTAGTAGCCAGATGATTACTTTCTGGGCTGTCAGTTTATCTGAACAATTTTGTTGTCTATTTCTGGTAACTTTAGTGTTGTATCAGAACTAAACTTTAAAATATCATATTAGGAGAAAAGTTCCAAAAGGACATAATTTCCTTATTGAAATCACACTTTAATCAAGCTGTCCTCTTCATGTACTGGATCAAAAGAATTTGTTGGGATCCTTTAAAGTTGTAGGTTCTAACTTCGCAGTCCAGCCAGGTAGGGAAAACAAAGATACATGAAACCATAATAGGCCAATTATTTGGGCAACTGTGATAGTCATTAGCTATGTTCACTAAATATTTCCAGCTCTCTGTCATCTGGGCACATGGTAAAATTGAACTTCATGGCTATAACTGAGTGAGGCTGTGTTTCTAGTTCTCACTAGCAAGATTTGCTTAAAAGTGTCATGTGTAATTTCCGAGCCAGAGAACTTTCTTTCCTCTGCCTTGGTGGCCGGCACTGTTGGTAGCTGCCCTGCCATCCAATGTCCTATAATGAAGACAGTACAGAGTGAAGCCCCCTGGCTACTCCCGATGAGTATATGGCACTAATGAGAAATCGATGCTTTGTTTTTTCAAGCCACGGATCTATTGAGATATTTGCTCCTATGGTACAACTTAACCTGTACCAACCAATAGAATACAGAGACTAGTCCACACATAGCATATTCTTTGTACTGTCACGCTACTGTTTAAAAAATAGTCATAAGATAGCATCAGTTGAAAGTTCAATCCCATTTCCATGAAGTGAACATTGCACCCTGGCCAGCAGAGTAGAGGATCAGGAGCAACCACTGTTCAGCTGCATTATTACAAACTCACAAAGATGTAACCTCACTTCAGACATTACAATTTGGAAGTTTATTTTCTCTCACTACCAATGTAATTGTATAATATAGAAACTTTAGCAAATATCAAATGAGTTAGCAGTTTTGCAAACAAATTAATATCTTGTTTAATAAAGAAAATTGTAGCATTTTCAGCTTTTTCTCAAGCAGGTAGTAGGGATAGATTTTATTATATACAGAGCTATTTAACAAATGTTCTTTTACAAGTTCATCTTGTGTCAGTCATACAAACGGAGTCCAGTTCCCATCCAGGAGGTTAAGAAAGAAAACACTCAGAGATTTGACATCACTTCACCCCACCTAATGACTTCACTTTCCATTTGACTAGCTTGTGTTGTCTGGCTGAGCTATTCATTGAACTAAAAAATATACCAACCAAATTAAAGCTTCAGTCTTCACTTGCACTTCGTATGCAAGGATTAACCACTATGCCGATGATCCAGAAACTCATAAATTGAGTGATTTTTAGACATAGAGTTTTGTTTGCAGAAATACAATAAGATAGTCCTTTCTTTTCCTTTACCAAATAGTTAATAATAATACATTGTTTAGTTGTAAACTGGCATGGAATGTTAGCCAGTGAAATGTCTTAGACAGGCTTTATTCGTGTGTCTTGCCCACTGTCTATCTCCTCACAATTTCTCTGTGTATCCTGCAGTTTATCTTAGTGTTGCCGTGTTTGCCTACACTATACTAATAGTATCTACAGGAAAAAGTTCTGGCGTTTCAAGGTAATGTTTGCAGAGAATCTCCCCCGTACCTTATTAACTGCAAACTAAGTACGATTCCACTCAAAAAGGTATCCTAAAATGCTGATATGATTATATCAAGCAAGGGGTAGAAGACCCAGGTTCAGATTTCAACTGTAATTTACTAAACCATTTGCTTTGTTTAACATCTTTCAAATCTGTCTCCTCCTTTCCGTGTCCCTGTCACTGCCTTGGTTTAAACCCTTGTTACATAGCAACCTTCCAGACTTCACACAGCTGCCAGAGTGACCCTTCTAAGATGTTAATCACTTCAAGTCTTTTAATGAGTCCCTGCAGTTTTCAGGATAAAGTCCAAACCCCTTAGCTTAGTACACAGAGCCTTTCATGAGCTGCCCCTGGCCTAGCTCTTGAGCCCTGAGGTAGTAAACTGGTAGGCTATTAGCAAAATTCAACTCACATATGTGTTTGGTCTTGTTTGTACCATGTTTTCTTTAAAATTTTGTACCAACACTGGTTTAAAAATTAAAGAGATCTTTGGCTTCTCTTCAAATTATAAGATTATCCCCTCACATGATGACAATGGGCTGTACTGACATTTTCTTGTTAGAGAGGAAATTCACTAATTTATCACAGACCTCACCCATGAAATTTCACCCATTTATATAACTTGTGTGCATTCAAATTTTAACTCCCTGGTGGCCTCCTCTCCAGCTACTTTTTAAGTTTTATTCTTTAGAATGCTGAATGATGCCCAGTTCTTCCTAAGTTTTATGCTTACCCTGTCTTGGGAGCTCTTACTCCCTTGCCGTTTCTTTATCTCACCAGCCCATTAATGTCCTTCAATGTGCAGTAAAACTGTTGCCTTCTTCAGAAGAGTCAACCAGCCTGTACTTCTGAGGTGCCTGTGCTGCCTTATTCTCCCATGGCATTCATCACACAGTGTAGTGTTGTTGCTTTGTTTGTTGGTATCCTGGCTAGGCTATCAACTTACTGGGGACAGCCGCATTGTATCATTCGCGACACACTTGTCACTGTGTCATTATTCACGCACGAAGAAGCCCCTGTGGGCCTTGGTTTCATCATCTATAAAATGAAGACTATAGATTAGATAATCTCCAGGTTCCCTACCTATTTGAAAATCTGCTCGAAACTGAGGTCAGAGGTTGCTTTGAATAGATTTTAACCAAAGCTCGGATACATTAAATAAGGCTTAAAGTATGGCATGTTGTGTCCATGAGCCGCAAGTAACAAAGATATTCCCCTCCAAAGGGTGGGTGTATGCTTTGGCTGGTCATTCCTATGTAGAAGCTGACTGCTTGACAGATCATAGTCCGAAGAAAGCAAAAGACCAATCCAGTAGGTGTCTAGTATCATTTACCAGAAACAAATTATTGGTGCTTCAAAGAGAGCATTTATTTAACCTTAATAGCAACTTGTTTGGAGTCATGAAAAAGAGAAAGGGAAGATGATGAAATATGTCAGAAATAGAATCTGATTCCAATTTTACAGATGGATTGTGCTGTGCTTAGTCACTCAGTTGTGTCCAGCTCTTTGTGACCCCGTGGATTACAGACCACCAGGCTCCTCTGTCCATGGGGATTCTCCAAATAAGAATACTGGAGTGTGTTGCTATGCCCTCCTCCAGGGGATCTTCCCAACCCAGGGATCAAACCCAGGTCTCGTGCATTGCAGGCTGATTCTTTACTGTCTGAGCCAGCAGGGAAGCCCAGTAACAGATGGGTTAGTTCCTGTTAAAAACAAAATAGGAAATAGGTAACCCCTGCTGGCGTTAACTGGTTTCGAACAAGGTGATCTTTAGAATTGGTTGGTATGACAATCAATGAAGATCATCTGATCTAGAAATTGAGCCTTCAGAAATTATCCTAAGGAAACAACCATTACTCTGTACAAAGATCTGAATGTTATTTACAACAGCAGAAACAAACACATACCTAGCAAACAGCATAAATGTCCAACATTAAGAAATTAAGTCAATATTTTTAAAATGGTACTTTTAAAAGTACAAGACTCCATAGGAGTATGTTGATAATCACCTCAGAAAAACCCTGACCCATCATTAGCATTTCAGAGTATTTTAACTTTTATTTCTTGTACATATTTAGGTTACATGTGAGATTTTCTTTACAAAAGTAAAAGATTTTCTCATAAAAAATTTGAAAACCACTGGATTCAATAAATTAAAGTAATTGATATAACAATACGTAAGGAAACGTATATGTTAACCAAGGCTTCCCTGGTGGCTTAGATGATAAAGAATCTGCCTGCAATGCAGGAGACCCAAGTTTGATTCCTGGGTCAGAAAAGATCCTCTGGAGAAGAGAATGGCTACCCACTCCAGTATTTTTGCTTGGAGAATCCCATGGACAGAGGAGCCTGGCAGGCTACATTCCATGGAGTCACAAAGAGTTGGACACGGCTGAGCCACACTATCTATATTAATAGGTCACATTATCTTTGGGTAGTGATTTTAGGTCCTTCTTTTTCTTATTTCGGTTTGTCTCTTATTTTCCACATGAATGTGAAGTCAAGTGGGCCTTAGAAAGCATCACTATGAACAAAGCTAGTGGAGGTGGTGGCATTCCAGTTGAGCTATTTCAAATCCTGAAAGATGATGCTGTGAAAGTGCTGCACTCAATATGGCAGCAAATTTGGAAAACTCAGCAGTGGCCACAGGGTTGGAAAAGGTCAGTTTTCATTACAGTTCCAAAGAAAGGCAATGCCAAAGAATGCTCAAACTACCACACAATTGCACTCATCTCACATGCTAGTAAAGTAATGTTCAAAATTCTCCAAGCCAAGCTTCAGTAATACGTGAACCGTGAACTTCCATATCTTCAAGCTGGTTTTAGAAAAGGCAGAGGAACTAGAACATCCGCTGGATCATGGAAAAAGCAATAGAGTTCCATAAAAACATCTATTTCTACTTTATTGACTATGCCAAAGCCTTTGACTGTGTGGATCACAAGAAACTGTGGAAAATTCTGAAAGAGATGGGAATACCAGACCACCTAACCTGCATCTTGAGAAATCTGTATGCAGGTCAGGAAGCAACAGTTAGAACTGGACATGGAACAACAGACTGGTTCCAAATAGGAAAAGGAGGACGTCAAGGCTGTATATTGTCACCCTGCTTATTTAACTTCTATGCACAGTACATCATGAGAAACACTGGACTGGAAGAAACACAAGCTGGAATCAAAATTGCCGGGAGAAATATCAATAACCTCAGATATGCAGATGACACCACCCTTATGGCAGAGAGTGAAGAGGAACTAAAAAGCCTCTTGATGAAAGTGAAAGAGGAGAGTGAAAAAGTTGGCTTAAAGTTCAACATTCAGAAAACGAAGATCATGGCATCCAGTCCCATCACTTCATGGGAAATAGATGGGGAAACAGTGGAAACAGTGGCAGACTTTATTTTTTGGGGCTCCAAAATGACTGCAGATGGTGACTGCAGCCATGAAATTAAAAGACGCTTACTCCTTGGAAGAAAAGTTATGACCAACCTAGATAGCATATTCAAAAGCAGAGACATTACTTTGCCGACTAAGGTCTGTCTAGTCAAGGCTATGTTTTTTCCAGTAGTCATGTATGGATGTGAGAGTTGGACTGTGAAGAAGGCTGAGCACCGAAGAATTGATGCTTTTGAAGTGTGGTATTGGAGAAGACTCTCGAGAGTCCCTTGGACTGCAAGGAGATCCAACCAGTCCATTTTGAAGGAGACCAGCCCTGGGATTTCTTTGGAAGGAATGATGATAAAGCTGAAACTCCAGTACTTTGGCCACGTCATGTGAAGAGTTGACTCATTGGAAAAGACTCTGATGCTGGGAGGGACTGGGGGCAGGAGGAGAAGGGGACGACAGAGGATGAGATGGCTGGATGGCATCACTGACTCAATGGACATGAATCTGAGTGAACTCTGAGAATTGTGATGGACAGCGAGGCCTGGCGTGCTGCGATTCATGGGGTTGCAAAGAGTCAGACACGACTGAGCGACTGAACTGAACTGATCTGAACATGTAATTATTTCTGTAGCCAAACCAAAAGAAAAAATTTCGGTTTTGGGAAAACAGAATTAGTTAACAGCAATAAATAGTCCAGAGCCATTAAAATTTCCCAGGTTCCCATTTTTGACCTTCAAATCATAGATTGTATAAACCATACCATTATGAAAATTTTCCCATGAAATATATAACTTGTAGAGAACCTTGAAGATACAGTCCAACCCCCTCATTTTATATTTAAAGATACTGTAATCTAAAATGTTTCTATATACTGAAGCTAGAGCTGGGAGCCTGTGGTTTTCTGTCCATGTTTTCTCTGCCATTCACCTAATTTATAGAGTGGATAGTTAAAATTTTCATGTCTAATTTTTGTCTACCTAGTCTGAGCATCTGTCATTGTGTTATTGCTTGCTTTTTCCAATGAGTGAAAAGCTTTTCTGAAGTACCAGTGGTCAGCATTTCTCTATTTAGAAAAATTGGCACAAACTATAAAATATTAAAACAGGTCCTAAAACTGTCATATGACTCATTGTTCTGATTTATACAATTAGAGTTTTATAATCTACTCTATTCCACTAATTCAATAAATATGTATGTTCACTCAGATTTATAATTTGGAGTGGGATTAAATGGACTTCAAATAATTCTTACAGTTCGCCTTCACTCTTGGCATCTGGAAGGTAGACATTAGATACATGTTCCATCTACCACACCTTCCTTCTCAGACATGAGTGTATTTGGGAAACTCTCTGACTTACTTGTGTTTCAGGACCTTTACTCATCTCTGAGTTATCGTGCTATGATCACATTAACACCCCCTAAAATTTTGTGGCTTTTTGTAATATTTTTTATGTATATGTATATATGTCAGTACTTTCCCATGGTTCTTTTTCACTGTAATGTTGAGACGTGAAAATTAGGTAGACATTTGAACGTAGAAATGCTCAAGAAATAGTGTGAGGTAATGTGTTTCAAATAAAGGAAATTGGGTTGAGAAATATCAGTCACTCCCCCAAAACCCTCTCCCAACCCCCAGCCCCGACCCCCCCTCACCCTCAGCATCAAAAAGTGGGTAATTCATAATGAAAAACAATCAAAAGAAATACATGGCAGTTTTCAGTTTAGGTGAAGATGATATTGTCTGTTATTAAAACAAACTAGAAATGAGGAAGACTTTGTAGAGCATTCTGTTTTTAAACTATTTTCCCCAAGAATCTTAATATCTGAATTTCCTTAAAATACAGACCTGTCAGGCTTCTATCTTATAAAAAACATTTTGTTAAACAGAGTTGTAACTTAGAATGAAATAATTCACACAGTTGTTTTTGCTGTTATAAAATCGTTTGCTCATATAAAATACCATATGAAGTAGATTTGGGACAAATTTTAAAATATTTCTAAATGTCATAGTTTTGCAGTCTCTCTTCTGATTTAGTTATTCTGATTGTTTTAACACATTAGGGTTGCTAGTCATTTACTCCAGGAATCAAGCACAGAAGCTCACAGATTTAAAAATTAAATCAGATTTGTAAACAACTTAATAACTTGAACTTACATGCAGTGTTACTATCTCATGATTAAATCTTTAGTGCAGTGCTACCAATGAAGCATTCAAAGCTAAGAACATTGTGCCACTAGCTGAAAATTGCAGTATTGTGATACTTCTTGGTTAAAATTTCTATTGAAATACCTATTATATATAGTTTTAGAGTAGTAGCCACTATTTGAGTTCATTTTCCATATAAGAAGCCATATTTTATTCATATGTATATATATCAGCTTTTGGAGCACACACATGTATTACTTCATTTAGTTTTTACACAAAACCTGAGAGAGAGGGAGATGAAAGATTATTCAAAAGTGAGGATAGTGAGTTTAGTGTGATACCCAAAATTTCATGGCGGTGCAGAGGTTTATAGAACCTGCTGTGTATCCACCATTATTTCCACTAATCTTTTAGCCTCTATAAATAAAGTAAATAAATAAATAAATAAATAAAAACAACAACATAAAATGGGAAAAATAAATAAATAAATAAATGTGAATATCCTAGAATTTCTTGCAACTTTATAAAAGCAAATTGCAGCTTGTACATACATTATAAGGACAATTAATTTAAAAAAAACATAAAATACCAAATATTTTCTATTGGTACAAAATGGTATTGAAATGTTACATATACCCTGTTCTTAATGGCTACCTCTGATGTGGGTATGGATTGCAATTGGGGACAGGGGTGAGTATCTCAAAGAAGAATTTAACTTTAGGTAAAGTACAGTGTCAATATATTCTGAATTAAAAGTAAAATAATTTTTTAAAACTATAAAGAACATAGAGTTGGATTCTGGGAGTTATTGGCCTATACTAGGAAGGAGAAGATATTAGATAGAGAGTAAATGGGAAATAGATGGGGAAACAGTGGAAATAGTGTCAGACTTTATTTTTGGGGCCTCCAAAATCACTGCAGATGGTGATTGCAGCCATGAAATTAAAAGACGCTTACTCCTTGGAAGGAATATGGTATCTACAACCTAGACAGCATACTAAAAAGCAGAGACATTACTTTGCCAACAAAGGTCCATCTAGTCAAGGCTATGGTTTTTCCAGTGGTCATGTATGGATGTGAGAGTTGGACTGGGAAGAAAGCTGAGCATCCAAAGAATTGCTGCTTTTGAACTGTGGTGTTGGAGAAGATTCTTGAGAGTCCCTTGGACTGCAAGGAGCTCCAACCAGTCCATTCTAAGGGAGATTGGTTCTGGGTTTTCTTTGGAAGGAATGATGCTAAAGCTGAAACTCCAGTACTTTGGCTACCTCATGGGAAGAGTTGACTCATTGGAAAAAACTCTGATGCTGGGAGGGATTGGGGGCAAGAGGAGAAGGGGACGACAGAGGATGAGATGGCAGGATGGCATCACAGACTCAATGGACGTGAGTTTGAGTGAATTCCGGGAGTTGGTGATGGACAGGGAGGCCTGGCATGCTGCAATTCATGGAATCGCGAAGAGTTGGACACCACTGAGCGGCTGAACTGAACTGGAAGTGGGAGTTGCTATGGTTTTTGTAAATAAAAACATATCGTTACATTGTCTTTTGAATCTCTATGTAATATTTTTTGTAGCTTATTTTGACCTACTGGTTGTCAGAAACAAAATATTGAAAGTAAGTGTCTTTTCAGAATCATTCTAGTTTGTTCATAGTTTTGGGAAGTAGTCTGCCATCAAAGAGAAATTGGCTGTGGTGCTATATTGTGCAACAAATTAATATCAATCAAAGTGGGGGGGATGTTTGTTTCATCACAATAGCTTTGGTAAATTAAAAGTAATAAATTCAGTTGAAAACCATGAGTATGTCCTTGTAATTCTGCATCGTGTCATTTTTCTTGGTCCTGTTGGTAATTCCTTTGGGCTTTGTCCAGAGGGGCGGAGGCACGGACTGTGATTACCTCTGCTGTCACTCCACCCTCCTGGAATGTGGCGTCTGATTTACAAAAACGAAAACCATGACTTTTCACAGGAGCTTGCTATTACTTTTCTCAAAGTTTGTTTGAATCAGAGTAGGATTAGTGTAAAATATCCCCTGCCCTTGGCTTGTGTTCCTTTAGAAAAGTCAGAATATCCAGTCCTTAATTCTTGGTTAGTAAGATAATATCCATAGCTGGGCGAGGTTCTGGAATAATTTGGCATAGCACATCTCTGACTGAAATCTAAATGTGACCCTTGGGATCAAAGGACTATGAATTGGTCTGCCTGTGTAAATTTCTCCACTAATCAACTTCATGTCTAAAGTCTCTAAAAGAGCTTCCTGTTACAGCTCTTCTCTAACCTTTCTGACTCACAAGCGTAGTTTTCTGCCTGACAGCATGCCGCCTTTAGTCCATGCCCAGAGCAGCCGCGGTGATCCTCACCCTCCCCTAGTGGCTCTCTGAAACGATTCTCCAAGATATACTTTGTAATACAGGCAACCTTCTACATTTGTGATAACAGTAATAGTGATAGCAATAATAACAACAGCCATAATTTATTTAGCACCTACTGTGTTTTCAGCATTCACTGCATAGATTTTATAACAGTCTTTCAAGGTAGGTCTAGGTATCTGCAAGTTAGGTCCTGTTACCCTCAATCAGCTCATGACGGAACGGAGACACGACAAGGTAAGGATATAGCTGCTGCTGCTGCTAAGTCGCTTCAGTTGTGTCCCACTCTGTATGACCCCATAGACAGCAGCCCACCAGGCTTCTCTGTCCCTGGGATTCTCTAGGCAAGAATACTGGAGTGGGTTGCCATTTCCGTCTCCAATGCATGCATGCATGCTAAGTCGCTTCAGTCATGTCTGATTCTGTGCCTCCCTATGGACAGCAGCCCACCAGGCTCCTCTATCCACAGATTCTCTAGGCAGAAATACTGGAGTGGGTTGCCATTTCCTTCTCCAAGGATATAGTTCAGTTCAGTTCAGTTCAGTCACTCAGTCGTGTCTGACTCTTTCGACCCCGTGAATCGCAGCCCACCAGGCCTCCTTGTCCATCACCATCTCCTGGAGTTCACTCAAACTCACGTCCATCGAATCGGTGATGCCATCCAGCCATCTCATCTTCGGTCGTCCCCTTTGGCTCCCACCCCCAATCCCTCCCAGCATCAGTCTTTTCCAGTGAGTCAACTCTTCACATGAGGTGGCCAAAGTACTGGAGTTTCAGCTTTAGCATCATTCCTTCCAAAGAACACCCAGGGCTGATCTCCTTTAGAATGGACTGGTTGGATCTCCTTGCAGTCCAAGGGACTCTCGAGAGTCTTCTCCAGCACCACGGTTCAAAAGCATCAATTCTTCGGCACTCAGCCTTCTTCCCAGTCCAACTCTCACATCCGTACATGACCACTGGAAAAACCATAGCCTTAACTAGACAGACCTTCGTTGGCAAAGTATGTCTCTGCTTTTCAGTATGCTATCTAGGTTGGTCATAACCCATATATAAATAGTATACACCAAATTAAGCCTGCGTAATAGCAGGTCTCCATTTCTTCTAAGGGATTCCTGCCCACAGTAGTAGATATAATGGTCATCTGAGTTAAATTCACCCATTCCAGTCCATTTGAGTTCACTGATTCCTAAAATGTTGATGTTCACTCTTGCCACCTCCTGTTTGACCACTTTCAAATTTGCATGATTCATGGACCTAACATTCTAGGTTCCTATGCGATATTGCTCTTTACAGCATCGGCCCTTGCTTCTATCACCAGTCCCATCCATAACTGGATGTTGTTTTTGCTTTAGCACCATCCCTTCATTCTTTCTGGAGTTATTACCCTACTGATCACCAGTGGCATATCGAGCACCTACCAACCTGGAGTGTTCATCTTTCAATGTCTTATCTTTTTGCCTTTTCATACTGTTCACGGGGTTCTCAAGGCAAGAATACTGAAGTGGTTTGCCATTCTCTTCTCCAGTGGACCACATTCTGTCAGACCTCTCCACCATGGTCTGACATGGGTCTCTCTCACCACATTGGGTGGCCTCACACAGCATGGTTTAGTTTCATTGAACCATGAACTTCCAGATGTTCAAGCTGGTTTTAGAAAAGGCAATGGAACCAGGGATCAAATTGCCAACATCCGCTGGATCACCGAGAAAGCAAGAGAGTTCCAGAAAAACATCTATTCCTGCTTTATTGACTATGCCAAAGCCTTTGACTGTGTGGATCACAATAAACTGTGGAAAATTCGGAGAGAGATGGGAATACCAGACCACCTGACCTGCCTCTTGAGAAACCTATATGCAGGTCAGGAAGCAACAGTTAGAACTGGACATGGAACAACAGACTGGTTCCAAATTGGAAAGGAGTACGTCAAGGCTGTATATTGTCACCCTGCTTTTTTAACTTCTATGCAGAGTACATCATGAGAAACTGGGCTGGAAGAAGCACAAGCTGGAATCAAGATTGCCAGGAGAAATATCAATAACCTCAGATATGCAGACGACACCACCCTTATGGCAGAAAGTGAAGAACTACTAAAGAGCCTCTTGATGAAAGTGAAAGAGGAGAGTGAAAAAGTTGGCTTAAATCTCAGCATTCAGAAAACGAAGATCATGGCATCTGATCCCATCACTTCATGGCAAATAGACGGATAAACAGTGGAAGCAGTGGCTGACTTTATTTTGGGGGGCTCCAAAATCACTGCAGATGGTGACTGCAGCCATGAAATTACAAGACGCTTACTCCTTGGAAGGAAAGTTATGACCAACCTAGACAGCATACTAAAAAGCAGAGACATTACTTTGTCAACAAAGACTCGTCTAGTCAAGGCTATGTTTTTTCCAGTGGTCAGGTATGGATGTGAGAACTGGACTATAAAGAAAGTGAGCACTGAAGAATTGATGCTTTTGAGTTATGGTGTTGGAGAAGACTCTTGAGAGTCTCTTGGGTGGCAAGGAGATTCAACCAGTCCATGCTAAAGGAAACCAGTCCTGGGTGTTTCATTGTAAGGACTGATCTTGAAGCTGAAACTGCAATATTTTGGCCACCTGATGCGAAGAGGTGACTCATTTGAAAAGACTCTGATGCTGGGAAAGATTGAGGGCAGGAGAAGAAGGGGACGACAGAGGATGAGATGGTTGGATGGCATCACTGACCTAATGGACATGAGTTTGAGTAAACTCCAGGATTTGGTGATGAACAGGGAAGCCTGGCATGCTGCAGTTCATGGGGTCGCAAAGAGTTGGACACACTGAGCAACTGAACTGAACTGAATAGCAGGTCTCACGCTATAGTGGTAACAGTAAGGTTCCAGTGAACACATATTGCTATCAAAATCAGTTTTGACAAGCAGATGCTGTCTGCTGCTTTTGAAAAAAAAGCATCGAGAAATGCTAATTTCGATGTTTGCTATAAATTAAACTGATATTAGCTAAATTATTGAAAGAAAATTGCTATTATTTTTCCTGGCATGTTTCTACTTCAAAGATTATTTTAAATGCTATTTTCAGATATTTTATACTCGTCTTATTATTATCTGCTGGTTGCATTTCTATCTTAGAAATGGTTCAGAAAAATATTGTGCCACTAGCCTCTCTTCTCACTGACTATAGTGTCAACACATAGTCACTGGTTTAGAAAATGGAATGAGTTTTGTTCATTGAAAATCATTCCTTAGTTAAAAATAGCAGTTAAGAACACAAGCTTTAAATCATGATCTCTGCTACCTACCAGCTTTTTTGACCTTAGGCAAGTTACTTCATATCACTAAACATCATTTTTCTGCTGTTATAGGACATGTTAAGAGGTCATAGCTGATAGTTTTTTGTTTGTTTGTTTCCTCTTGTTTTGATATTGAATGAGATAATTCACATAAAACACATAGCATAGTGCATATCTCATGCTAATGACTGTCTCTCATTATTATAATGTAATTTTTGCTTTGAAATAACTGTTTAAAATCTGTTGCCATGTAGTGTAGTGACTTAACACTCGACATACTGTAAAAATTTATTGATGTAGATCATGAAACAGAGTAAGATTTTAATGAACTTTTTTTTGTTCTTAGCTAGAGTGCAAATACACACTAATGTATAGTATATATCTTGAAACCTTATAAAAAGTTTCCTTTAAAAATTTCTTACTTGGTTGTAAAAATGGAATTAAGAACAGAATCCATTGTTTGGGACTTTTATCATGTGAAAATATATTTTCCCATTGCTGCTTAATTCAGACGAAAATTTTAGAAAATTATTGAACAGTAAAATGAACCACATTCTTGGTCCTACATGCCAAAGACCTACCTAAGCCTTGCATCAGTATTACTGGAACACTTAAGGCAGAAGTGAACCAATAGAGAATTTTGTGTCAGTCAGCATTCTTCAGAGTGACAGAGGCAATGAGAGAAGGGTGTGTGTGTGTTCGTATGCATGTACATACATACACATTCATTCATCTCCTGCATTGCAGGGCAGTTCTTTATTGTCTGAGTCACCAGGGAAGCCCACATATAATATGCATATGAACATATGTATGTATGTATATATATGCATTGTGTGTATCAATATATAATATACGTATATATGCGTAAACAGTTCTAGTCAATATATTCTTAGATAGGAGATTGGAAATGAAAGATATACATATTATATCTGTCAGTGGACTTGTTTTTCTGCCCATTCATATGGGTTCAGGGACAAAATGAGAAAGAAAGAAAAATCTTTGGGGCAAAATTATTGGCAGAAGCCTATCCATCTGACAAGGAAATTTGTTTTCAAACAGTGTACATCTCAAGACCTTGGGGCAGGAGGAAGAGGATAGCATAGCTCTCTAAGAGCTCTCTAATATTTGCAGATATTTATCCAAAGGGTTGACAAATAAAGCTGAATTAAGTTTTACTAATGTTGATATTTGATTATTTCAGCCTGACAGTTTATGATACCATTTTATAGTGCAAATTGTAGTTTTCTTTGCTAACTGTATAGATGAATCAGAATGGAAGTATAGGCAAGTAACAAATGTCTAATCATAAAATCCTTATGATATATACTTACCCATAAAATATTCAAAAAACTGTGGGCTACTATCAGTGTTTTTACCTTCAGTACTATGTTCGGTCTTTCCTTCAAATTTTCTTATTTGAACATATTTTAAATGAATGAATAAATTCAGTATTATATTAAATATTTACAGTTTACAAAGTACTTCCATATACATTGTCTAATGCAATAATTTTTATCATGTTTTCATGAAACGACCTTTGGTTTAATTGATTTTCTCTGTTGTTATTTTGTTTTCAATTTCATTGTTTTCTGTCCGGATATTTGCTATGTCTTTTCTTCTGCTTGCTATAAGGTTATTTTTAAATATATGAATTCAAGGCTATAACTTTCCCTTTAGGTACTGCTTTTCTTGCAATTGTCTACTTTTTCCATTAGAACCCTTAGCATATTCATTGTAATTATTTTAAATTCTCTATGTGATGATTCCAACGTCTGTTTCATCTTTCAGTCATGTTCTGATGCTTGGTTTTACTCTTAATACTGTTTTTTTCTTGCTGTCTATCATGTCATGTAATTTTTTGTTGAAAATTATTGATCGAGAGAGGCTGAAGAGGACTCTAATGTGAGGATTAATATTACTGTGCTAGAAGTTGTGCTGAATCCAGTGTTGGACAGACAGGCCTCAGTTCAGTCGCTCAGTCGTGACAGACTTTGCAACCCCATGAATCACAGCACGCCAGGCCTCCCAGTCAATCACCATCTCCCAGAGTTCACTCAAACTCACGTCCACTGAGTCGGTGATGCTATCCAGCCATCTCATCCTCTGTTGTCCCCTTCTCCTCCTACCCCCAATCCCTCCCGACATCAGAGTCTTTTCCAGTGAGTCAACTCTTCCCATGAGGTGGCCAAAGTACTGGAATTTCAGCTTTAGCATCATTCCTTCCAAAGAACATCCAGGGCTGATCTCCTTCAGAATGGACTGGTTGGATCTCCTTGCAGTCCAAGGGACTCTCAAGAGTCTTCTCCAACACCACACTTCAAAAGCAGCAATTCTTTGGCGCTCAGCTTTCTTCACAGTCCAACTCTCACATCCATACATGACTACTGGAAAAACCATAGCCTTGACTAGATGGACCTTTGTTGGCAAAGTAATGTCTCTGCTTTTGAATATGCTATCTAGGTTGGTCATAACTTTTCTTCCAAAGAGTAAGAGTCTTTTAATTTCATGGCTGCAGTCACCACCTGCAGTGATTTCGAAGCCCCCAAAAATAAAGTCTAACACTGTTTCCCCATCTATTTCCCATGAAGGGATGGGACCGGATGCCATGATCTTCGTTTTCTGAATGGTGAGCTTTAAGCCAACTTTTTCACTCTCCTCTTTCACTTTCATCAAGAGGCTTTTTAGTTCCTCTTCACTTTCTGCCATAAGGGTGCTGTCATGTGCATGTCTGAGGTTATTGATATTTCTCCCGGCAATCTTGATTCCAGCTTGTGTTTCTTCCAGTCCAGCATTTCTCATGATGTACTCTGCATAGAAGTTAAATAAGCAGGATAACAATATACAGCCTTGATGCACTCCTTTTCCTATTTGGGCTCAGTCTGTTGTTCCATGTCCAATTCTAACTGTTGCTTCCTGACCTGCATACAGATTTCTCAAGAGGCAGGTCAAGTGGTCTGGTATTCCCATCTCTCTAAGAATTTTCCACAGTTTCTTGTGATCCACACAGTCAAAGGCTTTGGCATAGTCAATAAAGCAGAAATAGATGTTTTTCTGGAACTCTCTTGCTTTTTCCATGATCCAGCAGATGTTGGCAATTTGATCTCTGGTTCCTCTGCCCTTTCTAAAACCAGCTTGAACATCTGGAAGTTCATGGTTCATGTATTGCTGAAGCCTGGCTTGGAGAATTTTGAGCATTACTGTACTAGCCTGTGAGATGAGTGCAATTGTGCGGTAGTTTGAGCATTCTTTGGCATTGCCTTACTTTGGGGTTGGAATGAAAACTGACCTTTTCCAACCCTGTGGCCACTGCTGAGTTTTCCAAATTTGCTGCCATATTGAATGCAGCACTTTCACAGCATCATCTTTCAGGATTTGAAACAGCTCAACTGGAATTCCATCACTTCCACTAGCTTTGTTCGTAGTGATGCTTTCTAAGGCCCACTTGACTTCACATTCCAGGATGTCTGGCTCTAGGTGAGTGATCATACCATTGTGATTATCTTGGTTGTGAAGATCTTTTTTGTACAGTTCTTCCGTGTATTCTTGGCACCTCTACTTAATATCTTCTGCTTCTGTTAGATCCATACCATTTCTGTCCTTTATCGAGCCCGTCTTTGCCTGAAATGTTCCCTTGGTATCTCTAATTTTCTTGACAAGATCTCTAGTCTTCCCATTCTGTTGTTTTCCTCTATTTCTTTACATTGAGGCCTCGCGTGCTGCAATTCATGGGGTCTCAAAGAGTTGGACACGACTGAGTTACTGAACTGAACTGAACTGAGTACTTCTCAAAGACAGTCTACGTCTTCCAGCTCTTTCAACTCTAATCTACTAGTATTTTACTGAAACCCTGTTGATGTGATGAAATGGTGTAGGAGAAAAGCATCTTATCTTTATATAATTTAATATCAGTCTTTTAGCAGACTTGTGTCTTGGGGCTGTGAATTTCCCAAGTGTTTCTGCGGTGTTATAGCTCCCTCCCACCCCCACCCCTTAAGTGACATAGTAAAGAGAGAGAGGTCTGGAACATGAGAAAATCGTTACCCTATGTGGGAAGAGGGCTTCTTAGGTGGCTCAGTGGTGAAGAATTTGCCTGCCGATATGTTCGATCTCAGGGTGGGAAAGATCCGCTGGAGAATGAAATGGCAACCCACTCCAGTATTCTTGCCTGGGAAATTCCAGGGAAGAGGAGCCTGGCAGGCTATAGCCCATGGATTCAGGAAACAGTCAGACAAGACTTGATTTTGCCACTGAGCAAGCCTGTGAGAAGTGCAGATCAAGTATATTTCCCTGGAGGGCAGGCCTTTGTTACGGAGAATCTCTATCAGCATATTCACAAAGATGACTTATTGCCTAACCAGTGCTAGAATCAGGAGAAGATTCTTCTTGGATCTTCACCAGGGGAAGCTGGTGGGATTCCTGGAGGCAAAATCCGGGAAAGGGTGGGGATTCCCCAAAACTCAGCCCCCGGCCCCACCCCCAGTGTCTTACTCTCAAGGGAGTCTATATTCAGCTTCCAGCAATTCACTAAAATTCCCTTTTAACAATTCATGGTTCCAGAGTCCTCAACTCCAGAGAAGCACATCTCAGCTGTGATATTCTGGATTAATCTCTCTCTCCAGATTTGAGGGTGATGGTTTACTCTGCAAACTCGATTATCTGGTTGGTCCAAGAAAAGTGACTGATTTTCAGTTTCTTCTACTTTATTTGTAAGGATAGGAATGAAGACTTCCAACCTCTTTACAAATTGGAAATGCAACCAGAGATCTCCCTCACATAATACGTTAAATTTACTTAATCCAAAACAGAGAATTGAAATAGTCTTGACTACGTTTGGTTTTAACAACGAAGAAATTATAAAAATGGGATTATGTATACGTTATGTAGAATGGTATGTAAAGTCGATACTTTTATTGATTTTGTTTAACAAAATCAAAATTTAAATGTCTATTTCATTCATATTATAAATATTTATGATGATTTTGCTACATTCCAAGTACTCTGTATATTCTGTACCATGTATCTTATAAGGATTCTCTGCTAAAAACAAATCTTCATTACTTGAAAACTTAGAAAGCACATTATTAAGGCTCAAGCTGGTCATTTCATGACCAAAAACTAGTTGGAAAGAATCTTTCACGTTGTTATCTACACAACGTGAAAAGGAAATCTTTTGTTATTCATGACTTCTTATTTAAGAGCTCATATAATAATTTAGAGGGCTCCTGGATTTTCTAAATTAGTACAAAGAAGTCTTAAATTCTTCACAATTTTCTGTTCTCTAAAAAATTGAATTTTTATCCTTTTGTCAGTATCCACTATTCAGAAATTTATAAAATGCTGCAAAATTGCCTCCCCACAAGAATACTGGAAGGTAAAGATGTGCTTTTCCTTATGCATAATAACAGAGTCACTTTTAAAGGGGGAAAGTACACAGGTATTACTTTTTTGTGTTGTGTAATCATTCAGCTTTGGCAGATTTTGCAAGTGTTGTCAAGACTTCAAAATCAGCAGATAAATATGAATAAATTCAGATAGAAAATAAACTAAACATTACTGGTAACTTTTAATATTTAAACATTAGGTTCGTGGAACACAAACACAAAATGTATTAGTGTGTCTTATTTTTCTGCAACATGTGAAGATTTTCAAAAACAAAATAAAATATAGGAGGCGCTCTGGTGAATTGCAAAGCCTAAGGTACAAAGAATTGGAAGACGTGGGTTTTAAGCTTCGGTTAGACCACACGTTTGTGTGACTTTGATTTCATTTATCACTTCTCCCTCTTTAAAATTTCACACAAAAATGAGAATATTGGACCAGGTCATTAGTAAGAGTTTCAGCTCATAAATTATATAATTCTGTATCACAATTCACACTAAGATTATGCAGTTATAAAATTGATAAAATATGTATTTAAAAAAGATTTGTCATTTTCCTATAAAATTGCCTGGGTTTGCTTTCTCTCTTTCTTTCTCTATTTTCTGTTTCTTTCTTTTTTTTTTTTTTTTGCTTTTTTGTTGGGAGGGGTGGGAGAAAAACAATGAAAAATTTAAATACTTTTCTCAAAATATAATTGCAGTGCTTCTCTTGGATGAAAATTTATTACTGGACCTACATGTAAGCAAGGTAAATAGATGCTGATATAAAATACTTATTGGATGAGCAGAATAGAAACATCTTCCCTTTGATTTTATCCACCTTCAAACTTCATCTCCCCTTTTGCCACAATACTATTTATGATTTATTTCTCTAGATTAAGATTAAATAGCCCTGTTCTTTTAAAATTTTTGTATACCTGATTATTATCAGCTTTATATGCCAAAACATTTTAATTTATTAGGTTCTTTTGTATGACAGCTGATTTGGAGGTATTTTGTGTTAAGATTTTTGATTTGGGTTAAAGGGAAGGAGAAGACAACTCTATCCTTGGGTTTTGCTCAGGGAGTATAAATTTTTATAGGTAGATGGATATGAAAGATATATACATATTTAAAGTTTCGTATTTGCATAAATGTGACTACATATATGTGTGTGTGTATATATATATGACTTCCCTGGTAGCTCAGCTGGAAAAGAATCTGCCTGCAATGCAGGAGATACCAGTTCGATTCCTGGGTCAAGAAGATCCCTGGAGAAGGGATAGGCTACCCACTCCAGTATTCTGGCCTGGAGAATTCCATGGACTGTATAGTCCATGGGGTCGCAAAGAGTCAAACACGACTGAGCAACTTTCATAGTGTGTGTGTGTGTCTGTGTCTGTGTGTCTGTGTGTCTGTGTGTGTCTGTGTCTGTGTTATGTATTTGAGGTGTGAGGCAAGATACGGGACTAGAGGACATTCTGTGAATAAGATATAAAGAAAAGTGAAGTAAAACTACCGAAGTTTGTAGGGAAAATGAATCACATCATTTCTCACAGAGGAGCATCTCAGAGTTTACTACTTGAAATAATAAAAAATGTTGGGAAATAACATGTTCCCTAGCCATCTGCTTTGAAAAAACCACAGGCTATAGCCCTTCCTTGAGGTTCACAGTGAACCTTTCTTTGCATGTTAGCCTTATTAAATCAACATTTTGCAAGTGCGTTTGAATTTAAAACACCTTTTACTGGAGTGTCTCATGGAATTTTGGAAAACACTTGCAGAGAGCACTTTCTGTTTACAATTATTACTAATTCTAATAAGTATCCCCCAGAATAATTGAGATTGACTAGATGTTTTTCTGCTGAAGAATTCACTGTTTCATGATATTCATTACCCACATACTTAAGCTAATTTGAAATAAATCTTTAAATACACATTTCAGTTCCCCACTGTTTGCCTTATGGTAATGAACTGGCATTATTTTATTTCATATAAATGACATTTTGAATTATACCATATCTCTATAATTAATTAAATGATTTAATTTCTTTTTGTAGATAATGGTAATTTCTAGTTCTGCAAGTTAAATGCAGCAGGACTCTTTCTTTATTCTCATTTTTATAGGCCAGTTAGCATCCCACTGAACTGAATGCACAGGTGATTCTTTCTTTACTTCCCCTCACTACCCACCTCCTTTTTTTGGTTTAGTTGTTTGATCAATTGCATATTAATGAAGTTATTTTTTCACAAATCAAAATCTCATCAAATGTGTGTCTTTTATTTATTTTGTAGACTAACTGACAAAAATATATTTTGGATTTTTCTTAGTTCACAGGAAAATAGAGGAACTTAAGTCTTTATTGTAGATTTAGTGACAGGATAAAGTGATCTTTTAAAATTCAGTATATTAACTCGAGTAGAATTATTTCCAATTGTCAGAAGCAACAGAAACAGTATTGAGCCTTATTATTGACCCATTTCTGCTCAATGTAATTTTATTTAATGATTATAATTTAAATGTAAATGAGGATATGGATCTCCATTTTTGTCAGCTGACTTGGCCATTCTTTCAGTGGTTACATTCCCAGGCCACCACTTGGGAGACTTGTCTCTAATCATTGACCCAGTAGATGTTCTTCACTCCTTGTTCTTTGTCACCAGTCATATTCATCCTAATGCGTCACTGTAGCTTCTTTCCTCCCCTCCCAGAGAGAATGATGTCCTTTTCCTATGACCAGACCTTCACAATCTTACCTCCTAATACAATGCTTTTTTCCCATGATCCAGCAGATGTTGGCAATTTGATCTCTGGTTCCTCTGCCTTTTCTAAAACCAGCTTGAACGTCAGGGAGTTCATGGTTCACGTATTGCTAAAGCCTGGCTTGGAGAATTTTGAGCATTACTTTACTAGCATGTGAGATGAGTGCAATTGTGTGGTAGTTTGAGCATTCTTTCGCATTGCCTTTCTTTGGCATT
Source organism: Capricornis sumatraensis (assembly GCF_032405125.1). Lineage (NCBI taxonomy): Eukaryota > Metazoa > Chordata > Mammalia > Artiodactyla > Bovidae > Capricornis > Capricornis sumatraensis. Next base: position 82,537,236 of record NC_091077.1, read on the forward strand.
GGAATGAAAACTGACCTTTTCCAGTCCTGTGGCCACTGCTGAGTTTTCCAAATTTGCTGGCATATTGAGTGCAGCACTTTCACAGCATCATCTTTCAGGATGTGAAGCAGATCAACTGGAATTCCATCATCTCCACTAGCTTTGTTTGTAGTGATGCTTTCTAAGGCCCACTTGACTTCACATTCCAAGATGTCTGGCTCTAGATTAGTGATCACATCATCATGATTATCTGGGTCATGATGATCTTTTTTGTACAGTTCGTCCGTGTAATCTTGCCACCTCTTCTTAATATCTTCTGCTTCTGTTAGGTCCATACCATTTCTGTCCTTTATCGAGCCCATCTTTGCATGAAATGTTCCCTTGGTATCTCTAATTTTCTTGAATAGATCTCTAGTCTTTCCCATTCTGCTGGATCATGGAAAAAGCAAGAGAGTTCCAGAAAAACATCTATCTCTGCTTTATTCACTATGCCAAAGCCTTTGACTGTGTGGATCACAAGAAACTGTGGAAAATTCTGAAAGAGATGGGAATACCAGACCACCTAACCTGCCTCTTGAGAAATCTGTATGCAGCTCAGGAAGCAACAGTTAGAACTGTACATGGAACAACAGACTGTTTCCAAGCAGGAAAACGAGTGCATCAAGACTGTATATTGTCACCATGCTTATTTAACTTCTATGCAGAGTACATCATGAGAAATACTGGACTGGAAGAAACACAAGGTGGAATCAAGATTGCTGGGAGAAATATCAATAACCTCAGATATGCAGATGACACCACCTTTATGGCAGAAAGTGAAGAGGAACTAAAAAGCCTCTTGATGAAAGTGAAAGAGGAGAGTGAAAAAGTTGGCTTAAAGCTCAACATTCAGAAAACGAAGATCATGGCATCCAGTCCCATCACTTCATGGGAAATAGATGGGGAAACAGTGGAAACAGTGGCAGACTTTATTTTTTTGGGCTCCAAAATCACTGCAGGTGGTGATTGCAGCCATGAAATTAAAAAACACTCCTTGGAAGAAAAGTTATGACCAACCTAGATAGTGTATTCAAAAGCAGAGACATTACTTTGCTGACTAAGGTCCGTCTAGTCAAGGCTATGGTTTTTCCTGTGGTCATGTATGGATGTGAGAGTTGGACTGTGAAGAAGGCTGAGCACCGAAGAATTGATGCTTTTGAAGTGTGGTGTTGGAGAAGACTCTTGAGAGTCCCTTGGACTGCAAGGAGATCCAACCAGTCCATTCTGAAGGAGATCAACCCTGGGATTTCTTTGGAAGGAATGATGCTAACGCTGAAACTCCAGTACTTTGGGCACCTCATGCGAAGAGTTGACTCATTGGAAAAGACTCTGATGCTGGGAGGGATTGGGGGCAGGAGGAGAAGGGGACGACCGAGGATGAGATGGCTGGATGGCATCACGGACTCGATGGCGTGAGTCTGAGTGAACTCCGGGAGATGGTGATGAACAGGGAAGCCTGGTGTGTTTTAATTCATGGGGTCGCAAAGAGTCAGACACAACTGAGAGACTGAACTGAACTGAACTGAATACAATGCTATACTTTACTTACAGTTACTGTTCTCATGTTAGATTTACTGAAACTCCACAAATATTTCTCATCCCTCCACTTATATATATACTTTTTTCCTATATTGTTCTCTCTGCTTGGAAATTATTATTTCCTACCTCTTTTATAATCTTAGCCTTCAAAAATCACCTCTTTTACCCTGGAAATTATGAGTATAACCTTTCCTCTTTGAACTTGTAGGCTATTAAGTGATAATTATCCTTTAATTTTTAAACTATTTACCTGGTATTTATCTATGGGAATTATCTATGGGATAATTGTCTATTATTTATCTATGGGAATTATCTGTATACTCAATTTTTAAACTGCTTGAACACTGATATAGGACCCCAGCGACTTCTGTATTCCATTTAGTAAGATACATGCCATTTAGTAAGATACTTGTACTTTGAGTGTTAGACATACATGAAATATTTGTTGAATTAATAAATGAGAGAATGAATGTGATTTTATATTAGATTACCCCAGAAAAAAGATTAGAATATACAAGAATTCGTTCAGTTCAGTTCAGTTCAGTCGCTCAGTCATATCTGACTCTTTGCGACCCCAAGAACCACAGCACACCAGGCCTCCCTGTCCATCACCAACTCTCAGAGTCCACCCAAACCCACATCCATCGAGTCAGTGATGCTATGCAACCATCTCATCCTCTGTCGTCCCCTTCTCCTCCAACCCTCAATCTTTCCCAGCATAAGGGTCTCTTCAAATGAGTCAGTTCTTTACATCAGGTGGCCAAAGTATTGGAGTTTCAGCTTCAACATCAGTCTTTCCAATGAATACCCAGGACTGATCTCTTTAGGATGGACTGGTTGGATCTCCTTGCAGTCCAAGGGACTCTCAAGAGTCTTCTCCAACACCACAGTTCAAAAGCAACAATTCTTCTGTGCTCTTCTTTCTTTATAGTCTAACTCTCACATCCAAACATGACCACTGGAAGAACCATAGCCTTGACTAGACAGACCTTTGTTAGCAAAGTAATGTCTCTGCTTTTGAATATGCTATCTAGGTTGGTCATAACTTTCCTTCCAAGGAGTAAGCGTCTTTTAATTTCATGGCTGCATCACCATCTGCAGTGATTTTGGAGCCCCAAAAAATAAAGTCAGCCACTGTTTCCGCTCTTTCCCCATCGATTTGCCATGAAGTGATGGGACCGATGCCATGGTCTTATACATAGCTACAAAAGCAGTTTTTGACAGAGTGGATTACAAAAGTTTCTTTTAAATTAACTCTGAAAGAAACCAATGTATAGATATTTTAAAGTTGGCTTAATTTTATAAAATAATGTCATTTATACATTTTAATAATGTGATTAATATCTAACTTTACCTCTTAAAAAATCTCTTTTCTAAAATGGAAAAGATGTTTAACTTTGTCTTTTTCTCTTTTTATCATGAAAAGTGAAAGTGAAGTCGCTCAGTCATGTCCGACTCTTTGCGACTCCATGGAATGTAGCCTACCAGGCTCCTCCGTCCATGGGATTTTCCAGGCAAGAGTACTGGAGTAGGCTGCATTTCTTTCTCCAGGGGATCTTCCTGACCCAAGGATTGAACCGAGGTCTCTTGCATTGTAGGCAGACGCTTTACTGTCTGAGCTACCAGGTAGATATAAATAGTACTTTAAATACTCTATTGAATAAAGAATAAAATATGACAAAAAGGAAATAACCATGACTAACTGTTTACACCATCTGTTAGCAGATGAACAGACACGCTTTTCTTTAACCAGAGGTATATATAGCTACGAAAGTTCCTAAGTACAAAAAAGAAATTTAGAAATATTTTTCTGCTCAAGTAAGTATTTTGTGCCAAAGAAATAATCAAAAAACAACGGGAGCAATAGAAACTCAGTATTGTTGGATGTCAAGGTTTAAATTTTTTGGTTTTTGAAACAAAATAGTTCAAAGATAGAGTAAAAATAAAGAAAAATAAAAGAGTAAAGCTACTACTTTATCTTTAAAATTTATCTTCACCGTAGTATGCTGTGAACTTCCCTGGTGGTTCAGGGGTAAGGAATCTACCTGCCAGTACAGGACATGCGGGTTTCAGTCCCTGGGTTGGGAAGATCCCCTGGAGAAGAAAATGGCAACTCTAGTATTCTTGCCTGGGAAATGCCACAGCCAGATGACCCTGGTGGGCTACAAGTCCATGGGGTCGCAAAAGAGTCAGACACAACTTAGTGACTAAACAACAACATATTCTGCTATAAAAAGCCATGTTTTCCAAGTATTTATGACTATCAGTGAAACTTTTGGTAAACTTGCTAAACAAAAATGTTTTATTGTCAGTGAACATTCAAGTAATATGTACATTACTCCACAGAATATGTGTGGCCTATAAAAACCATATGCAGATATTAACATTAGCAGCAAATTCTAAGCAGCCTTGTAGGAATTAACTGAGAAAACTTCTGGTTGCCTTATTAGATCACAAGCCAAAAAAAAAAAAAAACCTGCAAAGTAATAATGATAACAATAACTATAAAATTAGCATAGATATGGTTAAAGAACCATGTTTCAAAAATAAAACACACAAAATAGAAAATCTGGATTTAGGCCTGAATTTTAGGTATGTGTAAATTTTTAATGATTTATTACTAGTTCATGGCATTAGTGATGGAGAAGGAATGGCAGCCCACTCCAGTATTCTTACCTGGAGAATTCCATAGACAGAAGAGGAACCTGGCGGGCTACAGTCCATGGGGTTGCCAAGAGTTGGACACAACTGAGCAACTAAGCACAGCTTTAATAATAATATGTTTCTTCCACTTCTTGACATTTTTTAGAACTTTAAAAGTCATTTTTAGGACATCCTAAAACATTTGGGGGAAGATTTTTAAAAACACTTTTAGAACAGAAGGGTTTGGGGGAGAACTGTTTGATGCTGTGATGAAATCCTTGAATTCATTTAGGTAAGTAAATAAAAAAGACAGTGGACAAGCTGTTCTTCCCTGGAACTCTGTAGTATCATTTCTCAAAGTTTCTTATGTTGAACACTTAATATCTCAAAAAGTTAATAAATGCTACTTAGTAAGGAAATTAAGGAGTTTCCAGAATCTACAAATACAGTAATCAATGGATTGGGTAAAAGTAAAACAATTTCTTTATTTTTGGAAGCTTTCAGTATGTTAATATGCATCAGGGACCCTCAGGAAGAACATATAGTTTGTAGGACTTGCAAAGAATTCTTTGACCTAGGATCATGTTTTCACCAAACACCATGCATTAGTATGGAACACACTTTTTAAAACAGTCTTATTATTTCAGAGTAAAAAAACAATAATGTGCATATAAAATAATCTACCTTATATTTCTGTAATAAGAAATTATATATAAAAAGGTACCATTAGAAAAGACGTTCACCACTCTGTACTACAGAGCTTACATGTTAGGTGAAAAACTTATTAAAAAATCAATAAATATAAAAAAAAAGACTGTACGCTATGATGTATACTAAGAAGGAAACAAAACAGGGAGTTGAGATGGGTGGTTAGGAAGGACTCGAGGCAGGTAATACTTAAGCTTCATGTAAGCGTAAGGAGTAGGCTTTTAAGAATGAGGTATTCCCTGAAGACAGAATGGTATATGCAACAGTTCTAAGGTGGGAAGAAACTCAGTGTGGTTGGGTAGCAACGTATACAGTAAGTAACACACACAGACAGGCCAGATCATGCAGACCTTAGAGCTCAAAGTAAGGGAGTGTGGATTTTATTCTGTGTGCTTTGGGAAACTTACAGAGTTTTAAACAGTGAGTTTTATTTGATTTGCTTTGTAAGATCACTTTTTGCACTCTTTGGTAGATTGAAAATGGACCAGAGTGGAACTCTGGAAGACCAGTTGAGAAGCTGCACTAATCCAGATGAGAGATGAAAGGGATGATGTGTTGTCAGACTTGAGACACAGTTTGATGCTTTCTAGCAGGAGAAGGAAATGGTTGGAGAATCCCAGGGACGGGGGAGCCTGGTGGGCTGCCGTCTATGGGGTCGCACAGAGTCGGACACGACTGAAGTGACACAGCAGCAGCAGCAGCAGCAGGGGATAAGAGAGAAGTTGCAAATGAGTGTGACCTTGATCTCCTCTTCTCTTCTTCTCTGCTATTCTTTCCAGATAGCAGCATCAGAAATATGTGGCATTGTCTATGCCAAAGTATAAATTATCGAAATTACAAATTTCTCCCTTGGATTGACTTTAATTTGATGTATTGTTTGGAAGAGTTCCAAAATGATTGGTAGACACAATGTGTAAGACGCCTTGGAGTCACATCTATCTCTTTGCCTGTTCCATTGATCAATTCTGACATTTTATTTCAGCACATCCTTTCACTATGAATGAACTTCATTTCCTTTCACTTTAATTATGATACTCTTTTATAGGACATGAAAATGAAAATTGATTTGGTTCTATGAGAAATGAGAACTCTTTTGGCAAAGATATGCTGCTGTGGCATTCTCTGCAATAACCATCCTTATTAACACTATCATTTACACTGTGTGTGTGTGTGTGTGTGTGTGTGTGTGTGTGTGTGTGCTCAGTTGTGTCTGACTCTTTGTGGTCTTCTGGAATGTAGCCTACCAGGCTCCTCTGTCCATGGAATTTTCCAGGCAAGAATACTGGAGTGGGTTGCTATTTCCTGCTCCGGGGGATCTTCGTGACCCAGGGATAGAACCCACGTCTCTTGTGTCTCTTACATTGGCAGGTAGATTCTTTACCACTGCACCACTTGGGAAGCATGATTTACACCAGCCAAGTGTTATTCCTCCCAAATTTAAATCATGCTTCCTACCACTTACAGCCTTTGAATCCATGATAAAAAACAAAAGCAAAGCTAAATTAGGGAGGGACCTTGTTCATATATAATGTTTATGCTACACGGATATATTATTCAGATTAGTTTTAGTTTCATTGTTTAAATTTAAATTACATTTATTTTCATGTTAGCCAAATTTCATGTAAATAAAAATTATAAAGAAAATAGAGTTTAGTACTTGCTTCATTTGTATTTACAAACTCCCTCAAAAATCTATGTGTAGAAATATTTTACTTTGAATTTTGTAAGACTATTTAATGAATACACTAATATGCAAGTAGTTTAAGTATCTGTTAATAGCAGGTAACAGAAACATGCAGTGTCTTTGCTTTAGGGGATTGACTGTGAAGAAGTACCTAACAGTGAGAATTATTAAACTTTAGACAATATTAAAGAACGAAAAAAGAGAATACTTTGAAAGTAGACTTAATTAAAAAGTAAATCTGTACCTGTATCTATGTAATATATATATGTGTGTGTGTGCAACTGAGGATACTATAACTCAGTTGCATTTTTTTATGTCACGAAGACATTTGCCTTGAAGATTGCCCCTTATATTCTCTCTTTTTAGTGAATGAAAAATTATGTGCTTTAACATTCTGTTATTTCACCAAAGAATTTTAAAGTAATAGTTATACATTTAGTAGACCTAGTTTCTGTTAGTTCTCTTTGCGACTGAAATTATAAATAGGAAGATAGATATTTGTGAAGATATGTCCTTTGATATGCTCTTCAAGTCCACATTATTTCTCATCTGATGTATTATCAGTTCAGTTCAGTTGAGTTGCTCAGTTGTGTCTCTTTGCACCCCTATGGACTGCAGCATGCCAGGCTTGCCTGTTCATCCCAACTCCTGGAGCCTATGAAACTCATGTCCATTAAGTCCATGATGCCATCCAACCATCTCATCCTCTGTCATCCCCTTATCTTCCTGCTTTCAATCTATCCGAATATCATGGTCTTTTCCAGTAATTTGGTTCTTTCCATCAGGTAAGCAGAGTATTGGAGTTTCAGCTTTAGCATCAGTCCTTCCAATGAACGTTCAGGACTGATTTCCTTCAGAATTGACTGGTTGGATCTCCTTGTTGTCCAAGGGACTCTCAAGAGTCTTCTCCAACACCACAGTTCAAAAGCATCAATTCTTCAGCACTCAGCTTTCTTTATAGTCCAGCTTTCACATGACTACTGGAAAAACCATAGCTTTGACTAGATGGACCTTTGTTGGTAAGGTAACGTCTCTGTTTTTTAATATGCTGTCTAGATTGGTCATAGCTTTTCTTCCAAGGAACAAGCATCTTTTAATTTCATGGCTTCAGTCACCATCTGAGGTGATTTTGGAGCCCCCCAAAATAACGTCTCTCACTGTTTCCCCATCTATTTGCCATGAAGTGATGGGACCGGATGCCATGATCTTCATTTTTTGAATGCTGAGTTTTAAGCAAACTTTTTCACTCTTTTATTTCACTTTCATCAAGAGTCTCTTCAGTTGTTTCTCACTTTCTGCCATAAGGATAGTGTCATCTGTGTATCTGAGGTTATTGATATTTTTCCCATCAATCTTGATTCCAGTTTGTGCTTTATCCAGCCCTGCATTTTACATGATGTATTATAATTTCTTCCTAACACGTCTCCTTCTAGTTGCCCCTTTCTCTAAAGCCATTCTTGGTCTTGCTGTAATAAATGATCTTTATAAAACATATCTAATCATGCCTTTCCTTGTTTAAATTCATTATTTTAAAACCCAAACAACCTCTCATTTGTAAGAGGTTTGTAAGATTTGTTTGTAAGATTCTCATTATGTGTATACCAGTGTTGCCCCATTTTGAAGTTAAGAGATTTAAGCTCAGAAAGGCTGAAGAACTTCAACAATGTCATAAAACTAGAAAGTGCCAAAGTTTAGGTTACATACCATATGAATTCAGTCCTTTGAAGTTTGTTGAAAATTTTCTTATGGTCCCACAAATATCCTATATGTGCTAGAAAACAATATGTTTGCATTTGCATTTGTTTGGTAATGTGTTCTTTATATGTCTGGTAGATCAGATTTGTTAATTTTCATATTAAAATCTATAGCCACACCCATTTTCCTAAATAGAGCTGCATTAAAATCCTTCACTACTCTAATAACTAGTCATGGAAAAACAGACTGGTTCCAAATAGGAAAAGGAGGATATCAAGGCTGTATTTTGTCACTCTGCTTATTTAACTTACATGCAGATTACATCATGAGAAACGCTGCGCTGGATGAAACACAAGCTGGAATCATGATTGCCAGGAGAAATATCTATAACCTCAGATACACAGATGACACCACCCTTATGGCAGAAAGCAAAGAAGAACTAAAGAGCCTGTTGATGAAAGTGAAAGAGGAGAGTGAAAAAGTTGGCTTAAAGCTCAACATTCAGAAAACGAAGATCATGGCATCCAGTCCCATCACTTCATGGCAAGTAGATGGGGAAACAGTGACAGACTTTATTATGGGGGAGCTCCAAAATCACTGCAGATGATTGCATGGTGACTTCATGGTGACTGCAGCCTTGAAATTAAAAGACGCTTTCTCCTTGGAAGAAAACTTATGACCAACCTAGGCTCTTGCGACTCCATGGACTGTAGCCTGTCAGGCTCCATGGGATTTTTTTTTATGTTAGAATATTAAAAAACAGAGACATTACTTTGTCAACAAAGATCCATCTAGTCAAGGCTACAGTTTTTCTAGTTGTCATGTATGGATGTGAGAGTTGGACTATAAAGAAAGCTAAGTAGGGAGAATTGATGCTTTTGAACTGTGATGTTGGAGAAGACTCTTGAGAGTCCTTGGACTGCAAGGAGATCAAACCAGTCAATCCTGAAGGAAATCAGTCCTAAACGTTCATTGGAAAGACTGATACTGAAGCTGAAGCTACAATACTTTGGCCATCTTATGTGAAGATCTAACTCCTTAGGAAAGACCCTGACGCTGGGAAGAATTGAAGGCAGGAGGAGAAGAGGATGACAGAGGATGAGATAGTTGGATGGCATCACTGACCCAATTGGACATGAGTTTGAGTAAACTAGGAGTTGCTGATGGACAGGGAGGCCTGGCATTCTGCAGTCCATGGGATTGCAAAGAGTCGGACACAACTGAGCAACTGAACTGAACTGAACTATAATAAGCTTGTCTATATTTCATTGTAGTTGATAACCTGTGGCTATATTATTAGATAAAATAGTTTAATCTTCCTGAAAAATGAAAATTTTTTATTATCAAATCAGTCTCATTATTTCTAGTAATGTTCATCTCAAGAAGAGATATTAATATAGCCACAGGAGGTTTATTTTTTTTAGGATTTACCTGGTATATATATATTTCCATCTTTTCTACTTTCTACCTTTTTGCATTCTTACCTTTTGGAAATCTCTCTGATGAGCTGCATTTAACTGCCTTTTTTGCTTTTGTTTTTTATCTCATCTGATAGCTTTTGTCTTTTTACTGTTTGTGGGAAATATACTCTTTCTCTTCTTTTAGTAACTACAACTCCAACATGTTTTCTTAACTTATGAAACTGTAAAAGCCAATCAAGTATACTTTTGCTCCCTTTAGAGAACTCAGTATTTGGAACACTTTAATTCTTTTAAACTGTAATTCCCTTAAATTCCTTTAATCCTGAAATCCCACAAAGTTAACGTTATTTTTGCGTATTTGGGGACATTTTAAGTCTTTTTTTTAAAGGACATTCTCATTATTAGTTTGTATACATAGCCAGTGCTCATTTAAATCATTTAAATTTATCTATAAATGTATAACTTTCACTGTTTTTTTTTTTTTTTTTTCCCTACTTGGATTTAGAACTTGCATTTAAAACAGCTGTCTGGGATTATTTTCCATTTATCTGAAATACATTTTTCAGAATTTCCTTTAATGGTACTCTGGTGGTTGGTTTAGTCACTAAGTCATGTCTGACTCTTGCGACTCCATGGACTGTAGCCTGTCAGGCTCCTCTGTCCATGGGATTTTCCAGGCAAGAATACTGGAGTGGGTTGTCACTTCTTTCTCCAAGCAATGATACTCTACTAGAGGCAAACTTCTCAGTTTAGTTGGTTGGAAAAATGTCCTTATTTAACTTGTGCTCTTGAAAAAATTCTACTGAAGCTAGACTTTGGGTTAGTAGTTATTTTCTTTCAACACACTAAAGATTTGATTTCATAGGAAACTAAACATTTCTTGACATTCTCACAATCACTCCTTGGTAGGAATCTGCCTTTTCTCACAGGCTACTTGTAAGATTACCTCTTTGTCTTTGGAATTCTAAAGTTTCACTCTTATGCATCCAAATGTATATTTCTTTTTGGTCATTTTGCTTGTGATTTGTGATTTCTAAGGGGACTAATTGGTCACTTTCATTGGTTCTGAAAATTACTCAATCTTTATTTCTTCAGATATCTCTTCTATTTTATTCTCTCTATCCCTTGGTTTTGATGCTCAAATCATGCTTAGGTTAGGCCATCACACTCTATTCTCTATGTCTCGTTACCTTTATTTGACTTTCCATGCTGAATTCCACATAGTTCCTTCTAGTCATGTTTTAGGTTACTAGTTCTCTCTTCATATATGAAAGGCTAATCTCTTAATCAGATATTATATTTTTATTTCTAGAAATTGTGTGTGTTTCTCTCCAGATATTCTTTATCATTGTTTATAGTTTCCTGTTACTATTCTTGAGTATCTTTTATTTTTGAAATGTAGTAAGCATTGTTATTTTATTGTTTTCTATTTGTCGTAATATTTGAAATCTCCACAACCGATTTCTTTTGTTGTTTTTTCTGTTCTCATTCATAAGCCTTGTTTTCTTTTGAGTGAAGTAATTTTTTACCGTGTGTTACTCTTTTTTTTTTTTTTTTTTAAGAAAATTACTTGTAGGAATTCTTTGAGACCTAGTGTAAAGGTGTTTTCTCTGCAAAATATTTGTCATTGCTTCTGCCACATAGGGGCACTAATGGTCTTCAACTATTTTAAATTACCTGGTTTGAGATTTTCTTGTTTGTTTACTTTTCAGTTTTATTGAGATATAATTGACAAGTGAAAGTGTAATGTATTTAGAGTGTATAGCATGATGATATTGTGAAAGGGTTACCACAGTATATAATGCATTCACCATTGAGAATTTCTTTTTAAACCACCTAAATCACATTAATTTGAGCTGCAAATATACCCAAGAGTAGGTTTGTGGTTACTAAATGAATCTTGCGTGACCTTTATGAGGGAGGGTCTCCTCTTTGGGCAAGCCCTAAGGTTTGTCTCTACCCCGCTGTATCCCACAATTGTGTGAAAACTGCAGTTTAAGTTCACTAAGTTCCAGTAAATGTCCTTAGGCCACACACAGAAAAAATTTAGTCATTTTATCTCTCTAAGATCCTGCCTTCCTTTAGCTTTTATTCTAATAATTTCCTTAGTACTGTATCAGTTCTCTGATGCTATTAAGTAAAAAACAAATGTATGTAAAAATATGGGGCTTCCCTCGTAGCTCAGTTGGTAAAGAATCTGCCTGCAATGCTGGAGACCCGGGTTCAATCCCTGGGTTGGGAAGAGTCTCTGCAGAAGGAAATGGCAACCCACTCCAGTATTCTTGCCTGGGAAGTCCCATGGACAGAGGAGCCTGGCAGGCCACAGTCCATGGGGTCACAAGAGTCGGACATAACTTAGTGACCAAACCACCATGTAATAATGTACATACACACACTCTCAAGCATGTTTAGTTCTTTTAAGCAAGAGATATGCAGACATCTAAGCTTTCAAATTCAGAAGCTAAAATTTAGCAAGATTTCTACTAAAGGTATAAGTAGAATAACTTAATGGGTAAAGTTAACCAGATGGCTATAAGGCAGCTTACTGTGACATGCAAATTTCATCTATAATAGAAAACAAATTATGGAAGACCTAATTCAAGGAGAAATAGCTCATAAGAGCTCTTGGGAGGGTGAAAAATAATACTACCAACAAAAAATAATGGAAGGAAATAATGACAACATTTCATTCTTCAAGGAACCTTTCCGATTCAGGGATCGAACGTGGATCTCCAGAATTGCAGGTGGATTCTTCACTGTCTGAGTTACCAGGGGAACCCCTCTCATATATAAAATGGGGATAAAAATGCTAACTGTATATGAGAAGACTGAGACACGGAGAATCACAGATAATAAGTGGGCTAACAGGGACTCAAACCTAGATCGTAACAATCTAAAGTCCATGCTTTATCTCTATCACTGGTGTGTGGACTCAATCTCAGGTGACTGTTTGCCACCCCATGGACTGTAACTGCCAGGCTGCTCTGTCCACGGGATTCTCCAGGCAAGAATACTGGAGTGGGTTGCCATTTCCTAGCAGTAAGGGAAAATTAAAGCTATTTTTAAATTTTGGGTGTGGGGAATGGTTTCAACTACATAGTGTAGGAGATATCACATACATGTTGGTTTGTTGGTTAGTGACTAAATATTCTTTTAAGAAAGCTTTGATTTTAATTATAGCAGAATTATAATAAAGTATAAGGAAAATATGTTGAATAACAGGAATAATTTACTATATTTGTAAATTGTAAAAAGAGTTTTCTTTAATGGCAAATCTTAAAAAAATGGGTCAGTTAAAATAACTTTAATTGTATACTGCCATAACTTGGAAAAGTCAAGTATAATCTAGCAAAAAACCTAGCAAAAAAAAAAATAATAACACAATAGAAAATTCAGTTAGAGAGACAAAGAATACCACATTGCCTACTTATATTTAGTTAATATTATGTGGAATAAACTACTTAAGAATGAAGGATTTGAGGTAATGATTCATATGAGTACAATTTCAATTTAAAAAATGGTTACAAATATAATTAGGAAAAAATTTGATAATATTTGCAGATGACTCATGGCAAATCAAGAAACAACTTGAGAATATAGTAAAACTAATTACTTTGAACTCAACTATAGTCAACCCTTGATTAACTGGCATAAATGGCGTGATGAACAGATAGAAAGGAAACCACAAATACTCAGAATCACCATTAAAACTATAAAACCAATAACAATATGACACAAAAAATTTATTTAATAATACAGTAGTTTGACAGTCCACAGATATTACCCAAAAGTGTAAGAATATTACAAGTACTTTGATTTAAGACCATCTGCCAAAAATTACTGGGGTGTTAAACAACTTCATAGTAAAGATCCTTGTATTTATGAGTCTTGGATTAAGCAGACACATGCCTCATTTCTCTTTCATTAATACCCTTAATTAGAGGTTCACCCAAAATTTGGATTTTTACTCTGCAATGTTAGAATACAGGCATACCTTGTTTTATTGAGATTCATTTATTGCACGTCTCAGGTATTTCATTTTTGTTTTTTAATAAATTGAAATTTTATGGCAACAATGTGTCAAACAAATCATTTTTCAATAGCATTTTCTCCCGTCATGACTCCATTTCACATTTTGGTAATTCTGGGAATATTTCAAAGTTTTTTCATTTTTATTCTATTTGTTACAGTAATCTATGATCAGTGATCTTTGATGTTATTGTAGTAGTTGTTTCGTTATGCCATGAAACATTCCTATGTAAGACAGCAAACCTAATCAATAAATATTGTGTGCGTTCCCACTGCTCCACCAACCAGTCATTCTCCCATCTTTCTCCTTCTCCTTATGCCTCCTTGTTTCCTGAGACACAATACAATGTTGATTTTAGGCCAGTTAATAACCCTACAATGGCCTCTAAGTGTTCAAGTGAAAGAAAGTCTCACATATCTCACTTGAAATCAGAAGCTAGAAATGATTAAGCTTTTTCCCTTCAAGGAAAGGCATGTCAGAAGGACATGTGAGGAAGGCATGTGAAAAACAGAGATAGGCTGATAGGTGAGCTCCCTGTAACAAACAAATAGCCAGGTTGTGAATGCAAAGAGGCTAAGTTCCTGAGGGAAATTAAAATCACTACTCCAGTAAACACATGAAAGATAACAAAGCAAAACATTATTGCTGATACAGAGAAGGTTTTCATGGTCTGGATAGATCAAACAAGCCACAACATTCCCTTAAGCCAAAGCCTAATCCAGTGCAAGGACCTAACTCTCTTCAATTCTTTGAAGGTTGAGAGAGTGAGGAAAATGTGGAAGAAAAGTTGGAAGCTAACGGAGGTTGCTTTATGAGGTTGAAGGGAAACAGCCATCTATATAACATAAACATGCAAGATGAAACAGGTGCTGATATAGAAGTTGCAGCAAATTATACAGTAGATCTTGCTAAGATCATTAATGAAGGCAGATGCACTAAACAACAGATTTTCAATTGTATATAAAACAGCCATATACTGGAGGAATATGCTCCTTTGACTTTCATAGCGAGAGAGGAGAAGTCAATACCTGGCTTCAAAGCTTGAAAGGTACTCTTCAAAGGTACTCTTGTTAGGCAGAGGTTGATGTAGCTGGTAACTTTAACTTGCAACAAATGCTCATTTACCATTCTGAAAATCCTGGGACCTTCAGAATTATGCTAAATCTACTCTGTGCTCTGTAAATGGGACAACAAAGCCTGGATAATGGCATATTTATTGACTGCATGGTTTACTGAATATTTTAAGCCCACTCTTAAGACCTACTGCTCAGAAAAAGATTGCTTTTAAAATACTACTGTTCATTGGCAGTGCTTCTGGTCATTCAAGAAATCTGATGGAAGTGTACAATGAGATTAATGTTGTTTTCATGCCTGCTAACAAAACACCAATTCTGCAGCCAATGGATCAAGGAGACATTTTTACTTTCAAGACTCTTATTTAAGAAGCACATTTAATAACGCTATAGCTGCCATAAAGAGTGATTCCTCTGATGTATCTAGGCAAAGAAAGTTGCAAACCTAGAAGGGATTCACCGTTCTAGATGTCTTTAAGCACATTTATGATTTCATGGAAAGATGTCAAAATACCAACATTCATAGGAGTTGGAACTGGTTGATTCCAACTCTCACTGATGACTTTGTGGAGTTAAAAAACAGTGGAGGAGGCAACTACAGATGTGATGGAAACAGCAAGAGAGCTAGAATTAGAAGTGGAAAATGTGACTGAATTGTTGCATTCTTATAATAAGACGTGAATGTATGAGGAGTTGCTTATTATGGATGAACAAAGAAAGTGTTTTCTTGAGATAGAATCTAAGCCTATTATGATGCTGTGAAGGTTGTTGAAATGACAACAAAGAATTTAAAATAATTATATAAACTTATTTTAAAAAGCTATGTCAGGGTTTGAGAGGGTTGATTCCAATTTTGAAAGCAGTTCTACTCTGGATAAAATGCTACCAAACAGCATTGCATACAATAGAAAAATTATTCATAAAAGGAAGAGTCAGTTGATGTGGCAGACCTCATTGATGTCTTATTTTACGAAATAGCCACATCCATCCCAGACTTCAGCAGCCAGCACCCTGATCAGTCAGCAGCCATCAATGCTGAAGCAAGATCATCTACCAGCAAAAAGATTAAAACTCACTTGAAGTCCCAGATGATATTTAGCATTTTGTTTTTTTAGAAATAAAGCATTTTTTTTAACCTAGGTATATGCATTTTCTAGACATAATGTTGTTGCACACTTAATAGACTATGATATAGAATAAAGACATGTTTATATGCACTGGGAAACCAAAAGAATTTGCTTGACTCACCATATTGGATATTTGCTTTATTGTAGTAGTCTTGACCTTAGTCCACAATGTCTTTGAGATCTGCCTGTACCCCACAAGTATGAGCTGAGGGACAAGGCCTGGTCTATCAGGCTATCTTCCACAGCTCCATATCATCTGTTAATTACTAAACAGGTTATCTTTTAGTATATAGATATTTTATTCATAGTAATTTTCATTTCTTCACAAATACATTCTTTATGATTAATTATTACTTTAGATTATCTTCTATCATATGATCAAGAGTTGGGTACACTCCCAAATATATAGTCATTTAGATAATCTCTAGAGAAAATTAACCTTTGCTTCATTGCTATAAAAATTTCACATAAACTGTTTTCACATGAATTGATATCTAGAAATTGGATTTCTTAACTCTCATCTTAGTGTTATTTCATGTCCCATATGCAGTTCCCAAATTAACTTTTTTAATGATGGTCTTTATGTTTTAGAAGACTTTTAATTTAGATTTACAGAAAAATTGAGACTAATGTACAAAGTATTCCCATGTGCAACACACTCAGCTTCCCCTATGATTCACATCATACTTCAGTGTAATACATTTGTTTCAGGGAATGCACCAATATTGATACATTATTATCAACTATTTACTGTTTACTCAGCATACTTCAGTTTCAATTCAGTTCAGTCGCTCAGTCATGTCCGACTCTTTGCGACCCCATGAATCGCAGCACGCCAGGCCTCCCTGTCCATCACGATCTCCCGGAGTTCACGCAGACTCACATCCATCGAGTCCGTGATGCCATCCAGCCATCTCATCCTTGGTCGTCCCCTTCTCCTGCCCTCAATCCCTCCCAGCATCAGAGTCTTTTCCAATGAGTCAACTCTTCGCATGAGGTGCCCAAAGTACTGGAGTTTCAGCTTCAGCATCATTCCTTCAAAAGAAATCCCAGGGTTGATCTCCTTCAGAATGCACTGGTTGGATCTCCTTGCAGTCCAAGGGACTCTCAAAAGTCTTCTCCAACACCACAGTTCAAAAGCATCAATTCTTCGGCGCTCAGCCTTCCTCACGGTCCAACTCTCACATCCATACATGACCACAGGAAAAACCATAGCCTTGACTAGATGGACCTTAGTCGGCAAAGTAATGTCTCTGCTTTTGAATATACTGTCTAGGTTGGTCATAACTTTTCTTCCAAGGAGTAAGCATCTTTTAATTTCATGGCTGCAATCACCATCTGCAGTGATTTTGGAGCCCAAAAAAATACAGTCTGACACTGTTTCCACTGTTTCCCCATCTATTTCCCATGAAGTGATGGGACCAGATGCCATGATCTTCGTTTTCCAAATGTTGAGCTTTAAGCCAACTTTTTCGCTCTCCTCTTTCACTTTCATCAAGAGGCTTTTTAGCTCCTCTTCACTTTCTGCCATAAAGGTGGTGTCATCTGCATATCTGAGGTTATTGATATTTCTCCCGGCAATCTTAATTCCAGCTTGTGTTTCTTCAGTTCTACCTAATATAAATTAATTTAAAACACTGCTTGTTAGTGTTCTTGAGGGGAAGGGAGGTAAAAAGTGTCCTGTTGTAAAGTCAGTTTGTGAAGTGCTAAGTTAAACAAAGTAAGAAAACACGCTGCTGCTAAGTCACTTCAGTCGTGTCCGACTCTATGCGACCCCATAGACTGCAGCCCACCATGCTCCCCCGTCCCTGGGATTCTCCAGGCAAGAACACTAGAGTGGGTTGCCATTTCCTTGCCTAAAAACCTCAGTCTCCTTAAGATACATAATATAAATTTCAAAATGGAATTAAGAGTATGTTGTGTCGCCCAAAATGATTAGGTAACAGAACTCTTTTAGATAGGACATTTTGAAGGACTCAGTCTGAAAATCACTCTCTGGGAAATTGTCCTATAGCATATCATGGCATGCCACATCAACTTAGACTAGGTTAATATATAAATCTGAAAACATTTAAAACTCAGTTTTGTTAGAATTATCTGTGGAAATGGAGCTAAGAAATCGATAATAATAGTTCCTAGAGGTAATTATTGGCTGAAGGGGTAAGATCTATTTCTTGTGTATCATTGTGTACCTTTAAATTTTGTACCAAATATATATTACCTATTCAAAAATTAACAAAATACTATATAGTGAATTACTCTGTAATTCATTCTATCCTGGAAAAAAAAAAGTTTACTGTGTAAATATGGCTTTTGTTACCATAACTGTTATGATACATGTCCACAGCAAAAAAAAAATTGTTGCTAACTAAAATTATACACATATAGCCTGCTCTCAAATATAAGATAGTGAATTAAGATAAAGCAATCAGTGTAAGAATATTTTAGAAAATAACCAATACAAAATGTTCTTAGATAAGGTCATAAAAGAAATCAGAAAATTGCACTCACAAGACATGCATATCTATAGTTTAATTAAATGAGTAAGTGCACTAGAGTGGTGGCTGCACAGTGCTAGAATGACTTCGAGGAAATACCCCACATCCAAGGGCAAAGGAGAAGCCCTAGAAAGACAGTAGGAGGGTTCCCCTACTGTCTTTCACATTAAGAATCAAACACCATACCCGCCAGAGACGCTCAGAGGGCTCAAACATACCTGTGCACATCAGGAGCCAGAGACCCCACAGAGACCGAGACAGAACTGCATTTGAGTGTCTCCTTCAGAGGTGCAGGTCAACAGAAGACTGCTGGAGGGGCAGGGGCTCTGGGTGCAGCAGACCTGGGTACAGCATAAGCCCTCTTGGAAGAGGTTGCCATTTACCTCACCATAGAACCACCAGAACTTACACAGGACTGGGAAACAGATTCTTGGAGGGCACAAACAAAACCTTGTGTGAACGAGGACCCAGGGGAAAGGAGCAGTGACCCCACAGGAGACTGACACAGACTTGTCCATGGGAATCCAGGAGTCTCCGGCAGAGGCATGGGTTGGTGGTGGCCTGCTGCACAGTTGAGGGCACTGAGTGCAGAATGTGTGCATGGGACCTTTGAAGGAGGTCCCATTATCTTCATTGCCTCCACCATGAGTTGGCCTCAGGTCAAACAAGAGGGAGGAACACAGCCCAGCTCATCAAAGGAAAATTGGATTAAAGATTTACTGAGCATGGCCCCGCCCATCAAAACAAGATCCAGTCCTCCCTTTCCCCACTCATGACCACCAGTCAGTCTATCCTGTAAGGAAGCTTCCATAAGTCTCTTATATTTCTCCAAACAGATGAAAAAAATCATCAAAAACTAAGCAAACTGATCACATGGACCGCAGCCTTGTCTAACTCAATGAAACGATGAGCCATGCCATGTAGGGCCACCCAAGAGAGACGGGTCACTGTGGAGACTTGTGGCAGAGCGTGGTCCACTGGAGAAGGAAATGGCAAGCCATTTCAGTATTCTTGCCTTGAGAACACCATGAAAAGTATAAAAAGGTAAAAAGATAAGATACTGAAAGATGAACTAGCCATCTTGGGAGGTTGGTAGGTGCCCAAAATGCTACTGGAGATCAGTGAAGAAATACTCCAGAAGAATGAAGAGACGGAGCCAAAGCAAAACCAATACCCAGTTGTGGATGTGACTGGTGATGAAACTAAAGTTCGATGCTGTAAAGAGCAATAATGCACCAGTTCAGTTCAGTTCAGTTGCTCAGTCATGTCCGACTCTTTGCAACCCCATGAATTGCAGCACGCCAGGCCTCCCTGTCCATCACCAACTCCCGGAGTTCACACAGACTCACGTCCATGGAATCAGCGATGCCATCCAGCCATCTCATCCTCAGTCGTCCCCTTCTCCTCCTGCCCCCAATCCCTCCCAGCATCAGAGTTTTTTTCCAATGAGTCAACTCTTCACATGAGGTGGCCAATAGGAACCTGGAATGTTAGGTCCATGAATCAAGACAAATTGAAAGTGGTCAAATAGGAGGTGGCAAGAGTGAACATTGACATTTTAGGAACCAGTGAATTCAAAAGGACTGGAATGGGGGAATTTAACTCAGATGACCATTATATCTACTATTGTGGGCAAGAATCCCTTAGAAGAAATGGAGTAACCATCATAGTCAACAAATGAGTTTGAAATGCAGTACTTGGATGCAGTCTCAAAAACGGCAGAATGATCTCTGTCCATTTCCAAGGCAAACCATTCAATATCACAGTAATCCAAGTCTATGCTCTGAAAAGTAATGCTGAAGAAGTTGAAGCTGAATGGTTCTATGAAGACCTATAAGACCTTCTAGAACTAACACCCAAAAAAGATAACCTTTTCATTATAGGGGACTGGAATGCAAAAGTAGGAAGTCAAGGAACACTTGGAGTAATAGGCAAATCTGGCCTTCGAGTACAGAATGAAGCAGGGCAAAGGCTAATAGAGTTCTGCCAAGAGGATGCACTGGTCATAGCGAACACCCTCTTCCAACAACACAAGAGAAGACTCGACACCTGGACATCACCAGATGGTCAATACCGAAATCAGATTGTTTATATCCTTTGCAGCCAAAGATGGAGAAGCTCTATACAGTCAGCAAAAACAAGACCAGGAGTGGACTGTGGCTCAGATCATGAACTCCCTTATTGCCAAATTCAGACTTAAATTGAAGAAAGTAGGGGAAACCACCTAAACATAATCCCTTACAATTATACAGTGGAAGTGACAAATAAATTCAAGGAATTAGATCTAATAGACAGAGTGCCTGAAGAACTATGGACACATGTTCATGACTTGCTACAAGAGGCAGTGATCAAGACCATCCCCAAGAAAAAGATATGCAAAAATGCAAAATGGTTGTCTGAGGAGGTCTTACAAATAGCTGAAAAAAGAAGAGAAGCAACAGGCAAAGGAGAAAAGGAAACATATACCCATTTGAATGCAGAGTTCCAAAGAATAGCAAGGAGACATAAGAAAGCCCTCCTCAGTGATCAATGCAAAGAAATAGAGGAAAACAACAGAATGGGAAAGACTAGAGATCTCTTCAAGAAAATTAGAGATACCAAGGGAACATTTCATTCAAAGAAGGGCAGAAATAAAGGACAGAAATGGTTTGGACCTAAGAGAAGCAGAAGATATTAAGAAGAGGTGGCAAGAATACACAGAAGAAATATACAAAAAAAGATCTTCATGACCTAGATAATCACGATGGTGTGATCACTCACCTAGAGCCAGACATCCTGGAATGTGAAGTCAAGTGGGCCTTAGAAAGTATCACTACGAACAAAGCTAGTGGAGGTGATGGAATTCCAGTTGAGCTATTTTAAATTCTAAAAGATGATGCTGTGAAAGTGTTGCACTTAATATGCCAGCAAATTTGGAAAACTTAGCAGTGGCCACAAACTGGAAAAGGTTTGTGGAAAAGATTAATTACAATCCCTAAGAAAGGCAATGCCAAAGAATGTTCAATCTACCTCATAGTTGCACTCATCTCACACACTAGCAAAGTAGTGCTCAAAATTCTTCAAACCAGACTTCAACAGTACATGAACTGTGAACTTCCAAATGTTCAAGCTGGATTTAGAAAAGGTAGAGGAACATAGATCAAATTGCCAACATCCGTTGGATCATGGAAAAGGCAAGAGAGTTCCAGAAAAACATCTGCTTTATTGACTATGCCAAAGCCTTTGACTTTGTGTATCACAACAAACTGTGGAAAATTGTTAAAGAGACGGGAATACCAGGCCATCTGACCTACCTCTTGAGAAATCTGTATGCAGGCCAGGAAGCAACAGAACTGGACATGGAACAACAGACTGGTTCCAAATCGGGAAATGAGTACATCAAGGCTGTATATTGTCACCTTGCTTATATAATTTATATGCATTAGAAATGCTCGGAATCAAGATTTCCAGGAGAAATATCAATAACCTCAGATATGCAGATGATGCCCCCCTTATGGCAGAAAGTGAAGAAGAACTAAAGAGCCTTTTGATGAAAGTGAAACAGGAGAGTGAAAAAGTTGGCTTAAAATTCAACATTCAGAAAACTAAAATCATGGCATCTGGTCCTGTCACTTCATGGCAAATAGATAAGGAAACAATGGAAATAGTGACAGGCTTTATTTTTAGAGGCTCCAAAATCACTGCAGATGGTGACTGCAGCCATGAAATTAAAAGACGCTTACTCCTTGGAAAAAAAGTCTTGACCAACCTAGACAGCATATTAAAAAGAAGAGACATTACTTTACCAACAAAGGTCCATCTAGTCAAAGGTATGGTTTTTCCAGTGGTCATGTATTGATGTGAGAGTTGGACTATAAAGAAAACTGAGTGCCAAACAATTGATGCTTTTGAACTGTGGTGTTGGAGAAGACTCTTGAGAGTCCCTTGGACTGCAAGGAGATCCAACCAGTCCATCCTAAAGGAAATCAGTCCTGAATATTCTTTGGAAGGACTGTTTGCTGAAGCTGAAACTCCAATAGTTTGGCCACCCGATGCAAAGAACTGATTCATTTGAAAAGACCCTGATGCTGGGAAAGATTAAAGGCCAGAGGAGAAGAGGACGACAGAGAATGAGATGGTTGGATGGCATCACTGAATCAATGGACATGGGTTTGAGTATGCTTTGAAAGTTGGTGATGAACAGGGAAGCCTGGTGTGCTGCAGTCCATGGGGTCGCAAAGAATCGGAAACGACTGAGGACTGAACTGAACTGAAGTATACCTTATAGATTATAGTTTTTAATATTAATATAATATTTTTTATAAGTTTAATATAATATATTTTTAAAAGTTGGTTATTCTTGGTTTCCCTTGTGGTTCAGCTGGCAAAGAATCCACCTGAAATGTGGGAGATGTGGGTTCGATCCCTGGGTTGGGAAGAACCCTTGGAGAAGGGAAAGGCTACTCACTCCAGTATTGTGGCCTGGAGAATTGCATGGACTCTATAGTCCATGGGGTCACAAAGAGTCAAACACGACTGAGTGACTTTCACTTTGTTTTGTTTCAGTATTATGGAAAAAATAACCCAAATTTGCCAAAGAACATCAAAGTTCTTAAGCAACATGTTCTGCAAGAAGGGAGTCATCATAATTTAGCCTCCCTATAAACAGCAACTTTCTCATCCATTTCATTGGGAAATGTGTATCCGAATAAAATTGTAAAGTATTCACCTGGAGGGGCTTCTGTACTATTAGCATATCATTCTGATTGATAAGTTATAACCTACTTTTATTTATTTCCCATATATTTGTATCATTATTATCCTTTTTATTATTTTACCCTTTATAAAGTTGTTGCCACTTTACAAAGCAAGGGATGGACACAGCAATAAAAGGTCTTTTTCTAGATTACTCAGACATTTCAGAGCATCATTGATTGCACTTTCTTGACCGAGGTCAAGGTACCACATATTTTTACTATCCTTCCTGACTATAACTGCAGCTTAATTATACAAAGCCATAATAATTAGAAATTCTAGCAGAATTAATTAAAAGAGAGAAAGAGGATTTAAGTATTAATATTTTTAAAATGTGTCCAAGGAATTTCAAAATAATCTCTCAGGATTGCAACAGTGAGAACTGATTCTCAGGATGATCACATGAAGCTGTTAAATTTTGATCTGCAGACTCTATTAATTAAATCAGAAAAGTAGGATGTATTTCACTGGTTTTCAGCTAACATATTTTTCATTAGTGATCCAGGAAAAACTCAAAACTGTTAACCCTACCAATTTTATCCCTGTACAGTTCAGTGAATTTTCTACTGAAGATTGCAAAATCTTAGTGAGTAGAAAGCATGTGGTCCTCATCAAGAGTTGTTATGATACCTGTATGCACTGATGCATAATCAGTGCTTATCTGTATGTATCAATAAATATTCATGAGGACCAAGAAGTAGGAAACTGAGTAGTTATTAAAAACCATGAAATTTGGCATCACTTTAAAATTTATTTAAGATTGATCTGTCATTCTATGTTCATCTCATTTTAAACATGAAAAGAAAAATATTTCAGTAGATGAAATCACAGATTATTGAATTCCCATGTTAGACTTTATAGTCGCAATTTAAAGCAGAGCCAAACTTAATAAAAATGTTCAAGTAATCAGGTAAGTCTCTTAAGATTGTGGATTCTTCTCTTAAGATTGACTTTAAGTGCCGAATGTTTAAGATTTTATATTAATAAAAATGATTTTATAATCAGTGGAGGGAGTTGTCATAAAAAATGGAGTCATATAGTTTCCAGCCATTATTTTAGACTTTGGATGGTTTAGGATTTCCAAATTAAGCCAGCAATACATGACACTCCTGGAGAGTGGATGGTGTGAGCAAAGCCACAACAGTATCCCTCCCCAGCTCCAGTGAAAAGGCTGATTAGGCAACAGTAATCTGCGTCTCTGAACTGCTTCAGCTTGGCCAGTTTCTCTATCAGAGGCTGGAAATCCTGACTCATCTTCGTGGCTTCTTTTCTTCCCATGTGAGGTACAAAATACAGAATAGAGAACAGAACACACACACACACACACACAACAGGGGAAAGGAGGGAGGGAAATTTTGTAACTCTAAAATATTTCATCGTTGAAACGTTTGGTCAGACCTTATTTCTGTGGGAGTGAGTAGTCAGAATTGCTCATGTTGTGGAATTCAAGGTTTTTTTACCACACCAGAGGGTGAGCCATTTCCTTCATCCCCTGTCCCCCCGTTAGGTATGCTAGCCTCACCCTGGTTGAATACTGAACATAGACTTTTCCCCAAAGTATTTCAGTCCAGCACATTTTTCTTGCTAATAGAAGAATTTGAAAAGTTCTCAGGGAATTCTGATAGGGTTTTAAGTTTTATCAATTCAAACTAGTAGTGTTTCTAAAAAGTGGTTATACATTGTTTCTGCCAGTTGTTTGGGATCTAGGGACAGAGGAGGAGTTGTAGAGGATAGATAATTTTTCTATCAATGGTCCTTCCATAAGCAGTCCTGAAAGATTTCACAGTATATTCAGCACTGAGAACTGCCAGCTTTCCTTAATGTATTCCCTGAACATACCTATAATTTAGCTGAGGGATGAACAAATACACAGAATCTATATTTTAAGGCAAAATAGGCTATATATCTTAGAAAAACTATAGGAGAATATTTTTATTTATTAAGAGGATTATAAGCAGGGTGTCATAGGCCAGGGTGGAAGGAATACTCTTGGGAAGTCATGACTATTAAGAAGCTTTATTAGGGAAGTGATAAAGAGCTGGATTTGTGAATGGTGGAAGCAAGGCAGAGTCCCAACAGAGGATGACCGATTCAAAAGGACAGAAACAGGGAAACAAAAAATGTGTGTGAGAGGCAGAAAGCAGTTCTTTCTTAGTAGAAACACAGGGCATAGCAGGAAGATTGCGAGAGAGAACTGCATAAGTAGGGTGAAAACTAGGAGGCATTTTGTGATTATGTATTCAGCTCTTTACTACAGGCAAGTGTTACAGAGAATTGACTGCTAGAGCCAGGTAGAATTCTAGATGGAAAATTCTTTTTCAAATAATTACAAATGATTGAACCTTATGTTTTAACTTTTGTGAAGAAAGTCCTTATGAAGCATGCAGGATATCCTGTGTCCACTGAAGCGTATTGTATATTCCACCCTTTTCTGACTATGTTTCATGAAGCTCTAAAAATTTTTAAATATATCTTGGTGGACCAAGGGAACTGGTGGTGAGAGAGTCTTTCTCCTTCACATCCTTTCCATTTCTTGAATAGTAAGAATCAACTCTCTGCCAAAACATTTTGAGGTGGCTATTCTTGGTGATCACATCAAATTAAACAACATTGAAATATCAAAACCGAAATTTTCTCTGGGCTCTGTTAAGCTACTTTTGTTAATATTTAGAGGACTATAATCTATGCTTTTTGAACAGAAAGAATTGTTTTAGGTCTTCTTACAGATGGATTAAGAATTTAGGAAAAAAGGAATTTTTACAGTCCACTTACTGTCATCTCTTTGCAATTGGTGATTGGTCTAAGTACAAAGAGAAAGCACAGGAAATTAATAAGAATTTTAAAACTATTGTTTGTATAATAGGAAGTTTAGAGAAAAATACACATATTCTATATACATATATAAAAATAGACCTATGCTAATGAATGGATGTATCAAACCGCTACACCTCACAATGTTATATGTGTTATGTCTGGTTTTTTTTTAAGTTACTCTCTAAAAAACATAAACATGATCTTTAAGATTAGTAGCATGAATTTTCTTTCGCTGTATCCAGAATTGAGAAATAATTAACTACCTGTGAATGCAAACTGACGTACCACATCTGATCACTTCCTGATCTGATGTCCAGGAACTTACATTCCTTCTGGGGATAAAGATGTGGTCATAAGTGAAGATAACCACACACAGACAGAAATCTTATGGTGGTAAAGGGAACGTTGCAGATCTCAAAACTCCCCTCTAAGCTGAATTGATGGGGGAAGATTTGAGGGAGTGGGAAGGCTTTCTGTTGGTTCCTGCCATGGGGAGGGAGAACTGGGCTGCAGGGAGAGGAAAGAGGAAGCCTTTCCACCTAGACAAGTGAGAGGAGCGGAGGTGGGGAGGACGTTTGGTCCCTTGAGAAAGTTTTACTGACCCTAACAGGAGGTTTATCTAGGAGAGGAGCAGGAAGCAGAGCTAAATAGAAAGGATGGGCCAGATTTGGGAAGTTGATAGAAGAAAAGAATCCTCCTGGCAGCACTTAAAGTTTCATTATTTTTATATCATGTTTTCACATGTATTCTATACCTTTCTGGGGCAGGTAGGATAATACTTCCTCCCATCCCCGACCCAAGATGTCAGCTTCCTATGTCTGGAGCCTGTGACTGTGTTACCCATGGGGTAACATGTGAAAGAGGAAGGCATGGTGTGGTAGGCTTAATAATAGTCCCAAAAGACATCTGAGTCCTAATCCCTGGAGCCCAGGGATGTCATCTTATAGGGCAAGTGAATTTTGCAGCTGTAATTAAATGAAGGATAATTCGGTGCAGAGATTATTCCAGATTGTTCAGATGTGCCCTAATGCCATTACAAATGTCCTTATTTAGGAGGAGGAAGAGGGAGATTTCAGACAGAAGAGAAAGAGGCTATGTGATGGAAGCAGAGTCAAAGATGTTAAGGTGCTGCGTTTGAACATATGGAAAGAGGACATGAGCCAGAGAATACAAGAAATGTATTTCTAGACGCTGGAAAAGGCAAGAACGTGGACTATTCAGCAGCTTCTGAGGGAGCTTAGTCCTGCCAACACCTTAATTTGAGCCCCATAACACTCATTTCAGACCTGTGGGCTCCAGAACTATAGGAGAATAAATTTCTGTTGTGAGGGCCACCAAGTTTGTCATAATTTACCTGCAGAAAATTAATACACATAAGGCATTAGGTGCTCGTAAAGTCATTGGAAAACCTGGGCTGGGCTCTAGTGGGCTTCTTGTAATGGTCTGCCTCAGTCTGCCATCAGAACACAAGAAGTCACTACCATAACTCTGATCCAGTTGGCAGGAAGCTCCTCCACTTGACAGCCTCAACATTGGTGAATTTATTTCCACTGGAACTTGTATTCTGACCCTCACCTCAGCCGCAAGTGCCTCTTGAAACACAGAAAGCTGAAAAATGAGCACAGGAATCTGCTACAGGGAAAAAAAAAAAAAAAAAAAAAAACCTCTTAATTTTCTATCAAGATTTTGCTTTGGGGTAGATGGAGAGGGACAGTCAAATAAGTCAAGAAGGTATCCTTTCCTGCCTTTTCACCCTCCAGATCTCAGTAGTTTTACAGAGGAGACAGATACTGTTTTTAGCTTTCCAGCTCCTGCAGTAGTAAAAAGTGATCCTAAAAAGAGAATGGACAAAAGATTAGCAGAAAAATCCACAGAATTCATACAAAAGCTTTGAGGTTTTATATATATATATATATAACCTCTCAAGGCTCCATTATACCCTATGTTTTTAATAAATTCAATTGACTTTTGAACAACATGATTTTAAACTATGTGGGTCCATTTCATCATGGATTTTTTTTTCAATAGTAAATACTACACAATCTGCAGTTGGTTGAATTGGCAGATACAGACGAACTGCTTTTGAGGCTGGATTTTGACTCTGCAGAGGGTATGTGCCCTTTCACATTGGTCTCAGGGCCAACTGTACTTTCTAAACAGCATGAATTAATAAACTTTCTAGTTAATGCAGTAACATGAGTAGAATGTCTACAGTGTGAGGAGTATCAAATGAGGTCAAAATAGGAAGATACTAAACAAAGACTTGGTCCCTGATCTTTCAGAGAGTATATGCTTGACATGAAACAGAACTGATGTGTACCTATAGTTAATACAGGATAAATTATGTTTGCAAGTTCTGAATGAATTCAGAGAATCATCACGTGGGAAGAGAGTTTTGAAAGAAGAGACTTGCCCTGAGAAGAGTAAGAAATCCATCTCTGGATGATGGAAGACCGCTTATCTGGAGGATGGAAGCAGGAGGGAATAAAGTCATACATGTCATTCTAGTTGGTTGGTACATGAGTCAGTATGGAGAAATTATGGAAATGAAAGTGCTAAAGGTTGATATAGTTGCTAAGTAGCCAAGAAGAAATTGAGGAACTGATTTTTTTCCTAGTAAAATTATTATGACCTGGTAAAATCATTGGAATAAGCTCTGAGAAAGGAAGTTAGGAAATGGAACACTTGCAGAATTCATCTAAGGTTGCTGAGATGGCATCCAAGGGACAAAAGGCAAAAACTCTTACGTCAACAGCTGATTAGAGTTGATTCATCAATTCTCAACAAATGACCCTGCCTCATTTTTACAGATAGCTCTTTTTCTTATTTTTTAGAATAAAAGTAATATAGAGAGATTATTTTTAAGTACAGAAAAGTATAAAATAAAAAGTAAAAACCCCTCTCATTCTTCACTCCACCACTGGATCTTCTATCTAAAGGTTTCTGCTATTAAGCCATTTCCTGTGTGTGTGTGTTAGTCGCTCAGTCATGTCCAACTCTTTGTGACCCCATGGATTGGGGTCCTGCAGGCTCCTCTGTCTATGGGATTTTCCAGACAAGAATGCTGGAGTCAGTTGCCATTCCCTTCTCCAGAGGACCTTCCCAATCCAGGGGTCGATCCCTGGGTCTCCCGCATTGCGCAAGCAGACTCTTTACCGTCTGAACCACAAGGGAAGACTGTCAACCATTTCCTATGTATCCTTTTAGAAAGCATTTTTTCTGAGTTAAAGACCACATATTAATATATACAAATAGGATCATGGTGTTACACACTGCTGTCTTTTAATACCAGCATATTTAGATCTAACCTAGTCTTCTATGACTCCAAAAGTATCTCATTTTACATAATTCTCATGATATATGTAATCAGTCTACTGCTGCAGAATATTTATGTTGGCTTTTTTCCTCCCCAGCTTTTACCCATCTGTCCCATTTACCTCTCTGATCTCATCGACTCTTCTCCCTCAGTCTCACTTTGCTCCTGCCACTCCAGCTTCCTTCGCAGTCTTTGAACACGTTAGTTATAGCCCTGCTTTTGCACGAGCGTTCCTCAGCCTGGATGCTCTTCCTTTACATATCCACGTGCTTCCTCCTTCACACTGTAGCTCACATTTCAACTTCATCTTTGATGAATTATATAATATAATTCCATCCCCCTCCCAACCTACTTCCTTTTTTAAATTTTCTCCATATAACATTTCGCTCTTTGTAATACCGTATGCTAATTTGCCTGTCTCTTTTTTCACTAAAATTTAAGTTTCATAAGCGGACTAATTTTTGTATATTATTTAATTGTTACTAATACCTTAAAGAGTTAAGAACTGCTTGACATATTGTGTCTAGACAATAATATGTCATAAATAAAATCTTGTGTTCAGTCTCTCAGTTTTGTCTGACTCTTTGTGACGCTATGAACTGTAGCCTGCCAGGCTTCTCTGTCCATGGGATTTTCCCAGCAAGAATACTGGAGTGGGTTACCATTTTCTCTTCCAGGGGATCTTCCTGACCCAAGGATCAAACCCAGATCTTCTGCATCTCCTGCTTTGCAGCGAATTCTTTACCACTGAGTCACTGGGGAAGGCCCCAAATAAAATCTTGTTCTCAATCAGATTATTTAATTATCTTTAGTTACATCTTTGCTCTAGATATCTCTCTTGATTTTCAAATATCTCCTAACACTTTAGACTTTTCCTTTTAGTAAATGTTGCTTTAATATATATTCCTTTAAAGAGCGTAATCTTAGCACATGGTAGATATCAGTTTTTAAAAAGCTATTTGTTGGCTAAATAAATCATACTCTTTGCTCAGAAAAGGGGTTAAAGCAACACAGTCCTATACTCTGATAATTATCCTTTAATACCACTGTAAGTAATACCTGGTCTAGTAAAAGAATATCATTTGATTGCACAAAAGTGTTCTAATTGTAAGTAAAATTATTATATATAATTGTCTGGATTCTCAGTACCCAAAATGGAAGGAGATAGTAATTCACATAATGTAGATGATAACAGCTTTCAGTAGGCACTGTTGTTCCAGTATTCAGTAAACAATAGTTTTGAGCATTATGACTATTATAAATTTGTATTAGTTTCACTTCTTTTTTTTTTGAGTTGCAAAATATGCCACAAATTTCATCACATATTTTGAAATGACATAGCAGGGTACATCAAGAAAATATCCAAATCTGTTGACAGTAAGTGCTGTTAGAGATTTTAGGTCCTTCTCCTCCATGGAAACATTTGTATTATTAACATAGAAAACCTTAAATTATATTCTTGGTAGCTTGGCATGTAAGAGCCTCTTGATGAGGATGAAAGAGGAGAGTGAAAAAGATGGCTTGAAACTCAACATTCAAAAAACTAAGATTGTAGCATCCAATCCCATCACTTCATGGCAAATAGAGGGAGAAAAGTGAAAACAGTGACAGATTTTATTTTCTTGGGCTCCAAAATCACTGTAGATGATGACTGCAGCCATGAAATTAAAAGACGATTGGTCCTTGAAAGGAGATAAACCTAGTGTGTGTGAAAGTGTGAAGGTGTTGGTTGCAGAGTTGTTTCTGACTCTTTGCTACCCAATGGAATGTAGCCCACCAGGCTCCTCTGTCCATGGAGTTCTCCAGGCAAGAATACTGGAGTGTGTAAGCCACTCCCCCTCCAGGGGATCTAACATATAAAAAAGAAGAGAAAAAACTTTGCCGACAAAGATCATATAGTCAAGGCTATGGTTTTTCCAGTAGTCATGTACTGATGTGAGAGTTGGACCATAAAGGCTGAGTGCCAAAGAATTGGTGCTTTTGAACTGTGGGGTTGGAGAAGATGCTTGAGAGTCCCTTGGACTGCAAGAAGATCAATTCAGTCAGTCCTAAAGGAAATCAGTCCTGAATATTCATTGCAAGGACTCATGCTGAAGCTGAAACTCCAATATTTTGGTCACCTGATATGAAGAGCTGATTCATTGGAAAAGAACCCAGTGCTGGGAAAGATTGAGGAAAAAGGAATGACAGAGGATGAGATGGTTGGATGGCATCATTGACACAACAGACATGAATTTGAGCAAACTGGGGAGATAGTGGAGGACAAAGGAGCCTGGCACGCTGCAGTCCATGGGGTCTGAAAGAGTTGTACACAAGTTAGTGACGAACAGCAGCATGGCATGTTCTGTTAAGCCACAGCAAATATTTGTTACTAAGGTCAACAGTAACTAAGTATTTGTTAATAGGTTAACAATATTCACCTTTTTATTCTTCAATTTGCTATTAATCTCAAGTACATTTTGGAGAACAAACATACAAACAATCTGAAAAAGAAAAAGTATTTGGATGAGTTAGATCTATCTACCTTACAGGCCCAGGTATGGAAAGCTTATTTCATGGCATTAACTAGAATTGTGGAATACAAGTAGGAACATAACATAATGTAATTGCAGAGATGAAGTGATCCCTGTAAAACTGCCTCCTCTAGTGTGAGATTTACCATCCTTGATCAAGATATAAAGAAATTTTAATGTGTTGTGATACTGTTCCTTATTACTCATGACTAGGTCATACCAAAATGGCACAAGACTAGGAAAGTAGCTAGATATTCACCAGAGCAGTTCATATTCAATCTCTAAGAGATCCAATTGACTTCTGTGAGTTAGTTAGTAATTCATTACCTAGTATGTTCGATTTATAAATAAACCAGTCCTTTTAAAGGTATTAATTGCAAATATGTGAATTGTCTTTTTAATTAGGAAAATAATGAGCTGGCGTGTGTGTGCTTAGTTGTTCAGTCATGTCTGACTCTTTTGTGACACCATGGACTGTAGCCCACCAGGCTCCTCTGTCCATGGGATTTTCCCAGCAAGAATACTGGAGTGGGTTACCATTTTCTCCTCCTACTGATAAGCTATTTCTTATTATATGTTCTGTGCTTTCACACTTAACAGTTATTTAATTATTTATAAACTTTCTGGGTGAAGAATTTTTTCCTTATTTGATGTCAGCGTAATTTTTGAGTATTGTTAGATGTTGAATGGGCTTCCTAAGGCACTAGCTGTAAAGAATTCGCCTGCCAAGAAATGTGGGTTTGACCCCTGGTCAGGAAGATCCTCTGGAGAAGGAAATGGCAACTCACTACAGTATTCTTGCCATGGACAGAGGACCCTGGCAGACTGCAGCCCACCAGGATCAGAAAGAGCTGGACATGACTGAGCATCTAAGCAGAGGCATTGACTAAAACCTTAAGCTATGTTATGAAACATTCAGCTATTCAATATGCATAACACTAGTACCACTAGTAGCCTGTTAAGGCCTCTAGTCGGTTTTTCTTGATACTGAATTCTACTAAATGCTATAAACTCAGTTTTGTATGGTTTTATATACAGATAAAACCTCTGTGAAATTACGTATGTGTTTGTTTCTTCAACAGTTATATAGCCTTTACTTTATACCAGCTGATATATTTAATACTAAGGACCGAAGATATCAACATGAATAAGATACCGCTCCCTTACTGAAGGTGATAGGCTGGGTAATTGCCCCTTAGGATGTTCATATCCTGACCCTAAGAACATGTGAGTGTTACCATATATGGCATGGCACAGCATGTATAGATGTGATCAAGTTAAGGATCATGGGATTATCTTACAATTATCCTAGAATACTGAGGTGGACCCAAATGCAATTACACATATTCTTTTAAGATTGAGGTCCAGGATGATTTGACACACACACAAAAAAGAAGGCAGTGTGACAATGGAGGCAGAGACTGAGGCGACATGACTCCAAGCGAGGGAATACTGCCTCCCTAGGAGCTGAAAGAAGCAAGGAACAGATTCTTTCCCAGTGTATATGGAGGGAGCCCTGCTGACCTCTTAATTTTGGCCCAGTGATGCTAATTTTGAACTTCTGGACTCCAGAACTGTGAAAGAGTAAATATGTGTTGTTTTTAATTACCAAGTTTGTGCTAATTTATTGCAGCAGTCACCGGAAATGAATATACTGAGATACTCAACATTTAGTAAAACAGACAAACACAACTAGTAATCACTGTGAAGTGAGAGCTCTCTGGGAGTTATGTGGGAAAGGAAGTGGGAGACAGGCATGGAGCGCTAAATCTAGCAGATCAAATTCTATAAGCTACTTAGATGATCCGAGCTGAGGCTGGAAGAGTTTTCCAAGCAAGGAAGGGAGTGCAAAAATGTCGAAACAAAAAAAAGTGCGGTAAGTTTTATAACACAAAACTATATTTTAAAATGCATATTTTATTTCAGGAAATACTAAGCCCTAAAATAAATTTCATCTATTTTTAATATTTTAACTAGTTACCATATTTATCAAAGAAGAGTTTAAAGCTATATGAAGCATTCTTAGAAAGTGTAATATCATATACACTAGAAATAAAGGAATAATCCAGTGTTACAAAAGTAAAGAATAATGATTATTTCCTGTCATTACTATGTTTTAGGGTGATTATTACATAGAAATTTTGATTAAAGTCATCTCAACAGGGTTGTAGTTTCATCACTTGGAGGAAGAGAGATCATTTATTCTAGTTATACAAATAGTCACCAGCTACTCAAATCATAGTAAAAATAAGACAATAATTTTAATAAAATATTTCTCTTGTATTCTTTCATTTTATTTGGATTAGTAAGAATTTTGCCTGAAAATTTTCAGCCAAGTAAAAAGTAGAGACAGGTCATTTCTCTGTATTCTTTTGTCAAAAATTAAACAACAGAAGTAGTGAGGATGACTAAAACAAAACACCTGATACTGTGTCGGGGACTCTCAGAAGTTTTGGAAACTGGATAGAATCTAGATGAACTTTGAAATCTATTTTCAAAGTTGAATTAAGTCTTAGAGACAATGGTAACAAAGAGAAGTTATAGATCAAGTGCTTATTTTCTACAACATGCATTAGGTATCAGTGGTTTGAGAAAAAGGGAAAGATAAATAAATTCTTATAATACAAAGGATGATTAGATTATCCAGGGATGACAAGAAAAGTGAAAGTAGAAAGGCAGCTGTTGATTTTAGTTCTTTTCCCAGAGCCAATAAACTGGATTAGCTATCATTAGATACTAAGATAATAGTATAATGGTATGATAACCTATAGAAACAATACGTATACTGATATTAAATTTATTTTAAATATTTTGCAATATTTACTTCTCATCTTACTGCAAAACTAAAGATTTCTATGATTATCCAAAAAATATACTTATCCCTTAGTTTTGAAGTGTGATACCCAAGTGTTTCATGTATATTGGTAGTAGCATCTGTTTACAGAGATATATACCTTTCCATTAAATTTCAAGGATTTTTTTCATAAGTTGTGTCCATCAACTACTGTGTTAAAAAATATAGTCGTATGCTGTCTCTATCTCTCTGATTTCTATCTACATCTGCCTAAGTCTTGAAGCCACTCATTCCAGAATTATTTGGTCTGCTAGTTTCTAGACAATGAATTATTTCAGCTTTTCACCATTTGACAATAATAGGGAAACTAGACTGAGATGCGGTTAGAAGGCAGTGACACCCCACTGCAGAACTCTTGCCTGGAAAATCCCATGGACGGAGGAGCCTGGTGGGCTGCAGCCCATGGGGTCGCTGGGGGTCGGACACGACTGAGTGACTTCACTTTCACTTTTCACTCTCATGCATTGGAGAAGGAAATGGCAACCCACTCCAGTGTTCTTGCCTGGAGAATCCCAGGGACAGGGGAGCCTTGTGGGTTGCCGTCTATGGGGTCACACAGAGTCGGACGTGACTGAAGCGACTTAGCAGCAGCAACAGCAACAGCAACAGACTGAGATGAGCCAATATACTAATATGAATTTTACAAAAGTTGCAATTATTCTTGGATACTGTGTAATTTATTTAGAACAGTTAACAGGCCTTATCCTTGCCCCAACCTAGCAGATATAAAAGAGAAACAGTAAAATGCTTGCATTAATACTTTTTTTAAAAACACACACGATGGGGTTGGCTTTTGCTATCCCTACAGCTTTTTTGTGCAACTGGAGTATGCTCTAGTAATAAGTCATAAGACTATATAAGGTTAGGACCTGTTTGACAGTAGATGGTCACCTTAGATGGAAAAAGATTTTGATTGACTCAAGGTAATATACCTATTGGTCACCATTTAAATTTAAAACCAAGCTCACTTTGTAAAACAGGCTAAAAATCATTTGAAAATAGAATTTGGGGGAGCTCACAAGATTGACCTGGGTCCTGAGTAATCAGCTACAATGAGATCTCTCCCTGCTTTTTGCTGTTTTCACAGATAAAATGAGGATCCTTCAAGTGATTTTTTATGAAATTGCTTCCTAGAACAATGTGGAACAGAATGGTCTTTCTTGGCATGTAGATGTTTCCTATTTTACTCCCTACTATGACCTAATTCCAAAGTCAATATTCCATTTTTGCAGTGAGGCTGGAAATGTTTCTGCCTCATAATCAAAACTAACACATAGTTCAGCTTATTGTACTTTTAGAAACTGTGACTTTACTTGCTTTCAGCCAGATTCACTTATTACTAATAGGCAGTTTTCCTCCAGATTTCATTTTATTTATTCATGATAGAACCTGTCTGTAATTTTTTAAGTATAATATATGAAATAAGTAATCCTTCTAACCAGGCTTAAGCCATTTCACTTTAATATTTTTTATGGGAAAATCCACTTTGAATCTGTGTTTTCTACTAATATCATGTTTTCCACTCTTCCATTGTGAACTACAATATGGTTTATTTCCTGAAGTTTTGCTTTGACAAGTGTAATTTTGTCATTGCATAACATGAGTTGTTACTAGTTACTGTACATTTTGTTTGGTCTTATAACAAGTGATTCTTGCCAGAAAGCATTTCATAATCTATTTCTTAAAGTACAGAAAGAAATAGAAAATCTTAAGAAGAAGCATATTAAGCATCCCTTGACAGTTTGAAACTAACAAGCCCTTTCCTTAATTGCTTTCCTCCATTTCCAGAGGGTTGGAAAGAACAGTTATTCCTGTTCCATGAATACATAGTTCACAGTTAACAATACACTGTATTTTTTAATCAGTAGATTTTAAAAATAATAACAGCTCTGTATGTTAACCAGAAATGAAATGCTTATCGTGAATATAGCTTGAAAATGCTCTTTTAGAGGAAAAATTGCTACCTGTTTTTCATTTGTTTTGCTTGTTGAGGTAAAATTACCATAAAGTAAAATTCATGATTCTTAGTAGTATAATGCTATGAATTTTGACAAACATGCAATCAACCTCGGAAATATTTCCATCAGCCCGCAAAGTTTCTTCACGCCTGTTTGTAGTCAATACTATCTTCCTACACCCAGCCCTGGAAACACTAATTCCCGGTAATTTTGCTGTTTTTTTGGAATTCCATATAAAATCATGCATGTAGCTGTTTTTGAGTCTGTGTCTTCTTTCAGGTAGCATAATGCCCTTGAGATCTTCCCTGTGGCTCTGTGTCAGTATTTCGTTGCTTCTAATGAGTAGTACTCCATGTATGGGTTTTTGTGTTTATCTATTCACTTTATAAATTCTTCTATTATTAATTATTGTTATTATAAATATTTGGCTATTATTTTAAAGTACTTATTATGTGCTAGGTACTATTGCAAACTTTTTACATTATTTCAATTGATTTAATGCTGCAAATTATAAGAGTGTTTTTATAACAATGGAGTCAGACTGTAGGTTTGAATCCTATCTCCTCCACTTACTGGTATTATGGCCTTGGACAAATTTCCTAACACTGTTTAATTTTACACAGCTATGCAAAGGAGATGATAATAATACCACTTCATAGGGCTGTTGTAAAGTTTAAATGGATTAATACCTATAAGTACTTACAAGTGTGTATGGCTCTTAGTGTTCAGTAAGTATTAGTTGTATTTGATTATGTACTTTTGAACAGTCACATAACATAGGAGTTAGTGTCCCCAATTTGAAGAGAGACAGACTCAGAAAAGTTCAGACTTCCTCAGAATCACATGATAATGAAAGTGACAGATCCAAGGTTTTAAGCCAGCTTTATCTGACTCTAAACTAGGTGCCTCTTCCCTGACAAGACATTACTTATTTTTAAATTAAAACCACTGAATCTTCCTCTGGCATTATGGCAAAGTAGACATTCTGAGAGACCCTTCCACTAAAATGTAAAATTCATGAATAACAAATACACATATTTTTTCTAGTGCACACACACAAAAAATGAGATTGAAGTTGTAAGGATCTTCAAGACTGAAACAACAAGCTGAAAGCAAAGCAGGCACCTTGCTATGAACAGTAAACAAACTGAAAAATAGAGCTGCCCTGAGATAAAAGTGCTGATTGAATACAGCCACTGAAAGACTACACTAGGCCCTGAGCACCCTGGGGTAGTGCCCCCTGCCCTCAGTAGAAATAAACACAAATCCTCTCTGGAGGAAAGTCCTCAGCTTTTCCAAGGAATAAATCATTTTAATATTATCAAACTTTTCTGGCAAAGTAAATAGGAGAATACTCCCAACTAATTCTGTAAAGCTAGCATAACCTCAGTTACTAAAAAAAAAAAGTAACAGCTTGACAAAATTACAGACCAATCTGATTCCTGAACATAGGTGGAAAAGAAAAATCCTGAAAAGTATTAGAAAACTAAATCTAACCATGCATAACTTAAGCATGAAAAATGTATGATAACAAAGTTGGTTTTATTTCAGGAAGGAATAATCAGAATATACCATATTAACAGATGAAAAAATATATGATCAACTCAACTGGCATGTAGAAATTTAATGAAACTCACCACTCAAACTACATTTCCTTGAAAATGAGGTTTTATAGGAATTTCCTTATGTACATAACAAAACCTCATGAGAAATAGAAGCATTTTTTTCAGATTAATCATCCTATGATCACTACTTCAATTCAATATTGTATTATTTGAAAATAACAAACTAGGTACAAAGATGAAATATTTGCAACCTATATAATTGAAATAAAATTTGTATTCTCTTACTAAATCAATAAAGTAAAAGGCAGGGAGCAATAGAAGAATGGGCCAAAGACTTAAGCAGACATTTCAAAGAAGATATACACAAATAACTTTCAAACATGAAAAGATGATCACCTTCATTATTTCTTCATAAAACACATTAGTAACAAAGAGAGAACAAGAAACTTTATAGTAGAGAAGCATGGCAGACACCAACTTGTGATCAAAGTGAACGGCATCAGTATGGTACAAATTAGAATCATACACCACGTGAGCAGTTGCAATAAAAAGAGCATAGCAGCACGTCTGCCATCGTCCTGCCAAAGGTCCGTAACTTTAATCAAACCACGAGAAAAAGTCATTCTACAATATAACTGGCCCTTAATTGTCAAAAGTACCTCAAGAGATGACTGAGGAGGTGAGAAAGGATACTAAAGAGATGTGACTACTGAAGTTATGTGTGATTTTGGACTGAACCTTTTTGTTAGGATCTTTTGGGGACTATTGGAACTTGAATGGAGGCTGAGGATTAGATGGCAGTA
Source organism: Capricornis sumatraensis (assembly GCF_032405125.1). Taxonomy (NCBI): domain Eukaryota; kingdom Metazoa; phylum Chordata; class Mammalia; order Artiodactyla; family Bovidae; genus Capricornis; species Capricornis sumatraensis. The sequence continues at coordinate 82,576,229 of NC_091077.1, forward strand.
ATATGTCAGTGTTAATTTTCCAATTTTGATGGTGTATTGTGATTAAGTAGGAGGATGTTTATAAGGACATTTGTGCTCGTCAGTTCAGTTCAGTTCAGTCGCTCAGTCGTGTCCGACTCTTTGTGACCCCATGAATCGCAGCACACCAGGCCTCCCTGTCTATCACCAATTCCTGGAGTTCACTCAGACTCATGTCCATCAAGTCAGCGATGCCATCCAGCCATCTCATCCTCTGTCGTCCCCTTCTCCTCCCGCCCCCAATCCCTCCCAGCATCAGAGTCTTTTCCAATGAGTCAACTCTTCACGTGAGGTGGCCAGAGTACTGGAGTTTCAGCTTTAGCATCATTCCTTCCAAAGAAATCCCAGGGCTGATCTCCTTCAGAATGGACTGGTTGGATCTCCTTGCAGTCCAAGGGACTCTCAAGAGTCTTCTCCAACACCACAGTTCAAAAGCATCAATTCTTTGGCACTCAGCCTTCTTCACAGTCCAACTCTCACATCCATACATGACCACTGGAAAAACCATAGCCTTGACTAGACGGACCTTTGTTGGCAAAGTAATGTCTCTGCTTTTGAATATGCTGTCTAGGTTGGTCATAACTTTTCTTCCAAGGACTAAGCGTCTTTTAATTTCACAGACTCACTAAAGTAGTGAGATAGAAGGGACATCACATTGGCAATTTATTTTCAAATGATATTTTCAAATAAATTTTCAGTTTATTTTCAATTTGATATTTCAAATTTCTTTCAAAGGAAAGAAATTCCTTTTTCTTTCAACCTAAAAAGTAAAAATCTTTTAATATGTCTCTGTACAGATACATTTAACATCATTTTAGCAGAAACTTAAAATTCTGATGGTATCAAGTTTTGGAGAGAAGTTTATTTCATTTTATTTTATTTTTTACTATGCCTTGTGGCTTGCAGGATCTTAGTTCCTCAACCAGGGACTGAACCCAGGTCCTAGCAGTAAAAGTGCCGAATCGTAACCTCTGGACTGCCAGGGAATTCCCTGATCAACAGGAACTTTTAAACACTGCTAATGGGAATGAAAATTAAGTCAAACATTTTGAAAAAGAGTCTGGATTGTTCTGTAAAAAGGTTAAAGCATTCACATACAGCATGACCTAGGAATTTAGATCCTGGGCATATTACCTATGAGAAATTGTAATTGACTCATTGGAAATGACCTTGATGCTGGGAAAGATTGAAGGCAGGAGGAGAAGGGATGACAGAGGATGAGATGGTTGGATGGCATCACCAACACAATGGACATGAGTTTGAGCAAGTTCTGGGAGTTGGTGATAAACAGGGAAGCCTGGAGTGCTGCAGTTCATGGGGTCACAAAGAATCAGACACAACTGAGTGACAATGATGACATATGTTATAAAACTCTCCTTTTAAGGCAAAGTAATGATTAACACACAATAATAGGATAAAGTTATTCCTGTGCCGGAAGACAAGGGGAGAAGGTTGCGAAGAAGCCTGTTCGATATACCCATATTGGTGATTTTATATTTTTAAATTAAGTGGTAGCAATGTATTAGTTTGATTTATTATGATGATTTTATCTTATATGTGTTTATATAGTATGTATCAAACATTGCATAAAACTTTTTTTACATTATTGAAAACACCGGGTAATTTGAGGTAACAGATTTGAGTTTTCCCTTTTATGGAAAGGGGAAGACAGCAAATCAATATGCCAAGGCATTTTTGACTATGTAGTCAAACAAAAAACAGAAAAAAAAAAAAAAAAACCTGGGCTAGAGCATTAAAATAGTGCTCAGAATTTTGTCCCAAGGGCCCAGGTTATTTGAGAATGCTTCTAACTGTGTCTACCTCAGCCTTCGAATACAGCAGGAATGGGTGGAAACAATACTCTAGACGCCTTTGATGGTGTGTGCCCTCCTGGTATATCGTTTCCTAACCAAAGTTTTCCATAGAAGTAGACTTTGGCATGCTGATTTTATTTGTTTTAAAAAGCCTCTTTGAAGAATAAAATTAAACTCTTAAAAGGCTTTGCTTTAACTAAAGAGGACCATCTCTAGTTGTCAGACGGTGCCTTGACACATGCGAAACACAAGCGGTCGATTATGTAAATGGGTAGACAGCTTTCTGAAACGCAGACTAGTGACCCTTGGAGCTCAGAGAATCAATGCTGCAGAACATAGATGATTCCTGACAGCTTTTCCGTGGGTTTTGTTTAACTGCAATGAATGCATATATATTGAGTCAATATTTGAACTACATGCAAAAGAAAACCTTTGTAGTAGTTTAATACTGAGCTCACATTCTGAGGTACTGTAAATGAATATTTACCCTAACAGTCATTAATTAGATATAGAAGAGTTGTGTGGTCACTAAACATTTTATTTTCTGTTGAAGTTAATTCCTTTGAAATGGAGAGGATATAATGTAAACTTTAATGGCACAATCTTTACTGGTAAAATGCGGCAACAGACATCTGTCCCAAAGACATTTGATTGAACACATGTAATCATCACTTACCTCGCCACAAGGATAATACAGCAAAGCAGCAGAAGAAGAGTTTATATTTTAACATCTAAAAGTACCCATTTTTGTATTTTCTACTACTTCAGGATGGATAGTACCATATGGCTTCCACATAAGTGGACCTGTTACCAATAAACTAGGACTGATGTGTAATTACGTTTTCAGTGATTCATCTGTGAAACACCCTGGGTTATTTTACATGGAAGCATCTGGTTCACATGTGTACAGTGGTTATTCTGTGGTGATTGACATCTGTATTCTTCTAGTAAAGTCCCAGTTGCCCAGATGTGAGCCATTGCCTTCTTTCTTATACAGACAAAACCTGCATTTCAAAAATCCTTACCTCGACCCTGAATGTGAGCATTTCAATCTTCTGCACACACATACAGACACACACAGACAGACACACACACACCCAACTTGCACTGTGACTGGAACATAATATAAATATTTCATGCATTGTATTTCAGTTGTTGAACAGATGTATGTAGGCACCTTTATCTCTTTCTATGCTTGTTTATACCATGACATCTGTTTTAGATTGTAAGCTCAAAGAGGGCAGTGACCATGTCAATTTAATATTATGCAGACAATATCCAGTAAAGCATAATTCACCTTCAAATGTTTGTTAAGTATATGTCCATTAAGATGGTGATGTTAATGACTTTAGGGAAAATTAGAGTTTATAATGTGACTGTAAACACCTTTTTGCACTTTAAGAAATATTTGCTGTAAATGGCCCAGCTTTCAATTTCACACATTATAATTAGCCAGGTAACACATAAAGCTATCTTGTTTTGAGCAGAACTACTTTACTTTATATTAGGATAATTTTATAATGATGTGTGATATGAGATTTTCAGAGAGACAAAGTTCAAGGCAAGTTTCATGAAGGTATAGGATTTTAGCTGAGGATTCAAGGGTTAGTAGAGTGTAAGCATGTAATAATGAAGGAAAAAACCTTTGAGGCAAAGAGAAAAAGGGAAAGAGGCACTGGTTAAAAGCATGGAGAAGACCAGCAGGCCTGGGTCTGAGTCCTGCATTGGCCATTTATGAATAGTGAGAACTTGGGCGAGTTGCTCAAATATCTAAGGTTTGGTTTCTCGTCTGGAAAATAGAAACCATATAGGACATAGGGTTGTTGTGACAATTACATGAATAAGGATTTTAACACAGTACTTGGCATAAGGAGAACATTTAACAACTGTTTACTGTTGTTCTTGGAACATCTAAAATTTCTAGTTGGGATTCTTATTTGCACCGAATAAGGTCAAGACTCTCATCTTATCAAGTCATCTTTTTACCTCTTAAATTATTCTCTTCAATTTCATGTGTGGCAGAGTGACATCAGAGCATACTTATGTATCCTTGAATTAAAATATCAATATTTCAGTGAATAAGACACTTTTCAATGAGTAAATCACCTTTGTTTCGTTTCTGTCCTTTTATTTGTCCTGTGCGCACAAGGCTCAGATGCCTTGTCCACTCTGACTCTTCCTGAATTCTGTGAAAAAAAGAACCTTTACCTTATCTCCAAGTGAATAATAACCATTTATTTCATGTTTAAGAAAAAAGGATTTGGCGCATACGTCAGCTAGCAAACACAAAGCAATTAGCTTCTGTAATAGGTTAGATTTGTACTTGTGCTTAGTTGCTCAGTCATGTCCGACTCTTTGTGATCACCATGAACTACATGTAGCCCACCAGACTCCTCTGTCCCTGGGATTCTCCAGGCAAGCATGCTGGAGTAGGTTGCCATGCCCTCCTCCAGCGGATCTTCTCCACCCAGGGATTGCACCCTCCTCTCTTACATCTCCTGCGTTGGCAGGTTGGTTCTTTACCACTGACACCACCTGGGATAATCTTTATTTTACTCTATTTTAATGAATTTTTAAAATTCTTTGTAATATGCATATCTATTACTTTATAAAAACCTTAAATGGTTTTTTGTTGCTTGCATCCACTAGGATGTTATAGAATTTTAAAATTTCTGTATTTGAAGCTCAAGTTTTCATAAGAAGACTTAGGATAATTCATTATTTCTTTTTACCAAATGTTTATTTTAAGAAGTAACTATTTCACCCTAAGGAATATTTTTTTAAATTATGATTCAACACCCAAAATAAGGAGAGAAAATAATATAGAAAATTTATATTCATTGCTTTGTTTTAATGTTTATTTATTTAGGTATTTATTTATTTGACTGTACCAGGTCTTGGTCACAGCCTGTGGGATTTTTAGTTGTAGTTTGTGGGATCTAGTTCCCTGACCAGGGATCAGACCTGGGCCCCCTGCATTGGGAATATGAAGTCTTAGCCACTGGACCACCAGGGAAGTCCCTAAACTCATAACTTTGAATGAAACCTAAATGTTACTCTATCCCCTTCTATCCTGAAAATACAATACTATAATTTTGGACCTAGAAGGGAAATTTAGATGTGGAAATAACCTTTTAACCTCATCCCACCTAAACGTTGGATATTTGGATTGGATTTGTCTGGATATTGTCTACTATTATTTTAATGAAACTCTCATGAATATAAACAAATGTTTCTCTTAAATATTCAGTGCTCTGATATAGAAGTCAATTCCATTTTCTTTATGGGAAAAGTTGCTTGAAGAAAGAAAGCAGTTATTACTGTTATGAATAAAGCTTATTTTTAATCTTAACAGTCAACTATCTCTTCAGGAGTTACGGGAAATCACCATGTAGTAAACATCAAATAGCATTTTATGTGTAACATGTTAATTTTTATGTGTACAACTGCAAGTACAAGTAAGCCTTATATAAACACAGATGTGTTCCTGACATCTAGATTTTGAACTTAAAATGTTTTTTAACCTTATAAATCAATACTTTGTAGATACTTGATCACAGCATGTTATATTTAATGATTGAAATACATTTTTGCTCAGCTGGACTGTGATATTTTCAAATTCTGAGATTATGTTTTATTTGTTCATCTCATAGGCTAGCATAGTGCCTTACACTGATAAAATATTAATCGAAGTAAGGAATGTATGAAAAACAGGTTATTGTAATTATGTTGACCACTGCTGCTGCTGCTGCTGCTAAGTCGCTTCAGTCAGGCCCAACTCTTAGCAACCCCATGGACTGCAGCCTACCAGGCTCCTCTGTCCATGGGATTTTCCAGGCAAGAGTACTGGAGTGGGGTGCCATTGCCTTCTCCATGTTGACCGCTAGTTCTCCTTAATATTTTCTAATAGTTTGTTTATATTGTAGGCTAAGTAGTCTTTGTGATCTGAGAAAAATCTATTATTTATAACATTTCTAAAAAATGTCCTTAGTTTGTTCAAACACACTTTGTTAAGAACAATTCTTTCCTAAATCATTAATCTCCTGTGTGTGGTTAAACTACACAAAGACAACCATGGTTCCTGCCCTCTGTAAATTTAAGATTCTTACAAATGGAATTTTTAGTGCTCCTTCTAGTTACTTCCAAATTTCTTAGTTACATTAATAGAAAAGTGTTTAGTGATAGATTAGGAAATGCCAAACATCTTTCTTCTTTTGCAGTTTGATAAAGGGGCCTATTTTTACAGAGAGCAAAAAAAAAAAAAAAGAATGACAGCAATTTAAAAGATTTTGAAAGTGTCTCTGTTTCTCCATGCATAGAGGCCCACTAACATTTTGAGAGGACTTTGGGGGTTATATATATATTTTAAGGGACACTATGATCAGGCTGTAGAATCTCGCTGACTATTTTCCTTGCATGTCTATAGCCTGTTCAATTTTCATGGTTGTCTTTTGGGGCCACATGTGAATTTATGGATGACAGCTTTTCCTAATTCCAAACAAGTGTTAGAATTTCTTGGTGTAACATTTTAATTTCTGTTTATGGTTTCTGATTTTTGAAATCTGACCCCTCTTCTTCATTGGTCTTGATGGTGAGATTGTGGGTGATAATTCCCTGTTGCTAACAGGAGTCACATTTCTTCTCAGAATAAAGGATGCATGGAGCTAAAGATGTTATTTCACTTCTGACTTTTACTTGCAGTAGGAATGAAAGTGTAATTGCTTCTTATTTTTCCTTAAGCAGATAGCAGAAATTTAGATTCATCAACAGTCCTAACGCTTAAGTAATAATAATAACAAGGACAACAGTTTAATGAAACTTAAGTTAATAGAAAATCCAACCAACTAGAGTCTTTTGAGTGTGTGTTTACTTAGAAGTTGACCAACATTTGCTCGTGAGGGTTTTAGCCCTGAGGATTGAAACACCATTCATTTAACCATAGATCTCCCTTCCCAACCGTTCCAGTGAAGTGGAATATAACTAAACTTAGTGGTATTTGTGTGAACTTGTAAGCATATAAATTTGTAAACATCCAAAACTACTTGAGAAAAAAATAATTTAAGTTACTTCATAATGGAAAGTGAGCTAACTAGTGGTCAGCAAAATCTGTAAGAAATTAAAATTTCCTTCCTTAAGTATAAGTTTTATATGATTGCATTTCTAAAAATCTAGAGTTGCCCTTCTGATCTGGAATGGTTTTTATTCTGTGCAAATTGTGTATGAAACTAGCTAAAGGTTTTTTCATGCTCAACTCTGAGAGAAAAAAGGCAAACATCCTCAACAAGACATTTCTTAGTCTATTTCAACACACACAGTTTGTTCTTTTAGGAACTGTGCCAAATTTTGAAAGAAACAGTAATTCTAAATCATAGTCCTTGTTCTCCAATAGCTTACAACATAAGTGACCAAAGATGTGCGGAATTAAAGTCTGTGGTTGATGTTCCTTCCTTTGAAAAGTGGTTTCGATGTCTCTTCCCTTTAAATCTAGATGGGCTTTTGATGCGTTTGTAAACAGTAGAATGCAGAAGTGATGCTTTTGCTTTATCAGAAGATAAAAACCAGAGACATCACTTTGCTGACAAAAGTCCACATAGGTCGAAGCTATGGTTTTTCTAGTAGTCATGTATGGATGTGAGAGCTGGACCATAAAGAAGGTTGCGCACCAAAGAATGTGCTTTCAAACTGTGGTGCTGGAGAAGACTCTTGAGAATCCCCTGGACAGCAAGGAGATCAAACTACTCAATCCTAAAGTAAACCAACCCTGAATACTCATTGGAAGGACTGATGCAGAAGCTGAAACTCCGATACTTTGGCCACCTAATGCAAAGAGCCAACTCACTGGAAAAGATCCTGATGCTGGGAAAGATTGAGGGTAGGAGGGAAAGGGGGCAACAGAGGATTAGATGGTTGGATGGTGTCATCAACTCAATGGACATAAGTTAAGCCAACTCGGAGAAATAGTGAAGAACAGGAAGCCTGGCGTGCTGCAGCCCGTGAGGTCTCAAAGAGTTGGACACACTGAGCAATTGAACAAGAAGTCAGCAGAGGCACCTCATGCTTACAGCCCTAAGCTTTCATGGCAGAAGTCTGACTGTCCTAGGCTGCCAGGCTACAAGGAGCCAGGCCACTGAAGAGTCTCCAGGAACCAGTCCTAGTCTTTCAGGGCTCCCAGCCAGCACCAGATATGGGTGAATGAGCTTTAAGAGGACTCCAACTCCCAGCCATCATGTCAGCCCCAGTTTTCCAGTACCCCCCAGTTAAGGCCCAGACACTGTGGCACAACAACATACTATCCTCACTGTGCCCTTTCCATATTTCTGATTCACAGAACGTATGATCATAATAAAGTTGTCATTGTTTTGTGCCACTAAGTTTAGGGTGGTTTGTTACACCACAGTGGTTACAGGAACAAAGACCTACTTGATTTAAGATGTGCTGCAGTAGAACAGGAGATAATTAATTCCTCTGCCTAGGAAGGTTTCCCAGAAGCAAGGACATCTGAACTTGGCTTTTAGTGAAGAATAGGAGCCTACTAAGTAAAGAAGGTAGAAGAAAGAGTTCTCAAACTGAGAGAACAGTATGGAAAAGTATGGCAATGAAGACTGAATGATGCATTTGGTGGATGACAAGAAGTTTGTTGTGGAAGTGCACTGGCTAGTTAGAGCCAAAAAGGCAGACATGAAGCTAGACATTTTGTAATTTTTTTTTGCTATGCCAAGGGAGTTTCAACTAAAGCGTTGCTGGAGTACAAAGTAATAATCAGACTTGTGTTGTAGAACGATAGTTCATTCATAGCAGTTGGACGATCTGAAGGAGAAAGCACTAAAAGGCAAGGAGAAAAGTCAGTAATTAGATAGTTCAGATTGCAGATGATCAAAGCCAAGATACATACGTACATAGTTTTCTTACAAGAGCAAGATAAGATCAGTTAGGTAACAATGCTTATTTAAATTGCTAATCAGTTATTTCCTGAATGTGTCTGTTCAAGCCTTAATAATTAAATGCTACAGCCAGTCACACATTTTGGCAAATCAAACCAATGCTTTTACAAAACATTGATCTCATTACATTTGTTAATGATACTTCTGAATGCCATGTAAAAGCTTCCTCCACTATGAATTTTGGATAATTACGATTATTTTTACATTTTTACAGACTCTGATTGCAGTGGGACGTTTAAAAAAAATAAGACCAGATTGTACCAGTTAAAACACTGCTGGAACCATATGTTGCATTTATGCTACTTCCTAAAAATAAACATTAGTTGACTAAAAAAAATTCTTAAAAAAAATTGGTAATTTATGTAATCATAAAGATATCACTCACAGTAAGAAAGTGTATAGTACTTAGTAAAGATATATAAACATAACACACAACTGTAGTCAACAGCTTTCTGTGTGGACTGAATTGCAGTTTAGTTGTGACTTTTGAGCTTTTCTTGAAATTGTGACACTGTGCATGTAATAAACTTTTTAAGGGCAAAAAGTTTAGACAGGTCATTCTGCAGTCATTCTGAGCACATGGACTGAACCCTCCATGGCTTGTTCTGCCTTATCTCACAGTGACTTGTCACCAGCTGTGAGGTATAGTGATTTGTTTTAAAAACAGTCTATACAATAGTTTTACTTTACACTTTGGTTGTATTTTTAAAGTCAACTGTAAAGTTTAATCTTTTTAATTCAAAATCAGAATCCTCAGAATTTTGTAGATTGCTTCCATCTGCCTTCTCGCAGTTTCTGGCACATTTCCTTAAGACAGACAGAACATCTCCCAGAATTTGAGCAGAGACCCTCTACATTTGCCAGTAATACCACATTATGTGTACACTTTGTGAAGAAATGTTTTTTTGTTTGTTCTTTTTTCTGTATCACTTATATGATACTCATTTTATCTAAAAGTTATATGAGGTTGATGATAGTCCAGGATAGTTTGTCTTCTTTAGAACTTCTGGCTGCCACATGATCCTTGGCCACCCATTCCATGAAAAGCACAGAAAATATTCAGGAACGATTTGGGGCAGACTGCTACTCAGTAGATCAGAAGAGAAGGAGATAGGTAGGTCACAGCACAGGATGCCAGTCAGGACAGGTTTGCTGCTTGGTGAGCCAAGGAATTAATTAGAGTGGGTAATTTTGAGAATACTAAGAATCAAGTCCACTAGCAAGTGCTAAAATAATGGGAAAATCTAATTAAAATAGAAACCAAATTTTCTTACTGTAAAACAAAAGATCACAGAGCTTCAAGAGAGAAAGAGAAGGCAAGGCAAGGGAGGAGAAGGAGAAACCTCACAAAGCAGAGTATTTATTTGCCAGGAAACTGCATTCATTCTTATTTATTTATAGGTAAAGAAAAAAAAAAAGGCTACCAGTGTAAAAATTCAAGTATCTCCCTGAAGAAAAAAAGCAAGTGCTTTTTAAGTGTTAGAAAAGAGGTTTACTAGTGATAAGGGTAATTAAGGATCAAAACTAGGTTCTGAAGAGGACAGAATGAGTCCATACAGCAGTACATAACCAGTTTTTTTTTAAGTCCCATTGTTTATTGGTCCAAAATAAATATGAGCAATTGTTAGGTTCGATTTGAGTCTGGTGTACAAGGTCGCTGAAAGTGCCGCGTTTGGACAGATTATAATAATTTGCAGGCCCAGTGCAAAATGAAAACGCAGAGCCCCTTTGTCCAGAATTATTAAGAATTTCAAGATAGTGACAACAGAACATGAAAGCAGAGATGAAGCCCCTCTAAGCTTGTGGCCTTGTGGGACTGACAGCAACGTCATACACCCACGAAGGTGGCATTGTCTGTGGTTCTTTAACAGCCTTACTCATTAGAGCTGTCAGTGAAACAGCTGTTATCCCCTAGACAAGGGCTGTTGTTAGTGTAGATTCAGGGGAGCTCAGCACTCAGGGTTACCTCCGCCTTGGAGCATTTGTTTGTTCCCTTTGTATCCCAAGCATCTCGCACAGTCTCTGACCCATGGTAAGCAAGCAGTAAATAGTGGATAGGGTAGATGATGGATGATGTGACTGCCAGCCTCTCTCAATGACTCTGATTCTGGTTCAGTTCATCTCTAGATAAGAAGCCCCAGTGTGGATTCTTTTTCATTTCAGTTCATATTGCTCAGACCTTGCAGATGCCTCCTCCCGTCAGCTTGGAGGTTTCTTTTAGCTCTGGGCCTTGGGAGTCCTGCACTTACTCAGGTCTGTTTCTCTCTTAAGTGATCCTGAAACGTTTAAACTCATAGATTAGAATAATATTTGAGCCATAACCAAGTTAAGGCTAGACTAATGTTTCCTCCTCCATACCCCCAGTAAAAAGATGTCTACCTCTTAACTCCTGGAAACCGACACTGTGTTAGAGCACATGACAGAAGAAAATTAAGGTTGCAGATAGATTAAAGTCGCTAACTAGCTGACCCTAAAAGTGGCTAAATTATCCTGGATTAACCAGATAGGTCCCGTGTATCACAAAGGCTGTTAAAGAAGAGAGAGGCAGGAGAGTCAGGGGAAGAAATGAAACCAAGGAAGCAGAGTCAGAGTGAGATACTAAGAGAAGGTACCCACCTGCATTGCTGGCTTTGAGAATGGAGAAAGGGAGTAGCCTCTGAAAACTCTCCGCTGGGGCTTCCAGAGAGGAACACAGCTCTGCCAGCACCTTCATTTTAGCCCAGTGAGACGTGGGTCAGATTGCTGACCTCCAGAACTGTAAGATAATGAATTTGTGTTGTTTTAAGCCACTGTGTTATGGTGATTAGTTACAGCAGCCGCAGGAAACCAACAGCTGGTTCCACATGGTGGCAAAACGATCACTCCTGGTCCCTGGTTCATTAGGAGTCACTAACCTCCATGGAAGGGCATTATTTTCTGCCCATGTGTTTTCCACTTCTCTTGGTAGCCTGAAGTAGAGTTCTCTGTGTGTGTGTGTGTTTTCTGTGTTTTTAATTTCCTTCATTGGACCACTATAATACATTTTTGGGTTCAGGCTAGTAGATGTTACATTCTAGAGAAAGAAATCAATGCAGGCTGTTCCATGAACACTAGTTTCTTGGGATATTAGTAGTTGAGAGAGAGTGAAAAAGAGGTTTCAGCTGCCAAATTCATTTGTAAAACTGAGGATAACCAAGCTATGTTTCTTTTTCATAAAACATTAAAAATATAATCTGTGTATAAATAGTTTTTTTTAATCGTGATAGCTTAAGAGAATATCCAGCAAAAATTATCCATCCTTCAGCTCAAGCTCCTCTCTCCAGAGTCAGCCATTGCTGGTTTCTTGTGAATCCTTCCAGAGATATTCTGATATTATATATATATATATACACACACATATATATATGTATATGTATATGTATAAATGCACATACACAACATATATAAATGTGTGTGTGTACATGCACACTCTAATTTTCTACACACACTTTCCTGTACCTTGCTTTCATTTTACTTAATAATTAAACAAGTTTATGGAAGAACTTCAATAGCTTTAAATGTATAATATGCACATGAAACACTTACAGGACTTAATGGAGAAAAATAAATATTTTCCAAACATTTTGGACCACAGATTTCATTTTTTAGAGTGAAATCTTTTTCATTTAGAGTACTTTTTCAGACACACTGAACAACACCAAGCTGCCTTCCTCTGAAATAGAAATAAGAATGAATGACTCCCACATACAGATGTAACAAGAAGGGTATGGATTTCAGAGTAAGGGAAACCTAGACTAATGTCCTCATTCCACTGTTGACCTGCCTGCCTGCTCACATGCATGTTTACTGGCTGTGTGGCTTTGGGCAGGTTGCTTAACTTACTCAGCCTTCTTAATAATACTGTTTACCTCATCCGGTCATTTGTTTGTTAATTAAAACATGAACTCATTGGAACATGGATGAGCCTGGGTGTGTAAAGCAGAGTCATTCTACTTGAGAAGCTTCTAGTCTAGTGAGGGAAGCTTCATTTGTAGCACACCAAGTGGCAAAAAACAGTGGCTTATCTTAAAACTAAAGTTGTGGAAAATAATTTTCTATTAATATGACAATTTTCTACTTTTATAGGCACAGATCACTAGAAACAAATGTCACCTATACCACTTCAAAACTTGTAAGGAATACAGGAAGTTTAACATAGGATTTTTCAAGTATTAATTTTTTTAAAGTATGTATGGACTTTGATATTGCTCATCTAATGAATTATCAGAGTAATGTTATTTATCTAAATTAAGTAAGAAGGATGAAATCCTTCCATTTATCATGAAGTTCTTGCATAAATTCTGGCATGGTTGTGGATTATGGACGTATTTATCTTAATGTCTTGTGACTTTAGATGTTAGATAGAACTAGATAACCTTATTTTGACTCATAATATGAATATTTTACAGAGAAATTATATAATTATTCTTTCCCAATATCTATAAGGTATACAAGTGCATTTTAGCATTGGTTGTTTACTCTTCATAATTCTCTTTTCTGTGTTTTATTCAAAGTTACTCATTTCAAAGCATATTTCTATTTTCTTATTGTTCTTGATAAACAGCAAAGGAATATTTATTAGAAAAAAATGTTTAGGAATTTAATTGAAAATAGCTAACGCAATTTCTTTTATTTGCCATTTTGGTTGCCAGAAAAAAAAAGCTTCAGCCTCTTTTCATTTTCTCAGACTGTTGAAATGCTGTCTTGGTCTGTTGAATTCCAGACAATGTTCAACACTTGTTTTACTGAATTCTGATGACTTCAGTCTGTTAATTTATTTGGGAGACACTTTTGGTTTTTATAAGGTCAGCTAGAAATGTGTAGCTATTTTCCCATTTATTTGAGGTTCAAATATTTTTTTAAAATACTAATATTTAACTTGAAAATACAGTGGTAACTTTGGTGATGTCAAATCTTTAAGCTCATTATTTATAACTTTTGCATTTAAAAGATGTTTCTCTGAGTTTGTTCCATAATGGCAACTCTGTTAAGGCCGGTATGATAGCTGCCTAGTTATTTAATAGTAGCAAGTACCTAATACTTGAACTTGCCTATTGTTTGTCATCATTTTGATGATGGTTCAATTTGTTACATTCTGAAAAACAAGCCATTAAGTACTTGATTTTATTATTGCCAGGTAATGTATGTCCCAGCCAGTGCTCAGTTCTGTTTGTCTCCATTGCATTGCCCTTACCTCATCTCTCATCTTCATCCCTGCTGCACGTCTGACCTTTACCCCAGTCCCAGAGGAGAGTCAGAGATGAGATGAGTGGGTGTCAGGCAAATTGGTAGTAAAGGAAAGCTCTCTCTCGCTCTCTCTCTCTCTCTCTCTCTCTCTGTTTATACATAGATAGATAGATATAGATATAACTTTCATCATAATGTGAGAGAAAGAGCTACTTCAGATGCTCTACACTGGTGGCCAGGCAGGCATTGACCATTGGCCATTTTGCTAGATTTTTGCTGTGATGGCTGCAGTCTGAGAGCTTAAGACTATCTTTCCTCCCCAAAGAAAACATTGTCTGTTCTTCTTGTCTATAATGAATCACAAGCATAGCAGCATCCTTCCAGGTTATTCTTCTCAACTCCAGATAATTCTTAGTGGGTGAAATAATTTACCTAACGTGTATTTACAGATTCAGCAGTCAAAGTTGTATAGAAACCCAGCATTTTGGGTGGGAAATGGGAGTAGCACAAGCTGTGGGCATACAAAATACACTAGGTCCTTGGCTTCTGCAACAACTCTCTTGCCTAATTCTCCCCATAACTTTTGAATCATTCTATTTCAATCTTTTATTCATTTCTCTCTCTTGCCATCTGCCTTTGCAGTTTTCACATTTCCTGAGATTCTGTAAGGCTTTCTACATTGACTCAGTGCTAAAGAACCCATGTGTCAGTGCAGGAGACATGAATTTGATCCCTGGGTTGGGAGATCCCCTGGAAGAAGGAACTGGCAACCCACTCCAGTATTCTTGCCTGGGAAATCCCAGGGACAGAGGAGCCTGACACGCTACAGTCCACGGGGTCTCAAAGAGCTGGACATGACTGAGCGCGCACACGTGCACAGGATTCTTTACCGAACTTTTTGTCTCGGGTAGACTCTCTCTGGGCGTCTCTTCAGCTCATTTGTCTTTAGCGGCCAGTGATATGACAGTAACTGCTATCTCTGTACATGTAGTCCAGTAATCTCCCCTGAGCTCTACATTTATAAGCTTATATATTATCAGCATTCACCTACTCAGCATCTGTCTCTATTTGGGTATCGTGTGGTCACTTCAGGCTGACTCATTATAACTGAAATAGAATCCTTTATGCATAGTACTCAACTTGCCCCTTCTGTGTCACTGTTTTCACAACAGCCAAAATCACAAGACTCCGAAATCTGAGAGCATTGTAATGAGAAAACAAATAAGATCCCAAACTATTACGTGTATACACAGATACATACATACCCGTGTTCAAAGAGTAACATTATATAGTTTTGCATGTTTTTTACTTTAAGTAGATAGAACCATATTGTGTATTATTTTGTGCCTTGCTTTTTTGCTCAACATCTCATGTTTGAGATTCATGCATGTGTGTATGCCATTGTGTGAAAAATTGATAATTTACTTGCTCATTTTTTCTGTAGAGAGACATTTGGGTAGTTTTCAGTTTTTCACTATTATAAACAATGCATATTTGTTTACTATCTCCTGACATACATATGCAAATATTTGCCAGAGTATGTAACTAGAAGCAGAATTCCTGGTTATAAGTACATAAATCTTCATATACCTGGACAGTTATTGCCAAGTTGTTACCTAAAGTGGTTTCAAATATTTACACTCCAGCCAGTAGTAATTCATCTTGTCATTTCATGTTCTCTGTGATCTTTGCTATTGTTGGACATTTTTGTTTTTGCTAATCTGGTGTAAAATACTTTATCCTGTTTTTTATTTGCTTTGTTGAAACTTCCTTGGTTTCTAATAAAGTTGAGATAATTATCATATGCTTATTTGGCCCCACTGTTCCCTCTTCTTGGAAGTTTCTGTAGTCTTTGGCATATGCTTTTAAATTATGTTGGTTTTTTTTTTTAATTGTTTGTACCTTTGGATAATAATCCTTTGTTAGTAGCATATGTTGCAGTATTTCCTCTCAATTTGTGATTTCTTCCATCTCTTTAAGATGTTTGTACTTATTTCTTATGCCTCTAATGTAACTGAATTTATCTATCTTTATCTTCATGGTTTCACTTTCTGCCTTAAAAAAAAGAACATCTCTATCCTAAGATCCTGAACATATTTTGCTTTATTTTCTTCTAAATGCTTTAAAGTTTTGCCTTTTCTCATTTAATTGTTTAATTCACCTGGAGTTGAATTGTATGTGTATCGTGTATAGTTTGTTCTTCTTGTTTAGTCAGTAAGTCATGTCTGACGCTTTTGCAACACCATGACTATAGGCCACCAATCTCTTCTGTCCATGGGATTTCTCAGGCAAGAATACTGAAGTGGGTCACCATTTCCTTCTCCAGTTAACCCACATACAAATTGACTTTTGGTTTTTGACTTTAGAACCATTGTTCATGTCATAGTCAAAGGAGAATAATTTGTCAAGTGTCATAATGCCATCAATCATTATACATCTTCCTGAACCTCTCAGTCTGCTCAAATTGGCTCGTTGACATTTTTTCAGAAATATTGTTTTCAGAGTATGTTATAAAATGCAAGAAGTTCACTCTAAACAATACTGATGGTTCCCACTTGATAAGAAAAGACTGATATTACAGCCATGCTGATATCAGTGTTAAACCTGACTGAGAAAATTTCTTTACAAAATAAGCCAATAACTAGAAATATCATTTTAAAAGTTGTTGGTAATCCAACTCCGAGAAATTTAAAAGAGAATGTTATTCATTCTAACATTTTAGGGAAGCTTTCCCAGGATGAATAATTCTTGTGCCCGTCTAACTTTTGATCTACACTATTAATTAGATGGTGGTAATGCAGTTTGATTCAAGCTCTAGTGTGTGTGTGTTTGTGTGTATTTTAATGCAGTGTGAAATCAAGTTATAAAGCATAGAACTCTCTGCAACTATATTATTGAGGCTATGCTGCTGCTGCAGCTAAGTCACTTCAGTCATGTCTGACTCTGTGCAACCCCATAGATGGTAGCCCACCAGGCTCCCCCATCCCTGGGATTCTCCAGGCAAGAACACTGGAGTGGGTTGCCATTTCCTTCTCCAATGCATCAAAGTGAAAAGTGAAAATGAAGTCACTCAGTTGTGTCCGACTCTTAGTGACCCCATGGACTGCAGCCTACCAGGCTCCTCCGTCCATGGGATTTTCCAGGCAAAAGTACTGGAGTAGGTTGACATTGCCTTCTCCATATTGAGGCTATAGCCATTTTTTAATAAGGCTGTCATGTTCTGGAGAAGCTTCATTTATTCACTTTATTTGAAAAGTCCTTATACTTTAGCCTTTGTGCAATGATGATTTCTCATTCTGTCATTAACCTTTCCTTTTTAATTCATAGTTTTCATTTATTCCACAGGTATTTATTGAGAGCTTGTATTTTGCAAAGTAGTCTATTTGAGCATAACTATCTCAGAATTTAGGGACTAAAGGAACTCCAGGATCTTTTATATTAACCCTAACTTCTACAATTTAAATTAAGACACTGACATCCAGAAGTGTGCCATCACTTGCCAAAACCTTAATGTGATAAAGCATAAATAAAGATCTCCCAACCTGGATTCAGAATTCTTCCTGTTGAACCATGTTGCCCATAAAAACTAAAAATATACTTGAATCCTAAGTCTTAATATAATGTTTATAACACTCCTAAAGGAATTTTGTGAATAAAATATATTACAATCCTTGCCTTAAAGCTACTTACAAAATGTTGAGGATGAAAAACATATTTGAAAATAAATGGAGAAGGTAAAAAGTTTAACTGAAAGCTTCCTGAGGGGCAGATTATGTGTCAGTTCAGTTTAGTTCAGTTCAGTCACTCAGTCGTGTCCGACTCTTTGCGACCCCATGAATAGCAGCACACCAGGCCTCCCTGTCCATCACCAACTCCCGGAGTTCACTCAGATTCACGTCCATCAAGTCAATGATGCCATCCAGCCATCTCATCCTCTGTCGTCCCCTTCTCTTCCTGCCCCCAATCCTTCCCAACATCAGAGTCTTTTCCAATGAGTCAACTCTTCACATGAGGTGGCCAAAGTACTGGAGCTTCAGCTTTAGCATCATTCCTTCCAAAGAAATCCCAGGGCTGGTCTCCTTCAGAATGGACTGGTTGGATCTCCTTGCAGTCCAAGGAACTCTCTCAAGAGTCTTCTCCAACACCACAGTTCAAAAGCATCAATTCTTTGGCGCTCAGCTTTCTTCACAGTCCAACTCTCTCACCCATACATGACTACTGGAAAAACCATAGCCTTGACTAGACGGACCTTAGTCGGCAAAGTAATGTCTCTGCTTTTGAATATGCTGTCTAGGTTGGTCATAACTTTTCTTGCAAGGAATAAGCATCTCAAATCCAATTTGATATATTTCCCTAACACAGTGAGCTGATCATAGTATATATTTAAGTATTGATTAAATGAAAAACTATGTATTGAAATATTGGATGCAGATATTAGGTACTTTAAATGATCAGAGAAAATAAAAACTAACCTCAATTTGGAAAGTAAAAACAAAAAAAAAGAAGTCTTCATGGAAGATTTAGAACTTAAAGTGGGCCATAACTAATGGTTGCAATTTAATTAGAAATAGAGGAACTCACATTTTAAAAATACTTGTTTAGCTCACTTTCTATTAAGACTTTAGATACAGGTTCTCTGAGTTATTTGCTTTCAGACTTCACCTCTTAGCATGAGTGCTTGGAATAAGCATGTTCATGAAAAAATAACATGATAAATATGCTAAGATATGGGTATAAGGATTTTAATTGTTGTATTATTTATAAGAGCATTAAGAAATAGAACCAACCCAAACAGTCATCAGTGGATTAATTGTTAGTACAAACAATTTAAGATTAATGGTGAGTATAGTGGAGGTGATGGAATTCCAGCTGAGCTATTCAAATCTTAAAAGATGATGCTGTTGATGTGCTGCACTTAATATGCCAGCAAATATGGAAAACTCAGCAGTGGCCACACAACTGGAAAAGGTCAGTCCCAAGGAAAGGCATTGCCAAAGAATGCTCAAACTACCACACAATTGCACTCATCTCACACCCTAGCAAAGTAAAGCTCAAAATTCTCCAAATGAGGCTCCAACAGTATGTGAACCAAGAACTTCCAGATGTTCAAGCTGGTTTTAGAAAAGGCAGAGGAACCAGAGATCAAATTGGATCCATTGGGTCATCGAAAAAGCAAGAGGGTTCCAGAAAAACATCTACTTCTGCTTCATTGAGTACACCAAAGCCTTTGACTGTGTGGATCACAACAAACTGTGGAACATTCTTAAAGAGATGGGAATACCAGACCACCTCACCTGCCTCCTGAGAAACCTGTATGCAGGTCAAGAAGTAATAGTTAGAACCAGGCATGGAACAATGGACTGGTTCCAAATTGGGAAAGGAGTATGTCAAGGCTGTATATTGTCACCGTGCTTATTTAACTTATATGCAGAGTACATCATGCAAAATGCCTGGCTGAATGAAGCAGAAGCTGGAATCAAGATTGCCGGGAGAAATACCAATAACCTCAGATATGCAGATGATACCACCCTTATGGCAGAAAGTGAAGAAGAACTAAAGAGCCTCTTGATGAATGTGAAAGAGGAGAGTGAAAATGTTGACTTAAAACTCAGCATTCAGAAAACTAAGATCATGGCATCCTGTCCCATCACTTCATAGCAAATAGATGAGGAAACAATGGAAACAGTGAGAGACTTTATTTTCTTGGGCTCTAAAATCACTGCAGATGGTGATTGCAGGCACAAAATTAAAAGGTGCTTGCTCCTTGGAAGAAAAGATATGACAAGCCCAGACAGCATATTAAAAAGCAGAGATATTACTTTGTCAACAAAGGTCCATATAGTCAAAGCTATGGTTTTTCCAGTATTCATGTATAAATGTGAAAGTTAGACCATGAAGAAATCTGAATGCCAAACAATTGATGTTTTTGAGCTGTGGTGTTGGAGAAGACTCTTGAGAGTCCCTTGGACTGCAAGGAGATCCAACAAGTCAATCCTAAAGGAAATCAGTCCTAAATATTCATTGGAAGGACTGATGCTGAAGCTCCAGTCTCTTGGCCATCTGTTGAGAAAGCTAACTCATTAGAAAAGACCCTGATGCTGGGAAAGATTGAAGGCAGGAGGAGAAGCAGATGACAGAGGACAAGATGGCTGGATGGCAGCACTGACTCAATGGACATGAGTTTGAGCAAGCTCCAGGAGATGGTGAAAGACAGGGAAATATGTGCTGCAGTCCAGAAGCTGCAAAGAGCCAGACATGACCGAGCAACTCAACAGCAACAACAGCAGCAATAGATCTATATTTTTCAACATGGCAGAAATACTGATAATATATTTTAGAGTAAAAACATTAAGCTGCAAAATTATATATATGATCTCATATTTGTAAAGAAAAACATGAAAACACAAATAATGCAAAGCAGGATGGTGGACATTTTAATTTTCTTTTTCATGCTTTTCAGAATTTTTATAAAGTCTTTCAATAAACATGTGTTACTTATAAAAATGTTTAAACTTTTTATCTGGGTGTGGGAGAGTTCTAAATTTATTCTCTTCACTTACCACAAATATGAAATCTGTAGAACAGTGATCTCCATTCATGGAACAGCTTTCACTAAGCACCTACTATGTACTAGACACTAAGAACAGAAGTGTCAAAATCTATTTCCTGGGCTCCTCATGGCTAGAAAGAGATGGAAATCTGAAATGGAGAAACAGGGATCAATTCCCTTCAAACTTGTCATTTCAGAGTGGTCCCTTTGTCCTATACTGCTTTTTTTTTTTTTTAAACTAAATTGATGGCTGTCTGTGTCGTGCTTGTACAGTGTCTAGACTATGAATAAAATTACAGAAGTTTTTCCATGTATGACTTAATTAAAATAATTCAACTCTCTCTTTTGCTAGAAGAAAAAGTAATTCTAAGATATTTAGAGCTAGACAAAAATGTATAATGTGTTTTGAGTTGACATTGAGAACTTATACATGTAATAATTATGCTTTTGTTCTGTACTGTATAATTTTCTCCTTCTATAGAATATATTTTCAGAAATTTAATTACATGTTAAAGTAATTATGTCAGTATTTGTTGTTAATTTTAATACTGATTCTCCCAGAGGGTACTGCTTGTCATCTTGAGAATGCACTAATGCCTAGCACGTCAGCATTCCTGTGAGGGTTAGGTTGTCCAAACTTGGCTTGCTCAGGATAAGACAGAGCTGTCCCAGGTCTAATGGCAGCCAGCCATGATTAATTGTATGCAGTCATGAGGCCAAGGAGGACCCTGTAGAGGATTCAGCTTTAGCAATCTGTACAACTAAGTATGAGTACAGGCTTTTGGAAATACTCATCTAAACATACTCAACATTTGGGGATTTTTAGTTGATTATTCTTTTAAATTAAAGAAGCTATTAGCAGGAGCACTGTTATAGTTTATTTTGTATCAAGGACTAAAAATAATGGTTTCCAAATGTTTTGTAGGAATTTATAACCATTTTCATTGATAATATCTCATTTAATCTTTAGACCACCTCTGAGGCAGGTAGTATTATCTCAGTTTTACAGGTGAGAGAACAGAGGTTCAGTTAGATTGACTTGCCTGAAGTCACCTAGCTAATAAGAAATAGACCTGAATTCCAACCTAAGAGTCCTGACTTCAAATCCTGTTCTTTTTTAGCTATACCAAACTTTGTGGTTGGAAATATGGGTATTTCTTTGCATATTACTGGGTTGATTCTGATAAGGTTCGTACAAGGGCATAAAATATACATTCCTAAGCTCTTCTTTTGATTAAGCTGTTACCTTCCAGTTCACCACTTTTAAGACTAATTATGAGTTAGTGATCATGCCTTTTACCCTAGGACTCAGAGAATATTTACGTAAATATAGAGGTTAGTCCATTGATATAGTAACTGCAGTACTGAAACTGAAGAAATTCACTCACTAAAGGAAGATATGTAGATTCAGTAAATGAATGTGGACCAACAGCATTTCATCAACAGCTGCTAATACAACAAGGCATTATATACACATGTACAATTGAATGACCCCTAAAAGAAATTTATGTGATCAGAACTTCCTGCTGTTGAGCTTCAAATGCATGTTCATAGTTAGAATTTAAAGGAGGTGAAGGAAAATGTAAATTGTTTTGAAATTATTAAAGAAATGGAATGAGAAACCTTCTGTATCTTGACATAAAAATACAGCATAGAGAATATCTTATTTCTTGACCTTAATTATGAATATTGTAGTAAGGCCTTTGAATTTTCATTAGCTCAGAAAAGAGGCAGATTAATTCCAAAGCAGTTAAAGAAATTAAATTCCTTTCATTTATCTTTATGTTAATGCAACAGTTTGGAACAGGGTTTAACTTTTATTTCACTTATATGTCTCTTAAAATTTTCTTTTATTCTATATGTAGGTTTTCAAAATAAAATTATTTTGATTTTTTTCTTTTTACTCTAGGCTTGATCCTCCACTACCTGAGATGCCGAAAAAGGATCATGGCTCAGCTGAAAACATGTCCTTAGAAACTCTAAGAAATAGTAGTCCAGGAGACCTCTTTGATGAGATTTAATTGTCTCAAAAAGTACTTTGATATTCACAAGACTATGTTTTCTATCCCATTCTTTAAACTGCAAAAACAAAATTTCAACTCAGCAGCGGCCCTTAGGGCACCTTACGATTTAATTACATACACAGTGAGCTGAAACCATCGTGCAAAATGGATTACACATGTATATGAAAATATGATTTGATGACAGTGGTACATTATTCTAATATGTTTATTCAGCATGCCTGTAATTACATAAAATCTCAGACCTTTTTATTGCAAAGGTCACATGGACCTTATTCATTTCATACATATCATATGTAATAGCTGTCTATCCTGTCTAGGAAGATTTTGAAAATAGGACAAATAGAATGTCTACAAATTCTTTTTCAAATAATCATATTCTAAACACTGATGTTTGAGTATTTTAATTTGTGAAATGATATGCAAAATCTAGTTTAGTTTTTGCACAATCTGAAAATTTGGTGATAAAACTTTTGATTGAAGATTTTGTATTCTCAATAAAATGTTATCTTGCTTAACTTTTTCTTTTACTATAGTATCAGGTCTTTACAGAGTGCATATTAATGTAAATGTAACATCATTTTGTATCAAAGCATGTTTTTCAGAGATCTCAAGATCTCAGAACGATTGTACTGTTGGTCCCCCTGCCTAGAATGTTGGTCTTTGTACATTTGGTTATTTTCACCTTTCAGATCTAGAATCAGATGTCTCCTGCTCCAAGGTGCTTGCTCTGAAATATACTTTAAAAAAGATGTGCATATTCCCAGTCACTCTATCCCATTGGAATGTTTTTTTCACTCTATGTATCACTCGGCTTCCCTGGTGGCTCAGAGGGTAAAGAATCCACCTGCAATGCGGGAGACTTGGGTTCAGTCCCTGGGTTGGGAAGATTCCCTGGGTTGGGAAGATTCCCTGGAGAAGGGAATGGCTATCCACCCCAGCATTCTGGCCTGGAGAATTCCATGGACTATAGTCCATGGGTTCGCAAAGAGTTGGACACGACTGAGCAACTTTCATTTTCTTTTTATGTATAACTGTCTGGAATTAATATATTTTTTTCTTGCCTCTTATCTCTCTCTTCTCCTTCCTTCTATTTATCTGTCTTTCTCTCACTAACCTAGCACTGTCCCTACCCCACAGTCCCCAGTCTGTCTGCCTATAGAAAGTAAGCCCCATCATAGCAGAGGCATGACCATCTGTTTTCTCTCTCCACCTGCAAGTACCTAGGACAGGGCTGGATTCCTAGTGGCTTAATAAGTGTTTACTGAAGAAATAAAAGCGTGTCCATCACAGTGTAGACACTCAGGTAATCTAGTTGCCTTAAGTTACTAGATCACTGTGAACACCAACTCATTAAAAGACTGAAATCTAGCTGGATGATTTGATACAAAGAAAAAAATTTTCAGAAAACATAACTACCTTCTCTGATTAATTAAAAATATACATATATATACACACAAGCTTGACTACAGAAAGATAATGAGAAAGAAATTATAGGTTATTGTTTATATCAGAAATGGGATTTTCTTGAGAGTTCCATGGTGACCCAATGGCTTAGTCTCTGTGCTCCCAATGCGGGAGCTGAGGTCCAATCCCGTCAGGAAACTAGATCTCACATGTCACGACTAAGGGTTCATATGCCACAACTAAAGATCCTGCATGCCACAACTAAGACCCGGCACAGCCAAATATATCAGCCAATAAATAGAAATATTTTTTTAAAAGAAATAAGATTTTATTGTCCATGGAACAACAAAATATTTTAAATAGAAAATTTCCTGCATTTTCATTTCTATACTGGTTTCCATTTAAGAGGGAGATTTTTACTTAACTGTACATATAAATGTGTGAAATATAAAATTCTACTCGGTCACATAAAAAATTCAATAATGAATTTGTGTAATCCAGGATTTACCTTGGATCTTTCCAAGGGTATTTGGTACATAAAGTACCAGAATCTCGAAATAATACTATCACATCTGAATAGACTACAAATGACTGACCAAAATTAGTATACATCAGTGTATGTGTATATATGTATGTACATATGTGTATGTTTTATATATACGTATATGTATATTTTTTTAAGAGAAAACAATTTTGGCTGTTAACTAGCAGTGAGAAGGGAACATGTTTCCTAAGTTATGGTAACAATACAATCTATAGTTCATGGTATAGTAGACTCTCGAACAACATGCGGTTGAACTATGCAGGTGCACTTATAAGGGGATTTTTTTCAATAGGAATACCAGACCACCTAACCTGCCTCTTGAGGAACCTGTATGCAGGTCAGGAAGCAACAGTTAGAACTGGACATGGAACAACAGACTGGTTCCAAATAGGAAAAGGAGTACGTCAAGGCTGTATATTGTCACCCTGCTTATTTAACTTATATGCAGAGTACATCATGAGAAACGCTGGACTGGAAGAAACACAAGCTGGAATCAAGATTGCCGGGAGAAATATCAATAACCTCAGATATGCAGATGACACCACCCTTATGGCAGAAAGTGAAGAGGAGCTAAAAAGCCTCTTGATGAAAGTGAAAGAGGAGAGCGAAAAAGTTGGCTTAAAGCTCACCATTCAGAAAACAAAGATCATGGCATCTGGTCCCATCACTTCATGGGAAATAGATAGGGAAACAGTGGAAACAGTGTCAGACTTTATTTTTCTGGGCTCCAAAATCACTGCAGATGGTGACTGCAGCCATGAAATTAAAAGACGCTTACTCCTTTGAAGAAAAGTTATGACCAACCTAGATAGCATATTCAAAAGCAGAGACATTACTTTGCTGACTAAGGTCTGTCTAGTCAAGGCTATGGTTTTTCCTGTGGTCATGTATGGATGTGAGAGTTGGACTGTGAAGAAGGCTGAGCACCGAAGAATTGCTGCTTTTGAACTGTGGTGTTGGAGAAGACTCTTGAGAGTCCCTTGGACTGCAAGGAGATCCAACCAGTCCATTCTGAAAGAGACCAGCCCTGGGATTTCTTTGGAAGGAATGATGCTAAAGCTGAAGCTCCAGTACTTTGGACACCTCATGCGAAGAATTGACTCATTGGAAAAGACTCTGATGCTGGGAGAGATTGGGGACAGGAGGAGAAGGGGACGACCAAGGATGAGATGGCTGGATGGCATCATGGACTTGATGGATGTGAGTCTGAGTGAACTCCGGGAGATGGTGATGAACAGGGATGCCTGGTGTGCTGCGATTCATGGGGTCGCCAAGAGTCGGACACGACTGAGCGACTGAACTGAACTGACACAATCTACATTTGGTTGAGTCTTCAGATGCAGAATGGCAGATTTGGAGGATCTGAAGATATTGAGAAACGACAGATACGAAGGGCTGACT
The DNA here is from genome assembly GCF_032405125.1 of Capricornis sumatraensis. Classification (NCBI taxonomy): domain Eukaryota; kingdom Metazoa; phylum Chordata; class Mammalia; order Artiodactyla; family Bovidae; genus Capricornis; species Capricornis sumatraensis. The sequence goes on from NC_091077.1 coordinate 82,602,130, forward strand.
ATAAATTATACTCAGATTCTTGACTGTCTAGAGGGTTAGCACCCCTCTCCCCACATTGTTCAAGGTTCAGTTGTATTTTACTTTTTCAGGGTTGTGGATCTTTTTAACCATTGCTGTGTGTCAGATTGATTCAGCTGGTTAGAATAGAGCATAATAAGCCCATAATCATGGTTTCCTCTTTTCTGTTTATTGCTATCTTATAGTTCTTGTTCTCTGTAAACAGACATCTGTAGGTTTGGTTAACAGGTCCAGATTCTGTAATTCCATGCTATGATTTTTTCCCCACATTTTTCCTTGTCTGTACTCTAAAATAGATTTTTGTAGAAGACACTGCAATGGAAGGCAAAAGAATTGAGTTATAATGCAGCCTGGCTTTTTTGATCTTGGTGCCCTCATTTCTAAAAACAAGGTGATTACATTTCTGAAGGGTGTTTTTTGGCTTAAGGTTTATAATTCTTGGCTCTGGCATCAGATGGTATGGGTCAGACCTCATTAGGGAAGTTCATGTGAGAAAAAAATCCCGTCTCAGGAAGAGGTGTCTTTATTATGTGGTTTTTATTTTTTTTATTTTTTTTTTTAAGACTTCTCTTTTTTTTTTTATTAAATTTTAAAATCTTTAATTCTTACATGTGTTCCCAAACATGAAACCCCCTCCCACCTCCCTCCCCATAACATCTCTGTGGGTGATCCCCATGCACCAGCCCCAAGCATGCTGTATCCTGCGTCAGACATAGACTGGCGATTCAATTCCTACATGATAGTATACATTATGTGGTTTTTAAAAGGTCAGGAAACTACTTAAAACTTGTTCTAAGTGGCACATAATTCAAATTTATGAAATTCTAGGTTCCCATGTTTTAGAGCCAAGCAGCTCTTTATTGGGTAAGTTTGATTCAGCAATGTTTATAAAGGATTAATTATGCACAAAATTCAGAACCGGGCCATGTGTGGAATTGAAGGATAAATCCATCATTTACCAGGTATTTGTTAAGCATTTGTGTTGACCTCCACTCTGGGCACTAGATGAGACAATGAATAATACTAGTGCTCTGTTGCTGAGATTTTATATCCTAGCAAGTGAAATTTGGGGTCTGGTCTCAAAAAGTGGAGTGTATGGTATTGGGGCTTAAAACTACTATGTAATGAGCCATAACATCAAGGAGTATTAGAATAAGTGACTTAAAGAGAAAAATTAAAAAATTAAAGTTTTAGATGAGAATCCATAGAAGATAAAAGATACAATTGGGAGATTAAGAGAAATTGGTAGGAGCTGGGGAACATGAGCTAAGGATATAGCTATCTTCCAGATCAGAGGAGAGTATAGAAGGTGCTGGGGCATCAGCTATGAGGTTAATTTCCAAGTTTACAATTGTGAATCCTCAGAATGAAGAAGACAGGTTAGAAGATATTCCAGGGGGACTGTTGGCCCACGGTGTTTAGGAGCAAGAATCTCAGTTACATAATAAAGGTATGGCGAGCATTGAGCCCCGCACGTCTAACTGGCACTTCCTTGGGAAGGTATGGGCTGCCAGAAAACTTCAGATCACAGAGACCTTGCTGGTCATCTGAGGATGGGAAAGGAAGGCAGGTCTGGAGGCCTCTCAGCAGATACTTTAAAGGAGCAGCCAACCTGTATCCTTTTGTGTCTCTCCCATTCTCTTAATATTATTTATACAGAATCCATTTTAAATAAAGTGAGATTAAATCGCTGACATCCAAATCCATGAAAGGCCTCATGAATTTATCTGTAAATCAGGAAATTAAAAAAAAATAAGTTGTTAACACATTTTGTAAGGGAGTATATAGTAACAAAAGAACTATTCATGTATCCTTGTGTAGCTGTTGTCTGAATTAAAACCTTCCCCTGCTAATCTGACAGTTTCTAGGTAAATGTTTCTCAGGAGGGCAGATTTCACTTGCAAGTGAGGTCCCTCAGTCATGTCCAACCCTCAGCGATCCCACGGACTGCAACCTTCCAGGCTCCTCCGTCCATGGGATTTTCCAGGCAAGGGTACTGGAGTGGGTTGCCATTGCCTTCTCCATCAGTACGCAAACATGAAATGATTGTCTCCATTTTAATAACTGGAAAAGGATACCTTGGAAAATATATGACAGCCTGCATTTTGTGGTTAACTGACCATCCAACCATCTCTTGTCCTGTCTCCCAGTCCTCTTTCTTACCTACTCAACCTAAAATGCTCTTCAGCCTCCCTTCTGATTTTCTCCACTTCAAATATCCACACGTCGTCTCGTTTACCAACTATTATCCTCACCTTCTAATGTTCCTGTGCTCTGTGTTTGTGTGTATGTGTGTTTAGTCACTCAGTCGTGTCTGACTCTTTGTGATCCCAGGGACTGGAGCCCGCCAGGCCCCTCTTCTCCGTGGGGATTCTCCAGGCAAGAATACTGGAGTGTGTTGCCATGACCTCCTCCAGTGGATCTTCCCAACCCAGGGATCAAACGGGTCTCCTGCGTTGCAGACGGATTCTTTACCCACTGAGCAACCAAGGAAGCCCTTCCTTTCCTCTACTTGAATAAAACTCAATATGAATTTTATTGTTCATATGTTGTTTTTTCTTCTCTCTTTTGGAGGTCCTTCGTCCTAAACTATCATCTCACAATCTCACTGAGAACTATATGTTCTGAGTGAGGGTCTCTTTGTCCCTTAAGGCTTTGGGATCTATGGAAAAAGAGAGAGAGGGAGATTGGAGCCTATTTCCATCTTGATAGTATCAGTAGATGTTCCTGTTAAGGGCAGGAGCAATTTTGGTGGCTACTGTTACAGTAAATGAAATGTAGGTTAGTCCTGAACTGCTTACTTTTTTAAAATTTATTTTTTATAAAGTATAGTTGATTTACAGTGTTGTATTAGTTTCTGTTGTATAGTAAAGTGATTCAGTTATACATATACACATAGAACATGTATGATGGTGGGGATGGTTTAGTCACTAAGTCGTGTCCAACTCTTGCAACCCCATGGAATGTAGCCTAGCAGGCTCCTCTGTCCATGGATTCTTCAGGCCAAGAATACTGGAGTGGGGTGCCATTTCCTTCTCCAACATACATATATATATTTATGTGTATATATATATATATATACACTCTATATATCGGAGAAGGCAATGGCATCCCACTCCAGTACTCTTGCCTGGAAAATCCCATGGACGGGGGAGCCTGGTGGGCTGCCGTCTATGGGGTCACACAGAGTCGGATACGACTGAAGTGACTTAGCAGCAGCAGCAGCAACCAGTCAAATCAATGTAGATGGATGAGATGATTTTTACAGAACCTGCTCATATAAGACTCTTACAGAAATCTATCTTACTCTATACTCCTCTGAAAACCAAACCTTAGACCAGGGCTTGCACACAGGCAATTTATTGGGGGAATGTCATCTTAGGGAGCAAAAGAGTGAGACCAGATGCATTAAAAAGATACGGAGGAAATGCCAGTGCAAAAGCCTTATCAAGGCAGATAGTCCTTTGGATGACACATCCCCAACCTGACCAAGATCTTCTGAAAAGTGGAAGTGGTAGTCTCTCAGTTGTATCCCTCTCTTTGGGACCCCTGGACTGGGGACTTCCAGGTTCCTCTGTCCATGGGATTCTCCAAGCAAGAATACTGGAGTGGATTGCCATGCCCTTCTCCAGATGATCTTCCTGACTCTGGGACTGAACCCAGATCTCCTGCATTACAAGGAGATTCTTTACTGTCTGAACCACCAGGAGCCAAGATCTGAGGCATCTTCTAAAAAGTATCTCAAAAATAAATAAATAAATAAAAAATAAAAAAGTATCTCAGAACTGTGCATCCAGGGGCAAAAAGCATTTATCCTTGAGTTTCTGTTCCTCATTGCCCACATGCTACACATGCCCCTGTGTGAACACATATAGCAACAGGTGCTGTGTGACCTTCAAGCCTGATGGGGAGAGTGGCTGGTGTCTACAGTAGCTTAAGGTCCTGATGTATTTCAGAGCCAGTTCCAGTACATGGATTTCCTGAAAAGCCACTGCTCCCTTTTTTGAAACTTTTATTAGTGAAATGGTTTCTTGAAACAAACAAGAAAATACCCAACTAATAGGGAAATCAAATACATTCTCCCCGAGAAGATTTCAATTAATTCTCATTATCGTCAATTAACAAATTGCCATTAGTTAACCTATTAAAAGAACGTTTCAAGAGAGCTTTAATCTAGAATGATATAAACACATTTACAAATATAACAAGAAGGTAAAACCACTTTCATAATTAAACTTTGTATAACATTTATAATATAAATTTCAAAATTCATTAAAATGCCATTGAAAGTAAACATAAGTGAAAGTGTTAGTTACTCAGTCCTGTCCGGCTCTCTGTGACCCCATGGACTGTAGCCCTCCCAGCTCCTCTGTCCATGGGATTTCCCAGGCAACAATACTGAAGTAGGTAACCATTCCCTTCTCCATGGGATCTTCCTGACCCAGGGATCAAACCTGTGTCTCCTGTAGTGGGAGGCGGATTTTTTACCACTGAGCCATCCAGGAAGCCCAGCTACACTAGATGAGTCTTCAAATCGTTGATGACTTTTAGTAATAGTATAAAACGTCTGATCTTTGTCAACATGGGTCAGTACTAAAAATTTAATTTATAAAATGAATTTTAAATGTGAGATGTCACAAAGGTGCCACCTTTGGTAGAATAATATATATATTTATCCTTTGAAGAATACAAAGCAACATGATTTTTATCTTGGTTTTTCTCAAATGGTTAAGAGACTACTTTTACATTACAGCATTTCCATGCAATGACTAGGGCTTCTCTCTCTCTCTCTCTCTGTCTCTGTCTCCGTAATTGATCTGATTGGGACTTCCCTGGTGGTCCAGTGATTAAGAACTCACCTGCCAATGCAGGAGACATGGGTTTGATCCCTGGACCCAGGAAGATTCCACATGCTGTGAGGCAACTAAGCCCTCGTGCCACAGCTGCTGAAGCCCACACGCCTAGAGTCCATCCTGCAATTGGAGAAGCCACCTTGATGAAAAGCCTGTCGAGGAAGAATAACCACTGCTCACTGCAACTGGAGAAAACCCGCACGCAACAAGGGAGACTTAGGGCAGACAGAAGTAGAAATAAATAAATTATTAAAAAAAAACAATCTGATTGAAAACCTCATGAGACTTCTATAATAGAATCCCTATTAGAACAAAATGGTGGCAGTGATGGTGGGAGAAGTAGGCTTGAAAGCGCTCATTTTGTCCTTAGGCTTTGCAAACATTTAGGGAGTTCACGCATGTGAATTTTCCCAGAGCCCTTCTAAATAATATTGGGAGCTTGTGCCTCTCCCTTAAGAGGTATGCTCTCTGTCTCTGAGGAACTGAATTTGCAGAGGAGTAATTAGATCGCTGTGAAAGATTGAACCATTGCCAGCAAATGTTTGCTGTTCACCACCATCACTCAGTTGACTTGCTTTGGCTGATAAAATGTAGATGAAATAGTCATCTACATGTTTTGAGCCTAGGAGTTAAGAGCCCCGACATTTCCTGTTTTTCCCTTTGGGAGCTTCTGATCTCTGCCATGAGACTGGCATGTTCCAGGTAGCTGCTGCCTCTCCTGCCCAGGCCATTGATGAGACACAGAGCAGAACTGGACTCGGTCCCAAGCTGGAGCCAAGCTCACTATACTGGAACCTGTAGAAGAGCTTTGCATCTGAGCCCAGGCTGGATACAGTGAGCTGTAGTCAACCATGCTGGCTGTGGGCATGAAGATAATTGCCTGCTACTCAAAACCATTGAGATGTGGGGTCGTTTTGTTATATAACCGTATTTTGACACGCTCTGACTAAAACAGTTCATCACATAGGATAACAAACAAAGATAATTTTACATTTGTAATAGCTTTCAGTGTTTATATTAAAAAGAAAAAAAGTCCAGTATCTTCTGGCTGCAACCTGATAGTAGAAAAAAATAGAAATGTGAATTTAGGGGTCAGGTTAAGCCAGCCTTCAACTCTCTGTCTGCCAGCTATTAACTGTCTAACCCTGGGCAAGTTCTTTGAGTTTTCTTATCCATACAATGAGAAGTAAATAAGATAATGCAGATAAAACCCTTAGCCCAGGGCCTGCTTCATAGTAAGTGAAGCACATATGGAATATCTTAAGATTGTCAAGATACTGTCTTATTTCATGATGGTTGTGTTGCATGTAATGGATTAGCACAGTTACATACAACCAGATTATCAGTTAAACTGACCCTCTCTTTGAAATTTATTGGCTCAAGCTACTTGTCCCTGATCTTTTCTAGTCTGATGCTCTTCCCACGATTTTCGGTTTTCCTGGATTCTTGTGGGGTTTATTTTCATGGCTACCTCTGCTGTTAGTGCTGCTGGGGTAAGTCTCATGTGTTATCAGTGCTGATTTTCTCCTGTCTCCCCTCCATGCCAGCTCAACCGTGGAACTCATTTCATTGTCTTTGATTTACATGGCAAAAGCACTCAGAAATCTCTGTGTATGGTGGAATTTATTAAAGGTGCAGGTCAGAAAGAGGCAGTTTACCTTAAAACAAGCCCTTATGTTTGATTTTACCATAACTCTATTCATTAAAGTCTTCTGAGGGGGATGGAAGGGAGGTCAAAGAGAAAAGATGGCGGAGTAGAAGAACGTGTGCTCATCTTCTCCTGCGAGAACTCCAGAACTGCAACTCTCTGTTGAACAACCATTGATAGGAGAACATTGGATCCCACACACATACAAAAGCAACCCACATCCAAGGGCAAAAGAGAAACACAACAAGACAGCAGGAGGGGCGAAATCACATTTAGAGTCAAAACCCCAAACCCACCAGAGATGCTTGGAGGGCTCAAATGAAATCTCGTGCACACCAGGACCCAGGGACCCCACAGAGACTGAGCCAGACCTGCCTTTGGGTGTTTGAGTATCGTCTACAGCGGCACAGTGAGCAGCGGCCTGCACGGGGACAGGGGCTCTGGCTGCAGCAGATCTGGGAGGCCTGGCGTGTGACTTAAGTCCTCTTGGAGGAGGTTGACAGTCCCACCATAAGGCCACAGAGCAGACAGCCCACAAACCGCAGAACAATTACACCAAAGAAGTTCTCGCACTGTTATGAAAGTTCTAGGACCCACAACATATCTCCCAACCTGGCAAAGGGACTGAGAACCCCCAGGGAATATCACCTTGGAGGCCAGTGGGATTTGATTACAGAATTTGCACAGGACTGGGGAAACAGTCTCTTGGAGGGCACAAACAAAACCTTGTGTGCACCAGGACGCAGGAGAAAGGAGCAGTGGCCCCACAAGAGACTGACCCACCCTTGCCCGGGAGTGTCCAGGAGTCTCCAGCAGAGTCATGGGTGGACAGAGGCCTGCTGCAGGGTCAGGGGCACTGAATACAACAGTGCTGCCATAAGCCCTTTTGAAGGAGGTCCCCATTCCCCACCACAGTTTGGCCTTAGGCCAAGCAACAGAAGGGAACATAGCCCCACCCATCAAGAGAAAATTAGATTAAAGGTTTACTGAGCATGGCCCCGCCCATCAGAACAAACCCAGATTCCCCCACAGCCAGTCTCTCCCATCAGGGAGCTTCCGCAAGCCACTTGTCCTTATCTATCAGAGAAGATTTGAAGGAAGACAGAATGAAAACCACACTCACAGAGAAGTAGCCAAACTGATCAGATAGACCACAGCCTTGTCTAACTCAATGAAACTGTGAGCCATGCTGTGTGGGGCCACCCAAGACAGATGGGTCATGGTGGAGAGTTCTGACAAAACGTGGTCCAGTGGAGAAGGGAATGGCAAACCACTTCAGTATTCTTGCCTTGAGAACCATGAAAATTATGGAAAGGCAAAAAGATAGGAACAGAAAGATGAACTCCCCAGGTCAGTAGGTCCCCAATATGCTACTGGAGAAGAGTGGAGAAATACCTCCAGAAAGAATGAAGAGATGGAGCCAAAGTGAAAACAGTGCCCAGTTGTGGATGTGACTGGTGATGGAAGTAAAGTCTGATGCTGTAAGCAACAGTATTTCATAGGAACCTGGAATGATAGGCCCATGAATCAAGGTAAACTGGAAGTGGACAACAGGAGATGGCAAGAGTGAACATCGACATTTTAGAAATCAGTGAACTAAAGTGGACTGGAATGGGTGAATTTAATTCAGATGATCATTGTATCTACTACTGTAGGCAAGAATCCCTTAGAAGAAATGGAGTCACCCTCATAGTCAATAAGAGTTGGATATGTAGTACTTGGGTGCAATCTCAGAAATGACAGAATGATCTCTGTTCATTTCCAAGGCAAACCATTCAATATCACAGTAATCCAAGTCGATGACCCAACAACTAATGCCAAAGAAGCTGAAATTGAATGGTTCTATGAAGACCTACAAGACCTTCTAGAATTAATGCCCCAAAATGATGTCCTTTTCATTATAGGGGACTGGAATGCAAAAGTAGGAAGTCAAGAGATACCTGGATTAACAGGAGTTTGGCCTTGGAGTACAAAATGAAGCAGGTCAAAGGCTAACAGGGTTTTACCAAGAGAACAAACTGGTCATAGCAAACACCCTCTTCCAACAACACAAGAAACGACTCTACACGTGAACATCACCAGACAGTCAATCCCAAAATCAGATTGTTTATATTCTTTGCAGTCAAAGATGGAGAAGCTCTATACAGTCAGCAAAAAACAAGACCGGGGATGGACTGTGGCTCAGATCATGAACTCCTTATTGCCAATTTCAGACTTAAATTGAAGAAAGTAGGGAAAACCACTAGACCATTCAGATATAACCCAAATCAAATCCTTTACGATTATACAGTGGAAGTGCCAAATGGGTTGAAGGGATTAGATATGATAGAGAGTGCCTGAAGAACTATGGACGGAAGTTCCTGACATTGTACAGGAGGTGGTGACCAAAACCTTCCCCAAGAAAAAGAAATGCAAAAGGGCATAACGGTTATCTTAAGGAAGCCTTACAAATAGCTGAAAAAAGAAGAGAAGCAAAAGGCAAAGGAGAAAAGGAAAGATATACTCATCTGAATGAAGAATTCCAAAGAATAGCTAGAAGAGATAAGAAAGCCTTCCTCAGTGATCAATGGAAAGAAATAGAGGAAAACAACAGAATGGGAAAGACTAGAGATCTCTTCAAGAAAATTAGAGATACCAAGGGAACATTTCATGCAAAGATGGGCACAATGAAGGACAGAAATGGTATGGACCTGATAGAAGCAGAAAATATTAAGAAGAGGTGGCAAGAATGCACAGAAGAACTATACAAAAAAGATCTTAATGACCCAGATAACTGCATCGGTGTGATCACTCACCTAGAGTTAGACATTCTGGAATGTGAAGTCAAGTGTGCCTTAGGAAGCATCACTACAAACAAAGCTAGTGGTGGTGATGGAATTCCAGTTGAGCTATTTCAAATCCTAAAAGCTGATGCTGTGAAAGTGCTGCACTCAATGTGCCAGCAAATATGGAAAACTCAGCAGTGGTCACAGAACTAAAAAAGTCAGTTTTTCATTCCATTCCCAAAGAAAGGCAATGCCAAAAAAATTCAAACTGGAAGGACTGATTCATTGGAAGGACTGATGCTAAAGCTGAAACTCCAATACTTTGGCCACCTGAGTGGAAGAACTGACTCATTGGAAAAGACTCTGATGCTGGAAAAGATTGAAGGTAGGAGGAGAAAGGGACAACAGAGGATGAGATGGTTGGATGGCATCACCGACTCAATGGGCATGAGTTTGAGCAAGGTCTGGGAGCTGGTGATGGACAGGGAGGCCTGGTGTGCTGCAGTCCATGGGGTCACAATGACTCGGACACGACTGAGCAACTGAACTGACTGACATGTAACTGATTGTTGTACAGCAGAAGCTAACACAATGTTGTAAAGCAGCTACACCCAATTAAAAAAATGTTAAGTCTTCTGGCTTTCCAACTTACGAATCTCCCATTGGCAAGTTGTCTCCTAGGATCCAGCCTCCTGCCCTGTTGTCCTCCCTTCCCTCCCTTTGCTCTCTTTTCCTTTCCTCTCAGCTTTCCCCCAATCCCTCTTATTTTCTCATCAAGAGCCACTCAGATATTGTCTCTTTCTTTTCATTGTTCCTTGTTTTTATCAAGTAGGTAGCATGTTTTCATGTAACATTTTCCCTAGTGTTAAATGTTAATACTGTCTGTCCCCCGCCGTACCTGCAATGTCATTGTTAAATGATGGAATGACTTCTGGGCAAGTAAGACCTAATTGAACGTATTGACCCATCTTCAGAAATCATGTGACTGTCAGAAAGGAGGTGGTTTTTGCCACTGAAGTATAAAAAATGAAGAACTCCAGTGGAAAACACACTAAGTGTCTGTCCAAGTGCTTTTTAGGCAAGAGAAAATCTATCCTGGAGCTTTAAGTATGCTCATGTGTTCACTCATTAATCCATTTATTTGTATCTCCCCCAAAAGATAAAATTGCAGTTCTTCTCTACTGGCTGTAACTAATTATCTTTCCTTATAATTAGAAGCTCAAACTTCGGACTTGGAGGTGGATTTTCATTCTCAGTAATATATCATCTGAAGGCTGTTTGTTTAACAAGAATTTTATGTTCTATAAAAATATGTGACATTTGAAGAAGGTGAGGGAGAGAAAAAAGTATATAATAAAACAAATACTAGTATGTTCTTGAGGAATTCTATATAAAATGTTGACATTTCTGAAGGGCATTTCTATATTTCTTTTGTTTTATTTTTTTATTTTGCTATTACATCCCTAACCTATCATATGTGGTATCAGTAACTTTCAAAACTGCCAACAGTCAGCCCATGTTGAAGTTTGTTGTTATTGTTGTTGGTAGTAACCCAGTGATACTTTCACTTTTACTGTTCTTTGTACAGTAACCTTACTAATCTCAAGAATTTGAAATTTGGATTCTGTACAATTACATGATTCCTCAACCTTACACTCAATTCTCACCTGTGGTTAGAAGAATACAAATTCTAACATGTATATGTTCATTCATCCATCAAGTATTTACTGAACACTTTGTGCCAAGCACCCTGCCAGGCACGGGAGATAGAAAATGAGTAAGACATCACTTTTGTCTCACAATGTCTAGAAGTCTCGACTAAGGAAGGAGGCAGAGCTGTGCACAGACAATCAGGATGTGTGAAGTGCTGTAAAAGAATTGTTGTGCTCTGGGTGCTCAGAGCTCACAAGGAGAGTCATCCTACTCTGGTTTTGTTGGGAGACTACAGGGAGAAGAGACTGTGGCCAAGGGAAATTTGAGAGAGGAGATAGGAGAAGTTTGAGCTGAATTCTGGGATGACTCTGGCATTGCCACTTGGCTGAGGGACACTCAACCGTGTGTGAAGCAACTGCAGTGCTTTGTGGCTGCAGTGAAGTGAGAAAAAGAAAAATGAGCTGCAAGACTGAGAAGGTAGTACGCTAAGTCGCTTCAGTCGTGTCCGACTTTGCGACCCTAAAGACCATAGCCCACCAGGCTCCTCTGTCCATGGGATTCTGCAGGCAAGAATACTGGAGTGGGTTGCCAAGCCCTCCTCCAGGGGATCTTCCCCACCCAGGGATGGAACCTGCATCTCTTACATCTCCTGCATTGGCAGGCAGGTTCTTTACCACTAGCGCCATCTGAGAAGGTAGTTCAGTTCAGTTCAGTCATGTCCAACTCTTTGCGACCCCATGAACAGTAGCACGCTAGGCTTCCCTGTCCATCGCCAACTCCTGGAATCCACCCATGTCCATTGAGTCGGTGATACCATCCAACCATCTCATCCTCTGTCGTCCCCTTCTCCTCCCGCCTTCAATCTTTCCCAGCATCAGGGTCTTTTCAAATGAGTCAGTTCTTCCCATCAAGTGGCCAAAGTATTGGAGTTTCAGCTTCAGCATCAGTCCTTCCAGTGAATATTAAGGACTGATTTCCTTTAGGATGGAGTGCTTGGATCTCCTTGCAGTCCAAGGGGCTCTCAAGAGTCTTTTCCAACACCACAGTTCGACGGCAGATTTTAACTTGAATGAATGGCTATAGAAAGATCTTAAGGAAAGTGAGGGGTGACCTGACTAGCTCTGTGCTTTGAAGGGGAAACCTGAAGGCAACATAAGGACAAGACCGTAGGCACCCAGAGGTCCCCCATCTCTTTGCAGCCGGTATAACTCTCTGATGCTATTCCCAGCCTGTCTGGAAAATCATCAGAACCCACTTCATACTGCCACAGACTGAGCATTTCCAACAATCTCTGGAAGTTCTGAGAAACCCCTGATAGAGTGACACAACCCGCCCACAACAGAGACCCCCTTTCTAACGCCTGGGCCCAGGCTGTTGGTACAAGCAGAAGTGGTTTCATCATTTCCTCTGAGAGTGATTTCAGGATATTTCTAAACCTCTTGTGGAACTGGCCACTTTTCTTGATCATTCCCGTCCCTGTTCTGACGTTGCCATTTCCTGCTGAATGCAGCTCCCATTCACCTCTGGAGGAGTGGCTATCACTGTCATCATTAATTCACTTCTCCTTGCCCCTCTTTCTGGAGGCTGTGGGGTGTGACTGTGCTGTTGCAACCAGAGTCCACATGTATTCTGTAAGGCTTCAGCACTTTGCATAAAGTTACCAGGTCTGGGTCCAAACCTTGTTGGGGGAGGGAGGGAGTAGATTTCGATACACTGGTGCCATTCAGTGGATGTTAAATAACATAAAGCATCATGAAAGAGGGGCTTACATCCATGTGAACTAACTCTTTATTCCCTGGGATTTTGATCCCAGGACAATTAAGAGCTACAGAGAACCTTTTCCCCAAATATAAAGTGGCAGAAATAGCACTTTTTGAAAAATCGAATTATATTCTGTTTCCAGGTTTCAGCAGAATACTTGTGACAGTATTTCTCACTGTCTTTCTAGTAGATACACCTCTTAGCATTATTTCTTCACAGGTTTCAGTGGGCAAGTACCTGAGAAGGTACTTTTCTCCACCTCACTGATGAATTTTGCAATTACTGAACTTTATAAGAATATAGAAAATCTTCATGAGTCAATCTCCCAATGCACTTGAAAATAATTAGGTTTTCTATCACATCCCCTCATCTCCTTATCAGAGAAGGATTTTCAATCAGGCTTTCTATGAATGTGGCTAAATCATACTGTAGAATCACTGCTGCTGCTGCTGCTAAGTCACTTCAGTTGTGTCCAACTCTGTGTGACCCCATAGACGGCAGCCCACCAGGCTCCCCCGTCCCTGGGATTCTCCAGGCAACAACACTGGAGTGGGTTGCCATTTCCTTCTCCAATGCATGAAAGTGAAAAGTGAAGGGGAAGTCGCTCAGTCGTGTCCGACTCTTGGCGACCCCATGGACCGCAGCCTACCAGGCTCCTCTGTCCGTGGGATTTTCCAGGCAAGAGTACTGGAGTGGGGTGCCATCGCCTTCTCCGATAGAATCACTGAGAATATCTTAAATATTAAAGCAGCTACTGGCATCTCTGGAGCCTTGACACAGGTGCTAGGATCTCCACATCAGTCCTGCTAATAGAACAACCCAATAGCCTCTTCTTATAAAGAAATGTGAAGTTTAGTCCTTATTTTATTCCATTTAATTAGAAAACAACTGAAAATCCTGTCTTGCATTTTCAACACATGTTTCCAATTAGTGCAGCCAAGCAGGACCCTGAATTTGATAAAAGCACTGACGTGTACCTTTGGTGCCTGTACAATGTACTCTTTCATTTTACAAGGTGACTGAAATGCACTTTTAAATATCTTTTTTTCTTTTTAATGTTAACAAAAACCCAGGGGTATAAACTTAGAAAAAAAGTAAAGAGAGGCAAACACAATTTTGTTTGAATTGCCTGCCTAGACTTTTAGAACCCTGTATGCAGAGGAAGCTTATTTGGCAAACTCTACCCTGGGCGTTTATGGGCTTGTATGCAAAAAGCATTATGGCTCATACGACTTGTGCTCAGAGGCCATTAGACGGGAGATCCATCACGTCAGGAAATACCACTTACTGTACTGTAAATTTGCTTCATGTGACCGATCTGCTTAAAAGGCCGTGGAAATCCCATTCAAATAAATGGTTTCAGACCACGCTATAACTGATAGGACTTTTGCCTTCAGCGCGACTCTTTCTGGGTAACTTTTGGAAGCTCATGTGTCTTTAAGTAGGAAAGTAAAACTGGTGTCCAAGAGTCTGGGAATTAGATGTGGAAAAGCCTAATTTAGGTCATTGCATCCCACCTCCTGCCAAAATAAAGGGAACTAGTAAGAGGGAAAAGTCAGATAAAACAAGTAAAAGCCTTTCTGACTCTTCTCATGGTGTGTGTTCTGAGTTGTCCCAGGGACAGTGGGATGATTTTCCACTTTGTGTCATGAGAAAGCATGATGTCTTTGTCCCAGAAGGTTGAGACACACACTGTTATAGGGTCCTACATGAAGATTAACAACAAGCTTCTTTGCCGGATTTTATTGTCAGAACTACCATTCCATTTTAGACCCATAATTGACAGACTAGAGAAATGTGCTCATCAAGAACAATATACTCCATCTCCTAGACTCATCACCAATTGCTCAGAAATATCCAAAAGCGCCAAGGTAAGAACACAAATCTGAATAGAATAAAACTAAATAAGTGGATCCCTTATAACTAACTTAAACTTGAGAAAAAATAAACGAGAACAGTTCAGATCTATTCTCTCAGTAAATTTCAAGTATATAAAACTTCATTATTAAGCATAGTCATAAGCTGTGTATTAAGTCTCTAGACCTATTTATCTTAAAAACTGAAAGTGTGCCCTTTGAGCAATATCTTCCATTTCTTCCCACTCCCCAAGCCTATTACAACTATCATCATACTCTGTTACTATGAGTTTGGCTTTGTTCCTTTTTAGTTTCTACATATAAGTGAGATCATATGATATTTATCTTTCTGTGTCTGTGTTTCACCTAGTATAATCCCCTCTAGTTTCATCCATATTGTTGTAAATGGAAGGATTTCCTTCTTTTTAAAAGCTGAATAATAGCCCACTATATGTGTACGTATGTACTTTGGCCACCTCATGCGAAGAGTTGACTCATTGGAAAAGACTCTGATGCTGGGAGGGATCGGGGGCGGGAGGAGAGGGGACGGCAGAGGATGAGATGGCTGGATGGCATCACTGACTCGATGGACGTGAGTCTGAGTGAACTCCGAGAGTTGGTGATGGACAGGGAGGCCTGGCGTGCTGCGATTCATGGGGTCACAAAGAGTTGGACACGACTGAGCAACTGAACTGAACTGAACTGAGCAACTGAACTGAACTGAACTGATATCAGTTCAGTTCAGTTCATTCACTCAGTTGTGTCTCACTCTTTGTGACCCCATGGACTGCCCATTATATATATACCATTAAATATATATATTATATATATTTTTATATATATAAAAGTATATATATACACCACATTTTCTTTATTCATTCATTTTTTGACAGTTTATTTCCATGTTTTGGCTACTGTGAATAATAATGCTTCAATGAAGTAATTTTCAACAAAGGTGCCAAGAACACATAATGGGGAAAAGATAGTCTCTTCAATACATGATGTTGAAAAAACCAGATTACCACATGCAAAAGAATGAAAGGGCTCTTATCTTACACCATATTCAAAAATCAACTCAAAATGGATTAAAGACTTAAATGTATGCCCTGAAACCATAAAACTTCTAGAAGAAAGCAGGAGGTAAGCTCCTTGATGTTGGACTTGGAAATGAATTTTTTGGAATTGACATCAAAGCACAGACAACAAAAGCAAAAATAAACAAGTGAGACTGCGTCAGACTAAGAAGTTTCTGCACAGGAAAGGGAGCCAGCAACACAGTGAAAAGACCTGTGGAATGGGAGAAAATATTTGTAAGTCATATACTTGATAAGGAATTAATATCCAAAATATATAAGGAATTTCTACAACTCAGTAACAAAAGCAACGAAAGCCATTTTTTAAAATGGGCAAAGGTCCTGAATGGATATTTTTCCAAAGAAACAGTAAGATGCCCACAGGTATACAAAGAGATGCTCCACAGCACTAATGATCAGGGCAATGCAAATGAAAGCCATAATGAGATACTACGGCACACCTAGGCGTGTGAGGTGCTGGGATGACTATCACCAAAATGGAAAAGATAGTAAGTAAGGGTGAGGATGTGGAAAAAGGGAAACTTTTGTGCACTGTTGCTAAGAATGTAAACTGGTTGAGCCATTATGGAAAGCAGGACAGGGGTTCTTCAAAACATTGTAAATACAACTCGCATATGATCCAACAGTCCCACTTCTGTGTGTGTCCAAGGAAAATGAGATCACTCTCTTGAAGAGATATTTGCACTGGCATGTTCATGTTAACTTTCAATATACAAAGTAAAAATCTGAGCTTTCACCATATGTGACTGTTGGGCTGTTCTCTCTGTAGGCCCTCCCTGGTTATTGTTTATCATTTTAACCAACCATTTGGATCAGACTTTAGGTTTCTGCTCCTTCTGTGGGCCACCAATCATTCCTTTAGCTCCCTAGAATGAGTTCCTTAACCTGCTACCACCCCATCCTACTGCTTCATCCCCAAAAGGGGCATCAAACCTTTGATTCTCCGCAGCACAGCAGAGACCAGGTTGTTACTTCAAATAAATCTTTATCAAGCTCCCCAGGGGATCCACATTGGTAAATTCAGTGGTTATTCCATGCTACAAATCTGATTACTTGAAAACTCAGCAAGTATGCAAGGAAGGCACACCACACTGACTTAATTTAATTAGCAAAGCCACCTATAGGGAGTCACCAGTAGCATGCAGCCATGTTGCAAGAACCAACTTAATCAACACATTCTCTCCAGCACACACATCCCTCAAAGCCCTCTAACCTGTCCTCCCTCCTGGGCCAAATTACCACGAGGCTCCAGAGGAAAAAGGAAGCCCTCATCTGGTCATCCTAGAGTCGACTTCCTGGCCCATCGTATATCCCAGGATCTGTCTCTTTGTAGGATGACCATGTTAATTCTCCACGGGAAGCTCCATGCTCTGCCCGAGCTAGCCTCAATCTATTAAGTTCAGCAGGCAATGGTTCAATATCAGTCTATTTCTCCCAAACTGTCGAGTCATTTCAGTTCAGTTCAGTTCAGTTCAGTTCAGTCACTCAGTCGTGTCCGACTCTTTGTGACCCCATGAACCGCAGCACGCCAGGCCTCCCTGTCCATCACCAACTCCTGGACTTTACCCAAACTCATGTCCATTGAGTCGGTGATGCCATCCAACCATCTTATCCTCTGTTGTCCCCTTCTCTTCCTGCCCTCAATCTTTTCCAGCATCAGGGTCTTTTCAAATGAGTCAGCCCTTTGCATCAGGTGGCCAAAGTATACGACACTTAAATATGGGGTATCTGCAGCCCAGTCAGAAGTCTTTTATAAAATGTCAGATTCAGACATAGCCAACTTTCCTGCACCCTTCAGATTCTCTGATATGAACATCCTGTATGGGAACAGTAATGTAGAAACACATGCATTTATGCACACAAATGCACACCTACACACTCACATACTGGCCTGAGTGCTCTTAGAGGGGCTTCTTAACAATAAACAATATGCTATTATAAAGCAGCATAAATCTATACTGCTAGGTGTTTTTTGCTCTCTTTCACCACAAAAAGTAGCTTCAGAGAAGAGGAAGTCTGTTAGATTATATTTGATTTATGTGACTAAATGGACCTTTGGGTTTAAAGTATCTGAATCCAGGTTATTATTTCTCCCCCAAGAAGAACAGAGGGTATTTACTTTCTCTGTTTTTCAGAACTGAGAGGCATACTGGGTTGCTTTTCCCAGAATCAAAAATCTGTCTGCTCCAGCTATCTCTTCTTAGGATATAAAAAATGACTTGCAGCATCAAAGTGGTAGATTCCTCAGCTGCTGCCTTTTGGTGTCTAAGAACTTTGAAGTGTGGTCTCATGCAGGAAATCCCATTGCATCTGATTTGCTGAGGGTTTGTGGTTTATACACATCACTTCTCTATAATCTAGGCTTCCTTTATCTATTAGATAATAGTGATTCTTTGATTCCAAAAGGTTTTCATGTCATGCAATAAATTCTCACAACATCTTTTCTGAACTGTGAAATGATAGCTGTGTCTAGAAGAAAGACAGGAATATTTTTCTAACTGTAGAACTGTCATTAGGAGAAATGATAGAGTTGACATGTAGTTTCTTAGGGTGGCCTATAAGAAATTAAATCTGATTAATTTATTTTTATATAAAAACACTCTGCAATGAATCAGAGCCATCTCATTTTTTAAAAATTTCTTCTATATTAGACTAGCCCATTATATAAAAAGAAAGCTTTTCCTCCATCTCTCCCGCTTGATCTCTCATGAGCTCTTCACTGGGTCCCCACTGTTGTAACTGTCTCTGGCTTTCCCATGAATAAAATGTACTTCCTCAGGTCTCTTGTCCTGAGACATTTCTGAATGACAGAGTAGGTAATAAATTGACACCAAAGATAGATGAGAGTTAATTTGTACTGGACTTTCCTTTGTCTTGCCATGTGATCTGCTTGACAGGCCTTCACTGACCTAACCCAGAGTTACCAACACAAGATTTTAGTTGTTGTTTCGTCGCTAAGTCATGTCCAACTCTTTTGCAATCCCATGGACTGTAGCCTGCCAGGCTCCTCCGTCCATGGGATTTCACAGGCAAGAATACTGGAGTGGGTTGCCATTTCCTTCTCCAGGGGATCTTCCAACCCAGGGATCAAACCTGTGTCTCCTGAACTGGCAGATGGATTCTTTCCCACTGAGCCACCAGGAAAGTCCAAAGATTTTAGACTTTGTAGCCAATCAGTGGGGCTTTTCTTTTCATCATTCAGTGACCCTCGAGTGCTCAGCATGGGCACGTCTGGGTTCCATGTGCAGTAAAGATTCTACCCAGTGGCAATATAGTGAATGCAGGTGCTTCAAACAATTTTTAAAATATGGTTGTGGATCCTTATTTCAATAAACTCTACATTGAATCTCAGTATGTAAAACAACAAAAGAAGAGTTGCTTGGTTGGGATAAGATCCTGGAGCTCTGCCCCCTCATCCTTTGGGACCAGATTACAGATTTGCAAGCAATTGGTCCTATGGTTGAGAGAACAGATTCAAGAGTCAAACAGTTGAGTTGAAACCCCAGTTCTGGATAACCCTTGGGAAATGGCTTCCTTCCTGAAGTTGAGTTTTGTCCTTCCTGAAATGCAGCAAGTAGTCTTACATTTTAGGTGGATATGAGGATTAAATGAGATCATATGAAATAGTACTAAGCACAGTTCCTGGTGCACAAGAATCACTCCATTAGAGGGGCAGGTTATTAATGTTAAAATGCCACGTCCTTTGTAGCCAAAACTGTTACAGGGGAGGATGGGGGCAGTATGAGCAAGAGGCAACAAAAGCTGGTGCTGGTGACTAACCCCTCCCCTGAGGATAGTGGAACAATCTTATAAACTGAGTTAAATCACTCTCCGCTGTGACTGACAATGACTAATTCAGCAGAAGGGAGTTGGCCACCCTTATTGCAAAGTTGATAGGACTTTGTGTACAAAAATTCAGGTCACTGATGAGCTTTAATCCCATAGCTCCTGCCACAGTTCTTATCTTAGAAGACATTTACTCACTTGCAGAAATTTCAACCTTTCACATAAGCTGAATAGATTTTCCTGGGCATTGCTAACAGACTTCCTGGAGTGAAATACATTTCATTAATGGCGTATTGATAGCGTGTTGGTGTATAAAATATTAGCGTGGAGAGAGACAGAGGATTTGAAAGATGATAAGTAATGGGAATATGAACTGGAACGCTCATGTTGAAAACAGGAAAATGGTCCCCCTGCACCACAATATTTGAATTCTTTCAGTTTTGCTCTGCTGACAGAATCGCGAAACACAATATTTCAACTAAATGTGTTAGAAAGGTATTGGCATTAAACTAATATCGAGCAACTTGAATAATTTCTTAGAAGTGACTGAAATGCATTTCCTCACTTTTTCTTTCATCTGTTCATATTGCTCCAGATAGGATTGCACAAGCGATGATCTTGCAAGAAATAAAGACCTCCACTGCAAGTGGTATGCGCCATTAAAATACAAAAGAAAAGGCTCAGGCCAACAAAACTGAAAAAAGCTCAGATTTTTCTTCCCCTATTTTTAATCTGTCTAGACTCATTTCAACATGGTCTGATTTGCTGATCCCAAACCTGAATATGTCATCAAGACTTTGACAGGATCCTGAGAAAGGACTAGAGCCCCCCACTCATGTTGTAGCTATTTCAGGGCTATTTCTACTTCTCTAGCTCTTTATGACCACTGGGGCCTCTTAAAGCATATTGCTGAGAGGTCATGTGAATCTTGGCACTAAGGATCTGTCTCTTGTTGCAGAGTCCCTGATACCCCAATTCTCTAATCCATGGTTTTTTAGCCATGGCTTTTGTCTGACTGTCCCCCCACTTCGCGAAAAGGTAGATGCTTTCTAGAAGCCTGTTGTGCCCACTCTCCACATCTTACCTCATGGGTCACTCAGATGTGCTTCTGAGACAGGTCCCAGGAGCAGAGACATCATCATCATTTCCTCCTTCTCTAACTTATATTTGAAAGAGACAGAAGTGAGCCAGTACCTTCCAGAGTCCTCACTGCATGTCTGTGTCTCTGCCTGTGAAGGGTGTCAACAAGCTCAATGGAACTCATAATCTCCCTGCTGCCTGTAGCCACGTCTTTTTCCTCCCTGGGTGTTTTCCAGATGGGAGAAAGGTACCAAGCTTATCATGGTTACTATTGACTCTTCCGTCTCCCTCCCCATCCTAGCCCCTAGTCGATCAGCAGATTTTGTTGTTTCTTCTTCTGGAACGGCCAGTTCTCTCTATCCCATGAACTCTGCCTCCATGTCTTCCTTCTGCTAACCTTGCCCCATTCCAATTTTTCTTCTACTTCAGCCATTTTCCAGCTTCACATTCTGCAACAGCTCCCCACTGCCTTCAATCAAAGTCTAATCTTCTTAAATTTTCTTATAAGTCCTGTCATATGACTCCGCCTCCCTCCAGTGACGTGTGTATCATTCTCTGCTTTGTTAGCCCTTCCCCTAAAGCACCCTGGATCTGACTGACACTGAAGTATTCCATCTCATCACTTTCTGTCCGCACCTCCGTCCTCTGCAGTCTGCGCTTCCATTTGTCTCGGGCCTCCTTTCTCTCTCTCCTCTCTGCATTCTTTTCCCCTGCTATTGCTCTTTCGAGTCTTGAATTAAATTTCATTTCCTGAGGAACGTTTCCCCACCACTCTACATCCTGATTAGACATTCCTCCTAAGTCCTTTCTTAACACGGTGGTTTCCCCACCATAATATTTAGCACACTTTGTTGTAACTGTGTATTTGCCTCTTTCTCTCATGCTGTCATTTGTAAAGATAAAAACCCAGTCTTTCTTTCTCACTGTTCTGTTCTTTGTATGTAGAACAAGTCTTCCCGAATGAATAAATGGACGAATGAGTATAGTGGAAACAAACTGAAGTATTCAAACAAGAAGTGTCAACATGCCAAATGTGTCTGAGAGAGCAAGTGAGCTGAGAACCAAAAAAGTGACCTTCGGACTCAGACGGAAACAGCTTATAACCAAGACAAGAACACGTTCAGTGGGACAAGGGGGACAGAAGCCAGAGGAGAGTGGGTTGAAACTGGCTAGGACATGAGCTCATGGTGACAGCGAACACAGACAAGTTTATTGGAAAATTGTGCCATGATATGAAGACATTGTTGATGCAGGAGGGAGAGGGGACACCTGCAGGAAGAAACACATGAAAAATTGGAAAAACTGCTTATAAGGAAGTCAGAACTGTCTTTAGGGTCACACACAAGGTAGTCACAAAATAAGGGAAGCAGAATTGAAGTCCATAAGCACATTTTGAATCCCAAGTTCTGTCTGATACCATTTGCTAAGCTAAATGAGTTGAACTTCCAGAAAGCTCTCAGAAAGAGATTTTCAATGTTGTTTAACTATGCTTTGTGCAGCAAGTAAGAACTTTATTGGTAGACTTTGTTAGCCTGTGGTGATAGCAATATAAAGGGAAACAGCTGTAACTGAGATACAGGCAATCCTTCAGTTCAGTTCAATCACTCAGTCATGTCTGACTCTTTGTGACCCCATGGACAGCAGTACACAAGGCTTCTCTGTCCATCACCAACTCCCAAATCTTGCTCGAACTCATGTCCATCGAGTTGGTGATGCCATCCAACCATCTCATCCTCTGTCATCCCCTTTTCCTCCTGCTTTCAATCTTTCCCAGCATCAGGGTCTTTTCTAATGAGTCAGTTCTTCACATTGGGTGGCCAAAGTATTGGAGTTCCAGCTTCAGCATCAGTCCTTCCAATGAATATTCAGGACTGATTTCCTTTAGGATTGACTTGTTGGACCTCCTTGCAGTCCAAGGGACTCTCAAGAGTCTTCTCCAAACCACAGTTCAAAAGCATCAGTTCTTCAGCACTCAGCTTTCTTTGTAGTTGAACTCTCACATCCATACATTACTACTGGAAAAATCTTTGTGGGCAAAGTAATGTCTCTGCTTTTTAATATGCTGTCTAGGTTATAGCTTTCCTTCCAAGGAGCAATTGTCTTTTAATTTCATGGCTGCAGTTAGCATCTGCAGTAATTTTGGAGCCCAAAGAAATAAAGTCTCTCACTGTTTCCATTGTTTTCCCATTTATTTGCCATGAAGTGATGGGACCAGATGCTATGATCTTAGTTTTATGAATGTTGAGATGTAAGCCAACTTTTTCACTCTCATCCTTCACTGTCATTAAGAGTCTCTTTAGTTCTTCTTCCTAGAGATTCCCTGGTGGCTCAGATGATAAAGCATCTGCCTGCAAAGTGGGAGACCTGGGTTCAATCCCTGGGTTGGGAAGATCCCCTGGAGAAAGAAATGGCAACCCTCTCCAGTACTCATGCCTGGAAAATTTCATGGATAGAGAAGCCTGGTGGGCTACAGTCCATGGGGTCGCAAAGAGTTGGACACCACTGAGCGACTTCACTTCACTTCACTAGGTTCTTCTTCACTTTCTGTCATAAAGGTGGTGTCATCTGCATATCTGAGGTTATTGATATATCTCTCAGCAATCTTGATTCCAGCTTGTGCTTCATCCAGTCTGGCATTTCACATGATATACTCTGCATATAATTTAAATAAGCAGGGCAACAATATACCACCTTGATGTACTCCTTTCCCTATTTGGAACCAGTCTGTTTTTCCATGTCCAATTCTAACTTGCTTCTTGTCCTGCATACAGATTTCTCAGGAGGCAGGTAAGGTGGTCTGGTAATCCCATCTCTTTAAGAATTTTCCACAGTTTGTTGTGATCCACATAGTCAAAGGCTTTAGAGTAATCAATAAAGCAGAAGTAGATGTTTTTTTCTGGAATTCTTTTGCTTTTTCTATGATACAACGGATGTTGGCAAATTGATCTCTGACTCTTTGGGACGCTATGGACTGTAGCCCACCAGGCTTCTCTGTCCATGGAATTCTCCAGGCGAGAATAGTGGAGTAGGCTGCCACGCCCTCCTCCAGGGGATCTTCTCGACCCAGAGACTGAATCGACGTCTCCTGTGGCTCCTGCATTGCAGGTGGATTCTTTACCACTGAGCCCCTGGGGAAGCCCCTTGTAACGTCCATATTTAATAAAGTACAAGAATCCACCTGCAATGCAGAAGCCACAGGAGATGTGGGTTCAATCACTGGGTCTAGAGGATCCCCTGGAGGAGGGCATGGCAGCCCATGCCACTATTCTTGCCTGGAGAATCCCATGGACAGAGGAGCCTGGTGGACTACAGTCCATAGGGTCACAAAGAGTCAGACATCCCTGAATGGGACTTAGAATGCACACACACACAGATATTACAAAGGTACAGAGAGTTGTGCAGCAAATAACCATGTATCACCACCTGGCTTAAGGAAGAACATCTCAATATATGCAGTGACCTGGTGCATCTTGAATTTAAATGACTTTTCTCCCAGTTGTTCAAGTCTCTATTCGAAGCACAATACATGTTTTGGCATGAAAAAACAATATTTCCACTGTGGAAAGTCATAACCAACTTGTCGAAGTTTACACAGAAAATATTTTTGGTAAACAAATCCCGGTGCAGGGTTTCAGGAGGAAAGAGTCAGGGTCATGATGACAAAAGCAATGGAAGAGCAGCAGATGCGGCCCAGGCCTTCCTCGCTGTCATCAGTCATAAGCCTGTCCTGCCCTAGGCCTGCCAACCAGTAGGTCTTGGGCCCCTAGGGGGAGCAGAATTTATTGTAAGGGGCCTGTAAATCCATATGCACGTTGAGTATAGTAGACTAAATAAATAATATGTCATATACGCACACACTGCTATTTTTTTTAATGTCTGTGGAGGAAATTTTGAATAAAATACAAGCTTGCTTCCTTGCTTTGCAAAATTAATAGCAGCCTTTGATCAATATGTGTTTTCTCAAACTACACATGTGAGAGTATAATGTATAGCATGATACATTACATTTTGAGTCCTCATACTCAAAAAGGTTGGTCTCTTGCTATTGTTATTGCTAGAAAGCCTTTAGATGCTGATTTCAACAGGAAGCAAAAAGTGTTCTTTAATATTTTAAAAATTATTTGCATTATAAAAATCTTTTCTTCCAAACAATAGTAGTATGTTTCAACACACAAACTTACTTTATTCCCTCTTTGCCTCTGCAGGCTGCTTTTGTGCTAAAGGCCTCCTTAGTCCACACTCAACACAGCAAACACCATCAGGTCTTGGAAAAGGGAGCATCCAAGGACCAATTCTTTAGGAGTCTGACTGGAGTTTCTCTCCCTCCTTTGACCACAGAGAGTACTTCCAGCAGTAGAAAAGTAGGATCAGAAATCCCACCTTGTGCTTCCCTGGTGGTCTAGTGGTTAAGAATCCACCTGACAGTGCAGGGGACACGGGTTCAATCCCTGGTCTGGGAAGATTCCACATGCTGTGGGGGCAGCTAAGGCCATGGGCCACATGCTGCAGCCACTGCAGCCCGCATGCGCTAGAGCCTGTGCTCCATGACTGGAGAAGCCTGGACCCTGTGACTAGAGAGCAGCCTCCACTCGCTGCACCTAGAGAAAGCCCACGCGGAGCAGCAAAGACCCAGGGTAGCCAGAAATAAATACTATTATTAAAAATTAAAAATAAATCCCACCTTCCTTTTGCTTGCCTTCTTTTACCTGTCCTGGACCCCAGTGGACTGCTTCTTTCAGACCTGGTTCATTTCTAATTTGCCCAGAAGGAGCTTCGTTTTATGCTTTATTCATACAGAGGAGCCCAGAGGCTTCTTGTGCACTTCCATCTAGTCAGGTGCTTGGATAAATGTACCTTTCACTGAGTGTTGGTTTGTTTAGTCGTTATTTGTTTCAGATACATTTGTCCCTTCTCACCAAGAGAACAAGCTGCCCAAATATCTGAGCACACAATTCATATTGTGTGTTGAGGAGCATTGACTGGGGAGGAAAAGCAGCAGGCACCCTCGTCTCGTGTTCTCTTTCCCAGTAGCATCTGGGCAGCAGAAATGCTGTTTCAATCAAGTCAAGTTTGATAAAAACTCTTCCCTGTAGTGCTTCCCAAGGTAAGATAGTGCACAAGATGGCACAGTGACCCAGCATCATTGCTCTGAATCCTATAATGAAAAATTGATTTCTTTAACAAGGTTCTCTCAACACTCCGATCACACAAGAAAAATCTTAAGTTAGTGTTGGCAAGTATTTGACTTTCTTATGGTGTTCCCTTTGAAGAAGGCAATGGCACCCCACTCCAGTACTCTTGCCTGGAAAATCCCATGGATGGAGGAGGATGGTGGGCTGCAGTCCATGGGGTCACTAAGAGTCAGACATGACTGAGCAACTTCACTTTCTCTTTTCATCTTCATGCATTGGAGAAGAAAATGGCAACCCACTCCAGTGTTCTTGCCTGGAGAATCCCAGGGACAGTGGAGCCTGGTGGGCTGCCATCTATGGGGTCACACAGAGTCGGACACGACTGAAGCAACTTAGCAGCAGCAGCAGCACGGTGTTCCCTGCCCTCTCTCTGACTTTCTTTTCTTTCTCTTTCTTCTTTTATTTTTGAAACTGAGAGAGTATCTAGGCCTCACATTCAGAGTTTTAAGCACAAATTAACAATATGTACCTAATTTTTAAAGCATTGTTTTATGTTCATTGTTGATATATTTTCTAGCTACTTCCTATTGAAGGCACATAATATATTCTTTATCCATTTAGAGTAGTGATATAATCTTTTACAATAGTAGGAAAAGTGAGTCAATTTAAAGAAAAGTATTATATAGATATTAGAGGTTTCACAGTACAGCAAAAACCATGTGTGTTATTCAAGAACAAAGTTTGTGTGATCCTCTCCTGTCACAAAGCAAATAGATTACAAAGAGACACAAAATACTCACCTGAACGAAGATCATGGCATCTGGTCCCATCACTTCAAGGGAAATAGATGGGGAAACAGTAGAAACAGTGTCAGACTTTATTTTTGGGGGCTCCAAAATCACTGCAGATGGTGACTGCAGCCATGAAATTAAAAGACGCTTACTCCTTGGAAGAAAAGTTATGACCAACCTAGATAGTATATTCAAAAGCAGAGACACTACTTTGCCGACTAAGGTCCGTCTAGTCAAGGCTACGATTTTTCCTGTGGTCATGTATGGATGTGAGAGTTGGACTGTGAAGAAAGCTGAGCCCTGAAGAATTGATGCTTTTGAACTGTGGTGTTGGAGAAGACTCTTGAGAGTCCCTTGGACTGCAAGGAGATCCAGCCAGTCCATTCTGTAGGAGATCATTCCTGGATGTTCTTTGGAAGGAATGATGCTAAAGCTGAAGCTCCAGTACTTTGGCCACCTCATGCAAAGAGTTGACTCATTGGAAAAGACTCTGATGCTGGGAGGGATTGAGGGCAGGAGGAGAAGGGGACGACCGAGGATGAGATGGCTGGATGGCATCACTGACTTGATGGACATGAGTCTGAGTGAACTCCGGGAGATGGTGATGGACAGGGAGGCCTGGCGTGCTGCAATTCATGGGGTCACAAAGAGTCGGACACGACTGAGCGACCGAACTGAACTGAACTGAACACAAAGTAGTTTATCAAGGTGGAAAAGCCATTCATCACTCAGCATCCTTAATAAGAGGACCCAGAATAGGTCAACATTATGGCCCTAAGGCGGTGAATTCTGGCTTGACCCTTTCTGCACACCAGCAGACACCATTACCACTCGCATTGGCCCCAGCATCTTTGAAAGTAAAGAAGCATGAGAAAAGCAGTTTAAATTCCATCATAGTTTTAACCTGGCAATGTATCATTTTTCCCATGCCACAGAGTCACAGGCTCCATTAATATGAGGGGTTAAAGATTACATTCTGAGTGGCTGGGAGAGTAGTTCTCAAGTGTATTACTCAGCTCAGGGCAGACGTCACACGGGGAACTGGCTATCCTTTTCAAGAAAGTGGGTGTAAAACTTGCTGTTCCTTTCTATTTGTCTGTGAGGTAATTCTGGCTCTCCCTTCCCCTCCAGGATATGGCTGCCAAAATGAATTAATCCCATACCTACCTCATTCATGATGATCTCCGCAACAGGAGAAGTAAATGTTTCTTACTGTTAACTGGAAACATTTCCCCCAAATGACTGCAGATAGCATGG
This sequence comes from Capricornis sumatraensis, assembly GCF_032405125.1. NCBI lineage: Eukaryota > Metazoa > Chordata > Mammalia > Artiodactyla > Bovidae > Capricornis > Capricornis sumatraensis. The sequence goes on from NC_091077.1 coordinate 82,629,824, forward strand.
GTGCCTGCTCCATTGATGGATAATTGCAGCAACACTTTTTTTCAGCAGAGTGGAGACAGGGTCACAGTGGGATCAAATGGGTTGGACGTACCACTCTGACGTACCAACCCTGGCTGTCCTGCTGCCGAACTATCTTTGCCAGCCAGCCACTTGAACTCTTTTTGAAAGGCAGCTTCCTCCAGAATGAGACCTGCTCACATGGCTTCTTGTCTGAGCACAGATAAGGCAGATACTGTACAGAGGTGGTACCCACAGCTTAATCCACTGTGTAAAAGTGCTTTCCAGAAGTTTGTACTTTCTAAGTGATTTCTTAGGTCAGTTAACTTCAAATACTCCCCACCAACGTCCAAGACTCCTACCAGACAGAAAGACCTTGCTTGTACTGAAGAGCATTTCTTTGAGTGGTTGTGGGCTCATTAACCATGAATTGTGGTATAGAAGGAGTGGACTTGCTATTTTTTCTGTCTCTGTGCTGGTGTGTGCGTCACTAAGTCACTCAGTTGAGCCCAATTCTTTGCGATCCTATGGACTGTAGCCCACCAGGCTTCACTGTCCATGGGGATTCTCCAGGCAAGAATACTGGAGTGGGTTGCCTTGTCCTCCTCCGAGGATCCTCTCAACCCAGGGACTAAACCCCTGTCTTTTCCATGGCCTGCATCAGTAAACAGGTTCTTTACTGTTAGTGCCACCTGGAAGGCCCCTATGTTGGTGGGTATCATCTAAATGGAAAAATTTTCAGTTATTTTGTTGTTGTTGCGTTTTTTGCCTTTGTTTGTGCTTTGAGACTGAATTTCCTGATATCTGCAGAAAACTTGAGGAATATGCTTTATTTCCTAGAGAAATAGTTTTTATAAAGCAGAGATATCATTTGTGATTCACAGAACATGCTTTACCTTTAAGAAGCACCTGGAATGTTGAGAAGATGTACTCATGTGTCTACTTAGCCTGAGAACAGATAGTCAAACTTTATTATGGAAATATTCACATATAAAGATGACACTGTTACCTTTTGCCTCAGCCATTACCAAAGAATTGAAGTGAGTTGGAACAGATATTTGCTGGGCAATACTCCAGTATTCTTGCCTGGAGAATCCCAGGGACGGAGGAGCCTGGTGGGCTGCCATCTATCGGGTCGCACAGAGTCGGACACAACTAAAGCGACCTAGCAGCAGCAGCAGCAGCAGCAGCAGCAGCAGAGAACAGATTTTTATTTAAACACTGGCCAGCTCGAGGTGGTATCTTGTGTGGACAAATTAGCTTGTGTGCTTGAGCCAAATAGCAGAGAGCAAGAGGTACCTAGTTTTTCAGAACCCTGCCCCATAGGGTTGCTAACCCTGCTAGTTATTTCCTACATGATACTCTGGTAGACTGAAAAAGCAAATTGATTTCCCAAACTTAACCTATGTTTACATAAAAGCACAACATACATGGCATGTTTTAGTCACCCTAGATGCTTTGGTGTCTCATTTTTAATATGGGACTAACTGGATTAAATTTAAATCTCTTAGGTATAAAGTAAACTATACATTTAGTGCATTTCTACAACTTTTGTAACTATAGAATGTGACAAATGGTGGTGAACTAGTTCGTGAACGTAACCTTGATACCAAGGGTTCAAAGGAAATGGTTGTGACAGACAAGACTGATGAGAAATTGTGTGTGTGGAAGATTATGGTGAAATGAAATAAAAGAGACCTCAGAAACATTTTTTATACCTCATTTGGCCCAATCTGTTGACCACTTTGGCTTTTCATCTGTCTCATTAGAAATAATTTTCAACAAAGATATCCATTAGGCAAATTACAAATGGTGTGTTAATGTGTTTGATGAGGTTTTTAATTTTTTTTCTTTGAAGCTTTGAAAACAACTTCTGGTGATTATTATAATCGAAGTCCACTTGCACACTGGATTCTCTTTATTTCTCATTAACCATGATTTGGGGCTGAATTTCCACCATGGGGAAGTAGCACGGGTGCTAATCCCAACCTGGCAGAATTATTGGATTCCACCCTGGCAGTCACCAACGCATTTGGGCTTAGTCAGAACACCAATTCATCACTTCCTAATACCAAATCTCTTCTCCATCCTTTAATAACCCATTCATAGACCAGAAGGAGAGTGAGAGAGGTGTGAGTACACTCATCAAATAATAGGAGTCAGCCCTCTGAGATGTCAAAAGAGATCTGAGATACTCATTTTTTGAGTCTCCTAGAATAGTTTTAAAAAGAAGAAATGCCAGACAGGAAAGCAAAAACTGTATTACAATTTAAGTACTTAAAATCATGCTCTAAACACATAAAAAATAAACTACCCTTTTTGGAATGCAGATCAAATGGCCACATTTGAGGCCCTTTGTGAATATAAGGCCCTGGCTGGGTGGCCCTTCTTTTTTTAATTAATTAATTTATTTATTTATTTTTTGATTATATGAACTTTTTTCTTTTTTTTTTTTTTAATTTATTTTTTTTTTTAATTTTAAAATCTTTAATTTTACATGTGTTCCCAAACATGAACCCCCCTCCCACCTCCCTCCCCATAACATCTCAGTGGGTCATCTGGGTGGCCCTTCTGAAGATCTCTATTTCCCAGCCATCGTGACTCCTGCTCAAATCTGTATGGAAGTTCCAAGATCTTTTAGCCTCATTTGATAAATAAGAAAACTGAGGTCAAAGACTGTAAATTATGTGCTTTGCAGCAGAGCCAATTAGTTGATGATATAGCATATCTCAGTGTCCTCTGTATGTAGACAGAAGGCAGGAGAGGAAGTCTTGTGTGGGCGGGATGACCTCTATCAATTGATCAGGTGATGAATATTGAGAGCGTTATTACAGGGAAATAAAAATATTGGTCAAAGGCACCATAAAATGGACTGAGTCATGGTCAGATGTGGTTAATCAAAACCCTGGATAGAAATGTCCACCCAGTTTCGCTGGGTGTTGCAGTTGTAACACTGCTCCATAACGTGAACCCACGAGTTCCTTATTTCTGATATTCTTACTCTGTGTTTGGTCCTCCGGTTGGGAATCTATGTGAGATCCCCATGGAGAGCATGCAGGCATGCTGAGTCCCATGGAAGAGGTGAGGCTTTGCCCAGTGAATGTCTAAGCTAGGAAGCAGGGACGTTAGGAGTCGATTTTGACTCAGTCTTTTGTGAGACACTCTCTTCTCTGAGTCATGCGTTAATAATCTGGATCTCAGAAATGATTTTATTTATTTAGGGGAATTTTACTTTTCTAGACAGCCAAAATAATTCCTCCCTTTTAGATATCAGAAGCAGGCATTGGAAAAGCTGCTTTCTGTGTCTCTCTCATACTGTTGGGATTCTAGGCTCCTTGGTAACTTGGCCAGCCATGTTGAAGCAAATGTTAGGCAAGCACTATTGGCTCTATCTCCTCAGAGATCATTTCCAGCTGTTAGCACAACACAAAATATAAGATCTTCTAAGCCAAGAAAGCTGGAAATTTTTATTGACTCCCCCATACAAAGTTGGATGCAGTGATTCAAAGGAAATGGCAATCCCCTGTGTTTTGAGGGTGACAGGATCCAGGTCTAATACAAATTAAACTGTAATATGCCTTGTAGGCAATTAATTTTATGTATCAAAACCCTCAAATGCATATATTTTCCAATTTAAAATGGCAGACTGAACACATGCATTGAGCTCCCACTTCTTCAAAGATCTCATTGGATTCATGGTGGTGGTAGTCAGTCTCTCAGTCGTGTTTCGACTCTCTGAGACCCCATGGGCTATATTGCTCACCAGGATCCTCTGTCCATGGAATCTTCCAGGCAAGAATACTGGAGCGGGTTGCCTTTTCTTCCTCCAAGGGATCTTCCTGACCCAGAGATCAAACCCACATCTCTTGTGTCTTCTGCATTGGGAGGCAGATTCTTTACCACTGGTGCCACGTGGAAAGCCTCCTCATTGGATTACAATTATGGAAATACAGAATAGAATATACCTTTCACGTCTGTATCTCTGAGTTCAATCAGGAAAATTTAGCCAAGTAGCTCAGTAGAGAGAACTCAACATGGGGAAATATTTATGAAGGTGTCAGAACATGTTAAAAAAGAAAAAGATAAATTAACAACATTGGGTGCTAATACCCCTCTAGGGCTTAGAAGGACCAAAGAGGAAGGTATTACCACCTGGAGTCCAGGAGTCAGTACTCTGTGGCAGGAGCTGGAACTGAGGAAAGGAGCTGCCTGGAATCAAGAGATATTGGACAACATGGAAAAATGCAACCACTTTTAGAGATGTGGCCCAAGGCAGAAAGAGAAGAGAGAAATACCCTGCCTCCTCCCTTCTTCCCTTTCTCCAATATCCTATCCGTTTCCCACTGGCTCAACCTAGGTCGAAGCCAGTTGGCATGGACATGTCATTTGCAAGAGTCACTTCCCTGTGAGGGAGACAAGAGCTGAGGAACAGTGAGTAGTGGATGAAAGCAAAGCAAAAAGGCAGCTGCCTGGCACAACAGACAGGAGAGTAGGTGGGTGTGTGAGTATTGCTAAAGGGTGAGATATTTAATAACTTCTGGACTACAAAATATAGAATGGGAGCCATTAGAAGAAAAGGGCAGAGAAATCGTCAGCCTGGAATAGACTCTGTCAGCTCGGTACACAGAGGAAGAAATCTAATCAGCCCTGTGGAACCCCAGATGCCTTCAGTGCAGAGTCAGCAACATATCAGAGGGAGAGAGTGAAAGATGGAGCTAAAAAGAGAGATTACTTAAAGGTCTGAATATGTTCTGAATTCTTCCAGTCGGCACCACATCCCCAGCATGTACGCCATGAGCAGGCAGCCAACATTTTACCCCCAGGCAAAACTTGTTGACTCTCTAAAGAAACTGAACAAACCAGGAAAAGATAGTGTTTCTAAATGTGTTGGTGCCCCAGAGGGAAGCCATTATCATTGAGGCATTTTGGAGGCCCTCAGCCTGACAGCCAACTCTTCGATCAGAGTTCACCAGTCAACACTGCCTGACCCATCCTAGGAGGAAGTCTCAGAAGGGAAGAGACCCACTAGGAAAGCAGTCTTGCTCACACAAAAGCAGAAACATCTCTTCCATCTACCCAAGCCTCCTTTTTTAATAACTGAAGAAGTCACTAGAATGTGAGGAGAGCTAACAATATAAAAGGAGAAATACCAATTTCTAAAAAACAGAAAAGCACCCTTAGAGTAAAAAATAATAATAATTTATGGAACAAAAAAGAACGGTAAAAATCATCCTTTATGGTCTCCAAAAGATGCAAGGAAGTATTACACCTATAAAACAAGAAATAGGACAAGGAGGGGACAAGAGATGGGAATTGAAAAGTAATTGCCAAAATAAAAAAGTTAGGAGAGACTCTAGAAAGATAAAAATCAAAGAAATCTTCTAAAATGTTAGGCAAAAGAGGGACAATAAGAGGAACAAGTTGAGAGGACCTATAGTCAACTAATGGATACCTCAGAGAGACAGAGGAGGGCAAAGAAGTATTTCTTCAAGCGAATGATAAAAAAATATGTTCTGGAGCCAATAGAATCTTTGGTATGAAATGGTTCACTGTAGGTTTATTGTTTACTCCAGGTGGAAAGTAATTTTCCACCTAGAATTCTCTGTAACTATAATCTCAAAGATAAAAGCTCTATATGTGTTTAGGTCTAAATGTCATCTTCTGCAAAGCTCCTTGAGAGCACTTCCGCAGAACAGATCAGGAACCTAGGAACGGAGGAACAGTAGATCTGATCCCCAAAAAAGAGCAGAGGCGTGTTCCATGTTGCCACAGGTCTAGGGCAGTGGGATCATAGACCAGGAATACGCTTCTGGGACAATCCACGGATTAGAGTGTGGGAAAACAAGGACAGTTAAAACAGGCATGGGGTGGGTAGTAACTGAAGTTCCAGGGGAAAAAACTTATACTTGATCAAAATAGGAAGCAACCTAAACACTGCGATGTTAAGGACTCCATGGACCCTCTTGCTAAAAACAGTATTCTTTGGGTGGCCCAGATTCTTATACAGCAGTCCATAGAGGAGGCTCTGGAAGCTTAGTCTATCATGTGATGTGGCATAGATCTGTTTTTGCACTAAATCTTGATAGTTCAGTTGGTAAAGAATCCACCGGCAATGCAGGAGACCCCGGTTCAATTCCTGGGAAGATCCCCTGGAGAAGGGACAGGCTGCCCTCTCCAGTATTCTTGGGCTTCCCTTGTGGCTCAGCTGGGAGATAATCTGCCTGCAATGTGGGAGACCTGGGTTCGATCCGTGGGTTGGGAAGATCCCCTGGAGGGGGGAAAGGCTACCCACTCCAGTATTCTGGCCTGGAGAATTCCATGGACTTGCCCATGGGGTCACAAAGAGTCGGACACGACTGAGCAATACTCACTTTCATGACTCCAGCAAATCTGTTTGTTGATTTCTGTTTTAAGAAATAACCTAAGGGCATAAAATGGCAGATTTAGTTTCTCTGGTGATTCTAGGAGAGAACAGAATAATAACTACCTGGATTGTTTATATGTCAAAGTAAAGCTAACAAAAGCTGTAACAAAATTGTTCTGAGAGGAAAGATGGACTAAGAAATAGGATACTAATAATCTCATCTTTAAATGGGGGTCACGTATCAAGAAATACTCTCAGAATAGTAGAAAGAAACTAGAATGTAGTTATATTATCTAAAATTATAAGAGTAATCAGAACTAAAAGTAATGTTTAGTTTTGTAGCGCTAAAAGTAATAATATAACAAACACTGAAAGAAGGAGGTAAGAGGGGGTGATAAAAATAAGTAAATCCCTGTCTTTATCTCAAGGAGTCATTGCCTATTGTCGAAAGGAGTTGAATAGAAGAATATTTGTGTATATCAATCTCTTCAATACACAAAAGTGTGGTCTGTGAATCAGAAGTCTTGACATCACCTGTTAGAAAAGCCAAACCTCAGCTCCCCTAACCCCTGCAGAATTACTGAAGTGAAATCTGCATTTTAACAAGATCCATCAATGTTTCATACGTGCATTAGAGTTTGAATAGCACTCTTTCATAACAGTGATTCTCACATTTAGCTATGCATTTTTATAGAATCAACTTGGGAGATTAAAAAAATATATTATTTTAAAAAGGGCAAAGCCCAGACCCCACCTTAGGAGATTACATTTTAAATGGTCTGGGATAGAGTCCAGAAATATATATATATATATATATATATATATATATATATATATATATATATATATATGTATATATTCATATTTTTTTAACAGTTTCAGAAGTGGCTGCAATGTATAGTCATGGTTGAGAATTAGTGATCTAGAATAACTGTGGTAAGTGACCAAGAGAATAGAAACATAAGCAATTTAGAAAATTTGCTTCTGGATCTATCTAGTCAATGGGGAAGCATGGGAAAGAAGACAATTATTTGGATTGTAATAAGTTTGGACTCTTGGGAGAGGGAGAGGGTGGGATGATTTGGGAGAATGGCATTGAAACATGTATACTATCATGTAAGAAATGAATCGCTAGTCTAGGTTCAATACAGGATACAGGATGCTTGGGGCTGGTGCACTGGGATGACCCAGAGAGATGATATGGGGAGGGTGGTGGGAGGGGGGTTCAGGGTTGGGAACTCATGTACACCTGTGGTGGATTCATGTCAATGTATGACAAAACCAATACAGTATTGTAAAGTAAAAAAATAAAATTTAAATACATCAAAAAAATGTAATAAGTTTTGAAATGTTTGCTCTATACCTTGTGAATGTATTACTTTGAAATGTAGGTCAATTTTTTATGCATATACCCTTTGACTCAGCAATTCTACTTCTAGGCTTTTTCTTAAGAAGACAATTCACCAATTATACAAATATTTATGTTCAGAGAAGTTCATTATAATGTTCATAATTTTAAGAATTATAATCTATAAATACTGCACACCCATGTTTATCATAGCTAAGAGGCAAAAGCAACCCAAGTGACCATCAATGGATAAACACAATGTGATACATACATATGATGGAATATAATTCAGCCTTATGAAGGAAGGAAACCCCTTCATGTGTTGTACCATGAATGAACCTTGAAGACATTAAGCTAAATGAAATAAGCCATTCACAAAAAGACAAATACTGTATGATTCCATTTATATGAAAGTGAAAATTAGTCACTCAGTGGTGTCCTGCTCTTTCTAACCCCAAGGACTATAGCCCACCGGGCTCCTCTGTCCATGGGATTTTCCAGGCAAGAATACTGAAGTGGGTTGCTATTTCCTACTCCAGGGGATCTTCATGACCCAGGAATTGAACCCCAGTCTCCTGCATTGCAGGTAGATTCTTTATCGTCTCAGCCATGATTTATGTAAATAGTCAAACAGGGAGTGGTATTTACCAAGGGCTTGGGGGAAGAGCTGATGCTTCATGGATGTGGAATTTTACTTCTGTAAGATGAAAAAGTCCTGGAAATCTGTTTCGAAATAATGTGAGTAAACCATACACTTAAAATGTTTAAAATTACTGATTTTATGTTATGTTTTTCATCACAATAAAAAGTATGCATTTTGGTAAACAACTGTGTGTTTGAGTATTAAAAATTAAAGAGTAAACAGAAAAATAGTTGTAATGCCTAGCACAACTACACTTAAGACCTCATTTCTTACCTTTCTAGATCCTCTAATATTTATAGAGCAAGCACAAAATATTGTTACAATTATGAGGAACAAAGAAGCCCTTTTGACTTTGAAAATATAAAACAAAACTTCCACTGGGGCTTACTATGAGTGAATGACTCACATACTACAACCCCTTTTTTCCAAGGAGTCTATTCCATTCTCCTGAGAAAGTCAAGGCTTCACTGCCCTGTAGTAGATCTTTAAATCGTGTCTGGATCTTACGCGACTTCTGCATTTCTGTCTAGTCTTGGGAAGAAGAAGCAGAAGCTAGGTAGCCCTCTTTCACGTAAAGTAGAAAAACTCATAATCTTCAAAGAACAAATTGTGTTGCATAAACTCTTTTAACTTCAAAGAACCACGAAGCAGAGCTAGTGGGGAAAGTAAGAGGTGGGGAGGCTGGTGGGGACATTAATTGCTTTAGACATAATGGCCCAGCCCAAGTGTAAGCTGACACTTTAGCTTTGTGTTGCAACTGTTTTATCTTGACCCTGCCTGTGTACCCCAAGTCACAGTAATAAGCGGGTCATTACGTCACCATTATTTCACTACTATCTGTGTATTTGCCCTTGGGCACTTGAGGCTGTGGTCCTTTGCTATGTAAGCTATATTGTGCTAAGAAGGGATTGTTTACCATTTTTATTTTATTTTAAAAGATTGGCCAGATGAAGTATCTATGAAAGTATAAGAAAGAGTTAAAGATTTAAAGAAAGTTAAAGAGTTCAAGATTATTAAAACCAAATGTTCAGAAAAGGAGTTTCTCTGTGAACGTCAAAGTCTCTCCGTGGCTCATTATGTAATGCTTTTATATTCTATCAGATATTCAAGTTCATCAATATGACTATGTATATCTCAGTCAGCAAAATTATGAAATATACCTGTGTAGGGCTTCTTTTGTGATGTTTTTAAGCATTCTAATAAAAATGGCTCCAGATGCGAACACTGAGTGCTTTTTAACCTCATAAAAATCAGATGGTATTGCAATAATCTTGGTAACCAAGAGTTTAAAAAATTTGAGAAACATCATAGAATGAATATCGCAGTTAGATATATTTCCATCAAAGAATTTAACAAATCTTATCTTCAATCTAATGTTAGAATTGTTATCTTAACTTATTTCTATTCTTGTTATTAGGCCTGAATATACAACTTTGGCTTGTCATTGTCATCTCATTTTTATTTTTAAGGAATAATTCTGAAATATCACACTTCTGGTTCATCTTTTCCTTCCTATTATCCATTGCTCAGTTTAGAATATATCTGACATCTTTTGAAGAGGTTGAATAGAGTTGCTGAAGATAAAATGATTTAAATATTTCAGTAATGACTTTTGCAGTGTAAGTCACCCAAGTTTCTATATACTTACATAATCTTTCATGATACTGGTTTTAGATATTTTAGTCATGGATAAAGACAGGGAGTGGGGATAAAAGTAAATGAGAGAAAACAGAAGCAAAGAAAGGAAAGAGATGGGGGGGGAGCAAATTAAGAAGGGAAGAAGGCAAGCAATCAGAACTGACTTTTCAGATATGAATTTCTTCTAATATTGGCGATAGTCCAGAGCAATCAGTTGAATTTCCACACCAAACCCGACTTGAACATAGATTCATATCTTTAGAATAAAAGGAAAACACGTATAAAAATAGCCCCAAGTTGTTTTATTAAATCTGAGAAGTTTTTTTAATCTTAGAGGTAAACTGTTGCTACAGTTTTTCAAAACATTATAATTTTTAAATAATGTCATGCAAAGGAAAATAAACACATTTTCTTATTGCCTCCGGATAATTTGAATAGCAAGCCACACAAAAATTTTTAGTGGATTTGTGCTGACTTAGGAAACAGTCTCAATATCTGGAACTTAAAAAAATTGTGCTAAGCTTGCAGGTCCTTAGCAGATCAAGAATAAGAACTGTCTTAGGACGTTTGTTGGTTTTTCTTTAGTTTATATGTAGCCAGCTGGTTTCTGACCTCTCTGTGTAAATATCCAGCTTTTCACATAATCAGACTCCATATTACCTTGTTATGACATCATTCTGGGCAGACTTTGATCCCTTACTGACTTTTCCAAACTGTAGACAGAGACTTAAATAACAGTAAGAGGATTGCTACTTATCCACTAAATACCAGCTAGTATTATTTTTTAAAATGCACATATGTATACACATATATTTTGAAAAGTATATCCTATCTGATACTAAGTTATTACATTTTTGAAAATGTTTGTCTCTAGTGAAATATACATTTAGATTCCCTCTTGCTGCAATTGTAACTACCTTTGTTCATCTGATATTTTTAAAGCAGGTGAATTGAAAAGTAGGATTCAGAAACCCTGTCACTTGTTATTTTTCCAAGAGGAGAGATGAAAGTAAAGGTTAAGCTGTATTCTTTGGTGATCTGGGAGCCAGGATATAAAACACAATGATCTTGTAAATTATTTAAAAAATGGCTTATTTAGTGTCTGATCAAGATAAATGACACAAGGCAGCTGTAAAAAGAATTCCCACTAGCCATTGACCCATAAACTGTAGTGTCATTTTTCACTTTTAGAGAAATATCAAGATCAATTTAAAGTAACACCAAATCTCTAGTTATAATTAAATGTCCTAAATTCTGCTTCACAGGATATTATTTTAATTAATGTTATTTTTTTAAGTTAAAAATACATTAAAACATTCTAATTTCTGCAGAACTTGGATGACTTTAAATATTTATCATCTTTCTCTGGGCGCACTCTATCCCCAACACCCACAACAGTGCCTGGTACATAGAAAGTGTTCAACAAATATTGTTGAGTGAATGAATATGAGTATTGAAATATAGTAACTCATGTGGAAACTTGGATACAAAAAGTATTGTCACACACACCCAAAAGGCAAATGTACAGAATTAATAGACAGACAATAATAATGAATGTTTATCGGCTACTTTCAATGTACCAGGCGTGATGCTAGGGCTCTACCTGCCTTCTCTTAAATAATGATCAAAATAACCTTATCTAAAGTGGTGGTTGGCTACCTCACAGAGAAAACTGTGGCTTAGAAATAGTAATCATGTGTTCAAGGTTGCAAGGCTAATAAGTAGAGTCTCAGTTAAAATTCACACCATCCTGGCTCTAGAGCATACATATTTTTAGAAAGTAGGGACCACTCTACAACCCTCTGTGGTTTCATGTGACTTCATGTTCTCTAGGATCACAGACTATAGCCACAAAGAAAAGGAAAGCTACATTTACTGCTTCTAGAAGAATTAAGGCTCTTGTAAAGTGTTACATTTTCTATCAACTGATTAAATGTTTCCGTTATTATAGTATATAGAAAATTTAAAGTCGATCAATTACACTGTGCTTTTTCTGCTCAGTACATAGGAATTTATCCTGTAAGTCCATTTACATAAATGGGACAAGAAGCAGGCATGAGGATTTAATGGTGGCATTTTTTTTCATAATGGCACAAAATTGGCAATAGCTTCAATGCAACTTAGTAGAAGTCTGGCTAAGCAAATTATGAATGTGTACTGGATGGCAACACAGTTATTAAAAAGGTTGACAAGGGCTTCCCTGGTGGCTCAGTGATGAAGAATCCACCTGCCAATGCAGGGGACATGGGTTCGATCCCTGATCCAGGAATATCCCACATACCATTGGAGCAACTAAGCCTATGTGCCCCAACTACTGAAGCCCACAAACCCTAAAGCCCATGTTGCCCAACAAGAGAAGCTACCACAGTGAGAAGCCCGAACATCGCAGCTCGAGAGTAGCCCCAGATCACCACAGCTACAATCCATGCAGCAACAAAGACCCAGCACAGCCAAAAATAAATTAAAAAAAAATTACTTTTTAGAAAAAGATTGACATGTGAAATTCCAAATTTGAAAAAGAAAATAACGAACTGCACAAGTCTGGGTACCACAGACTTGGAATCAAGTGAATCTGGGTTCATGCCCACATACCAGATGTGTGATCCTAAGCAATTATTTAACCTTTGTAGACCTCATTTCCTTCAACTGTAAAATGTGGATGCTAATAGTATCTACCACATGGAGTTGTAAATGGTATTGGTGAAGAAGGTGTGTGTTGGGCGGGGTGGGGGGTGGGGGGTGGGGGTGGGGGTGGGGTAGTTTAAATGCTGATTCAGCATATCTTTCTGTCTCTGTGTCACAATATTTTAAGTGTCTGAATCCACATCACTAGCTATTTACCAACAGCAACGGTAAAGGAAAGGTGGCCAAATTGCTGCCCAGAATTACAACATTCTCAGATTCTTTTTTAGTAAGACCATTTCTGATAGAAATTTTAAATTTTACTGTGTCATTTTTACCTATCAGTCCACATGCTTCTTTATAGGGCATACTCAATGGAACTCCAACCAGATTCTTTTATTGCATGAGGGCAATAGTCATCAAATACCTTTTTCAAGAGAGGAAGACATGTCTGACGATGTTTTCTCATTTTCCTTTTACATCATTAATACTGCCCATTACATGTCAGTAAACAAAAGAAGCCAGACAAGCCTTCCAGGCAAAACAAGATCACCTCTTTGCACCCAGAACTTCAACTCCATCCTCAGTTGCAGCTCTCTCAGTGAAGACATTCAGTTTGGTCATAGAACTGGCTTCAGGAAAAAAAAGAAATCTGCTAAATAAGCCAGCTCTCTGAGCCAATCTTATTATTAGAAGCACAATGAACTCATTAATCTTATTCAGAGTTTTACCTTTTGTCATCATGTTTTTTGTTTGTTTTCCTTCCTGAAGAAAAACATGTTTTTAATTCTGAGTCTAAACTCTTGATCATCTCCTCCCTTAGGACAAGCTCGTCTGCATCCGTATAAGGAAAGCAAAGCTTCGAAGGAACGTCCTAAGTTCACTTCAATCTCAAAATAGGAAAATTAAAGCGACTACATTTCGAAATTTTACTCTTTTACTTCCCTGTGACTCACACTAAAAAATCGGGAGGTAAATGAAGGTGAGATTGGGAGTGGGTGGAGCAAAGGCTGCCGGGACCCCTAGGCCACTTCATAGGCAGTTTCCCTTAGGATAAAGTTCACATACTTTAACACAGCATGCACACAGTCGTTCCTGAGGGTCCCTTGCCACGTTTTCCACTTCGTTCCCACTTCTAATTTCAGGTTTTGTTTTTTCTGAACATACTTCATTTGCTCACAAGCTAACAGGGCTTTCAAAGTGCAATCCCTCTTGCCTGCAACTATTTGCATCCTTCCCTGTTCTGTGTGACTTCTCCTCTTAACCCCTACTTACTGCTCTTTCTTTATCCTTCAGCCAAGATATCACCTACTTTGTGAACTCTGCTGGGCCCTGACTGGCTGAGGGAGTTCTTCAGTCTGCTGCCGTGGTTCTGTATAGTTTTGGTCTCTTGATACAGTTATCACAGTATACCATAGTCCTTCCTGTTCACTGATGAATTCCTGGGTCTTAGCACAGCATTGTTGTTGTTGTTCAGTTGCTAAGTCGTGTCTGACTCTGAAATCCCATGGACTGCAGTGCCAGGCTCCCCTGTCCTTCACTATCTCCTGGAGTTTGCTCAGATTCATGTCCACTGAGTCAGTGATGCTATATAATCTTACCCTCTGCTGCCCCTTTCTGCTTTTGCCTTCAATATTTTTCAGTATCAGAGTGCTTTCCAATGAGTTAGCTCTTCAGCTTCAGCATCATCCTTCCAATGAATATTCAGGGTTGGTTTCCTTTAGAATTGACTGGTCTGATCTTGCAGTCCAAGGGACTCTCAAGAGTCTTCTCCAACACCACAGTCCAGAAGTATCAATTCTTTGGTGTTCAGCCTTCCTTATGGTCCAACTCTCACATTCATACATGCTACCAGAAAAACCATAGCTATGACTATACAGACCTTTGTCGGCAAAGTGATGTCTCTGCTTTTTAATATGCTGTCTAGGTTTGTCATAGCTTTTCTTCCAAGAAGCAAGCATCTTTTAATTTCACGGCTGCTGTTACTGTCCACAGTGATTTTGGCACTCAAGAAAATAAAATATGTCACTGTTTAAACATTTTCCCCATCTATTCACCATGAAGTGTTGGAACCGGATGCCGTGATCTTTGTTTCTTGAATGTTGAATTTTAAGCCAGCTTTTTCACTCTCTTCTTTCACCTTCATCAAGAGGCTCTTTAGTTCCTCTTCACTTTCTGCCATAAGGGTGGTATCATCTTCTTATCTGACGTTGTTGATATTTCTTCTTGCAACCTCGATTCCAGCTTATAATTCATCCAGCCTGGCATTTCACATGATATATTTTGCATAGACATTAAATGAGCAGGGTGACATGGAGCAACTGACTGGTTCAAAATTGGGAAGGGAGTATGAAAGGCTGTATATTGTCACCCTGCTTGCATAGCATGCTGAGCCCAAAGGAGAAGTTTAACAAGTAAATGAGTGAACACTGGATTTACTAATACTGGGCATATAAAATGTGTCTTACTGCACACCTGCAGAAGAAAATATAAGATAGTTTGCTATTGAAAAGTAGAATTCTTGTGTAAACTATTCACACAACATGTATGAGTCTTCACTGCATTTCATTAAGTGAAAGAAGCCATACATAAAAGAGTGCATGTAGTATGATTTCATGTATATGTCATTCTGGGAAAAGCAAAACTATAAGATCGCAATACATCAGCCATCTCCAGGGATCCTGGGAGAAGGGATGGGGAAACTGACTGTAAAGTTGGCAGCCCAGGGAAATTCAGAGTAATAGAATTGGTCAAGGTGGCACTGTGGAGCTGAATGTAGGACTCCATGAATTTGTCAAAAATTATACCACTGTATGCTGTGCAAGTGTAAAAGAATTACCCCAAGATATTGAGAGAACCCAGACTGGGATGCAGAGTGTGAGAAATGAATCTAACCATGAGAACACCACAGAACCTTCCCTGCTGGCGGAAGCCAGTGACAAATGAAGAAATTAGTGGCAGATCCCATGACAAATGCAGAAATTAGTGGTCAGAAATTTTAAGGAGCAATGGAATGTATCTCTTTCAAAAGACCTACTAATTACTGCGGTGGTTTTATGTCCATAAATTCAAGAAGGTGAAACTTAATATCCTCTTATTGTGTGGGGGCGGAAGTTGGTGACTTGCTTCTAACAAATGAGGAGCAGAAAGGAAAAAATAGCAACTTCACACTGGAGAAACCTGGCAGGCACCAGGTTAACCTGCAGGCCATAGTTCGCACCATCAGTGAGAAGACCTACCCAAGCCTAGACTTCTCTTTTTTTAAGGTTATCTGTTTCGGCTGCACTGGGTCCCCGCTGCTGTGCGTGGGCTTTCTCTAGCTGTGCCACTCTCCATCTGTGGTGTGTGGGCTCTCATTGTGGTGGCTTCCCTTGCTGCAGAGCGTGGGCTCCAGGGCACACGTGCCTCAGTCGTTGTGGCTCACGGGCTCAGTAGTTTCGGCTCCCAGGTTCTAGAGCACAGACTCAGTAGTTGTTGCCCCTGGGCTTTGTTGCTCCGAGTCATGTGGAAACTTCCAGGATCAGGCCTTGAACCTGTGTCTCCCACGCTGGCAGGTAGATTCTTTACCACTAAGCCACCAGAGAAGCCCCAAATCCTGTACCTCTTGGTGTGATATACTGAGAAGGCACATCACTTCTGTGGATTCCTCTTCCCGGATCCATAAGCTCAGTCTAATCATGAGAAAACATCAGACAAATCCAGATCGAGGGGCATATTGCAAAATACCTGACCACCAATGTGTCTTAGCCGTAAGAGATGAGGAAAGACCAGGAGCCCTTGACAGACTGGAGGATTCTGAGAGGACAGGAAGGCAGTGCAGGGCCATGGACTGCATCTGAAACAGAGAAAGTCGCTACTGGAAACGCTGAGCCAACCTGAATAGAGGGTAGTTACAGCATTGCACCAGTGTTAACTGTTACTGTCGGTAGATGTCCATTGTTATGTAAGATGTTAATACTAGAGGTAGCTGAGTGAAGGGTATTTGGAAGCTCTCTTTACTGTTTTTGCAACTCTTTTGTAAATCTGAGATTATTCCAAGGAAACAATTTTAAAAAGAAAGAAAAAAAGATACCAGTTAGCTCACTTATGTGCAGAGATAATGGGAGTATCAGGCTTAAAGGCCATGCAACCTGAAGCAGCGTCCCTAGTGGTGTAGTAAAATTAACCTCCTCAGTGTATGGCTCTCTCTGCTGCGTGAATTGCTAACACTTCGGGCACTGATTCGTTCCCAGGGAATTATGGTCACTGCTGCCCTGGGAATAGGGTCTTGTTGCAATAGTCACTGACTCTAGAAAGAATTTCTTGAAGCTCCCGCTTTGTATCAAGAGCTTTCTATTCAAAATGTGGCATATGTATGTGATTAGTGGATGTCAGGTCTTATGCCTGTATCTTCCTTAGGGAAATTGGGGAAATAAATGTCTGGCCTTTATTCAGTTTGTCTAATAATGAATTTGGAGGGCACAATAGAACCTTGTGCACCAGGACCCAGGAGAAAGGAACAGTGAATGGCAATCCACGTCAGTGTTCCTGCCTTGAGAACCCCATGAACAGTATGAAAAGGCAAAAAGAAGGACACTGAAAGATGAACTCTTCAGGTCAGTAGGTGCCCAATATGCTACTGGAGATCAGTGGAGAAATAACTCCAGAAGGAATGAAGGGATGGAGCCAAAGCAAAAACAACACCCAGTTGTGGATGGGACTGGTGATGGAAGCAAGGTCTGATGCTGTAAAGAGCAATACTGCATAGGAACCTGGAATGTTAGATCATGAATCAAGGCAAATTGGAAGTGATCAAACAGGAGATGGCAAGAGTGAACAATGACATTTTAGGAATCAGTGAATTAAAATGGACTGGAATGGGTGAATTTAACTCAGATGACCATTATATCTACTACTGTGGGCAAGAATCCCTTAGAAGAAATGGAGTAGCCATCATGGTCAACAAAGAGTCCGAAATGCAGTACTTGGAGGCAATCTCAAAAATGACAGAATGATCTCTGTTCGTTTCCAAGGCAAACCATTCAATATCACACTAGTACAAGTGTATGCCCTGACCAGTAATGCTGAAGAAGCTGAAGTTGAATGGTTCTATGAAGACCTACAAGACCTTCTAGAATTAACACTAAAAAAAGATGTCCTTTTCATTATAGGGGATTAGAATGCAAAAGTAGGAAGTAAAGAAAAACCTGCAGGGCAAAGGCTAATAGAGTTTTCCCAACAGAATGCACTGGTTATAGCAAACACCCTCTTCCAACAATGCAAGAGTAGACCCTACACATGGACATCACCAGATGATCAACACCGAAATCAGACTGATTATATTCTTTGCAGCCAAAGACAGAGAAGCTCTATACAGTCAGCAAAAACAAGATTGGAAGTTGACTGTGGCTCAGACCATGAACTCCTTATTGCCAAATTCAGACTTAAACTGAAGAAAGTAGGGAAAACCACTAGACCATTCAGGTATAACCTAAGTCAAATCCCTTATGATTATACAGTGGAAGTAAGAAATAGATTTAAGGGACTAGATCTGATAGAAAGAGTGCCTGATGAACTATGGTCAGAGGTTCATGACATTGTACAGGAGACAGGGAGCAAGACCATCCTCAAGAAAAAGAAAGGCAAAAAAGCAAAATGGCTGTCTGGGGAGGCCTTACAAATAGCTGTGAAAAGAAGAGAAGCAGAAAGCAAAGGAGAAAAGGAAAGATATACCCATTTGAATGCAGAGTTCCAAAGAATATCAAGGAGAGATAAGAAAGCTTTCCTCCGTGATCAGTGCAGAGAAATAGAGGAAAACAATAGAATGGGAAAGACTAGAGA
Source organism: Capricornis sumatraensis (assembly GCF_032405125.1). NCBI lineage: Eukaryota > Metazoa > Chordata > Mammalia > Artiodactyla > Bovidae > Capricornis > Capricornis sumatraensis. The sequence goes on from NC_091077.1 coordinate 82,648,256, forward strand.
GGTCTTCAAGAAAATTAGAGATACCAAGGGAACACTTCATGCAAAGATGGGCTCGATAAAGGATGGAAATGGTAGGGACCTAACCGAAGCAGAAGATATTAAGAAGAGGTGGCAAGAATACACAGAAGAACTGTACGAAAAAAGATCTTCATGACTCAGATAGTCACGATGGTGTGATCACTCACCTACATTCAGACATCCTGGAATGTGAAGTCAAGTGGTCCTTAGGAAGCATCACTATGAACAAAGCTAGTGGAGGTGATGGAATTCCAGTTGAGCTATTTCAAATCCTAAAAGATGATGCTGTGAAACTGCTACACTCAATATGCCAGCAAATTTGGAAAACTCAACAGTGGCCATAGGAGTGGAAAAGGTCAGTTTTCATTCCAATCCCAAAGGAAGGCAATGCCAAAGAATGCTCAAACTACTGCACAATTGCACTCATCTCACATGCTAGTAAAGTAACGCTCAAAATTCTCCAAGCCAGGCTTCAACAGTATGTGATCCGTGAACTTCCAGATATTCAAGCTGGACTTAGAAAAGGCAGTGAAACCAGAGATCAGATTGCCAACATCCACTGGATTATTGAAAAAGCAAGAGAGTTCCAGAAGAACATCTATTTATGCTTTATTGACTATGCCAAAGCCTTTGACTGTGTGGATCACAATAAACTGTGGAAAATTCTGAAAGAGATGGGAATACCAGACCACCTGACCTGCCTCTTGAGAAACCTGTATGCAGGTCAGGAAGCAACAGTTAGAACTAGACATGGGACAAAAGACTGGTTCCAAATAGGAAAAGGAGTACGTCAAGTCTGCCTATTGTCACCCTGCTTATTTAACTTCTATGCAGAGTACATCATGAGAAACGCTGGGCTGGAAGAAGCACAAGCTGGAATCAAGATTGCCGGGAGAAATATCAATAACCTCAGATATGCAGATGACACCACCCTTATGGCAGAAAGTCAAGAGCAACTAGAAAGCCTCTTGATGAAAGTGAAAGAAAAGAGTGAAAAAGTTTGCTTAAAGCTCAACATTCAGAAAATGAAGATCATGGCATCTGGTCCCATCACTTCATGGGAAATAGATGAGGAAGCAGTGGAAACAGTGTCATACTTTATCTTTTGGGGCTCCCAAATCACTGCAGATGGTGACTGCAGCCATGAAATATATAGACACTTACTCCTTAGAAGAAAAGTTATGACCAACCTAGACGGCATATTAAAAAGCAGAGACATAACTTTGCCAACAAAGGTTCATCTAGTCAAGGCTATGGTTTTTCCTGGTCATGTATGGATGTGAGAGTTGGACTGTGAAGAAAGCTGAGCGCCAAAGAATTGATGCTTTTGAACTGTGGTGTTGGAGAAGACTCTTGAGAGTCCCTTGGACTGCAAGGAGAGCCAACCAGTCCATTCTAAAGGAAATCAGTCCTGAATGTTCATTGGAAGGAATGATGTTGAAGCTGAAACTCCAATACTTTGGCCACCTGATGCGAAGCGGTGACTCATTTGAAAAGACCCTGATGCTGGGAAAGATGGAGGGCAGGAGGAGCAGGGATGAGATGGCTGAATGGTATCACCGACTCAATGGACATGAGTTTGAGTAAACTCTGGGAGCTGGTGATGCACAGGGAGGCCTGGCATTTTGCAGTCCATGGGGTCGCAAAGAGTCAGACACGACTGAGCAACTGAACTGAACTGAATAATGAATAGGTAATACAAGAGTATATGAAGGACATCAGACACTTGCAGCCAAGGATAATGAGCAAAGATCTGCTTTATTTTATGAATATCATGTTGGTGTAATTAGATACTTCAAGTTATGAAAAAAAAATCTATGAGCAATTCAATTTAGCATGTCTGATTTTATAAAATGGAAAACTGGGTAGAAAGACGAGGTAAAGAGAAGACAGCTTTGTTTAAGCTTTGGAAGATATGTATTTTGCTTTAAATTCCTAGTATTCACTCTCTTACAAACTCATCGTTTTTCTTTATTGAGGATCCTGCCAGTTTGCTTAAAAAAACAGAAGTGCAAACAAAAAGCACTGCATTGCTTGTTTCCTAGTGAAGCTATTTCTGCCTCTCTCACTGAAGACAAATTTTTGCCACAAAGTTTCTTCTTAGTTAAAAAATACACATCACTTGTCTCTAAAAAATACTTCAATGATTTAATTTATGAAGCAAACAAATAGATATTGATTTGTACTCAAGCCTTAAAAATCAAGAAACTATTCTTTCTTTTTTTCTCCTCCCCCCCCCCACCCCCATTTTCTTTTATCTTCTGTGAGCAATGAACTCAGTGCAGGCTGTGGGCAGGTCTGAGCAAGTATCATCATCCCAATATCTACAAGTTTCCCTTTGTTGTCACCCTATACCTTCGGTCACATTCATGGTCTCTGCTTATACCCCATCTGTTCTCTTTTTAAGTTATGGACAGTTAACTGGCTTTTGAAATGGAGAAAAATGGAACTAATACTCTCTGGCCAATAATGACTTTTAAACTTTCATAAGAGAGTCTGGCTGCTACCATGATAAAGTGTCCAATGAAAGAGAAAGGGCAACAATATCCCTTCAAGCATTAATCATTACCTGTGCCCAGGGATTTAGGGAAAAAATTATGCCTGTCTTAATGTGTGAAAATTCATTATAAATTCTGCCCCCCTCAACCCAAACCTTGGCTCATGATGAAGCTGTCCTTTCCTTGCAACCATGATAGGAAAACTGGCTTTGAACTTCCCATTGTAACTCGGTCATACTTTCAGATGTGACAAAGACTGGGTAGGCTTGGGCGACAGAAAGCTAAGCTGATTCATGCCTTGTAAAAATGTTGTCTTAGCTGCAGGAAGTGAAAGTCACTTAGTCATGTCCAACTCTTTGCGACTCCATGGATGGGATCCTCCAGGCCAGAATACCGGAGTGGGTGCCTTCTCCAGGGGATCTTCCCAACCCAGGGATGGAACCCAGGTCTCCTGCATTGCAGGTGGATTCTTTCCCAGCTAAGCCACAAGGGGGCAGACCTATCAATCTGGACCCAGATCTCACCTCGAAGTTATTGTAGCTTGTGTTTTGGGCCAATTAGAATTTAGAAGTTTTCTTTTTCCCTAAGTCTTAATGTAAAGCCAAAAGAAGATTCTTCACTTCTGACTGTATGAGAACATGGCAGAATGAACTCAAAGACTAGAACTGTAATAAAGAAAAATTTTGTTACTGCCTCCCAGCTTCCCTAGACAAGGAGAGAAGGTCTCTTGCTTAGAAAAGATATAAGAGTTATAAGGCTTAATATTCCAAACAGGAGAGAAAGAATGACTCAAGTACTACGATAAAAATTCTAGCAATAATAACACATTGATCGAATGCATACTGTGTCCCAGACACTATTTTAAATGCTTTATATTGATTAACTTGTTTCATCCTCAAAACAGCTCTATGATATAGGTACTATTGTTTTAATGACCTAACAAATAAGAAAAATGAGCACAAAGAATTTAAACAAACTGCCAAGTGACACAGCCACTAAGAGGTGAAGGTAGGGTTTGGACTCAGGTAGTTTAACCCAGACTCTACCACATAAGTCTTTAAAGAATCACAGGTTCATACGACTTGTCAAAGGAGAGCAACAGATCAATCCTTTAGCAGGTTCCAGCAGATTTGCTGGAGAAAGAACCAATCTCACTACATGTTCTATTGGGCCAGAGTGGTTGCTGGGAACAGTCGTGACTCTTAACAGGATCAGCTGTATCTTTGCAGATGGGGCCATGTGCACACCCATTTCCCCGAACTGACATCATTAAATACCAATCGTAATCTTTATTTAACACATAACATTCACCCCAGTGTTCATACTCCAGGACTATTTTAGTTCAGATAAATAATGTTAGCTGCCATCAAAATTTCAGTGACCTAATAAAGTAAAAGTGTATTTCTCGTTCTTGCCATTCTCTGATGCAGGTTGTCAGGGAGCCCCTGCTCCACCCACTTGATCAGAGACCTAATATGCTTCCTTCTTTGACACAAGATTGCCCAGCAAGTGGATGAGGAAAGAGAATGAGAATGGAAAATCCCAAGAGACTTGATAGAGACCAGGCACATGGCTTCTACTCATGTTTCATTGATCAGAATGTCAGGAGGCTGAGAACTGTGGTTTTGTGTTGGTTCCAGGTAGAAGAGGAGAGTTGTGTATATACATGCATCAGCCTTCTGTGCTACAAAAACTGTAACTGATTTTAACACTATCTTTATGTGTTAGGGCATATAGTCTTCAACTAATTTAGGAGATAATCCGGGGACCAAGGGGAGAAAGTTTCATTGTAAAATAGCTTGAAGGATCTGCTATGCTCACCTGTCCTCTGACCACCTTCCTTTGTTATGTTCTCTTACTTCCTCGTGGGATCAGCTGAAGAACTGGCTTTTGACTTTAAATTGGTTTGTTCTTGGGTCTTCCCTGGTGGTCCAGTGGTTGAGAATCTGTCTTCCAATGCAGGAGATGTGGGTTCAATCTCAGGTCAGGGAACTAAGATCCCACATGCCAGGGGGCTTTTGTGGGCTCCAGAGCCCGTGCTCTGCAGCTAGAGAAGCCTGAACGCAGCAGGGAAGACCCAGCACAGCCAGGAAAAAACAAAAACAAAAACTGATTTGTGCTTCGAGCCTGTGTTACCCTCTTAAATTCTGCCAATGAAATGTCCCACCATAGATTTCTCCACTAGTAAGATACTCATGATTATACTTGAGACTGTGTTTATTTGCCTCCCCAACATTGTCTTAGAGTGAATTGCTAACTACACAAGTATTTTTTATTTTGATTTTATTAAAAATAAAATATGACTGATGTCTTGAAAGGTATGCTTTATCACTAACTTTGTTTTATAAAGTTAGTGATAAAACGTATAAAAAAGACATGACAATATAAGATATTGTGAAGTCATAATTTTTAATATTTCTGCTGAGTGACATCGGCTATATCCAGACCCTCAGACAAATTCTCTAAAATTAAGAAATCACAAATATATTAGGAGAACAAAATGACTCATAATGGGTGGATCACTCCATTTAGCATTTCTTTTTATATTTGCTTTGGAAAGTATCTACCTTGCTTTAATGATGAAAGAACTTTGCTGGTCTCCAATGGCTACAGGGGGAAGTAGAGGCTAAGAGCTAAGGCTCTGGTGACAGACCTCTTGAGTTTTATTACCTTGTGTTTTGGGACAAGTCACTAAACCTTTCTGTGCCTCAGTCTCCTCAACTATAAAACTGAGGTAAGAATAAGTACTCATCCCGTAGGGTTGATGTAAGAATTAAATAAATTCAGTTATAGCAATCTAATGGGGTGGCTACTATTATTTTATATCGACATGTGAAAACACTTAGAGTAGTGCTTGACCCATACTAAGTAATCAATCAATATTGGCCACAGTCACCATCATCATCATTATTATTACTACCCCTCCCAATCAAGAAATAATTTTTGCATTTTATGGTAAAAGCTTTATTTTTATTATGAGATAGTTGAAATCCAAAGTATTAGACTGTGGTCCAGAAGAAATGCTACAGGGAGAATTACTTGTTAATATACACAATAGTCAAAAGCCAGTCAGCTTGAGCCCTTATTTTCAACCATAATTTATTCATTCATTTATTTATTCAATTAATACTTACAGAATGCCTACAATGTGTCAATATTGTAGTTCCACCACTTACCAGCTGTGTGCACTGAAGCCACTCTTTACCTCTCTGAGCTTGATTTTCTCCATCTGAAAACTGGAATAATATCAACTTTTATCTCTACTGTGGAGAGTAAATTAACTAAGAATTAAGTAAGTTAAGTGAAGCACTGGCATAGTGCCTGGCCTATGATAAGCACTCAATAAATTATTATTTTTGCAAAAATAAATATGAAAAGGTCTTTGTCTTGGGATATAGTTTTCTTCATACAGTTTTTCAGACTGTAAATCATGATTCATTGGTAGTACGTGGTAAAATCAATTTTTAACATAATATCAGCTTTAAAAACCAAAATTTAAAACAGGTAGACCAGGTTACAGTACAATAGTATACTCGCAAGGAAGAGATTAAAATAGAACAGTACAAATGACAGTGTATTACATGTACTGAAACATTAAATTTACCTATGAAATGCCTACATGTATATGGATATTGACATGTGTAAAACATCTTGCTTACTATGGGTTGCAACAAACTGGAGTTAAGATTGCCGGGAGAAATATCAATAACCTTAGATATGCAGATGACACCACCCTTATGGCAGAAAGTGAAGAAGAATTAAAGAGCCTCTTGATGAAAGTGAAAGAGGAAAGTGAAAAAGTTGGATTAAAGCTCAACATTCAGCAAACGAAGATCATGGCATCTGGTTCCATCACTTCATGGCAAATAGATGGGGAAACAGTGGCTGACTTTATTTCTCTGGGCTCCAAAATCACTGCAGATGGTGATTGCAGCCATGAAATTAAAAGATGCTTACTTCTTAGAAGAAAATTATGACCAACCTAGACAGCATATTAAAAAGCAGAGACATTACTTTGCCAACAAAGGTCCATCTAGTCAAGGCTATAGTTTTTCCAGTAGCCGTGTATGGATGTGAGAGTTGGACTATAAAGAAAGCTGAGCGCCGAAGAATTGGTGCTTTTGAACTGTAGTGTTGGAGAAGACTCTTGAGAGTCTCTTGAACTGCAAGGAGATCCAACCAGTCCATTCTAAAGGAGATCAGTCCTGAATATTCATTGGAAGGACTGATATTGAAGCTGAAACTCCAATACTTGGCCACCTGATGTGAAGAGCTGAATCATTTGAAAAGACCCTGATGCTGGGAAAGATTGAAGAAGAGAGGCGAAGGGGATGGCAGAGGATGAGATGGTTGGATGGCATCACCAACTCAATGGACATGAGTTTGAGTAAACTCCAGGAGTTGGTGGTGGACAGGGAGACCTGGTGTGCTGCAGTCCTTGGGGTCGCAATGAGGTGGACACAACTGAGTGACTGAACTGAACTGAATTGATGGGTTGCAGGCAAGAAAGTTTGAAAGCTTTTTAACAATACATGACAGTACTGTTGGCACCTTTAATTGCCCAGAAGTCAAAAGATTGTGTTTGTTATGAAGCTAGTTTGCAGAAATATCTTTACCAGCATGTGGCAGAAATTGCACATATAGAATTCTTAAATCAGTCAATACTAAGGTCTCTTGGTTTGGTGGAAAAGATTAAAACCATTATCTAAAGATGAAAAATCAAGATTACTGATAAACTGCATTTTTTTTGGCACCACTTCTGCCCACTGTCATTCTGTAAAATAAAAAAGTCATTTCTCGTGGAGATAAGTCATATGGATGTATGGTATACTTGAAACATTCTGAGTTAAACCTGCCTCCTCAGAGGCGAGGGGGAATCTGGCCGTCCTCTGTCATCCCTTTTTGTGTGTTTAACCACGGAGACTACAGGGAAGAGAGCTGTCATCCATCACCTGAAAAACTAGGCGAATAATTGCCATCTTCTTAGGAGAGTCCTTTGCCCTAAAAGCCTTCAATTCCAGATCTTCCATCTTTAGAGTTTCTTGGGCACAGAGGCCTCCTGTCTCTTTTTCCAAATTAAGGACACTCAGCAGAGCTGCCACACTGGGCACTAATGAATTATCTGAGACTAATCTACACCGTAATGAGAACTGGAATCTGCCACTCACTCTCCCAGGAGGTAACAATTCACACGCAGTTACATCACCCTATTAAAATAACTTATTAGCTGCATTGTTGTCCCCTACTGTTCATTAAGAAGGTGCAACCAAAGAGACATGTATTTGAACAAATGATGACATTTAATTTGAACTGTTCTCCATTTTGTGTTTATGCCTGAGTGCACACATGCTGTAAGTAAATGTAAGCGTTTTATACAGATCATCGTACATTAAGGAAGCAGCAACAGAATTATGACTTTTCACCACTTAGATGAGAACCTGCATCCTATTCAAAATGTGTACTTCATTCTCTGTATTTTTGTCTCCCAGGAAACATTTATGTTTTTGTAAGAGGCTTTTGTTATAGGCATAATATATTATACCATCAAACCATTGATAAATGATTCTGAGAGCTAAATTGTGGCATAAACATGAGTTGGCACAATTTTTATCACAAATGCGCCAAATTATGTAAATGTTTCTTTGCTGTTTATTTTTGTCGGTGTAATATCTCAGTAAGAGCATAGGCTTTTGTCCTTCCATGGAAGTTACTTAGGTCCTGGCTCTTCCTTTTAGTGGTTGTGTACTCTTAGAGGAAATTATTTAGTTTTTAATCCTAATTTACTTCATCTGTAGAATGAGAGTAAAATAATATCTATCTCATACCTGAGGTCATTAAGAGGATTAAATGTATTTAAACACTGCTTGGCTCGAGAGTGCTTGGCTTGAATAATATCTATGATTATCATTATACAGTCTTCCTCCTCTGAAGAAAAAGATCAGAGATTTTTTTTTTTTTTGGTATTTTTAAGTCATGTTTTTTATTTCTCTTTTGATGCAGTTGTCTGTAAACTGCAACTCTAGAGTGTAGCTCAAAAAGTACTGAAAAGTAACATCAATGCTTTAGTAAGCTTTGTGGCCCAGTTGCCCTGCTGGTCCATCCTCAACATCTTTCTCTGAAGAAGAGCATTTCTTCCATGCAGTGTTATGTCTCTGCCAGTTGTTAGCTGTGTGGTTCTGAGCATACTTCTTTAACTCTCCAAGTTTCATGTTCTTCTTCTTTGGGAACGAGTTAACACCTTCATTGTGCCGTTAGGAAGATCAAATCAAATTGAATAAACTTTGTAAAACATCCATCACTGTGTCTAGCAGGTATAAGTATTCAATAACCTGTAAATGTCATGATTATTGTAGCTCATAATGCAACTGACTCATCTGTAAGAACAGCCCTCAGTAAATTTCTAATATTTACACAGATGCAGGCTCTACCCTGTCCACCCTTGCTAGTCTCTCTCATGTTGTCAAAACCCAGCACTCCCAGGAGTTTTCCTGGAGGTTCACTGGTTATAGAACAGCGCTTTACAAACTGAACCATATCATACTTAAATAGAATCTGTAATTTTGACCTCATTCACATCAACCTTATAGCAAACTATATGAAGCAGCCTATGTTAATATCCTAGTTGTTTTATTATTAGATCATTAATTGGACTAAGTACTATTTCAAGAACATTTAAATTAATATTTGCATTCATTTTTAGATGTGGACAACATAAACCACTCACAGACTTTCAAAACTATTTGAATTAAAAGGATATTCCAAAAATAACAATCACATAACCACAATTATTCTGTAACATAATAAGCTGAAGAAGAGATTTGAATAATTTTGTATTTTTTAGAGTCAAGCTAAATGTATGAACAACTGGCCATTACAATTGCACCCAAATGCTGTTTAAAACAAACCAGATTCTTTCTTGCACATTGGGACTTGGCATGAGTATGTCTTGGGAGTTTTATGGCAACATGATGTATACAAAATGAGGTGTTGAGTTTCCATTATTTTGCATGAAATGTCTTTCCAGATTCGCATTTCCCACAAATCTTATCATAGTTTTCTAAAATGCAGTATGGTTTCAGTTCAGTTCAGTTCAGTCGCACAGTCATGTCTGACCCTTTGCGACCCCATGAATCGTAGCACACCAGGTCTCCCTGTCCATCATGAACTCCCGGAGTTCACAGAAACTCACATCCATCAAGTTGGTGATGCCATCCAGCCATCTCATCCTCTGTCGTCCCCTTCTCCTCTTGCCCCCAATCCCTCCCAGCATCAGAGTCTTTTCCAATGAGTCAACTATTTGCATGAGGTGGCTAAAGTACTGGAATTTCAGCTTTAGCATCATTCCTTCCAAAGAACACCCAGGACTGATCTCTTTTAGGATGGACTTGGATCTCCTTGCAGTCCAAGGGACTCTCAAGAGTCTTCTCCAACACCACAGTTAAAAAGTTCTTCAGCACTCAGCTTTCTTATCAGTCCAACTCTCGCATCCATACATGACTACTGGAAAAACCATTAGCCTTGACTAGATGGACCTTTGTTGGCAAAGTAATGTCTCTGCTTTCTAATATGCTATCTAGGTTGGTCATAACTTTCCTTCCAAGGAGTAAGCATCTTTTAATTTCATGGCTGCAGTCACCATCTGCAGTGTTTTGGAGCCCCCCAAAATAAAGTCTGACACTGCTTCCACTGTTTCCCCATCTATTTGCCATGAAGTGATGGGACCAGATGCCATGATCTTCATTTTCTGAATGTTGAGCTTTAAGCCAACTTTTTCCCTCTCCTCTTTCACTTTCATCAAGAGGCTTTTTAGTTCCTCTTCACTTTCTTCACTTTCAAGTTTGCAGTATGGTTTGGTTAAAAACAAATTCTTAACAGTCCTGAAAATACATATAAAAAGTTATGTCCACTCTTATTTTTCTTGTCTAGACTGAAATATCCACAGTAGATGGTTCACTACCTTAAAGCAGAAGAAAAGTAATAATAATAATAATATGATCAGTTCAGTTCAATCACAGTCATGTCCGACTGTTTGCAACCCCATAGACTACAGTAGGCCAGGCTTCCCTGTCCATCATGAACTCCCAGAGTTTGCTCAAACTGATGTCCATCAAGTTGGTGATGCCATCGAGTAATATGATAATAATAGCAAATACTTCTTTTTCAACATTCTGCCATATTCTAAATCCTTTATACATATCAAGTCATTTAATCTTCATATCAACCCTATGAGGTAGGTACTATTTTTTACTCCTTTTTACATTGCAGGAAAATGAGCCACAGAGAAGTAAAGTAACTTGCTGAAGCTCATACAGATAGAAATTGGAAGAACCAGGACTCAATCATTTAAGTTTTTACCCTAAAATATCATCTGGCTAAAATTGTTACATGGTCAAAACTTACTTATCGATATGAAATTTAGGGCATATCAGTAGGTGATAAATATGTCTGTCCTGGGATACAGTTCAGTTCAGTTCAGTTCAGTTCAGTTAAGTCACTCAGTTGTGTCTGACTCTTTGCGACCCCATGGACTGCAGCATGCCAAGCCTCCCTGTCCATCACCAACTCACGGAGTTTATTCAAACTCATGTCCATTGAGTCAGTGATGCCATCCAACCATCTCATCCTCTGCCGTCACCTTCTCCTCTCGCCTTCAGTCTTTCTCAGCATCAGGGTCTTTTCAATTAAGTCAGTTCTTTGCATCAGGTGGCCAAAGTCTTGGAGTTTCAGCTTCAACATCAGTCCTTCCAATGAACATTCAGGACTGATTTCGTTTAGGATGGACTGGTTGGATCTCCTTGCAGTCCAAGAGACTCTCCAGAGTGTTCTCCAACACCATAGTGAAAAGGCATCAATTCTACAGTGTTCGGCTTTCTTTATAGTCCAACTTTCACATCCACACATGACTACTGGAAAAACCATAGCCTTGACAAGACGGACCTTTGTTGGCAAAGTAATGTCTCTGCTTTTGAATATGCTGTCTAGGTTGGTCATAACTTTCCTTCCAAGGAGTAAGCATCTTTTAACCTCATGGCTGCAATCACCATCTGCCGTGTTTTGGAGCCCCCCAAAATAAAGTCTGACACTGCTTCCACTGTTTCCCCATCTATTTCCCATGAAGTGATGGGACTGGATGCCATGATCTTCATTTTCTGAATGTTGAGCTTTAAGCCAACTTTTTCACTTTCCTCTTTTACTTTCATCAAGAGGCTCTTTAATTCTTCACTTTCTGCCATAAGGGTGGTGTCATCTGCATATCTGAGGTTATTGATATTTCTCCCAGCAATCTTCATTCCAGCTTGTGCTTCATCCAGCCTAGAATATTGCAGGATGTACTCTGCATATAAGTTAAATTAGCAGGGTGACAATATACAGCCTTGAGGTACTCCTTTTCCTATTTCTGAAATAGATCCATCCTATTTCTGTCCTTTATTGAGCCCATCTTTCCATGAAATGTTCCCTTAGTAGCTCTAATATTCTTGAAGACCTCTCTAGTCTTTCCCATTCTATTGCTTTCCTCTATTTCTCTGCACTGATCACTGAGGAAGGCTTTCTTATCTCTCCTTGCTGTTCTTTGGAACTCTGCATTCAAATGGGTATATCTTTCCTTTTCTCCTTTGCTTTCTGCTTCTCTTCTTTTCACAGCTATTTGTAAGGCCTACTCAGACAGTCATTTTGCTTTTTTGCCTTTCTTTTTCTTGAGGATGGTCTTGCTCCCTGTCTCCTGTACAATGTCACAAACCTCTGACCATAGTTCATCAGGCACTCTTTCTATCAGATCTAGTCCCTTAAATCTATTTCTCACTTTCACTGTATAATCATTAGGAATTTGATTAGGTCATACTTGAATGGTCTAGTGGTCTTCCCTACTTTCTTCAATTTGTCTGAATTTGGCAATAAAGAGCTCATGATCTGAGCTCTCGGTCTGGGATACAGTGCTCATATATAATTCCTAACTAGGAAGAAAAATCCCTTCTTTCCTATGACTTGGTTTCTCTCAAACTAAGCTAAGATTTCTTTCCTGTTTTCCTGATCTGGGCTAATTTGTATGACTAGTTCAGATAAACCAACCAAAGATAATTTTAAAAATCACATTATAAATCCCTAACTCAAAATTGCATGGGTTATTGGTATTTGAAAGCAACATGGTGACTGTATCAAGCTAATTAAAAACCAATATAGTTCACTTAGAAAAACCTGGTTATAGAGATAATGTGGCTGACCCTCTAACACACAGCATCCATGTGGTTTGGGAGCTGACCCTAATTCTAGAGGCAGGAGCTGATTTGACTAAGCCAATTATAATAATCCTATCTTCCTTGCCAGTATTTCTTGAGGAACCAGTGCTTAAGCCTATTAGAATATGGCATTCCCTGGCTGCCATTTGACTCTAGAATCTGTGGCCCAAGTTGGTCCAGTCAGATTCCATGGAGGGACTTATGGTTAAGAGGAGCAACCTTTACTCTCACTGAAGAAAGATGTGAAATGAAGTTAACACTGTGGACAACACAGGAGAAGGAGAAACCACCTGTATGTTTCATGACATTGTTACAGTTGCTGAGTCAACCAACCCTGAAGGCCACACTACCTTGAAAGAAGAAATACACTTTTATCACAGTTTAAGCTGTCTTAAGTCTGGCTTTCTGTTCATTTTTGCAGCTCAGGCACAGTTAGGAAAAAGATATTCACCCCTTACCGCTTGCCCTATTGGCTTGGTTTTAAACGGGCAGTTAGGATCTGTGCGTTGTGAATCACTGATTCGGTTCAAACGTAAAAACCGACCCAGATTCATGTCTATAATTATTAATCACATAACGTAATACATGCTGATGTAGCAATTTAGTTATCTCTAAGTACATTCACAACAGCTTAAGGAACAAGTAGATTGTTACCTGCATTTTTTTTAGGTGAATAAGTAGAAATCCAGAGTGGTTACATAACTTTCTTCACACTACACTGTTACTTGTTGAAAATTTCTTACTTGAATTCAGGTCTTTCAAATCCAGTTTCTGGCGGGAAGATGAGGTTGCATGAAGAACTCCACCTTGTATCATTTGGAAGCAATTTCTGTTCATAGGATAGACCTTACCTACCTCTTTGAACATTATATGCTAACACTCCCCACCCCCCACCCCTCACCGCTATTGTATCCTGTGGAAAATTGCCAGAATCATCATATGTGTAACATTCTGTAACACTATGTAAGTTGAAGTAGGAATATCTATTTTAGCACAGCTGACACATTTCTTAAGTCTCTTCATAGTCACATAAAAATTATGTGTGTGTATGCATGAAAACATATATAAATATATACGGATATAGTATATCTGAAGCATGTATAATTTAGCTTTTAACTTCTTTGTCTCACAGCTCTCCCGGTCTTGGGTTCAGTAACTTAAAGCATTCTAATGCCTCTCTAAATGGAAAATATTTGTGATTCATTCTAGGGCTGCATACTGAATTAGGTTTGAATAACACCAAAAATAAAGATGATTATCACACATGTGAGTGAAACAACCCACTGTCAATCACAGATGACACGCTGTCTGTAGAGCTCTGCTTATTGCTTCTAAAAGCCTGAAGTTCTTCAGAAAGTGCTACCATGGATTCTCTTGATTCTTATAAAATAATGGTCTGGAAAAGTAAAACCTCAAATAACCAAACATCTTTCCTTTGCCTCTCCCATCCAGCACTTTCTCCTGAGTGTTTCTTTTAAAGCCAAGATAACTTGCATTTGTTGCAGTCTGGAGCTTTAGCATGAAATTAATTTTTTACCATAGCCAACAACTGGCATTCAAGGCCAAGTGTGGCATGCAAATTGTCCAGAGATGCTGTAAACCTAGAGCTCAACCATAAGGCTGGGGAAATGCAGGACTTGGGAAGCAGGGCAAATTCAGACTTTGACCAGTCATACTAACAAGGACTTCACTTCAAGGAGCTCGATAAGAGGCATGGTAAGGCTGGCCAGAGCATGTTAGGCTGAATACAAATTCCACTGGCTATTCACAGCTAATATCTATTCCATGGATAGTAAGTACTCCATGGATAATAAGCATTCCATGGTTACAGTATGTAGGCTTGCCTAAATTTGTTTATCCAAAGAACCTATTGTGTGTGTGGGAGAGTGGGCTGTAGCATCTTAGTAGACTAGGGCTCTGTAAAACACACCTGGAGAAGTGTAAAACACACCATATCAGAGGGCTCCATTCAAAATAGGTTAATTATATGAAAATGAAGAAGATACAATAGAGAAAACTTATTTCTTTTAATCTATTTTTATCTGGAAGTTTTACTTTGAATCTTTTCATTGAAATAATAACATTTTGTATCACATTAACACTGCTGCTGCTGCTAAGTCACTTCAGTCGTGTCTGACTCTGTGTGAGCCCATAGACGGCAGCCCACCAGGCTGCCCCGTCCCTGGGATTCTCCAGGCAAGAACACTGGAGTGGGTTGCCAGTTCCTTCTCCAATGCATGAAAGTGAAAAGTGAAAGTGAAGTCGCTTAGTCGTGTCCGACCCTCAGCGACCCCATGGACTGTAGCCTTCCAGGCTCCTCCGTCCATGGGATTTTCCAGGCAAGAGCACTGGAGTGGGGTGCCATTGCCTTCTCCGCACATTAGCACTCCTTTTTTCTAAATAAATTCCTCTCCATTTCTTCTTTTTGCTCTCAAGGAACCTCGGAGAGGATAGTTAGGACAACTATATTTTTTTTACCCCTGGAGGAATACTGGAGGCAACCCACGCCAGTATTCTTGCCTGAAAAATCCCATGGACAGAGGAACCTGTCCGGCTACAGTCCAAAGTCACGAAGTGTCGGACACAACGGAGCATGCACACACAGATTCTCTTTTATGGTTGGAAAAAACGATGCAGAGAGAAGGAAATGCCTTTTACACCAGTCTGGGCGAGGTAAGAGCATTGGGAGACCACGACTAAATTTGGCTTGCAGCTTACTTTTGTGCAGTCTGGAACTAAGAATTTTTTTAAATGTTTGTTAAGAAAAATAAAAGTGGAATATTCGCTATCTGGCCTTTCACCCAAAAAAAGTATGCCAACCTCTGGACTAGGTTATGCTGTGGTAACAAACAACACTTAGAAAATCTCAGTGATTTTCCCAGACAAAAATGTATTTCTTGCTGACCCTGCATGTCCAACACTGGCTGTGGGGAGTCTCTGCTTCTAGATCACTCGGGAAGCGAGACTGACAGAGACTGTGCGTCGCTATGTGCTCCCATGGTTGCCGCAGCCATTGGGAGCGATATGAGTTGAACACTGGCTCTCAGAATTTCCACCTGGGCATGAAACATCCCGCTTCTGCTCACTTTGCTGGCCAAGCAAGTCTCATGGCCTTATTTCACTTCAAAGGGGCAGAGAAATCCTACCCTGTGCGTATAAAAAGGAAATCCAAAAATATTTGGTGAAAAATCACACTAATATAAGGTACACATACTTGCACACACACATATGTGTTTAGAAAACTAATTCAAGAGTCTATGTCCTATGAAGCTTGATTCATTGATTCTCTCTCTATATACACACATAAACATATGTATATGTAGATAGATGTGTACCTATCTCTATAATATAGAAATCTATGAAGGAATGTCTATTTTATATAATTCTTCTCCTAGGTATAATTCCATTCATATCAGTATGTAATAATTATCTCTTTATATAGGTAGATCTATATATCTATCTGTTAACAGATATTAACATTAGAAGGAAACCTATAGTTGATTGGTGGCTCAGCTGGTAAAGAATCCACCTGCAATGTGGGAGACCTAGGTTCGATCCCTGGGTTAGGAAGATCCCCTGGAGAAGGGAACGGCTACCCACTCCAGTATTCTGGCCTGGAGAATTCTATGAACTCTATAGTCCATGGGGTTGCAAAGAGTCGGACATGACTGAGCGACTTGCACTTTTTCAGTTTATAGTTGGTCCTAAGGAAACTCTTTTATTGTATAGACAAAGACAGGTGAGGTTAACAGTGACAGATTCAAAGTGCAAGATTCTTATAAATTTTAGGTTCTGGATGATCTCTCTGGATAATCTCTACTTCTTACTGTATAGTAAACTTCTTCTTTTCTAAGTGAAAGCTGTATATCATTTTGAAATCATGCTAGGTAGATTTTTATATGGCCTCATGTTGGAATTAGTTGCTCTATGTGAGAAAGAAGTCTGCATGCCCTGCCCCAATACACACAGCAAAGAACAATCTTTTTGGTTTCTAAGTCACTGTGAGTTGAGTGTCCTTACTCCTTGCCTGCCTGCACTAGGTTGAACTGTGCTCTGAAACAATTCCACACTTGACAGCACAACGTCCACACCCTTCCTGGCTTAGTGGCAAAGCAAACACATTTCAGATGATAAAGAAGCGATGGAACCATTTTTTTTCCTTTTCACATATACATCCTTCTTTCAATCAGAGATCATCGGTGGGTTTGTCTGCTTCCATCTTCAACCCTTTAGGAGATGCCAAATGAGAGAAACCTCAATTGTGAGGTTTCTTAACCATACACTAGGCCATTCCATTCATGTATGCTTTGTCCCCAGAGAACTATTTAATACTGCCAAAATGGCAGGTTTTACAAATAACCAATTCCTGCTGAGGGAGAAAACCCCTGAAAGGTAAAATTTCTTTTCAGGAGAATAAGTCACAATATTTAGAGAAAGAAGATTTTGGGGAAAAGCCACCAGTGGAAGAGTCCAAGCAGGTCTTCCATCTGTGTTTGGGGAATGGTTAACAGCAATGTGTGGGAAGTCAAACAAAAATGGAGAGCAGAGATTTTCTTTGCTTTTTTCTAAAGGATGTTTGTTTAAGGAAAGTATGTGTGGGGGCAGGAAGGGGAAGAGCCATGGCCCCGGTGAAAGCCAAGAGACTTGGTGAAATGCATTCCAGCAGTAGTTCAGAGGACTTCTGGTGATGAAGACAGTGAATAAACTAAACAGGCAATTTTCGTTAAAAAAAAAAAAAAAAATTTGCCCAGCCATAGAAAGACAGTGCAACTGTAAGTTTTCTGCTGAATAATTAATCCATCAGTGATGGGTCCACTCATGAATATCACTGATATCCATCTCAGTTGGCTTCTCTGGGTTTTTCCTTTTTTTTTTCTCTGAAACTCTCCATATTTCCATTGAGTTTCTTCTGGAATTAACCTGTACCTCTGAGAAATATGATTAAACTGCTTTAAAAAGCCCCTGGTTTCCATCTTGAAAGAGAAAATATAAATGCAAAGAGAGTGCCATAGCTCCTAGCTCTTATTTCTAAGGCATCTGGATGTCAGCAATTTGGAGAATAAAGTGAGGACGCATTTTATCAGACATTAGAAAAGTGATGCAGAAATCCCAGAGAAAATGGCAACTTTTTCTACAAACATCCAGCCATAAAGGCTATATTTTGGTTAAAGATTATGTCCACTGTGATGATGAGTTGGAAGAATCATTTTATATGACTTTATTGGCTCATGAATATAAACAACTTAAAAATATTGTAAACTCTTACTTTCAAAGGAACCAGTAATAATTTTATTATTTGTCTTCAAAGAGAAACAAGCTTAAGATTCTCAGCTTTTCTCTGTGAAATTACAGGGTATCTGATTCTCTGTGAAGTTATGATAATGATAAAGAAACTTATATAAAAATCTTATCCCCACATATTTAAACCTCTCTTATTGATGTACATTCAAGTTAATATATGCAAGTAAAAGCATATCTCATATTTGGACTGAAATCAGACTTATTTCAAAGAAAATATTTAAATATGCAATGTATCATTCAATTTCAGAAAATAGAAACTCTTCAAGTATATGTCTTACAGGCTTTATATGTTAGTGGATCATACTTAATCACTGAAGAGTTAATATTCTATGATACTGTAATTAAAAATAAATAGATCAAAGTCACCTTGTTCTCAAATGTGCCACATGAGGCAAACAGTTCATTTCTATAAAAATAAATTTCTAATTTTGAAGCATTAATTGAGCCTCCCATCAAGAATTCTGTGGTGTTTGTTCATTTATCTAAGATACTTTTTTTTCAGACTCATGAATATTTATGAACCACTGGGTTCAATTAAGTATTATAAGAAGTGAGAGGTAGTGTCTTCCAGATGTAAAGGGTGCTTTTAATTCTATTGCTCCTCCAGATACTCACTGGCATCTTGTCATGCTTGAATGAGCCATTCAAAATAGAGCTGCCATCTAATCGAAGTACCTGAAGTGCAAAGACGAGAGGAGAATTTAATGAAGCATAAATTGTCTGTTCAGTTGGAGATACAGACTCCTTTACCATAGAGCAATTAAATAAAACATAATGGAGGCTTCTATTAATCAACCCCAGCCACCTTCTGTTTTGCAGACACGAAACCTACAGGATTAATTAATGTCTTAATTGTGAAGTGTGATGCAGGGACAGTAAATGTATTCTCTGTGTGCATGTGTGTGTGTGTGTGTGTTAATAATCGAGAGTCTACCATAACAAGCGCACCATTCTGGTGAGGGATATTGGGGAGGATAGTGGGAGGAGGTTGTGCATGTAGGTTAAGGGAATATAAAGGGATTCTTTGTACATTTCACTCAATTTTGTTGTGAACCTAAAACTGCTCTAAAAAAATAAAGTCAATTTTAAAATGGGAAGAAGAAAGAATCTACCATTTGGTGGAGGATACTAAGTTGATCACAATGGTTCCACTAGCTATAGAAAACAGTAGCCAGGTATCAACGAATTGGCTTATGTTTTTTTTTTACAAAAAGTCATTATTTAGCTCTTCCGGCTCAGGCTGTGAAAAGTGCAGGCATTGGAATTTGGAGGAATGGGAACTAGAGTGGCTCAATGGAAGAAAATCCCAGCTATTTGGGGGATAGTGAACTTTCTTTTGACTGTGAACTGTATTGAATTTCTTAATCTGGGTGTGCCCATAACGGGTGACTATGCATGAAAGTCAGAAGCTTAGTCATTAAGAGAAGGGAAAGCTGGGGGCTGTGGGAGGAGGGGTCACCCTTAAGGTCACTCCCTTCCCATTCATACTTCTACAGGAGCCAAGCAGCTCAAGACGTGGAACTAGCAGAGAGACCAACCAAGTTCAGGAAATGAGAACAGCAACCAAGAGATCTAAAAATCCAACAAATAACCCACTATTCATTCAACAATTCCTTTTGTTAGGAATGATTTCTTTAGCACCTATTGTTGTTATTGTTTAGTCAGTTTATTGTTTATTGTTTATTGTTTATTGTTCAGTAAGTGGTGTCCGACTCTTTTGCAACCCCATGGATTGTAGCCCACCAGGCTCCTGTGTCCTTGGGTTTTCCCAGGCAAGAGCATTGGCGTGGGTTGCCATTTCTTTCTCCAGAGGATCTTTCCGATCCAGGGATTGAACCCACGTCTCCTGCATTGGCAGGTGGATTCTTTACCACTGAGCCACCAGGGAAGCCCCTTTAGTGTCTATACATACATGTAAACATTTGGAGATGCTAGTCAGTAGGTATATATCAATGAACAAGACTGGCATGTTTCCTGTCTTTTGGCCGTTGATAATATAGTGGTGAATCAGTATCAGGAGGCTGTATCACCTGCCACTTTTCCTTGTACTATCACAGAACTCCGGGATCCAATTCAGGATCATCACTGGATTTAGTCATTATATCTCTTGAGACATCTTTCATCTAGAATAGTACTTCAGTCTTCCTTTTTATTTTCTTGACCTTGAATCTTTGAAAAAAATATAGGTGTTTTATGTTGTAGAATGTCTCTTTATTGTGGTTGTCTCATGTTTCCTTACGATTAGAATCTTGTTTTTCTTCCGTGGCTGTGTAGATCGGTCCTCAGCCTAAGACTCAAGGCGAACCTTCTGCAGAGCCAGAGCTTCTTCTCAGTGCACTTCCTTCCTCTGATAACTCTGTCGCATGAATTCTAATTTCCTTGACTTTCCTCAACTCTAATTTCTGTCTCTTCAACTCAGTGAAATCAGTGTGCTTTGTACATTGCACACTGTACTGTGCTATAACCTGTAAACTACCTCCAGGCAGTAAGCTCTCCATTTCCTTGCCCTTCTCTGGGATAATGGTCTCGTGAATCCATTGTCCATTGCCCAGTGTCTTAAAATTATTGTTTCACATGTTTGGTCACATTTTCTGATTATTTAAAGTGAAAGGATTTATTTGGTCCTTGTATCCTATCATGCCCAGAAGCAGAGGTCAATTATTGTCTTCTGACAATTGAACGCATGTGTGTGTGTATGTGTGTGTACGCTCAGTCGTATCCAACTCTTTGTGATCCCCTGGACTGCAGCCAACCAGGCTTCTCTGTCCATGGGATTTTCCAGGCAAGAATACTGGAGTGAGTTGCCACTTCCTTCTACAAGGGAGCTTTCTAACCCAGGGATTGAACCCCCCTCGCTTGCGCTTCCTGCACTGGCAGGTGGATTCTTTACCACTGCGCCACCTCGGAACTAGAGCGTAAAAATTTATTGCATTGACAGGTGCTAAAAGCAAAGAGTGACTATAGTTTCCTTCTTCGAGTATACTTGGCCGGAACCTAGTGCTTGGTTCTGATCAGCCCCTCAGAGCCATGCCTCCACGTCACCACTACATTCTCTGCCCAAATTTCTCCAAGGGCCCACCCCTCCCAGATTAGACAGTAGTCACCTCTTCTCAGTTACCTGCTCTTGTGACCACATCCTCCTTGCAGGCGCCCCCAAACCACCATCAGGACTGCAGAACCAAAAAGGTGGACACACTGGCCTCAGGGTATCAGTAAAGCCAGCCCTGGTGATGGGAGAGCAGGCTGCTCACCATGGACTATGCATAACACCTGGACAGTGTGTGAACCTTTTATTCCTGGAAATACAAAGCTCCCATTTGTTTGACTTCCTTGAGACTCATTTCAAACTGATGAAATCCATTTTTTTAAAAAATGGATGATTATGTAACAAACTTTTGTGAGACAGGGGTTCGGAAATCTTAGCATCACAGTATGTGCCTTTGACAAGCAAACCGTGGGAAACAGTGGCCGTAACAGTAAAGCCCCAGGCTGGCTTCCTGTGGCCAATGGAGATGACTGTCCACGGTGAAGAATGCAGCACATTTACACCTGTGTCAGCTTCACGCCTTCCGTCAGCTTTACAGAAGGCCCACTTCTGTTTTCTTCCCACATTGGAAGAAATTGGAAAAATTGGACTAGTCCTTTCAGTGAAGTATTTTGGTACTAAAAAGGCACTAACTTTGCAGTCCAAGGATGTTAAATTAGTAGCAGAGTTTAACAACTTTTACATAGCAGTTGATTATTGGCAGAGGAAAATTGGATCTATGTATCCTGATTTCCAGCCTGAGCTTCTTTTATGTACATTTTAAAAGTTATTTCCTAGAGTTTCATGACATTAAAACACTTTAGAGATAAATCTTAGGGGATAGGGTTTTCTCTTTAGTAATTTAAGTATATACAATTATAAACTATATTTTTTTATGTTTTAGACTTTTGTTAAATACAAGTGATTTTGGTCAAATACAACTTCTTTGTGTTTCCTTTTTGATTCTTCCAGGTTTTATTTCATTAAAATGTATAGAATTCATTCATATTTACTAGGTTCACTCATACAATGACAATTGGCTTTCTAAGAACTATTAGATGGGCAAGAAGCCTTTGAGCCTAATAATAGTTCATTCTTAGAAACAGGAAACAAAACTTTGCCAAGATTAAACAAGCCCAAACACCAAAGGTTCCAGGTCAGTTTGAAACAAGAAACCACAAATTTTGATTGGATCTAAACTTGGCAGTATAAGACTCACCAGGATTGTTTCTAGTATTATATAGAGGAGATATATACAGAGTCTAACAAAGGGAGACAGGAAGGCCAGTTTAAACTAGCAGAACATTCCGGAAAGGATTTAAAATTTGAGTCTGTTGTAGTGAACGTGTGTCTGGAGCCCCAAGTCCCACGCTCTGTCACTAACACACGGGGACTGAGTGAACAGAGGGACAGAGGCCTTTGCAGACATCACCCAACTTTTCCGAGGTGAATGAATGACAATTCAACTATACAATCTTCCACAGAAATGAGAGTTCAAAAGATGAAGTTTCAACATGAAAAATTCATTTCAGAATTCTCATTTTCTTAACTTACATGATGAAGTTAACTGGGACAACAGCTCCTTATTTGGGTACCAGGGGGCTCAGAAAAGCAAAAAGATATTTGTGAATTATTTTTGAGTCACTAAAGAGAAAGTAGAAATATACATTTAAATACTTTACCTTCAAAGTGTAACTATAGAAGAAATTATTATGTGGCTGGAAACTAGCATTTCATTGTCAGTGGATCTCAGGAAATACCTTTGAGTTTGTTAGCACTTCCCTGTGTTTCTTAAAAGGCCTCACCAATTCCAAAGCACAGAATATAGCATTTTTAAAAGCTTTTTCTTAAAACTATGAAATGTAATGCACATAAAGAAAAGTATAAAATAAAATAACAAATTATTATAAAACAAAATAACACGGTAACATCACATACGTCAAGAAATAAAACAATGTCAGCTACCCACAAACCCTTCCCAAGGTTTGGGACATATTGAGTCCCAATTTGAACGAATATTATTCATTCAAATAATCCCATAATGTTTTCAAAGGATAAAAACACTGTAATTCATATCTTCCAAAATTCATCTCCCAGATAAGAAGCATATTCAGACTTGAACAGTTCTGGTGAGTGTGAACGAACAGTAAGCCAAGATTTGTATTTGGTTTGAGTGAAACATGTCAAGTGAGGACTTTGAGATAATGAACACAGTCAGCATCCAACAGAAAATTCAAATCTGCCCTCCTGGTACTTTGCTTCATGATGAAATTATGCTGAGATCCACCTACAGCTTTTCTTTGTGGCCTGAAAGCCAGTTTCCTGTCAAAGAAAACAGGGAAATATCATAAGGTCTAGGGGCAAAATTTGTGTAGGCGTAGGTTAATATTAGCTTGATCCGGCATTCACTTTCTAATATAAAGGAAGAACTTGTCTTTCCCACAGACAATTCACTTGTTGTTTCTG
Source organism: Capricornis sumatraensis (assembly GCF_032405125.1). Taxonomy (NCBI): domain Eukaryota; kingdom Metazoa; phylum Chordata; class Mammalia; order Artiodactyla; family Bovidae; genus Capricornis; species Capricornis sumatraensis. The sequence continues at coordinate 82,671,799 of NC_091077.1, forward strand.
CTCCCATCTTTCCCAGACCCAGTGCTTCCTCTCAATGGGAAATTGTTTCTGGCAGCATGGATGTGGCAGGCCAGACACACAGCTAGAGAGTCTTCACAAATGGATTCCAAGATAGCTTCTTTTCAAAAAGGGCCTTGTGCCTACTACACTACCTTTTCCTCACCTCCCTTTTGCCAAATCTTGTTCAGTATATTTTGAGATGAGCATACGTTTTAAAAAAAATTTTGCATACTGATTTTGTTAAACTTTTAAGAAGGACAATACCATGGCTGCGTACAATTATTAGGTGAGTAAACTCAATCTCTCTCTATATATATATAGCTTTATGAAGAAAAGGAGAAAGGAAGAAGGAAGCACGGAAATCAAGAAAGAAAGAAAGGAAAGAAGGAAGTGAGAATTGTCTTCCTGTGTTTGCTTTTCAGCAGATTCCAGGCTGCTCGTGTCTTGAAACCATTTCTTGTCCCAGCAGAAAGCATATGAGAAGCTTCCTGACTAGCACAAAATTGACTTGCATGCCAGATTCTTGACTCCTTACTGGTTACTGATCAACTTACTCCTTACTGATCAACTGTTTCCTGTCTTCCCTGTCAAGGTGTCTACCGCCTGCCCTTGCCTGACCTGTGGCTTCCCTCATGGTTGCCTCATGCAGTCTTTCTGATCTCTACTCACTTGGTGGGGTTTGCTTGTGGGGCATCTGACTCCAACATGGATCCTGCAGTTGGTCTGGTTACAGCACAGCCCTGCTGTCGACTTCTGCACAGATGTGTTCCATTTCTAACCAAACCACTCGCTCACACCTCGCCTTTGCCTTGTTTGAGTCAGTGACCAACTTCTGAACTCACCTCCTCCCCCACATACTCAGCCTCACTTTCCTCAAGTCCTGCGCTTGCCTTGTCACTTGACATATTCTGTTCAGAGCACCAGGCAGGCAGCATCACTGGCCATTGTTTCATGTACTCTGTATTGTTATTGCCATGAGATTGTTTCTTCAATTATTCTATAAGGGGCTAACTTAAGACAGGCACCATGTCTGCACCTGTAGCATCCAGCTTTATGCCTAGAACTTAACATGCTGATGTGTACATTTATTGATGAAAGCTTTTAACCTGGACTGGGATGGATTCTACTTCCGGATTTACCCCTATCTCATGTTATAATCTTAAGCAAGAGATTTGATATACTTGGTTCTCAGTGTCTTTACTTGCAAAAGAGGGATGATCATTGGGATGGTCAGCTTCAAAGTTCAATTCTGCTTCATTCAATTCGGAACCTTAATTATGAAATCTTCCATAATGATACTATTCAGTTTTCATCCTAAAAGGGGGATCTGCATTGTTCTCACCATTATTCAACACTGTTTTTCATAGAAAAGCGATTTTTTTTAAGGCAAATGATCTGTATTTACCTTTCTCATGCCCATCACAATGCTGAACAGATAGGTTCTTCAAATCCTAGGACTAATGCAAGAGATGAATCGCCACCTAGTGGACACGTCCCTAGCCTGAGCCCTTCCCACTGGAACAAGAGGAAGCTTTGTTCTCTGATGATGGATCCCACCAATAGTTTCTCCTTCCTCCACCTGACACACATCTCAACCCTGTAACTACTTTTGCTTTCTGGAAAAATAAAGAAAAATAACAGAAGCATTCATCTTGATAAGAAAAGATGTATTTGTTTTGATGATATCCGATTTAATTTTTTTACCCATTTGTGTTTCACATTTACCATGGTAGGCATTTTCGGGGAAATGATAAGGTCCAGCAAACTCAGACAGGATCTTTTTAGTCTCTTATCAATTCGGTTCAAAAACAGTCCTTGAGCATTCAAAGACGCCTTGGCTAGACACACAGAAAATGGATGCTAGAGTTCACACATCTCCCAAGCAGAACAGACTATAGACAGCCCAACCTTCCATCCAGTTCCTCACCAAAGGCTCAGAGTTTTACAGTTTTTTTTAAATTTGTTTGTTTAAAGGAAAATCATTTAGAAGCTACTTTAGGACTTTGGTTTAGTAGTTATTTCCATGTAAAGTGGAATCTTCGCCTGGATAATATTTTCCCTGAGCTTGAGGAAATCTAAGTGACCTCTACTTAGAATGAACAAAAGGATACGATTCCACTAGATTTTTTTTCTCCACCTAGGAAAAAAATAGCCATGAGTGCTGTCAGCGGAGGTTCAAAGAAGCTTCAGAGAAGGTGGTCTTGGTTAATTCACGAAATATCAAGAGAATTGCTGCAAATCTTTAACACAGCTTCTGAGGCCTCTAAGATACTTATTATTTTAGCAACAGAAATGTATTCATTTAACCAGCACTAATGATTCCTTCCTGCAGCTTCAGATTGGCCAGCTATGCATACTGTAATTGCAGCATGAGACTACATTTCCCCAGCCTTGTCCACAAACACATTTCCCCCCTTTTCATTAGTTTTTCTCTTGCTTCTAAGTGCCTCCAGCCAACTCATGACATTCTGATAATTTAATTCCTCTTTCTGACAACCAACAACCCAGTGCAAAATTTCTTTTGCTTCTCCACAGACTTTTGTTTAATTTCTCTCTCTGACATTTCTTACTCTGTCTCAAAAAGACTTTGGAAGTTCTTTGAACCTAAAAATAACTTTTCTATTGATCCTAATAGCTTTTCCAACTAAAGTTCTCCCCCACCCTTTTTCCTTACTCCCTTCCTTCCTTCCTTTCAAGATAATCATTTGAAACTGTTCTAACCAAGGTATTAATACAATCTCCCTGAGTTCTACAGACATATTCCCAGTGGCAATCCTGTAGAGCCTCAGTCTTAACTAAATCATTCGTAGGATTTTGTCAAGATTTCTAAGTCATATTCTCATACCTCACTCTTGAACAGACTTTTCAGACTTGCTCTTTTCACCTGCACTTTCTGGATGCAGGTATATAGGTCGATCCAAACAGCCAAGTAGAAAGGACTGGTTGGGAGTGGAGGGAGCAATGAAGAAATTATAAGCTTGGAGCCAGCCTTGGTCATGCTTTCACCCCCAGGCCCCCAAAGGAAAATATACCATCATACAAAAACTACTCTTGCTCTTTTGTTCCATTCATACCCTAAGCAAAATCTCTACAGAGATCAGGGACAGACTCATTTCAGAATGGATGTACTAATCAATAAGCATTCAATAAATATCTATCAGTATACATAGGCTATCTTAGATGAGTAGAAAAGAGAAATAAATATAAGTCACAGTTCTTGGATTCTCTGAGTTTACAATATTATTTGAATGTCAAAACTAATATTTAAAGATTCATGGAAAACAGATAAGCATCTATGTGATAAATCATATCTAGTTTTTTCCTATAGAAATCATGGCAGAATTAAGGCTTGTGTTGTTGACCAAACACTTGATACTAAGCCCTTCATGGAATTCACCATGAGTGCCACGGTAAGTATAAATAGTATACCTGTACGGTATAAATGTTTCTATGAAGTGTATCAGAACCTCAAGCAGTGAAACATGGTCTATTCTGTCAGGTAGTGAACTGGCAAAAAAAAAAAAAAGAAAAGAAAAATATATATTTACATCTTAAGCCCTAGAATCTGGGAATGTGACTTTATTTAGAAAAAAAGGATCTTTGCATATGTAATTAATTTACGGATCTTAAAGTGAGATTACCCTGGATTACCATGATCGTCCTTAAATACTATGACAAGTATCCTTGTAAGAGATAGAAGAGAAGACACAGAGCCAGAAGAAAAGATTATGTGAACAGAAGCAGATATTCAGATCTTACAGTCACAAATCAAGAGAGCCCTGATACCACCAGAAACTAGAAAAGGCAAGGAAGGTCCATCCCTTGAGCCTTCAGAGATAGAGCTGCCCTACTCGATTGCAGACTTGTAGTTTATAATTCTGAGAAAATAAACTCCTATTGTTTTAAGCCACTAAGTTGGTGGTAATTTGTCTTGAAAGCCCAAGATATTAATACACATGGTAACCAATTACATAAAATCTTCTGATGATCTTACTTTCAGTTCAGTTCAGTTCAGTTCATTTCAGTCGCTCAGTCGTGTCTGACTCTTTGCGACCCCATGAATCGCAGCACGCCAGGCCTCCCTGTCCATCACCAACTCCTGGAGTTCACTCAGACTCACATCCATTGAGTCAGTGATGCCATCCAGCCATCTCATCCTCTGTTGTCCCCTTCTCCTCCTGCCCCCAATCCCTCCCAGCATCAGGGTCTTTTCCAGTGAGTCAACTCTTCACACAAGGTGGACAAAGTACTGGAGCTTCAGCTTTAGCATCATTCCTTCCAAAGAAATCCCAGGGCTGATCTCCTTCAGAATGGACTGGTTGGATCTCTTTGCAGTCCAAGGGACTCTCAAGAGTCTTCTCCAACACCACAGTTCAGAAGCATCAATTCTTTGGTGCTCAGCCTTCTTCACAGTCCAACTCTCACATCCATAAATGACCACATGAAAAACCATAGCCTTGACTAGACGGACACTTACCATAATTTCTGCTTGACCTTTACAGTAATAAATCAGAAGTTAAAGGTATAGTCATATAGGATTCATGATTAGATTTTCTCTGGGAAGTGTGACAGAATCTTTGAAGAGATGTCTGGGGATGATAAAAAGAGTTACAGAAACTTATCCATGTGTATCTGCTTTGCTCTCACCTTTTTTTTTTTTTAAGTTCTGGGTAACACCCAAAGGAATTAGAGGGTAAGCTTTGGCTAATCTGTTACCCTCAAACCCAAGCATGTCTGGCTTCTTGAGGCAAATCTAATTTATAGAAAAAGTGGATTGTTTTCCTTATATGTAACACAGTTGAGAAAACCACATCACAAATCTTTAAGATATGCAAACCAATCCTTTGATCTACCACAGTATTACTTCATCATTTTGGAATCCTTAAAGCTATGCTTGGATTTGATGACCAAATCATTGTTGAAATTTGACACTGAATGTGTATAATTAAAAGCATTTGTATCCTAATCAATAAGGCTGAGTTTTATCAGATATTGTTTATAATCAATCATTGGTCATCTTAAGGGACATCTAAGATCTAATTCTGAAGTAATGGGATTGATTCCTTAACAAAAGCCAGGCATAGTAGGCACTCAGTAAATAAATATTTGTTCAATGAATGAATTTATTCAGCTAAAAAAAGAGTTTGACATCAGTTTGCCCTCTGATCAGGATGTGCATAATTAAAATAAACCCATTAAATATGAGGATACCTGTGGAAAATCAGAGACAAACCCCATCTTATTTCTTTATGTAGATGAAACAGCCATAAATCCCTGAAGAGGCTGGAAGCACGATGCTGCCTGGAGTGAGATAAGAAAGCGGGCTGGGACCGGGATAGCTGGAGGGCTCACACTCTGTCTTGAGGGAGCCGCCACTACTCAGTTACAGCCAAATGTCGCCCTGCAGAAATTTAAACCTATTTGGCCATTCGTCTTGTATTTTCAAGAGAAGCCAGAAATATAGATGAGAACACTTGCCATTTTAAAAGTTGGCAACGAATTCACTTTTTTAAAAAATGCTCTGTGGTGGCCAAACAAAACACATCTGCTGGCCAGATAGAGCTAGAGTCCTCCAGTCTCGGTCTCTCTGCTTCTCAGCATCTTTCCCGTCCTCTGCCTCCTTCAGATTTCTCTGTTTCCTTTTTCTTCCTCTCTCTTTCCGCAGCCTTTTAATCCACTGATTGTCTAGAAATTGGTACCTGGGATAAAAGTCGTACGGGGCAAAAAAGACCAGGGAACTGGATGGGTTCTCTACGTCACAACAAGGCTTACCTTGTGTTAAGTCAGAAAACAGATCAGGAAGTGAGTAAATGGGCTTTGGATGTAATAAATGCTGGGGTTTGGTCCATAGTCTAATAAATATTTAATCACTGGAAAATTGTTGCTTTGGTTGTTAGTTTCTTCATCAGTAAAGTGGGGATTGTTGTTGTTTAGTCACTAAGTTTTGTCTAACTCTTTGCAAACCCATGGACACGTCTGTTCATGGGATTTCCCAGGCAAGCATACGGGAATGGGTTCCATTTTCTCCAAAAATTGCACTCATATCAACTGTACCGTTATTGTGAAACCAAATGAGACAATATGTTTGTCTGTTTTAATGCTTCTAGGGCTTCCCAGGTGGTGACAGTGGTAAAGAACCTGCCTGCCCATACAGGAGACATAAGAGACACAGCTTCGATCCCTGGGTCGAGAAGATCCCCTGGAGAAGGGCATGGCAACCCACTCCAGTATTCTTGCCTAGAGAATCCCATGGACAGAGGAGCCTGGGGGGCTACAGTCTATAGGGTCAGAAAGAGTCAGACACGACTGAAGCGATTTAGTAGACATGCAGGGAGGAGCTTGCTTTTATTTATTTACGACTGTGTTGAGTCTCCATTACTGCATATGGGCTTTCTCTAGTTGCATCAAGTGGGGGCTGCTCTTCCTTGCAGTGCGTGGGCTTCCCATCGTGGTGGCTTCTCTGGTTGTGGAGCACAGGCTCTAGAGCATGGGATCAGTAGTTGTGGCACGTGGGCTTAGTTGCCCTGTGGCATGTGGACTGCTCCTGGAGCGGGGATCAAACCCCTGTCCCCTGAATTGGCAGGCAGACTCTGACCACCAGGGAAGTCCAAGATAATAGCTTTAAATGAACCTCATCAGTGTAAAGGGCCATACAGTTATTAACCGTACAATAGTTACTAATAATGAGGGACGTATTTGTGTGCTGCATGTTTGGTATCATATGATAGTTATATTCAAAGAGCACCAGAAATGAGAGTAGCCAGAAGTCAGACAGTCATAAATCAAACCTGTAAGAATTCTTGTAGTGAATTCTACAAGACTGTACATAATTCAGTGCTAAATTATGTGGTAGAGACTAAAAGTGCTATAAAATTTCAAAGAAGATTGATGGCAACTATAGTAATAAGAGAAAGAGTCTTGGAGGGAGACTTACACTAGACTTCAAAGGCTGCAAAAGGTACTCATAATATTACTGGGTTGTTTCAGATATCAAAACAAATTTCACTTTAGAATCACACTTTTATGAATACATCCTGTGTAGAACACCAAACATTTAGTTGTTGGTTTCCCAGACCTCATTCATTCATCCATCCATCCATCCATTCATTTATTCAGCTGATACTTATTGACATTCGTATGTGCCAGGTACTTTGATAGGTGCTAGGAAGACAGGAAACGGCAATTTACTCCAGTCCTCTTGCCTGGAAAACTCCACGGACAGAAGAGCCTGGTGAGCGAGGTCCATGGGGCTGCACCGAGTAGGACATACTGAACGACTGAGTACACACACACACAGGCACACACGGTCTATGCCCTCAGAGAGCTTACCATCAAGAAATTAAGTTTGGGGGCTTCCCTATTGATCCAGTGGTTGAGAAACCACCTGCCAATGCAGGCAACACAGATTTGATTCTTGCTGCAGGAAGATCCCACATGCCGCGGGGCAACTAAGCCCTTGTACCTCAACTACTGCCCGCCACCCCCCAGGCCGTAGAGCCCATGCTCTGCAACAGAAGAAGCCACCACAATGAGAAGCCCACACACCACGAGAAAGCGTAGCCCCCACTCACTGCAACTGGAGACAGCCCTTTTGCAGCAGCGAAGACAGTGCAGCCAAAAATAAATGAATACATGTCTTTAAAGAGAAAATTTAAGTTTGGAAAATACTAGGCTAATCAAGATAAAAACTTTCTGAGTGAGGTTACTGTTTGTATGTAGAGAAGGAAATGGCAACCCACTCCAGTACTCTTGCCTGGAAAATCCCATGGACGGAGGAACCTGGTGGGCTGCAGTCCATGGGGTCGCAGAGTCGGACATGACTGAGCGACTTCACTTTCACTTTTCACTTTCACTGTTTGTATGTGTATGTGTATATATGTATGTTTACAACGGAAGGATTTTAAGATTTTTAGTATCCTTAAGTCTGAAAATATATAGAAAATGGTATATTAAGAGTTATTTTCCAGATCAGCAATTGGACCCAATATTTAGACGCCTGAAACATTGTCTAGAGGTTGAAGAAAAATATGGTGCATATTATTTGAAAACATAATATTAGACTCTTCGAACATAAATTGGTCTTCTGTTTCCTATGTATATAATAATAGCCAACTTGTAGATTACAGAAATATTTGAAGGTATCTGGGAACTCACCTAGTTTCACTGATTAATAGGCCTTGTACAGATGTATGAACACTGTGATCAACAAAATATGAAATCATCTAATATTGTTCAGTCACGTTGTTATTACATACTTTACCAAATTTTAGGATGTCTGTCATAGAGTTGTGCTGTTTTCTCGTTGTATTTTAGAAGAGGATTCTCTGACATGCGTCACCAGCAGTCTTATGGACACATTATAATACTTACAGTGGAAAATGTGCACACCTTTGCTACCTGAAACTGCAGTGTTCATCCCGTCTTTGGTTTCAGCAGACCCCAACCTGAGCTATGTAAATAGCAAACAGCAGAGGACTTGATTACTAAATCACTACATATCCAGACAGAAACTTAGAGTGTTTCTCAAAATGTTGTGCGAAATTGGTTTTTCATGAAAAATAGGTTCTTTTCAAATTACTTTATTTAATATTGCTATATTAATATTTGTTATAGTGATGATATAGTATCTAAATAATTTTACTCGATGTAAGCTGAGTAAAACATACTACAGGAATGTTTAGAGTCTTTAAGATCCCAAAGCACATTATGGATTTTCAAAACAAAGCTTAATATTTAATATTTATGGGATCAGGGAATTCTTTTTCTAAGACATAGGTAATGGAATTAGTACTCTAGGAAAATAGTCTGAGTTCTCTGCTTTCTAGCATATAACCTTTTCTTTTAACTCTATATCCCTCAGTTATTTCAACATTTTTTTAATTATAATACTTTTGAAGATAAAAACAAACCATAAAATATTATATAGGGTGTAGTATTTTTATTAATGCACTTAAAATATATGAGATATATTTTAAAAACATGTATTCCCTGGCTCAGGTGGTAAAAGCATCTGCCTACAATGCAGGAGACCTGGGTTCGATCCCTGGGCTGGGAAGATCCCCTGGAGAAGGAAATGACAACCCACTCCAGTACTCTTGCCTGGAAAATCCCATGGACTGAGAAGCCTGGTAGGCTACAGTCCGTGGGGTCACAAAGAGTCGGACACGACTGAATGACTTCACTTTCACTTTTCATAATACATATACATGAAAATATGTAAATAAAAATGTCTAGAAAGCTATACATCAAATAATTTGCAGTGCTTATCTCTGAAGGCTGGCATGACTAGTAATACTTTTCTTTATTATGTTATTTCCCTGAAAGATGTATGTATTGAGATAATAATTTATTATTTATGTTTTTAAAATGGTTGTTTCAAGAATGTAGCATATAAAGATTAGAAAGGTGAGATGTATGGGCTTAAACTTGGGATTTAGAGCAGAACATTAGGAGACCCATAAGAACAAAATAGGGGGCGTTAGGAAAGGAGATATCGTAAGAGGAAGATGTCAGAGGGGAAAGCTCTATCTCTTGTAAAAAAATGAATGACTGATTCACATTGGAACAGTGGTTCAGTTGTATCCATTTGTGAGCTGGATCTGGCTTGTACCCTCAGCACAGGGCCAACTGTATGCACCTCTTTCAAGGAACTCATTCAGTGATACCACACTGATGACTCAAAATTGACCACGATAAAAGTACTTAAGCCATGAAAACTGGGTAACACTATAAATCAGGGGTCCTGCACCTCCAATCCGGAGAGCCAATGTTAAACACTTACCATCACAGTACTGGTTATATCCAAGCTGTTCACACACGTAAAGTATGCTTTTCTTACTGCTACTCAGCACACATTTATCTCTAAGAGAAAACCACCTCTGCTTACACTACTTAAAATCTTGAAAGGAAATGATTAGGTTAATTTGGTCAATTTCAAGTTGATAAAGCAGTCTTAGGGAAAAAACTTTGAGGAGTTCTATCTACTAAATGAAGAGATATTTTTCTTCCTCCACCTGGACTCCATCCAGCCATTCAGCCAGCCAGCCAGAATTATAATCCTCAGAAGTAGAAAAGGAAGGAGGCACTCAACATACAAACTGATCATCTCAGATTATTTCAACCTGGAATATCTAAGGAGCTGATAGAGTGTTTTCTCTTACTTGGCTCTGTGAATTGACTTTTCGATTCCAGTTATTTCTATGGCCAGAGATACTTATTTTATTTCTATATTTGGTGTTAATATTGGTATTTAACCTAATAACAATCCTAAATAAAAATTATGGAAGCAATTCTATTTATAATAGCATCAAAAAGAATAAAACACTGAAGAATTAATTTAACCAAGGAGGTGAAGAGCTCATACAATGAAATCCACCAAACATTGCTAAAATAAACTAAAGAAAGAGAATCCATAGGTCGGAAAACTTAATATTGTTAAAATGTCTATGCTACTCCATGAAATCTACAGATTTAATGCAATCCCCATCAGAATCCCAATGCCTTTTGTTTTTTTTTTTGCAAAAATAGAAAAACCCATCCTAAAATTCAAATGGAATCTCAAGGGACTCCAAGTAGCCAAAAATTCTTGAAAAGGAAGAACAAAGCTGGAGGAATCATACTTCCTATTTTCAAAACTTATTACAAAGCTACAGGAATCAAAATAGTATGATATTGGCATAAAGACAGACATTCACTTATGTGAAATGCACTCATATCAAATTCATAGAGACAGAAAGTAAAATGGTGATTGCCAGGGGCTGAAGGCAGGTGGGAGGGGGATGGTGAGCAGAAGAATCTGAAGTTATTGTTTAATGGGTATAGAATTTCAGTTTTGCAAGATTAAAAGAGCTTTGGAGAGGGATGATGGTGACGGTTGCACAGTCATGTGAATGTACTTAATCACTGAATGATACACAGGAATGGTTATTTAAAATAGTAAATTTTATGTTATGTGTATTTTGCCACAATACAAATATTGGGGGGACATAGTAAATTGATTTTTCAATAATTATGGTAAAATATTGACTATAGTTTTTAAAGATTTCCATCTACATCACTTAAGCTTTCTCTTCTGTCTCACTCATCATTCTTTACTATTGTTTTTGTTTGGCCTCACTTCAGGGCCTTTGGATGCAAAATGTTCATATTCAAAGCTCTTGAAATGTGGACACATTTATTTACAGGCCTTTTACACAGTGAGGGCATTTCACTTGCCCAGTTCCATCCTCTGTCTGAACCTGCACTGGAGGGATTTATTACCAATGAACGCCTTATAGTCCGGGCCTCTTTGCCTTGGGACACTCACCACCTGTGAGAGGCTCCCCCAGAGATTGCTCAACATTCTGGGAACCATTTCACTTCCCCCTCCAGGGGCTGCCACTTTCCACCCCCACTACCTCAGATGTGTGCCTGTCGGGGGTTTCACCCAAAGGCTAGGATCATTTTCACCTCTGCACTGGCTTTCATTTGAAACAATACAAAAGATGGAAGAATACCATGAGGGGAATGGATATCTAAAATGCGCACTGATTAGAGTCCGCCCATCCACAAGTTCCTGAACTCTCTCTCTGTGACTTCCCGGAAGATGATCGCCGGTGGCTCAGATCAGAGCGTCTCAGGGCTGACCTTCCTTCAGAGTTGTTGGAGAGTGGCATTTACCTTGCAGTGAATGCCCAAAGCTACGAAATGTGCTCTTCACAGACGAATCGTCCTGCTGACACCAGAAAAGATACAAAGCATGATGTGATATCTGTTAATCAGCCACCAGAGTGCCTGGAGCAAGCAGGTTCTTTACAAACCCTTTTTAATGAGAGTTGCTTGATAAACTGCCTTAGAAGTAAAGTAAAATAAATGATGACAAGTCCTTAGAGGTCGCTCTTGCAGTTCAGCTGATGTATAACTGAGTTTCTAAGCTACTCATCTTCATTTATTAAGTTCTTACAATTGACTGCGTGCAGTGCTTTTTCATGTTGCAACTCTGGACCCAGCAATATGACTGTCATTCACATTTCAATAAAGCTGTTGGAGGAGCCAGGAGGAGAAGGGGGAGGGGAGGTTGCCACAAAGTAGGGATATTTTTTTTTTTCTCAGCTTTTAAAAATAAAAATAGATTGTTAGACACTAGCCTGATAACTGGTTATTGGTTCCATTTTCTGGGCCTTGGGTAAAGTCCTCTGTGTACGTTATAACCTTCAATATCCATGAGAACCCTGTAAGGTAAATAGAATTATAATCCCTATTTTACAGATGAGTACACTGAAGACTTCTCTTTCGGGGAGAGGGTATAATTAAGTTACTTTCCCAAGTTTATTTAGCTAGTGAAGTGGTGAAGTCACCTTTCAAACTCAGGCAGCCTATTGCTATTTCAACCTTTATAAAGCCCATGGGTGATTTTTCAATAACAACAAAATAGGTACACTAAAGAGTTTACTTCATTTTGAAAACTGAGAAGGAAACAAAAGAATCTTTAAATAGAAATCAAATGTGTTCTTTCCCATCATTTATTTTTTCACTAAATAATTTTTCAGGATATCTAACTGTCAATCACTGCTCCAGAAATCTGGAATATCAGTATAAAAAAAGTAAAACCAACCAACCAAACAAAAAAACCCCATAATCCTTGCTTTATAGTCTATGTAACTCATGAGTTGTAGCCTTCTGGAATAAATGTAATAATGGAAGTGCATATAATTTATAGTAGCTACCTCTTCTGAGAAGAAACAGGAGGTGAGGTGGAGGTGAGCACTGGGACCACTTCAGAAAACCTTCATGGAACACTAAAGGCTTAATCCGGTCTTGACATTTTAGTCAAAGTTTTCCAGATAAAGCAAGGTAGGAAGCAGAGAAAGAAGTTTGCAGGCTATAGAAACAATATGAAGAAGGCAGGATGTTATGATGGAGTAGATATTTTCAAAGGTAGAAGTTACAAAGAAATTAAATTTTAAGTCAATTTGTTATAAGAAAATCACATGTATTAGAGTTGAAAATTGGTAGCTTAGAGGTTAAAGCGTCTGCCTGCAATGCAGGAGACCTGGGTTCTATCCCCGGGTCAGGAAGGTCCCCCGGAGAAGGAAATGGCAACCCACTCCGTATTCTTGCCTGGAGAATCCCATAGATGGAGGAGCCTGGTGGGCTACAGTCCACAGGGTCGCAAAGAGTCGGACACGGCTGAGCAACTTCACATTCACGTTCACAGAGTATCCATTAAGCTGTAGTAATTTACAGAAATAAAGATAAAAGCCCATTGCACTTTGTGGCCAGAAGTTTTTTAAAAAGTAAAACTTGAGGAGTTTAGCTATGCTAGACGCTGAAGGTCACAATGTGTGACCTGGGACTGTTCAGTGCATGGTATCTCCAAGTGATACATGAAGAAAAGGAAAATAATTTGGGTCGGACTAAACTTTTCCCAGTAAACTGAATTTTACATGGCCACAGAACCACCTCAAAGTTATTTTAATAAATGAACTAATGTTTATTAAACCTGCTTTACAAGCTTGATACTTTTATGAAAATGTCATCAGCTACTTTTTGAAATCCCACTTTCTTTTTAGGTAAATGGAGCACTTGAAATGCCAAAACTTTTAATGTTCATTTTTCACCTTATAGAGTCTTATTTTTATGAAATTGCTGGCCTACTGTTGTTGGAAAATTTTAAGTCTAACATTTTTAGTACCATAGAAGCAGACATTTCTTATTTGTCTTCTTAAATAATTTCTGGTTTTATTTTTAGAGGTTATTAATATTAACTTAATTTGTAAACGATGCATTAACTTTAAAGAAACCTCCAAAGACAGTTTTTTTTTTTGGTTGTTTTTTTTAAAGGCCAGAATTTCCTGAAGATTTTGAAGCTTCAGTTCATGTTTATTATGACTACCTCGGGCACTGATAGGAGTCTGGAACATGAGTAAGTTATTACAAGAAGTCCTATTGAGCTTATTTCAAGAACATTTCTATCTGTGAGGGCTTATACCCAAGGCTGATGCTATCATATCGTGTTACTTTGAAGCATGGTAGAGAAAAAAAAGAGGTAAAAAGAAGCATTTAATTGACTAAAAGCAAAGGAACAAAACACCGATTGATTTATCTGTGTTCTTGCGTAAAACTGCATGAGGTAGAAGACAAATTATCAAAATCAAAATAATAAATCCCCAGAAGAGAGTCTATCATTATGTGCGGGATGGTAGGGATTTACAGAGCACTTAACTAACTCTGGGGCCTGAAATGTGATAAGTAGTGTGCTACACACTTCCCCCCCTTTTTTCTTTTCTTTTCTCTTTAGAGGGAGGGAATACGGCCGTCAATGTTCTCCTTCAGCTTCAGTTTAGAAAAGAAGGGGAAAAAAGTGGCCCCCATCGATACAGTGAAAACTTCCTAGGAAAGTTAAAGAATACTTATTCTTTGGCAATTTAATAGCAGCCTCTCTTCCTAGATTGTTTTACTTTGAACCAGATGATATATATCTCAGGTCTGAGAATAAAAACGTGTCACAATAAAGTCACATCATCGTGCTCTTATAAGACACACTTGAGCTTGCTTGACTTCTATAAAGCTCCCTCAGACCCTCTGCCCTCAGTTTCTTTCTCTGTTTCCTCCAAAAACAGTATAGAGACATATATGGTATGTTGTACATGGAAGTAGCCGGGGGACCAGCCATATCTTGACTGCTTGAGGTAGTATCTTTTCTCTCTGAACTTCAGTTTTCCCTTCTGTGAAGTTAGAAAAACCATTCACTTTTCAAGGTTATTTTGAAGATACACTTGGCTTGTATTAAATACTCAACAGTTGGTGGCCACTGTTACTATTACTTTTATTGCTATGATTATTTTTATTACTGTCATAATCATGTTTGGAAAATAAATGAAAGAAATTTGGAGCTCATCTGAGATTGTAGCATCTCTTGTATCTTTTAGACAAACACTATCCTAGAAACAAAATATTTTGGTTTCCATAACAGCAAGAGAGTACAATGATTAGGAAAATAGAAGAAATCAATGCTAGCCTTGTATATTTACTTAAACCAAGAAGAACACCCTTTTTCAAATCTGATGGTCATTGTCCCATTCAGCTTAAAACTACTGCTGGCTGCAAACTTTTTGAATATAATTTTACCCAGCATTTTAGGTTAAAATTGTTCAAAGATCATTATTTCAAAATGGCTAATAGTACCTGCTCCATGAAAGCTACGAGCAGCCACGTGAAACCAGAACCCCCAGGGACCTTCACCTCACAAGATCCCACCATCTCAGCCATACAAACACAAAGATAATTTTCAAGCAATATGCAATACTAACTACAACAAAGAGCCAACTCAGTGGAAAAGACCCTGATGCTGGGAAAGATTGAGGGCAGGAGGAAAAGGGGACAATAGAGAATGAGATGGTTGGATGGCATCATTGACTCAATAGATATGAAAGTGAAAGTTGCTCAGTCGTGTCTGACTCTTTGTGACCCCATGGACTGTAGCCTCCCAGGCTCCTCTGTCCATGGAATTCTCCAGGCCAGAATACTGGAGTGGGTAGCTGGTCCCTTCTCCAGGGAATCTTACCAATCCAGGGATCGAACCCAGGTCTCCTGGATTGCAGGTGGATTCTTTACCATCTGAGCCACCAAGAATACTGGAGTGGGTAGCCTATCCCTTCTCCAGCAGATCTTCCCAATTCAGGAATTGAACCAGGGTCTTCTGCACATGAATTTGAGCAAACTTCAGGAGATAGTGAAGGACAGGGAAGCTTGGCATGCTGCAGTCCATGAGGTTACAAAGACTTGAATGCTGCTTAGCGACTGAACAACAGCCACTTATGATATGGTGAATATAGTAGCATTTTGCTTATAGTCACATGGCACTAGTTAGGGTAGGAAAATTCTGAATCAATAAAGAATGCTTCCTTTTAGGACTCTTTAGTTTCTTATGACTGGTTCCAAATAGGAAAAGGAGTACGTCAAGGCTGTATATTGTCACCCTGCTTATTTAACTTCTATGCAGAATACATCATGAAAAACGCTGGGCAGGAAGAAGCACAAGTGGGAATCAAGATTGCCGGGAGAAATGTCAAAAACCTCAGCTATGCAGATGACACCACCCTTATGGTGGAAAGTAAAAAGGAACTAAAAAGCCTCTTGATGAAAGTGAAAGAGGAGAATGAAAAAGTTGGCTTAAAGCTCAACATTCAGAAAACGAAGATCATGGCATCTGGTCCCATCACTTCTTGGGAAATAGATGGGGAAACAGTAGAAACAGTGTCAGACTTAATTTCTGGGGGCTCCAAAATCACTGCAGATGGTGATTGCAGCCATGAAATTAAAAGACGCTTACTCCTTGGAAGGAAAGTTATGACCAACCTAGATAGCATATTCAAAAGCAGAGACATTACTTTGCCAACAAAGGTCCGTCTAGTCAAGGCTATGGTTTTTCCAGTGGTCATGTATGGATGTGAGAGTTGGACTGTGAAGAAGGCTGAGTGCCAAAGAATTGATGCTTTTGAACAGTGGTGTTGGAGAAGACTCTTGAGAGTCCCTTGGACTGCAAGGAGATCAAACCAGTCCATTCTGAAGGAGATCAGTCCTGGGTGTTCTTTGGAAGGAATGATGCTAAAGCTGAAACTCCAGTAGTTTGGCCACCTCATGCGAAGAGTTGACTCACTGGAAAAGACCCTGATGCTAGGAGGGATTGAGGGCAGGAGGAGAAGGGGACAACAGAGGATGAGATGGCTGGATGGCATCACCGACTTGATGGACGTCAGTTTGAGTGAACTCCAGGGGTTGGTGATGGACAGGGAGGCCTGGCGTGCTGCGATTCATAGGGTCTCAAAGAGTCGGACACGACTGAGTGACTGAACTGAACTGAATTTCCTATGGAACGTACTTGCACAAGAGGGGAAAAAATGTGACTTTTTAAGGAAGGGGGAACTTGTGAATTAAACTATGAATTTTAGGGTGTTTTTGGAAAAGTATCTCAGGTCTGTGGAGACAAAATTCAGTTTTGTACTTGCTACTATTATGCACATGTATTTTGGAACAACAGGCAGATAATTGCAAAGCACTATTACAATTCACACACAAAAAATATTTGACACTTTTTCTTACAGCTGCAGAGTTAGTTTGATATATCCCACAGATAAAACTGATATTTTATACTTGTTTTCTTATTACAGATTATTTCAGTCATCACCTAACTACATCTCCCAATTAAAGCACAATTTTAAGTACCAAAAATCAAACTGGGCCCTTCCAATAAATGAAACCCCAAGTATCACATGTTTACATGAACTGAATTTGAATCCAATATCTAATCTTTCTTCCATAAAAAGCCTGTAGTCACTTATGTCAAAATTGGACCTCCCAAATGGAGTTCCTATGTACCTATTTCCATCCTCAAACCACTCATTTGGTTCACAAATCACATAATTATGACTACAAAGGGATCTTGGGAAGTGCAATCACTTCACTGGCACATGTAAGTAAAATATGGATGCTCAATTTCCATCTTAATGCATGCAAATGATAGACCCACACGTCCAGGCATCCTAACTGCCCCTGTGCACAGCCTGTCACGTGAGCTATCAAATTTAAGGAGAGAATCCTGTTCCTTGGAACATGTTGAACGACATTCAGCAGAATTGTCTCCAATTCTAATTTTGTTCAAATGTCTTACTTTAATTTCTGAGTACATAAATATTGGATTCTAGCCCTTAAAGTATTTTTATCTTTTGCTTAAGAAAGTTGATGTGTTACAGTTATTTTATTTTATAAAGAAACTGGCGTATTGTCCTCTGTATAGTCTATAATGCTTGTAGCGCTTTGGATCTAGGATTCGCTAAAAGTGTGACCTAACCTCCTTGAGCTTTGCCGTCCTGATTGAAGAAATGGGACTGTATTCACGGATGCCTTGTACTACACAGAGGCTGTACACTGTGCAGTGTGAAAGACCATTGCACACCTGGACACCACAGCTCAACTCTCTGTGTTAGGATACAGGCTGAATCTTTTAACAGAGGCTCAGAGTTAACAAGCTATGAGTTGATTTCTGTCTCATGGGTCAATCTGATTAACTGAATGTAAGCAGATCACCACTGGCATGGCAGAGTCACAGGTCCCAAGTTCCCTCTCCCTTGCTTCTCTGCCATTCCTAGGCTGTTGTCCTTATACGCGTGATCCAAGAAGGCTAACAACCACATCTGCATTTCAGGCAGCAGGATAAAGCAAGGATGGAAGAGGGGCCATGTTGCCATCCTTAAAGGACATATCCTAGAGTTTGTTTATATAATTTCCCCTCCTGTCACATTGGCCAGAATTTGGTCATGTGGTCCTGTGATTGCAAGAGAATCTGGGAACTGTTGTCATTTTCCCGGAGTGATGATCCAAGAAAGGAAGGAAAGAGTGACCTATTGGACAGAAAATTAGTTGGGGGAAGTGCGCTGACTAGATTTCCTTATTTTCTATATTCTTAATGCTCTGGCATTTGAGGCCTTGATCCTGGAGAGAGTTCTCCCCCTGCAGCTAGCTAATTCCTAGAAATGAGCTTGCCTTCTATTCAGAAACCAACCTACCCACAGCCCATGCTTCCATTTCCTTTATCAAACACCCACACACCAAGCTAAAACCTACCTAAATCTTCCTGGATCCAGAGACCTGACAACTAGGGAATACTATTCAACTATCCTAACCCACATTACTCAGTGACCCTACTCGGTCTTTCCCATACCTTCCCATAAAATAGTAACAATAAAAACTCCTGGTCACATTCTGCTTTTGTTCCTCTTCTGACTTAGACCCTGTCTGGTCCTTCCCCAGGTGGCCATGCCATATGTGGGGCATGCCGCATGTCTAGGGATCTGTGAGTACAAACTTCTCCCTTTATGACAACCATTCCCATATCTGCTGTCTTACCATCTCTGACTAAAACAAATTGTGGGTACACTTTTAGCATAGTGAGCAACTAGGAATCTCTCTCAGGGAGCCTGTTACTGTCTTCCACATATACTACACAGGGATATTTTTGAGGATTAAGTGACTAGTGAATACTAACTTTGTAAATACTAACATTCTATACAAACATAAAGACAGTTATATAATTCAGTTCAGTCACTCAGTCGTGTCCGACACTTTGCAACCCCATGGGCTGCAGCACTCCAGGCTTCCCTGTCTATCACCAACTCCTGGAGCTTACTCAAACTCATGTGGGAAAATGACAGTTATATAATCCATGAGAAAAATATCTTTAATATGAAAATCTTTATTTTTAATATTATTTATTATGTCATGAAGCTGAATCTAACATCCTCCACCACTAACTTTTATTTGATTTAGCAAACACCGTAAAAAGAATGGCCAGATTTGAGAGGTGAAGGATGAATTCTTATCCCAATGGTTGATAATACAGGGGCAAGTAGAAACTAGATCCCAAGTTTTAGACACTCTCCAGAGAGTTGACTTGTCTTTATTTGGGTTGGTTGTGGGGATACGGATAGTGGGATTTTCTACAGTGAATTACTGAAATTTTACTTGATTTTTCTTTTACTACTTTTAATTTTTATCATGAGCACACTAATGAGAAATATAGAAAGATAGAATCTTTCAGGCAGTTGCCTTTAACTATTTACACTAAGAGTTAGGTTTTTTTGGTTCAAACTATTTCTCAACTGTTGGACATCAGATGCACATGTATTACACAGAAAAATCTCCCAGCAAAAGCTACAATACAAATATAACACAATTTATTTGTAGGACAAACTGGTTGTGTAAGTGACAAATTTAATACAAATGAGAATGACACAGTATACTTGTTTATATTGCACATTCCTGGATTTCACTCACAGAACTTCCTATTTAGTGAGTTTGAAGAGGGCTCAGGCAACTGAAATTTTATAAGCATCACAAGTAATTTTTTTAAATATACATTTACCATTTTTAGTAACATATTTTGTGATATAATTCATATATCATACAATTCACCCATTTAAAGTATACAATTAAATGCATTTTATTATAATCACAGTGTTATGTATCCATCAGCACTAACATAATCCAGAACATTTCCATTAACACAAAAAGAAACACCATCCCCATTAGCAGTCAAACCATTTCCCCAGCCCTAGGCAAAACACTGGTCTATATTCTCTCAATATACATGTGCATATTCTGGACATTTCATGTCAGTGGAATCATATATTATGTAGTCTTTTGTGTCTGGTTTGTTTCCCTTAGAGCAATGTTTCTGAGATTCATCCATGTTGCAACATGTGTTTATCAGTACATCAGTCCTTTTTTGCTGAATAATATTATTTTATATGGATATACCATATTTTATCCATTTAAAATAAAACTTATGGGTATGTTGGTTGCTTCCACTTTGGGCTATTGTGAATAATGCTTCTATGAACATTTGGATTTAAGATTTTATGTGGATATATATTTCATTTCTCTCATATATACACCTAGAAGTGAAATCACTAGGGCAAATGAGTAACTTTCTGTTAAACCTTTTGAGAAATGGCCAGACTGTTTCCCAAAGTGGCTGTGCAATCTCATATTCCCAACACCAGAGTCTGAGGTTCTGAATTCTGCACATCACACCAACACATGTTATCTGACATTTTGGTCCCAGCCACCTTAGTGCATGTAAAGTAATATCTCATTATGGTTTTGAATAATATCTTCCTGATAGTTAATCAGCATCTTTTCATGTATTTACTGGTTATTTGTATATCTTCTCTGGAGAAATACACATTTAGGCACTCTGCTCATTTTTTTAAAATTAGGTTATCTTTTTATTATTGAATTGTAAATTACTTTATATTCTTTATATATACTTCATATACTCCAGATACAAGTTCCTTATCACACAGATGATTTGCAAAAATTGTCTCCTATTTTGTGGATTGTCTTTTCAAATTTTTTAAGCGCAAAAGTTTTCAATTATCATGTAGCCCCGTGTTTCTATTTTTCTGCTATTACTTGTGATTCTGGTGTCAGAGCTACAAATTCCAAATGACTTTTTGTAGTGGCACAAGATATATCTTGAGAAACGCTGACCTAGTTGCAGACGGTCCTTGACTAGCTCATTCTTTTGGAGCCTGCTCTTGTGGATGTATTGAGAGCTATCGTCAAGGATAGCAGGGAAGATTAGCCTAATCACCCTCGTTACAAGATAGTCTTCCATTTAGTCATCCGTCTCGTAGCTATTAGAGACATTGTGAAAATTAGAAAGAGGAGCCAGCTGTGAGAAAATGGAATCTTTTATACACGTTTTGATGGTAGGTTTGTATCAGAGGTGGAAGATAGCTTGCCCCTTCTCCCTGTCCTGTGTAGCCCTGTGCTGGGTCAGTGGGTTAACTAGCAGACCTTGGGAGCTATTTCAAGTCCTGTTCATTCGCTTGGCTGGACACTTGTATAATTCACAGATTGCACAGCTGTCCATGGTAGCCTGGCCACTTTACTGGGGGCTTTATTTTGTTATTTCATCAAATTTAGTGTTAATATCTCTATTGTGTAGAGATCATTGTCCCTCTATGGCCAATGAGGAAACTTGGGTAGGTCAATTGGCTTCTTCAAGTTCATAAAAATTATACATAGGAGAATGGAAATTTGTGCCTTAATCTTGTAAATTCAGTTCTAACTGTTTTTCCATTATGCCACTTTCTTATATTCTATGTGTCATTCAAGTTTGAAGACCTTAAAGCTTATTAAATGTTTCTGTCTGAAACCAGATCAGAAACTCCCTGATGCGTTGGGAACCTATTTACCTTGCCTGAGTCTGCACTCAGATCACTACTTCCTCCCCATTGCTTCCCTATGTCAAACACCTGCCCTTTCCATGTGGGGGTTTGGCGGTGCTCCTCTTCCTGTACTGCTGAACCACAGGAAGATCTCTTCTACCTTCATGAAGCTGCCAGAAGGCTGTCAATCAGAAGAAATGCTGGAATTTGGTATGCGATTACCTGATCAGTGGACTGCATGGAAGTTTTTATTCAAATGAGACGTGAAGGTCTATGATACGAGGTTCACGACCACACACACAGGTGCACAAGGGCACAAGTAGAAAACCAATAGGCATGGCAGGGGCCTGGAGGAAAGACTTTTACAATTCCTTTCTTTGTAGGCAAATCTTTTTTTTTTTTTTTTTTTTTTACCCATGAGATACAGGTGGCTGCATCTTTGGACAACCCAGCAACTTGTTTTTCACCTCACCAGTCCCTGATGCTGGGAAAGATTGAGAGCGGGAAGAGAAAGGGACAACAGAGGATGAGATGGCTGGATGGCATCACCAACTCGATGGACATGAGTTTGGGTAGACTGCAGGAGTTGATGATGGACAGGGAGGCCTAGCATGCTGCGATTCATGGGGTCGCAAAGAGTCAGACACAACTGAGTGACTGAACTGAACTGAATACCTCTCACACTGCCTTCCATCTATATTATATTTCACTTGTGTGTGTGTGTGTGTGTGTGTGTGTGTGTCTATTTTCTTTCTTCTCCTCAATGGAGAAATGAAAAGGAGCCTATAAGAAAATAATTCACAGAAATTCAGGATGTCTATAAGAAGGGGAACTCAGCATAGAAAGTGGATTTGTTGCTCATCCTTGAACCTACCCAAGCAGGAGCAAAGGTATTTGGAGAGAGGCAGTTAGATGGACAGAGGGCATGGGTAGCCTCTGTTCCCACTATGTGGTCTGGCAAGAATCAGGGTTTAGGTATTTTGATGAGCTAAGTGAAATTGACCCTGAATATTCATTGGAATGACTGATTCTGAAGCTGAAGCTTCAATACTTTGGCCACCTGATGCAAAGAACTGACTCATTGGAAAAGGCCCTGATGCTGGGAAAGATTGAGGACAGAATAAGAAGAGAGTGACAGAGGATGGGATGCTTGGATGGCATCACTGACTCAAAGAATATACTTTTGAGCAAACTCAGGGCGACAGTGAAGGACAGGGAAGCCTGGCATGCTAGTTTATGGGGTCGCAAAGAGTTGGACACAACTCAGTGACTCAACAGCAACAACACAGTGATAGAACAGGAAGTAACTGCACAAAGCTGCCTTGCTGGTGTCCCAGGGGTGGTCTGTCAGACTAGGGGACCATAACACCAGGGGAATCAGGGCATGTGAACTGAGATGGAGTGGAGGAGTGTGAAAGAATCACAGTTCCATCTTCTAAGGCAAAGAATTGCACAGGGGGATATCCCGTAAAGATGCTTGAAAAGTACATATGTGTCCTCAGAGGCCAGTGTTGGGACACCTGCCACACCAAGGACATCTGCTGTCACTCACTGTTTCGAGGGAAGCTTTCAGGATCCCAGAGAGGATTATAACAGCAGCCAGTTAAGTAAGAGGGCCTTGTTATCCCTTTCCTTCACCCTCACTTCTGCATTTCATAACAGAGGTGCTGAAGACAGGAAAAGACAAGAGCAGAGTCCCAGAGCAGTCTGCCCCTCCCTGCCCTACGCCTGCATCACAGAGGAGCAGGGCTAGTGAAAAAGCAGATGTCCTCTCCCCCCTTACCCCCCTGTCACGACCCTTGAGCCTCAGAAATAGAAGCTTTAGTAGAAAGAAAGCCTTAATTCATATATGAGGTTTACACATTAAACTCTGTAAAAACAGGCATATATTAAGGAAAAGTATTTATGGACTTCCCTGGTGACTCAGATGGTTAAGCGTCTATCTACAATGTGGGAGACCCGGATTTGATCCCTGGGTTGGGAAGATCCCCTGGAGAAGGAAAGGGCAATCCACTCCAGTACTATTGCCTGGAAAATCCCATGGACAGAGGAGCCTAGTAGGCGACAGCCCATGGGGTCGCAAAGAGTTTGACACGACTGAGCAACTTTACCTTACCTTACCTATACAGATTGTTATGAAACCTGCCCAAGAATCAAGAAATTTATTGTCAGTGGGAAGGGGACTTTTGAAATAGTCGTTTGGGCAGAGACTGGAAAAACCCACTGACTTCCAGGCTTTTAATTCTCATCTCACTGAGTAGAGTCTGCAAGATGAGCTGGTTTTAAGCAACCTAAGTTTGTACTCATCTTTGTTCTTTATCATCCCTCTCCCACTGTTTCCCAAACATCATCTACTCCTTGGTTCCCAGATTAACACTGTCCTCGCTCTGGTCCTTCTGTTTGTCATCCTGATGTCTTTGTGAGGCATCTCTGAGTCATCTTAGGAAATCATTCTCAATTGCAATTGAGTTTCTGGCTTGTTCCCCAGGTGTGTGCATTCTTGATCTCTATTTCACTCCTTCTCCTTCTGAGGATGTAATTGCCATTCCCACAGGAGGTATACTCTTGCCTATCTTGTTTATAGCCTGGTATGTCAGTCTCTACTTATGAATCACGTAAAATTGTTCTTTTAGATCTCAGAATACATTGTGTCAGAGATTTAGAATCATGTGGTGCCTTCTGACTGAGATTGTACACTGAGGACTACAGATGCAGAAGTAATGTTTACAGCTCCCTTATGAAATGCAACCACTGTTCCCATTTGGTTTGCTGGGGATCTGGCTTCCTCAACTGCAAGAGGAAAGGGAACTCCCTTGGCCACTGGAACTGGGCCCCAAGAGGAATCAAGGCTGCTGATGGCACATGGTGAACAAAAGGGGAGCTGGGTCAGGATGGAGAGTCTTCCCTGCCTGTTATATATTGGTCCCAAGTGTGAACTGGACCACAAAGGAGGCTGAGTACTAAAGAATTGATGCCTTTGAATTGTGGGGCTGGAGAAGACTCTTGAGAGTCCCTTGGACAGCAAGGAGATCCAACCAGTCGATCCTAAAGGAAATCAAACCTGAATATTCATTGGAAGGACTGATGCTGAAGCTGAAGCTTCAATACTTTCGCCACTTGATGCTAAGAGCTAACTCATTGGAAAAGACCCTGATGCTGGGAAAGATTGAGGGCAGGAGGAGAGGGGGTGACAGAGGATTAGATGGTTGGATGGCATCATTGACTCAATGGACATGAGTTTGATCAAACTCTGGGAGATAGTGAAGAACAGAGAAGCCTGGCATGCTGCAGTCTATGGAGTCATGAAGAGTTAGACACGACTGAGCGACTGAACAACTTCAAATTTCTCAGAGTGAGAAAACACTCAGAAGAATGTTCATTCCACATCTACTTAACACATATATGCTGACTACCTACCACGAGTCAGGCACTGGGTTAAGGATCTCTATGTACAGCATGAACCTGACATAGAACGGCCCTGTTCTCGCAGACCTTACACCAGCGACTATGTGTCTGAAGTAAGAGGACTTCACAGAAGGTGAATTTACAGTCCTTCTAGACCTTAACTTCCATCAATTTAAGATTCATTTGATTCCCAGGAGGGCACTTTTTAGGTCTCATCTTATCTGGCTATTTCTTCCTGGGAGTTGAGATGTATGAAAGAGGAGAGTGACAAAGCTGGCCTGAAGCTCAACATTCAAAAAACTAAGATCATGGCATCCAGTCCCATCACTTCATGGCAAATAGATCGGGAAACAATGGAAACAGTGACAGACATTATTTTCTTGGGCTCCCAAATCACTGCGGATGGTGACTGCAGCCATGAAATTATAAGACACTTGCTTCTTAGAAGAAAAGTTATGACCAACCTAGACAGCATATTAAAAAGCAGAGACATTACTTTGCCTACAAAGGTCTGTCTAGTCAAGGCTATGGTTTTTCCAGTAGTATGGATGGATGTGAGAGTTGGATTATAAAGAAAGCTGAGCACAGAAGAATTGATGCTTTTGAACAGTGGTGTTGGAGAAAACTCTTGAGAGTCCCTTGGACAGCAAGGAGATCCAACCAGTCAATCCTGAAGGAAATCGGTCCTGAATATTCATTGGAAGGACTGTGTTGAAGCTGAAACTCCAATACTTTGGACATCTGATGCGAAGAACTGACTCCATAGAAAAGACCCTGATGCCGGGAAAGACTGAAGGCAGGAGGAGAAGGGGACGACAGAGGATGAGATGGTTGGATGGCATCACCAACTTGATTGACTTGAGTTTGAGTAAGCTCCGGGAGTTGGTGATGGACAGCAAAGCCTGGAGTGCTGCAGACTATGGGTCACAAAGAGTTGGATATGATTGAGTGACTGAAATGAACTGAACTGATGCAGACAAAGACCCTTAGAAAAGCCCTCAACTGACAATAGGCATGTAAATACTCCAGCTCCCTCTCTCTCAGATGGGATGCCTCCGAGGTTCGTGTTCTCCGTGGTTTCTCAGCATCCCATAGTGAGAATATGCTTCAGTTGACCACAGTGGCAACCTGCTTAAAATGCACCCTCCCTGCCCCGTCTCATTCACTACTTCTCCCTCGATATTTCTTGGTCTCTCCTCCCAGGTAAACTACCTGAATTTGAATCCTTGTTTTAGGACTTGTCTCCATAAGAGCCCAAACTAAGATAGACATTGTGTTGATCCTATTTCTTTTTTTAAAAAAATGCCATTGGAATTTTGATAGGGATCCCATTGAATCTATTGATGTCTTTCAGTAGTATGAACAATATTAATTTTTCTAGCCATGCCCACAAGACATCTTTCCATTTATGTGTTTCTTCAAATTTCTTTCCTTAATGTCATATAGTTTTCAGTGCATAGAGCTTTCACTTCATGGTTAAATTTATTCCTAAATATTTTATTGTTTTTGATGTTACTGTTTTCTTTATTTCTTTTCTTTTTCAGGTAGTGGTTACTACTTAGAAATGTAACTGATTTTTGTGCATCTTGGAATTTTACTGGTTTATTAACTCAAAAGTTTTTTGATGAAGTCTTTAGAATTTTCTATAAACAAGATTGTGTCATCAACAAATAGAAACAGTTTTAGCTCTTCTTTTCTAATTTGGATTACCTTTTTTTCTTTTTCTTGTTGTCATGGCTAGAACTTCTAGTACTGTTTCAAATAAAAGTGGAAGCAGTCGCTACCTTTTTCTTGTTCCTGATCTTAGTGGGAAGGCTTTCAGCTTTTCACTTTTGAGTATGATGTTAGCTCTGGGATTATCATATGTGGCCTTTTTATTATACTGAGAGTAAGATGGTGGTTGCCAGTGGCTGAGAAGTGGGGGAAATAGGAAGAGATTAGCAAAGGGTACAAACTTGAGGTTATAAGATAAGTAAGTTCCAGGGATCCTTGGTGACCATAGTTAACAATACTGTACTGTATTCTTTAAATTTGCTATTAGAATAGAGCTTTAATATTTCATAACAACAACAAACTGGTGACTATGTGAGTTAAAGGATGTGTTAACCTTATTGTAGTAAAGATTTCACAATATATACATGTATCACATCATCATATTGTTTGCATGCGTGTGTGTGCTCAGTTGCTCAATCACGTCCAGCTCTTTGGAACCCCATGGACTGCAGCCTGCCAGGCTACTCTGGGCTTTTCCAGGCACGAATATTAGACTGGGTTGACATTTCCTACTCCAGGGTATCTTCCAGACCCAGGGATCGAACCCACGTCTCTTGCATCTTCTGCACTGACAAGCAGATTCTTTACCACTGTGCCAATTGGGAAGCTCCCATTATGTTGTATGACTTAAACTTATACAATGTTATGTGCTAATTATATCTCAATAAAACTAGGGAGAAAAGAGATAGATTGTGTGAGATGTTATGGTGAGGAGGAGGTAGTCATAGGCAGCTACCAATGAGAGAAAAAGAGATAAAAATTCTCCAGAGGAGTTGCAGAAGCAGGGAATGGGAAAGGCCAATATTCATTCACAACTGCATTTCTGAGGGAAGCTATACATTTGATACTATATTTAAAATCAGATTATTTGAATCTTCTGAGGACTAAGAAGAGTAACAGTTTTTTAGCACAATGTTCTTTTCTCTAGTTTTCTAATGTCTACATTTAATATTCATGTCCAGGAGCCAGAGACTCTAGTGTCCTTGGATTGATCAATTTCCTTGACTTCTTTTCTCATCAGAATGACATTTAATGCTTTCCTTCCACTATTCAACTTCAGTTTGATTTATCAACTCTGGAAGGCTTTCAGAAACTTGAAATAAATTCTGAGTGCATACCATATAACTAACTTTTTATTATGAGAAAATAAAAAAATACATTTTTTTCATCTATAACAAGATTAATCCCAGGAGTCAATGTCAGTAGAATATGTGTGTGAAAAGATTTTCCAGTGAAGGAAGTAGCTTTTTTGGGCTAGCACTCTTCCCTGATTCACTGGTAGTTGGTGGCATGTTTTTTAAAAAAATGGCTGAGTGGACAAGCCACTGGACATGCACACACAGACAAATACTTTTCCCCTCTAAGTTCATTTGTCATTATGTAGATGATAAGCTTGACTACTCTAATAAATATTTGTTCTATAGAAATTATAAACTTCTTTAGGATGGGAAGCAATTCTTCCCTTTTGAATTATGCCTGAATACCTAAGGTCTAAAACAGTGTACATAGAAGGCACTCAGGAAATGTTTGTCGAATTGAACAAAGAGAACAGAAATCAAATTGAGAGTGGTCTGTTTGTGACAAGTATTTGCACAGCCTTATAGATATTCTTTTTTTTCTTGGTGAGTTATAGCAAATATTTGATCTTGTTTGTATCACAGGGTTGAAATGTGATTGTTCATAATTTGTGATAAGAGCCTAAAGTCCCTGACATTCAACTAGTCCTGCAATTCTTTCTACTGATAGAATAAAAATAGTAACTGCTGTTACTGCTATCCCTTGTTCTGATACCTATACTGGAGTTCTCCAAACATTCTTCTCACTAAACTTTTGTGTCCTGTCTTGCCTCCACCTTTGTTCACAGTAGATACTAATGATGCTATGCTGACTTTTTGCCCCATCCGTTGTGCTCTTGGGCTTCCCAGGTGGCGCTGGTGGTAAAGAACCCACCTGCCCATGCAGGAGACGTGAGATGCAGGTTCGACCCCTAGGTCTGGAAGATCCCCTGGAGAAAGCATGGCAACCCACTCCAGTATTCTTGCCTGGAGAATCCCACGGACAGAGGAGCCTGGCGAGCTATGGTCCTTAGGGTCACAAAGAGTTGGACACGGCTGAAGCGACTTAGCATACATGCATGCCCGCCTGATGCTTTCATTAAGCTTCCTGACTGTGGGTTTCATTGTCCTCTAATTAAATGAATGGAGCCTGGTACTCACTGAAAATACACAGCAAGTTTTGGCCCTTACCTGTTAATAGATTCTAAGATCTCTGTTGCTTCCTTGTGTTCAAAATCCAGATTCTTCATTTTGTCTTGGTTCATTCAGACAGATGCTTTATATATATACACATATTTATCAGGCTGTGCAGAGGAAAAGAAAAGAATTTGAGAAAGTGACTAAGAAGAGGAGGAAGGTTGCTACCTGTGATTCGATTTAGCTGGACTGCTTTATTTGTGCTTTGATCTTTTCCTGTCTAAAAACAATGGCATTTTTGATACTCTGCTCCAAGCAACCTCCCCAAGGCAAGTGCCGATGTGTTGAGCCATTTGGCAGCCGTGTGGACCGACTCAGAGATCCTCTCTTCTCCCTCATGAAGTCATCTCCTCTCGGCAGCCCAGCCTTTCCCATCACTCCATGTTGGAACTTGGCCTTGGCTTGCATAGTTCCTTCATGATGTAGATGGTCTCCTACTTCAGTTCTGGAGAAATCTACCCAACCATGAAGAGGACGTTTACAGGAAAGAAAGAAAAAAAAAAGAACTCTTTTATTGAAAGAAATATTTTACTGTAACATTTTGATTTGGAGGTTGGGGAGCAAAGGCTTGGTATCCGATTTCTGGAGAAAATCACATTTTTCATGGCTTTCTAAGGATATTTGTCTGTATTTAATTTCTCTGAGTAATTTATATACTTCAGGCTAAAGTGTAATGAGATTGTCACCATCACTTTGCCTTTCGTAGGATTTCTTTTATTTTTTAAAGAAAGTGACAAAGACTGTATATTACTTCTGCATTTCCTAGAAACCAAAGATTTGAAATGTTGGATGAAATGTCTATCCCTAATCTGTAGAGTTATTTTTGTTTTGAGAAAGCATTCTTAGAGGGTTGACTCCCTTTTTCTAGGGTCTTTGAAGTTCGTTAAAGGTGCATTTTTAATCTTTCACATTCTTTCACCATCCAGAAAGGATATTTGCTTAATTGTGCCTAGAATCTGCCAGATCAGGGATGTGAAATATGAACTGTTTTCTGAATGTGGATGGGACTGGAACCTTGTCATTCCTAGTGCAGCCACAGATAATACGATGTCTAAGAATACTCCACCTGATCAATAAAAAAGGAGAAGACTGAAATGTGATCCCAAAGGACCTCAGAAGGAGGTTTAGATAAAGATAATGAAATTCCCTGGAGACCCACCTGACATCTACACCTTTCTTCTCTAAGTCATTGGCTGGCTGCCCCTGACCTCAGCCAAGTTCCTAAAGACAAGATCAAGGCAATGAAGCAAGGCATGTAGCTTCTGGCTTCTGGTTTCTTGTAGACACCAACCCTGGGAATGAAGAATTTGTTTTATCCATGTCTGGGACCACGGAGTTTACACACAGAACATCCCCAGGACCAGAACATGATTTGAAGGGCGAAGCTCAGAATGATATTTTAATTGCTATTTGATTCAGACAAGTATATTGGGCAAATACAGTTGTAGTTATGCATGCCTGCTTGCTAAGTCACTTCAGTCATGTCCTACTCTTTGCAACCCTCTGTCCCTGGGATTCTCTAGGCAAGAACACTGTAGTGGGTTGCCTTGCCCTCCTCCAGGGCATCTTCCTGATCTAGGGATGGAACCCACTCTCTTATGTCTCCTGCATTAGCAGGTGGGTTCTTTACCACTAGCGTCAGTTTTAGTTATAAAAGCTGCAAATATATATTTTCTCATTGAATAACTTTTGTAGAGAAGGAGAGGGAAAGGAAGGAAGGAGGGAAAGAAGGAAGGGGGAAAGAGAGATAAAGTCCTCAAGGACAGTTACAGTCGCAAAGAAATAATAGAGCTGTAGACTCTGATGAATGTACCCGGTATGCTTTCCTTTTTATTCCTTCTCTATTATAAATAGCCAGAGGGGAAAATCTGCCTTAGAAAAAGAAAGCAGATATTCAAGGGTGTCATTTCATTCTGATTATTTGACAGCCTGAAGAGTGTTTAATTTTCTAAATAATAATGTTACATGCCAAAGTAAAGAAAAGGCGTGCAGTATAAAGCTTTCTAATGTTGTCCATGTTCTGACTAGTTATGTCTGCCTGAGAAAGTGCCTTTCCCTGTAGAACTGCTCGATCAAGAGTTGTAATGTCTGTGGACATAACAAGGAACTGTAAATGTTGGAAGGGTGAAGAAACACATTTGGCAAGATAAAGGAAATTATCTCAGGATGTAAGGAGTAGCTGACCCATAATTATAATCATGTTCCATCATGTACAGATGGTATTATTTATAGTGAATGTTAACCAGTAACATTTGCTTGAAAATGGATATTAATCTGCTATTAGCTGCTTGCTGCTGCTCCAGGTCTCCTTTGTAGAAAAGTTTTACTTAACTGAATTATGAAGGGAGAGCAGGATAATGGAGCGATAATAAGCTTTTCAGATTGGCAGATCTACCACTTAGAAAGTGGCCTTGGGTAGGGCATTAAACTCTTCGGAACCCAAATAGGTTCACTCAAATTTAAAAATGAGATGAATAATACATGCTTTGAAGTGTTTCAGAGAAAGATCTAGCCTGATGCTTGGGATATAAACTTCAATAAAGACTGTTTTATTTCATTTTTCTCTCTTTCTGAGTAAAGTCTTTACGTAGCATAAAGTTGCTATGAGGAGCACTGAAAAGATCACTGGACCAGAAGTCAAGAGTTGTGTGCTGGTAACAGCTCTGCTATTAATCATGTGACTTTAGAAAAAGTCACTTTCTGGGCCTTAGGTTGCTTATCTGTCAAATGTAAAGATTAAAATCCGTTTCTGTTCTATGACTCTCTTATTCTAAATATGTTTTAATGGACAGGAATTTCAACATTGGGAATGGTTGTCTAATAACTGTGTGTGTATGTGTGCTCAGTTGCGTCAGATTCTTTGCGGCCCCATGGACTGTAGCCTGCCAGGCTCCTCTGTGGAATTTTCCAGGCAAGAATACTGGAGTGGGTTGCCATTATCTTCCCGACCCAGGGATAGAACCTGAATCTGTTGCATCTCCTGCACTGGCAGGCAGATTTCTTACCACTAGCACCACCTGGGAACTCCCTACAATAACTGTACTAAGAATAAATAAATCATTGTGAAAACAAATATGTTGATTTCCAAAGCCTATAATTAATAGTTATATCATTCACAGTATTGAACTGATAGATAGATCAATCAATCAATCACATTTTGAGGACTGAAATTCTCCTGACCAATCTTCTACTTGTTTATTAATTAAAATCTATGATCCTGGAGACCACATACAAATTGCAAAAGAAATATTACAACAAGAGTCTAGGCTTCTACAAGTTTTAAAGTATGAACTTAAGTTAACTTACTCAAAGAAATTCAGTGTGAAAATGGACTTTGTCCTTTAATCATCACTGTTGTGAGATGTTGAGTTTGATATAATTTTAATAGGGATTTCTTCAGTGAGAAAAATTATCTCATTTTCCATATTTGGAATACTTCTATTTTTGTGTAGAAAGAAAAGTGTGCTATCCACTCCGGTATCCTCCGTGTTAAACTGATAGGCACCTCGGATTTACTTTGTTCTCATTGTATAAACTCATACTTGACTTCAAAGAAAAGGGAAATACAAAGTCCTTCTTTTCTAAGGGGCAGAAATCCTTTGTGTCAACTGGTTGACCCTTGCTGTCAGGTCCTCTTGGAAGGCTTTTGTAGCAGGAGGCAGGGGACTCTTCCATGTGTTGATATTGTTTACGTAGTCCAGTGGACCTGGCTGAGAATAAAAATCACATAAACTCAAGAAAGATTATGGTCCCATTTCCTGACCACAGGGGAGGTGATTGATACATCCAAGGAACCTCGGCTGCTCAGAGAAATTATTAAATATTCTGCCACGAGGGACACTTGTAAAGACTGAGGGAAAGAAAGAAGGAAGAAAGCCGAATATAGCCTTCTGGAGGTTTGTGGCAGGGGAAGAGGATCTGTTTGAGTTTGACAAGGGATTTGCCTCGGGGAATTTCCTGTCCAGCCCCGTTATTAGCAGGGTCTTTGTAGATTGCTCAGTGACCCCGGGCTCCCCATCGGGTAGCTCCAGGGGAAGGCAGTGGGGGATTCTTATACTTCCTCTCTAGGTCTCAGAAGGGTCCCCTTGTCTCAGGGTCTCTTTCAGGTTGGCAGAAGCCAGGACCCTGACACTTGCCTCACATGGGACAGGCAGGCTCGGTGGCCGCGTAAACACGCTGTAACCAAGTTCTGGGCTAATTTTTACAGAGTTTCGTTTGCTCCCCAGAAAAACCGACGGTACTCCACGGTCTCCTGCGGGCCGGCCCCGCAAGAGCCTGGGGGCTCCTTTCGCCGAAGCCAGCACTGGCAGCGCGGGGGGCGGGGTAGAGGGGGTGGGGAAGGGTGGGAGGGCCGCCGTTTCCTCGCGCACTGCGCGATGTTCCTGAGTGAGCCGCTGAATGGGGAGCGCGGCTGTCCCCAAGCCGATTGGTACTTGCTTGTCAGGAAGAAACGCCGAGAGGTGGGAGTGCCTGGGGAGGGAGGCAGGCGGTCCCTACCGCAAGCGCGGGGAGCTGCCTTTCCGCCCCTCTGCCTGCCTTCCCAGCCTGGGCTTTGAGGAGTGGCTGAAGCTGCGGAGCGCTTGAGGAGCCCGTGAATGAACCCTCCTCCTCCTCCTCCTCCTCCTCCTCCTCGCCGAGTCTCCTCCTCGGCGCTGACGGTACAGTGATATAATGATGATGGGTGTCACAACCCGCATTTGAACTTGCAGGCGAGCTGCCCCGAGCCTTTCTGAGGAGGAACTCCAGTCGGGAGGGCGCAACAGCCGCGAACCTTCTTAGGTGCTGCGGTCAGGCGTGGGGACGGGGATCTGCGGCCAGCCCCGCATCCTCCAGGACCATCCCGCACGCTTCCCCAGGACACCGCGCTTCCTATGTGACCCGCCCCGGCAACGCCGAGCCCAATCGCGCAGCGCTGAGGTGAATTTTCCCCCTAAACTGCAATAAGCCGCCTTTCAAGGTAATCACGTTTCTTTTGTTTCCCCTTTTAAAAAAAAAAAGAAAAGAAAGAAAAGAAAAAGAAAAACTTATAGGAAAAAAAAAATCTAGTTTAGAAAAAAGTACATTGTGATTGGTAGAAGGCTTTAATTAAGGCAAAGAGAACTATCTTTGAGAAGTTAAGAAAATATAGGCACTGTAAAAAATGCAGGTAACTTTCAGAAGGATGTTTAGAGAGAGGACTACGGAGGGACCTTGGTGCTGAAAAAGATCCAGACAAAAGAAGCCTGGGGTGGGGTGGGGGTAGACCGACTAATGGAATTGGGGGAAGGGAGGGAAGGAAATGCGGAGACCCCCTAGAAGCGTCGAGGGGTCTGGAGCTGGGGAGGACGGAGGGACCCTGGCACCTTGATCTTTTTGTTGTCGTTAACCTGCTCGAGGCAAAAGTTTGAATGGGGACTCCCGAGACTTGCCCACACGCAAATCCCCGAAGCCGCCTTGGTGCAGGCCACCTGGTTCCTGGCCCCTGGTGTGTGGTCAGTGCCCGGCGTTCCTGGAAAGCCGCTCTCGGGCAGCTCCTGACAAGGCGATCCGGGTTCTGAGCGGACGTGACCCCCTCATCCCGCGGGCTGTATGGGAGGTGGTCCGGTCGGGGGGAGGTGCAGGGTTCCCGGTCCGCGTCTCTTTGGCGACTTGAGGGCTGTCACGGCTCTCTCCGGTGCCCCTGGGTTCTTTTGTCCAGCGCGCTGTGCTCCGGAGCCGGCCAGGAGGGAGCAGGGGATGGGGGTGGGGTGTTTGGGGCGCCGCGGAGGTCTGCTCGGCGCCAGGGCGGGAAAAGCTTGCTCCGAACCAGTAGAGATGTGCAAGAATTTTAGCTCATTCTGAGAAGCGAGGTGGAGGCTTTTGCTTCCGTCTCAACCAGCAAGCCTGCGCTTAGAGCGCTTTTCAGACAAAGGTGGCGTGGGGACCCGAATCTGGGGCCTCTAGGATCAGCCCTCTTCGCCCAGACTCCTGTAGCCCTCCTTTTCCTTCCATTTCCCCACCCCTTTCCCCGCTCGCGGCCCTAGTTGAGCAACTTCACTGGCGAGTCTTGCGGCGGCAGAGAGCGAGTGTCGGCAGCTCCGGGGGACGCCCTGGGCTGGAGCGCCCCACCGCCCTGCGGAGGCGTGGGCGCCGCCGGGCAGTATCCCTGGTGCGTGCGGGCTGGGGGGCATCAGGGTTGTCTAGGCTCACTGTCTGTGTCACTGGGCGTGGAGTGATCCCTGTGTTAGGCAGCGGAGAGCGAGGTAGAAAACTAGTGTCATCGCTTAAACTATGTGCTCTGGGATCCAGCTGCGCCCTAAGAAGTCCTGCAAGTTCCCGGGAGATGCTACGGGAGGGAGGAAACATTTACACCGCGCCTGGAGAGCTGTCCCGCCGTGCGCACACCCACAGGCGGAAAGACAGTCTGGCTATCTCTGTCCGCTTTCTCATCTTTGTCTCTACCTTTCTGTCTCCATCTTCTCTGTTTCCCTTCCCCTCTCCCAGCCTCTGCTCCGTCTCTTTCGCTCCTGCGTCCCCTCCCCCACCGCTGACAAATGAATGGCTAGTGTGAAATCCCTGCCTCCTCTGTCCGCCGAGGCAGGCAAGAAGGGAGGAGCGAGGGAGGCGGTGCGCTCCTTCGGATCGGCCCCCAGTTGGAGAGCTTCGAGCTTGCAGAACCCAGATGTCTAGGAATAGGGAGTTTTGTGACGGGTGTGGGCGCCCCCTGATGGAGAAATCCAGTACAGGTGGAGAAAAATGAGCTCACCCTACCCACCTCCCCCCGCCCCAAAACCAAACGAGCCTCTTTCACAGCCCTGCATTAAACGATGGAGGGCCATAGCTTCCCGTTTAGTTTTCTACTTCGGAATCTGCGAAGTAAACCTAAGTGTTGGCAGGCCCAGGAAGGAGACGTCTTTGCCAAGGGCTGAAGCGCCTTCTCTTCAGTCCGCTGGGGTGTGCGCGGCGCTCCCGGGGCAAGCCTGCAGTTTGGTAGACTAACACACGTGGCCAGGTTTCAGAGGGCTTGGTACTCTATCTTGGGCGTCCCTTTAAGAAAGATCATACAGATCTTTGGGAGATTTTACTAAGGCTCATGACCACACGAAATCGATGCTAGGGCCCCGCCCAGACTATTGCCTCCAACATTTAAACTTTCTCAATTTCACAACACTCGTCGAAGACGGAAATTTGGGAGGAGGGCTCCGGGTGGAAAGCGAAGAGAAGGAAAGGACAGGAGCAGTAGGGAGAAAGGGAAGAAGAAAGGATGGGGCACATACACGCAAACAGCCAGGAGCGGACCGGCTGGGTTCGTTTCAAGGTTTTGGACTGAATTTCACGTCTCATTTTAAGCCATTGTTTTAATCCCCAGAGCGGTAACAAATCCTACTGAAGCGGCGTGCTGGGGTTAGCGGGGTAGGGGGGAGAGGCGGAGGAACTAGGCTTAGAGAGTGGGTGCTGGGGGTTTCTTTCCATACCCCTGTCCCCTCTAAAGGAACCGCATGGAGCACTTCCCGCAGCGCCGGGGTTCACCAGCCGCCGCCACGTGGGCTGGGGCTTCAGCTCCCGGCCCGAAACGGGTGTGACTTCTTGGGCTCGGAGACAGCCGCACTGCTGGACCGGCAGTCGTTCAGAGCCGCGGCTGGCTGGGCGCCTCCTGGGTCTCCGCCCAGAGGCCGGTGGGGGCGTGGCTTTGGTCCTTCCGCGGGATCGGGGCGGGGCGGGGAGAGCCCGGCGGCGGCGCATCCCTTGTAAAGGGCTGGTGGAGACTGCTGGAGCGGATCTGACTTCTATCCAGAGGGCGCTAAACACTTTTATTAAATAAGACCTTTTGATTTTTTTTTTTCCCCTCTCTTGCTTCTTGGGAGTGGGATGGAGTAGTTTTTGCCTGGCGACAGGAAAGAAGTAAAGATTTACTCCAAGCAAACAGTTTTGGAAGAAATTTGAGATGAGTTTATCCTATGATCTATATATTGACTTTTTAAAGATCGTTTTTTAGTCAATTACAAGATATTCACGTTCCAGATGTCATGAAGAGTTCGTCTAGCACGACAAGCAATTGCCATTGACAGGATTGATAGATTCCATGAACACAAACCTTAGGGGCTGTGGGTGTAACCCTGATCCCTTTGCAGCAAGCAGGAGCTTTTAGCTCCCGCCCGGCCCATAGTTGGAGCTCAGCTCATATTTATGAAATGACTGAGCGAAAGACTGCGGAATGTGGCGCAGAGTAGACGCTGCCGCTTAGAGCTGCATTTTAGACTTGCCTACTTCTTCGGTTTATCTTGGAAGAACGGGGTTTTAACGATCAGTTGTGTCCGACCTTTTGCGACCCTCGTGGACTGTAGTTCACCAGGCTCCTCTGTCCGTGGAATTCTCCAGGCAAGGATACTGGAGTGGGTAACCATTTCCTTCTCCAGGGATTGAACCTGGGTCTCCTGTACCGCAGGCAGATCTAGCCCGTCTTCTGACATCTAACTGATACACTTGCCGTTCCGTTTTGACTCCTTCTAAAAGCTGTGACCTAAATTCTTTTAAGCATACTTGGCAATTTTGCCAAACTTACAGTGAAAATATTCCTTTAAAGACTTAAAATAGGATGTTGTGAGATTAACATGAAAATAGGAAGGCATCAATGGAAGCAACTAGTCTTTGAGATGAAATTTGTTCCAATTGGGGGAATATGTAACTTGGAATGTGAGAACATACCAAGCAGAAGGTCTCAGACTGAACTTCTGGTTCTGGTGCTATGTTTAAAAAAAAAAAAAAAGGAAGATTTTATGATTGTATGTCCCAGCTAATACGGCAAAGGCTTCCATGGATTCCAAAGTAGTTGAGCAATTACTTCCTCCAGCAGGAAGTCCACGATCCTTAATCTTGTGGGTTCTGGGAAAAGGGATGAGAGTCAAGACAATTGCTAAAGATTTGTGTATGAATTCAAAGTTTTATTTTGTTTTTCTTAGTAAGTAAAATAAAGAAATTTAAAGTTAGCCCTAAATTGTATTTCCTACTTTTAAAGTTTAAAAAGAATTTTAACTTTAGTTCAAATTTAAAGTTTTAAAAGAATCCCCCTGGATTTATATATGTTTACAGACAGGTTTCTGTTTCTTCTTTTTCTCTGTGCCTACAAACTGGAAGGAAATACCTTTGATATCCTAGGATACCTATATCTGCATAAACCCTTGTAAGTTGTTTGGAAAAGACCTAAAAAGTTAATTTAAGGCTGAATATGATTAATGTTACAGATATACTCATTGGTCTTTCTTTCCTTACATTATTATGCTTAAGTACTTTGTGGTTAATGATTGGTCAGTAATTGAACATCAGAGCACAAAGATCAACCAACACTGTCACCCAAGAGCGGTATAACTAAACTTTCCTTACCTGGTGGGGTTTAAATATTTTTGTTAACTTTATTCATGGACAAATGTCACTAGATACTATATTTAAAATGGGATATTTCCCTGTGACTGAACAGAATTTTTCCAGACTCAGGGTTCTTTT
Source organism: Capricornis sumatraensis (assembly GCF_032405125.1). Taxonomy (NCBI): domain Eukaryota; kingdom Metazoa; phylum Chordata; class Mammalia; order Artiodactyla; family Bovidae; genus Capricornis; species Capricornis sumatraensis. Next base: position 82,710,401 of record NC_091077.1, read on the forward strand.
TGGGAAAAGAATGAATGACTGCAGTAGGCTATTATTCCACCACCCACCTAGACAAACCAGTTAGGAGTCATAAACACTCATTGTTGGGGGTAACTGGCTCCGGGATGAGAAAACGTGTTGACTATTGCATAGATCTGTACTTTACCAGAAAATACAAGGTCTGTACTCTGTCTGATTTGGAATCAGAACAAGGAGAAGTAGAGATAAATGTCTTGACCAAGCTCCGCTTCAGTTAGTGAATGTTTGCCAGTTTCCTCTGGTAGCCTATATGTGGTTAATTACATATATGTGCATTTATACATTTATATTACACATATGTTCTCCAGGGTTTTTTGACAGCTGTGTTTCTATTACTGAATGTGCCAAGGGTAGTTCCATTTCAGTGGTCAGTGCAAAGCATCTTTATGTGATGAGTTGGTTTCCCTGAAATTCTGCTGGCTAGATTGATCATCTTTAAAAGGGTGTAAATTAGGTGAGCTACATTTAAATTTATCTTTTTTCTTATCTATATACATCCTACTTCATTCTTCTAAGAATTTTAAGAGGTGTTTACATCTATAAATTTATGATTGCATAGTTTATAATAAACTATGTAAACATATAAAATATATGTTATCTTTTTATTATTAAATTACTGAGTTGGTATTTATTACATGTGGTATAGTAGAATGAGTACTAGGCTTAGAATCAGAAAGCTTGAGTTGCAATTCCTAGTTGAGAAAACCAAGTTAACACACAACTTTTGGGCATTTGGTGTCAAAATCTATTAAATGGATATACATTTATAAACATCAAAAGCATAAGTACCTGTGAAAGGGCTCTCATAAATAACTCCACAAATAAATAGTGTTAAGATATATATCCCTGGGGCTCATCTTGATCTAATTCTATAATCTTAACAGCATTACCCAAATCATGTATTTCCTACTAAACCTGTAAAATGAGTTAGAGAGGGACATACTGTTGTCAGAATTGTCTAGTTTCGCACTTGTATGTGGAATCTAAAAAAATCAATACAAATGAACTTATTTATAAAACAGAAAGAGGCTCACAGACATAAAAAACAAATTAGGTTTACCAAGGTGGAAACAGGGCAAGGGATAAATTAGGAGTTTGGGATTAACAGTAAAATATATAAAATAGATGAACAAAGACCTACTGTATAGCACAGGCAACTATAAGATATTAAATATCTTGTAATAACCTATAATGGAAAAGAATCTGATAAAAGGTTATCTATATAACTGCATTTATATGTGTATATATAATGTATATATGTATATACATATACATGTATATGTATATATGTTTTATATGTATATTTTTAACTGAATCACTTTGCCACACAGCTGAAAATGACACAACATTGTAAAGCAAGTATACTTCAATTAAAAAAAAAATTGTCTAGTTTCATTGACTAGAAGACGAAGTCCATAAACAAACTCAAATAAACATGGAAATTCAGTGGAAATGAAAAATTATTCAGTAAATGACTTGGGCACAACTGATTGGCCCATTCAAAATACAAATCAATCTTTACCTCATTTATCCCAGAATAAAATTAAGATGGATCTAATATGAAATGTTGGGAGTAAAAAAATAACCTTTTAAAAAATAACTAGAGGAAATTATAAAATGGTTAAAATAATAAGCTAGGAGAAAAGAAACCCCTGATAAAGAAAGGTATAACCCAAAAGCTATACTAGAAAAGATTGATAAATCTGACTAAATAACAATTAAATTATTTACACAAAACACATAACACATCTAGAAAATGTCAGCATATTTTGATATGCCAGGAACATTTACAAAAGAATAGACCACATCCCATCAAAAAGAAAAATTGGCAAATATTTTGTGTGCAGGCTGCTGGCAGAAAGAGAACAATAAATGTTTTAAAAATCATATGAAAAATTGCTTAGTCTCATTCATAATTTAAAAAAAATAATGTTTATTCTGTGCCATTTTCATCAATTGGCTATAAAGATAAAGTTTAATAAAAGTTTGTGTTGGTCAAGTTGTGGGGAAACTGGATCTCATATATGTAAATAGGTTCATCTTCTTTAGAAAGTGATTTGGTAATAGCTATAATTTTTTTTTAATGCACATACATTTTGACCCAGCAATTCCACTTCTAGGTATTGTCATATAGATATTGGTAGAAATGTCACCCAAGACAAATGGACAAGAATGCCCTTTTGCAGCATTGTTTCTCATTGCAAAAATCTGGAGACACCTTAAAGGCTCATCACAGGAACTGTATAATAAAAGATGATATGTTCATGTAGGAGAAAATTATGCAGCTGTTAAAAGTAACACAGACAAACTGTATTAGCTGATTCAGAACATTCTCAGAGATAAACTGTATTTTAACTGAAGAAAGTAATGTGCCAAATAGTGTATAATGTGCACATAATTGGCTTCCCAGGTGGCTTCCCAGTGGGTAAAGAATCCCCCTGCAATGCAAGAGCTGCAGCAAATGCGGGTTCGATCCCTGACTTGGGAAAATCCCCTGGAGAAGGCCATGGCAACCCACTTCAGTATTCTTGCCTGGAGAATCCCATGAACAGAGGAGCCTGGCAGGCTACAGTCCATAGGGTTACAAAGAGTTGGACATGATTGAAGTGACTGAACACGCATGCATGCATGCACATAAGGGCATAGTCATTCATTCAAACAATATTTACTGGGTGTCCTGGGCATTGTGGATACAGCAATGAATAAAACATCAAAGACTGCCTTCCTGGAGCTTATATTATGGAAGGCAGAGAAGGGCAGTTGCCAAATACACATATATGATGGTGAGGTGTGCTATGATGAAAACAGAACTTGAGAAAGGGAATGAAGAGTGCAGAGCATTTTACATCAAGGAGGGCACAGGCAGTGAACACAGCAATACTAAGGAGCAGTGACATGAAAAAACAGCCAAGTCCAGGTGCAGGAATCTATACCTGTGTTTGTGGTAAATTCACATGGTGCTATTATTCATGGAAAGCAAATTCATGACACTGTATGCTTAAACCATGATATCTCTCTCTGCATTATAGCGATCCTCCTTTGTGTAAGCACCACATGGCAACATGATAGACAATGCTCTTTGCATCCACTTTGTGGCTGAGGTATTCTGAACAATTGGTTGTCTAGGGTAACTAATTCGAGAACTGGAAGACAAACCACTGTGTCTGCATCCTTAAGTCACCCTTTGCTCAGTGGAGCTTCCCCAAGATCAAGGGAGAATACTAAATATCTGTTTACTAAAACCTTGGCTCTCTCTTTCGCTGAGGCAGCCTACCCCTGGCATGACCCTTATCCCCTTTGCAGACATTTCTCATGGATAGGAATCCTGTTGACCTTGTCTCTCATGTCTCCTAGGCAATTAAACAGCCTCAGTCAGCTGTGACTTGATTGTTCAATGACTTTTTCCTCTTCTCATTGACTTCACTGGAATAGAAGACTAAATATAGGCACCAGCTCTCATATCTCCCAAGTCTTTCTATGCAGTCAGACTTGTTATCACTAACAGATAATGCTTACAAGACCCACACAGAAGAGCAGAAGAATAAAAAATGGGGGTTAGAGTGGTGCTAAAAACAAAGAAGCTTCAGAAAGTTTCTCATTTTATAAAATCAAAGAAGGCAAATGGTGTGCTTAAACAACCATGAGCATGAACACAGACTTACGGAAATTAGAGAAACGGAATGATGTCTGTGGCCTGTAAGGAAGAGGCAGTAGAAATATAGTTCTGAGATCAGAAGTCTGGGAATTTGAGTTGCAAACTCTGGTGACTACAGGGAATAGGCATGGAGTAGAAATGGATGAGAGGCCAACTGGGGCATTGATAATCTTGAGCTCACAGAGCCAAGGCCAGGGTCTGATGCTTGCTTAGTGCTAATGATTGGCTGGCTAGAATATGGACCTCTAATTGTTAGGTCTGATTTTGCAAAGAAGTCAGAGATCGGGGGCTTAGTGTGAACACTCCAGGTTTTAAATGTTGGCAACTTAATTTATGCAAATGTATTTAAAATATGACTGATCTCTTCCTCGCACTTTTAATGCACCAACTTCCTTCCCTAACCTTGCCTTACTGGCAGTCTTACTTGGGCAAGTGATGAGTATACTTGTTAAATAGATGAAGAACTACTTCCTCCTCTCCGTCAAAAAAAAATAATAATAAAACCCCGCACTTTTGTAAGGATGGAGTATCCTTATAAAAGAGTTAGACTTTTAAGTATCTGCTTTGGGTGGAAAATTGTGATGCAGAAGACCCGTTCTTGGTCAGGATTGCATCTTCTCCACTGGTTTTGTTACAAGATTTTGACTCTCCAGATATTGCAAACATCAGATATTATTGAGTCACGGCCAATGTTAACTGTATTTCATGTGTTAATTAGCCCACTCACGCATGTCTAAAGAGATTGTTGATGCTTCTCTTCAGAGTGTATTTCTGAATAGGAAATGAGGGCATGTTGATCACGCATTTGGTCAGCAAACCTCCCTCAAAGCAACTACTCCAAAGCCTGCACTGTGGAAATATTGTGGGAATTAGTAAGTTGAATACGACACAGATCCTGCTTTTCAGAAAGCTACTGTTCTACACAGGAGATAAAACATATTTCTAAGTAATGATTCAAAGGACATAATGATAAATTATAGGACAATTTACTGTGAGCATGAAGGTGTACAAAGTTTTAGTAATAACCCAGGTTATGATTTGCAGATCCGAGGGCTTTAAATATTCTTTTTACTAGTGATATGAAACCAGGAGGTTCTCACTGATAGAAAGCTTGAATTAGAAATTTTAATAATAAATACTGAGCTCCAAAATCACTGCAGATGGTGACTGCAGCCATGAAATTAAAAGACACTTACTCCTTGGAAGAAAAGTTATGACCAACCTAGATAGTATATTCAAAAGCAGAGACATTACTTTGCCGACTAAGGTCTGTCTAGTCAAGGCTACAATTTTTCCTGTGGTCATGTATGGATGTGAGAGTTGGACTGTGAAGAAGGCTGAGCGCTGAAGAATTGATGCATGTGAATGGTGGTGTTGGAGAAGACTCTTGAGAGTCCCTTGGACTGCAAGGAGATCCAACCAGTCCATTCTGAAGGAGATCAGCCCTGGGATTTCTTTGGAAGGAATGATGCTGAAGCTGAAGCTCCAGTACTTTGGCCACCTCATGCGAAGAGTTGACTCATTGGAAAAGACTCTGATGCTGGGAGGGATTGGAGGCAGGAGGAGAAGGGGACGACCCAGGATGAGATGGCTGGATGGCATCACGGACTCGATGGACATGAGTCTGAGTGAACTCTGGGAGATGGTGATGGACAGGGAGGCCTGGCGTGCTGCGATTCATTGGGTCGCAAAGAGTCGGACATGACTGAGCGACTGAACTGAACTGAACTGAATATACTGTGTATCAACAAGCTATATTTTATATGTATTGTTTTATCAATTCTCATTGCACTGTTTAGTAACTTACCCCAAATCTCAGAGTATAAGCGGAAAATTCAGAACTCAAATTCAGGGCTCTTTGATGATGGAGCCCAGACTTTTAACATTAAGCTTATAAATGTTTTCTGAAAAAAAGAAAAACAATTTGAGAAAAAATTTTTCTTGAAGGAGAATAATAAATTATTGTTTGTAAGCACAATTAAAGAAAAGTTTCTTATTTGGATTCAATACTCATGGAGTACATTGTCTTTATAGTATTGTATGATACAATCTAAAGTTTCATTTTGTTGGAAGCTTTAGGGTATGTGAAATTGACATCTTATTTTTTTTCCTGAAATATTGTTATAGTAATGAGATATAGGTATATACTTCCTGCTTGCTGTGGTATCTTGTAAAAAAAAATCCAGAAAAGTAGAAACCTAATTCCCAGTTTGTGTGTAACAATCTTTATTAGCATATCTTAGTGATTATATGGTAAATAATAAGCTTAATTATCAAAGTTAATTTAGGATTATCAACTATATACTTTTCATTGTGACTTGTCAGATGGTTCATTGATGGAAAATATGAAATGTATAATGTGTTAGATTAAAACTGGTCTTCAGGAAGTATCTAGAATTTTATAATTTTCTCTTAGAAAGATTCTAACACTTATTTCAAGCTATATAAAATAAAGCAATTAAATGAAGAAGAATATGAAGGGAAGAGGAATAGCTGATGTCAATTATTAAATTGAATTTGAACCCAGATTGGACTTGGATTCTTACAAGATTTTAATCTAGGTTTTATAAATAATACAGAATTTAGATAATTTCTGAGAAAGTTATAGGGCACCAACTCAAATATGTGTCAGTTACGATGCCTTTCAGTGACATTGGCTAACAAAAAGCCCTGACTTTATTGGGTTTAAATAACAAAGGAATTTATTATCTAATAAAAGAAAGTTCAAGGGTATGGCTAGCTGTTGGTCTAATGCCTGAGCACTTCAGCCCTGCCTCTCCTGATTGTTTCTCAGCTTCATCCCAGAGGGTATCTTATATACTCATGGATGCAACATGGATACAACAGTTTCACAGACTATATTCAATCTTGATAATGTCCAGTGAAGAAAAGTAACCATCATGTCCCTTTTTCTCTTCTTAAAATGAATATCCTTGCCCAGAAGCAACTACTCCAAGATTTTCTCACATCTCTTTGGCCAAAATTGCGTCATATGATCATTCCAAAATCAGTCATTGGCAAAAGAAATAGGACCCGTGTAATTGGCTTGGAAGGAAAGTTATGACCAACCTAGACAGCATATTAAAAAGCAGAGACATTACTTTGCCAACAAAGGTCCATCTAGTCAAGGCTATGGTTTTTCCAGCGGTCAGGTATGGATGTGAGAGTTGGACTGTGAAGAAGGCTGAGTGCCGAAGAATTGCTACTTTTGAACTGTGGTGTTGGAGAAGACTCTTGAGAGTCCCTTGAACTGCAAGGAGATCCAACCAGTCCATCCTAGAGGAGATCAGTCCTGGGTGTTCATTGGAAGGACTGATGCTGAAGCTGAAACTCCAATACTTTGGCCACCTGATGCAAAGAGCTGACTCATTTGAAAAGACCCTGATGCTGGGAACGATTGAGGGCAGGAGAAGGGGACGACAGAGGATGAGATGGTTGGATGGCATCACTGACTTGATGGACATGAGTTTGAGTGGACTCCGGGAGTTGGTGATGGACAGAGAGCCCTGGCGTGCTGTGGTTCGTGGGGTCGCAAAGAGTCAGACACGACTGAGCGACTAAACTGAACTGAACTGAATTGGCTTGGAATCAACAGGATCATCCATTAGGACTGGGGTTTGACCCAGGTTCCACCAAAGTATGGCCGTGTGAAGGAAGGTAGATATTAAAATGGAATCAAAGTTTTGTTAGAAAAGAGAAAGCATTGGCTACTGGGTAGCCAACCCCTGATGGCTGTTATAGAGCAGTTCTAAATGTAACTGGGGAGGAAACAGCTGTTGAGATCAAATAGTCTTCTGTGGTTGTTTTGAGCTTAGCTCTTTGATTTCTAGATGGTCCCCAACAATGATGCTTATCCTCCTCATAGTTATAACAGCAGAGAAATGTGAGCTGGAAGGGATCATTCTGAAACCCAGATTTGTTAAATGTCTTCCCCAAAGTCACACAATAAATTAATGGCAAAGCCAGGGCAGGGTTTATTGTCTCTCAGTACAGGGTGTTTCCTTTCATTCTTTACCCTTCAGACCATTGGAACTACTTTAAAACTCATGGCAAGCACTGGCCTTTTTTGTAATTAACAGCTCCTTATAATACATTTATTTTGTTTGCTCAGCCTCTTAGAAACTAAATTGAGTCTGTGCTTTAAAAAGCTTGCCGAGGTCCTCATTCTCTGTCCTGGTAACATGTGCGTGAATCAGCGATGGGTTTCCACACACTTCACATTTGGTGCAAATCCCTTTCTTTCCACATCTCTCCCAACTGCCTCCCCATCTTCTCTTGCTCCATCTATGATCAGCTTCCTGTTTCTAAATAGATTTTGTGGTCGCCCTTCCCTCCTTGTTCCAGTTGCTAGCCACTAGTTACTTAGGCTGTGGTCTATATTGTTCTTCCAACAGCCTACCCCATTGCGGTTGCCCCACACATCCACATTGTTATATGTCCCCAATTTGGGTTCTGGAATTATTTTGGTAACGACCACATTGGGTGAGAGTCAAACTAATAATTAAAGTGTTGGGACAACTTCTCCTATTGCAAGTCTCCTCCTGTGTTTACAACCCAAGAGGAGCAGCTTCTTGTACTCTTGTTACATACGATGCACAAATAGCATGTGACGTATGGCCTCCCACAAGCCTGAATGCTTACAATTTACTTTGTGTTTTTCTTCATTTCTAGGACAAGATGTTGATAAATATAAAGAGCATCTTATGGATGTGCTCCACCTTAATAGCAGCCCATGCACTACAGAAAGGTGAGCGTGGTAATCATTTTTTAGGACTAATTGAAATAAAAATTAAAGTATTGGGACATGGAATGTGATTATGGAATCACTAAAATAAAGGATGAATTTTTTATCTATTTGTTGCTGAAGACTTTTAGCTAAAATATCATTAGGCTGAAAACAGTGGTTTTAAATAAATCGGTTATTACAAAATAATGAACAGGATGCTAAAGAAGAAAGTGGGCTTTCAGTAACTTCCCAGATTACTGTCAGACTGTGCAAAAAGGCTCATTTGAGTGGCTGGGCATATTTTAAAGTTCCACTCTTTTTGATACCACTCAAAGGCTTTTCTACATTAAAAAAAAGACTATTGAACTTTTAGAGGGATACAATTTGAAAGAAATCAAGAAGATATAGAGAAGTCTGATAGACAAGTTTTTACCCCTACCTCCATTTCTTTCTTTTTCTCTTTTCTTCTCCTTCTCTCTTTCTCCTTTGTAACTGGATAAGTACACATGCACTGTTTTTCTTAGCTTTAAATTATATGTCCACCTAATGAGAGTTTTGTGATTCCAAATTTGTAGACTCTTGATCCATGAAGAAAGAATCTGTGCTGAGTATCAGTGACCTGCTCCCGTCAAGGGTCTCTCTAGACCCAGCTTCTGCTTCTTTCTCACACTCACTGCCTGCTTCAGAGTCTCTGAAATAATTTAGAATTTCTATTCTTATTCCCTATTTTTTCCTTAAACCTGTTTCCCTTCCCCTGCCCCCAGGCAGTTCCTTCTGCTCAGCAGTCCCTTCTTTCGTCCTCTACAGTTCCACTTCAGTTCATTCTTAAGATTCAGAACTTGTGACACTCAACCTATTTATTCATCCATCCTTCCTATCCATTCATTTATCTATCCATTGACAGTATTGTTTGAACAGATTCTGCGTGCTGTGCCTTAGTCTGGGTCTCCAGGGATATATCAGTGGATGAGTCATACATTGATTTAGATTTCATTAAGCCTAATCTCCTTAGTTACATGAGGTAGGCGATAAACACGTAAACCAACAATCCAAGTACTTCTGAATTGATGAAAATAAGGCAGAGTGACAACATAGAAAGTGGCTTAGGGTGGGAGCAGGGGAGGTGGTAAGGCGTCTTTGAGAAAGTAATACTTACACTGACGTGGGAATGACGAGAAGGAGCCAGCCAGCTAAGATCTGGCCCAAGTTAGGTAATGTGTTTGAGCAATAGAAGGGTCACTGCAGTTGGAGAGCAGTGATCAAGGAAAAAATAGGAGATCTAGATACAGAGATAGGCAGAAATCAGCTCGTGTAAATAGAAACACTATCTGACACTCAGAAAAGAGCTTCCTATGTTTATTTTTCTGCACCCATGTCTCTATTTCTACTTTGCAAATCTGGATGGACACCAAAGAGGTGGGATGAATTGGGAGATTTGGACCAATATATATACACTACCATGTATAAAATGGATAACTAATGAGAACCCTCTGTAAAGCACAGAGAATTCTACTCAGTGCTCTGTGATGACCTACACAGAAAGGAAATCCAAAAGAGGGGTTATATGTATAGGGAGTAACTGATTCACTTTGCTGCACAGCAGAAACTAACACAACGTTGTAAAGCAACTATACGCAAATAATTATTTTTTTTTTTAAAGAAGGAGCTTCCTATGAGCCAGGAACAGTTTTAATACTTAACATTAGCTTATTGAAACATTCACTATCCATAGAGGAAACTGAGATCCAGAGAACCTAAGTGACCTGCTCAAAGTCACAAGACTAGTAAGTTGCAGAACTGGGAGAAGAACCAAGGCTGTCCCAGGAGTGTGTGAGCTTTACCACTGGAACGCTTCTTATCCATGCAAGCATTGTAAGCTTTAGAAATGGATTTTATTCCCAGGAAGCACTAAAGGCTTTCAGCCAGGGAAACGAAGTCGATGAATATTTTCCAAGTTCCATGTTTGCTGTTCTACGTTGGTTTGACCGTAGGAGAGAAAGAGCGGCCCCAGGGAGATGACTTAGGAGGTTATTGTGATCACCCATGTATGAGATGAGGCGCTTGTATCCCGTGATGGCAGGAGAGCTGGAGAGAAGTGAACTGGATGTGTGGAGATGGAGGATTAGGACCGATGCCTGAATGGGATGTGGTGTGGTGAGGGTGAGAGAGGAACCGAGGATGGGCTGACTTCTGAGATGGCTCCCACCTCTCCTCCCCCAAATGGTTTCCAGGCAGTTTTAAAGCCCTTTCTCTACGTTCTCATTGTCCCCTGTGCTGTGACAGCTATTATAGTCCATACCACTCATTGAGGGTAAGTTATTCCTTGTTTTTCTTCCCAAGCAGACTGTGACTTCAAGAGAGCTGTTTTTTTTCTCTTTTTGAGCAGAGTTCCTGACACACTGCTAGCACTTAATCAATTTATGCTTGAGTGAATAAGTGAATGAATAAATAAATAATGAGTGAATACCACAATGAATGACCTGAATGGCCATCAGAGTCTAGGCGCCACTAAGCCAATGGCCAAGAAGCTGTCCTCTTCGGCATTTCTGGAGAGTAAAGGTGACAGAGAAGAAAGGACAACAGCTTTGAGTGAAGAGGGAGGACACAGAAAAGAGATAGAGAAAGGGGAGTTGATTTGGTTGGGTCGTAATAGAAGGAAATTACGGAGAAAGTAGCGGGAGGACTGAGAAACAGGACCATCACCCTTTCACTTAAAGAACTCACACAAATAATAGGGAAACTAACACTTATGGTATAGCTCCTTGATGATATTTTAAATAGTAATAACCGCTAACAATATTGAGTAATTTCTACATGTTGGGCTTTCTTCTAAGTATTTTACTTTGTCAACCTTTTTAAATCTTAACTCTTCCATGAGACACGTGCTTTATTCTCCCCAGTTGGCAAATGAGGAAACAATAGTACCAAAAGATTTCTCGACATAACTAATGTAGAGATCACACAACAAGTTAGTTACGGAGGCTGGAGGTGAACCTGGCAATCTGGTTCATGCTCTCAGCCAGTGTACTGTTCTTTACCCCAAGCATCAGGTGTTTTGTGAATTGGTGATCACTATTAAACAATATCATTAGTTTGGGGCTAATTTCAGAAGAATCTTCATTTTTTCAAAGGGATGAAGTTGAAAATGTAAGATACATGTAAAATATATTTTCCAAGTTCACAGTGAAGCACAGAGTAATAGCTAGTTGGGTCAACACAAGTACTCTCACCTTAAGGGTTTTTCTATTTAAGTCTAAGCACTTGAAAGGTGAGTAATTAATGAACATTTTGTCTCTTGGTTATTGGCTTGATTTTAATCCATAAGGAACTCTTTGATTTAACAATACCTTTTATATGGATTATTTACCATTGACTCTGTTATTTGGATATTCATCTAATACAATAAATGGAATCCTGCACAGTCACAAGTAAATGAATGAATGAGGGAGTGATATTAATACTTGAGAGGGTGATAAATTCCCCTAGTTTCACTCTGGCACTTCTAGGCCAAGGTCTGTGTGTGTGTGTGTTTGATTAAATTATGTAGATAGAATTTGCATCATTCTTGCTCTGCAGAATTTACTGACATAGAATGAAGCATAATTGATTATTCATTATTTGGAGTTTTCTCCCTTACAGTATTCATTTAGACCACAAACTTGAATGGTGAACTGTTGTTAGCATTCATTTTTGTTTCTTGCACTGTCAGAATTTCAGACAAGTTCTTGCAGGTAGCATTCTTTTTTAACATGCATAGTCGATAAACATTATCCTCTGTGCTACTAAATTTCTTTCTTAAAATATTTATATTTGGTAAACTCAATTCTTATTACCCAATGCATTAAGACCCAAGATTTTATACACAGAAGACTTGGCCACACAGCTTTTTGTTAATCTTGTTGATAAGACTGGATTCTCCATGAATATATATTTACATACAACTGCAGCTTTTAATTTTCTTGTATCTGTAAATATCCAGAACAATAAATAACCCTTGGGAAATTGCCTTTTAACATTATTTTGTTCCAATATATCTTTTCATTATAGCACAGTTATGGAGAAAGGCTCTAAGTGTCAAAAACCTCCCAATTGAATAGATTGGGCTGAATCAAAGAGTCTTATAAATTTATACCACAATTGATGTCAATGATAAAGATGTTTATTCTCCATTTAAAAAGCCATCTTTTATTTGTGAGCTTAATCATCTATAACTCTTCAGGAAGGAAGATAGGAATTCCTAGAACATATGATAGGTACAAATTAAGACATTTTTTAGTTTGTAAAATTCTCACCTCTTTCCTTCTCAGGACCCCTTCTCTGCCAAAAAAAAAAAAAAAAAAGTACAAGATATCTTTTTGTTGTCTTTAGCTCCCTAATGGGATCCAGTCCTTTTGAAGTTAAGTTTTAGTCTTTAGCATCTATATCATTTCTAATGCATGTTCATATTGAGATGTGTGTTACTAATGCCTTTAACCACTAACATACCAAGTGTTAGATACATAGCATTTTGTCAATTAAGAAATATTCTTTTACTCCACCTAGAGGTTACTATTGCTGTTCATCATGTTTACATGAACTGGGAGCTCCCTGTGCACTATAATTTATATTCTATTACCAACACATTGTTTCGCCAACTAGGAGAGACTGGGAGATGGGTGCAAGATGGGGAGGAGAGGTATAGATCCCTATATGAGTGGGTTTTATTTATTTATTTATCTGCATGTAATGGTGTTAAATTATAGTTGAAGTGTTCTTTCTCATTAAAAGTTTAAGGGCTTAAGCAGAAAAGCATTCTGTAGATTAATACTTTAGAAGGGTTGCATGTGTGTGTGTTCAGTCGCTTAGTCACGTCTGACTCTTGCGACCCTATGGACTGTAACCCGCCGGGCTCCTCTGTCCATGGGATTCTCCAGCAAGAATACTGGAGTGGGTTGCTATGCCCTCCTCTAGGGGATCTTCCTGACACAGGGATCAAACCCACATCTCCTGCATCTCCTGTATTGTAGGCGGATTCTTTTTTTTTTTTAATTATTATTTTTTTTATTTGGCTGCACTGGGTCTTAGTTTCAGTATGTAGGATCTAGTTCCCTGGCCAGAAATCAAACCTGGGGCCCCTGCATTGGGTGGCTAGAGACTTAGCCACTGGACCACTAGAGAAGTCCCTGTAGGCAGATTCTTTATCCCTGAGCCACTTGGGAAGCCAGGCTTAGAAGGGTTAGGTGAACAGAAGCCAACATTACCCCCCAGGATATAATGGAGGGATTGGGGTCAGGAGGAGAAGGGGACGACAGAGGATGAGATGGCTGGATGGCATCACCGACTCGATGGACATGAGTCTGAGTGAACTCTGGGAGTTGGTGATGGACAGGGAGGCCTGGCGTGCTGCGATTCATGGGGTCGCAAAGAGTCGGACACGACGGAGCGACTGAACTGAACTGAACTGAATGTTTCGCTGCAAAGCGACTGTAGCTGAATTTGTCATTACGATGAAAGCCTTTGATTCAACACTGAACCATAGTGGGTCCTTCAAGTGTTGGACGTTTCCCTGGTCCAGTCTACTGAAGTACTTTTGATAATTTTCACCTCTTGAAGTTGTTTTCATTTCCTCTAAAGTAATGTGGCAGTTATCTTAATCATTTTTCTTCTTCTCACCTGTTAACTGAAATCTGCTTTCTAACTATTCTTCCTAACATTGGTCAGGTCTTTAAACCTGCATTGCTTAATCTAGGTTCCTTTCACCCTTGATTTCTTGCCTTCCTACAATGGCCTTATTTTATCACTTGTTTTGTTCATGTTGAAATCTAAGTTGCAAACACTTTAAAATGAATGCTCATATTTTAGCACATAAAAATGAGCATTATCCATTTGCAGCAACATGGATGGACCTAGAGATTGTCAAAGTGAGTGAAATCAGACAGAGAAGGAGAAATATCATATAAGAAAAGAGTTATAAATATACCCGGATGAGGGTGTATAGAAAAGAAATTATACAAATGAACTCATCTATAAAACAGAAGCAGACTTACAGACTTAGAGAATGAACTTTTGGCTTGCCATGGGGGAAAACGGGGAAAGTGATAGTTAGGGAGTTTGGGATCGACATGTACACACTGCTATATTTAAAATGGGTAGCCAACAAGGTCCTACTGTATAGCACTGGGAACTCTGCTCAGTATTATGTGGCAGCCTGGATGGGAGGGGAGTTTGGGGAGAGTGGATACATGTATATGTATGGCTGTGTCCCTTTGCTGTCCACCTGAAAGTATCACAACTTTGTTGACCAGCTGTACTCTAGTATAAAATAAAAACTTTAAAAAATAAAAACAAAAGCAACTTTTAATGAGCATTATTAATTCCTGGCTTTGTTATAAAACATTATTGAAATGATGCACTATTCTCTGTATATAAAATCATCCTAATTATTTTACATACTGAAGATGTAACCAAATCCCTGTAATGGTTCTTATCCTTTCACTCATTTAATAGACTCAGCTTGTCGATTTTGTATTTTCTTTTTCCTGTAGTCAACATGGAAAAAAGCCCATCTGTTAAGGGCTCCCTCTCTGGAAAAGTCAACCTACCTTGTCATTTCTCAACCCTGCCTACCTTACCACCTAGTTATAACACCACCAGTGAATTTCTGCGAATCAAATGGTCTAAGATTGAATTGGACAAGACGGGAAAAGATTTAAAGGAGACTACCGTCCTCGTGGCCCAAAATGGGAATATCAAGATTGGTCAAGACTACAAAGGGAGGGTGTCGGTGCCCACACATCCCGAGGACGTGGGCGATGCCTCACTCACCATGGTCAAACTGCTGGCCAGTGATGCGGGCCGCTACCGCTGTGACGTCATGTACGGGATTGAGGACACACAGGACACGGTGTCATTGACCGTGGAGGGTAAGGCTTGGGAATCTAGAAGAAGCTGGTATTATAGGATACCTGCTTCAGAAGTGTGGTGAAACAAGATTCAAAGTAGCCATTGCTCAGGGTTTGAACAAAGGGAAAAAACACACCAATCGACCCAATAGTCCATGTCTTTCACTAAAAATGAACTGTTAATTGTTCAGGAGTCAAGGAAGGTGACTTTATACCACATATAATGAATACTTCAAGACATGGTATATAGCTCAAGAATCATTACTTCATTACTGAGACCTATCAGCAATTATTTTTTAAGAATGCAAAGACGGATCTACAGTTTAATTTTTTTTACATATATGTATATATGTGCATGTACACTCACATGCATACATATACACACATATACATACACACACACACACACACACCTTTTTTCTCACTCTCCTAGCATGATTATTAAAATGTTTGAGTTTGCTTTTAAGACATATAAGTTATATCTTAACTTACATTGAATAAATAAGGCACCTAATAAGTCCATGGTATATATTAATATCATAGTGCTTTGAAAAGGCAAGGACTCAATAAACATTTGAATTGGATCAAAACAAGAATTCGGTGTATTTTTTTAAGGTCAATACACTAGTTATCCACTGTCTTGCAATGAGACACTTTAGTTTCAGCCCCCTTTCAGTGGTAGTTTGTATGTCATTTGAATTTAAGTTAGGAGACAAAGCAAAGAAAAATTGCTTTAATTGGGTACACACATAATGCCACAGCTCTTGGAAGCAGAATATTTTGGCAAGTTATTAAGCAAAATTCTCATACCCAGACATGATGGAACAGATTTTTCTTCCAACCCTCCGTTTCCCTATAAAATATTTACCTTTCAGAAACATATACAAAGGGTTTTATTAAAACTCTTTCTTGTGTAGCCAAAAGGAAATACTCTGAATTTCAGATGTGACAGATTAATTTTCTGAACATCCTTTCCCATTCAGATCCTATTGCTCTCTTCTATAAATCTATTTTTATGTTTTCCAGGCATTCACTGAACACCCTGGGCTCTTTGCTTTTAATCTTTTTATCATTTACTTTGATTAGTCTTGGATTGTTTTTTCTACTGATCTATTTCTTCCTCTTTTTGTGTGATGTAACATACCATGTATATATATAATATATAAACTGAGATATGCATTATACATATATTATATATATATATTAAATCCCAGAAGTTTAACAACTTCTTACAATCTTCATCATTAAAGAATTAGCAGTGGATTTGCCCCTTTCCCCTCTGAAACAATGAAAATTCTCCACTTAATCTCCTTAGCCCCATGAGGTCTTCAAATTATCCAGCAATTATAGATACTTATACAGTCTGATATTCCCTGCCTTGGTCATGGAGGCCCCTTTGTGCCCCCTTACTGCCAATCCTAGGTGCACAAGGAAGATTTTTAATTACCAAGAAGGTTCTTTGAAGCTTTGATCAGCAGAAGACTAATTTAAAACCATGCAAAGTCTTGCTCAAGTCTCAGAGGTCATTATAAACATACTTATAGGACCATTTATACTTCCTGGAAATTTTAAAGTTGTTCTGTAAAGGTATAAATTTTATGAAAAACATTCGGTGGTTTTTTTTTTTCTTTGAAAAATCAGAAATGGGAAATAAGTATTAGTTGTCAGTGCATCCACTTGGTACCTGTGCAGGCCTTTTTGAATTGACACTGATCAGAGGTGCTTATTGATGACATGCCTAGTCTGTCCCCTGTAAGATGCTTTATTGGCACATACCTGTTTTGGAAGAGAGAAGCAAGGATAGGCATGTGGAAAACAATTTAATAGCTAGAAGTCAAGCTGTGTGTGTGTGAGAGAGAGAGAGATGGAGGGAGGCTGTTGTCAACTCTAAGAAATTACTAGGAATAAAAGGAAAGTGGAAGATATCTTGGAAACCAAAATTAATTCCACATAATAAATATGTGGTGTTAAATGATATGACAATAAAATCTCATCCATATAACCCAATTACTCCGATTTCTATTTTCCAGTGACTTCCTAGGCACATTAGCTTGACTCACTTTGCTGTCTGATGAAAATGACTCACCATATTTACTCCAGTTAAAAATGGAGATGCCCTTGCTCAAGTGGGAGGAAGGGCCCAAGCTTCACCCCCTCAGTTGCTCTTTTCTCAGGCTTTTGACAGCTCTTTGACCCTGAAACACAGTTCAAGAACCACTAGTTTATGCAGCTCCGAAAATACAACAAAGTGGAATTTGAAGCACATATCAGGATGCTTGGCTTCTACCGCAGGAGTCTGGAGAACTTTATTTCAGGCCTTCTTTGGGATAAAAATCATACATTTTACCTGTCAAAGTGGAGATCCTACATTATGCAAATCAGTTAGTGAATATGATAAACATTTGTTATAGTAGCCTATCCAATATTTTAAGCTATTTTAAAATTCTTTATCTAATTTGATCTTCATTTCAATAAGACAACATAAGCACTGTTAGGTATACTTTATAGAGGAGGAAATTAAGGCTTATATATGATTAAGGAGCAAATCAGGAATTGGAATAGGCCTTCTCTTATATACTCCAGTGTCTTTTCCATTATAATATATTGTCTCTGTAAGTAAATACCACAATATTTCAAGTTTGGTGGAAGTGGTATTGGTGAAGGTTCTACATGCTTCTACTGAGTTGGCCCTGAGTACAAACATGAAGTAAGAGGAGTTGATCTCGTGACCTCCTTAACTCTCTCTATCTCTTGCAGCACCTACTCCCTTTAGTTGTTGGTGGTTCCCCTGATAGCTTGTGCGTGCATGCTCAGTTGCTTCAGCCGTGTCAGACTATTTTGAAACCCCATGGACTGGAGCCCACCAGGCTCCTCTGTCCATGGGATTCTCCAGGCAAGAATGCTGGAGTGGGTTGCCATGCCCTCCTCCAGGGGATCTTCCCTACCCAGGGATTGAACCTGTATCTCCTGCATTGCAGGCAGATTCTTTATCCACTGAAGCACCCGGGAAGCTGTGATAGCCTCAACACTACCTATAATTAGGACAACTAGTCACCATTTGGGATTTAGCAGCTTAAATCTTTTTTTCAGATGGTTTCTGTGGGAACAGAAAACTCCTGACTAGGAAACTCTCTGATGGAGCAGAATGGGATACCTGAGTGAATAGCACTTCTGGGGTTCCTTAGATCACCATAATTTTGCATAATGCTATATGAAGTAAAATAAATTGTCATGGTCTTAAGACCGTGTTAGCAAGTCATTTGACATATTGCTCCAATGAGAAAATGCACAGTATGTGGGGAGACTTGAACTGGCCTGTAATTGTTCGCTGCTATCGTTGCAGGGGTTGTGTTTCACTACAGGGCGGCAACCAGCAGGTACACCCTGAATTTTGAGATGGCCCAGAAGGCTTGCATGGACATTGGGGCCGTCATAGCCACCCCAGAGCAGCTGCATGCGGCCTATGAAGATGGGTTTGAGCAGTGTGATGCAGGCTGGCTCTCAGATCAGACTGTTAGGTGAGTGGTCTGGGGGCCACTGGCCTTACTTCATCACTTGGGGAGTGAGAATATAGCGCTACTTCCTAGTCCTTTATTTTCCCAGGTATCCCATCCGGGTTCCCCGAGAAGGCTGCTATGGAGACATGATGGGGAAGGAAGGAGTCCGGACCTACGGATTCCGTGCTCCTCATGAAACTTACGATGTGTACTGTTACGTGGACCATCTGGATGGTAAGATGTTCACATTTCTATAGCTTCATTTGACCCAAGAAAATCGAGGAAACACTGGGAGCACGTGGGGATAGAGTGAGTCTTCATGCTTGTTTGGATTCCAAACAGCAACATTTAGTTTAAATAACCGTATGATTCTGTGGTGAAATAAGCTTAAATTAAAGTGGAAAGAGAAAGAGGGCTGTGTAAATGGTTATGTAGGTTTGAAATGTCTTTAGTTAATGGCAGGTTTGCTTTCAGTCATGCTGCCATTGGAACGTTTCCAATACACTTTTAGAGCATTAAGAATAGAAACCTGTAAGGGCGGTACCTATTCTTGTAAGAACTTCAGGTAAAATCCTGTGATGACAAACCACTGTGAATCCAAGTGCTGATAAACATCCCAAAGTGCAACTGAATAACACAAGCTAGCCAAGGAAGGATTTTCATGGTTTGCTTCTCCTTGTGTTCACTTTGCTACACTAACATTTAAAGTAATCATTTATTCATTCAGTCAATCAGCACGCAAAAACAAACAAACAAACAAACAAAACAAACACCCACTATGTGATAGATACTCTGCTTGTTAGAACTGTGAA
This sequence comes from Capricornis sumatraensis, assembly GCF_032405125.1. Classification (NCBI taxonomy): domain Eukaryota; kingdom Metazoa; phylum Chordata; class Mammalia; order Artiodactyla; family Bovidae; genus Capricornis; species Capricornis sumatraensis. The sequence goes on from NC_091077.1 coordinate 82,729,990, forward strand.
GTCAGGTAAGATATAAGCCTTGCTTTAGAGATTCTTAGAGCCTGATTGACTCTGGCGTCTTCATTTCTTCCTGGGTGACAGAGTGAGACTCTTAGAGATAGTAAGTTTGAGTTCTCTTCTGGCAATGTTACCTAAGGACACAATATAGTTTTATTATAAGACACATGGAGTAGAAGTTTCTGTGACTTTTGAAATGGAAGTTCACTTGTAGCAATAGCTATCTTAGAGGCCTAAATATATAAATAGAGGTATCGCATTGAGCTATACATTTAATTTTAGCTGGGTACCCATAGAAGAATGATCTCAATTTTCTTATGTTTAAAATGAGGAGGTTGGACTAGAAAATTTCCATAGTCCCTCCCAACATAATTAAATTATCTGATTCTATGAATTGAATAAACAACCTCAGTGACTGAAAGCTAGAAAATAAGCAGCTTATATTTGCCTGGTGTCCTAAATTTGAATAGGATAGCCTGATTCCAAGAAGCCTGATTTCTTTAGTGTGGTTCTCTAGCATCTTAACATTCTTATTATGACTGTTATTTAAGATTGATACATGTGTTTTCTAAACCATAATTTCAGATACTAACAATTTACCTTTTTCACAAAGATAAAGGGAAAATAATCTAGAAAATGCAAGCTATGAGATATAGCTTATCTCCCTCCTTAAGTTTAATTTTAAATTTAGTTAACTTTTTCCATAGGATAAGAGATGGTTGATAGGAGATTCTGATTTTAGGAAACAAATTTTGTTATTGCTGTCTCAGTAAGATGGAAATTTGTACCTAAATTCAGTCAGGTGGAATTTATATTACCATTGTTGTTTTCTTTTGGAATAATGTCTATTAGAGTGATAGCAATAGAAATTTCTGGAATGTTGGTAATACTGGAACTAAATCAGAGACAGATTTTGCTAAAGTATATATGTTGTAATTATCTAAAAAATCTTTACCAAGTGTAATTGAAATGGTGGCTTTCAGGTATAAATCTGTGGCCAATTTGATCCCAATATGAATAAACATCAACAGCACAAGCCAACCTTTGTGATGGAAAGTTACAATTATGTATTTACAGTGCTCCCAGAAAGCATGCCTAGGGGTCCCTCTGCATGTCTCTTCTTCAGTCTGATCCTGATGAAGGTACTGAAACCCCACTCTCTAAGGCTACAGAATCGCTAGCTTTTTTGAAGTCTAGAGGACTTTGTGCAGAAGCTCCAGAAATTCCATGCCCTCCACAAATTCTGTGTGAGATACTTTTGACAGGTCTTGGTGAGAAAAGCCCTGCCAAGGACTCCTAGCCAAGTTGTACCCATCAAGAGCTGGCTCCCTAAAATCTGTTTAGAGTATCATAACTAGTGTTTGGGGAAAATTGAGCTGTTAGAAGAGCCATTCTGAGGATGTATGCATACACCACAATGAGAAGGATTTATCAGTCATATAGGAGTTCTTCTCCACCTCCATAAACATTGTCACTTCTAGGGCAACTGTTATTCGTAAAACCAGTCTCTGCTCCAGGGTAACCCAACTGTGTTTTATATAGTTATATATTTACTTGGGATATATGTTCATGTATTTGATAACTGAAAACTTGAAGTATGTAACACAGCATAACTTTAGTTGAGGTATTTATACTAAAACGACAGAATCTGAAATTTTTTGTCTTACCACATAGAAGTTGGAAGACAAAGATGAAAGAATTAATATAAACTCGAATTCAAGCACTGGTTGAAATTTGTGTCAGCAGAGTTACAAGGCTTTAATTTGTTTCACAGAAGGGATTAGTTTCAGAGGATATTCAATATGTTTATAATGACATTTATTGTGAAATGGGATCAGTAAGGATAATTCCCTTTTCATCACAGTATGAAGATAAAATGAGTTAAGGTATAAAGTGTTTGTCACAATGTGTGGCACAAAGTCAGTGCTCAATAAATAGTAGTTATTATAGTTTATAGATTTTAAAAAGGTTCTTATTTCTGCTGAATTCTTAATTGATTTCATTTTTGCTCTTTTGTATGTAAGTAAGTCAAGTGCCTTGAGGGATGAACAGGACCTGAAAAGATACCAAGAGAACAAAAACAAAATGAAAAATGAATACTAAATGAAAACTGAAATTGTTCCAAAAGTTTAGTTTTCATTTTTCATTTAGTATTTAGTTTTGCATGTCTAGCCCCAAACTCTCTTCTGAATTCCATATCTGCACTTCTGGTTTGTGAATCATTTTGGTGTCTCATCTCTGCTTTTCTGTCTTACCTCACAAGTAATCCCCAAGCCTTTAATAGTTCTTCAAGGGACCTGTTTTATGGCCATCAAAACAAGCAATCACCATGGCCATATCATTTGCCTACTCAGCGTGGTATGGTATGAATTTCCTGTTGCCTTCCTCCTCAAGCAAATGCTGCTGGCTCATTAAAGAACCTCAATCCTGGCTCAGGAGTATAAACTTTTCAGCTGTGTTTCCGTCTCTCTGATATGACCTTGCTTACGTGCACCAGCTGTCCCTAGCTCCTGCCAACAGTTGTGCTTTGAGCCTCTCTGAGAACAAACCTCTCGTCTTCCCAGCATTCCACTCTTCCCTATGCCTGTGAGCAGACTGCCTTCAAGAGCCCATCTTTGGCCCTTCCAGCTCACACTGCCATTTTCTGATTTTGAACTCCCACTTTTCTTAGAGTTAGGGCCACATATCTGGTGTTGAATTCTTCTTTCTGGTTGTTTTATATTCATCATACACAAACTATTACCTAATATTTTTATTTCTGAAAAAACTTGTGTAAGATCCTGGTAGAAATAAGGGAATAACCATCTTCTATAACTCTCCAACCACAGTGAAGAATCTATTCCAGTATAAGACACATAGCAGAACTAAAGAACTACACGGTGGTAATTGCAGTATTTTTCCAAACTTTGTCTCTTTCGGAAACCGCCTCCACCACCCTACCATTTCTACAGTACTTGAAAACAAATGCCAAATTTTGTTCACCAGACTTACTAAGGATCTATTTTTTTCATTGGATCACCAAGGTGCTAGTTTTTCTCTTTGAATTTCTCCTTTCACTCTTTTCTGTGGTGTCTCTTAGAAATAACTTTTGCCTAGAGATACTCCTTTATTCTTTCTAGCCTCTCCAGTCATTTCCCATTTTTGCCTCCCCAGCCAATTGTCTTTTCTGGGATTGGTCCCTTTGTACCTATTCATAAATCATAGGTTTATTTTTCTACTGCTTCCTTATTTCAAAATCAGGATAACACGTCTATAACTTGTCTAATGCTTCCATGTCATCCAGGTGTCTGACCTAGAACCAAAAGCAACTTTTCCTTTTTGTCTTCTGAGCTCCTTTATATATGTAAGCTTCTCTGGTGGCTCAGCCCATAAAGAATCCTCCTGCCAATGCAGGAGATGCAGGTTCGATATGAAAACCTAAAAATATTCAGGTAAAAACCTGAATGTCATTAAACAGCTCTTAGAGCAGGGCTTAATTCCAGCTTCTTTAGAGGATTTTATAGGATCAAAATCAGATACCAAATCTGTAAATTGTGTGATTTCCTGCCTGTGGATTCTCAGATTGACTTTTAATATTAATGGAGTTTTCAGTGTGTAATCTACAGATTACTTTACTGCTGGGAGTTATTTAAGAATTAGTGATAATTGGGTTGATTCCGTTAAAATGCCCCATGTCAACTAGAATAGCTTCCTGCACACTGTGGTTCAGCAGATGGCTTCAAATATTGATTCCGGATTATAGAATCTCTCCACATTGATTGATGTCGGTGCTCGAAGATGCTGAAACTTTTTATTCTCTACAGAACTCACAGAATCGTAGATCACAGTTAAGGCTGTGGGTTCCCAAACAGGCTTTGGACATGAACCCTTGCTAAGGGTTTGAAATTGAACTTGGAGTTCTTTTTGTTTAAGTGAATGTCTCGCTAAGAGTCACTGAGGAAGGTGTCCAGGCGTGGACCCTGGCAGAACCTCTGGAAAATGATGCCCTCTGTCAGTGTGACTTGAATAGATTGACTGTGAAGTAGCTCCAGGGGTAGAATAAGAGAAAAAAAAAATTATTTGTTGTATGGTTGTATTGTCCTTTAACTTAATTCTCAGAAAAACCTTGACAGGGATTTTTGTAAAACCTTCCTTTTTATACATGAAGATACTAAGGAACGGAAGTGAAGTGACTGGATATACCCTTTTTTTACTGTCCTTCTGGAGTAGCTTTTCAGGACCACCAAAGATTCGCCAGTAGAGGAACAGGCAGTCTTACAAACCAGGAGGGTGCCAAGTACTCTTAAGGCTCCCCCAAAACTCTGATTTTTCACATCACACAAAAATATCCTAATTCTTATCTGAGTAATGATTGCATTCCTGTTTGGATTACAGTGATTGGGATTGCTGGGTTAAATGGCAACTCTATTTTTAACATTTTGAGGAACTGTTTTGAAATTTTTACCAGAAGTACCTTAGGGTCCTGATTCTTTCATTCTTGCCAGCATTTGTTTTAATCTGATTTTTTTATTATAACCATCCTAATGTGTGCAGTACTATCTCAGTGTGGTTTTGATTTGTATTTCTCTGATAGCTAGTGATGCTGAGCAACTTTTCCTATGACTGTTGACTATGTACATAATTTTCTTGGAGAATTATCTATTCAGAAGCTTTGCTCATTTTTAATTGTGTGTTTGTCTTTTTATTACTGAGTTATAGGAATTCTTTGTATATTCTAGTTCAAGAGTGTCTATGCAGATATATAATTTGCAAGTATTTTCTCCCATTCTCTGATTTGCCTTTTTACTTTCTCAATAGGACCTTTTGATGAACAAAGTTTTTAATTTTGATGAAATCCAATATCTAGTTTTTCTTTGATAATTTGTGCTTTTGGTGTCACATCCAAGAAAACACTGCTAAATCCCTAGTCATGAAGACTTATTTCTGTGTTTGTTTCTAAGAACTCTGGAAGTTTTCACTTTTATTTTTATCTATTTTGAGTTATATTTTGTATATGGCAACTCTTTGCAGAAGAAGTAAAACAATTTTGAAAAAGAAGAGCACAGTTGGGAGTCTCATATTTTCCACTTTCAAAATTTACTACAGAGCAACAGTAATCCAAACACTGTGGCAGTGACCTAAGGATAGTCATAGAGATCAATGGGACAGAGTCCAGAAACAAACCCATATATGCATGATCAATAGATTTTCACCAGGGTGCCAAGGCCACTAAATGGGGAAAGAATAGTTCTTTTTAACAAATAGTGCTGGCATAATTGAATACCCACATTCCAAAGAATGGATTTGGATTCTTATGCCATATACAAAGGGATTTCCCTGGTGGCTCAGATCGTAAAGAATCTGACTGTAATGCAGGAGACCCCAGTTCAATCCCTGGGTCAGGAAAATCCTCTGGAGAAGGGATTGGCTACCCACTCCAGTAGTCTTACCTGGAGAATTCCATGGACAGAGGAGCCTGGCGGGCTACAGTCCATGGGATTGAAAGTGAAAGTGAAAATCACTCAGTTGTATCTGACTCTTTTCGACCCTGTGGACTATACAGTCCATGGAACTCTCCAAGTCAGAATACTGGTGTGTGTAGCCACTCCCTTCTCCCGGGAATTTTCCTGACCCAGGGATCGAACTGGGGTCTCCTGCTATACAGGCAGATTCTTTACCATCTGAGCCACCAGGGAAATGCTTTTATATATGGCATAAGAATCCAAATCCATGCTTTGGTATGTGAGTATTCAATTATGCCAGCACTATTTGTTAGAAAGACTATTTTTTCCTCATTTTAATGGCCTTGACACCCCAATGAAATCTATTGATCATAAATATATGGGTTTGTTTCTGGACTCTGTCCCATTGATCTGTATGACTATACTTATGTCACTATCACATTGTTTTGATTACTATTGCTTTGTAGTAAATTTTGAAATTGGAAAATATGAGACTCCCAACTGTGTTCTTCTTTTTCAAAATTGTTTTACCTCTTCTGGACCCCTTGAATTCCTACATGATCTTTGGGATCCATTTATCAATTTCTGCAAAAAATCCAGCTGAGTTTGAATTGAATCTCCAGATCAATTTGAGGTGTATTGTCATCTTGACAATATTGAGTCTTCAGATTATATCTGTAAACATGGGATATTTTTTCATCTTTTGTTTGGATATTCTTTACTTTCTTTCAGCAGTGTTTTATAGTTTCAGAGCTTTCAGAATATAGGTTTTGCATTACTTTTGTTAAATTTAACCTAAATATTTTTCTCTTTTGATGTAAATATAAATGGAATTTTCTTTATTTCTTTTTCTAATTGTTCACTCGAAGTGTGTAGAAATAAACTGATTTTTTTAGATTGGCCTTGTATATTTTATCCTACAAGCTTGTTGAAATTATCTATTAGTTCTAATATATTTTTATAGAATCCTCAGGGTTTTCTATATATAGTCCCTTTTATTTTATAATCTAGAATTAAATAAGTAGAAATGTCTTGACACAAACCCCTTAAAACATGTGACAGTCATTTGCTTTAAGGCTTGATGGCAATTTCTAGAATTCTAAATTGAAAGAGCTTCTTTGGAAATACAGGGCCATTTAACTCTGAGCTGTGAAAAGTTTAAAAAAAACTAGGCTGATCTTCCTATGTTGACCTGCAGCCGTGCTGTGCCTGTCAAACCAAATAACACATTCTATCTTCTGTATATTTTGAAGACTCAGACATCCAGAAATTTTTTAGAATCTCTTTCTCACTCTAATTAAAGTCTTACTGCTCTGTCATGGGGAAAGAATGAGATCTGACATCCTGAAAACCATAAAAATATGCTTAAATTTTGGTGGGATTTCCTGTATCTTTAATCCCTTCAAATGACGTGTAGAAGATCTTGTGTAATAGCACATCGACAAATATGTGGATTCCTTTTCCCATGAATGTTATCTGATTTAAAGAATGTTAACTGACTATCACATGACTGATGACAATTCTCTAAATTAATTAAAGTTTGAATTCTTCAAAACCCAGTGTCTATGCTTTAAGCCACATTTTGTTTCTCAGTTCAGTTCAGTCGCTCAGTTGTGTCCGATTCTTTGTGACCCCATGAATCGCAGCATGCCAGGCCTACCCGTCCATCACCAACTCCCGGAGTTCACTCAAACTCATGTCCATCCAGTCGGTGATGCCATCCAGCCATCTCATCCTCTGTCGTCCCTTTCTCCTGCCCCCAGTCCTTCCCAGCATCAAAGTCTTTTCCAATGAGTCAACTCTTCGCATGAGGTGACCAAAGTATTGGAGTTTCAGCTTCAGCATCAGTCCTTCCAAAGAACACCCAGGACTGATCTCCTTTAGGTTGGACTGGTTGGAACTCCTTGTAGTCCAAGGAACTTGCAAGAGTCTTCTCCAGCATCACAGTTCAAAAGCATCAATTCTTTGGCGCTCAGCTTTCTTCACAGTTCAACTCTCATATCCATACATGACCACTGGAAAAACCATAGCCTTCACCAGACAGACCTTTGTTGGCAAAGTAATGTCTCTGCTTTTCAATATGCTATCTAGGTTGGTCATAACTTTCCTTCCAAGGAGTAAGCATCTTTTAATTTCATGGCTGCAGTCACCATCTGCAGTGATTTTGGAGCCCCCAGAAATTAAGTCTGCCACTGTTTCCACTGTTTCCCCATCTATTTCCCATGAAGTGATGGGACATGTTGCCATAATCTTCGTTTTCTGAATGTTGAGCTTTAAGCCAACTTTTCACTCTCCTCTTTCACTTTCATCAAGAGGCTTTTTATTTCCTCTTCACTTTCTGCCATAGGGTGGTGTCATCTGCATATATGAGGTTATTGATATTTCTCCAGGCAATCTTCATTCCACTTTGTGCTTCCTCCAGCCCAGCGTTTCTCATGATGTACTCTGCATAGAAGTTAAATAAACAGGGTGACAATATACAGCCTTGACGTACTCCTTTTCCTTTTTGGAACCAGTCTATTGTTCCATGTCCAGTTCTAACTGTTGCTTCCTGACCTGCATACAGGTTTCTCAAGAGGCATGTCAGGTAATCTGGTATTCCCATCTCTTTCAGAATTTTCCACAGTTTATTGTGATCCACACAGTTGGCTTTGGCATAGTCAATAAAGCAGAAATAGATGTTTTTCTGGAACTCTGTTGCTTTTTTCATGATCCAGTGGATGTTGGCAATTTGATCTCTGGTTCCTCTGCTTTTTCTAAAACCAGCTTGAACATCTGGAAGTTCACAGTTCACGTATTGCTGAAGCCTGGCTTGGAGAATTTTGAGCATTACTTTACTAACGTGTGAGATGAGTACAATTGTGTGTTAGTTTGAGCATTCTTTGGCATTGCCTTGCTTTGGGACTGGAATGAAAACTGACCTTTTCCAGTCCTGTGGCCACTGCTGACTTTTCCAAAGTTGCTGGAATATTGAGTGCAGCACTTTCACAGCATCATCTTACAGGATTTGAAATAGCTCAACTGGAATGCCATCACCTCCACTAGCTTTGTTCGTAGTGATGCTTCCTAAGGCCCACTTGACTTCACACTCCAGGATGTCTGGCTCTAGGTGTTTTTTACTTCAGCCCAAAGCAAGTGAGATATTTGAAAGGTGCTGACCTGGCCATTACACCCCAAATTAGATACATTGCCAGCCTAACACTAGAATTGGATGAAGCTACCTTGGCAGCCCCAGTTTTCTTGTCACTGGTAACAGAAGATTGGTTTCTGTATAGGTTAAAGAATCGAATCTTAGGGGGAACTGACATGCTTTTGAATTATCTACAAATTTTGGCTGTCAAAAGATTATATAATAGTGTATGTTGGCTATTAACCAACCACATACAGCTGATGGATTTTGTGATCCAGGATAATGAGTATTAGTCTTTATTGCTTTGATCCTGTATATATAGACATGAGCAAAAAAAAAAAAAAAAAAAAAGAGAGAGAGAGAAAGAGCAAAAGGCAGAGGGGAAAAAAAAGGAAACTTTCTTTGAAAAAACTTAAAAGTCCAAAACTTTAAACCTAGTAATAATTATATTGACTTGTCTTTATTGCCATAACACCATATACTGTAAGTGGTTTTATTATTATGGACATGTCATGTGACTATTTCCAGCTCATATACCATGTCTACGTTTGCATACACTTATTGCCTGTATACGATTTTGACCCAAACAGCAGGGAACTGTAATAACAATCACAAATCTTGATCTTCCTTATAGTGAACAAAAAATCATGAAATTCTATTCTCAGATGAGCAAAGAGACTCATGATTAGTTTATAGGAGCTAATTTTCAGACAGTTCAGGATAGATAGGTTATGAGCATGTACACACACACATAAACAGAAGAAGCATAAATATTTATCACACTCTCCAGAAAATAGACCCATCTAGATAACTGTGGTGAGACCTCAGCTTTGACTACCACAGAGAGCAGTCCGTCTAGGAAGGACCTGAATAATTCTCTGTGATCTGCTGGGGCCAGTTTCCTGTTCGCCTTGGCAATCTCAGAGAATTGTTTGTGAAAGAAAAAGATCCTCTTTCAGTTTGCTCTGAACTCAGAGTTTCTTTCATAATTTTTCTGAGTTACTCCTGAGTATCAGCTCTTGGTTTTTGAACATTGTAGGTCATCTTAATGTTTTGGTTTGTTTTCATCACTACTTGCCACATTTTAGTATGTGTCATTTCTAAGTCTGCCAAGGAATAGCTTTTCCATTTAGCAATCAAAAGTGTGGAAAAAGAACACGCATGATCCACTTTCCAGAGAGTCTTTTAGCAGTTACTTTTCAAATTTAAGTATTATTTTTCCTTAATATTTTTGATGATGTTAATTCCTGTCATTAAGACGAATTTAGTTTGTAGAATGTCACCAGATATTAAAATCTCACCAGCAGTGTCTTCCAGTTTCTTCTAGGGCATCCCTAGAAAGTTGGAAAAATAGGAATAATTTAAAGTCACAGCATTTAACTTGATATTTTGGAAAAACAGAAGTTAAGCTACTGCATATGTGTTTACCATATGAAAATGCAAATTATCCCATGTGTGAAATCCTCTGTTCTACATTATAGTTTATGTGTGTACTAATAAGAACGTATATATATATATACATGTCAGTAAATTCTTAGAACAACTTAACTTCACATTTTACATTAAGTCGTGCATTGCTTTGTGTATAAAGGATATTTTGTGTATTTCTTTCCTTACATTTTATCTGCTCTCAAGAGCAAATGATTGTTATTACGTTAGGACACTTACATGTTCACCTTACATATGGTCCTGGACACCATCAGGGTCTTTGCCCTGGTCCAGCTTCTTCTGCTCATTTACAGTCTTTGACACAGCCTTGGTAGGCAGTGGACTTCATATGACCTGCATTTTTGTGTTTTTAGTTCCTGGTTTGATTCTGATTACCTGGTCTATATACTGTGTTTCTGTCTTGGACAGGTTAACACATAGGCTATGAGAAACTTAATATGTGCTGATGTATTTTTGTTATGGCTCAACTGAGATTCTTCTTCTTGACTGAAACATACATGATTCTCAGTCGCTCAGTCATGTCTGACTCTTTGCAACCCCATGGACTGCAGCACACCAGGCATCCCTGTCCATCACCAACCCCCAGAGTTTACTCAGACTCTTATCCATTGAATCAGTGACGCCATCCAGCCATCTCATCCTCTGTCATCCCCTTCTCTCCAACATTCAATCTTTCCCAGAATCAGGGTCTTTTCAAATGAGTCAGCTCTTCGCATGAGGTGGCCAAAGTACTCGACTTTCGGCTTCAGCATCAGTCCTTCCAATGAATATTCAGGACTGATTTCCTTTAGGATGGACTGGTTAGATATCCTTGTAGTCCAAGGGACTCTTAAGAGTCTTCTCCAACACCACAGTTCAAAAGCATCAATTCTTTGGCACTCAGCTTTCTTTATAGTCCAACTCTCACATCCACACATGACTACTGGAAAAACCATAGTTTTGACTAGATGGACCTTTTTTGGCAAAGTAATGTCTCTGCTTAATATGCTGTCTCAGTTCAGTTCGGTTCGGTCACTCAGTTGTGTCCGACTCTGTGACCCCATGAATTGCAGCACGCCAGCCTACCTGTTCATCACCAACTCCCAGAGTTCACCCAAACTCATGTCCATCGAGTTGGTGATACCATCCAGCCATCTCATCCTCTGTCGTCCCCTTCTCCTCCTGCCCCCAGTCCCTCCCAGCATCAGAGCCTTTTCCAATGAGTCAACTCTTCACATGAGGTGGCCAAAGTATTGGAGTCTCAGCTTTAGCATCAGTCCTTCCAATGAACACCCAGGACTGATCTCCTTTAGAATTTACTGGTTGGATCTCCTTGCAGTCCAAGGGACTCTCCAGTCTTCTCCAACACCACGGTTCAAAAGCATCAATTCTTTGGCGCTCAGCTTTCTTCACAGTCCAACTCTCACATCCATACGTGACCATTGGAAAAACCATAGCCTTCACTAGACAGACCTTTGTTGGCAAAGTAATGTCTCTGCTTTTCAATATGCTATCTAGGTTGGTCATAACTTTCCTTCCAAGGAGTAAGCATCTTTTAATTTCATGGCTACAGTTACCATTGGCAGTGATTTTGGAGCCCCCAGAAATTAAGTCTGCCACTGTTTCCACTGTTTCCCCATCTATTTCCCATGAAGATGAGACTGGATGCCATGATCTTCGTTTTCTGAATGTTGAGCTTTAAGCCAACTCTTTCACTCTCTTTCATCAAGAGGCTTTTTAGTTCTTCACTTTCTGCCATAAGGGTGGTGTCATCTGCATATCTGAGGTTATTGATATTTTTCCCAGCAATCTTGATTCCAACGTGTGCTTCATCCGGCCCAGCGTTTCTCATGATGTACTCTGCATAGAAGTTAAATAAGCAGGGTGACAATATACAGCCTTGGCATACTCCCTTCCCAATTTGGAACCAGTCTGTTGTTCCATGTTCTGTTCTAACTATTGCTTCCTGACCTGCATACAGATTTCTCAAGAGGCAGGTCAGGTAATCTGGTATTCCCATCTCTTCAAGAATTTTTTACAGCTTGTTGTGATCCACACAGTCAAAGGCTTTGGTGTAGTCAATAAAGCAGAAATAGATGTTTTTATGGAACTCTCTTGCTTTTTTCATGATCCAGCGGATGCTGGCCATTTGATCTCTGGTTCCTTTGCCTTTTCTAAATCGAGCTTGAACATCTGGAAGTTCACAGTTCGTGTTCTGTTGAAGCCTGGCTTGGAGAATTTTGAACATTACTAGCGTGTGAGATGAGTGCAATTGTGTGTTAGTTTTAGCATTCTTTGACATTGCTTTCCTTTGAGATTGGAATGAAAACTGACCTTTTCCAGTCCTGCAGCCACTGCTGGGTTTTCCACATTTGCTGGCATTTGAATGCAGCACTTTCACCGCATCATCTTTCAGGATTTGAAATAGCTCAACTGGAATTCCATCACCTCCACTAGCTTTGTTCGTAGTGATGCTTCCTAAGGCCCATCTGACTTTGCATTCCAAGATGTCTGGGTCTGGGTGAGTGATCATACCATCATGATCATCTCAGTCGTGAAGCTCTTTTTTGTACAGTTCTCCTTTGTATTCTTGCCACCTCTTCTTATTATCCTCTGCTTGTGTTGCTGCTGCTGCTAAGTCGCTTCAGTCGTGTCCGACTCTGTGCGACCTCATAGATGGCAGCCCACCAGGCTCCCCTGTCCCTGGGATTCTCCAGGCAAGAACACTGGAGTGGGTTGCCATTTCCTTCTCCAATGCATGAAAAGTGAAAAGTCAAAGTGAAGTCGCTAAGTCGTGTCCAACTCCTTGCGACCCCATGGACTGCAGCCCACCAAGCTCCTCTATCCATGGGATTTTCCAGGCAAGAGTACCGGAGTGGGGTGCCATCGCCTTTTCCGCTTCTTTTAGGTCCATACAATTTCTGTCCTAATTGAGCCCATCTTTGCATGAAATGTTCCATTGGTATCTCTAATTTTCTTGAAGAGATCTCTAGTCTTTCCCAATCTATTGTTTTCCTCTATTTCTTTGCACTGATCACTGAGGAAGGCTTTCTTATCTCTCCTTCCTATTCTTTGAAACTCTGCATTCAAATGATATATCTTTCCATTTCTCCTTTGCCTTTCACTTCTTTTATTTTCACAGCTATTTGTAATGCCTCCTCAGACAGCCATTTTGCCTTTTTGCATTTTTTTTCTTGGGGATGGTCTTGATCCCTGTCTTCTATAAAATGTCACAAACCTCCATCCATAGTTCTTCACACACTCTGTCTATCAGATCTAATCCCTTGAATCTATTTGTCACTTCCACTGTATAATTGTAAGGGGTTTGATTTAGGTCATACCTGAATGGTCTAGTGGTTTTCCCTACTTTCTTCAATTTAAGTGTGAATTTGGCAATAAGGAGTTCATGGTCTGAGCCACAGTCAGCTCCTAGTCTTGTTTTTGCTGACTGTATAGAGCTTCTCCATCTTTGGCTACAAGAATATAATCAGTCTGATTTCAATGTTGACCGTCTGGTGATGTCCATGTGTAGACTCTTCTCTTGTGTTATTGGAAGAGGGTCTTCACGCTGCTGCCGTACATGTCGCTATGGCAGTTTAGTCCAATCTGCTCTAAGAAACAGATCCGTGGACTATTAGTTAGTCTTCTATGACAAAAGGAGATTATTCTTTCTTCAAATGGTCAAATGGCTTAAAAATCCTGACTTCTTTATAGGAACTCGCAGTAAATTCTATAATATTACCTGCTCTGAGAAGTCTTACAGAAATGAAACCTGTCAGATGACTTGTATGTATTTGTTTTCCAAATGCTGTTGTCCACAAAACCTCTTCTCGTTGGATACCTAGTCATGTCCCAGGGATTACCAGTTTTTTGTATAAGGCATTTTTGGAAATTGTATTCTTAGAACTTGGACTCTATGTTAATAATCTTCCCAACCCACATCTTCAGCAATAAGCTTTTATTTGGTTGTGTACTAGCTTAGTCGCTCAGTCATGTCCAACTCTTTGCAGGCTCATGGACAGTAGTCCACCAGGCTCCTGTGTCCACAGGATTTTTTAGGGAAGAATACTGGAGTGGGTTGCCGTTTCCTCCTCCAGGGCATCTTCCAGATCCAGGGATTGAGCCCACATCTCCTGCATTACAGGTGGATTCTCTACCACTGAGCTGCCCAGGAAGCTCAGTGGTAAACCTTTTAATAGGTTAATTCTGATTTAAACAACAGATCATGTACATTTGTATTATGTTAGATAAAAAAAATACATAATGTCTAAGATTGTCTAAAGCCAGGTAGCTTGTGAATCAAAAAGGACTTGACAGGAGATTATTTTAGTAATATCAATAAGAAGTAAAAACAGATGTCTTAGAAATCAAGAATACTTAGGAATATGAATTAATTCAGTGATTGCTATCTGTGTATTACCCTTTAATTTACTTTTTTTTTCTTTGGGTTTTAGTATATGAAACTGATGCCAGGATATTCTGGCACATTTGAGAACAGTATTAGATGTCTGACGTTAATATTTTGAGGTTATTACATAGAAAGGTCACAATTTAGACATTCAACTTAGTTTCTTTTGGTAGAGATTGAGTGTCAGTTCTAAAAGCTTCTAGACTCAGTAAGATAGTTCCGTAGTATGGATACTTCACTGTATCATTAGAATTCTGAAATAGACAAGGCTATGTTTATGTTAAACAAGTATGATTTAGGAAGGCTTAGACATCTATTTTTTGCAACAGAGTTAAAGTAACTGTTTTTTAAATTATTATTTCAAAATCAAACAACACTTATGCCATGTATAATGATGGGCCACACATATGGATCTTTATAGATGAGTTGTTTTGATTCTCACCTTAAGTCACATTAATGCTAGTTAAATCTTCCTTTATTCATCTGAGTTACATGAAATCCAATGATGACTTCACTTTCAATAAGTTTTTAAAATTTAATTTGCAATGTTTGAAAAGTTTTTACATACAAATGAAAAGGAAAATAGGGGAATAACAGAATTTATACTTAAGTAAAATCACTATTTTTTGGAGCTTGGAGAAATAGATATTGTATACCCCAAACAAGTGAATTAAATAATTAATTTAATATAAAGTCAGACTTAAGAGTTTTTAATGAAAAGTTCTATAAGTAGATCTTTATTGATTTGATAATAATAAGGGTATATTTTTTAACCTGCCAGCACTTACCGAAACCTTTCCTTCTGTTAATACCACAAACATGTTTGCTACTTAAAACAGAGAAACAATTTATCCAGAAAATCATGCTGTCATTTTTCTTCATTAGCCCTTTGGTCTGGCTGTATTTGGAGAAGTTGATTCCCCCCATCATGTGGGCGAAAGTTGCTGTTTGGTGAAGCAGAGGTTTACTCATTTAATTTATTTCTATGCCTTGCTCTGGTTGTCTGATCAGTCTTGTTACTGAAAAGGAACAGTACTCTTGCCTCCATGTAGAAGTACCTCACCATACAGGAAACGAAGGCAACAAAATTGATATTACAGCTGTAATAACAAACCCAAGGGTTCCACCTTGGAGGGAAGCGTGCTGGCGGGCTGCCCTCTTTCACACTTCCATTGCTTTCAGGCCAAATGCAAGCGTAATGCTCAGGTGAACAAGGCTGCTGAGGCTGCTTGGGGCGACACGGTCTGTCTGTCTGCCTTTCCCCAGGTTTTGTTCTTATTTTCCTGTCATTTAGTCAGTTAAGTAGTGTCTGACTCTTATGCGACCCCATGGACTGTATGTAGCCCATTGCCTTGAGCCAGATCCACAGGCGAGATGAAGCTCCTGTCCCAGATGGCAGCTACCCAGAGCACTGCAGCCTGGGGAGCACTCTTTACTGTGCTGCTTGGGAAGGATGGAAGGAAAAATGGCACCTTTTTTCTGAATAAGAACCTGAAATGCCACTCATGTAACAAATTATTGAATACGTGCTATGCAACTGGTACTATGACCTTATGATTTTAAAACCTACTGGGAAGGGAGACATTCTAGGAATGGGGGGGTGGGGGGGGCCTTTGTTCTTTAGGCTTCCCTGGTGGCTCAGATGGTAAAGCATCTGCCTACAATGTGGGAGACCCGGGTTCGATCCCTGGGTCGGAAGATCCTCTGGAGAAGGCAATAGCAACCCGCTCCAGTACTCTTGCCTGGAAAATCCCATGGATGGAGGAGCCTGGTAGGCTACAGTCCATGGGGTTGCAAAGAGTCGGACACGACTGAGCGGACCTCACTTTGTTCTTTCAGTGTATTTTTGGGTTTGAGGTTACTGTCCTTTGCCAGCCTAGATAATTAAGGACAAAACCCCATTCTCACTTCTGCCTTACTTTTTGCAGTCAGGTGAAAGTCATTTTTCTTTTTCTTCATCAAACAGCTTTTATTGGAATTTGTCCTCGTTTCATTGGCAGCGTTTTTAGATTTGTAGTGAGAAGAGCCGAGCTGGGTGACCTGACCTTTTTCTCCTGACTATAATTTTCTGGTTTTATAAAGTTATGACATTCGCACATGGAGTAATGGCTCTATTCATTTTAAACAATAATTTGTTACATCTGGATTTAGTTAGGTGGAGGTCCAGATCATGAGAGCCCTTGTGTCTGATAGATCATAGAAGCAAAGACAAGTCTCAATGAAATGGAAGCAGGACCCCTGGCTGCTATAAAAATGGGCTCTCAATGTTTTAGCTACCTCTCTACCTCATTTTGTACTCCTCATCCTGCCTGCTCTATTTGCTTGAAAGTGAAAGTGAAGTCGCTCAGTTGTGTCCAGCTCTTTGCGACCCCATGGACTGTAGCCTATCAGGCTTCTCCGTCCATGGGATTTTCCAGGCAAGAGTGCTGGAGTGGATTGCCATTTCCTTTTCCAGGGGATCTTCCCGACCCAGAAATCGAACCCGGGTCTCCTGCATTGCAGGCAGATGCTTTACCGTCTGAGCCACCAGGGAAGCTCTATTTGCTTAGGTCTTCTCTAATTCTACCTCTGTCTTTTAACCACTTGTGAAAAGCATAATTTAATTCACATTGCATTCATTTCAGGCAGTTGTTACATTACACAAGTAACATTCCTATTTAACAAGCTCTCTGGCATTTCCAGAATATTTTACTGTGACATGTTAAGTGATAATGAGCATACTAATTGGGTCTAATTGAGCCTAATGTGGAGAACAAAGGAAATGTTCACCCTTTCTTTGTTAATCAATAAATAAACATGAAAGTTTCCCCAACCTAGTTAGAGCCCCTTCTGGTAACTTTGTGAGAACCGAAAGGCAGACGGATTTCAAACGGTATCCACCTTGGGCAGAGCAAGTGAAAAAAAGGGTGCCCCTTCTTCCAGGGGGACTTTTGGTCTCTGGCTGGTTGACTGGGAGCTGATATTGGTCCTCACACATCCTCAGCCCTGCCCAAGGGCAGGCCATGACCTGCGTAACTCTCAAGGCAGCCCTGTGCCTAAGACAGAAAAGCAGGCAACTGCATTCCATTCTGCCCCTTTCCCTCCCCCTCTTCAGACCTTGGAAGTCTTCTTGTTTTGTTGTTTGCTTTGCTGGGAGTTAATCCATTTTGATGGCAGAAATGGATGAAAGAGTCAGAAAATTGCTATTTAATTTTAGGATAAACAAAGAAAAATGACCTCAAAGACATTTCAGTACAGCTTTCTCCTTCCGGCATGCAATGTTAATAAGTACACCACAGCCTCTTTCATTGGAGAGAAAACCCGTTTCCTGGACAGTAAATCAAAGAATCAGTTGGAAAAGTTTGTTCACTTTAAAGAATCTATTGTAACTGTATTATCAAATGACTGCTTCTATGACCTAGGGAATGTACGTATATAAAATGAAATGTTTCTGGTGTGTGTTTATTGTGTTATTTCTTATCATACACTAATATTAATAATAACAAAATTAGGTAACTGAGTTTTCGGCTGTAAATTTCAGAAGATGATTACTCACTATAAAAAAAGAATGGTGTGCTTTTCCCCATCTCCTATAAACAGGAAAAGACTGAAGAGTACATTTTACACCCTTTTTTTCTTGTTCTTATTGCAGGTGATGTGTTCCACATCACTGCTCCCAATAAGTTCACCTTTGAGGAAGCTGGAGACGAGTGTAAAAACCGGGACGCCCGCCTGGCGACGGTGGGGGAGCTCCAAGCAGCGTGGAGGAACGGCTTCGACCGGTGTGATTACGGGTGGCTGTTGGACGCCAGCGTTCGCCACCCTGTGACTGTGGCCAGGGCCCAGTGTGGAGGTGGTTTACTTGGGGTGAGAACCCTGTATCGTTTTGAGAACCAGACAGGCTTCCCTCCCCCTGATAGCAGATTTGATGCCTACTGCTTTAAACGTAAGTGTTTGATACCTTTTAAAACATTCTAGATTAAAAAAAAAAAAAAAAAAGCTTCGAAGGCATGCAATTGATGTTCAACTAGCCATTGGAATGATTCCATGTCTTGCATTGTGTGCACGGAATGGAAACAGTTCAGTGACTCTCAAAAACAAGGAAACGAAACAGCAGTGATATGGTTAAAACAAGTTAGACAAATGGTTTTTAGAGAGGATGAAAAAATGTCAGGCAAAGGCCTTAACTGTGCTGCATTGCACAGAACCTGTTTCTGAGCACTTGTTTTATATTAATTGCAGTCCTTCAATGCTATTGGATTGTTGGTGCTATTATAATGCTGGGGCCAGTCATGGCTGAGTTGAATCCCTGAGTTCTGTTTTTTTCCCTCTTTGTTTGGTATCACCCTTTCTTTCAAATAGCAGAGGATTTAAATTTCAGTAAGTGCAGGTGAGTACTTGGAGCTGACATGGATAATACCTAAAAATGAACCGTGCTATAAGTAAAAATTTCATTTTATCTCAGTTTATTTCGTATAATGGAAATATGTTCCTTCTAATGCTCTAGAATCATATGTACAGTATATGTTTTTTGGCAAGCTCTAACAGAAATAGGCTACCTTCAGTTAAGTATGAATTTAAAATAACTTAAAATGGATTTGAAGTAACATTTCTCAACATTAATGATATATTTTAATTTTTACATGTCCTTAAATTACTTTAGCACTAGCAGTCACATACCATAGTGTCATGCTTGTAGAATGCTTAATTAAACAAGCAACTAATCCAGAGTCTCACTGTGATATTTACTGTAGGATCTATATTATGCCAGCAAAACAAAGATCTGCTAGAAATTTTGGTGACCTTTAGTGTGTTCAAGATGGAGCCATATTATATTGAATTAGTGAGAATTTTTTTACTCAGTTTTCAATATATGTATTGTTTTAGCAATACATACAGTCATCCCCTTGGTATCCATGGGAGATTGCTCCTAGGGCCCTCAGGGATACCAGAATTACTTACAATACCTATACTGTATAATGGGATATAATATCAGCTATGTAAGTAGTTGCTAGCACACAGCAATTTCAAGTCTTGCTTTTTGTAACTTCCTGGAGTTTTTTGGTTTTTTGTTTTTTAATCAGAAGTTGGTTGAATCCTCGGATATTGAACCCATGGATACAGAGGGTCAACAACAACTGAAATGAGTCAAAAATACACTAGCTTATTTTATAATTGGCTTCTAAATATACAGACTTTCTTCATCAACCAAAAAAACACTGAAGTGGGATATCTGAGTAGTCAGGAGAATAGATTGTTAGTGCAGTGGAAAGGTGTAATTTCATATCCTGCTATCTCCCAGCTAAGATATTTCTGTTTGGATCTCCTCCTGTAAACTCAACTTTCTGAGTGTTAAAGCCATGTGTTGTGTATCAGTGCAATACAAGCTGGCCATGAAAATCCTTTGGAATTATTTGTTTTTGTTCTTAGGCCATGAAACTGCAGGAAAAGTCTTGATCATTTTCAGGAAAACAAACAAAACAACAATAATAGCCAAACCTTATCCTCAGAAGTAGGAAGATATCATTCTTTTAAGCCACATACCCATAACAGTAGTTCCGGGAATATTTTCAAGTAGTTCAAGCTTTAAAATCAGTTTTATGTTAAGTGACTGGTGTGATTAAAGGAGAAAATCAAATTTGTGTGTGTGTATTGGGGAGGGGAGGGAAGAGGTGGATTAGAGAAATTAAATTCAGGAAGGAGTTGAATTATCCAGTGTGACTACCTTGCTTGATTTTATTTTCTTGTGCTTTATAAACCTGGCACTAGAAAACTTTTAAACATTTTTGTTTTCTATGAGAGAAAAATGTCAAACAAAGCCTGTCTATAGCTCCAAAGAATTCATCCTGATGTGTTTTAAATTATTTATTTAAATAAGGAATTCACATGAATGTACAAAATAACAAGATACTTAGATTCAAGTAGAATAACCACCTACTAAAACATCTGTATAAAACGTGAATAAAATTTGAAAGTTTAGGTCTTCTTTTTTCTCCCTAATTCATTTGAATCTATATAACTTGGAAATATATAACTTGCAGATATAATAGATTCAAATTTTTGTTTTTTTACCCCAGTTAAGCTAAAGATTAGATTCTTATTTAGTTCTTCCCTAAGACTCTACCATACTCAAAATTTATTCAGCACATAAAAGGTTAAGAAAGTTTAGTCATACATAAAAGCCTTCCTTAACACATAATGCCAACACCCTCCCCAAATTTCGAATTCATTTTTAAAAGATTCTTTTTAAAACATATACATTTTTTTAATTTGAAAAATATTCTTAAAATGACTTACCTGCTGTAGTTTCCCACAGAGTTGAGTCATGACTAAATCTATAGGGTTAAAGTTAATAAGAATTGTGACCTTAAGGACAAGTTCCAAAAGTGATGTCAGGGATGTACAGCTAGTTGGTTAAGTTGAAGAATTTTGAAATATAACCATATTTTTCTTGTTTGCTTTTACCAAATGTCAAAAGTGTTTTTAAGGCCACTTCATGGTGAATAAACAATACCAAATCTCACTTTGGTATAATTCCCTCTTCTGAAATCACTGAATAGAACGTTAACAATGGGCGATGATAAATATAATTAGAATCTGTTCTTGTTAAACAGATTTGAAAAACAAGGAAATTAATGTCCTTGTGAAATAAAGTCTTCCTGCTGGTTTCCCCTTGATTAAATTGTGTACTTTTCATTTTTCTTTGACCTCAGAGTTAAGTTTTGCAAAATAGAGTTATGCAGTGCTCTGAAGGTTCATCCATACTCCCCAAATTTAAGTGAATCAAAACCATTAAAGACTCGTGATAACCTCTCATTTAATATTATTAAAGATCTCCAGGAGAGGAAGATAGGGAATGTTTCATAGAAAACACATTCCAATATCCTGTTATTATCACTCTCAGACTGTTTTCCTAATTATCTAAATCCTTCGCATTAGAATCCGAGTCCATCTTTCCTTCTCAAGTTGGAAACCAAAATCTAAATAACAGCACTTCTACTATTGAAAACCATTGTTCAGTTGTCCCTCAGTGTCTCCTTCAGCTGAAACAATTTCCTTGTTTTGAAATTTTAATTTCTAGGCCTTTAATCACCTATGCCATCTTGCTTTGAACCCTCATTGTTTTTCACATCCCTCTGTTCAATTAAGCTTGGAGCTAAAGATAATGGTCTAAAGAAGACTAAATAAACACCCACCACTTCCTATGATGTCTTTCTTATGTATTTGTTCACTTTTACAATTGATCTGCCCTTCTAACCTATGATCAGCTTGTTATCTTTTCTGCACCCTAGATCATAATCTGACCGTAGGTGTCAAAACGTATCCTTCCCTAACTGGTCTTTTTGAAATGTTTTCTCTTTATTGAATTTGAATCGGTTGGCATTCAATCACTCATAAAACTTAAATATTACTTTGAATTCTAATCCCGCGGTTCCAACCGTTACTCTTTCTGCAACTGTGAACCCCAAATCAATTTTTTGAATATCTAGTCATTTCCCTACAATAAAGGCAGTATGGCTGTAAAGTAAATTGACTATTGTGCTGCTAATAGGGTTTTCATATTTCATTAGGAAAATGTGCCTTGTGTCTCACAATGGAAGCACTGGAGAAGATAGTCCATAGGATATAAAATACCATAAGTACAGTGATGTGAACCATCTGTGTGGCAAACAGCTGCAAATGTTCGAGGGGAGCTTTTGTGGGAAAGAAGCCTGCTGCTTTCCGACGGCTTCCTCGATAATGAAGCTGAAGAAGGGACACTGGTAGTTTTCCAGGACAAAAACTTCTCCACGTGAATTCTTCTTGTGGAGAGACACTTTCAGAAAAATCTGGAGATGTGTTTTTACTTTTGTAATAGTCATCATTAATACACTGGTATTTATTCTTAGGTTATTTTTTTGTAAATATTTGTGTTTTTTTTTTTAATTAGTTCTTTTTTTTTTTTTTGGAAGGGTTGAAACAAATGGTGCAGATGCTCAGATATACTGAGTTGTGATGGAAGTCATCTGTTAAGTTGATGAAAAAGTAACCCAACCCCAAAAGGAAGTCTGAGGTTTTCCATTCCAAATAGTAGAATTAATCAGCTTAACTATAAGCAGACCCTTAAATGGGGCTCTCATTAAAAACCCTTGCTCTGAAAACAAAGTCATGTAGCTTTGTAAAGAAGATCCTGAGACACACTACCGCCATATGACTATGTTTCAGGCCTAGATGAAGACAGCACCAAATAGTACAGTACCAATTGATAATGACATACAGTCATGTAGTTTTTGAAATCTGAGTCTTTCGTTTTTAAAATGATATGAAAAGTATTTTCATAGTACTGTAGACAGTTGCTGGCATACAAACTGGGTTGGAACATTAGGAAGACCTGATTCATAAGCCCTGTTTTGGCTCTCAGCCAGAGATCACCTCCTTTTAAGTGAATTTCATCAGCCATGGAAATACTCAGAGGGAAAAAGCAAAATTAGCTTTTGTGTTGTTATTAATAATAATATGATTAAATTTTCTCTAATATGTAGTGTACCAAGTGTTTATATTATGTTTCCTTGGGAACTTTCTCTGTATGTATATTTTACTGCTTCCCCAAAGAATGCAGTTATAAAACAAACATGATATCTGGCAGTTAAATGAGGTAACAGTTATGGAATTTCAGAGGATAGAGAATTGAATGAAAAGAAAAATAGTCAACCTCACTTTGGTTCCTTAAGTTGTTCATGTCAATCAAAATAGACCAAAGCTTCCTCCAGGAAATGATTGCAGAAAAAGCTTTCTTTAAAAAAGGGGGGAAAAACATTATCTAACATGTTTTTGAAGAGTTTAATTCTTTTTGTTTTTATTGTTTAGTTTTGTTTTAAGATAAAGGGATAAATAGTGACAGACTAAAGAATTTTAAATACACATAATGAAATGGTCACCAAGTTTTTGTATAATATTAATGAATCTGGGCTTCAAAATGGTCTAGGGAATGAACACAACTAATAATAGCTCATAGCAGACCAAAAAAAAATGAGGAATCTGTTACAGCTCAAGTCTGATTTACAACAAAATCACATCATTTTATCATTAAAATTTTAAAATAGGCTTTATTTAATAGTTTTACGTTCACAGTAAAATTTAGTGGAACATTCAGAGATTTCCCATATATGCCCTGTCCACACTCATGCACAGCCTCTCCCATTGTCAACATCCCCCGTCAGAATGGCACATTTATTAGACCAATGAACCCACATGGACACAACATAATCACTCAAAGTCTGTAGTTTGCATTAGGATTCACTCTTTGTGTTGTTCATTCAACATTTGGGTTGAATTTGGACAAATATATAATGACTTATCTTTGCCATTCTCTTATCACACAGAGCAGTTACAGTGCCCTAATATCATCAAGTTTTGACAGAGTAGATGGAGCTCAAAAGTAATCAACCAGTTTTGTCTTCCAAGGACTCTGGTTTGGGGGTTATTAAGAGTAGGCCACAAGATATTATAGATGCTACAGATATTACAACTTAGCAAAGCAGTGACCACAGATGTCCTCAGATCAGTTCCTTCTGAGGCTAGTGGCAGTTTTTGATTTTTGAAAATCTTGAGTATTTTTAAAAGGACAAAATCTTTATGTGCCTAACTACTGCATTTTCTTTATGGTGAGATGGAATCCTATCTACAACACTGTCATTTTTATATACAACTTAAATTTCTTTCAACAGTCCAGGCCATTCTCTGTAAATCTGGAGGCGTTATAATGTAGCATTTTATGATGACATGTTACTTTTTATTGCCTGAGCCCATTCTTTCTGATGCTCAGGGTTGTTTCCAGTGATTTGTAATTACAGAGCTAAAATATATCATGTGGGTACGTTACTTCCTGTTCTCCGTTTGTGTTTCCTGAAAGTAAGCCTGGACCCAAGACTCGTAGAGTTATAAACATATCGTGTAGAACATAGAACAAGATGTAGAACTACAACAAATGCCAAGCAGCCTCTGCCAGAGGCATTTTAGTATTTATTATAAACAAGGCTACCCTGCAGAGTTGAAAAGAACATGAAGACAAATGTCCAACACCTGGGATCAAGCAACAAGTGGTGTTAAAACGTTTAATATCCTGTTTTTATGAAAGCTTCCACATTATGGACCATGTAATCGTTGATATGTAACTCGGGTACATTTGATGTGGCTTTTTTGTTATTTTGCAATCTGAGGCACTCCCTCTCCCTGGAGACACTGTGTAGCTACAGACAGAATAGTAGTATTGAGTTCTCCTACTAAACTTCAAGTTGGTGCTGTAGTTTCTGAGAAATAATGTACCTACTGTTTCCAAACTCAGCATTTGTTTTTTGACCTTCTTATCTGAAAACTACATAATATTCACATTCGTTAACTAAGAACAGTCTTTTGTGATGATTAAATGTTTAGTTTCTGTCTTTGGGTTAAGTATAGTTTTTAGACTCCCCTCCATCACAAAACACTTTTGGGTCTCTCCAAATTACAGACAGCACTTAACAAATACTGGACATACAACTTTTTATTAGTGACTTGTCTAATCAACTCTTTGAAATTATTTTTCTAGCTAAACAGAATATATCAGAGGCTACAACCATCGAACTGAATATGCTTGCAGAAACTGTCTCACCCACTTTATTGGAAGAACTACAAATGGGACCAGACAGAACTACACCAATTGTCCCTTTAATCACTGAATTACCTGTCATTACAACAAAGTTCCCTCCTATAGGAAATATTGTCAATTTTGAACAGAAATCCACAGTTCAACCTCTAACTATTACCCACAGATCAGCTGCAGAATCACTCCCACCTGATGGAAGTACAAAGAAGCCTTGGGATATGGACTATTACTCACCTTCTGCTTCAGGACCTCTTGGAGAGCCAGACATATCTGAAATTAAGGAAGAAATGCCCCAAAGTACAACTGTCATTTCCCATCATGCTCCTGATTCATGGGATGGTGTGAAGGAAGACCTACAAAGAAAAGAATCAGTTACACAAATTGAACAAATAGAAGTGGGTCCCTTGGTAACATCTATGGAAATCTCAAAGCACATTCCTTCTAAGGAATTCACTGTAACTGCGACACCATTTGTATCTACAACGATGACCCTGGAATCAAAAACTGAAAAGAAAGCCATAAGCACAGTCTCTGAACCAGTGACCACAAGCCGCTATGGATTCACCTTGAGAGAAGATGATGGGCAAGACAGAACCTCTACGGTCAGATCGGGTCAGCGTACCTCGATCTTTAGCCAAATACCTGAGGTCATTACAGTGTCAAAGACTTCAGAAGACACCACCCGCAGCCAACTAGGGGATGTGGAGTCAGTCCCAGCATCAACGGTTGTTTCACCTGACAGTGATGGGTCATCCATGGACCCCAGGCAAGAGAAACAGACTCATGGTAGGATAACTGAAGATTTTCTTGGCCAGTATGTGTCCACCACACCTTTTCCATCACAGCATCATACAGAAGTAGAATTGTTTCCTTATTCTGGTGATAAAAGATTAGTCGAGGGAACATCCACAGTTATTTCTCCCAGTCCACGAACAGGAAGAGAAAGTACAGAAACACTAAGACCAGCGATGAGAACGGTTACTTACACCAATGATGAAATACAGGAAAAGATCATCAAAGATTCGTTTATAGAAAAAATAGAGGAAGAAGGCTTCTCTGGAATGAAGTTCCCTACAGCTTCCTCAGAGCAAATTCATCATACAGAGTATTCAGTGGGAAGGACCAAATCTTTTGAATCCCCAGCACTGACGACAACGACAAAGCTAGGCGTGATACCAACAGAGGCGACAGGTGTCGAGGAAGACTTTACAACTCCAGGTGGATTAGAAACAGACGGCTATCAAGATACCACAAAGTATGAGGAGGATATTGCCACAGTGCATTTGATCCAGAGCACTTTAAATGTGGAGGTGGTTACTGTATCAAAATGGTCATTGGACGAAGATAATACAACATCGAAACCTTTATGGTCCACAGAACATGTAGGCTCTCCAAAATTGCCCCCTGCCTTGATCACCACCACGGGAGTGAGTGGTAAGGATAAAGAAATGCCAAGTCTTACTGAAGATGGAAGAGATGAATTCACTCATATCCCAGGTAGTATTCAAAAGCCACTGGAGGAGTTTACTGAGGAAGACACAATAGACCATGAAAAATTCATAGTTAGATTTCAGCCAACTACATCAATTGCTACCACAGAAAAGTCCACTTTGAGAGATTCTATAACTGAAGAAAGAGTTGCACCTTTTACAAGCACAGAAGTCCGAGTTACTCATGCAACCATAGAGGGAAGTGCTTTGGATGAAGGACAAGATGTGGATGTCTCTAAGCCTTTGTCTACTGTCCCTCAATTTGCACACCCTTCAGATGTGGAAGGGTCAACCTTTGTTAACTATAGTAGCACCCAGGAGCCTACTACTTATGTAGACACTTCCCATACCATTCCTCTTTCTGTAATCCCCAAGACAGAATGGGGAGTGTTGGTACCTTCCTTACCATCAGAAGGTGAAGTTCTAGGTGAACCCTCTCAAGACATACGTGTCATTAATCAGACTCACTTTGAAGCTTCTATTTATCCTGAGACTGTAAGAACAACAACAGAAATTATAGAAGAAGCAATGCGAGAAGATTTTCCTTGGAAAGAACAAACTCCGGAAAAACCAGTTTCTCCTCCCAGATCTACAACTGACACAGCCAAGGAGACAACACCTTTGGATGAACAAGAGAGCGATGGGTCAGCATATACTGTCTCTGAAGACAGATCAGTGACGGGTTCTGACAGAGTCTCAGTTTTAGTAACAACTCCAATTGGAAAATTTGAGCAGAGTACGTCTTTTCTACCTGGTGCTGTCACCAAAGCAAAAACAGATGAAGTGGTAACGCTAACACCAACCACAGGGTCAAAGGTAACTTTCAGCCCATGGCCTGAACAAAAATATGAAACAGAAGGTACCAGTCCAAGGGGATTTGTATCTCCTTTTAGCATCGGTGTTACCCAGGTTATAGAAGAGACCACGACTGAGAAAAGAGAGAAAACATCCCTGGATTATACTGATTTAGGTTCAGGATTATTTGAAAAGCCCAAGGCCACAGAACTCCCAGAATTTTCAACAGTTAAAGCCACAGTTCCAAGTGACATCACTGCTGCGTTCAGTTCAGCAGATAGATTTCACACACCTTCATCCTCCACTGAGAAGCCACCTCTCATTGACAGAGAACCTGATGAAGAAACAACCAGTGACATGGTAATCATTGGAGAATCAACATCTCATGTTCCTCCCACTACCCTTGAGGATATTGTAGCCAAGGAAACAGAAACAGATATTGATAGAGAATATTTCACAACTTCAAGTACTTCTACTACACAGCCAACAAGACCTCCCACTGTGGAAGGCAAAGAAGCCTTTGGACCACAGGCATTTTCTACTCCAGAACCCCCAGCAGGGACAAAATTCCACCCTGACATAAATGTTTATATTATTGAGGTCAGAGAAAACAAGACAGGTAAGTCTTTGCTTTCTAGACATACCAATCAAGGCAATCAGCATTTTATCTTGAAAATTACTTTTGGAAAAAAAAAAAATCAACATGCCAAATGCTGCCATTAGAAGATAACTGGAGTGTGAAAAAATTCTGTTTTAGCTTCATATATTGTGTATTTGTACATGAATTGGAAGAATATGTTAAACAGTTTGGAAGAATGTTAGATATGATTTTATTTTAAAAGTATAAGAAGCCCTGCTTTGTCATCTAATATAACCAAATCATCACTGTTACATCACTTCAGAACATGCAGAACAAGATGTTTTAATTTCAGTGTCTTTCCATGTGTTACTACTCAAGTGTAGTACTAGACTGTGTTAACATTTCATTGGTCTTTAACTATTAACCTTCAGTACTTACACTATGGACAGCTAAAACCGTATCACATATCCCTAGGGCTGATAGACATCTAGAGGTTTGTTTTGGTTTTTCTCTTCCATGATTTGCAGGTTTATTATGCAACTTGTGGGGTGGGTAATAGGTATGCAGTTTAAATGTTCTTTTAAAGAAAGTTCAACATATTTTCAAGCTGTTGTCCTTGGATATTTTCATTAAGCTTTAAATATTTAGAACAAATAAGGTCTCGCTCAATTCTAGGAAATGCTGTAATATATTTATCAAATACAATTTCAGAAAGTGGATTACCTCTGTCCCCTGAAAACCCAGGCTATAATGTTATTTATTTTGTGATTTAGTTATAGGAATATTCATGGTGCCTTTGATTCTGCTCAAGTATTTTCTATATCTCTCTGGCAAAATTCTTAAAAGCTGTTTCTTTACATTGACTAATACTTGCAATTTTTATCATTGAACTTAACTTATTCCTTCTTAAAGGTCAGTACACTCTGTCTTCCAGATGTGGTAAGCTGAATTGCGAATACGCGTTATATGCAGTTCAATAGATCTATACAGGTTTGTCTTTTTTTAATTTAGAAGTTAAGATCATCGATTTTTGTTAAGTTGCTGTATTTTAGTTTTAGTGTGTGGATTAGAGGAATAAATGCTCGTTTTTCCTTAACCTAGCTATGAGAAGTCAAGCTAGAAGAATGTTTTTTGAGAGGTTTTTTTTTCTCTTACTGTTGGGCTATTCCCCTAGAGGTGTCATTTTTTGTAAGAGGTGTCATTTTTTTGTAATTTATGCGATACTCATGAGCCTGCTTGGGGATGCACTTGTTGGGAACACAGGTGGCTCTAATGTCTAGTCAGCTGGCTTCCAGTTAGATGGTAATTTGGCCTCTACCACCCAGAACTTTCTCCATGTCAAAGCTCTTGTGGGACAGTGAATAGCAGAGAAGAGAATACACTCTCAGAGTATTGATATTAATCTCCACTTTCCAATACAGTTGAATGAGGTCAGGATTGGAGCATTATTTTCCTGTTAATGATGCTGTTTCTTGGAAACCATATTTCTTCTCTCCTACATTGCTCTTCTGCCTCTTGGAACTGGAGATGGAGAGAGAGGACAGGCTGCCAAGTAGTGGGAATGAGGATTGCTATTAGCGGGGCTGGAAAAGTGACAAGAAGATATTACTATGAAAAAGAAAGAAATGAAGAGAAGCTTAGGGATTCCTACGAATGCTTAATTTGAGAATTTAAAAAAAAAATTCTTGAATGACTAGCTATACAAAAGTTTTTTCCCAACTTAGATTACTCTCTTGTTAGCGTAGATACTATGTTGAGTCAAATGATAGATAAAGCAGTAAGACATGTTCTGCATTTAAAAACTCTTCTAAATGGGAAACTGCACTGAGGTGAGGGTAATCAAATTACTAAACGGGAAAAGTGAAACTCAATCTCTCTGGAAGAATTGGCAGTCATCAGGAAAAAAAAATCTAAGTTTATAAATGGCTACTTGAAATGGAGAGTCTGAGTAACTTAACTCATAAACCATTTATACAAAGTGTGTATTTTTATCTGAATTATAAACTTAAGTCAGCTGGGTCTGGGAAACACAACTACGTATTTCCTCCTCTTTTTTCTACCTTATTTTTTACTTTTCTTTTCTTTTTTTTTTGGAGTTTAGTTGCTTTACAATGCTGTGTTAGTTTCTGCTGTAGAGCAAAGTAAATCAGCTAAAGATATTCATATATCCCCTCTTTGTCACCAGAGTGTTGAGTAGAGTTCCTTTTGCTATACAGTAGGTTCTCATTAGTTCTCTATTTTATACATAGTAGTGTATATGTGTCAATCTCACTCTTAAAACATGTGGCCTTGACTTGCCTTCAAACTAATTTCCATTCAGCATTGATAACTCTGGGTCAGAAAGGAGAGGGAATACTTGTTTATCTTCTTTGGCAGAGGGTTTCAGTGAGTGCAGTGGAATGCGGGGGGCTAAGGATGAGAATAACATGTATCTATCTATTAACTCCCTCACTCCATCTCTCTTTTTCTCCCCTGTCCCTGCATCTATCTATCTTTTCTGTATGCTTTATATATGCCCTTCTTAAGACTAAAAACACTGTTTATTGTCTTCATAAGACAATGAGGGTGGTGACTCAGGTCCAACTGCTTTATACTCATTTTATTTGTTTTCTATGAGAAATTTAATTTTTCAAGCATTTTTCACTTTGGAAGGGAAAAACCTGAGAGCAGATGTTAAATTAATGAGTTTTAAGGCAGGTGTACATTAATAAGGAAAAATACATATGTGCCTGGAAAACCAACCTTTTTATGTATCAAGGCACATTTTTCCAAACTGGAAAATCCTTGGTACATGTACAAATTTGTATAAATTTATTCAAAAACATAAAATTGACCTCTACATATACTGTATATTCAAATAAGCAAAAATACCACCCATATTACTTTAAACCAAGGCATTCATAATTTTTTTTGCTGCTCTCAGCAAGTCACATAAATCTTGATTTTTAAAAAAAATTTTACTACTATTAAACAAAACACACTATGCAGGACACATTTATGTTCTATTTGCTCAAATGGATCTTAATAGCAACTTAGGGTGCTGTTGCTGGAGGGCAACTGTAGTTAGCAGTTAAAAAAAAATCTGAAGGAACTTTTCAGCTCATAAAATTTTTATGAGCTGAAAAATGCTATAGGGTGTGTTTAACAGTGGTTCAGGGGATACTGAAAACATGGCTCCTGTCTATTTCAGGAGTAATTTGCACACCTGCACTTTGAAAAGTTATTGAAAGGTTTTCTTTGTGAACATGTGATGGCTCAGACGATAACGAATTTACCTGCAATCAAGGAGACCCGGGTTCAATTCTTGGGACAGGAAGATCCCCTGAAGAAGGGAATTACTACCCACTCCAGTATTCTTGCCTGGAGAATTCCATGGACAGAGGAGCCTGGTGGGCTATACAGTCCGTGGGGTTGCAAAGAGTCAGACATGACTGAGTGACTAATACACACACACACACACACACACATGAAATCTATAGAGTTTAAAGGCATAGGAAGAGTTAGCTCAATTCTGCACTTTCCCCTTTTTAAAAGCATGCTCCTCCTTGAAATCATCTGAAATGTCATAAATTAGTGTAACAGGATTATGAATGTTTCTAAAAGCTAATACACTGTAATTTTAACTCAAAGAATAATTTAGAAGTCTACAGATATTGACTGTAAACATTATTAGGCAAATGCTTACGGTTATAACATTAAAATAAGTGACTTATTAGTTTTTTTAAAACAAATTCATGTATACTGCCTATTACTTGTCAGACTTGCTTGTATTATTTGCTGGTTAGGTGTTCTTTTTTGCTAGTTTTATCATTTCTAGCTATCCAGTCTAAGTGTAAGACAGGTATTAAGCCAATATGAAACTAAAATGATAAATAGAAAATATTGATGAAATTATTAATGAAATGGCATTAATGATTAATGAAGTTTTGAGAAAAATAATTTTGGCCTCTAGATTAGAGTTTCTTTTGCTCTGTTTCCTTGTTGAGAAGTATGGTACTTTATTGGTCACAGAGTCGGACACAACTGAGCGACTGAACTGAACTGAACTGATTGCTTACATCATTCAGAAATAATTCCCATGATTAATCCCATCTGCATTTTTGTTTGTATATTTGAGAAATGTACATAGAGCTAAATATTTATTTTCTGAATATGATGCTGTTGAGGAGAGGGTAAGGAATAAGGATCATTAGCTCTGAGTACAGGAGATATCTGGGTAAATGCCAATATTTATACCATTGAAAGCACAGTCATTAGTTTTTAAAAAGTAATGTTACTCAAGATAACCGTATATACTTTTTTAATCACATTTTTATAGAATTTATTATGTAGAACTACTTTCAGATTTTTAATTATAGGATCAGATTCCTTTCTTGGGCTTCCATATTTTGAGTGCATGAAAGAGTGGCTGTTCTGGTTAGTGTTTGAGAAGAGAATATTAGGAGTCCCACTTTCTTGGGACCCCTCTCTCATCCCCAAAGGTAATTTCTAAAGTAACATGTACCTTAGAACACAGCTAGAAAGAGAATGAGATCATGTGGGTAATTCAGAATAGAGCAGCAAAAAGTTTACTCATTTCTGAATGAATTTATATATATATATATTTTTAAGTAAAAACATTTTTTAAGTTAGTCTCTCACTATATGGGCTTTCCTTGTGGCTCAGATGGTGAAGAATCAGCCTGTGGTGCAGGAGACATGGGTTCGATTCCTGGGTAGGGACGATCCCCTGGAGAAGGGAATGGCTACCCACTCTAGTATTGTTGCCTGGAGAATTCCATGGACAGAGGAGCCTGGCTGGCTGCAGTCTGTGGGGTGGCAAAGAGTTGGACATGACTGAGCGACAGGCACACACAGTTTCACTACCTGTATGTATATGTCTCACTATAATGATACACATGATTAACGTTTACCTTTGAACATTTACCCACATGATTCTGAATAAAACAAATTAAGCAAATCTAACTTTAATCTTATTGATAGCTATATGTAATCAAAATTATATATAATTATATTTCAGAGTGTGTGCAGGGCAAAATCATCATGCGTGCACTTAGAGCTTGATATTTTCAGACCACTCTTTATATATTTTATCATGTTTAAACTTCAGAGGTAATTTGTGAGGTATCTAGGGGAAGTGTGGCAGATGGCAGACAGAGGCACACTGGGCCTGCCACTTTGGTACTAGTCTGAGTCTTGGCACTCCTTGGAGCATTTTTGCAGTGAGGCAGTTCTCTCCCCTGATGAACTCACAGGAATAATGACTCCCTGTTGGCTCAGGTGCTGCTCTGTCTGTCAGTTTCTGAAAGAACATAGACGCTGGAAAGACTGGCTTCTCATTGGCATTCTATTGGTTTAAGAGGAGATGGCTTAGATTTCGTTTGCTGCTAATAAGGGGCTCTGTGTATGCTATTCAGATACCTGCTCTGGCAGGAGAACAGCATGCTGAAACCAGCAGCTCTGGGTCTGGGCTGTTTCTCCCCTGCAGAATTTTGGAGCACATCCCTGAAAGTGGATGGGGCGGGTGTCTACACACTTGAGTGGTTCCCTTTGCTGGGCTCCAGCTGTGGCTCCCTGCCAGAGAAGCACATGTTTTTTTTTCCCCTGCAGGGAATTAGGATGGCTTCCCTCATTCCTCCTTGGCTGTCTAGAAAAGGACTGAATTCTTCTATTGGCAAAATAATGAAAAAAAGAAGAGACTGTCTCTTTTCCCTTCATTTCTATAGTAGGAAAAAAAAGAATTGGCCTTAATATTTTTAAATTATTAATGAGCTTAACACTACACTACAGATCAAA
The DNA here is from genome assembly GCF_032405125.1 of Capricornis sumatraensis. Taxonomy (NCBI): domain Eukaryota; kingdom Metazoa; phylum Chordata; class Mammalia; order Artiodactyla; family Bovidae; genus Capricornis; species Capricornis sumatraensis. The sequence goes on from NC_091077.1 coordinate 82,763,657, forward strand.
GCTTACCTTTTTACCAAGTCCTTCTAAGTGAAATGTTTTGTATGTATAACACATACACTCACATAAGACACAATACAGAACTCATAGAATCTCAAACTTTTAAATGCTCTATAAATATTTTATTAACCCACTAATCTCAAGAAAATCTTGAAGACATTAAAATCATGCTTCTCACAGGTTGGGGCTTTCTAATAAAAGAGATGTCCTGTAGATGGGTAAAAGGAACTTTGTTGTCTTCTTAACATGAAGAAGCCTATTCTTTCTGAAAATGGCACTTGCAATTACAAGTTGCCAGTATCTAAGCTGCTATTGAGGTGGGGCATCAGCCAAAGACAAATACCACTTGTTGTCATTAGCAATGACCTTGAGAGAAAGGTGCACACTGCCTTCTAGCAGAGTAGTCAGTCAAGGGTTATCCTCAGGTAAAGCTACAACATGCTTTGTTCTTTAACAGACTCAAAAGGGACACAAAATAACTGTAAACCATAGGCCCTGCTCCCAAAGCCTTTAAATGCTTTTGAGGAGCCTATATTCACATAGTCAAATGTAATTAACAGTACAGAAATGCATAATTACACACTAGGTATGAGCTACTGACTAAATGGCAGATAATATCAACAAAGAAGAAATCAATGAAGGCAGGGGAGTCAGAAAATATTTCATGAGAAGAATGAAATATAAGCTGGTTCTTGTTGGAAGGGTAAGATCAAAAACAAATGACTGAAAACTCATTATTAACCTATTGCTTCACAACAGAGACTCACCAGTTGGGCCAAGGAGCCCCAAGTACTATCAGGCATTTTTCTAGACAGGGCTTGAATGACAGAGTGGCACCCCTGATTCAGAAGATGAATGCCTTCTTAGGATTCACCCGGAAGCCTGTACAGATTCATGGAAACTTCAGGCAACTTCCTCAGGAAGGAGTGTTCTCTCACATTTTCCTATTTTTCAGTGATTGATACATTTTGATAAAGATGACATCATCTGTAAGTTAAGTACATTTAGCTTTTCAAAACACGTCCCATGATGTAGCATGGTTCAGAATTAAACATTTGTAAAATTAAATGACATAAAACTACTTTTTAGAGTGGGCTGCATACCCTAAAAGGTGATTTAAAGTTTTATAATATCTTAATTCAAATGCAATTTGAATTAGCAGTATTACAGAAGCAGGTGATGTAAGTTGGGGAAGCTACAATCAGTCTTTCCTTTGATTCCTGACCATGTGGACCCAGGAATTTCTTAAATTTTCTGTCAGAATTTTTTGCCAGTAAAATGGATGTAGTAGTGATTATTGTATAGAAAGAATAGTTCCTAAATTCTGATACATACTCTTTTTTTCCCAAAGCACAGGGATTATGTAACAAAAGATGACTGTGTGTGTGTATATATATATATACACACACACATATACAAGCACACATATAAGGATCTTCCCAATCCAGAGATCGAACCCAGGTCTCACCGTATTGCAGGTGGATTCTTTACCAACTGAGCTATACATATATGTATGTATCCAAATATATTAATATACATGTATCCAACAAATAGTCAAATAATTGCCATTCACTACATGCTATACTAGAACTGGATTTTTGAAGCACACTCTGATATTCTGAATGTCCATGGATAGGTAGTTGATTTGATCCATGGGATACAGTTCGATGGAGTGGAAAGAGCCTTTGGAAACAGACTTGGGTTCATGGTCAACATTGTTATCTGCCACCTATTTGATCTTGGGTAAATTGCTTGATTGCCACAGGCCTCATTTGTTATAATAGTAAACATATGTGTTAATACTCCTGCTGCTGCTAAGTCGCTTCAGTCGTGTCCGACTCTGTGTGATCCCATAGAGGGCAGCCCACCAGGCTCCCCCGTCCATGGGATTTTCCAGGCAAGAGTACTGGAGTGGGGTGCCATTGCCTTCTCCGATGTGCTAATACTACAAACTCACCAGATTCCTTAAAAGAGACGGGGATCTCTTCCTGGGCTTGCAAGACATGGTGGCAGGCACGTCACATGTTAAAACCTAAGTGCCTAGAAAGCACCCACCACAGGGGCCTTGCACATGGCAATGACGTAGTAGAAACGAATCGCCTGTCAGCTACGGCAGTTGTTTCATTGTGAACGTCTAAATGTCGGAAAATGTAGATTGTTTTGTATTAAATATGTTAAAAATGCAATTTCCTTAAAATCTGAGATGATTTATACCACAGCAAGACAAATATAATTATACTCTAGTATCTGTCTGACTGCAAGAGCTTGTTAAAATTTTAATCATCTATGGATTGTGTTTGTCTAGGGTGATGCCATTTTGGGTGCAAATCAGAAGCAGCTGCAGCCCTTATTTAAATTTTAAATATAGTTATAGTATTGATTCTATACTATCAACATGTAGAACTCATTAGCTTTCTGCTCTTTTTCATGTGTGAAAATTGGACTGGTGATTTTTGATGATTGCAAATTTAATTTTTTTCAAAGAAAAGATCTTTTCACAAATTCTTTATAAATTTTTCCAGGTGCTGAGCCAGGCCTCTTCTTGCATATTCATAGAAAACATGGGCATTTCCTGCTGTCTTTTTGTTGTTGTCAAGGAAACCCCCTAGTTCTCTACACAGGGATTACATTCTTCTTTCTTAATAGCTCTTAGATCATTCATTTGTGCAGTGAATAAAAAATGTATTCACGGGCCCAGACTGTGTTCAGAACTTTTGGAGGGGAGGGGTGTAGCTAAGGGGAGAGACATGTGGTGAGAGGAGCAAAGGGATAAAAGAGGCAGAAAAAGAAATGCTTTGTAAAGGTTTCATTTTAATGAGGTAAAATGAAAAAACAATTTAAATGCATTATCTGTGTTTGTCAGTTTTAAAATTTATTTGCAAAATTTGTTACATTGAACCTCAGTGAGGCCAGTTTGTCACATTAAAAAAAAAAAAGCTGGTTAATAAGTGATTTTATTGATAGAGAGATTCCAAGAATGGGGCTCTGGTTGAGGGGGCAGGGGAATATTTTTTAGTGAAAACTGTTGTATTTTTTTTCTCGTTTGAATGGAAGTACTTTGATTTTTTTACAACACAACTGAGGCAATGGAAATTGTAATATATTGTTTCAACCTAGGGTATTGTGTGGACAATTCAGCACCTATTGCATGAGAAACTGTGTTCCTTAGAGGGATATGCCAATATTCAGACCTTTTGAGTGTGAATCAAGAAGGAAACCCTGATCTAATGGTATGAAAGCTATAATTATTCTCAAAAGGAGTGGTTTGATTTGGAGGAGGAGGATAAATTATGGCAAACCTTCTAAATACTTGCTAGACTTATTGTGATAATGTATAAAAATTTTTTTCCATAGATAAGTTAAAGTAGGAGATTTGAAACTGGAAAGAAAGAATCCCTTGAGTGAGAGGGAAAGTTTAATTGTACTTCAACATCTGTGTCTATGAAAGCTTGACATATTATGTACCTAGACCTGCTTGCCCCTAGTATGTAATCGGTATACACTCCCTTGTCTGACTTCCAGTGACTTCATCTTTTCATTTTACACCACAGTATTCCTGGCATTTCACAGGGTGAGTTAGTTTCTTTGGCCATGTGCTGTTCGGAGTAGGTTTGAGTTTCTCTAACTTGAGAAAGGGAAAAGAAAACACACCAACGCATGCTTCTGTAGAGTACAATGGGATATACTATAGTTACCATCCTTTATTACGTTGTGATCTTACCTTGCTCTGCTTTCTAAGGGAGCCATTTCACTCTCTGAAGATAAAACATTCTCTGCCCATCTCTTCACACTTATTCCCAGGGAGTATTTGAAAGGCTTGTTGAAATAAAGCCATTCAATCAAGCTACTCTGTGGCTGAAGTGAATTGAAATCACTCAGTCATGTCCAACGCTGCGACCCCATGGACTGTATAGCCCACCAGGCTCCTCCGTCCATGGAATTTTCCAGGCAAGAGTCCTGGAGTGGGTTGCCATCCTTCTCCCCCTGGAGAAGGATCTCCAGGGGATCTTCCTGAACTAGGTATCAAACCCGGGTCTCCCGCATTGCAGGCAGACGCTTTACCATCTGAGCCACCAGGGCTAGGGAAAGGAAAATAATGTCATCCGTAGCTTAGTTGGGAAGGCAACTTGAAATAATCAAAAAGCAAGAGGAGTATACAATAAAAGCTAGTTGCTTGCTTTAATAAAAAGAAAAATAGAGGTAATATGGGTGTGAGTTTGAGCAAACTCCAAAAGACAGTGAAAGACAAGGAAGCCTGGCTTGCTACAGTCCTTGGGGTCGCAGAGTTGGACAGAACTGAGCGACTAAACAATAACAGCAACAATGAAGTAAGTCACTATAACAGACAAAGTCTCAGAATCAGCCTCACAGGAAACTCTGGGCATTCATCCTCTTGCTGAGCAGCCATCCATGTTGCCCAGGAGGCCACAGGACAGCACCAACCAGGTGTCAGCAGCTGACAGACAGTGATGCCATTCTGTGCAGAGGTTTGAAGGAGCCTCAGGAAATCTCCCAGTGCACAAATTCTGCTCATGTTTCTTCTCAACCTTGGTTTTACATCAGAATCACCAGGGAGCCTCCATATAAAAATATCCACTCCCCCACCCCCCACTAGACAACTTGAATCTGAATTCTAGTGGTGGGACCCAGGCCTTCATATTTTTTGTTTCTTTTCTTAAATTTGCCTTCTTTTTTTAGTATTAGATGTCTGTATTTTTTAATGCATGCAGTCTTTATTCCTGGAGAATGTTGAACCCTACAGTTAAGTAAAGGCTTTCTGACCTTCAGACAGGGGTTGAAATATAGACATATACCTGGGGAAGGGGCTGCTTTAAACCTCTGCAAGTTTAAGTTTTATTTTACCAGTTTTAAGGAGGAAAAAAAAAAAGTTTAATTCAGTCTCACCTAAATGAAATGCTGGCCTTTATCACATTTTGGGAAGAGTAGCTTTTCTCACACATGTTAAATGAACCTTGGCATCTGTAAGGAAGGAAGAAAATAGAATTAACTATAACTGAAACATATGTTTTTTTAACATTTCAGAGTAATTGTAATTGAATCAAAAGTGATTGTGGAGAATGTATCTTGAATTACATGGACCTGCATGCCTCACACTGCCATACCCATATTACTTTCTCTCTATCAGCATGGAAATTAAAAGGAAATACATATGCTCATGGCTTAAGGATGACTTTGACTATACTGACAAAGTGAATATGTTCATTATATATTTCCACTTGAAAAAAATAGTGAGTATTGCCCTGAGATAAACCTATATGGATTCTATATTTGGAAAGGAAAAGAATTATAAAAAATAACATTGAGACTATGCCTGCCCACTTAGATTATCTGACTTTCATAGCCATAGAAGTCTTTAATATTTGCATAATCTGTGTTTCTTTCAGTTGTGTCTCAGAATTTGAGCTATTATTGCAGCCAAAAAACAGTTTCTTCAGGACCAGAAAAAACGCAGATATTTAAAAGAAAGTGTCAAAGTAGTAAATGTAAACGTTTCCATTCTTGATGATAAATAACTATGTAGACATTCTTTCAACTAAATTCCCAAAGAGAAGCTAAGTGGCTAGAATAAGGAGAGCCTCCAGTAATCTTGTCTGGAAAATCCCATGGACGGAGGAGCCTGGGAGGCTGCAGTCCATGGGGTCGCTAAGAGTCGGACACGACTGAGCAACTTCACTTTCACTTTTCACTTTCATACATTGGAGAAGGAAATGGCAGCCCACTCCAGTGTTCTTGCCTGGGGAATCCCGGGGACGGGGGAGCCTGGTGGGCTGCTGTCTATGGGGTCACACAGAGTCGGACACGACTGAAGCGACTTAGCAGTAGCAGCAGTAGCAGTACATGTTTAAAAGATCCTTTCACTTTACGGAACATAGAAGTTAGTAAGGAAGCTGAGACAAGTCTATAATAACCACTAGGGAATTTATAAATAAGAAACAATATGACATAAGTCCTATGGCATACCGATGAAAGACACAACCAGTTTGGGCTGAGGAGTTTTAGTGAAGACAGACGGGAGGAATGAAGACTTCAGCTGGATTGTTCATAAATGCAGGAGTGAAGCTCCAAGGAGGGTTTATGAAGCATTCCAAGGTCGGGGCAGGAGGATTCTTGTTGAATAGAAGTGTGAGTTGGGAATGAGGAGGATATTGAGATGGGGGCATAGATTTCTCTGCATCCAACTCAGAGATGCAGAGAATGAGAACAAAGAATGAGAGGGTGAGGATAACTGTGAGGACAGCGATGGAGCAGCTTGAACATGCTATTGAAGAGGTCGGGTTGGAAGAGGCAACTTTTGAAGAAGGGAGTGTTGTAATGAAAACAAAATGATGTTTGGTAAAGTTCAGTTTAGTAGCTGTAATTTGAGAGCTTAGAAGGAAGTATCGAGATAAACACACGCACATACACACACATATATATGAGGGGCATTTGTTTTACTTATGTCAAAGTGTTTTACCTACATTTTGAATCCTTGATTTTGACCAAAGTATTTTTCTGGTGTTGGGCATCTAGTCATTATCTGTCATCTATTTATCTATGAAAATTTTTGACAATCTCGGGAAACTAACATGAAAAAGATAAGAAAAGTAAGTGAAGTCACTTAATCATGTCTGACTTTTTGTGACCCCATGGACTGTAGCCTCCCAGGCTCCTCGATCCATGGGATTTTCCAGGCAAGAATACTGGAGTGGGTTGCCATTTCCTTCTCCAGGGGATCTTTCTGACCCTGGGATCGAACCTGGGTCTCCCGCATTGTAGGCAGACACTTTACCGACTGAGCTACCAGGAAAGCCCCTATTAAGAAAAGTAAGTACTGCCCAACAATTGGCTTTTGTCATTTGCTCTGCTTTCAAGGAAACATTTACAAACTGAAATAACCTGCCTTCTTTTTCATGCAGCTCTTTATCTTACTGTTCAAAAATGCTTGACGGGCCCAAAATTACTTGATTAAGCTCTCCAGGAAAGCCCTTACCCTTTAAAAATTGGAAGTTAGGGAGTCCCTTGGGCCTCTTCTATAAGCAAGAAAAGCCCACACTCAGTGGTAACTCCTTAAGCGCACTTAGAGCAGATGACTGTATCTAAACACATTCTTTCCACTTGAAAGAACAGCATTATTAGAGGATTATCTGAAGCTGGGAAAAGAGATGATTCCCATTTATCATCCCCATAACATGTCTGCCTCAAAAGTGAGGCCATCAAAAACGCTTATATTGTTTATTGCACTTTCTGGGTGTAAAATTCATGAATTGAGAAATATTGAGCTCCTTTCTCAGCAAGCAGGAGCTGTCAGTGTCCGATAGCATGCATGGGTGGTACACCAAATGAGCCTTGGCTAGCAGAGCTAACAGGGAGACACGGGTCACAGAATCCAATCTTGATCTCCCCTCTAATCTCTTACCTCTGGAGGCATTGGGTGTTGATCTAAATATCATGTGATTTTCAATTATCAAAGTAATTTAAGCATATGAAAACAAGTGACAAGATTTGGGGAAGATATTTATATCTTGATCACTAACGTCATTTATTTTTTCAACATCCTGAGTTGGCACCATTTTTAGTGTCTCAAATTTTGAAAATGTTGGGAAATTTGGAACATCTGAGAAAACCTAGTGGAAAGGCAGATTAGGTAGTCTTCCTTGCTTTACAAGGTGGCAGCTAGCATTTCATTTTAGTTAAGAATATATCAATGGTGAATGAAATTGAAGCATTTGCTTATGTCTGGATATATTAGATTCATAGGTATGTGTCAGAAAGCTTAAATATCTTAGACAACTTCAAGTTTTCTCTATTTAAATTCTATAAGTGCTTCTCAAGTACTTCAGTATGGCTGTCTATTGTATTTTTTAAATAAGGAAAAAAATCTTTTTTTTCCACACATTAAAGTGAAATCTATTTTAATAGAGAAATGTGATCCTAATATTTCTCCACTGAGTGGATTGGTATATACTTATATTTAATTAAAAGCTCTTAAATTGTAGAATTCCCTATAGAAGGCATGGACTTTAGCCAGCTGCCTCTGCATCTTAGCAACTATGTTTTGTGTCTGCTAACAGTGTGATTGTAAGACTTGTGCTATGTCTACAAAATTTTGCCATTAAGTACTTCAATATACTTGATGAGTAATTTGAGGTCAGCTAGCAATAAAGCTTTGTGTGAAATGCCATTAAAAAAATCTATTAGCATGGTATATTCAAGCTTTAAAATACATTCATAGAAACAGAGAAAAGATTATACATACGCTGTGTAGAGTTCTGCGGTTTGACTCTTGCAGTCCAAATAAAAGTTATATCACCCTTAGAATAAAATTCTAAAATAGAGTCCTCTTTTGTAAGAATTTGTTCACCTAAGAGCTGGGGTCATTAATTATTCCATGAGGTTGCACTGTTAGTACAGAATAGAGCAGATCACAATTTCATGATGAAATACTTGCTTTCACAAAAACACAGGTGTTCCCTACTCCCCTCCACCCCAAGCCGGTCACACACCCTACAAAGAAACTTTTCTGGTTTGCAATAATTATAGCTCTGGCAACTCTCATAATACGCGTGGTGGGTGAGGGTGGTGGCAAGAAAGGGGGATGAAGAAGTAACTTCAGAAACTAAATAAAGAGGAGCAAATTGGAATATGGGTGAGATGGAGGGGGCAGTGGCAGAAGTGAATTCACTTGTCTGTCCCAAGTAGATTTTGTGACTTTTTACCAAACATATTTATTTATTTGTTTGTTTGTTTTTGGCTGTGCTGGGTCTGTTGCTGCTCAGGCTTTTTCTCTAGTTGCGGTGAGTGGGGACTACTCTCTAGCTGCCGTATCTGGGCTTCTCGTTGCAGCGGCGCCTCCTGATGCAGAGCATGAGCTCCAGGGCTCACAGGCTCTGTAGTTGCGGCTTCCAGGCTCTGGAACTCAGGCTCAATAGTTGTGGTGCACGGGCTTAGTTGCGCCTCAGCACGTGGGATCTTCCTGGGTCAGGGATTGAACCCATGTCTCTGGCTTTGGCAGGTGGATTCTTTACCACTGAGCCACCAGGGAAGCCCTTCCTGACATTTTAAAAGTATGAAAACAAGTTTGCCATGCTAAGAATAAAATGTAGATTCATCTGTAGAGAATCTGTTGGCCAAAAAAACTGTCTTCAAAGCCCTGGGCAATGAATATTTTCCTCACCCTTGAACCAATATTAAGAAATCAGAAGAAACGATTTGGAACACAACTCATTTTAATAATAAATACTGATAAGTTATTAAGACTTCCCTGGTGGCTCAGATGGTAAAGTGTCTGCCTACAATGCGGGAGACCTGGGTTCAATCCCTGGGTCAGGAAGATCCTCTGAAGAATGAAATGGCAACCCACCCAGTATTCTTGCCTGGAAAATCCCATGGATAGAGGAGCCTGGTGGGCTACAATCCATGGGGTAGCAAAGAAGTCAGACACGACTGAGTGACTACTTTCACTTTTCACTGATAAGTTAATTGTGAGAAGATTCCTTTCAGAAAAGAAAACCAAATAATTTCATGTCACATGTCATATCTTTGTTTAAGAATTCTTGTCAAATGGAGCATTTTTACAGTGCTCATATTCAATGAGCACTTTTTGAAATGTATCTCCTCAATCACTGTTTATTATGATGCACGGATAGTCCTTTGGTCAGTGCCAGCTTCAAAGAACAATGAGAAGCATAAGAAGAAATTACTTGAGTATTTCTGTATTTTCTGCCATTCTGAGGCAAGGCAGATCAGGTACTTGGAAGGCAGGTGGAAAAAGGAATTCTAATTTAAATGTAATGATTGGTACATTTGCATTACGTACAATCAAAAAGTGTCCTTTGCGAAAAAGAGTTATAGGAAGGTCATTTCTCTAACCTATTGGCAAGAGGACTTGTTTCAGAGAGAAAGAGAAAGATTTGGAAGACACCCTTGGAGGCCGTAGGTTTCTGTAAAGTTGGTAAATATGAGTCTGCCATATAGTCTCATAAAGAATAGGTATTTAGTAAATTTTGTGCAATCAGTTGGTCTTGGGGATATTGCATTTTTGGGTGCCATGCATAGTTGTGGGAATTAATTTAATTTTGCATGCAAAAACCAGTACGATGCTGAGCTGTGTTGTGAACTATATGGCTGTGATTGAAGTATTGTGGTATTTATTTAGGTTAGAAAATGGAATAAATTGCATCTTACAGTTGAGTCTTTTGGCAAAATATTCTAATATGCTGGTCTAAAATGCTAAGGGAGTCCTCAGAGTTATGAGCAATGAGAAATGTCAGGGTTCCTTATCCAAGTGGAAAATGGGCTAAAAGAATATTATACTCTGTTCATTGAACTGCAATTAGAGAACATAAAGTGAATGTCAAGGAGTTTAATTAATTGAATTAAATAGACTTAATGAGTTGATAGACAATGAAATTATTATAAAAATTGTTGATTTACAATGAGTTCTTTGTTTTCTTTGCTAGGAAAACATTTTATTTTAAATTATTCTTTTCCTTTGTAAAACATGTAATTGAGCGTCAGTGTCAGTTCCTTTGACATGCTGACATTTGACAAACTGACAGGCCTCTGTGTCTTCTTTCTGCTTTTTTCCATCCCACTTGTTTTTAGAGCTACCAACATCATACCTAATGGAACCTCTATCTGTAATTATTCACTAAGAAGTTCATGGGATATGTTTATATCCGTTTTGTTTTTCTAAAAAGTAAGGAATTTATTTAGAATATCATACAAATCTATAATAACATTGAATATTTTTACCCTATTCCCAGCCTAGGAGTTTATAAATAAAGACTATCAAGCAGTTATTTCCTTATTTATCCTTGCGTTTGGCTGGAGAAGCTTGGCTGAGTAGTTAGTTTAATCTCTACTGCTTATACAAAGGTACAAAATGTGATGGGGATTTTTTTTTTTTAATATGCTTAACACACACCTATGCTTCTTATTGAAATTCTTTCTGTATTTAAGTGCAAGGTGCTGTGGAAATTTAGACTGTATATGTGATCATTTTTAATAATGAGTTCTCATGATATTTAGGGACTTCTCTGTTGGCACAGAGGTTAAAGCATCTGCCTGCAATGTGGGAGACCTGGGTTCAGTCCCTGGGTCGGGAAGAGCCCCTGGAGAAGGAAATGGCAACCCACTCCAGTATTCTTGCCTGGAGAATCGGATGGACAGAGGAGCCTTGTGGGCTACAGTCCATAGGTCGCAGAGAGTCAGACACGACTGAGCGACTTCACTTCATTTCATGATATTTATACCTAATGAAACCTAATGAAAAGGGTGATATGCTAAATGATACTATAAGCAATTTAAAATTGGCATATTTTTGAAGTTCCTGTTAAATTCTACAAAGTTTCACAGAATCGTTTATCTGAGTGCAGCTTCATGGTAGCTCAGACGGTAAAGAATTTGCCTGTAGCACAGGAGATCTGGGTTCAATGCCTGGGTCGGGAAGATCCCCTGGAGAAGGAAATGGTAACCCACTCCAGTATTCTTACCTTGAGAAGAACTCCATGGACAGAGGAGCCTTGTGGGCTGTAGTTCATGGGGTTGCAAAGAGTCAGACAGGACTGAGCAACTAAGACACTTTCACTCAACTGTATTCAAATAGTATTAACAATGAGACTACTTGATTTAGTGATTAGATAAGGTTATGGATGTGATATTTCAAAAGATTCATTTATACAGAAGGCATTTAAAGATGCATTCTCTCGTATACCTATATAAGCATAGGCATATATATTCTCTCATATTCTTTTTTCCTTAGTGAGAGGTAGCCTTCAACACAAGCTATATTAAAAGGTATTTATCATCTGAAGATGTTTTCTTTTAAAACATACACCATGAAACAGTATAAGATCACAGTAATAACTTCTATGATCTAATATTAAATGAACTTAGCCTTTTTTGAAAACAAAGGTAAGGCATTTAGTTATTTCTATGAGTTTGGCAATTAGGAGTAGCTATAACTTCTGTGGCAGAAATCATCTATATTAGTATATATTTTTAATTTTGTAATTTTTATTTTATATTGGTTTATAGTTAATTTACAATGTTGTGTTAGTTTCAGGTATACAGCAAAGTTATTCAGCTCTACATATACATATGTAAATTCTCTTTCAAATTCTTTCCCCATTTAGATTATTACAGGATATTGAGCACAGTGCCCTGTGCTATACAGTAGGTCCTTGTTGGCCATCTGTTTTATTTATTTTTTAGTTGTTTTTTTTAATTGGGGGATAATTGGTTTACAGTATTGTATTGATTTCTGCCATACATCAACATGAATCAGCCATAGGTAATACATATATTCCCTCCCTCTTGAACCTCCCTCTAATCTCCCACCCTATCCCACCCCTCTAGGTGGGGTTTTATATTTTTGTAATATGCCAGAGTTATGTACTGATCACATTTCTGTTTAGGGTAGCAGTACTTTTTGTCCATTTGAACACCTATCCCACTTTGTTTACATGTTTGAAGTGCTGAATGTATTCAGTGGAGATAAAAGTGTGTGTGGAGATAAAAGTAGTGTGTGAATGTTAAATAGGATGGACATTTGTAGAGAAGAGTGGCCTACTCTGACACAAACAGTAGTGATATTTTATGGTGACAATACAGTGAAGATGGGATACAGAGAAACAAGTTTTCTTTTTTGTTTTTATCAGAGTGAAAGGGACTAATGTAAATACAGTATATCTTCTAGTTCCATAAAAGTTTTTTTTTTTTATTAGCAAACCGTAGTTAGAAACAGAAGGAGCTCTGTAGAGTTTTTATTGGATGTTCATACACTTCTGTATTTATGCTGATGCAGAGAATACAATGGCAGAGTCAGACATGACTGAAGCAGCTGAGCACACACGCATGCAAAGAATACAAACAATATTGCTACCGTCTCAATAGAGTGTTTTTCTTTTTTGCCATGAAGAAATGTTAGGTGTTGATCCTTTCACGGGTGAAGGAGAGTGGCTTCTGACAAGAGAAGCCATTTCCCTGCCAATAGGGGGCAGGAGTGATTCCGTCGCTGTAATTATTATTCCTCCTGTAAGTTCTCAGGTTCAACCTAAGCATGTGTGGCATGGATCAGGGCTAGGCTGAAAGCTGTATCTGCAACAGTGTTCCCGGGACCAGAGGGCGAGACACCGGGCAACCCTCCAAGCTTCTCTGTGTCTCTTGGGGTCAGAACACCCACAGGTACCTCTTTTCGTGCTGCCGTAACTCTGAAACTAGCACATCTGCAGTGCAGGACCCTCTCCAAGGACACTGAATTCCACTCCGATGCAAATGAGTGTGCAGAATGTCCCCCTCCTGGTGTCCGGATGAGGAGCTTTGCTGGTGGATTTCTGGAGAGAGGAAAGGCAGATGGGCTTAGTGGCTGGTACCCTGTGGCAATCTACAATCTAGGAAATGTTCCGAGATAGGTGTTATTTCAGGTATGCTAGTTCTAATGTTTAGAAGTGACTCCTGAACTTCTTTTGGAGAAAAGGTTAATGAAAAGAATGACAATTGCCCCAGTCCAGATCACCTCTCATTACAGATAAAGCTGTAAAGGTGTGGAGGGCTCTTCTTTCCTGGTGCTTTCTGTGAGACAGCCCTGCATGGAGACCCACAGCCCCTCCTCCCCAGGGCTTCCTGCCCTTGCGCATGGAATGTGGCTGCAGTCCATTATACAGCTAAGTCTTGTCTTACTGTTGCACTGGGTCAGAATTCTCATCACACTGTGAAAGGGCTATAAAGAAACCTCTCTTTGACTTTTCTAAAAACAGTCTTCTCTAGGGTAAATTATGACAAGAGGCCAGAAGAAATCGCTTCTCATTTCCCTGTTCAATAGAGGGCATCTTCGCATTCACCGACATGAATGACAACAATCAGTTACTTTTTCTGTATGATCTGGTGAAGGGATTTTAACTTGAAAATTTTTTTTCCAGTTTGCACAGAGATGAACTCCTCCATTTCATGATTATACTGTGTGTACCTGGTGCCTTGTTTCAAGGATGTGGTTTTGTTAAACATGTTGAAGAGCTTTTGTGACCTGTTGCTACAGTTGGATTTATTTTTCCCGTTGTTAATATCAAACAGCAAATGCGAAGACTGAGAACCATGTGTAGAAGGGTGATTGCTCTTACTGTGAGCAGATTTGAATCCTTCTTTTTGTGTGAGAGTGTGATCAGCCAGCCTTGCTATCGATTTCTTCTATCGTGCACTGCCAAATCTTCTATTTAAGTATTGTGAAAACTCTTTGTTTTTTTCAGGTCGAATGAGTGATTTGAGTGTAATTGGTCATCCAATAGATTCAGAATCTAAAGAAGATGAGCCTTGTAGTGAAGAAACAGATCCAGAGCACGATCTAATCGCTGAAATTTTACCTGAGTTACTTGGTATGTTGCACAGTGAAGAGGATGAAGAAGATGAGGAGTGTGCCAATGCCACTGATGTCACGACCACCCCATCCGTGCAGTACATAAACGGGAAGCATGTAGTTACCACGGTTCCCAAGGACCCAGAAGCAGCAGAAGCTAGGCGTGGCCAGTTTGAAAGTGTTGCACCTTCTCAAAATTTTTCAGACAGCAGTGAAAGTGATAGTCATCAGTTTATAATCACCCATGCTGGATTGTCCACTGCCATGCAACCTAATGAATCTAAAGAAACGACGGAGTCCCTTGAAATTACGTGGAGACCCGAGATTTACCCCGAAACCGCAGAGCCTTTCTCAAGTGGTGAGCCTGATATTTTCCCCACAGCCTCAATCCATGAGGGAGAAGCCACTGAGGGGCCAGACTCAGTCACAGAGAAAAGTCCTGAACTTGATCATCGGGCGCATGAACATACTGAATCAGTACCTCTGTTTCCGGAAGAGTCTTCAGGAGATGCTGCCATTGACCAAGAATCTCAAAAAATCATCTTTTCAGGGGCTACCGAAGGAACATTTGGTGAAGAGGCAGAAGAAAGTTCTACCACACATACTCCAAATATAGTTGCAAGTTCTGTATCAGCACATGTCTCAGAGGACGCATCATTTATCTTAACAGGGACTCCACAGTCTGATGAGCCATTGTCCACAGTAGAAAGCTGGGTGGAAATAACCCCTAGACACACTGTCGAGTTCTCAGGAAGTCCTTCAATTCCAATTCCGGAAGGCTCTGGGGAAGCAGAAGAAGACAAAGATAAAATATTTGCCATGATAACTGATTTATCACAGAGAAATACTACAGACTCCCTCGTTACTTTAGACACCAGCAAGGTCATGATCACGGAGAGCCTTTGGGATGTGCCTGCAACCACTGTATATTCAATTTCTGAACAGGTTTCTGCAGCAGTGCCTACCAAATTTGTAAGGGAGACAGACACTTATGAGTGGGTTTTCAGTCCACCTCTGGAGGAAACAACAAGGAAAGATGAGAAGGGAACTACAGGTACAGCTTCTACAGCTGAGGTACATTCCCCTACCCAGCGATCAGATCAGTTTGTCTCTCCCTCTGAATTAGAAAGCTCAAGTGACACTCCGCCTGATGATTCAACAGCTGCTCCTAGAAAGAGTTTCCTGTCCCCGATGACAGCCACACAGTCTGAAAGGGAAACGACAAGTTCTACTGTTGTCTTTACAGAAACAGAAGTTTTAGACAATCTGGCAGCACAGACCACAGATCCCAGCCTTAGCAGTCAACCCGGGGTTCTGGAAGGGTCACCTACTGTCCCAGGGAGCCCCGTGTCTCTCTTAATGGAGCAAGGGTCCGGAGAAGCTGCTGTTGACCCAGAAACCACCACTGTTTCTTCACCTGCATTAAATTTAGAGCCTGAACTTCTAGCTGAAGAGGAAGCAGCTGGCACTTGGTCTCCACATGTGGAAACTGTATTCCCTTTTGAGCCAACCGAACAAGTCTTGAGTACTGCAGTGGACAGGGAGGTTGCTGAAATTATAAGCCAAACATCCAAGGAAAACTTGGTTTCAGAGACCTCAGGAGAGCCAACTCACAGGGCAGAAATAAAGGGCTTTTCTACAGATTTTCCTTTGGAAGAAGATTTCAGTGGTGACTTCAGAGAATACTCGACAGTATCTTATCCCATAACAAAAGAAGAAATAGTGATGATGGAAGGTTCAGGGGATGCAGCATTTAAGGACACCCAGATGTCACCATCTGTAGCACCTACCTCAGACCTCAGTAACCACACTGCTGACTCGGAAGAACCTGGCAGCACCTTGGTCAGCACCTCAGCCTTCCCTTGGGAAGAATTCACAGCCTCTGCCGAGGGCTCGGGTGAGCAATTGCTCTCAGTAAGCAGCTCTGTTGACCAAGTGTTTCCCAGTGCCGCGGGAAAAGCCTCTGGAACAGATTCCCCGTTTATTGACCAACGATTGGGAGAAGGTGCTATCAATGAAACTGATCAAAGATCCACCATTTTGCCAACAGCAGAAGCTGAGAGTACTAAAGCTTCAACGAAAGAGGAGGAGGTGAAAGAGAATCACACAGTTTCAGTGGACTTTCCCCCAACTGTGGAGCCAGACGAATTATGGCCTAGACAAGAAGTCAACCCTGTAAGGCAAGGAAATGGAAGTGAAATAGTGTCAGAGGAAAAGACTCAAGAACAAGAATCTTTTGAACCCCTTCAAAGCTCTGTTGCACCAGAACAAACAACTTTTGATTCACAGACATTTCCTGAACCTGGACTCCGAACCACAGGTTATTTCGCACTAACAACAAAGAAAACTTACAGTACTGATGAGAAAATGGAGGAGGAAGTCATTTCCTTAGCTGACGTGTCCACTCCAACTCTAGATTCAAAGGGCTTGGCATTGTACACGACTCTCCCTGAAGTTACTGAAAAATCCCATTTTTTCTTAGCTACTGCCTCAGTGACTGAATCAGTACCAGCTGAAAGTGTAATTGCAGGTTCAACCATCAAAGAGGAAGAAAGCATAAAACCCTTTCCCAAAGTTACGAGCCCGATAATTAAAGAGTCAGATACAGATCTTTTATTCTCTGGACTGGGATCTGGGGAAGAAGTTTTGCCTACTATAGGATCAGTGAATTTTACTGAAATAGAACAAGTCCTTAGTACATTATATCCCCCGACTTCTCAAGTACAAAGTTTAGAAGCCAGCATCTTAAATGATACAAGTGGAGACTATGAGGGAATGGAAAATGTAGCAAATGAAAATGAAGTGAGACCACTCGTTTCCAAAACAGACAGCGTTTTTGAAGATGGTGAGACAGCATCCAGCACAACGTCCCCAGAAATTTTAAGTGACGCCAGAACAGAAGGGCCGTTTACGGCACCTCTCACTTTTTCCACAGGCCCCGGACATCCTCAAAATCAGACACACGGTAGGGCAGAAGAAATCCAGCCCAGTAGACCACAGCCTCTGACTGATCAAGTCTCTAGCGAGAATTCTTTGACAGCAGAAACTAAAGAAACAGCAACCTCTTCCACTGATTTTCTGGCTAGAACTTATGATCTTGAAATGGCCAAAGGATTTGTTACATCAACACCAAAACCATCTGACCTGTTTTATGAACATTCTGGAGAAGGTTCTGGGGAATTGGATGCAGTTGATGCAGAAGTCCACGCTTCTGGAATGACTCAGGCAACTAGGCAAGGAAGCACCACATTTGTTTCTGACAGACCCCTGGAAAAACATCCCAAGGTTCCAAGTGTTGAAGCTGTTACTGTTGATGGATTCCCGACAGTTTCAATGGTGCTGCCGCTCCATCCTGAGCAGAATGAAGGCTCTCCTGGGGCAGCCAGCACACTGGCAAGCACAGCATCATATGAGAGGGCCACAGAAGGTGCCGCAGATAGTTTGCAAGACCATTTCAGGGGATTCAAGGATTCCACGTTGAAACCCGACAGAAGAAAAGCCACTGAAAGTATTATTATAGATCTGGACAAAGACGACAAGGATTTAATATTGACAATGACAGAGAGTACCATCCTTGAAATTCTACCTGAGCTCACATCAGATAAAAATACTATCATAGATATTGATCACACTAAACCAATATATGAAGACATCCTTGGAATGCAGACAGACTTGGATCCAGAAGCACCCTCGGGGCCACCTGAAAGTAGTGAAGAGAGCGCTCAAGTTCAAGAGAAGTACGAGGTAGCTGTTAACCTGTCTTCAACCGAGGAAAACTTTGAGGCTTCTGGTGATATTCTGCTGGTTAATTACACTCAGGCAACACCTGAATCGAAGGCTCCTGAAGACAGAAATCCATTAGATCACACAGGCTTTATCTTCACAACTGGGATCCCCATCCTTAGCTCAGAGACAGAATTAGATGTTTTGCTTCCCACAGCCACATCTCTGCCCATTCCTAGTAAGTCTGCCACAGTTAATCCAGAGTCAAAAACTGAAGACAAAACCCTGGAGGACATCTTTGAATCAAGCACTTTGTCTGATGGCCAAGCTATTGCAGACCAAAGTGAAGTCATATCAACGTTGGGCTATTTGGAAAGGACACAGAATGAGGATGAAGAAAAGAAATATGTAAGTCCTTCTTTCCAACCAGAGTTCTCCTCTGGGGCTGAGGAGGCACTGGTAGATCCTACCCCCTATGTAAGTATTGGTACTGCCTACCTTTCGGCTCAGAGTTTAACAGAGGCACCTGATGTGATGGAAGGAGCCCGTCTGCCGGATTCCATTGGCACATCCACGATTTCAGCTTTTGCAGAGCTGCTCTCTCAGACACCATCATCTCCTCCACTCAGTGTCCACTTAGGCAGTGGAGACTCTGAGCACTCAGAGGACCCCCAGCCAAGTGCTCTGCCAAGTACAGATGCCAGCACACCCCCAGTACCCTCAGGAGAACTTGCAAACATTGAAGCGACTTTCAAACCCTCGAGTGAAGAAGACTTTCACATAACTGAACCTCCATCCTTATCTCTTGACACAGAGCCTTCAGAAGATGAAAATAAACCTAAACCATTAGAACCCACGGAGGCTTCTGCCACAGAACTAATTGCTCAAGAAGAAATTGAGATTTTTCAAAATTCTCACAGCACAACCAGTGTCCAGGTTTCTGGGGAAACAGTCAAGGTGTTTCCCAGTATTGAGACTGTTGTCACAGCTGCAAGTGAAAGGAAGCTAGAAGGTGCTACACTGGGGCCACATTCTACTTCTGCTTCCGTGATGCATGGGGCCGAGGCAGTTGTGGTGCCTCAGCCCAGCCCACAGACTTCTGAGCAGCCCACCATCCCTTCTCCTCTGGAAATAAACCCTGAAACACAGGCAGCTTTGATCAGAGGGGAGGATTCCACAGTAGCGGCCCCCAAACAGCAAGTACCGACGAGGATGCTTGATTCTAATAAGCAGGCAACACTAAGCACCACAGAGTTAAATACTGAGCTTGCAACACCATCATTTCCCCCTCTGGAAACTTCTAATGAAACCAGTTTCCTGATTGGCATTAATGAAGAGTCAGTGGAAGGCACAGCAATCTATTTACCAGGTAAGGACACACGTTGATAAATCTGTTTCCAAACGTGGAAACAGTCCCTTGGTCCTAACATATTTATGTATATAATTTTGTTGTACTGTGAAAGGGGTGAAGGTTCTTTGTATTGTTCATGTACAGCAGAATAGGCCATGGTATTGATTCCCTAATGAGATGCAAAGAAAGTAAGTATAGACTGGGGGCTTCCAAGAGATACTTTGTATTTTTCTGGGTTTCAGAAACATGTTATTTCTTTTCTTTTTTTTTCAGTTGCAACATGCAAAACCTGAAATTGTTAATGGTATAAAAATTCAATTTGACTTTACCCACAACTTAAGTATGACTTTGTCTTAGGTCCCATAGTTATGCATGTTAGCTTTAGGAACGGGAAAAGCATATTATTTAAAAAAAACAAACCTCTAATGAATGGGTGCTATTATGGCAATATTAAACTCTTTCAGGCCGTTTACAAATGAGACTAGTAAATAACTCTAGTAAATACTGAACATGGTTCACACAATATCGGTTATAAGTTCATACCTTTGTGTAAGTTCCTTGCTTTAGATAGGTAGTTTACCTAATGCTTCTAACACAGTGCCTAGCCACAGCAAGTATTCATTCGGTATATATTCAAACTCTGCCTGTTGAGAGAAGATTTCTAGTGTTTTGCTGAGTAGACAGGAAGCATGAATTTGATACTGGTTCATATAGACTATGCCATTTGAGCTTCACAGAGAGGCCACAATGCGTACACTATTATCTCCATTTAAAAGGGTAGGGTGCGGAGGTTCAGAGAGGCTCTGTAATTGGCCCAGGGTTGTAGCCACACATATCATGGTAAAGTGGTATTTGAACCCAGATGGGCCTCACTCCAGAGTAGGTGGTTTCTTCCACTGGTCTTTGGTGGTTTTCTGTTAATATAATATAAAAATGCATAATATTTAATTACATGTAAAGCAGAGATCTTGGAATATTTACTCTGTAGAATTTATTTTCCTTTTAGTCTAGTTGATAATGTTAAGAAGTTAAGTTTAATGGTGTTTCCCAAGAACAGTGGGAATAATAATGTTAGTGGAATCCATAAGTAGCTATCACCACCTAGTTGCTACCTAGAAAAAGAAAAAAAGAAACCAAAAAATAGTACTTCTAGGACTGTGTTGATCAAAAATATGTTTTATTTTAATGAGTATGTTTTTACAGCATGGCTATACTTAAGAGTTATTCTTCTGAGCGTTGCAACCTTATCTTTTGTGCTACCAGTGCTTCAGTTTTGTTGTGCTTCAGATAGAGTGAAATAGTCATAAAGTGTAACTTTTATAAATGATGAAGTATTTTGTGAATACATCTGATCAAAGGTGGCTGATGGATTTTTTTTTTTTTTTTTTTGGTCACTCTTTATTGAATCTGTAAATGATAACCTAGTAATCTGGCCAATATTTATTCTTTTGTAATTTAGTTGACATATACTTCAGGTTAGAGGAAATATGATAGAGAAATCACTGATAATAACTATATCTATGGAGAGAGTTGGATCTGACAAGTGAGAAATGTGTACCAGTCTTCCAATTCGTAATGTTTACCTAGAAGCAGAGCTTGCGTCTTTGCAAAACAAAGTGGCACTTTAGGTGAACTCAGTAAACAACAGCTCCTATTGGATTGCCTGGTCTATTTGCTGCAGTTTCAGCTTTCCGAGATGACTACACACTGCTTAGGGAAGAATAAAATGAGTGAAACCAAAACTGTTCTCATCTAAACTACTTTCAGCTCCCAGCCCCCTCCCTCGCCAAGCCCTTGTCCTATACTCCTGCATGATGTCCCGTGTCCGTGGTGGGAGTAACGGTGTACTTCACATTTCTGTGGCACGTCACACTTTACCAACCACTTTCACTTTAGTGTCATTTTGGTTTTGCACGGAGAGCAGCACGTAGAAGTGTTGTTGACCGTAGCCTTGTCATCTAAGCAGCATGTTCTCAAAAGCAGAAGGCAGAAGTAGGGAGATCTTTAGAACTATAGGGAGAGTCTTAGCACAATTGGGGTCACTTTTGAAGAAACAGTTGCAAGCATCTGAATTAACCTAATTATCAGGAACCCACGCGTGCACATGTGCCCCTATCAAGTCTTTCTAGTAGTCCAGAATTTCCTTAACACTCAGAAAGTGTGAGTTTGACTTTTCTGGGTGGGAAAGGCTGTTATTTTCTATAGCCATACCTGTTTCTCACGTTTCATAAGTGGATATCTTCTTTTCTTCATGTGCAATTATTTCAGACTTTCAGGTCTTAAAATTTTTGAAACTATGGTTTTTATTCTATATATAGACTATTTATTTCAGTTCTTTTGTAAAAAATGGTTAGCTGTCATTTGGATTCTTAAACATTGAAGCAAGCACTTCTGGAAAAGTGTTCAAATAATATATAAGCTATTAATATAAATATAATTACCCATGGGATATTACAGAATAATAGATGTGCCTCAGTTAGTCTAAAAGTACTTGGATTTAGAAAATATGTATTAAACTGTTTTCTCCTCATACATTTGTACCTCTGGCCTTTATATTGATCACCTAGGAGTGTCAATTTTGTGTTTTTAATAAGAAAATTGTAGTAAAAGTTTGGGGTTTCACTTAAAGTGAGGTTTTTGTATTGGGGTTTGTTTTTACACAGTAGAGTTTAATCCATGTGTTGCTTTTCTTCAAGTATAGTTTAAAGGAGTACAATTGGAACGTGTTTTTGGAAAAAGCATATTAATGTAGCAGAAGAGACTTCAGTGCACACTTTCGAAGAAAAAGTTTCTGAGCATTAAGTGGTAAAAGGCAATAATAATTTAAATGATGGTAACAAGCCAATGCTAAAAAGAATGCATGTTCTGTGTATCCAGCCATTTCACATGAACTAACCTCGTTTAAAAGAATACATTTTCCATTCACTGTGCACATATGTGTAATCATTTTGACTAAAATCAATTGCCATTATCATGCCAACTAAATCTGCAGTAGAATATATTAATTAGTTGCCAGATACCATACAAAATACTGTTTAAAAATAATGATGATTGATTGGATCCCAGAAATGAATAGATGCAATTTGTAATAATTAGTTATAATGCCAAGAAACACTCCAGAGAGTAAAGTTAATCTTAATTTTTATGTGTAGTGCTGTGGTAAAGCCTTATGTTATGGTAGCAAAAAAATGGCATTATTATGCTAAAATATGTTGAAACTGAGAGATGAGCCTAATTGCTCTTCTTACTTTCCTGAACCTGGTAGGACCTGATCGTTGCAAAACAAACCCTTGCCTCAATGGGGGCACCTGTTATGCTACTGAAACTTCTTACGTGTGCACCTGCGTGCCAGGATACAGTGGTGATCGGTGTGAACTTGGTAAGATGTTCTTCCCTGAAAGACCATAGTGCTTTTCCAGAAGACGTATTGAGGGAGAGTTTATGTTGCTTGAATCCATCAGAGGATTTCAGAGAAGCCCATTGTAGATGAATGGCGTGTTAGATGAAATTAAAATCAGAGTAATTTAAGTACTCTGTGGGAAACAGGGATAGATGCTTATTGAATTTTCTTGATATCACCAGGACTCAAGGAAGATTACTGAGGTCAGTTGTATTTATGTGTGGTTTTCACACTCAGGCTTTACAAATGTAAAGTTTGATATATAGTATTTGCTTACATACTGACAAAAAATTTTGAATCTGTCTCCAAATCTGCATATCAATAAATTATCAATTTAAAGCTCTATTTTAAAAAATGGATTTCCCACGTGGCGCTAGTGGTAAAGAACCTGCTTGCCAATGCAGGAGACCTAAGAGACGCAGATTTGATCCCTGGGTCGGGAAGATCCCCTGGAGAAGGAAATGGTGACCCACTCCAGCATCCTTGCCTGGGTAATGCCACAGAGGAGCCTGGTGGGCTACAGTCCATGGGATCACAAAGAGTCAGATATGACTTAGTGACTAAACAACAATTTAAAAAATAGGGAGTTTTTATGTTTTGAGATGACTTGCTGCTCTGGCGTGTCATGGCAGCTCTGGCGTGCTGCTCTGGCTGTGCCCAGAGACCAGCCTAGTCCATCTCTCCCTCGAGGAGCTGTGACATTGTTGTCTTCCTCCTCTCTTTTAGATTCCAAAGAACGTCTTTGTCTCTTTAGTAAATCAGTCCCGTTTACTTCCATTCTTATTTGGGGTTCCTTCTCCTGAATAAAAATTTAAAGAGGACTCCAGTTTTGATTTGGCTAAATATAGACCTTGACCCTCGGAGAAGGCAATGGCACCCCACTCCAGTACTCTTGCCTGGAAAATCCCGTGGACGGAGGAGCCTGGTAGGCTGCAGTCCACGGGGTCGTGAAGAGTCGGACACGACTGAGCGACTTCAATTTCACTTTTCACTTTCATGCATTGGAGAAGGAAATGGCAACTCACTCCAGTATTCTTGCCTGGAGAGTCCCAGGGACGGGGGAGCCAGTGGGCTGCCATCTATGGGATCGCACAGAGTAGGACACGACTGAAGCGACTCAGCGTTAGCAGCAGACTTTGACCCTAAGAAGTAAAATGATGGGAGCTACTCATTGGGTGCTCCTTTTAGCAGCACCATAGTGGTTTTCTCATAATGACTGAATAAAGATTACACTTTAGATTACACAGAAATGTTGAGATAAAACCCCCAGCATTCATGTTAAAAAAAGTGCTTATCTTTAAAAAAAAAAAAGCAAAAGTCAACAGAGCTAGTAACTTCTATTTGTGTGCTAACCAGTGAAGACAGAGATCACAATAGATAACATTTAAGAAATAATTATGTCTTAAATATCAAATTTACATATTTTATGTGTGTTTAGCTCCTAAATCCTGTCTGTCTCTTTGCAATCCCCTAGACTGTAGCCTGCCAGGCTCTTCTGTCCAAGAAATTCTCCAGGCAGAAATACTGGAGTGGGTTACCATTTCCTTCTCCAGGGCATCGTCCTGACCCAGGGATCAAGATAGGTTTCCTGCATTGGCAAGCAGGTTCTTTACCACTGAGCCACCTGGGAAGCCCTCAGATTTATGTGTGTAGTATAAAAGTATATATGTGACCCCCATTTTTTTTCACATTACAATCAATTGAAAATAATTTAATGAGTTAATATATGTGAAACTGTTTGATCAATGACTGGTTCTTAGCAAACAATATAAAACCATCATTATGATATTAATATAATATCATTTCTACTAAGGTCATTTCTTTAGGTAAGAATAGAGAATATACCTCCTAGAAATTTAATTTGTTTTTTATATTCATTTTTGGGCTTCCCTTGTGGCTCAGTGGTAAAGAATCTTCCTGCTGTATGGGAGACATAGGAGATGGGGGTTCGATCCCTGGGTTGAGAAGATCCTCTGGAGGAGGGGATGGCAACCCACTCCAGTATTCTTGCCTGGAGAACCCTCACTGACAGAGGAGCCTGGCAGGCTACAGTCCAGGGGGTCGCAAAGAGGTGGACATGACCAAAGTGACCAAACACACATATATTCATTTTTAATACTTAATATAAACATTAACTAAATTTTTAGTGTAACTGCAAAATGCTATGGAATAAAGGCATTAATTTCATCACAAGAGATCATAGATGTCTGTTGAAAGTTTGCATTCAATATAGACACTGAAATTAGGGAGGATTTTCATAGGTGGGAGAGGAAGACTCGACACAGCAAACAAAAGCAGGATGCATCTGGGGGACCGCGAGTATTCTGGGTGCCTACTTAGTGGGCTGTGAGAGAGAAACACCAGGAAACAGCAGTGGAAAGCTAGTTGGATCTAGGTCTAAGGTCTAAGACTGTAGTGTACATGAGAATCACCTGGAGGGCTTGGTAAAACACAGTTTGTTGTTCCCATCCTCCAAATATCAGAGTCAGTAAGTCTTGGATGGGCCTGGGAGCATGCGTTTCTGATATTCTCAGGTGATACGGATACTGCTGGTCCAGCGACCACATTTTGACAGCTGCTACCCTGGATAATCCGGGTCTTTGGAATGTTTAGATGCCAATGAGGGAGAATGGCGGAGAAGGCAACGACACCCCACTCCAGTGCTCTTGCCTGGAAAATCCCATGGACGGAGGAGCCTGGTAGGCTGCAGTCCATGGGGTCGCTAAGAGTCAGACACGACTGAGCGACTTCACTTTCACTTTTCACTTTCCTGCACTGGAGAAGGAAATGGCAACCCACTCCAGTGTTCTTGCCTGGAGAATCCCAGGGACGGGGCAGCCTGGTGGGCTGCCATCTATGGGGTCGCACAGAGTCGGACACAACTGAAGTGAGTTAGCAGTAGCGGTATCAGAGGGAGAATGGATATGTGTATATGGCTGAGTCCCTTTGCTGTGTGCCTGAAACTATCACAGCATTGTTAATTGGCTGTACTACAATATAAAATTAAAAATTTTGTACAAATTGAAAAATAAATTTAAACATTTAAAAAGATTAAAATAAAAAAAAACAGTGAATAAAATTACTTTGATGGTGACTAAAGATGACAATCAGCTAAATGAAGGATATATTGGAAAGGGAAGGGTCTGGAGGCTATGAAGCCAGTGAAATATTTTCAGTGTTTCACAAGTGAGGTGGTCAGAGCATGAGCCAGAATTGGGGGTGGGAAGGCTAGGGGGATTCTTTATTGGTTTTAAGGCTCATGGGACTCATCTAACATCAGTGGAGATAATGACCTTACTCTGAATACACTTGACATTTTCTTAGGGTTGCCAGATTTAACAAATAAAAATATTAGGTCAGTGACACTAAAATTTCAGATTTAAAAAAGAAGAGTTTTTAGTACAAGTTTGCCCTAAATAAAGGATGTGACATACTAAAAGTTCTTTTTTTTCAATCTGGAATTCAAATTTAAGTGGCTATCCTGTATTTTACCTGGCAATCTTATGAAATAGGATCTCTTGACCTTTTACTGAAAGTACTTTTGTGGCTTTTATTATAGATTTTGATGAATGTCATTCTAATCCTTGTCGCAATGGAGCCACATGTATTGACGGCTTTAATACCTTCAGGTGTCTCTGCCTCCCGAGCTATGTTGGTGCACTTTGTGAGCAAGGTAAGAGCTTTTGCAACATTTGCATGAACAGTATTGATACTTCATTTCAACTGTTAATTCTAGACAGCCCTTTGCCATAATTATTTGGATTTTGTTGTTATTATTGTTGTTGTTAGCAATTTTGACCATACTGTATATTCTTTTCTGCAGAGGAAATTATCAGATTGCCAAAATACATTAGGTTTCCTAATGAGTTTTTAGCTCACAACATTTGAACAATAATGTTCATTTGATCATTGTTGTTTTGCTGATAGAATGGAATTGCAGACAGGCATGCTGAGCTGATTTTAAGGACATCCATCCACCTAAAGGGACACTATGGTACATATTCTTCCTGGGGACAGACTAGGCATGGACCTTAATCACGTATGTGACTTGTACCAAGGATATTGAATTCAGTGTTAATTGCCTTTATTTTCTCCTATCAGCATTTGAGATTCAATGGTCTTATTGTTCATAGTTGATCATCTCTGGAGAATGAGTTAATGCAGTTGTGTGAATACATTCACCTTGACTTGGCAAATACTACAGAAAAGATATTATGAACCAGGTTTCTTTCCTACTGAAGAAAAATCTATTTTCTCTGAATGAAAGGCCTAAATTCATGATGGCTTGAATCAAGTGATCCCTGTAATTTGCATTTTATGGCCAACCTGAGAGTGTATTTTGGGTGGTTAATGGTAACATTTCTGAGCCCATCAATCAGAAACAGATCGCATACTCAGCACACTCGGTTTTGGAACATCGATTTCCTCTCCTTAAAGTCATACAGTGGTTTGGCTTTAATAAAAGTGCTTAATGCCAAACTTCCATTCCACCAGACAAAATGAAAATGAGTGTCTAATAACTCAGACACATTGGTCTGGCCCCACATTCCGCTTTGCAGCATGAATCTGAATGTCAACACAATTAAAGCAAAGCTAAAAGGAGTGTGCATTGAATTGCCAAAGGAAAGGGATGGATGATGTTTGGGCTTTTTAGGGTTTTCTTTTCTTTTTCCTTATTGCATAGGATGGGTCTGTTTTAAAATTGTAAAATATAAATATGATAATTGACCAAACAAGGTCCTCTTCTTTAAAGAAAACAGTAGGAAAGATGCTAATTGTTGAAGAAAACAAAAGGGTGAGGTGCTTGAGCCTTTTGTATGTGTTAAAATGATTCTGGCTTCACTTAGTTCCAAGTACAAGGAGTGATTCAAAAAATCATTTGTGGCACAAGTATTTTGAACACGTGCAGTCTTGCAGGCACTGTTCTGGGTGCTGGTGATAGAGCTCTGAACAAAACAAAGGCTCTGATCTTCTTAACTCAGCATAATTCTTGGCAGGGAATACAAAGAGATACTATTTGTTGGTTACTTTTTAATTTACCACGTGCTTCAAGGTACAGCATTTCCTTTGGCTGACAGCAATATTTCTGTGGGTTAAGTGGACCAGAAATTGAGGCCCAGGAAGGAAAAGTGATGTGTTCAAGGTCACACAGCTAGTAAATTAGAGAGTGGGAAGAATGAACCTCAGTGGCCTTGGAAAGCCCAGATTTTTTCAACATCTTCACTCTTCTAAAGTAGCTCTTAAGGAGAAGCATTTTGTTTATATGTGAAGCTGATAGATTCAGCAGTAACATCCTTGGAAGGGAGTTTGGGAGCAATTACCTTTTACTTCCTTTTAAGAGAATATTAAAAAGAAAAAGTTTTCATTTTTCTTCTCATTTCTGGTATCGCCTTTCAGGTGCCTTCTATTTTATCTTACAGCAAGTTTAACTTTCATCCGCATGATTTGCTGAGGAATAGCTACCCCAGTCTGTTTACCAGATGCAGCTGTGCTCCTGTGATTTACTGCCAGGACACTGAAAGATTTTTTTCTCCTCTTTTCAGGTTGCCTAAGAACAAATGTTTTCTTCATTAACAGCGGCATTGTTGTCTAAACAGTTTTCTATCCAAATGTCGGTGATGACTGTGTTGTTGTTTCTTCAGCTGACCTTTTCTGTTCTCTGCTTTAGTAACTTCCCAACTCCCAGCAACTCTGAAAGAGGGGACGCATTTGGTGGAATGATAACAGATCTTAAAATCTAGAAGGAGGTCTTAGAACCGTGGAGGGCCAGTTCTGTACACACAACTTGCCCCCAAGTCAAGATACATCTTGCCAGCCAGAAGTGCCAGAGTGTTGACAGTTTCTTAAGGCTTGTGGGCTGTATGTTAGGAGTGTTGAAAACGTTACCTATATAGCGTAAGGAGAAGAGAGTTTTAGTGAGGTTGTCTAAGAATGACAATTTCAGCCTCTGTGGTCGTGAACAAGTGTTGCTGTAATCTCCCCATCTTCCCCCAACACACACAGGCCAAACTAAATCCGGGACTTTGTAATATACTCTTTGCGACCCCATGGACTGTAGCCTACCAGGCTCTAAGGAGCCGTTCAGTCCATGGAATTTTCCAGGCAAGAGTACTGGAGTGGGTTGCCATTTCCTTCTCCATAGGAGTCTTAAAGCATAAGAAATATTCCCAAATGTAGACTGATGCCTAAGAAAGCATCATCTGAAAGCATTGCCTTTTAATAAATAAGATGTGTATCACATTATTTTTAGTTAAGATTGAAAAGACAAACTGCTTCTGATAACTCCTTTCATAATTGCATCCTAGAAGGTGCTGTTGACACATAGTCCTTCATTACGTATTTGTTGAATTCACGAATAATAAGAATTAAGTGAATTGATGTGGATATTTGGCTTCTTTAAAAAAATTCACTCTGTTAAGTATTTGCACATCTATTTACAATCATTGGAAGAGTACAGATAAATAATCCGTCCCCATTTGGTTTTAGCAGAAACACTGCCTCTGTTTTCTGTACACATGTGCTGACTGAGAAAGGCACTGGGGCAGTGTCATGGTAATACATCTAAATTTTTAGGATCACTTGGTTTTCTGTACACAAGAGGAAAATACTGTCTCTTAGTGATAAAAGACAAAGAAAACCAGACTAAAACTGTTTAGGTTAATAGAGGATAAGAAAGAGGGTAGAGAATAATTTTTCTGTGATGTGTTATTCAGTAAGTTAGGGATCCTCTAGAATCTTAAACTGTTTCTTCAAATAAATGATAATTTCCAAGGTTATGGTTGGATGGCATCACCAACTCGATGGACATGAGTTTGAGCAAGCTCTGGGAGTTGGTGATGGACAGGGAAGCCTGGCGTGCTGCAGTCCCTGGGGTCACAGAGTCGGACATGACTGAGTGACTGAACTGAACTGATGCTATTACAATATCACAGCACTGACTGGCAGTAAGGGTATTTTAACAAATTTCCCGATTCTACCTCCCCCCGCACCCTCCGCAACCCTTTCATATACCAAGATCTGTTTCCTCTACACCTCTCCCACTTCTCCTCTGAAATCTTCCATGTGAACTTCCCGAAAGAAAACCCGCTACATCCAAGTAGCCAAAATAGGCTTCCTTCTTGGGTGCTGAGTGCTACTGTTATCAAACTGCCTATCTGTGTCTTGAGTCCTTTCCTATGAGATTAGTGGTGTCCAAACAACTCTGTAATACAACTCAAAACTTCCAGTGCACATTGTTGAAATCAATTAGTCAGCTGGCTCTAACTAAACAACAGGCCTGATAGACTAAACTGAAATAAGGACTGTTCTCAGAGATAAGCTGCATCTGTTGTATGATTCTGGCTTAATCGCTGAAGCCAGGAAAAAAATTAAGTCTTCATCATGCATGATTTCCCACAATGAGTTATAGCAGGAGGAATAAATGGAGTAAGAATCAGGAAACAATCTGACTTTCAGCTTGGCCCCCAAGTCAGACATATAAAATGAGCGTTTATTTCATCTCATAGAGTTTTGTTATCTTCATCAATCAGTAAAATTTAGGGGAGAGGCATCTGATCATTAGGTAATGTGGAGTTTTCACAGTGTCCCCAATTTCATAAACTTGGCCATTTTGTTCGTTTTTACATGTAACTGGTTCAATATCTTTGTGAGATTATTTCTGTTGATCATCATTTAATGCATATTTTAATCTCACCTGTGAGTGGGCTTGGAGAAGGCAATGGCAACCCACTCCAGTACTCTTGCCTGGAAAATCCCATGGACGGAGGAGCCTGGTAGGCTGCAGTCCATGGGGTCGCTGAGGGTCGGACATGACTGAGCAACTTCACTTTCGCTTTTCACTTTCATGCATTGGAGAAGGAAATGGCAACCCACTCCAGTGTTTTTGCCGGAGAGTCCCAGGGACAGCGGAGCCTGGTGGGCTGCCGTCTATAGGGTCGCACAGAGTCGGACACGACTGAAGTGCCTTAGCAGCAGCAGTGCGTGAGCTAGTCTGAGAAGGTTGCCAGTGAGAGGGCAGTGCTACGTGCAAGACTACTTTCTTTTGATATACTTAAAAACTGGCAATCTAGAAAATATAGCTGAAGTTTACTGCCAGTGTAAAATTTAAACATATTTGACAAATGTTTTCATCTCACCAGGATACAGGTTATAGTGTGCTTGTTTCAAAAGAGAAGTATATGTATATATTAATACATGTACACATATCTACATATGTGCATATGGCTTGATGGAATGAGGGGTACTAAGTTAAAGTCATTCTTGATAAACTTTAAATCCTGATGCTTTTACACTTACCTATATTCCCTCTCCTTTTGGGAAAAAGGCTCACAGTTGTTAGTTATATCCCAGAAGCTGCCAACTGATGAAGAATTTTCTTCTCTTAGTAAATCTACATGGCAAGAACCTGTGACCATGCAGCTCTCTCTCTGGGAAGTGGGGAAGGACTATTTCCAGAGCCTTTGAAGTTATTATGCAAATAGAGCATTCATAATCCTTTTAGCAAGAATTCTTATCTTATCATTTGACTGATTTCTCTTTAGAAAAGTTTGGTAAGAAATTATTAGCCCCAGTTGCTTCACAAGTGAATCAGTAGACTCTGAAGCCTACTGAGGTTTTGATTGGCCCCTTTTCCAGTTTTTCTCCTGCTGATACTGGCTTTCATCAAGGAAAGTGCAGTTCAGTAGTGCCTTTCCAGTCCTAAGATGTATTGTCACTCACTTGGCAGGAATCATGTGGGCTCTCTTTATCATGATTTCTTTGTCACTGTAACCAAAATTGGTGAATCCCTTGCTTCAGGGACATTGCATTGATGTGGCTTGGGATTTCTATGAACTTTTGGATGAGTGAACCAAGTTTGAATGATAAAGGTGAGTTTAACAAGCCCATCCTTGTTTCTTCCCAGACACGGAGACATGTGACTACGGCTGGCACAAATTTCAAGGGCAGTGCTACAAATACTTTGCCCATCGACGGACGTGGGATGCAGCTGAACGGGAATGCCGTCTGCAGGGCGCCCATCTCACCAGCATTCTGTCTCACGAGGAACAAATGTTTGTGAATCGTATGTACCCAATATACATGGGTTTTCATTCAATCTTAACACCTTCTTAGTTTTTCCTGCATCTAACTGAAACAAGTAGCATTCTCAGTTGTGACTCAACTTATTAAATCCCTCGTCTGTAAAATGCTTAATATCATCTCTCCTATGTAAGTCCCCTATTTTGAGAAACATTCAACTGTAACATAGGCAGACATTTCTTGATTTGCCACCAGAAATAGTTGAAATAGCATGCTATAGGTGGAATCATATGAAATTGCTATTTAATCATTTTTTAACTTACAGAAATGACCACCTCTTAAGTTTCCAATCTAATTCTTCCCATACTTTTTGGTCTTTGAATATGTACACATGTTGTCTAAAGTTAAAGAGAAAATTGCTTTCAATTATTTTTATCCCACTAGTTAAAATTAAATTATAATAGCACCCTAATGTTATTCTCTGAGCATAATTGGCTTATGGATGCTGAAAGCTAATGAAACTTATTGCCAGAGCTGTTTAATAACTTCCTAGACTATGGCAAAGAGGAGGGCAGCTAGCTTTTATGTAGAAAATACATAGAAATTTTTTGCTCATGAAGCATTGTTTGATGATCTATTTAATATGTTCTCAAGATGCCTGCTATCTTTTAGAAGTTTGATTGTTAATTTGCAATCTGGGTAGAGGTTCATTTAACTCTTTTCATGGTGTCTTTGCCTGTGACTCATTTCATGGTGAAAGTCATTATTTTTGAGGAAGTTTTGCAAAACTGTCCAGTCTAGGTGCTCACCATTAAAAATGCTTTGAGAAGAAACATGTGGCTTCAGAAATGAGTCTAGTATGGGTGAGATCTGTCACATTTTATTGGTTCACTGAACTTTTGCCAACTGCACAGCTTAATAAAAAAAAAAAGTGGAAAGTTTCTATCGTGAGTAAAGATGGAAAAAACTACTTAATTGTAGTAAACTGCTAGGGAAATAATTGTCCCTGTCTGATATTTTAATGTTTCACGATATTTGCAAATTAGGTTTTTAGTTTAAAACACGTTGGGCAGAAGAACAAAAGATAGTTAGACCATGAAAGATTTTTATGAGCAACTAAACAGAAATTCAGCCAGGAGAGGATTCATGATTCAGTCCAAAAATAACTTTCTTTGATACATTTCATCCATAAGTGGGGAAGGGAATAAAAAGGTCTGTGTTGTTCTCCTTCTTAGGTGTGGGCCATGATTATCAGTGGATAGGTCTCAATGACAAGATGTTTGAGCATGACTTCCGCTGGACTGATGGCAGCACGCTGGTAAGTTGGTGATTAAAACGCTGCCAATTCTAGAACTTGGTACTGTGGGTTGCTGGCATTTTACTGAGACACATTAGGCTGCAGACCAGTTAAACATCTTGCTCAGTGATATTTTCATCTAATCGATGTAATATTTCATCTACTTGGTGAAATAGGGGTTAAAATAGTTCATTCCCTGAGAACAGATCCAGCTACTAATATTCCAGTCAGGGTGGCTCTCTTAAAAGAGGAGCATATTGGATTTCCATTGAACAGGTAAACTGCACAATCAGCAGAATTGCCTCAGGTCTGTCTTTCAGATGGTTATCTTTGTTTTTACAGCTTCAAAGCAAAAAGGGAAATAATAAATGTGACAGAAAATGTCCTTAAAAAAAAAAAAACCTTTTCTTCTTACATAATTGCACTGGAAATCTGCTATTGTAAGGCATGGCTCATTTTTATCTGAGCAAAAAATGCTCACTTTTTTTACATCTTCGAAAGGATTGTTGAATTATGATCTTATAAATTTCTTTCTATTCAAACTCTGCTGACTAATTATATGGTCTCTTAGATTTTTCCACCTCTTAAAGAAAGAAGTGATTTGATAATACTGCCCACATCCTTGAGTAGGCTTCAATAAGTTTCTTCAGTCAGGATGGGTGAAGCTGATTTGAGTCGCTGCTAGTAAATGCATGAGTCTAATTCCTAAGAACTGGTTCAAGTGCAACTAGCTACAGTGGTTGTTCTGGGCTCTGGCTGTTCATTAAAATCACCTGGGGAGCGTAATTTAAAAAAAAAACTGGTGTCTAGGCTTCGGCTCAAATTCATTAAAGCAAAACCTCTGGCAGCTATATTTTCTAAGGGTTCCCTGGGTGATTCTAAAATGCAGACAAAGATTTGGGATCTACTAGGCTAGACAGTTAAGTGTAAATTCAATTCTAACTTAGATAAACAAGAGGAAAACCTGAAAATAATTTTTAAACACTTTTTGTGTGTGCTTAAGTTTCATTCATTACTGCCACTCATCTGGATTTAATGAGTTTGGCAAAATGTGAAGTTCATTCTAGAACAGACGCCAAACTAATTATTGTTTTCAGAAGTTCTGCTCTGCCTGTTCAGGAAAACTTCTCTGGGCTCTCCTGGACATGCCCCTCAGTTCATCTCTGTGTCCATCATTGTACTCAGCATTTTGTACTCGTCTATTCTCCACATAACCTGTAAGAAAGGCATTAGGTTTATTTTAATAGGAAAATGAAGGTCAGTTAGGCTAAACTTTTGCCCACAGTCACAATGCTATTAAAGGGAGAAGCCATAGGCTTTCTCCTAGCTGGTACCTCCTTGACTTTAAAAAAGGTATCCCTTATCACATTTTGCCTTTGCGGCTGCTGCTGCTGCTGCTAAGTCGCTTCAGTCTTGTCCGACTCTGTGCGACCCCATAGACGGCAGCCCACCAGGCTCCCCTGTCCCTGGGATTCTCCAGGCAAGAACACTGGAGTGGGTTGCCATTTCCTTCCCCAATGCATGAAAGTGAAAAGTGAAAGTGAAGTTGCTCAGTCGTATCCAACCGTCAGTGACCCCATGGACTGCAGCCTTCCAGGCTCCTCCATCCATGGGATTTTCCAGGCGAGAGTACTGGAGTGGGGTGCCACTAGAACCCTAAAATACCCTGGCTTGCACTGTCTCTGTCATCACACCTTATATTTAATCAACATTGTTTGTCATTTGTGTTAATAAGTAAGTTCTTTGGTAAAAGGCAGAAAAAGTACAGAAAGTAGTTTGTCCATAAAATATATTCTCAGTAAGGTACAGGATTTCAGCCCTTGTATCAAGAGACTTAGGCTTCCCTGGTGGCTCAGACAGTAACGAGTCTGCCTGCAATATGGGAGACCCAGGTTCAGTCCCTGCGTTGGAAATATACCTTGGAGAAGTGAATGGATACCCACTCCAGTGTTCTTGCCTAGAGAATTCCAAGGACAGAGAGCCTGGTGGGCTACAGTCCATGAGGTTGAAGAGAGTCCGACATGACTGAGTGACTAACACTTTCACTTTTCACTTCATCAAAAGTCTCATTTTCTTCTACTTGTCCTGGGTGGATGGTATTAATGTATCTGCAGTTGTTACCTCTGTCTGTTTTCATTTTGCTGAAATGAGTAATAATTGCAGGCCGATAATTTTGTTCAGATTATTAGTGGTTCATGTAGATGAGTTCTTATATATAAATTTTAGTTTAAGATAGACAGGATTGTTTTTATTAATGTAAGTGAACATAAAAATTAAAGATTTTTCATGTATATTACAGATAATTAAAACTTTTTATAATTTTGTTGAAGTTTATTATGTAATATAGGCATTTTAGTAAGTTTTCCCTTGTTGAATGTAGACTTCATTCCTGTGGGATAAATTGGGTCTAGGCCACCCACTATGAAGTCTCCCCCTTATAAATAGCCCAGTAAAAGTGCAGGTTCTTGTGAGCTCTATTACAGAAGCTGGAATGCCAGGCACTCAGGTGACCATCTCTGGTGGGTATTTACCTGTACTCTGCGGACCTGGACCGTGACTTATCTCTAAGTGTGCATGTTAGTTGGCTACCTGTATGCTCCTGCCCTGAGCTAGGATAGATGCATCTTGCCAGGTCGAGTACTTGTAAAGTCTCTCGTTTGAAACATACTGATCTGATGGCAAGGTCCCTGACTATCTCCAGTCAGCCTGTCATTGGTCCTATAGACCAGATTTATATATCCTCATTGTCTGTACTTTTCCATGTTACTAAATGTTTTTTCTGGTCTCTCCAAGAGCAACTTAGCTCTTCAAAGACGTGGTTCTCTTGCTTGCATTTTCTTTCTGAAGGTGTGTAGAATAAGGCTCTATACTCCCTCTGAGTTTGGTTAGTGAGCTTGAGTATCGGCTTATAGCTGGCAGATTAAGTGAGGTCTGAAAAATGTCTTAGGGAATTTATCTTGCCTGTCAGGTGCCATTTAGATATGCTTGATTCATCAGATGTCATTACTCCACTCTTCTGAAGCAAGCCAGCTGAATTCAATGTTTTTTTTTATCTGTGTCCATTAAGTTTTAATGGACTGAACATGTGTGAAAAAATAACTTACCATTTCCATAGTTTTTACTGGTCCTAAACTTGGTAAATAAGTGAGCATTGCACTTTTTCAAAGGAGAAATAATGATCTTCGTCTGATATTTTCTGGGTTTCCCTGGTGGCTCAGCTGGTAAAGAGTCCGCCTGCAATCCAGGAAACCTGGGTTCGATCCCTAGGTTGGAAAGATCCCTTGGAGAAGGGAATGGTACCCACTCACAGTATTCTGGCCTGGAGAATTCCATGGACTGTAAGGTACATGGGGTCGCAAAGAGTCGGACAAGACTGAGCAACTTTCACTCACTCTGATATTTTCAGATGAAGGTAACGTGACCTAAAATAGGTAACTATACCACATAAACAAGAAACTTTCCCTCAATTAATTCACATTTTCTAATGCAAACCCAAGGGTTTTGGAGAGAGCACCAAATAAATGGGGCTTAATTTGAAGAAGGCAGCAAATGAATGACATAAACAAGGTGAAGTTTATCAAAGAAATGCCGCAAGTAAATCTAGGAAAAAACTCTGACAGACCCCTGGTTTCTTCTTAATTCACTCTTTGTGTAAAATAAAAGTGTGCTAAGGAGTATCCTTAACTTTGAACATTTTGGAACAGAAGAGGCCATCTGCCCAACAGTCTGTCTCCCTCCTATTCGACTGATCTCTGGCCCACTTTCTGCTTTTCTAACCACCCTTGCCCCCATCCTTCCTTTCCGAGGCAGCCTAGGTGTTTCTTAAATTCGTTTGTAATTCTTTCTGCAGCCACCATCCCCTTAACAGGTTCCATGTGTGCTCAGGCCTTGGAATAAAATAGTTCTCCTTTGTTTCGCTGTTTACTCCAAGTGTCCTGCTTTTGAAAATATCCCTAATAGTAAACTCTTCCTTGGGAAAAGCAGTATCTGCTTACACTTGGGAATGGTGTTAACTTGACTATGTGCAATTTCAAGGACTTTGTTTATATTTTAGAGTGATTTCTCCCCTCTCCCCCCACCCCCATTTTTTGTTTGAAAGGCTTATTAGAGCTTATCCTTCTTGGGAGGTAGAGCAGTATTAAAACAAAAAGAACCTTTGATATTTACCGTATATTATCTTTTGTCATTCAGTCTTACAGTTAAAACAAACAAGTTGATACTAGGTCTCAATTTCAATCATTTCTTTTCTTGAAATCATTAAATTCTGCTTCCAAAAATCTTGCAGTGTATCGCATTTAATGTGATTATGCTTTATAGCTGGAATAATTCAATTTATACGCTTATACTAAATTAATAATGTTATTTGGCCAAGTTATTTACTTTGCCCTTATTCTTCAGATTCTGATGGATTCATTCCACATTATTGGTTTATTTAATAGGATGTTGCTACAATGCCAAATTCTTGCCTTTGCTGAATCTTTAAAATATTTTTTGTTATTTATTTGGAGTATTTATCCAATAAATTTCACAAAATTGTACTCATGAACAATATTTGTTCTAGCTTAACTTTTCTGATTTCTATGAAAGCTATTTTCTCTTGATACATTTCAGTTTTTATTTTGTCACTTGCTTTCCTACTAAGCAGTCACATTTCAGTTTGTCCTTTGGTTTTCTACTCACCAGTCATTCTTTAACTTGACTATTGATTTCTCACAGCAAAATGCCTCAAGTGCTTGTTAGAAAGCCTGACAAATAACTTCCATAATGAATTACTTTCCTTGTCACCCAAGTAATGTCTTCAAAGACACTAAGTTAAACCATCCAAGTTAAATACACATTAAAGCTGGCGAACTTAAATAAACATTGCTTATCTAGCTTCTATACTATTAGCTGACTTTTAAGTTTTTTCTTTAACCTATTGTTAAATGAATGACTAGTCTGAAGTGTTTTTCCCCCAGATCTTGTTTTCCACTGCTTATGACCTTCCTCTTCCCTTGCTCTGAACTATTGTTACTCCCTTTAAAATTCTGCAAATGTCTTCCTCTTGCCTTCAGGATAAAATTCTGTAATTATTTGTGAGGCGTATCACGCCCACTTTCTCCATCTGCCACTTCCTAAGCTGTTTTATCTCAAAATACCCAGTTCCAGGAATAAGCCATGACATCTCACTCCTGCAGGTCTTTGCATTCATGTGCCCTCATTCTCAAAATGTTCTCACCTATTGCCCTAAATTCACTTGATAAATGCTTGAATATCTCGCTTAGCCAAGAGTCGCCTTCTTCCAGGAAACCTTCCTAGCTGGATGTGACTAAGGACTCCTCCTCTATGTTGCAGAAACCTTTGTGCACTCTTCCCATCCTACCATTGAAACCTGTAGTGTTAATTTCCTGACACTGAGCTTTCTGGGGCGGAGATTAACTTTCATCCCTATTTTCTTGGCACCTAGCAGAGTGGTTGACAAAATCAGATATTTGAATGATAATCAGTATCCATACATTGGTCAACCAACTCACTGTGTTATCTTTTGAATCCTGAAAAGACTCATTAAGTCTTTTGGCTGAATCTCCCTATGACAATTCTTGTTTATCTAAATTGTTTTATTTAAAGTTGTATCAGTATGAAAAACATTAAACCATAAAATAGGTGGTGTTTCAAACATGATGAAAAGAAAAAGAAAATGTTTCTGTGAATTAGAAGTATGTCGCTGAGCATAATGCATCTTACAAAAGTTATTAACTCAAAGGAAAACAGATGTTCCTCCTGGAAATGATGACAATTTTGTCCATGGTTGTCCCAAGAATACATATAAGCCTTGGGAAGAAGAAATGGAAAGCAAACTTTTCAAAAGTTTGAGTTATATCAGGGCCAATTTTCCATGAAGTTTTGGGAAACTGACAATTACTCAGACTTTTAAAAACCATATTATCCAAATCCAAAATGTAGTGAAACAAGCAAAAGGAATCTCACTCCTGAATGTTTTCAGCTTGTTTCATTTTTTATGGGTTGCTTCCCTAAGGATGACGCGGTTGCTGAGTTGGGCAGGGCTTCCTTTATCCATCCGCTATCTGAGTCCATCCTTTCAAGCACAGAGGGAGCCAGACCTCAGGGAGCACTATGGAGTCACTTATGTTTCTCCCCATACATACATCCTGGCAAAATCACTTCATGACTTGCTTTTCAACTACAGATTATAGTGTGTCCATGGGCAGCAAAGTTAGGAAGATGTTGGAACCTGTTAGGTGCCGTCGTCATACCGTATTTTTATAACACAACTCCCCAGTTTAAAATCAACCCGTGGCCCTCAGAGACTTAGAGTTTTCAGGCTCTTACTCCCTCCTCTCTCTAACCCCCCCCAGGAATAAAACTCTCAGAGAATTCTCCCGAGGTCTGTATTGCTCCTTTCCGTCTTCTTTTTAGTCAGTTCCTGCAGCCGCTCAGAACTCCCCCCTCACCACTGGGACTCGGATGCTTCAGTGGACCAGATGCGATTACTTCAAAGGAAAATGTCACCTTCGATGTCCAGAGGTTGAGGATTGAATAGAACTGACAATCCAGTTCCCTTTAAAAAACATGTTGAGGAGCTTTGGGAAAGTTTGATTTGTAAGGGAAAAACCCCTGGCTTTATACTTAAACATTTAAAAGAGCACTTTCTGCATCTCTTCTATGCTTTTCCCGTCATCTCTGTTTTGTCAGCCCTCAGTGTCTCTCTGTGAAGACCGCTAGCTTGTCAGCTTCCTAGGAAGTAGGCACAGCCTCCTTCTCACTCTCCAGTGTCGTGTTTGGAGACAACAGACTTCCTTTTCTCTGCACTTGTCTGGCTTTAGTCAGAAAGTTCTCAAACAAGTTAGTAATTCACAAATCTCTAGATGTCTTATTTTCTAGCTCTAGCTAATTAATCTTGTGCCTTTATGTTATGAGATACATTATGAAATACTTATTGATATCCTTTTTGTGCTTAAAAAAATGCTACGGGAATAATATTCTGGAAGATATCTGAATTTTGCAATTTAAAAAAAAAAAAAAAAAAAAAAAACATGGTTGAGCATTGGCAAACTGGCCGTCCTAGAATTGGGAATACTCACTTGCCGTCCTGGTCATGATGCAGAGTTGATGCAAAAAAAAAAAAAGCCAAATTGGTTGTGGATTTGACTTTAAATCTAGAGTCCCCTTTTCTTCTTTCATGAATAAACACCTCAGTCTGTCATGCAAAGTATGGTGAGAAAAAAAACCAGCTTTTAAAAAGGTAGAAACAATAAAGAAATGGCCTTTAATCCAGGAAGAGACACTTAAAAGGGACAGAGAAAAAGAGTAACAAATTGCAGGCCATAAACCATTATTTTTTTTTCTGCAGGAATGTACTGTTATTACCCTTTTATAAACACAAAGGTTCGTATCCTCCTCCCCCTCCCAGATGTCTTGGACATTGAAAAGAGAATCAAGAGAATTAACTAACTGTGTCTTCCAAGTTTGTTTGCAAGTTTGTAGGTTTGAAGGGACTGAGCATGATTTGGCCGAAAACAATGATGCAAAACACAACCCCCAAGCTAAAACTTTCAGTTTTACTTTTTCTACCTGAAAATCTTAGAAGACTTCCTGTCAAGTGTTTGCAGATGGATGTGTGTTGGCTGTGCTGTGGTTTCAGCTCCAAGTCAAATGCCAGTTCCCTGTGAGCAAGTCACACTGCATATCAACATTAATTTAATTATGTTAAATCTCACAGGCTTCATCACATTATCCTAAAAGCCAAGGAAAATGTATGTTGTTTCCTCTTCCTTTCACACATTGCCCATGAGTAGAAGAATTTTCAGTTTCTTGTCCAAAAGGCCACTGAACTCTTAGTGAAAATTTTTACTTGTGTTGCAGTTCAGTTTGATTTGAAACCAAGAATTGATTCTTCTGATTCTACACGTGAGATAGATCGAGCAATATTGTAGTTGTAGAAAACAAAACACTCATCTCCTCCTTTCCCTTCCTTGAGTACAGCTGGTTTGTTACAGGCAAACAGCTGGAAGAACCATATTTAACCTCCACCAGATCACTTCATAGTTGACACAATTCTCCTTTAA
The DNA here is from genome assembly GCF_032405125.1 of Capricornis sumatraensis. Classification (NCBI taxonomy): domain Eukaryota; kingdom Metazoa; phylum Chordata; class Mammalia; order Artiodactyla; family Bovidae; genus Capricornis; species Capricornis sumatraensis. The sequence continues at coordinate 82,804,862 of NC_091077.1, forward strand.
AAAAGAAGAATCGATCAATGCAGTAGTTCCTTCTCCCAGAGGCTTTTCCAGCAGTGCCCTGTGAAACTTGAAAATCACACACGGTTATTTAAATTTAATTGCTAATTAGTTTAAGGCAATGCATAACCAAGGAAAAGGCCAAGAAAATGTTGAATGGATTTGGCATTTTCACGTTGCATTTGGATCGTTAGCACTTCCTGACTGAAGACCTGTACAAACAAACTTGGGGCGAAGGAACCCACTGGCATCATTCATGGTGGGGATTAAATGCAAGTGGCTTGTGGGGCTGTGCCTGGGGCCCCATCTCCCAAGTGCTCTCACAGTGGAAGGAACTCACATCCTTTGGAAACTGCTGTTGATAATTACCACTTTGTAGGGCAGTGAGCTCACGCTATTACACAAGATTAGCGCTGTGCTCCAAAGCTGGCAGATCATCTCTCCCGCACAGAGACTTGCCAGCTAGGAAAATAGTGGGCATATTGCCACTTTAACAACTATCAGGAGACCCCAAGTTAGTTTTTTTTTCCCTTCGACGTATTCATGTTTGCAGGATCCGAATCCAGGCTGCCAGCCTAGGGCAGGGACACCAAAACAAACGTCTCTTTCTCCTTTAAAACAAAGCTGCTCTTTTCCTTTTGGTAGTTGGACTAAAAGACAACAGCAAAACCATAACCTCCTTTAAAACATAAATAAACAACGACCGAGACCAGAGTAACCTGAAGCAAGTACCAGGATCAGAAGAGGGTATCTCTACCTCGAAGTGAGGTCATGTGCCCCGACAATTTAAATAAAACAAAATTAAATACAACCGCCCCCCTTCCCCCCCCGTGCCGCAGACTGCAAACAAATGCCTATTGTGACCAGAGCCATCTAGGGGAGAAAGGCATTTTAAAGTTACCAAATGTTTTGATTTCTCTAATAAGTAGTCCTCCTAAGCTCCTGGCAGATAACCATTTGACCTGTGTTCTGAAAGGTGGAGAGTTAGGGGCGGAGGAAAACCCAGAGTGGTTTATCTGAGTCCTTCATTTAGTGCAAAGGTGGTTTCTTATCAGCATATGTTTCAAAAGGGTAAGCAATCCTCTAGGGTGGGTGTTGTCTCTTTGGAGTTTGCTTTTATCCTTTTATCCTTGGGTGGTTATCTGCTTACCCCTGGCATCCTGGCATCATCTGCATTTGGCCATGGGAAGAGCAGCAGTGGCCCTACCGGTTCCAGGTGATAAAAGGAGTGTGGACACAGAGAAGTCAGCTTTTAGTACAAGGGTCATGTTTTTATAACTAATCTACATAAGATTTTAGTTAAAAACAAACTAAATCACACAAAGACGTTAACTTGTGTGCATATTGTTGTTCAATAGCTAAGTCGTATCCCTGCTCCATGGACTACAGCAGGCCAAGCTTCCCTGTCCTTCACTATCTCTTGGAGCCTACTCAAGCCCATGTCCATTGAGCTGGTGGTGCCATCCAACCATCTCACCCTCTATCTCCCTTTTCTCCTCTTGCCCTCATTCTTTCCCAGCACATGGTCTTTTCCAGTGAGTCGGCTTTTCACATCAGGTGGCCACAGTATTAGAGCTTCAGCATCATTCCCTCCAATGAATATTCAGGACTGATTTCCTTTAGGATTGACTGGTTTGATCTTGCAGTCCAAGGGACTCTCAAGAGTCTTCTCCAGCACTACATCGAAAGCATCAGTTCTTCAGTGTTCAGCATTCTTTATGGTCCAACTCTCACGTCCATACGTGACTGCTGGAAAAACCATAGCTTTGACTATCCAGACCTTTGTTGACAAAGTGATGTCTCTGATCTTTAATACTCTGTGTAGGTTTGTCATAGCTTTTCTTCCAAGGGGCAAATTGTCTTTTAATTTTGTGGCTGTAGTCATGGTCTGCAGTGATTTTGGAGCCCAAGAAAATAAAATCTGTCACCATTTCTACTTTTTCTTCATCTATTTCCCATGAAGTGATGGAACCAGATGCCATGATCTTAGTTTTTTGAATATTGAGTTTTAAGCCAACCTTTTCACTCTCCTCTATAGGTGCTTATTTTTGATCTGCCCTGTTCTAAGGATTTTAGGTGGCTATTATAGATTTGGCTTGTTTCTGATGCAGTTTCACCATTGATGTAAGTCATCTGATAATTTTAAAAGGCCAAATAGTAAAAATAAACTATTGTAGTTGAATGTTTTTGTCAAGTAGAAAGTTTAGATTATAGCTACATTGGCCTGTAGCCAAATAGAATGTAATGGGATTGGTACTTACTGTTTAGTTGAGGTCTATTTTTTAGAAAAGTGTTCTCTTCTTACTTTTCCTCACAAAACTGAAAGGACATAACACAGATAATTTTAATCTTTTTTTTTCCCCATAGTTTTGGGGGGATTCTACATTGTTTTAACTGTGACTTAGTTTGGTAATTCAAAATATAATGATGGATGGATATCACCACCTAGTGGCCAGATAGTATTTTGCATTTCAAAACTTCATATTTCCAGAACTGTGCTTAGGTTCCTGCAGGAGTAATATTCTCTGTGAGTTAAGTCCCTATAGCTTTAGGTTTTAAAATTCTAGTATGAATTGCATTATATTGTGAACTTGAAAGTTACATGTGATATGAGATGATTTTTCAAATACAATTGAAGCTAACACATGAAGTCACATGCTTAGTGAAATCCTAGCAACTGAGGCAAATATTAGGACCAGTCTTTCCCGTATCTTCACTTTATACACAGTAATAACAGCGGAAAGTTTTCCTTGGCTGGTTCCCTTGGCGTGTGAACCTAGAGGATATTTTTGGTTTTCTTATGAAAATTTTTTTACAGTGAATTAAATCAGCAGTGTTTGGGGAAAGGGAGACTAGGTAGAAAGTAGAGACTGGATTGTTCATGGGGAAAAAAAAAAAAAAACCACTCCAAATTATAACTTGAAGCCTTAATAAATTCTCCCAACAATTACAATAATATATTATATCATAGAATGACTTTACTGGACAAATGTCAAGAGTGGTTTTTATCAATGGAATGTATGTGATTAATTGTTTAAACATACTTGGCAAAAGCCAAAGTAGTTCTAAAACACAAAGCCATTAAGATAATCTAAATTTCAGTGAATTTTAAAGAACAAAAGATTCAGTCTAACTCAATCGAAGCTGAAAAACTGTAGATAAATATGTGTGTAGGTCAAGGTCAGTGACAGAGGAGGCCCTTGGCAGACGCAGATTCAAGATTTGCAGTTCAGATATACATGAGAGATTTGGGGCTCCAAAATAGTTGCAGATGGTGACTGCAGCCATGAAATTAAAAGACACTTACTCCTTGGAAGAAAAGTAATGAACAACCTAGGCAGCATATTAAAAAGCAGAGACATTACTTTGCCAACAAAGGCCTGTCTAGTCAAAGCTATGGTTTTCCAGTAGTCCTGTATGGATGTGAAAGATTATAAAGAAAGCTAAGTGCCAAAGAATTGATGCTTTTGAACTGTGGTGTTGGAGAAGACTCTTGAGAGTCCCTTGGACATCAAGGAGATCCAACCAGTCCATCCTAAAGGAGATTAGTCCTGACTGTTCAATAGAAGGACTGATGCTGAAGCTGAAACTCCAATACTTTGGCCACCTAATGTGAAGAACTGGCTCATTTGAAAATACCGTGATGCTGGGAAAGATTGAAGACGAGAGGAGAAAGGGACGACAGAGGATGAGATGGATGGCTGGCATCACCGACTCAATGGGCATGAGTTTGAGTAAACTCTGGGAGTCGGTGATGAACAGGGAGGCCTGGCATGCTGCAGTTCATGGGGTTGCAAAGAGTAGGACGTGACTGAGTGACTGAACTGAACTGATGATACGAGAGAGCCTCAAGATCCATGACATGAAACAGTTTGTACTTTTTGCTCAAGCACAAATTCAAACTCTACCCAGGGACTAGTGTGTAAAGATTGTTTAGTTAGCTAACAAGTTTGTCCAAAGGACAGCTCTGTTTTCCCATCTCAAGGAGTCTGCTGCTGTTGATTCTGCTAGTCATTTTAACCATTTTGGAATTTCTGTATCATCTTTATAGTGGGAACCTATCCACTGCACAGGTCTGCATGAACAGGGGCACTCCCAAAGGTCTAGCCTAGATATTGCCTTCCCTGAGGCCAAGAAATACTGTACTTGCAGGGGTGAATATGTGTGTGTGTGTGTGCGTGAGAGAGAGAGAGATGGTAGTAAATGTCAAATTTGTGTCACAGAAAGATGAACTTTAATTTCATTTAGTGTGTGAAAAAAATTTTTTTTTATTTCATTAGAGAAGAAAAGAAACCAAGAGATTCTGATCCTTTAGCAGAACTAATTTGTTTCCATCAATTGTTCTTTGTGGTTATTTGACCAAATTAAAAAATCGTAAAATCTCAATGAAAAGAATTTGAAATGGGTCAAATATTATGGAGAAGGGCTAGTTATCAACCAAGTTTTGATAAGGTCCATTGCTTTGAGAATGTCTTAGCTTTAAGGTGCGGATAAAAGGGATTTAAAAACAAAGCTCTTTCATGTTCCAGGAATTCTTTCTCTACTAGAGGTTGAAGCATGACCTTGTTATCTTCAGGGTTTTGATTTTTGAATTGGCATTAGCCTTTAAAGACAAAAGATTTCCTAGACAAAGTCTTCTCTAGTGGCTCAGACAGTAAAGAATCTGCCTGCAGGGCAGGAGATCTGGGCTCAATCCTTGGGTTGGGAAGATCCACTAGAGAAGGAAATGGCAACCCACTCCAGTATTCTTGCCTGGAGAATTCCATGGACAGAAGAGCCTGGTGGGCTAAGAACAAAGACTGTTTTGGAATGTTGCATGTGAGGATGAGAGTAAGTCATTCCACAGTTCAAGAACCTTCCTTGATCCAGCCTTTTCTTTTCACCATCCAGCTGCTTGCCTGTTTCCTCATAAATTGATCTGTTTATATATGTATCATATAAAGGACCAGCTGGGACGTGCCTATCACAGAAGTAACTGACTAATACTGGATGCTATGTTTCCTTTCTTGAACGGAAAGCAGTGCTCAAAGCTGAACCAAGCTAACTCCTTCTGTAAAGCAAAGCAAAATACCTGATTTATTTCTAAACCTTGTCTATTAATGAAATAATGCTTTTTGAAAAATTGAAGTATAGTGGATACACAACGTTGTGTTAGTTTCAGGTATATAGCAAAGTAATTCAGTTATATGTATGTGTGTGTGTATTCTTTTCCATTATAGGTTCTTATAAGATATTTAATGTGGTTCCCTGTGCTATATACAGTAGGTCTTTCTTGCTGTTTATCTATTTTAGTTATAGTAGTGTATATCTTTTAATCCTAAAGTCCTAATTTATTTCTCTCTACCTTTTCCCTTGAGTAGCCATAAGTTTCCCTTCTGTGTTTGTGAGTCTATGAAATCATGCTTTTTAACCTTAGAAAAAAGACAGTGATCTATCTTTACTTAAGGAAAAAGTCAATTACTTACATTACAGTTTTATCCTCAGTTTATTTTGTTCATGCTCGTGATGCTAGTTATCTGCTGAGATTTCAGGGCCATTGATCATGGTGGTGTGTATTTTAAAGATAAAAGTCGGCTGGTATCTTTGAATGACAGTTCAGACTCCAAGACACTATACAATCAGAGTCACCTTGAAAGGATGTAAACCCTGACTGAGTTTAGTAGGTTGCTGATAACTTTCAAAAGCAGAGACTCTACCCCCATCCCAAAACACAATACATACATTTTCCCTTCCAGTATGTTGAGTGAATCAAGATGGAAACTTTCAAAGAGCTGGGGAGGAAAGAATAACTCTTCAGCCACTCTGCTTGAGAGAACTAAGTCAAGTTCATCTTAGATCCGTGGAACTGAATTCACTCTCCAAGGGTGGAGAATGTTTGCAGGCAGGGGAGTTCCATGTGCTCCAGGAGACCTGCAGGGTAATTCTCTGCTTTTATGTTCATTTAAGACAGGAATAAAATTTCGACAGTAAGATACAGATTATTTGGAAACAAATAACCTAAGCATTTGTAAAATTTGATAGATTGTGGTGAATAACTTCAATCAATATTAGGATTGATTCAGAACGAATTCTCTGGTTGTGGAGACAGTTTTCATTTGAGAGAATGGTATGTAACGCTTGGATTTGGGCCAGGATTTTTAGAATCATTTTATGTTTTTGGCAGCTAACTTGCTTGAATCTGATTGAGGGGAAAAGAAAGAGAAAACAGTAATTGAAAAGTTAATCAATTAAATTTAATTGAAATGGTTGTCTTTGGGGGCACATTTTCTTTCTGTACAGATGTGTAGAGGTGATCATTTAATTGGGACTCTAACTTCTTCATACAGTATAGAGCATTAAGCAGTTCATACAAGGTTTAAATAATTATCTGTTATAAAATGCAAGTCTATTACAGAACATGTAGAAAAGTTTACATCTGATCTGGCTTTCCATCAACTGTGTGACTTTTATGTCATAATTTCCTCTGCCATCAGAAGAGAACAAAAATGCAAAGTAATGTAAGGGTTTCTTTTCAGACACGATATTGATCTAATTCTGGTCTCTAGGGGAACAAACAAGAGTTCAAGGTTTAGAATGGTGAACATGAGTCTCTGAGACAGAAACGGGCTGAGGTCTGGTCAGCATTTATTTCTGTTAGTGATGTTAAGATGAATTCTTCCCAAACCATGCTGATGTTTTGAGATAATTCTTAGTTTGTCCATCCAGTCCTAGAAGAGGGTCGATCTGGGCTGGATCACCCAGGATGTTGGCTTATAATCCTAGTGAGGAAAAGATAATCCAGATGAAAGTAGAGAATTTTTCTCTGCTTGATCCAAGAGTCTACACTTCTGTATGTATGAGACACGGTCTGTATGAACAAGGCTCGGTTACATTCTTATAACTCAGAATTGATTTCCTCACATTTAGCTTTAGTGAAAAAAAAAAAAACATTATTAAACCTAAAATCAATGATTTATTTTTCCTACTCTTTCTCCCTACAAATGATATTAAATAAGGCTATAAAGAATTCAGAAGGATACAAAGAAAGTTGTTCAGAAAACTGGAGTTTCCTTTGCTAAGTCAGTTTGGCAGTAACACGAAGCAAAATCAAAGCATCCAAGCCAAAATAAATGTGCACAATGGAGCAATCAGATATGAGGTAATAGTGTGACATGCCTGTGGCTATCAGACATTCTTGTAAAAACCACAGACTTAAAATTTGGTCCTGCACCATTAAGCCACAGTTCTGCCAAGCAACAACACAGAACATGGGTTTTAAATCACTGTTGTGAGCCAAATGCAATTCCCACCCAAAACAATTAAATCTTTTACCAGAGGTCTGAGTCTGGGCAGCTTAAGGCCTGAGAATTACTTTGGTGGCATGGAATCAGAATCTCATTTCAGTGTGAAAATGAGATGGTTATTGTTCAGATCAGGAGGAAATGTCAGCTTCAAAATGCATGGCAGTTAAGGGACTTGGATGACTTGAAATGGTATTTGTTGAGGTTAGATTGAAAAAGGGGTAGCTGAGAAATCGGTAAGTTCTTTCTGATCACTGCATAGACCATTTTATACTGTTCACTTTTACTAATTACAGAAGTAATTCATGCTCACTCAAGGCAAGTCGTCAAACCTGTAAGAATATGTAGAATAAAATATTACCTTAATCTCATATCACTGGGTATAAACTTTATATATGACATTTGATCACATTTTTTTGATCCTTTATATACACACATACACACAGCTACATCTGAGAGTATGTGCAAAATTTAGATCATTGTACATTTTTAGTACTTTGATTTTTAACTTAATACTTCTTTTAGTATCTTTCATCTTCTGTATAGTCCTCAATAACAAGATATTTAATGCTTATATAATATCCCATTTGTCTGGCTGTACCCAAGATTTATTGAATATATGTTTGCTCTATATATTTTTCCCACTTACTACCAGTTTAAGTAATATTTTAGATAAAATGTTCACACCTCTGGTTATTTTTTAGGATAGCTCTTTAAAAGTAGAATTACGAGGTCCAATGGTGAGAACTTTTTAAGACTCTTGATGTATATTGCCAACTGTTTCCCACAACGGTCATTTAACTCTGCTGACTTTGTGATTGTCTTGCTTGCAGTTTACTGGGGGCAAACAACATCTTCAATCAGGGGCCAGGCATAGCTCCTGAGGATACAGGAGTAAACAAAAGAAGCCCAAATTCCTGTCCTTAATGAGCTTACACTCTGCTAAGGAGAAAAAAATGCAATAAGTAAATAAGATACATAGGATGTTAGATGGTAATCAGTGTTATGAGGAAAAATAAAGCAAAGAAGGGAGATGAACAGTATGGGAGGGACGAGAGGGGAGCATTGCACAGTATACACATGGGGTCGGGATGCTGGGAAGTTTTCACTGGTTTCCTGGAAGAGGTTAAGAAAGTAAACGAGAAAATATTGAGCTCCAAGTTAAGTATATGGGAACTCTGGAATCTTTCACCATAAAAGTATTAAATGTAGATCTTTATTAGTTTTAGGTGATTCTTATTCTTTTACTTCTTAATTTTTAATTTTATCCTGCTTTAATTCATCTATTAAAGACAGTTTAGTTATACAGCAGCAGGACGAATGTGACATTTCTATCTGCAATGTTGCTCCATTTCCTTTTCCATTATCTATTAAAGGAGGATAGCTAAAAAAAAAAAAAAAAAAAAAAGACAGGCTTGGTGGGCAGAGGGTAAGAGATAATAAGGAAAGGAAAATAAAGAAGTAATTCGAAACCCAGGTCAGATCAAACATCAGCTCCTTGTTGCAGGAAAACCTGGCAGGCAGAGTGGCTTGGTGTCTACGGTCCTCCAAGCATCTTTCCAAGGGTCACCTAGTGGGTAACTCAGTGCTACCCTCCAGGCTAAGAGAATGCATTTAAATCCATGTAATTTCTGGATTTCCACAAGAGCAGTAAAAACATCCTTAATTCTGTGCTATGGGGGAAAAAAATCTTTACTAACCTCCCCTTAATTCTTTGCAGTTGTATCACTTTTCAGAGACTCTTCTTTACATAGCAGAGGTCTCTTGTCTCCTACCTTAATTTTCACATGATTGAGGTGTATTTCCAAGCAAAGTTAAGCAAACAGATTGAAGGAAAAGTAGAAGAGCTCTTAATTTTCTACCTTTCAAACTTAAGGTCTTCATCTCACAAGTTATTTTTCAAAGATCTAGGTTGTTTCACTATATTTTAAAGTTTTAAAAACCACATTTTTTTTTTATTTCTGAGGAGAAAGGAAAATTAGAACCATTTTCTAGTAAATTTACTATACGTTTTCTTAAAACATAAAAATAGCCATAGTACTTTTGGAAATAACTAGCAGGACCACCTCTTGGCATGCTCTGAATTAGGAACAATTGCCTTCAGTCATATTCAGTTCTTTCTTCTCTTTTTTCAGATAGAATCTAATTCATTGTTGCAACCACAGACTTATTTTTCCCCCTTTTTGAAAATTTTTATTGGAGTATAGTTGATTTACAATGTTGTTAGTTTCTGCTGTACAGCAAAGTGAATCCGTTCTATATATATATATATACACACATGCTCTTTTTAAGACTGTTGAAGACGGTTTACCCATAGAGGTCATTACAGAGTATTGAGTCGAGTTTCCTGAGCCGTACAGTAGGTCCTTATTAGTTATCTATTTTATATATAATTATCTATTATATATATATATATATATCAATCCCAACCTCTCAATTTATCTCTCCCTCCTTTCTTCTCCCCTTGGCAACCATAAGTTTGTTTTCTACACACAAACTTATTTTAAATGTAATTCAAAGTGCATGCATGCTAAGTCGCTTCAGCCGTGTCTGACTGTTTGCAACCCAATGGACTGTAGTCTGCCAGGCTCCTCTGTCCATGGGATTCTCCAGGCAAGAATACTGGAGTGAGTTGCCATGCCCTTCTCCAGGGGATCCTCCAGACCCAGGGATCAAACCTGCCTCTTTTACGTCTCCTGCATTGGTAGGCAGATTCTTTACCATTAGAAATTAATTTTAAATATAATTCAAGAAAACATGAATAAATTTGTATGCCCAGAGAGATATCATATTTGCCATTGTCCCATAAATCTGAACCTATATTCCTTTCAAATGAAGGAAATGTGTCTCCACCAGTCTAGTCAACATTAGATGTGTTGTAAAAGCTGACAGTAAGCAAAGCATATTGGGAAAGCAGTACCCAAGTTGAGTCAGACAGACCCTGAACAAACTTGTCCCATGGGAAACTACTTTCTTATTTATCAGTTCAGTTCAGTCGCTCAGTTGTGTCCGCCTCTTTGCGACCCCATGAATCGCAGCACGCCAGGCCTCCCTGTCCATCACCAACTCCCGGAGTTCACTCAAACTCGTCCATCGAGTCGATGATGCCATCCAGCCATCTCATCCTCTGTCATCCCCTTCTCCTCCTGCCCTCAGTCCCTCCCAGCATCAGAGTCTTTTCCAATGAGTCAACTCTTTGCATGAGGTGGCCAAAGTACTGGAGTTTCAGTTTTAGCATCCAATATTATTTTCATCTCACTAAAGTTTGTTACTTTTAAATAGGCATAAGGACTATGTTTTTCATGTAATTGTTGCTTGATATGGAGGCTGAATTTTAAGGTGACAAAAAATTGAACGTAAACTGAAAAGTTCTGGGTGTTTAACATTTCTAAGGTCCAAGTTATTCCCAGTCTTGCTGGATCATTGTAAGAAATAATGCATACCAAGTACCTAGAATAGGGTTTCATCTATTATTGGTGCTAAAATAAAAGGCAAGTATCACTGTTCAGTTCAGTTCAGTTTAGGGGCTCAGTCGTGTTTGACCCTTTGCGACCCCATGGTCTGCAGCATGCTAGGCTTCCCTGTCCATCACCAACTGGACAGGTTGCCATTCAACAATCTCATCCTCCGTCGTCCCCTTCTCCTTCTACCTTCAATCTTTCCCAGCATCAGGGTCTTTTCCAATGAGTCAGTTCTTCACATCAGGTGGCCAAAGTACTGGAGTTTCAGCTTCAGCACCAGTCCTTCCAATGAATATTCAGAATTAATTTCCTTTAGCATTGACTGGTTTGATCTCCTTGTATTCCAAAGGACTCTGAGGAATCTCCTCCAACACCACAGTTCAAAAGCATCAATTCTTTGGCACTCAATTTTCTTTTAGTCCAATTCTCACATCCATTCATGACTACTGGAAAAACCATAGCCTTGACTAGACTGACCTTTGTTGGCAAAGTAATGTCGATGCTGTCTAGGTTGGTCATAGCTTCTCTTCCAAGGAGCAAGCATTTTTTAATTTCATGGCTGCAGTCACCATTTGCAGTGATTTTGGAGCCCCCCAAAATAAAGTCTGTCACTGTTTCCATTGTTTCCTCATCTATTTGCCATAAAGTGATGGGACTGGATGCCATGATCTTAGTTTTTTGAATGTTCAGCTTTAAGCCAACTTTTTCACTCTCCTCTTTCACTTTCATCAAGAGGCTCTTAGTTTTTTGCTTTCTTCCAAATGAGTGATGTCATTTGCATATCTAAGGTTATTGATTTTTTTCCCCATCAATCTTGATTCCAGCTTGTGCTTCATCCAGTCTGGCATTTCTCATGATGCACTCTGCATATAAGTTAAATAAGCAGGGTGACAATATATAGCCTTGAAGTACTCCTTTTCCCAATTTGGAACCAGTCTGTTGTTCCATGTTCCAAGTATCACTGCTGCTACTGCTGCTGCTGCTGCTAAGTCCCTTCAGTCGTGTCCAACTCTGTGAGACCTCATAGACAGTAGCCCACCAGGCTCCTCTGTCCCTGGGATTCTCCAGGCAAGAATACTGGAGTGGGTTGCCATTTCCTCCTCCAATGCATGAAAGTGAAAAGTGAAACTAGTGGAAGGCAAAAGATATTTCTGGTTACATGTCATTGCTCAAACTAGAGAATCAATAGGAATTATCTAAAGATATAAATATAAAGGCAACCAGTAGAAAAACATCAGAACAATAAAATTCTTTTTAATTATCTGAAGATTCATTAAAGAAACATTTTTAGTAAGATGTATTTTAAAAGCATTACCTTGTATATCAATATATAAAAATGTGATAAATATTCCTATTTTAAAAAGTTGCAGATCGGATCATAAAGCAAAACACAACTGTATGGTGCACATGAGAATCATATCTAAAGCAGAATTACTCAGGGAAGTTGAATGTAAAATGATGGGCATAGGTATATTGGATAAATAAAAAACAAATATAGCAAATATAACAATTTACATATATATCAATATATCAAAGAATTCGGATAAAACAATTTAATTCAATAAGACAAAGAAAGTTACTTTATAGTGATAAAAATATAAATGAAGGACTGAACCTTTTATTCCACTATAATCACAACTATATAAAAGTATATGTACACATAGGGTCTGGAAGAAAGTATGCAGATTAGAGTGCCGAGTTTATGATTTTTCTCTCTAGTTGTTGCACTGCCATTAATGCTGTTACAATTAACAATAATGCCATGGTTAAAATTCTTAAAATGAGCATTGATTTCGTATTTAGAAACCTAGGATACATGCGTGCACACTAAGTCATTTCAGTTGTGTCCGACTCTTTGCGACACTGTGGACAGTAGACTGCCAGGCTCCTCTGTCTGTGGGATCCTCCAGGCAAGAATACTGGAGTGGGTTGCTATACCCTCCTCCAGGGGATCTTCTGACCCAGGGATCAAACCCACAACTCTTGTCTCCTATATTGGCAGAGGAGTTCTTTACCACTAGCACCACTGGGAAGTACTATTAATAGCACCAAATTCCTTAGATATATCTCATTGTCAAAGGAAAAAGTATGCATATTTCTTGAAGAGAGACTTCGAGATAACACATATTTTCCACTCAAAGTGTAAAAATCTTTACCACCAAAATTATTTGAGCTAAATTGTTCAACAGGAATTGCTGAGCCCATTCTAATTCAATTCTGCTGTAATGGAGCCATCACTTTTATAGTATGCTTCAACAGTTATCTTTCCCTGCATTTTTACAGCAATATGAGAACTGGAGGCCAAACCAACCAGACAGCTTCTTTTCTACTGGAGAAGATTGTGTTGTGATTATATGGCATGAGAATGGCCAGTGGAATGACGTTCCCTGCAATTACCATCTCACCTACACCTGCAAGAAAGGAACAGGTAATGATTAACCCATCAATAATGTATACTTAATCTGCAGTTCAGTTATCAAGTAAATTCAGGAAGAATAAACATCATTCTTTAAGACATAAGCTGGATGTCATATACAGCATCCTTATTGCTCTGGAACAGTTTACTTTCTCAATATAATTGAAAAGTTTGTTTTCAGAAATGTGTTCATTTTAGATTTCAAGTGCTTAAGATAATAATGTAGCATTTATGCAAAAAAAAAAAAAAAGCCTGTCAGTATTTTTAAGAAAAACAACTGTCAGCCCCAAGGGCCCACAGATCTGTTAATTTTGATGAGGAAAGCATTAAAAAAATTAGTTGTCAAAAATTAAAAACTGGGGTATACCATAAGATAATGTGAATTATTTTTTACAAATAAAAAAGACCACTTAGTGCCATTTGGCTCATGTTCAAATTTATCAGTGGCTTAAAGTACTGCAACTAAAAAACACTGCCCTGCTTTGGTGGGGACTGTGGTCCCCACCTCACTGCGGTCCTCATTCAGACTTTCCCTCCTTTTTGGTTAAGCTCCTGGTCTTTATAGGCATTTGAGTTTTTCAGTCAGTCCCTTAGAAGCTCAATCTATACTCATAAACCACAGAACAAAAATACCATCCCTATATCTATTATGACTATTTTCAAGAAATGTTAAAACAAAAACATTTATAATGTAAATTCTAGAATGAGGAGAATTGCTTAGCTGACATTAACAGATAAAATTAAGAAAGCTGATTTTTCAGTATTTATCATTGACCAATATGTTTGAATTCTAAGCCACACTACGTAGACTTCTTCCTTGAAAAAAACAAGAATTGCATCACAATTTTTAAACCTGGTTACAATTGATAATGGTGTTAGGACATGCATATTTAACTTCTAGACCCAGATTTTACCCACCTCAATTAAGAGTACAAAGTACACATGCAAAATATAAAATCATTTGACTTATTTTTTAATATAAAAATAATAAAACTAAAAATATATTCTCTATCGATATTTTAGAAAAGACTTAAACACCAGTGAAAAATTCTGTTAAAAGACAGAGAACAGTAATTTACACAAAGCTGAGTTGAAACTCAGCTGTTATCTGTGATTACTTCACTCTGCTATTCTCTTTTCTAAAATAGAATTTATTCTGAATATCCTTTCTATGTGAGCAGCTTTCCTGACTATGTATGTTACTTTAGCACTTATGCCATTAAGCTTGTGAAAACAGCTGTTTTCCCTGCTGTTTCCCTGTTGTTCCCTAGTGTAAGAAGTCCTTAATGAACTGTCTGTCTTTATCCAAATGTCATGTTTGCCTTCTTAGATATCCAAATGCCCCTGGAGTCATACTTTTCAGTTTATGACCCAAACATTCTTTTATTTCCAGTGTTATTTTTTCCCATACTAGGGTATATTACAGCAGCATTATTGACATTTTGTACTAGACAGTCCTTAGTTGTGGGGGGCTGTTCTGTGCCTTGCAGAATGTTTAGCATCATCTCTGCCCTCTATGGCCTCCCGGGTGGCTCAGTGGTAAAGAATCCACCCGCCAGTGCAGGAGATGCAAGGAACATGGGTTCGCTCCCTGGGTCAGGTATATCCCCTGGAGGAGGGAGTGGCAACCCACTCCAGTTATTCTTGCCTGGAAAATCCCACGGACAGAGGAGCCTGGTGGGCTATAGCTCATGGGATCACAAAGAGTCTGATACAACTAAGCAACTGAACACGCAACACTTCCCTCTATGCACTGAATGCCAGAGGCATTCTCACCAGCTCTACATCCTCCTCTGCTTTGTGACAGCCGTCCACATCTCTAGCCATTGCCAACTATCCCTGGGGAAGCGGGAAGAGGAAGAAAACTGCCCCCGGCTGAAAACCACAGGCCTATATCTAAAAAGGATTCACAGAAGCAGCATCATGGTATACATTTCCCAATGGGGAAAGATTTACAAAACATTAGGTCTACCTCATTAAAGAAGGAAGAAACCAAAACAAAACAATTCATATATTTTATCTCCCTACTGTCTGATTTTTATTTATGTAAACTTAATTCTTTGTTAATCTTTACCCTGGGGAATTTTATGAATTTTATAAATGTCTATATAGACTCATTTCTCTTTACAGATAATTTATACATCTTTACAGACCTAGGTAGTTTTAATTAATTACAAAGAAGAATTATATTATTTACAAAAGACATATTAAACAAAACAAACCTCAGTACATGCCATTCATGCATCTTTGGAGTGTTATGCAGGTTTTTTCCAGTCCCATCCATTTATCTCCAAATCCAGCCACAGATAATAACTTAATTCCCTTACTTTTCTCTTTAAAATGATCACTTATGCTTGTATCTGTAAGCAAATTGTTTAGTTCTGCACATTTTTGAACTTTAAGTTTGTGTTTTGTGCCTTGCTCTTTTTGTTCAGCATTGTATTTGTCAGATTAATCCACGTCATCCATGCATGTAGCTGTATTTCTTCATTGTTGCTGCTGTGTAGTATTGCATTGTGTGACTATATAACATTTTATTTATCAGTTCTACAAGTGGACATTTGGGTTATATTCAGTGTTTTTGCAGTTATAAACAATGTCACTATGCATATTCTTGAACTTGTTTATGGTAGATCTCTGCAAGTTTCCATAGGGTGTTTCTCCAGGAGTGAACTGCTGAGTCATAGGATATATATACCATCAAATTTGCTAGAAAATGCCAAATTATTTTCCAAAGTGGTTGTACCAATTTGCACTCCCACCAGCAATGTGTGAGGGGTCCTGTTACTCCACATCTTCTCCAACATTTGATCTTATCGGACTTTGAAATTTTTGCCAGTCTGGTGGGTATAAAATGTTATCTCTTCTGATTTAACTTGCATTGTCTTGGATGATTCTTTTTAGAAGTCTTTTCATATATGTATAGCTCTTTTGTAAGCTATCTGCTCATTTCTATTGCTTATTTTGAAAGATTGTTTGCTTCTCTTATATATATTGATTTGCAGGAGTTTTTTTGGTTTGTTTGTTTTTGTTTTTAATGTCCTAGTTTCTAATCCCTTGATAATTGTATGTTGCAAATATCTACTCCTAGTTTGTAGCTTGTCTTTACCCTATGGCATTTTTTAATGAATAGAGCTGTTTATTTTGTTGAGTTTTCTTTGATGGTTTAAGCCTTTTTGTGTCTTAAGAAATTCTTACCTACCCTAACATTGGAAAGATATCCTATGTTGTTTGCTAAATGCTTTGTAGTTTTATCTTTTACATTTATATATGTGCACCATCTAGAATTGATCTCCCATGGACTCTCTGAGGTAGGGAAGCAAATACTTTCTTTTTCCTTATGAATACCCAATTGTCCAAATGAAAAAAACCACCTTTTTGCTACTGCTCTGCCATGTTGCTCTGTCAAATATCCAGCATATATATGTGGATCTATTTCTAGTCTATTTGCCTTTTCTTGCCAATACCACACTCCTTGAATTATTTTAACTTCAAAATAAGTCTTCATTTATAGTTTTGGAAGAAATCTATACATTGCTTTCCTCTCAAATTTAAAGATAACTTTTAATTTGCCAGAATCAAGTATGAGTTATCTAATTTATATCACTGCTATCTCATTCTGTCTGGTACTTACTGGTGTCTGGGCCCAAGTATAGACTTTCCATATTACAATAAAAGAAGTATAGATATGCAGATGGGGGTTATCATTGAACTATATATAGTGTAGACTATTAATTGAACATAACATATTATAGAATTCTCAGGTTACCTTCTAGGAATTTGTGAAAATGAAATATGTGCACAAATACTTCTAATTTCTTAGTTTTAGATAGTAGGATTTTATAAACTATTTTTAGGTTATGTCTATCTGAGACACAATTTCTTATGTGAATGAAAAAATATGCCTGGATTGTGTTTTATTAAAGACAATTTTGTTTGCTATGGGGTCAACACTTTCTAACTTGTGTTGTTAGGCAGAAGTAAATTAAAGAGGTAAATATTTAAGTTAAACCTACGTTTGTCACTGCAAAAGAATATGGTTGTAAACAGCCTTCTGGATATGTAAGTAAATTTAACATTCACAACCTTTTAATGGGCTTCCCAGGTAGCACTAGTGGTAAAGAACCCACCTGCCAATGCAGGAGACGTAAAAGACACACGGTCTCGATCCCTGAGTCAGGAACATCCCCTGGAGGAGGGCATGACAATCCACGCTAGTATTCTTGCCTGGTTATTTTAGGATGTTGACATCTAAACATCTTGGTACCAAGGTTTCTGGTAACCATTCTCCCATTGACGATTTGCATTATTTCATAAGAGACTATGACATACCCTTGTAGGCCTTATGATGGTATTCTTAAAGTAAACTATGGGTAGGAAATGTCATTTAGGGAAATTATATTGAAGTTAAGTTATATTTTTATTAGAGCTATATAGCAAAACACAATCACCTAGAGTTAAATTAGTATATTTTTAAAGCAAGTACACTAATATGAGTAAAATTACAAATTAATACAAATGCAGTTGAATCAATTTTCCCACCTTCTTGAATTTCAAAATTACAAGTTTTTTTTTTTTTTTTTTACTGTTATTTCCTTTTTACTATTTCTACCATCACTAAGTTTGTTGCTATTCAGAATTTTTATTGTAGGTTAAAAATGATGGTTATATATTCTAAGATTTACCTTTACTTACCTTTCTTAAGAGTTGAAATTTATATATATAAGGTAATTACAAAACTGAGGCATGAATACTATGTCCTGACTTGCTCTGTCTCCATAGAGAAGACAGAAAGAGCAAATAAACATAATTGAACCTGGATATATTTTATTTACTGAAAAGTCCATATGTTAGAGCTATATTGTTATTATACATTGTAAATTTTTTCAGATAAGTAGAAATAGTAATTAATTGTTACAAATCTATTATTATTTGAAGTGAAAAGTGAAAGTGAAAGTCACTCAGTCGCGTCCTACTCTTTGCGACCCTATGGACTATACAGTCCATGGAATTCTCCAGGCCAGAATACTGGAGTAGGTAGCCTTTCCCTTCTCCAGGGGGTTTTCCCAACCCAGGGATCGAACCCAGGTCTCCCACATTGTGGTCATGTTCTTTACCAGCTAAGCTGCCAGGGTAGCCTGTTTGAAGTGAAGGTGAGTGGTAAATAAAACCACTGGGATAGAGACAAAACCAACAGGCCACAAGTGACATGAGACAGATGCCTTTTAATTTGGAATTTTTTCAGAAAAGTAGCTCTTCCAAACAGACAGATGAATGTATAACCATATGCCCTATGGTTCCTTTAAAAAACACACACACACACAATTCAAGATGACAGAATCTGAGATTCAAACCAGGCCCAAAGCCTCAGTGTTTCATTTTGTCTTGAAATTTTTCAATTTCTTAATCTAAATGATTACTGAAGGTATTTGATTGGGTAAAATAAAGAAGGAAAGAAAAAAGAGAAGAGTGTCTCATACTAATAGAAATATTTAGATTATTTGGAAATAACCCAATTTACTTTTCTTTAGTTGCTTGCGGCCAGCCCCCTGTTGTAGAAAATGCCAAGACCTTTGGAAAGATGAAACCTCGTTATGAAATCAACTCCTTGATTAGATATCACTGCAAAGATGGTTTCATTCAACGCCACCTTCCAACTATCCGTTGCCTAGGAAATGGAAGATGGGCTATGCCTAAAATTACCTGCCTGAACCGTAAGTGGTCCTTTAGAAAGAATGGACAACCATGCTATAACAAGTACTAGACACCCTCATTTTACGGCTACGGTATTGGTAGTTTAGGGTATGGAGCAAGTAATATTGTTGTGTTTTCTTTTCTTTCTTTCTTTCCTTCCATGTAGCATCTGCATACCAAAGGACTTATTCTCAGAAATATTTTAAAAATTCCTCATCAGCAAAGGACAATTCAATAAATACATCAAAACATGATCACCGTTGGAGCCGAAGGTGGCAAGAATCAAGGCGCTGATCCCTAAAATGGCAAACACATGTTTTCATCATTTCAGCCAAAGTCCTAACTTCCTGTGCCTTTCCTATCACCTCGAGAAGTATTATCAGTTGGTTTGGATTTTTGGAACACCATCCAGCCCAGTCATTTTGGGTTGCTGTGCTCCCAAAACATTTTAAATGAAAGTATTGGCATTCAAAAAGAAAGCAAACAAAAGAAAGGAAAATGAGAGCAGAGTGGAACCATTTCCAGCCTAATTTCTTTAGTTTTCTATCCGCCTCCAGTGCAGACCATTTTATAATGTATACCAGCCTACTGTACTATTTAAAAAGCTCCATTTCAGCACCAATGGCAATGTAAATAAGATGATTTAATGTTGATTTTAATCCTGTATATAAAATAAAAAGTCACACTGAGTTCAAGCATATTTAATGATGATTACGGAGCCTTAGAGGTCTTTAATCATTGGTTCGGCTGCTTTTTGTAGTTTGTTTAGGCTGGAAATGGTTTTCCCTGCCCTTTGTCAGCAAGGCTAAAGACAGTTTTTGCTGGACAATTAACAAACACAAAATTTTGTAGGTCACTGTCCCATCTCCAGCACAGGTACAGTTGGCTTCCATGTGATGCTGAAGCCTGGCTAATGGGATCCCAATGAAACTAGAGACTGCAACATGGAACTCTTTATTTTATTTTTTATTTTTTTTGCTGCGTTCCTTTTTTTTCACTTACAAGAAAGGCCTGAATGGAGGACTTTTTTATGACCAGGAGCATTTTCTAGGGGTCAAAGTGCTAATTATTAACTCAACTGGGTCTCCTTTTTAATGGCTTTCATAACACTAACTTGCAAGATTACAGATCAACACATTTCAAATGGATATAGACCTAGGGTTCTGGAGGGAGGGGGTTTGTTAAAACAACACACATTCAAAGAAAGAAATTTTGTATATATAACCATTTTAATCTTTTATAAAGTTTTGAATGTTCATGTATGAATGCTGCAGCTGTGAAGCATACATAAATAAATGAAGTAAGCCATACTGATTTAATTTATTGGATGTTATTTTCCCTCAAACCTGAACATTGACGTAGTTGGTAGTTATTTTTCGGTTTTAGCCTTTATACTCCCCTCACAGTTTGGAATCGTATAATCTAGGTACTCTGTCCCTGATTAAATAATGTGATGGATAGAATGCATTAAGTGTTTTATTATAAAGAAGAGTGGAAAAATGTATAGCTTTCAGCAAATGGTGTTTGCCCATTCTAAGCAAGGAGCACATATATAGAGATAGTATGGGCATTGCTTCTTATTAGGTGGAGTGTATGTGTTGGAATTTCTCCCTATCTCTTCCCACTCCATTTTCTCCCCTTAATTTGAATAAAATGACTGCTAAAGATGACTTTGAATTATTATCTGCTTAATTTAATGTTTAAAGAAACCCTGTGATGGAAAGAAAGCATTTAGGTGTCTTTTCCTAATTTTAGTTTAGAATGATCTTGAGAGCTCAAGATAATAAATAAAATGCAAATAGAAACAGAGCAGACCCAACAGGGATTCTTTTTCTCAAATCCTCTTTTGACTAGAAGGAGCCACAGTAGCCACAATCATACACACTGTCTTTAGGCAAGTTTCCTTGGTTGCTGTGTTAAATGTGATTAACCTTTGGGTGTTCTAGAGCACAGAAAAACTCTGTGTCTACCTATGAGGTTTTTATTTTTCCTCTTTCATTACAATGCACATAATACATTCCTGTATTTATATTATAACATGTATAGTGTAAAATGTGAATGATTGTTTTTTTTTTTGTGAATGAAAATCTAAAATCTTTGTAACTTTTTTATACCTGCTTTTGTTTCACCAAAGAAACCTAAAATCCTTCTTTTACTATACTGTGACTGGTCTGGTTATTTACCTTTTTTTATATTTACACTTATTTATTTACATATTTATAACTTTAAATCCTAATGTGCACCAACATTTTTACATTCTAGATCTATCATGGAATACAAGCTGCTGGCTTGGATGAAATGATTTTGTGGCTAGCAGAGAGATGATTATAAATGTCCCTGCAAAAATTGGAGATAGTAATTCTGATAATGTTTACAACTGCATTCTTAGGCATTGATCTCAAAGATGAAAGAAACATGCAATAGGAAAAGTGATAGGCCACACTTACACAATTCTTCCTATTAACCAGGCCAAGTGTTTCATGCGCATCATCTCCCAGCAAGCCCAAGAGAGAGGCTGTTACTGTCTGATTGATGAGGGAACAGCATAGAGAATTTAAGTCATTTGTCCCCAGTTGCATAGCTTGTTTGTAGAGGATGTATGTCATCTTTACAACCTGCATGATACTCTCTCAATATAAAATAATATATTCTCAGTTGGTAAACATTCAGGAGGTTAATTTACTGGCTAGAAGATCGTATCTAACAAAACAATCAGAAGATGTCGCAAACACCAAGTTCCTATCCATCCAGATATTCATTCATCCCTGTATTTTTATTCATTCACTATTACTAAATACTTACTATGTATTAGGCACTGGACTAGGCCCTGGAGATTCTATAGTGAGCAAGCTACACAGGTTTCTGCCAATGTAAGTTTTTTTATACTGAATGCATCTCATGTGAGTTACAGTCAATTCTATTCAATATATTTATTGATGCTGTGAAAGAACAAATCCATTGTATATTCTGCAGGTGTATAGAAGATATCAAAGGAGAAAGGTGAGTGGAAAATTATTCTGAGGTTTCTTTCTTGGAATGTCAAAAATACATGGGAAGGCATGATTAGACGCAGAAGAGATACTTTGCCTTGTTGAGCTTGTCCTTTTAATGTGCTGTCATATCTATACAGACCTTTAAAGAGAAATTACCCCAGGGAGTGTGTAAGTATGTGGCACAGTGGTCCACCTCTCCGTGTCAATGCAGGGGACTCAAGAGACGTGGATTTGATTCCTGGGTTGGGAAGATCCCTTGGAGGAGGAAATGGCAACCCACTCCAGTATTCTTGCCTGGAGAATTTCATGGACAGAGGAGCCTGGCAGGCTATAGTCCATGGGGTCACAAGAGTCAGACACGACTGGGTGATGGAACACAAGCACACATACACCCTTATTAGATGTTTATAAATAAATTTTTATTGATCTAGGTACAAATAATAGAGGCTATGAGATGTTCCATTACCTATAATACTAGGACAAAGTGAGAAGTTTAAGGAGACTCAGCACTACTCAATATCAGCCAGAGGCAGTTTTCTATTCATTTCTAAAAGCTGGGTTGTATATCAGGGGAAGAATGTGCCCCTACCATAGGGAGCTATGTAAGAAGAGGCGGTCTTATGGGGTAGCTGAAATAGAAGAGAGATGAGAGATTGTATAGGGAGGAATGTTGTTCAGTTGCTAAGTCCTTTCTGCTCTGCAACCCCCTGGACTGTAGCCAGTCAGGCTCCTCTGTCCCTGGAGTTTTCCAGGCAAGAATACTGGAGTGGGTTGCCATTTCTTTCCCCAGAGGATCCTCCTGACTCAGGGATCAAACTTGTGTCTCCTGCATTGGCAGGTGGGTGCTTTACCACTGCACCACCAGGGAAGCCCCATAGGGAGAAATACATCATTTGGATGTGATAGCAACTTTGCTGATCTTAAGTGAATTTTCAGTTACAGAACAGAAAGTAAGAACTGGATTAGCCTTGAGCTAATTGTCCAGAAGGCATATATCATGCAAACCTAAGTTATTGAGTTTGGAAACGGACAGAAAAGAATAGAATAGGTTGCCAAAAAGTGCAGAGTTGCTTTCATGAATGGGCTATACATGAGTGTCTCCCAAGCAAAGAAATCTCCAAGAGGAAATATGTCTTAGATAAAAGCAAAAGATGTTACTAACAAGTGGTTAAAGCCTCGATGATAGCTTCAACATGTTTTATTGTGTTTCTTTTAATGTTTCCTAGTATTACAAATGTGGAGAAGGCAATGGCACCCCACTCCAGTACCCTTGCCTGGAAAATCCCATGGATGGAGGAGCCTGGTAGGCTGCAGTCCATGGGGTCGCTAAGAGTCTGGCATGACTGAGCGACTTCACTTTCGCTTTTCACTTTCATGCATTGGAGAAGGAAATGGCAACCCACTCCAGTGTTCTTGCCTGGAGAATCCCAGAGACAGTGGGCCCCCAATTTATGGGGTTGCACAGAGTCGGACACGACTGAAGCAACTTAGCAGCAGCAGCAGCAGTATTACAGATGCAGTGAAAGCATTTCTGAAGAAAAAGGCCCTGCAGTGATGGTTTCATATAACTTGTACATCTTTTTTTTTTTAATTGTGCTGCAGTTCCCATTTGCTAAACACACCGAAATTTATCCAAATGATTCTTTTCTAAAACAAGTCTATACAGAAAGTTGATAAAGGTCTTTGAATGAGTCATTCAAGAATGTGTAATCTTTTCCCATTATTACTCATTTCTGTGTGTTTGGATCCCAGCTGGACTAGAAAGAGCAAATGCCAAACAAGAACAAGAATGGCTTTTGTTGAGATGTTTACAGAATAAGCAAAGCTTGGGTTTTAATTGGAATTTAATTCATGGTCCTGTCTGAATCCATCAAATGATCCCTGTTGAAGATTAAAAGTTGATTGCCTTAAGGCTGTAAGCTGTAAATGATTTTGGTAGTGTTTACTTTAAAATAAAACTTTAAACTGCGTTCCCATCACATCTGACATTGTCAACCAAAATGTTTTTCATCACAGAGTAAAACAATTATAAAGGACTTTGTTTTTGGCGTATTATAAATATTGCCATTCTAAAGTAAACATGTAACATCACTCTTAAATATATTCATCAGGACTCTAAATACAATACTAGTTTGATTCCCATTCTCATCCATCTGAAAAACAACTGAAGAAAAATAATCTTTTTAACAGTCAGATATTTTATGTTTTTCTTATTTTTGGACTTGGTTTTTTAATTTCACTTCCCCCATGTAATTGTATCTAAATATTATATATTTATACGCTTGAAAATCTTCTATTGATTAAGCTATCAACACATATACATCAAAATTTGTACTTTGAAGTGAAAAATTAATTTTAGGAACATAAACATAAAGGTGTAAAGTTAAAAATCTGGATTGAGTTATCATTGTAATTTACAGATATAAAATTGGTCAAGACAACACAATGTTCTTACAAAATTTGAAAAGTCATTACACAAATTGTAACATTTTATTAAAAATACAGCTCAATGAGATGATTAGGACTGTTTATCCCAATTCGCATTTCCATGAAACTAGAATGTGTCATGGTTTAGCATCAATTCTATTCCTATTTTATTCTTATAGATTTTAAAATGGAAAAAAACTTACTTAACTAAATGGAAATGCTTGTTTTATTCTGCAAAGCTACTCAATTTTTTTAAACTTCTTTTTAAATTATATGCCAAAAATCACATAGTGGTCTATCAAAAATTATTTTCAATTATTTGTCAGTTGATATCTCAATGAAATCCTTAAAATTTATTGGTGTCACTAGAGTCATTCATTTGGATTTGTCCTTTTGTTTGTTTATAATTTTTACATCCCAGATCAGTGCATCCTAAGACTCAGGACAGATGAAGAGTGTGTTTGATGTGATGGGATTTTTGTTTGTTTGTTTGTTTTTAATAAATGGTTTTGGTTTATTCTAAAGCTTTAGGTTTTCAAAGCTTGTTCTCTGAAACAACAACATTAACATCACCTAGAAATTTGTAAGAAATACAAATCCTCAGACCCTGCCCTAATGAAATAGAAATTTTAGGACTGAGAAGAGCAACCTGGGTTTTCACAAGCACTCAGGGTGATTCTGATGAATTCTAAAGTTTAGGAGAACTGGTTTTAAAAAGATGCAAAAGTAAAACCAATGGCCTCCACCACAGACACCTTCTTCAGTTCAGTTCAGTTCAGTCGTTCAGTCGTGTACGACTCTTTGCGACAACATGAACCCCAGCACATCAGGCCTCCCTGTCCATCACCAACTCCTGGAGTTTACCCAAAGCCCTTCTCCTCCTGCCCTCAATCTTTCCTAGCATCAGGGTCTTTTCAAATGAGTCAACTCTTCGCATCAGGTGGCCAAAGTATTGGAGTTTCAGCTTCAACATCAGTCCTACCAATGAACACCCAGGACTGATCTCCTTTAGGATGGACTGGTTGGATCTCCTTGCAGTCCAAGGGACTCTCAAGAGTCTTCTCCAATACCACAGTTCAAAAGCATCAATTCTTTGGCACTTAGCTTTCTTTATAGTCCAACTCTCACATCCATACATGACCACTGGAAAAACCATAGCCTTGACTAGACGGACCTTTGTTGGCAAAATAATGTCTCTGCCTTTTAATATGCTGTCTAGGTTTTCATAACTTTCCTTCCAAGGGGTAAGCGTCTTTTAATTTCATGGTTGCAAGCACCCTCTGCAGTGATTTTGGAGCCCAAAATAAAAGTCTGACACTGTTTCCACTGTTTCCCATTCTGTTTTCCATGAAGTGATGGAACCAGATGCCATGATCTTCGTTTTCTGAATGTTGAGCTTTAAGCCAACTTTTTCACTCTCCTCTTTCACTTTCATCAAGAGGCTTTTTAGTTCCTCTTGACTTTCTGCCATAAGGGTGGTGTCATCTGCATATCTGAGGTTATTGATATTTCTCCTGGCAATCTTGATTCCAGCCTGTGCTTCTTCCAGTCCAGCATTTCTCATGATGTACTCTGCATATCAGTTAAATAAGCGGGGTGACAATATACAGCCTTAACGTACTCCTTTTCCTATTTGGAACCAGTCTGTTGTTCCATGTCCAGTTCTAACTATTTCTTCCTGACCTGCATACAGATTTCTCAAGAGGCAGGTCAGGTGGTCTGGTATTCCCATCTCTTTCAGAATTTTCCACAGTTTATTGTGATCCACACAGTCAAGGCACCTTCTTTGGCAGATGAATGTTATAGGAAAGAGGCCAGGTAAAAGTTGAAGTTTTGGGAACTTCTCTGGTAGTCCAGTAGTTAAGAATTTGCTTTCCTGTGCAGGAGATGTGGTTTTGATCCCTGGTGGGGGAATTAGGATCCCACATGCTAAGCCTGAGTGCCACTACCAGCGAGCTCATGCATGCATGTGTTCATGTTAAATTGTGTCTGACTCTTTGCAACTCCTATGGACTAGAGCCCATCAGGCTCCTCTGTCCATGAGATTCTCCAGGCAAGAATACTGGAGTGGGTTGCTGTTTCCTTCTCCCAGGCATCCTCCCCACCCAGGGATCGAACCCACATCTCTTGTGTCTCCTGCATTGGCAGGCAGATTCTTTACCTGGGAAGCCCAATGTACTGCAACAAAAGACCTTGTGTGCTGCAACTAAGACCTGATGCAGCCCCAAATAAATATATATTTTTAAGTTGAAGTTCTGGAAATTGTTTCCTTTTGTGTGCCCATGTATCTTCCACCCCCCCACCCCGGAGAGTCTTGGGATACTGCCAGGATAAACAAGCCTGACTTGGAGAACACTGCTTTCAGATACACTGTACTTAAAGCACTTTTAGATTTTCATTATATTACCTATCTGTACTTACGAGCATGTTTGTTGATTTCTTTCCAAATTTGAATGGGCCTCTGGTTATACCAAAAAAAAAAAAAGTAAAAATAGCTTTCTCTACAGAGAAAATTGAATAAAGAGGTATGGTTAAAAAAGAATTGTTTCTTAAAGACAGACCTGAAACAAAGCCTTAAATGAAAGAACTAAGACAAATTTTAAAACTGAGAAATAGAAGTAAACAAGAAGTAACTTCCAAGCAATAGCTAGCCAGGAAAAGCGACTTCAGATTCAGTGGGGAGCCCTAAAAGAGGTATAGATGAGAGAATCCTTCACAGTGAATTGATCTATAAATAAGTCCAGTTCTTAAATCAGATGACCCTCTCCAATGCCCATTAGCCAGATCAAGTCATCATTCATTCAGTAATGTACATTGAGACTGACCATGTGCCAAGCACGATGCTAGATATTGAGGATACCATTAAAAACAAGCTAGGCCAAATCCCTGTTCTCACTAAGATTTACTGTTTGGTGGGAAAGATTATCAATGGAACTAAAGCAGGAAGAGCTCTGAAGTTTAGAATGTTGCTAAAGCCTCCATTCTTGAACATCTGTGTGCTCTGTTCTCCATTTTCACCTGATTCCAGATATAACCATGTACTTTAACTCATTCCTACATTATAACTTCCATATCTCTTTCTTGTGTGGGAAAGGTATATATTCAGCTGGTTGGATTTCAGCAGTACATTAAGTTCTATATGTCCCAAATTGAACTATTATCAACCCCACTAATTATGTACACTTATTTTTTAAAACTAGGAGTCTAAGAGTCCTAACTCTCAACTCCTAATTTCTGTCCACGTTCAATCAAGCACCAAATTCTATTAATTCTACCTCCAAAAGTTTCCTGTATCATCATCATCTCTCTATCCCGACTGTCTACAATATTTTATATAGTATTACTGTCTCTAGATACATCATTTTCAAAATGATCTTTTAAACTACTATGGAGTATTTTTTTCAAGTGTGCAAATCAAAGCTTGGCATTCTACAACTCAAAATTCTCAGAAGTTATTGTTTACAAAGTAAAATTCATTTTACATGCATAGAAAAACGTTTTGGGCAGGAACAGCTGTTCTAGGTATTATGTGCTTAATAGAGGAATTGATTTAGAAGTCTTAAGCAAATCAACATAATGAATTTTAATTAATTTGTTTTAGTCAATTAAAGTTTTAGGTTTTTTCTTCTAAATAAATCAGTTTGGTTTCCGGTTCAGTCTCTGATGAATCGTCATGTTCCCCTCGTAGCAACTGGGTACAGGGTGAAAATGGAAGACCGAAAATGTTCTCTGATTTAATAGGACATAGGCTTGCCCTCCAGGTACATTCTCCACCCTTGCCCTCCTACGAGAGACGCAGTCCCATTTCCACATAGCCCTCTCTGCCTCTGAGTCCCTACTGCTCTCTCAACTTGACCCTTCAGGACTGAGGCAGGAAAAGCTCACTATTCTGGCCCAGGGGTATTGCAGTATTGTGATTTCCTTAAGCCGCCCACCAGTATATTCAATAGTCCTCTGGTTAAACTCTCAACTTACCCTGTTTGATTGTGTCATCTGTTTCCTGCTGGATTCCTATGTGTTTTTAGATGCAGTTCAGGGAAATTTTGGGACTTTCCCAGTGGCCCTGCAGTAAAGAGCTGCCTGTGGTGCAGGAGCTGAAGAAGACACAGGTTTGATCTCTGGGTCGGGAAGGCCCCCAGGAGGAAGGCATGGCAAACCACTCCAATATTCTTGCCTGGAGAATCCCATGGACAGAAGAGCCTGGTGGGCTATAGTCCATAGGGTCACAAAGAGTCAGACATGACTGAAGCGACTTAGCATGCACACAGGCACCCAGTCCCTGTCAATCACTGGATGGGCACGCCACATTACAGTCTGCAAGAGATCCAATGTACAGTCTACATTGGATCTCTTGGTTTCTTCCACAGCACCTTATTGTGAGCTTTTGTGAGGCTGTATCTTTACTTCTTCTTTATAGCCACTAGACACTAAATGTGATTGTTGCAACTGCCAGCCATTTTTGTGCTTCAGTTATGAATAAACATAGCCACACTTCACACTGCTTGGTCCTAAGGCTGTGTTCTCTGGCTTCAATTTCCAAAATTAAAAGTGATACTCCTCAGCTTGGAGTCACAATCAAGTTCAGTATTCAATGCTTGTCTTAAAATAAAGAGCAAAGAAAAGAGTAGATGTCAAGTTATACATGTACATAACTTTCTCTGAGACTAAACATCAATATTGTTGAAGATTTATGACCACATGGGGAACTGGGAAGAGAAAGGAGCAGAGACTGCTATTTTGAGGCTGCCAACCCATTTTGTTTCTCTGGATAGAGGTCTGCTTCTGTTTTTCAGAGAGGAGGTTGTTTTTTTTTTCCTCCTTTTGTTTTTGGAGGAGCCATTCCAGGCTGTAAGTTATACAAGTTTAAGACTGAGCTTCTACTTTGGAATGAATTGGTAAAAGGAGGAGCTGAGTTGCTCGGCATTAAAAAGTAGATATTATCTTATACAAAATGTTGTAATTTTAGAATAAATTTTTACTTTAAGAAATATTCTGCTTGCTCTCTCCAGGGTATTAATTCTAAGGAGTGGAAAATTATGGCAGAAGGGCCTTCCTATGTTGAGAAGGGAAGCTGGTTTTAGTAACCCGGTAGCAGAGGTGCTGAAATTAAGAGAAACAGGTCTCTACCTGTGGAGGGGCCTGTAAACTCTGGAAATAGTTGATAAACTACACAGTTTTAAGACTTGCTTAGCTGTGTTAGAATTCTTTACATTTCTTCACATCCTCAGCATAGTTTTGTTAAGTTAGGGCTTAACTGAGATTTTCAGAATTAAGGGATGGGCTGTGCCCTCCTAAGGGAAGAGTGGAGAGGCAGAGAGCAGCAGCAGCCTTTGAGAGCCAGGTACAGATGGCACAATGGGGTAGGGAGTCATGCGCCTGGTACCAGAAGACTGGCTGGGGTCTGAGTGACATGCCAGCTGGATTTATGGGACAGGGCAGTATGCCAGAAATGTTCAGAAGGAGTCTAATAAAATTTTTTAAATTTTTGTCCAGTAACAAGTGGTCTTGGGAATATTGTTTGAGCACTAAAGGGAAGTGCAATTTCTTAAAACTAAATGTGGGAATCTGTTTACATAGGCTTTCTTATAAGTAATATCATTGTGTAATACATGGCGATACTTAGACTTTACCATGTAGGTTTTACCATGTATAGACTTCATAGTATTAGTATAGACTTTACCAGTACGTTACAATGTACTATCTTCTACCTTAAGATGTGAGGTGAATCAACAGATTCTTTTATTTTGCACAGGAAATGTAGGGCAGAGTGAGTAATTTGGGAATTTAAAAATGAATACACAGGCAAGAAAAAAGATAACCCAGTAAAATGAATAGAAGAAAATTAGCTAAGTAATTCAGGAAGAAGGAGAGTAATACAATACTATGCTTTTTTGGTAAGGATTTAGGTAAGGAAGAAGACTTGCTGAGACTTTAGAGGCTGTACTAATCTTCATTTCAATTGCTCAGTCGGGTCTGACTCTGTGACCCCATGGACTGCTACTAATCTAGGTAGAGACAAAACATGTCATTAAAAGGCAAGCATTGAGATTTGGTGATGCTGTCATTATGATGGAGAATAAAAGAAAAATATTAATTATAACATTTCCTATGTAGTATTAGGGAAAACAGAAATACTATAACACATTCATGCTAAAAAGAGAAGACAGTTCACCTGGAAAACCAAGCAATATTTGAAGCTCACTAACAATGGGCAAATATCAATTGCTTGGGAGTTTCTGGTAGTATAAGAATGGGAAACATGTAAAATGATTTTTAATAAACTGAGGGCTTAAAAACACAAAAATAATGATCCTGTACATCCATGAAGAAAGAGGCTTGGGTTGGAGACTAGACCAGAGGATGAGAGATGCTGAAGTTACCAAGCATGAATGGCCCACTGTGCTGAAGTTGGAAAATACACATCCAAACAGAGAACTGTGTGGGCAATTACTGTTTGTTGAATCATTACCTGAATCATAATTCTCCTTTAGACACCATGAAAACTCTTTTAGATATTTGTTAAATTATGTCATTGCTCTTTTACTTTTTAAAATTTATTACCTTAGCAACCCCTGCTCATTGTAAATATGTTGGAAAATTCAAAAAGGCACAAATAGGAAAGTAAATGTTCAAAAGAATATTTGCTTGAGGTCACTATTTTTTACCCATACTACCCCAAAGAGTGCTCAATTACTATGTGTTGAAGGTACTATTTATTGGGTGCTGGTCACTCTCATAAGCGAATTGCCATCTGTTTTCTTTCATGAAAATGTAAGTTCCGTAAGTACAGGGACTCCTCTGTCTTGATCATCATCATGTTCCTAACACCTGCAACAGTACCTGGCATGCAGCAGGCACTCAATAAATATTTGCTAAATGAATGACTAAACCACCTCTCTTAATATTCATGATGATTTTACTGTCATTCCTGTTTACTGATAGAGATATAAAGGCTTGGAGACATTATGCTGACAGCCCCAGGTCTCTTAGTATAAAACCTCAGATGTGCCCCCTGAAAGCCTAATTCTGAAGCTCAGGAATATATTTGGATGTAGCTCCTCAGATAGAGGGGGAGCTTGTTGAAGCTAAGATAGGATGAAATTAATAACAGAATAATGAAACTAAGACTGAGATATCTTGTCTCCTTGCCCCAGGTACCATCAAGAGCCTCTTATGTTATATTCTTTGAGCAGTTTTATTAACCAGCAGCAGCAGATGCTGAGGACAGAATAAGAAAAATGTGAAGCCCTTTCTCTCTCTGTCTCTTACCACTCTTTGCTCCAGAAATATGCCATCTACTGTTGTCTGTCACCTAAGTTAGTGGACTGAGTGATTTAGCAGATGAGAAGTTGTTGGGATTTTTAGAAAATCATGTGAATGTTTAGAAAAATACAGCTGCAATTTATGTCTATCTTAGCCTGAGAGTCAGAGTGAATGAATGTCAGTGTTATTTCATGGTGGATGTCAGTCCTTTGTGACTCTCCCTGTTGCCTGTTTAACCAAAGTAATATTCTCCATTAGAACAGAACCAGAAGTTGCTTTCCAGCAATGTGTGAACAAATCTCCAAGCAAAGATCAAGAAATTATTGCATGAAATTTACAGATAGAGCTGTGTTACAGCTATGCTTTCATCACGTGTCCTGAGAATGTTTATGTATATGAATTTTTGAAGTGAATGTCAAGATTAAATAAAATACCTAATGTATTTCTTCAAAGAAAATGTAGCAGAAAAAAAAGTGTGCTCCAAATTTTCATAACCCTTGAGATGTATTTAGATTTAAGGTACAAATGTAAACACTTACATTTATTCATTTGTGCACTCACTTCAAATTTACTCAATAGATTTTTTTTTTTTTTGAGTA
Organism: Capricornis sumatraensis; assembly: GCF_032405125.1. Lineage (NCBI taxonomy): Eukaryota > Metazoa > Chordata > Mammalia > Artiodactyla > Bovidae > Capricornis > Capricornis sumatraensis. Next base: position 82,836,992 of record NC_091077.1, read on the forward strand.
AGAACTACATTCCAGGAACTATTCTTTTTAATTTCTTAGATTCATTTCAGACTTTATTATATTGTTCTGACACTAGCATAAGGCTCTTATGGTTTTTAGTAGTTGCTCCTGACAAATGAAAGTTTTCAGCTGTCCAGAACATCCTACACCTATACAGACACACTGAAAATACACATGATTAGCCTCAGGATTAAAGACGTTTCAGAGTAAAACAAGCTGTATTGGCAACTAGAAATAGCCTGTGAGTTCAGTATGGAAATAAATGTTTGGGGAGAGGAAGGAAATTTTGTATCCAAGCAACAAGTAGTTTATAATAATTCTGTGATAAATAAGGACCTTCTTGAATTTTTTGTTGTTGTTTAGTCACCAAGTCGTGTTCAACTCTTTGGCAATCCCATGGACTGTAACCGCCAGGCCCCTCTGTCCATGGGATTTCCCAGGCAAGAATACTGGAATAGGTTGCCATTTCCTTTTCCAGGGGTTTGTATTGACTCAGAGATTGACTCTGCGTCTCCTGAGGCTCTTGCATTGGCAGGAAGATTCTTTACCACTTAAGCCAGCTGGGAAGCCCCAGATCCAGGGTAAGGGCTGATAATTCACATTTCTAATCAGTTCACAGGCAATGTAGCTCTGGAATGATCGTGTAGGGCAGTAGTTCTCAAACTTGGTCACACGTAGCAAAATTATATAGCATACTCAGGCTAGGCCCTCCACCCCTCTGCAGCCTCCCCGCCTGCCTAGACCCCCCTCTCACAGAATCTGATCTAAAGTCCCCTGGGTGATCCTAACATGTCCTCAGACTTGAGAACCATCAATAGAAACCTTCAAAGGTCACATAAATTTTACCCTAAATATGAGACCATATATTTGTTTTCTGTGCTTTCAGAAATAATTTGTGAATGGATATAAAGGTATTTTAAGGCAGACCACTGATGAAATCTTGACAACTGAACTACGTGCCTTTATCTCGAAAGGTGAATGAATAAGCCCTCTAAGGCAGGCATTGTCTTCATTATCTCCTTTATTACAAATAAGGGAGACTCAGAAAGGTTAACCAGAAAACTCTTTAATTCCTGTGGAGAAATGTATTTAAAAGGACACAAATTGGTTAATTTTGAAATCTGCTCACACCAAAATTGACTCAGTTTGGTTTGCTCCTGCTTTCTATTAACTTCAATGTGTTCCATTATGGGTTATGTGGCAAAAGCTAATTACTGGAAGCCTGTAATTTGAAGTGACTGGTAATTGAAACTTGGGTTCTGTAGGAATATCTGTGTAATGCATAATACATTATTAAACACAAATTATTTAAAATACAAGTGAAGCCAGTTGAAGTCAGCTTCTGCAGTTGGTGGTTCATAATGAAATTGAAACTGCAGATAATTAACATGGGTGCAAAAAAGCTCATTCCAATTTATCCTGCAAAAATTATTCTTTGTCATTTGATATTAATTATGACATGCTAATATGTGTAATTTATTTGACCCATCTATATTCACATCACATACTCAGAATGAAAAGCAGAATAAAGCTCTAAATCCAAGAAAGAAAGAATAATCTATCCCACACTTCTATTAATATTTAATCTTTTTTACTGGACTAATATTGTAAGGTTGCCAACACAAACCTCTGTGGAAATGGTGAGACTCTTTTGAAACAATATGAAATCAGATTTTCATTTCAAATGGGATGTTATTATCTTATAAAATTTGATCACTTGATTTTTTCTAAATGGAAAAGTTTCATTAGAACAATGAGATGTGTATCACCTGGTGATAATAACATTCCATTTGAGACAAAAATCTGATTTCATAGTCTTTCAAATGAGACACCAAAATTATCCAATTTCTGTTTCAGGAATTTCTGAGGCAGCTACCATATCTACAACTGCTGCCTTGCCACTTACATTTACTTTGTGAATGTTAGCTCTAGGCTTGAACTGATGAAACCAGGCATGGCTGGCATTAAAAGATGCAACCTCTGATTCTCCACCATTTTTCAAGTCTTCATAAAGGCTTTTAGCTTTCTCTTGAAACAGCATTAAGTTGAATTGGATTCGACACTGATGCTGGTCCTGCATCCACACACTGAGAAATTCCTCCCTCACCTTCGTTACTTTTCCAAGCTTGTTTGGTATTATTGTCAGCATCATCACAGAGCAGACTTCACCGGTTCCAAGATCTTATCTTTGTTCTGTAGAACCGTGCCAATGGTTGAACTATTCAGATTAAAAGAATGAGTGACATCTACCATCTTTTTGTCTCACTCCACTCTCTCAATTATTTTCACTTTTGCTTCCATCAATATTGCTTGGTGTTTCTTAGCAGTACCAGCTACATCACTGCTATTTTATGCTTGCTTCCAGACATCCTGCGCTGGAAATAAAGATACTGTACCACTGTACTCTGCCCAGTAATGCACAATAAAGTACGCAAAAGCACAACCACTTGTAGAGGATGCATGCATATGATGATGTACACAAGACACATGAACTAATGTGACTGGACATGTGAATGCACATTCACTTCTTTGAAAGTTCACAACTTGAAGGTTTGTATGCAAGGGACTTATTGTACTGTATGAAAATAACAGCTCTTGCATTGAGGCAGGTTCTTTATCACTAAACCACCTGGGAAGTCCTGAATATAACAACTCTGACTTTCTCTGCCATCCATCTGCAACTTGGGGCATTGACACTGAAATCCACTTCTAGCCTTTAACATCCTTGTTTGTTGTCGCTGTTGTTTAGTTGCTAGGTCATGTCTCACTCTCTCCATGGTGACCCCATGGACTGTGGCTTGCCAGGCTCCTCTGTCCATAGGATTTCCCAGGCAAGAATACTGGAGTGAGTTGCCATTTTCTTCTCCAGAGGATCTTCCGGACCCAGGGATGGAATCAACGTCTCCTGCATTGGCAGGTGGATTCTTTACCACTGAGCCCCCAAGGAAAAGAGAGCTTTAAAACTCTAACTGCCAGTATATAGTCTTCTACAAGAGCAACAATCTAAAAGGCTGATTACCTTTGTTATGAAAACAAACTTACCACAGGTATAAAGATTTATACTTATGTGAAATGAAAATATCTCCTGCTATATCAAGAAACGAGACATGCCACGGTCATCAGCGATTTCTGGCCTCTAAATGTGAATGCTCAGTCGTGTCCGACTCTGCGACCTGTGAACTGTAGCCCACCAAGCTCCTCCGTCCATGGGATTCTCCAGGCAAGAATACTGGAGTGGGTTGCCATTTCCTTCTCCAAAATGTGAATGAGGGCTCCCCAAACTGTGATCCAGAAGATGCTGCTACTGCCTCACCACCCCCCCGCCCCCATGGTGATTGCTGAGTTGCTGAGGTGAGGGAATGCAAGAGGCAGCCATCTGCTACTTCTTAAAGTGAACAAGGAAACAGTATTTGGCGCCAGATAATTGAGGTGCCTATGAAAAGAATGAATTCAGTGAACCCAGAGGCTTGCATCTTTCCATACATAGAATGCTAAATTCCTTAACTTGACATTTGATCTCTGATGCCCAGACTGCCTGCTCCCTTTGTTGCAAACTTGTATATAGCCTGACTTCCTCTCCCGCCTCCTTGGAGCAGTTTTCTCAGAGCTACTGAGATGTCTCAGTCTCCTGAGCTCCTAAACATTCGCACCAAATAAAATAACTTTACTTTCAGGTTGTGACTCTATTTTGTAGTTGACACTTATAAACTGCAGACCTTTCTGAACTGAGGTACTTCTGTAATAGAGCACAGCTGAGTGCCGCCCTTAGCGCTCAGCAGGTGTTGCGTGCCGTTATTGCTGCCCCCAACCCTGTTATGAGGCAACGGTTATGAAGGACCGTTAGTGGTCCTGCTCAGCCATTGGTGGGTGGGGCAATGGGTCCCGCCCACAAGCAACCAACTGTCAATAAGCGACTGTTAGCGGTCCTGTTGCGCCATTGGTTGGTGCTGCAGTGGGTCCTGCCCACAAGCAAGCAACTGTCAAGGAGCGGCCGTTAGTGAGGAATTCAGCCAGCGATTGGTGAGTGGTGGTCATCAGGTGGAGAGTGAGGTAAGAGGCAGTTCCCAGCCTTCTCCCAGGGCCCTCCAGCTCACTGAAGCTTGGGCCAGTGGGTAAGCTGGGTGGCCCGTGAAACAGGGTTGTGGCTGTGTCCTGCAGGACTCCAGAGTCCTCACCAAGGCCACCCATTGGCCACGGCCGTGCCTTGAGGAAGCAGTGAACCTCTCCCCCATCCCCACTTCTGCGAGCTAATGGCAGAGTCAGCGGGCCTGGACTTGCCCCTGCCTTCCAGTGGCCTGAGGAGCCTGAGGGCCAGTTGGATTCTGGGCTCCCGACTCCCTCAGTGATGACAGCTGGGCAGGGTCTGGGGACCTGGCCCTGAGAGAGCCACCAACCGAGATCTGCCTCCTCTTAGGCAGGACTTGTGTAGTGGTGGTCCCAGATGGGACCCAAGGCATAAAGGGCCTTTCACTCCCTGGCTCCAGCCTTCATGCTCCACTGAGACAGACACAAACTATAACAGTCCTCCTCAGCCATTGGTTGGGTACCCCAGTGGGCCCCTCCTCCAAACCAAGTGAGCAACTGTCAACCAGCAACCAGTTAACAGCCCTATTCTGCCACTGGTCAGTGCCACTGAAAGCCCCTTCCTCTTCCCTAATGTATATAAAAGGACCCTGAATCCTAACTGGGAGAGATGAATTTTAGAGACACTAGTCTGCCATTTCCTCGGTCTGTTGGCCTTCTGATTCAAGTCATTTTTCCTTGCTCCAACAACTCTTCTCCCGATTTGTTGGCCTTGTGTGGTGAAAGTTGTGCCTTGGGACCTCGCCCTTTTTTTTTCAAAACAGGGAATAACATTTGTTTGGTGGAGATTTACAGGAACAGCATTACCTGACCTCGAGAACAAAGGGTCTGACCCAAAAAGTTTGCAACAACTACCCACGCCCTTCCCTCACCTTTGCTAAAGAAGGACTATGCTGAGAGCCTTCAGGGCACTTAGGGCTTTTAAGGCCAGAGCCACCCATCTCTTTGCATGGCCCTGCAACTAACCTTTCTCTACTCCACCTCTGACATTTTGGTATTATTTCGCCTCACTGTGTGTTGGGCACAGGAACTTGCTTTTCAGTAACACTTCTTGTTGGCCATCCATAAACAAAGAAATTCTCTCCCTAGACGAATATTTAAAACACACACACACACACAAGATTTTCCTGAGGTCCTTTCTCCACAGAAGGCACAATAGCTGTGTTGTATGCAAGTACATTTGATCCAGCTGGTCACTCATTTAAACCCCTCCTGTAAATACCGTTGCTGCTGCTAAGTCACTTCAGTCGTGTCTGACTCTGTGCGACCCTATAGACGGCAGCCCACCAGGCTCCCCCGTCCCTGGGATTCTCCAGGCAAGAACACTGGAGTGGGTTGCCATTTCCTTCTCCAATGCAGGAAAGTAAAAAGTGAAAGTGAAGTCACTCAGTCATGTCTGACTGTTAGCGACCCCATGGACTGCAGCCTACCAGGCTCCTCTTGTCCATGGGATTTTCCAGGCAAGAGTACTGGAGTGGGTTGCCACTGCCTTCTCCGCCTGTAAATACTACATTCACTTGACTTCCAGGAATCACATTGACTTGATTTTATTCTACTTCTTGGGCATCTCCTTTGCTGGTTCCTCCACATTCTTTTCTATTTATACCCTTTTTCCTGTTGATCTCATCTAGTCTTATGACTGTTAATACCATATATGTTGATGACTCAGACTGAATATTTCCCTTGAACTCCAGACTTATATGGCCATTTGTCTACCCTGCATCTCCACTTGAATTTTAACATATAGCTCAAATTTAACACATCCAAATACAAACCCCTGTTTTTCCCTCCTACTTCATCCAAGGAAGAAACTGAGTACTGTGAGGAAGAATAACTGGCGGGGAGGCGGGGCGGGGGGGTAGGATATCTACTTTTGATGGAATGGGAATACGACTATAAGGAGGTGACATTTAAGCTGAGGGGAGGTCTGAAGGGCAAAAAGGAACCAAGAAAACAAAATATAAATCTGGGATGGGGGAGAGTATTTCAGGGAAAGAAAACAATCTATGTGAAGACCTTGAAGGATTAAACAACATGATATATTTGAGAAACCAAAAGAAAGCCATGTGACTGAAGTGAGAGATTGGCAGTTCCTGTAGGTTTCACAGTATCTGTAGTGTTTAGGAATTCTCGAGTTAGATTCCTGAGGTCAAATCCAGGTTTCACTTCTTAACAGCTTGTAATATTTGACAGGTTACTTTAACTGCTCTGTGCTTTCGTTTAGTTATCTCCTAAAATGGGAATATTTTTAGCGCCTAACCTATAGAGTCGGACATGACTGAGTGACTAACACACACCCTATATAGTAGTTGTATGATCAAAAGAGCCATTGCATTATTCTTAGAACAGCAACTACAATGTAGCAAATCTTTTAGTAAAAACGGGAACATCTATTTTGAATTCAATTACTTCTCACCTCCTGGAGAACTGCCAGTCTATTCCATTATCATTTCTGGCCCCACTTCTAAAACGGCCTTTCATTTGGTCTCTAGGTATTCACTCTTAACCAAATACAATCCATTCTCCACACAGAAGCCAGGGTGAAATTTTATTAAAGAGAAGTCTGTGTCCTTATTGACCAAGAGGCTGCTTGAGGGGGATAAAGCAGGAGTGGGTAGCTCTGATGCTGGGCAGCTGTGCTTTGTGGGCTTGTAGGTGATTGAGAACTCACCTAAGGAATGGCCAATCATTTCAGGCAGTACTTGGGTGCAACCTCAAAAACGACAGAATGATCTCTGTTTCCAAGGCAAACCATTCAATATCACAGTAATTGAAGACTATGCCCCAGCCAGTAATGCTGAAGAAGCTGAAGTTGACTGGTTCTATGAAGACCTACAAGACCTTCTAGAACCAACACCCAAAAAAGATGTCCTTTTCATCATAGGGGACTGGAATGCAAAGTAGGAAGTCAAGAGATATCTGGAGTAACAAGCAAATTTGGCTTGAAGTACAAAATGAAGCAGACCAAAGTCTAGCAGAGTTTTGTCAAGAGAATGAACTGATCGTAGCAAACGCCCTCTTCCAACAACACAGGACTCTACACATGGACATGACCAGATGGTCAATACTGAAATCAGATAGTTTATATTCTTTGCAGCCAAAGATGGAGAAACTCCATACAGTCAGCAAAAACAAGACCGGGAGCTGACTGTGGCTCAGATCATGAGCTCTTTATTGCCAAATTCAGACTTAAATTGAAGAAAGTAGGGAAAACCACTAGACCATTCAGGTATGACCTAAATCAAATCCCTTACGATTATACAGTAGAAGTGGCAAATAGATTCCAGGGATTAGATCTGATAGAGTGCCTGAAGAACTATTGACGGAGATTCATGACATTGTACAGGAGGCAGTGATTGAGACCATCCCTAAAAAGTGAAATGCAAAAAGGCAAAATGGTTGTCTGAGGAGGCATTACAAATAGCTGAAAAAAGAAGAGACATGAAAGGCAAAGGAGAAAAGGAAAGATATACAAATTTGAATGCAGAGTTCCTTTTGGAAATAACAAGGAAAGACAAGAAAGCCTTCCTCAGTGATCAATGCAGAGAAATAGAGGAAAACAATGGAATGGGAAAGACTAGAGATCTCTTCAAGAAAATTAGAGATACCAAGGGAACATTTCATGCAAAGATGGGCTCAATAAAGGACAGAAATGGTATGGACCTAACAGAAGCAGAAGATATTAAGAAGAGGTGGCAAGAATACACAGAAGAACTATATCAAAAAGATCTTCATGACCCAGATAACCACGATGGTGTGATCACTCACCTAGAGCCGGACATCCTGGAATGTGAAGTCAAGTGGGCCTTAGGAAGCATCAGTACCAACAAAGCTAGTGGAGGTGATGGAATTCCAGTTGAGCTATTTCAAATCCTGAAAGATGATGCTGTGAAAGTGCTGCACTCAATATGCCAACAAATGTGGAAAACTCAGCAGTGGCCACAGGACTGGAAAAGGTCAGTTTTCATTTCAATCCCAAAGAAAGGCAGTGCCAAACAATGCTCAAACTACCGCACAATTGCACTCATCTCACATGCTAGCAAAGTAATGCTCAAAATTCTCCAAGCCAGGCTTCAACAGTACCTAAACTGTGAACTTCCAGATGTTCAAGCTGGATTTAGAAAAGGCAGAGGAACCAGGGATCAAATTGCCAAAATCAGTTGGATCATAGAAAAAGCAAGAGAGTTCCAGAAAAACATCTACTTCTGCTTTATTGCTTTAAATACTACACCAAAGCCTTTGACTGTGTGGATTGTGGAAAATTCTTCAAGTGATGAGAATACCAGACCACCTGACCTGCGTCCTGAGAAATCTGTATGCAGGTCAAGAAGCAACAGTTAAAACTGTACATGAAACAACAAGTCAGTACAGTCGCTCTGTCATGTCCGATCTTTGCGACCCCATGAACTGCAGCATGCCAGGCCTCCCTGTCCATCACCAACTCCTGGAGTCCACACAAACCCATGTCCATTGAGTCGGTGATACCATCCAACCATCTCATTCTCTGTCATCCCCTTCTCCTCCTGGCCTCAATCTTTACCAGCATCAGAGTCTTTTCAAATGAGTCAACTCTTTGCATCACGTGGCCAAAGTATTGGAGTTTCAGCTTCAACATCAGTCCTTCCAATGAACACCCAGGACTGATTTCCTTTGGATGGACTGGTTGGATATCCTTTCCAAGGGACTCTCAAGAGTCTTCTCCAACACCACAGTTCAGAAACAACAAGACGGGTTCCAAATCAGGAAAGGAGTAGGTCAAGGCTGTTAATTGTTACCCTGCTTATTTAACTTCTATGCAGAGTACATCTTGTGAAATGCCAGGCTGAATGAAGTACAAGCTGGAATTAATATTGAGGCGAGAGATATCAATACTCTCAGATATGCAGATGACACCACCTTTGTGGCAGAAAGGAAAAAGAACTAAGGAGCCTCTTGATAAAGTGAAAGAGGAGAGTGAAAAAGTTGGCTTTAAACTCAACATTCAGAAAGCTAAGATCATGGCATCTGGTTCCATCACTTCATGGCAAATAGACTGGGAAACAGTGGAAACAGTGAGAGACTTTATTTTGGGGGGGCTCCAAAATCAGTGCAGATGGAGACTGCAGCCATGAAATTAAAAGACACTTCCTCCTTGGAAGAAAAGCTATGACCAATCTAGACAGCATATTAAAAAGCAGAGACTTTACTTTGTCAAAGCTATGGTTTTTCCAGTAGTCATGTATGGATGTGAGAGTTGGACTATAAGGAAAGCTAAGCAAGGAAGAATTGATGCTTTTTGAACTGTGGTGTTGAAGGAGACTCTTGAGAATCCCTTGGACTGCAAGAAGGTTAAACCAGTCTATCCTAAAGGAAATCAGTCCTGAATATTCACTGGGAGGACTGATGTTGAAGCTGAAACTCCAATACTTTCGCCACCTGATGTGAAGAACTGACTCTTTGGAAAACACCCTGATGCTGGGAAAGATTGAAAGCAGGAGGAGAAGGGGATGACAGAGGATGAGATGGTTGGATAGCATCACTGACTCGATGGACATGAGTCTGAGCAAGCTGGGAGTTGGTGATGGACAGGCTGCAATTCATGAAATCACAGAGTTGGACATGATTGGGCAACTGAATGGAACTGAACTGAATCATGTTGCTCACCTGCTCAACTTTCCTAGGTTTAAAGTGAACTCATTGAGAATGAAATGCAAAATGTTTTCCATTTTCTCAAGCCCTCCCTACTCTGTCCCTTGTCATCCTAGGCTCATTTTCATCCAGGTTCCCTTCACTCGCTCTGTTTTCTGTCTTATTCTCATTCTTATCTTATGGCGTTCATATGTCATGTTTCCCATAGTATCTAGAATGTTCATTTTCTAGCTTTCCACACCTCGTTTTTCAGGTCTCTGCTCAAATGTCTTCTTTAAAATGACTTTCTTAATTATTGCACTTACACAGGCGCATACTTGGGCTTCCCAGGTTGTGCAGTGGTAAAGAACCTGCCTGCCAGTGCAGGAGATGCAGGAGACTCGGGTTCCACCACTGAGTCAGAAAATACCCTGCAGTAGAAAATGGCAACCCACTCCAGTTTTCTTGCCTGGAAAACCCATGGACAGAGGAGCCAGGAGAGCTGCAGTCCATGAGATCACAAAGAGTTGGACACAACTGACAGCACTCGTTGCACGCACATGTACATTGTCCTTGGTCCCTGTAAAACATTTTCTTTTTTATTTTTTTACTTTGCACTTTTCATCAGCTGAAATCTCATTACTTATTTCATTGTTTACTTGTTTCTTGCTTGTCTCCATTCCTAGCTCTCAGTGTTTATAACTATAAGTACCTATATGTTGAATCAGTGGATGCTTTTCCATATTCTGATAAATGAAAGAAGAATAATTGAGGATGTGAATTATTTCCACCTGTCAGGTAGTCAGATGGAACAGCATTTTTTTTAGTTGCCTCAACTGTTTCTCCTCTATCAGGGATTGCAGTCTTGTGCTGTTGTTCAATATCTGAAACCATTGTTTATATATATATATATTTGTTGTTGTTGTTGAAGACAAAATACATAAGTCTGGTCCCCATTTCTCTATCTTGATGGGAACTAATTGCACATGTATGATTTTTATGACTCCAAATGTTTGTACTTTGTATGGACTTTTACAAGTGCAGAGCATCTTACATAAAGGCAATTCATGCAGATCATTGTGTCCTTTCTCCATTTGTCTCCAGGTTCTGAATATCTAAGTCACTGTGCTGCCATCATGGGACACCATGCATGAGAATAGAAATTCTATGAATACACATTTAGAAGGGTCTAATAGCATTTCCTGAGTTTTTCCCCAGGGCCCATCTCTTTTATATCATATCTAGTTGGTTGAAGAATCAGGGCAGATCCCAGAGGAGATATTTCTGGGAGACCTATAATCCAAGATGTGACTGAACCCTACATGGTGCTTTGAACAATTCTTGCTTATTTATTACCAAACCAGATAGATTGTTTTAAATCTGAATGCTAGAAAAGAGAACAGCTAAGTTAATATCTGCAAGAATTTAGTTGTCCTGAGTGAACACAAGATGTTTATTGCAAGAAGAGTTACCCTCTCCCCATCTTGGAGACATATTTAAAGGATAAAATTGAATAGATATGGATATTTATTCAATAGATCTATACTTGGAAATTTGGAATATGGTTCAAAACAATAAGAAATATTTTCTATAGAAAATCAAGCTTCTATTACATCAAGTTCTAGGCAAACTGTTTCAACCTAAATATCCTGGAATTGTGTTTCTACAGACTGAAAAGTGATAATTAGATATGAATTAATCTACTAGAACTTATCATTTCTATTTTCATTTTGAACACAACAAATTTTCTCTATCAGTTAAAAGGCTGAAAATGGGTGATTTTATTACAGCATAGAAAATTCTATGTTATTTAAACCTTTGTGTAGTGAAAGGGAAGCATATAAAGAACTCTGAAAAAGACTTTGCTGTTGGTAATTGTTCTGCTATATGATGCCAATTTCTGCATTCAGACCTGGTCTGAAGCCAGGAAGTTGTATATGAATAATCCTAATGTTTTTTTATTATACATAGAGAAATAAGGCATGAAGAACATAATGATACCCTGGAAGGAGTGGGGGATAAAAGCAATGTAGACTGAATAATCAATTCTAGCATGAATGAGGAATATTAACTAGTGAATTTTTTAGTAATGTAACTTGAGTTTAGGTGTAAATATAGTATTGAAAGTTAGTATTCCACATTATTAGGTTAACCCTAATGGCTTGAAATCAGTGTCTAGCTTTTAGGTTTTAGCTTTTGACTTGGATGAAAAGCCTTACTGAAGTATTTTGGTTAATGAGTTTAGAAGACTTGTGAAAATCTTATTTATCAGAAGTCTCTGGGAGACACTTGCTATTGGTTGGGTAGGAAAGAGAGGAACAGTTATCACAGGGAAGGAAGGGAAAAATGATTTTCTCAGTCAAACTTACACATGGACCAATCCCCAAATGATAAATCCAAATTGCCCTAAAAGTATTTCCATGACACCAGAACAAAATGTGAATTACACACTTTTATTCAAAAAATGTATAAATATATGATATGCAGGAACTGTGTTTCTATCACTCTTCTAGATATTATTATTTTCAAAACATCAGTTAAAAACAAAAATCCCCATAATTCCTGCTCTCTTAGAGTTTAGATCCTATCAGGGGATAGACACACCATAAAAATCAACATAACTGAATACATTACAAAGTAGAGAAAGTGAAAACAACTTTGGGAAAAATAATAGTGAGCAGAATGGGGGCAATCCAGCTGGATGCATTGTCACTGATGTCTGAGTAGTCTCATGCAAACAGCAATATTTGATCAAAAACTTGGAGGAGATGAGGTCCTTAGCTGAAATGATATCAGAAAAAAGTGTTCTAAGCAGAGTGGGTGGTCAGTACTAAAGCTCTAAGATGGGAGATTACTTGAAATCCGTAGGAAAGAGCAAAAAGATCTGTGTGCATAGAGTAGAATAAGCAAGGAGGAGGAAACTTGGGAGAGAGATCAGAGAGATAGTGAGGGCTAGACCTTTTCTCCTTCCTACTCTGAGGAGGGAGATCCACTGTGAGTCTATTCATTCTTAAAAGATTCTATCCCAAGAGACCAACTTTGTTCTATAGATCTAAAATTAATTATGTACATTGCTCATTACTGGCTGAAGCTGTACTACTTCTGATTCCAAGCACCAACAACTATCTTCTCTCCCAGAGCATCAGCATCATCACTTCATATTAAGAAGTGATAAGTCAAGAGTACTTAACCTGTTGATGAAGAAGTTAATGGCAATGAGAGCTTCTTAAATTACAGTAATCAAATTTATTTTTGCAATGAGCTACGACATGGATCAGCAAACTTTTTTTCTGTAAAGAGACAAAGGTAAATACCTTTGGCTTTGCTGGATTTATGGTGTCTGTTGCACATACTCAGTTCTGCCATGGTGGAGCTAAAGCAGCAATAGATAATGTATAAATGAATATGCACAGCTGGGTTCCATAAAAAATTCATTTACAAAACCAAGTGGTGGGCTAGGTATGGGCCACAGGCTATAGTTTGCTTTTCCTTATGAATTTATTAGCTTTGGAGTGAAGCTCATTAGGTGAGGGGGGATGCAACATGATGTAGGAGAAAGAACAGTCATTAAAATCATCTGGAATCAGACAGACCTGTCCTTTAAGCTCAACTCTTCTACTTACCCAGTGTACATAGCAGGGGTTATTGAGTGAATGTTTGTATCCCTTCCTCATACCACATACAAAAAGATATTCATAGGTGATGCCCAAACTCCCAGCGTGATGGTATCTGGAGGTGTGGGCCTTTTGTAGATAATTAGTTTTAGGTAAGTTCATGAGAGTGGGGCCCTATGATGGGATTAGTGTCCTTATATGAAGAGGAAGAGAGACCAGAGCTTGGTTGCTTTCTGTCCACCATGTGACAATGTAGCAGGAAGGCAGCCATCTGCAAACCAGGAAAAGTATCCTCAGTAGAAATTGAATCAGATTTGCAGAAACCTTGATCTTGGACTTCCCAGCCTCCAGAACTGTAAGAAAAAAAATGCTTGCTGTTTAAGTCACCTGGTCTATGGCATTTTAGTCAGCCCAACCTGACTAAAACAGCAGGCATTAAAAAATACAAGAGAATGTTTACCAGATATTAGAGTTTGAGAAAAAAAATCGCCATTTTAGAATGTAATAATGATTTGAAAAATAAGGAAGAAGCATTGTTGAATAGACCATTATCTCTCTGAATACTGGTTCTGTCCCATTCTCTCTTTTCTCCTTCCAGTACTCCAGCTTTACAGCTTTATACATTTGATCATGCCATGTGCATACATGCATGCTCTGTCACTTCAGGAGTGTCCACCTCTTTGTGATAGCCTGCCAGCCCTCTGTCCATGGGATTCTCCAGGCAAGAATACAGTTGCCATGCCCTCCTCCAGGGGGTCTTCCCAATCCAGCATCTCTTGCACTGAAGGTGGATTCTTTACCGCTGAGCCACCGGGGGAGCCCCTGATCATGCCTTGTTGGGGATGGGCAGGCCTGCAATGCAAGAGCCATAGGAGATGTGGGTGGGTTTGATCCCTGGGCCAGAAAGATCCCCTGGAGGAGGGAATGGCAGCCTACTCCAGTATTCGTGTCTAGAGAACCCTGTTGACAGTGGAGTTACTTGTCTCTTATTATCTGTTTTGTTTCCTCTATATAATTTTTTTTACTATGATTCTTCTCTTGCTTATTCTTATTCACCCATCTTCTAGTTTGCCAATCTGTCTTATACTGTGTTCAGTCTGCTGAAAAACTCATCTAATGATTTCTTAATTTCAAATATTATATTTTTACATTCTAAAATGTCCATTTGATATTTTAATAAATTACACTTTTTTTTTTACTTTCATCCTCTTCTACTAGTTGGTCAACTTTTCCTCTAATATCTGAACCACATATGCATCTTTTTTTTTCCCTTCTTAGCTTTAGCAAACCTACTGTGTCCTATCTGTTAACATGCTTCATAAGTTTAGATACTGAGGATAAACCCCAAATGAACTATAGACGATCTGTTGATTTCTTTTGTTGACTAAAAGAAATGCACAACATGAGAGTTGTGAGATAAGTTTTATTTGGGGCAAAATGAAACCTGTGGCCCAGGAGACACCACCTCAGAGGTAGTAAAAGGGTCAATATATATGTGATTTTGGTGGAATGGGAGTCCATGCAATTAAGCACTTATCCTACAAAAGTTTTTCTGCTAGTCACAAGGAGCTGATGTCACCATGAAGGGATTTAGTATTTTTCTAGACATGAAGAGATGCAAAGATTGGGATCATGAAGTCAGTTTCTGAAAAATATCTATCTAAAGACCTTTCCACCAGTTTTCCTGGAACACAAAGTGTCTCATTTTCCACCTTGGGTTCTCTTCAGGGTGTGTTCAAGGTCACCAGCTGCAGCAGCATAGGATTCAATCTACAGAGGCAGATGGCAAATAGCCTTGGCAAGTGCCAATGTGTAATTGACACTTTCAAAGACAACTATTTATTTATTTTGGGGGGAGCAAGTAGATCAGTCCTGATGAAGTATGATTGAAAGTGAAAGTTGCTCAGTTGTGTCCAACTCTTTGCAACCCATGGATTAAAGAGTCCATGGAATTCTCTAGGCCAGAATACTGGAGTGGGTAGCCTTTCCCTTCTCCAGGGGATCTTCCCAATTCAGGGATTGAACCCAGGTCTCCTGCATTACAGGTGGATTCTTTATCAGCTGAGCCATGAGGGAAGCCCAAGAATACCAGAGAGGATACCCTATCCCTTCTCTAACGGGTCTTTCCAATTCAGAAACTGAACTGGGGTTTCCTGCATTGCAGACAGATTCTTTACCAGCTGAGCTATCAGGGAAGCCCAAAGTATGATTAGATTGTTAAATTTTTACCTTACTTGACCCTATTTGGCAGACCTTATTTCTCACTGATTACCCCATCTGAGGTCTTCACTAAAATTTTGTTTACTAATGCATCTTCTCTTTGGTATGGTGTAGACTCTAACCTCTGTTTTCTTAATACATCATGCTGCTTAAATATGTGATCAGCTTTTTGGCATTCAAGCTGCTGTTTTCATCTGGGTTTGTAGAGTTCTTCCCTACCCATGTGCAGCTTAGGCATTGTCCAACAATGTACAGGGATATATACACCATTTTCTCAGGGCTCCTTTTCTGAATTTCTCCCACTCTCATAAATCTGCTTCTGGTGTGCCCTGCTCTTGCGAGACAGTTACTCTCTACTCAGGTCCTATTTTCCCATGCTTGAATGTGGAAAACTATCTCAGATGAAAATCCAGGGGCTCTATGAACTCACCTTCTATGCTTCCTTCTCTCAAGAATTATGGGACCTGTATTATGGTTTTTCAGTGTCAAGCAGTTGTTTGGTATATTTTATCAAGTTCTTATAATAGTCTCAGTCATAGCATTAATCCATTATAAAATATTCTGCCACGCCAGAATGGAGTTACCTTTATGCTTCAACTTCATATAGTATAATTTCCATCCCACTGTTTCACTGAAACTGTTCTTGCTAGAGTCACCAGTGACATCCACAGCACTACTCCAGTGGATTCTTTTTAGGCCTTCAGTTCAATTCAGTCACTCAGTCATGTCCGACTCTTTGTGACCCCATGAATCACAGCACGCCAGGCCTTCCTGTCCATCACCAACTCCCCGAGTTTACTCAGACTCACGTCCATTGAGTCCGTGATGCCATCCAGCCATCTCATCCTCTGTCATCCCCTTCTCCTCCTGCCCCTAATCCCTCCCAGCATCAGAGTCTTTTCCAATGAGTCAGCTCTTCATATGAGGTGTCCAAAGTACTGGAGCTTCAGCTTTAGCATTATTCCTTCCAAAGAAATCCCAGGGCTGATCTCCTTCAGAATGGACTGGTTGGATCTCGTTGCAGTCCAAGGGACTCTCAAGAGTCTTCTCCAACACCACAGTTCAAAAGCATATCCTGTACCATCTCCTAATAGCACTTGAAGCAGTTGACTACGTTCTGTTTTTGGCTGTTATACCATACATTCTTGGTGTTCCTTCTATCTCTATGGTCATTTTTTTCTCAGTCTCCTTCACTGACTTAATCCTCCATTACTCAGCCTTTAGTTGTTGGAGTTCCCCAGGCCCTCTGATAGCATGAGTCTT
Source organism: Capricornis sumatraensis (assembly GCF_032405125.1). Lineage (NCBI taxonomy): Eukaryota > Metazoa > Chordata > Mammalia > Artiodactyla > Bovidae > Capricornis > Capricornis sumatraensis. Next base: position 82,853,779 of record NC_091077.1, read on the forward strand.
AGAAGCTTTTTTCTGCTCACTTTACATCCCTTTTGTGAAGTGAAAGAAAGTGAAAGTGAAAGTTGCTCAGTCCTGTCCGATTCTTTGCAACCCCATGGACTATAGAGTCCATGGAATTCTCCAGGCCAGAATACTGGAGTGGGTAGCCTTTCCCTTTTCCAGGGGATCTTCCCAACCTGGGAATCGAACCCAGGTCTCCTGCATTGCAGGCGAATTCTTTACCAGCTGAGCCACCAGGGAAGCCCTTGTGTAGGTGAATTCATTCAAATCTGATGATTGCCATGGTATGCTGGAAATTTAAAATTCATGTTTCCACCGCAGGCCCCACTTCTAAGTTTCACAACTTAGGACTAATGGCCTACTCGATAGCTCCACTTGGATGCCTCACAGGGATTTCCAGATTTAGTAGATCTAAAATGGAACTAGTTTTGTGCTGTATGCTGATCTCTTTCTTCTTTCCAAGTTCTTCCTCTCAGCACAGGGCAGACTTCGCACCTCTCCCCTGTAACTCTTGCCAGCCACTTGGGAATAACCCTTGATTCCTCCTTTTCATTTTAATCCACCAGGTATCAGTAGCTCACCTTTTGATCACACTTTCAGCATGATAAGAATCCATCTCTTTGCTGGCTAATGACCTTACTTTGCTTTGTCCTGGGCCAAGTGCATTGTTCTGGAGCCATTGGAGTCGTTTTTTTTATTATAGAGCGTGTGAGGGTATCGGTTTCCCAGCTGGTTCAGTGGTAAAGAATCTACCTGCCAAGCAAGAGATGTGGGTTCCATCCCTGGGTCAAGAAGATCCCCTGCAGAAGGAAACGGCATCTCACTCCAGCATTCTTGCCTGGGAAATCCCATGAACAGAAAAGCCTGATGGGCTATAGCCCTGCTACTGCTGCTTCTAAGTCGCTTCAGTCGTGTCCAACTCTGTGCGACCCCATAGACGGCAGCCCACCAGGCTCCCCCATCCCTGGGACTCTCCAGGCAAGAATACTGGAGTGGGTTGCCATTTCCTTCTCCAATAAATGAAAGTGAAAAGTGAAAGTGAAGTCACTCAGTCGTGTCCGACTCTTAGCAACCCCATGGAATGCAGCCTACCAGGCTCCTCCATCCATGGGATTTTCCAGGCAAGAGTACTGGAGTGGGGTGCCATTGCCTTCTCCGGGGCTATAGCCCATGGGATGGCAAAAGAGTTGGATACGGCTTAACCACTAAACAGCAACAACAACAATGCAAGGGTATAGGGGCTTCAAACCTCTCTGTACAAATCTCACTGTACAACACAGGGCAGATACAGATATTGATAGGCAAGACCAAAGTCATCAAATAAAGTTTAATCTGTGTTCTCTACACTTTTATAAGACATTTCACACATTTAATGGTTAGTTTTTAAATAATGTTTTGGAAACTTTAGAATTTGGAGGCTAATTTTCTGTAGATTCTATAAGGCTTGTCTTACGGAAAATAGTCATCATTGCATAGAATTGTTTTTGCAATTTGTGAAACTGCTGCTAGCTAGATGAGCTATCAATTTATATTGCACAGGCTAAAATCTTAGGCTTCTTTTAGTCATGGATAATTGGGGATTTTAGATGTATGCATGCCATCTAGTCTAGTAAATGTCTTAAAAGTTAAAATACTTATTAGGAAGAATAATATGTTTTAACTAATGAGAAACAGTCTAAGTAAAATTCTACTCATATTTTATATAATTTCTTCAGAACCTCTAGTCACAGCACGGTACCTATTGACCTGAGTGACCTTGGGAATGTCACTGACCTGCTCTATCTTCATTTTCCTCACCTATCAATGGTGATGATATTAGTGCCTGCCTCATAGGTTGCTATGAAGCTTAAGTGACTTAGTATTTATAAAGTGCCTAAAACTGTGTTGGCCCAGGACAAACATGATGACCATTTGTTGAGTAAATAAAGTATTCCTAGCTTCTCCTTTTTGGTTTCTCTTGTTTTGGGAAAGACCTAAGGAGTCAGGAACCTTGGATTTTTACCTCAGAGGTGTCATTGCTTAGCTGTGTGACCTTAGTGTCACTTAATTTTTAGTGTCATTTACTGTAACATGATAAGTAACACTTACTAGATCCTTTTCTTGTGCCAAATACTCCATGAAGCACTTGACCTAATCATCTCATTTAATTCTCACAACTACCTCAAGATACCTGCTGAAATAATCACCTTCATTTCATCTAAGGCTTAGAAAAGATAATGACTTACAGGAAGTCTCACACTGAGTAACTGTGGCAATAGGCAGCCTGTCCATTTCCAGAGCACAGAGCTCTAACCACCTCTCTGAGATCCTGAGCCTCGCTCTTCAGTCTTTCCCAGTGGCTGCTTGTTTCCTACTTACAGAGCTTTCAGGCATTGAAAAGCAAGCCCAGTTGCAGCCAGGCCTCTGCCTCTGCCAACTGTCTTGTTCGTGGGAGGAGTCCGTGAGATGGTCTCCATGTCCGAGTGAGAATGTCCCTTGCCTCCTGGTGCAGGCTGCTCAGCAGCTCACTAGTTCACTCCAGAGATGAAAAGTAGGAGTCTGGGTGGGCCTTTTGTTCCCTGGCTTTGGCTCTTCTCTGTCATTGCTTTCTTTCTAGGATGCCTTTGTAGTTTTAACAAAAATCGTGCAGACTCAAAGCCTTGTGTTGCTTCTCTGGCATTTTTTCTCTGAACTGAGTCTTGGTTTCCCTTGGCAACCATGTAGCATGACCCTGCATAAAGCAGTTCTCACTGTAGTGTTAGCATTTCAAAACTGAATCCCTTGTCAATATAATTGTTTGTTGTCGGGAATCCAGATTGTCCTTACAGCAGCCTTCAGGAGACAATATGTCTATTTGTCATCTAATACTTTTGTGACCTTGATGGTAAGAGGAACAGGCCAGCAAGGAGGGAAGCATCACAAGGGTGGAGTGTTCTCAAAGCAGCAGAGTCTTGTGTGAGTGGAGGGTGGGGAAAGGCTTCATCCATTCCTCCATTCAGGCTCAGAAGAATCATGATGTCAGCACTGAAAAGGATCAGAGACTCTATCCCAGCCACCATCAAGATGGAGAAATCAAGACCATTAGTGGCTAATTGCCTTGCTCAAGGCCTCATGCCACCTTAACATTGGACTGGGGCCAGCCTTTCTGACGTGGATGTTCTCAGCTCGGCACAGTGTCACCCCCTCCACACCAAACTTATCTGAGTAGCAGGTATCAATCCCAGACCACAGATTCAGGTGTACAGTGGGCTGAATTGCATCTCCTCAAAGAGAGGGGACCTTGGTATCTGTGAATATTAACATATTTGGCAATAGGGTCTTTTCAGATGTAATCAAATGGGATTTTCCAGGCAGGAGTACTGGAGTGGGTTGCCATTTCCTTCTCCACAGGATCTTCCCTACGCAGGGATCGAACCCGGGTCTCCCGCATTCTAGGCAGACGCTTTACTGTCTGAGCCACCAGGGAAGTCAATTTAAGATAAGGTCCTATTGATTAGTATGGATCCTGAATCCAATGGCTGATGTCCTTATAAAAAGAGAGGACACACACGGACGCACACCAAGAATAGGTCACATGAAGACGGAGGTGGAGACTGGTGTGATAAAGGATTTCCAGGACCTGCTGGCAGGTACTGAACTTGGGAAAAGGCAATGGAGGAGTCTCCCCTAGAATCTCTGGGGGGAGGACGGGTCTGTAGCCGCCTTCATTTTGTGCTTCTAGCCTCCAGAACTCAGAGATTAAATTTCTGTTATTTCAAGCCACCCACTTTGTGGTAACTCGTTATGGCAGTCCTAGGAAACTAATACAAGGTGGCTATTAAATATAATTTTATTTTTCTGTAATTCAACATGACATTTATTTTGTCCTTCAGTTCTTCCAGGGGGTAAACACTTAAACGCAGTCCATTTAGGTTCCTGCCACCTCCCAGGGCTGTTCCTAAACTACAACTTGGGTTCATCTGCCCAACCCAGTTGTCTGAGAACATGCTTTGCTTCTGTGCCCATGGCCTCTACAGCTCTGATGACTCCAGCAGCTTCCAGACTACCGCCAGGCACGGCAGTCTCAGACAGACACTTTTTTCTCGTGTACACCAGGTTGGGGTTTTCTGGACATTTCTGCAGTGGGTGCTTCTTTGTTATGATGGCTTTGCAGGAAGAAAGGCTTTTAGGCTTCACTTTCCAAGACCCACCTGTGTCTTTTCTTCCATCTTTACCCCAGCTCTGCAGTCATGGAAAAATAATTACAGCCACTTCCTTCCACTTCATTTCTCAGCACTCTTGCTATACTCTTTATCTCTGCCTTGATTCTCTAACTTCCTTACTTAGACTTTTGGGATACAAAAGCCCAAATATTTGCTGGCTGTTTCAGCTTTCTGTTTGGCTACATCCTTGTCCTGAGGCAATGAACCCAGAATATTTGCTACAGGGGACAAGGAGGAGGAGGGCAAGAAAGCGGAAAATAGCAGTGGAAAAACAAAGAACATTAGTTGGTTTATCAAAGCTGTTATCTGGATGAATGTGATATGGAAGAAAAATGTACTTCTGAAGCCAACAAGACAAGAAATCAGATGCCAACAATGCTACTTTCTAACTGTAAATAGGGCAAGTTTTATTTAGCCTTTCTGAGCCCTTGTAGTCTCACTTACCAAAATAGGGAATTAAAAGACCTACCTTCTGGAGTTGTTGTGAGGATTAAATATAGTAAGATAATATATGCAAAGTCATAATACCTTCATTTACTAAAAACACAAAGAAGATTCCAATTAGCCAACCCACCGTTGTCACAGAAATGATGAAAGAGTGGATCGATGTCTGAGTTCTTTCCTGAGCAACCAGCATCCATGAAGACACCCGCTATTGAGCCTGAAAATTCATTCTGAGAGCGATCTCTCACTATGAAACAAAATGCTGCTCTAGAGGCTGGCCAGCTCCTTAATTGTCTTTCTGATGCTAAGGAATAGCCTGAGGATGGGAATTAGGTTTTCAGTTCTTCCCTATCATTATCATTTTTAGCCTTTGGAACAGTTTATTTTTTGTGCTTTCCTGAATCCAGATGAATACTCTGCATACAGATAGATGCCTTATATTTTAATCCACTTGGCCCTTAGACTGGAACACTGCTGAACTCTTGTGGGGAGAGAGGAGTGCTCTGGTGTTTTTTTAGGAGTTGGAGAAACCCAGCAGAGGCCTGTTGCCAGATTTTCCTTCTCTGCCTAAGAAGTTGTCATGCAGATGCAAAGCCACTAGATGTCACAAATGGGGAAGTGTTTGTCCTGCTCCCTGTGGTTTCTCCTGCAAGGAGAAATGGTGATGTACTGTAATCCTTTAAAAAAAAAAGCTTCTAAAAGACTAATTTTTAGGGCAATTTTAGGTTTATAACAAAATTGAGTGGAAAGTTGGGAGTTTCCCAAATATCCACTCACGTAAACATACTTGGCCTCCCTTATTGTCAGCATCACTTGCTAGAATGGTACATTTTTTTTAAATCAAAGAAGAACCCACACTGACACATCATTATCACCCAAAATCCATAGTTTACCTTAGGGTTTATTCTCGGTTTTGTATATTTTATGGGTTTAAACAAACGTATAATAACATACGTCCATCATTATACTATCGTTGCTATTGTCTGAGTGGTTGTATATCCTACCAAATTCATATGTTGAAATCCTAACCTTCAAAGGTGATGCTATTAGTAGACGAGGGCTTTGAGAGGTCACCAAGGTGGAGCCCTCATGAATAGTACGTTGTTGTTGTTCAGTTGCTCAGTCGTGTCCAACTCTTTGCAACCCCATGGACTGCAGCACGCCAGGCTTCCCTGTCCTTCACCATCTCCCAGAGTTTGCTCAAACTCATGTCCATCGAGTCAGTTGATGCCATCCAACCATCTTGTCCTCTGTTGTCCCCTTCTCCTCCTGCCTTCAATCTTTCCCAGCAGCAGAGTCTTTTCTGATGAGTCAGTTCTTTGCATCAGGTGGTCAAAGTATTGGAGCTTCAGTTTCAGCATCAGTCCTTCCAATGAATATTCAGGACTAATTTCCTTTAGGATTGGCTGGTTTGATTTCCTTGCAGTCCAAGAGACTCTCAAGAGTCTTCTCCAGCACCACAGTTCAAAAGCATCAATTCTTCAATGCTCTTCCTTCTTTAAGTCCAACTCTCACATCCGTACATGACTGCTGGAAAGGCCATAGCTTTGACTATATTGACCTTTGTCAGCAAAGTAATGTCTCTGCTTTTTAATATGCTGTCTCGATTTGTCATAGATTTTCCTCCAAGGAGCAAATGTCTTTTAAATTTCATATCTTAAGTCACCATCCACAGTGATTTTGGAGCCCAAGAAAATAAAATTGTCATTGTTTCCATTTTTTCCCTATTTGCCATGAAGTGATGGGACCAGATGCTTTGTTCTTTGTTTTTTTTGAACGTTGAGTTTTAAGCCAGTTTTTTCACTCTCCTCTTTCATCCTCATCAAGAGGCTCTTTAGTTCCTTTTCACTTTTTGCCATTAGGGTGGTGTCATCTGCATATCTGAGGTTATTGATGTTTCTTTTGGCAATCTTGATTCCAGCTTGAGCTTCATCCAGCACAGCATATTGCATGATGTATTCTGCCTAGAAGTTAAATAAACAGCCTTGACGTACTCCTTTCCCAATTTGGAACCAGTCTGTTGTTCCATGTCTGGTTTTAACTGTCACTTCTTAACCTGCATACAGATTTCTTAGGAGGCAGGTCAGGTGGTCTGGTATTCTCATCTCTTTCAGGATTTTCCACAGTTTATTGTGATCCACACAGTCAAAGGCTTTAGCGTAGTCAATGAAGAAGTAGATGTTTTTCTGGAAGTCTTGCTTTTTCTATGATTCAATGTATGTTGGCAATTTGAACTCTAGTTCCTCTGCCTTTTCTAAATCCAGCTTGAGTATCTGGATATTCTCAGTTCATGTACTGTGGAAGCCTAGCTTGAAGGATTTTGAGCATTATGTTGCTAGCATGTGAAATAAGTGCAATTGTGTGGTAGCTTGAACATTCTTTGCCATTGCCTTTCTTTGGGATTGGAATGAAAATTGACCTTTTCCAGACCTTTGGCCACTGATGAGTTTTTCACATATTCTGGCTTATTGAGTGCAGCACTTTCACAGCATCATCTTTTAGGATTTGAAATAGCTCAACTGGAATTCCATCACCTCCACTAGCTTTGTTCATAATGATGTTTCCTAAGGCCCACTTGACTTCACATTCCATGATGTCTGGCTCTAGGTGAGTGATCACACCATCATGGTTATCCGGGTCTTGAAGATCTTTTTTGTACAGTTCTTCTGTGTATTCTTGCCACCTCTTTTTAATATCTTCTGCTCCTGTTAGGTGCATATGATTTCTGTCCTTTATTGTGCCCATTTTGCATGAAATATTCCCCTGGTATCTTGAATTTTCTTGAAGAAATCTCTAGTCTTTCCCATTCTATTGTTTTCCTCTATTTCTTTGCATTGATCACTGAGAAAGGCTTTCTCCTCTCTCCTTGCTATTCTGTGTAACTCTGCATTTAGATGGGTATATCATGAATAGGATGAGTATTCTTATTAATGAGCTCCCTGGCCCCTTTTGATATGTAAGAAAATAAGGAGAAGTCGACCACTTATAAGGGAGGCCTTCACCCTAGCATACTGGAACCTTGATCTCTATCTTTCAGCCCCTGGAACTGTGAAAAATACGTTTCTCTTGTTTATAAGCTACCTGGTCTATAACATTTTGTTTTAGGTGTCTGCATGGACTAAGACAATCATACGGAATATTTTCACTGCCCTATAATTCCTCTGTGCTCTGTCTGCTCATCTCTTCTCTCCTTCCCCCAACCCTGACAACCACTTATCTTTTTACAGTGTTTATAGTTCTGCCTTTTCCAGAATGTCATATAGTTGCATTTATACAGTACTGTGGCCTTTCAGATTGGTTTCTTTCACTTGGTAATAAAATCACTCTGCATCTCTTCATGGCTTGATAGCTCATTTTATTTTAGCACTGAATAATATTTCATTGTCTAGATGTATCATAGTTTATTTATCCATTGACCTACTGAAGGACATCTTGATGGCTTCCAAATTTTGGAATTATGAATAAGTCTTCTGTAAACATTCATGTGTAGAATTTTATATGGACAGAAGTTTTCAACTCTTTGTACTAAAGTGTGTGATTGCTGAATCATCAGTAAGAGTATTTTAGTTTTCTAAGAAATAGCCAAACTGTCTTCTAAAGTGGCTGTACCGTTTTCCCATTCACACCTGCAGTGTTTTCTGGTTTTCTACATCCTTGACAGCATTTGGTGTTATAAGCAGTCCAGGTTTTGACCATTCTAATAGATGTATAGTGGTATCTCATGGTTGCTTTAATTTGCATTTCCCTGGTGACATATGATGTTGAGCATTTTTTCATATGCTTATTTGTTATCTGTATATATTCTTTGATGAGGAGTCTATTAAGATCTTTGACCCAGTTTTAAAATCAGTTTTTTATCATTATTATTATTGAGTTCTAACTGTTCTTTGTATATTTTGAATTGAAGTCTTTTATTGTTTGTAAATATTTTCTTTGTGGCTTGTCTTCTCATTCTCTTAATATTATCTTTCACAGAGCAGAAGTTTTAAATTATATTAAATTCCAGGTTAGCAATTATTTCTTTCATGGATCATGTCTTTTGTATCTAAGAAAACATCATCATACCCAAGGTCACCTGGGTTTTCTCCTATATTATCTACTAGGAGTTTCACAGTTTTGCATTTTACATTTAGGCCTGTGATCCATTTTTGAGTTAATTTTTGCAAAGGTGTGAGATCTGTGTCTAGATGTCAGTTTTTGCATGTGCATGTCTAGTTGTTCCAGCATCTTTTGTTGAAGAAACTGTTTTTTTGTTCCATTGTATTGCCTGTGTTCCTTTGTCAAATATCAGTCAACTGTGTTTATGGTTATCTATTTCTGGACTCTATTCTGTCCCTTTGACCTATTTTTCTGTTTTTCCACCAAAACCACACTGTCTTGATTACTGTAGCTTTATAGAATGTCTTGAAGTTAGAGAGAATAAGCCCTCCTTCAATATTGTATTGGTCTATTGCCCCTCCATATAAGTGTTAGAAGTTCGCCGATATCCATAAAATAAAACGTTGAAATTTTGACTGGGATTGAATTGAATTTATATATCAACTTGGGAAGAATTGATATCCCGTGTTTTATGACAGCCGCAACCTTTAGATAACCAGTGTTGTAGCTGGACCTGCCTTGTGGTTCTTATGATTGCAAAATGCTGTCAGCAGCAACCATCAGAAAACTTTAAAAAATATGTTTATTGTTTTAAGTCCTGGAAGTTATATGGCACATCAGTGAGCACACAGTGAGGTCACAGGTAGAGAGTGAGAGAAAGCATAGATATGGGTTTCTGCTTTTATTGGGACCAAGGGTGCATGCCCAGGGAGGGCGCCTATGGTCTCAAGGGCTAACTCTGTATTGGTGAATCTAAGCATAAAAGTGGGAATTTAAAGAATGAGAAGAGAAGAGATACAAGCAGTCCAAACAGTCAGTTACTGAAATCAACCAGAGGTGTCAGGGAGAGAGCTAGGGAGGTGGCAGCCTGGTTCTTTATCTAGCTGTGTGGTTCTTACTAAGGACAAATGCTCAGGAAGACAAAAGTACGTCAAATGACTCTTTTCCTCTAGAATGTGGTGGGACAAAAGGTGGACACGGACAAAGCATTTCAGGGCTGGGACTGACTGCTGCTCAGTGTCCTGCCTTACGTAGTAATGTCCCTTCCTGGGGAGCCCACAGCCAATGACTGACTGGGGTATAAAGGCTCAGTCATTTCAGTGCAAAGTGGGACAAGTCAACAGGGCCATCTAAGCTCCAGAACTCCCCTCAGCATCAGCATCAGCTGTTTCTGAGACCTGCATCACAGCTTGACTTCGCCCTCAGCTATTCCTGCTTCCTTCACCGCCCCTCCACAGGCACTTTCTAATAAACATTCTACACACTAACTTCAGCCTCCAAGCCAGCTTCTTGAAGAACCTCTCCTGTATCAGTGCATGGAGAGACAGCCCACAAGCCACATTCAGGGTTCCCTTCCCTTCCGGTAGCAAAACTGGGTATTCCCAAGTGTGAAAAGGCCGAGAGAACAAAATAATTGACTTACATTGAAAACTAGCTGTGGTAGTTTTAGCTGATTATGGATGGAGGTAATACCAAATGCGGGCTCCCCAGGTGGCTCAAGTGGTAAAGAATCTACCTACCAATGCAGGAGTCACAGGAGACTCAGGTTCAATCCCCGGCTCAGGGAGATCCCCTGGAGAAGGAAATGGCAACCCACCCCAGTATTCTTGTTTGGAAAATTCCATGGACAGAGGAGGCTGGTGGGCTACAATTTTATGGGGTCACGAAGAATCAGACATGACTAAGCGACTGAGCACACACACAATACCAAATACAAGTGTAAATGAATAGAAGTACCCCACACAGAACAACGAGGCCAAATGGCCCGTAGGGAATTAACATTGTATAATATTCTAATCCAAAATAATTAGGTGAATTCTTAGTTCTTCTCAAAAGTCATTTAAAATGTCAGTGATCCTGTTATTCTTTCTGTAACTTCCTCAGAAAAGATCTGTTTCTTCTTTCACTTTGCTCATACAGCAGTTGGCATCAAGGGGATGGGAGAAGGGGTAAGGGGAAAGCAGTGTGCCCTGGTGGCAGGCACAAAGTGGGTATATTGTCTGTGGAGAATTTAAAATAGTACTAAAACGGACTAAGGGTCAGCCTGCTTTCTGTTATCACCATGCATTGCTGATTCTAAACAATGTCAGTAGCAATATGCTTCTTCCTCCAGGGAAGAGTGCTCCACCTCCCACCCCCATAACTTATACACTCCTCTCTATCTTGGTCAACTATGAGTCAGTGTATACCTTAATTATGGCAACTTGTATTAATACTAATTTCCCCATAAGTTCTTTACATCTGATTTAATAATGGCTGATCTTTGACCCTTCTTTGTCACCTCTGTATTATCCTTATTATAATTCCTGGCCAAAGTAGTCATCAGTATTATTTAATTGAATAAATAAAGGGTAGTGGTTCTTCATCTACATGTTACAAAGATAATAAAGTCTTCTAATCTTAAAGCTCAGTTAGTGTCCTAAGTCAATATCATTGTGATCCCCTCAAAGTTGATTTTCTTTTAAATTTCCAGTTATTGAATCAAAACAGTTTTCTACATACTGAGGCAGGAGATAGATGGGTTCCGGGTTAGACATTTATAGCCAACCTCCTGTTTACACTTCCAGATAGAAATAACAACAGGAACAGGGTAAATAGCTGGACTTTGCCTCTGGTGGACACTTAAAGATAACAGAAAGGCAGAGGCAGAGAGGAACAGAGCCCTGCCCAGATAAGAGATAGAGAGACCACATATTTCTCATTCTCGAGGTCAAGGAAATCTTCCCAAATGCATGTCTTCAGAAAGGCTCCTTGGGGGTCAAAATGGAGGAGGCGTCACCCCATACAAGGTGATTTCAAAGTACCTATAGGCCTCTTCCATATTGGCTAGGATGCTGCACATACAGGGGAAAACTGTCAATTCAGTTCAGTTCAGTCATTCAGTCGTGTCCTACTATTTGCAACCCTATGAACTGCAGCAAGCCAGGCCTCCCTGTCTATCACCAACTCCTGGAGTCCACCTAAACCCAAGTCCATTGAGTCGGTGATGCCATCCAACCATCTCATCCTCTGTCGTCACCTTCTCCTTCTGCCTTCAATCTTTCCAGCATCAGGGTCTTTTCCAAGTAATGTTTTTTGCATCAGGTGGCCAAAGTATTGGAGTTTCAGCTTTAGCATCAGTCCTTCCAATGAATATTCAGGACTGATATCCTTTAGGATGGACTGGTTGGATCCCTTGCAGTCCAAGGGACTCTCAAGAGTCTTCTCCAACACCACAGTTCAAAAGCATCAATTCTTCAGTGCTCAGCTTTCTGAGTCCAACTTACATCCGTACATGACTGCTGGAAAAAACCATAGCTTTGACTAGATAGACCTTTGTTGGCAAAGTAAACTCTCTGCTTTTTATTATACTGCCTAGGTTGATCATAACTTTTCTTCCAAAGAGCAAGCATCTTATAATTTCATGCCTGCAGTCACCATCTGCAGTGATTTTGGAGCCCCCCAAAATACAGTCTGTCACTTTTTCCATTGTTTCCCCATCTATCTGCCATGAAATGATGGGACCAGATACCATGATCTTAGTTTTCTGAATGCTGAGTTTGAAGCCAACTCTTCCACTCTCTTCTTTCCCTTTCATCAAGGGGCTCTTTAGTTCTTCTTCGCTTTCTGCCATAAGGGTGGTGTCATCTGCATACCTGAGGTTATTGATATTTCTCCCATCAATATTAATTTCAGCTTGTGCTTCATCCAGCCCAGCATTTCTCTTGATGTAATCGGCACAGAAGTTAAAAAAGCAGGGTGACAATATACAGCCCTGATCATCCTTTTCCTATTTGGAACCAGTCTGTTGTTCCATGTACAGTTATGACTGTTGCTTCTTGATCTGCATACAGACTTCTCAGGAGACAGGTAAAGTGGTCTGGTATTCCCATCTTTTTAAGAATTTTCCACAGTTTGCTGTGATCCACATAGTCAAAGGCTTTGGCATAGTCAATAAAGCAGAAATAGATGTCTTTCTGGAACTCTCTTGCTTTTTCAATGACCCAACAGATATTGGCAATTTGATCTCTGGTTCCTCTGCCTTTTCTAAATCCAACTTGAACATCTGGAAGTTCCTGGTTCACATAGTGTTGAAGCCTGGCTTGGAGAATTTTGAGCATTACTTTGCTAGCATGTGAGATGAGTGCAATTGTGAGGTAGTTTGAGCATTCTTTGGCATTGCCTTTCTTTGGGATTGGAATGAAAACTGACCTTTTCCAGACCTTTGGCCACTGCTGTGTTTTCCACATTTGCAGGCATATTGAGTGCAGCACTTTCACAGCATCATCTTTTAGGATTTGAAATAGCTCAATAAGAATTCCATCACCTTCTCTAACTTTGTTCATAGTGATGCTTCCTAAGGCCCACTTGACTTTGCAATCCCAGGATGTCTGGCTCTGGGTACTCACCATTGTATATTGGTGATGCCCAGCCATCTCATCCTCTGTCGTCCCCTTCTCCTCCTGCCCCCAATCCCTCCAGCATCAGAGTCTTTTCCAATGAGTCAACTCTTCGCATTAGGTGGCCAAAGTACTGGAGTTTCAGCTTTAGCATCATTCCTTCCAAAGAACACCCAGGGTTGATCTCCTTCAGAATGGACTGGTTGGATCTCCTTGCAGTCCAAGGGACTCTCAAGAGTCTTTTCCAACACCACAGTTCAAAAGCATCAATTCTTCAGCACTCAGCCTTCTTCACAGTCCAACTCTCACATCCATACATGACCACTGGGAAAACCAGAGCCTTGGCTAGACGGACCTTAGTCGGCAAAGTAATGTCTCTGCTTTTGAATATGCTATCTATGTTGGTCATAACTTTTCTTCCAAGGAGTAAGCGTATTTTAATTTCATGGCTGCAGTCACCATCTGCACTGATTTTGGAGCCCCCAAAAAGTCTGACACTGTTTCCACTGTTTCCCCATCTATTTCCCATGAAGTGATGGGACTGGATGCCATGATCTTCGTTTTCTGAATGCTGAGCTTTAAGCCAACTTTTTCACTCTCCTCTTTCACTTTCATCAAGAGGATTTTTAGTTCCTCTTCACTTTCTGCCATAATGGTGGTGTCATCTGCATATCTGAGGTTATTGATATTTCTCCTGGCAGCTTGTGTTTCTTCCAGTCCAGCATTTCTCATGATGTACTGTGCATGTAAGTTAAATAAGCAGGGTGACAATATACAGCCTTGACATACTCCTTTTCCTATTTGGAACCAGTCTGTTGTCCCATGTCTAGTTCTAACTGTTTCTTCCTGACCTGCATATAGGTTTCTCAAGAGTCAGGTCAGGTGCTCTGGTATTCCCATCTCTTGAAGAATTTTCCACAGTTTATTGTAATTCACACAGTCAACGGCTTTGGCATAGTCAATAAAGCAGAAATAGATGTTTTTCTGGAACTCTTTTGCTTTTTCCATGATCCAGCAGATGTTGGCAATTTGATCTCTGGTTCCTCTGCCTTTTCTAAAACCAGCTTGAACATTAGGGAGTTCACGGTTCACGTATTGCTGAAGCCTGGCTTGGAAAATTTTGAGCATTACTTTACTAGCATGTGAGATGAGTGCAATTGTGCGGTAGTTTGAGCATTCTTTGGCATTGCCTTTCTTTGGGATTGGAATGAAAACTGACCTTTTCCAGTCCTGTGGCCACTGCTGAGTTTTCCAAATTTGCTGGCATATTAAGTGCAGCACTTTCACAGCATCATCTTTCAGGATTGAAATGGCTCAGCTGGAATTCCATCACCTCCACTAGCTTTGTTTGTAGTGATGCTTTCTAAGGCCCACTTGACTTCACATTCCAGGATGTCTGGCTCTAGGTGAGTGATCACACCATTGTGATTATCTTGGTCGTGAACATCTTTCTTATATAGTTTTTCTGTGTATTCTTGACCACAGACCATATTTATTCATGTATTCAATTGTACAATGGGTAAGAATGCATATGATGAATATTAACTCCCATGTGCCAGGCTCTGTGAGCTAGTACCTCTGACATATCACCCAGTTATGTCTGAGAGTTCCCAAGTAGAGGTATTAGCCATGGTCACAGACAGATGAAACTTAAACACGTATATTTCTCTCACTAATACTGACCTCCTCATATAATACAACTTCAATGCATTATTTAATTATTTAATAACAATGGAGAAGAGGGCAAAAAAAGAAAAAAGAAAATTATCTCTAGCCACTCATCACCCTTCATTTCTCCAATCTAGCCTTTACCTTGTGGCCAGATTATCTTCCAATGTCTATATATAATTTTAAGTCACTTTCTTCATCAAATTTCATCAGTGGTTTCCTGTTATTACAAAATAAACACCCAAACCCATGACATTTAAGGCTAGTTGAAGGATTAAAATATACAAATAAATGTCAGAGAATCAAAATGACAAACATATGGAAATTTTCAGAACTTTTCTTCTCCCTGCCAACTGCAGAGCGGTCTGGCTTTCTACTGCTCAGTGTTTTCTTTTCCTTTTTCTTTTGAGAAGCATCCTTCCAGTGTCCTGTGCACAACTGCTGTTTGGGGCTGGGGTATAATTTGGGGGCAAGAAGGAGAGTGGGCCTGAGTTTCACTGTGTGCTTAGACTATTACATGGTGGCAGGAGATTGCCCAGAACTCCGGCATAGTTGATTTTTGTGAATCAAAATGGGAGAAATGATGAAAAATCTGATCAAGAAAAGAGAAGGAATGGTGCCAGAGAGACAATGGCTAGAAGTGGGAAAGGAGATTTTTAGGGTGATTAGTGTGGGATGGGACCAGAGTGGCTGTGGGTTGGGAGGGAGATGAATGGGGAGAAATGGGATTTTAAGAAGCATTCATCAAAGTAAGAAACTGAGTTACTTCAAAATTTCTTTCGGTGGCTGGACTATGTTTTCTTTGTCTGCCATCGTGTTAGAAAAATTATTTAACACTCCAGACTTCATATCTTAGTTTAACTAGCTAATCAGTTAATTAAGGTCTACAGCTGCCTTCGAGGTCAATGAGTATTAGGAAAAGAAATCCTCTCATCTTCCCAGTTATGTTATCTGACCTTTTGGAAGTTAATACTTTTCTTAATTTCTGTTTTTTCATCTGCACACTAGGGTATTAACGGTGCCTGCCTCATCAAATGGTTGTGAGGATTAAGTGAAATCACGCATATATAAAGTCCTCAGTTCAGTCTCTGACATAATGTGAGTGATAGATGAATGATAACTTCCTGTTATTGTTTATATTATTAGTTGGAGAGACTCAAGCTGAATCCTTGGAAGTCTCCACGATGAAATTATGTGTCCTGGCAAGTTAGATGGGACCAAGAGACACCCTGGGGCTTGCTGAATAATAGTGACTAGAATCAAAGCATTCTATGCCTTGCAGTGGTTCCTGTAGTCTGTAGACACAGCATATTTTTGTATCTAACTTCTAACATGTCAGATTTCCTCTAAGTAGTAGTTTCTTCTGTTAAGCCTTTCATATAATTTTGACATTTTTCTGCATCTCATTTGCTTGTGTGTTTTTATTTTTTCTTTTATATTCCATCTTGTTTGCTTTATCTTACTCAATTCCACTTCTAAAAAAGGATTTAAGGATTGCAAAGCTCCTCCAAATTTGAATTTAGCAAGGCAAAAAAGAACAACTTGCTCCTCAAGATTTTAGCTTTTTCACCTTCAGAGGTGAAAAGGATGGCGGTCTTTAATCAGTTATATCTTTTTGCTTCATAACACAACAACAAAAAGCCACACTGCCTCATCAGATAGTTGTAATTATAAGCCAGATACAAATTAAAATAAAATTCGAAGAAATAGACACTGGGGCAAAAGCTCTTTGAGCCCAAGTGGTCTAAAGGGACTATTTGTCTTTCCCTTGGTTTTCTTTCAGTTTCTCCTAAAGCCTGTTCTCTGGTTATTGAAATTATAGGATTCTATTCTCTCATACCATTTTCAAAGGCTCAGTGTTCTTAATTTGTGGTCTGAGAATACCAGCATGAGCGCTCCCTACTAGAATCATCCGTGGAAGGGTTTCCAGGGGACAAGACCCTTTATAACTATTGTAAAGATGTGTCTGTGTGTTCATGTGCACAAGCAAACTGTTTTCTGGGAGAAGGGTTATATCCATTAGTAAAATCCCAAAGACCTCTCCAAAATTACAATTTGTACAATTTTAACCATTCATCCAAATACTTAATTCTATTTATTTTGGTTTGTTCCTGCTTTTCTCATTGCATATATATACTATGGTAGTTCTATACAGGCATTTTAGATTTCAAAGCAGAGATATTTCTTCCTTATTCACTATCATCTGAGAGGATTAACTTCCAGTTCAGGGCCTATGTAAGAGATATTTCAATTAAAGTTTCCAAAGAGTGTGGATGTGTGGTGATAAAAATGTCATTAAGCTTGGTTCTTCCTGTGTATGAGTCTATAAGTAAACCAGGAAGACAGATATGTTTTTAAAAAAAAAAAACCACCACCAAGAACAACAGTCACAGCACTAGAGAGTCCTATGGGGAGTAATGGGGAAAATAGATGAGTTTCTGAACCTATTCCAGGAGGTTAGGATGGACCTGTTGAAATAAGTGATATTCAAAAGTGTCTTGAATGGCTCTGAGGAATTTTATAGTGAGACCAGGTGGGAATGAGCATTCTTGGCAAGAAAGAGGACAACAGTCAGTTTGGCCGTATCTGGAATCTGAGGGTATAGTGGGACCTGTGACTTGTCAATATAGTCAGGTGAATGATCCCAGATGGATGACTTGGGATTTCAGATCAAATCATCTGTACGTGGATATGGTGTGTGTCCTGACATAAAAGTCTATCTAGAGGAAATGTCCTTTGGGAGGTCTGCTCAGTTGTTGAGAACCTCCAGGGCTTGGGAGAGAGGGAGACAGAGAGACAGAGGATGAGCAGACAGGGACCATCTGGGAATTGAGCAGTTCAGGATCTAGAAATGTAGGTCCAGGTCTGAGATGGAGACACAGGGACAGTCCTCTGAAATATGAAAGGACCTGAATCTGCCAGAGGAGAAAGAGGTCAATGGTGCTATATACATTGTTCAATTTTATGAGCAGTTTACAATGCAACAATGAATGTAGACCCTTAAACACTTCAGTTTGATTGTTTAAACAGGGAGCTTTCAGCTTATTTTATTAAGAAGTATCTTGGGCTTTATGAAGATCATTGTACAGAGAGCAATGGTTTAGGTCAGGCAGTTATGTTCTAAATGAAACCCTATTATTCACTGGAAAAGGTCAAATGTAAAATGGCTATTTTTGAAAAGGTGACTGTCACGTAATTCCTTTGTATTTTAATAAATAGCATATTCATGGATACTTTATTCTTTTACTTTCACATTTTTGGTGCCTTGGCAAATAGGGCCATGTAGCATTTTCACTGATAAACACATTACTGATGGCAGGGCCTATAGACCACAAAAAGCAAGACTAAACATTGTAAAGTTGTTTGTATGCTATGGCTCTTTGCGAGAGAACCAGACATTTGTATCCTTTGCCTGAGGCTGCTTAGAGACAGTTTAGCTGCCAAATAAAGTTACTAAATGGGCTTTTAATTTACTGTATATATCTGAACCTGAGGATAATGTTGTGAGTATCTGAGAACTGGCTGTGGAACGAGCTAAATTTAACTGTTATCACCATATAAATGGTCATATTTGTTTGATTCTTTTAGTTTGGAGAAAAATATTTCTACACTGGTGCTGAGATAATATGTTTGAATTAAACGTAAGGGGCAGAGTCCCTCTGGAAAGATTTTGCTCTGAAAATGACTTTTTTCTAAGCCCTTTTCCTAATCAAGATAGAAAATTTTATAGGCTGTTTCCCCCTATCAAATAATATTTACTAGTTATATATTTTGACGACACAGGCCTTTGTTTCTTTTCTTCCTTTGTTACCGTTTATTATTTTGCCTAAGTATGTTGTCAGTGAAAGTGAAAGTGAAGTCGCTCAGTTGTGTCTGACCCTTTGCGACCCCGTGGACTGTAGCCCACCAGGCTCCTCTGTCCATGGGATTCTCCAGGCAAGAATACTGGAGCGGGTTGCCATTTCTTTCTCCAGGGAATCTTCCCGACCCAGGGATTGAACCCATGTTTCCTGCATTGCAGGCAGACGCTTTAACCTCTGAGCCACATTGTCAGTATATACCCTTAAATCAAGAAACCCTAGGGTCTGGCAGGCAGGAGGAAGTGATAATGTTTATAGGATATAGTCACAGAATATAGGATTTGTTAGAAGTGAGGGGGCAATAGAGGGAAGGAGTTGAAGAAACAGCTGCCTGGAAGTTGCTTTCCTCCTCTCAGACCTCTAGCAGTCTGTGAGATGGTGACCAGTAAAGTCACAAAGAGAGGACCCCCTTCCTGAGTCCTCCTAGGCACCCCAAGGAGGACACATTTCCAGATGGGAATTAGCAGACAACGAACCTCTTAGAGTCTGGCCCTGCAGGGCTCTGGACATGCTGTTTACAGACTTTTTCCAGAAAAACAGAATTGTTTTCCATTTTCCATAGTTGGCTGTTGGTAATGACTGAAAGGTATTTAAAACGCAGTTTACTAGTCTGATGGGCATCTTGTCATTACCACTTAACTTAGGTGCTGGTACTCTACATTGATTTTTAAAGTTTTACATATTCTTTGCATTTATATTGTTCATAAAAGCTTTTTGTCCAAAAACTTTACCAGTTGGCAATTTAATTCTTTCCAAAAGTGTCTCTTGTTTAAATATGAAATCACAGCTTGCACTTTTATCAAAGAACTACTTATCTTGAACATACTTATTTTGAATTTTTAAATTGTGGATAAACCCGGTTGCATAAAATTGTGAATACTATATACTTCAAAATATTACCACCTTCTATTAGCAAAATCTAATATTAGCAATGCTAGTGACCTGTATTTTTTTTTTAAAGAAGTATTTTGTTTATAAAAGCTTTTCTCCTAAAGATAAAGATTCCATTAATGCTAGCTCAAAGGGATCAGTTTAGCAGCTGGTGTGTGGCATGTGGTATGTAAACACTTTTAATATAAAAATGACATGAATCTAATAAAATTATTCAGGCATTCACAATTTTAAGTGCAATTAAATCAATGCATCTAGATACATATCATATTTTAAAATTTTTCTCTTCATTTGTAGCCTAATCTTGAGTTACTTAGTTTATTTGTTTTGAGTCTCTGACTGCTAACCTTAATCCCATTTCTCCAGCATTTTGTTCAGCTGCTGCTAAGTCACTTCAGTTGTGTCCGACTCTGTGCGACCCCATAGATGGCAGCCCACCAGGCTCCTCCGTCCCTGGGATTCTCCAGGCAAGAACGCTGGAGTGGGTTGCCATTTCCTTCTCCAATGCATGAAAGTGAAAAGTGAAAGTGAAGTCAGTCAGTCATATCTGACTCTTAGCGACCGCATGGACTGCAGCCTACCAGGCTCCTCTGTCCATAGGATTTTCTAGGCAAGAGTACTGGAGTGGGGTTTTGTTCAGACTAGTCCTTATATTATCAGGAGGTTGTTGCCATACTGAGAATTTAGAATCTGCTTTGAAATTTCAGGAGTTTTCCCTGCTCTTAATGCTATAGAAAAATGTATATATCTGCAAAAAAGATTTTAAATTCCTATTCAGGGCTTACAAGGCAATTGTTTACCTGAGCACTTAGGAGAGAGAGGAAGCCCTCAGGGTGTGGATGAACAAATTCAGTGTTTGGGAAGAAATATGCCAACTAATACTTCAAAATATTGCACTTCATCACGAATGTCTGTATTGTCTGTTATATATGAGGGGGCACAGTTTGAGAGCTGCTGATATATATAACATTGTCTGGCTAGACCAATTTGGAAACATTTCAGTCAAACCTGGACGTTGATCTGCTTCACAATTGGTGCATTCTCACAAATTCCACTGGGACAAGTTCCATGCATTTCCATTCCTCTATCCAGCATGCAGAGAAGCCTCTGGAGGCTTGGAAATTTGTCTCATGACCTTAAGTTCTTCACATATTTACTAAGACCAACTCATATTAAATAGCCCAACAAAACTTGAACAAGCTTCAATAATTGTGTTTTCCTGAGCGCAAGTTGCCTTTCATTAAAGGCCACAGGGGCTTCCCTAGTAGCTCAGTTGGTAAAGAATCTGCCTGCTATGCAGGAGACCCAGGTTTGATCCCTGGGTAGGGAAGATCCCCTGGAGAAGGGAATGGGAGCCCACTCCAATACTCTTGCCTTTAGAATTCCATGGACAGTACAGTCCATGGGATCACAAGGAGTCGTTCACAACTGTGCAACTAACTTTCCTTTCCTTTCAAAGGCTACATGAAGAGGAGAAACTCAATTATTTTAAGATGAAAATTTAGATTAGGTGGAACTCTACAGATTTGCCAGCCATCTGGTTCTGTTACAAACTCCTCAGGGATCCTGAACATATTTGCAACTGAAAAAATTTGAACTTGAATGACTTTTAAATTGGGATGTAAAATGTGGCAACCCAGACTATGCACAGATATTTATCAAGGACTAAGGAATAGATTTATTTTGAGGTTTATTCCCCATGATGTTTTCTTTTCTTCAGAGAAAATTAAAAAGAACACATACATGTTAATAATTCAACAAAAACTCTTTCCCTAAAATTAAACTGAAGAAAGAATTCATAGGGCCTGGACTCCATCTTAGGCCGGTTCATGCTGATCTTGCTCGGCCACCTTTCCAATGGACTCTGAACTCTGTGTTTAGTGCCTATGAAAACAACAGAAGGATAAGACCCCCTCCAGACAGGGGAACCTTGAAGATCGTATCTAGGTTACCCATTGCCTAACAAAAAACATACACTAGTCACCCCTTCCTCCAGACCGGCCATAGATTTTCTGTATCTATCGGAGTGTAACCTCGGGTTTATTGATTATTGGTTAATTGTTTGACTGAGCACATGAGCACATAGCATGTGAATGATGGGGTTACTGGGATTGTATTTTCCTTGGTTTATGTAAGGCTCAAGGAATTTGGGGTGGTGGGTTCAGACACCTACACATGGGGTATAAAAGATTTTCACAAATACTGGTCAGGGTCCTTGGCTAAGAGGAGACTCTACCTTGGGCCCGCCGGTGTAATAAACTGCACTCCACTATCTGCATTGTCCTTCTGAGTGAGTTTGTTTCCTGGAATGCGTGACTACAACAAAACTATATTTAAAAGCTACATTTTAAATTAATCCAAAAAGTCTTCTGCTCTGTAACCGTTCTCACTTGCCAGTTTGCAGGGAACCACATTATCAGCTGTTAAATTCTTAAGTAAAGGAAACTTCTTGTAAAGAAAATCCAAAGTGTAATTAGTTTAGAGACTATAGATTATGCTTTTAGATTAGTTTAGAGACTATAAAGTAATGTATCTCATTTTCATTTTGGAAATTTTCTTATCTTTTTAAAATTAAAGTAAATTTGACACGTAACATTGTATAAATTTAAGGTGAAATGTTGTGTAATCCGGAGTCACAAAACATACCTTGGAGAACACTCAAGACAGTGGAAAGTGAAAGTGAGTCCCTCAGTCATGTCTGATTCTTTGTGACCCCATGGACTCTACAGTCCATGGAATTCCCCAGGCCGGAATACTGGAGTGGGTAGCCTTTCCCTTCTCCAGGGGATCTTCCCAACCCAGGGATCGAACCCAGGTCTTCCACATTGCAGGTGGATACTTTACCAGCTGAGCTACCAGGGAGGCCCCTCAAGACAGTGAAGTACAGTTTATTATGCCAGCAGGTCCAAGGGGAATCAGTTCACAACAAGGACTCTGATATTTCTGAGAGGACCAGTTTTATACCCCCCACTACATGACTGGTTACATGTTAGCAACCTCTTTGTTGTATATGGTTGAGTTTTACAACAGGTAGGTGCTAGGAGAACAAACAATTAAGGTTAAAGGGTGGGGGGAACAGTGATTATACATCAAGGGGAGTGTCACCATGGTTAATCTAACAGGGGCTGCCTGACCTCAACTACAATCTCCGTTTGTCATCTGTAAGGAGGGAAGAAGTCACTAGGAGACCTGGTTTTCAGTAGCAATGGTTTCCTCACTTTGGGTAGGGTTCAGGCCCAGTTCACATCCTGTCTGTAAGATGGATGGCAGGCTTCAAGATGGAGTCACTCCTGCTTTCTTCACACTGGCCCCAACAATACAACATGTTGATTAGATACATTTATATACTGTAATCTGATTATCATGTAGTGCTAATACCACTATCACATTACATAATATTCATTTCTTTTTCTGTGTGTGATGAGAATAAGATCTAGGAAGGGATTATTTCATTTTCAGATCAGACACCTCTTCAGCGTTTTCTCTCAATTAAGCTGCACCTGTTTTGAGATTTGCAGTGAGCAGTATGTGAGAGCCTGGGCTTCTGGAACCATGTAGGAAGTGGAGAAGTATGTAGGGGGTTTGCTGTCAACAAACTTGCAGTGTTTCTTTATCAGAAATGTCACATAACAGAACACAGGTGACCAAGTTGTGTGTCAGAACGTAACTTTCAGTTTATAGCAAACTGGCATACACCAATTTTAGATCCCTTAAGAATCATTAGTAAGAACCTCACACTCCCTGCCTACCACGATCCCCTATTAACTACCAAAATTTCACTTATCTCCACTAAGGGGCTTCCTAGATGTCACTAGCACTACAGAACCCGCCTGCCAATGCAGGAGACATAAGAGACACAGGTTCAGTCCCTGGGTCAGGAAGATCCCCTGGAGAAGGAAATGGCAACCTGCTCCAGTGTTCTTGCCTGGAGAATCCCATGGACAGAGAAGCCTGAGGGGCTACAGTCTATGGGGTCTCAAAGAGTTGGGCATGACTGAAAGTGACTTAGCACTTAGCACAAGGGAGTAATACCAACACACACCCAGACAACATATGTTTCAGGATTATCATTGAAAGATATCTCAAACCTTTCATGCATGTAATTGACAGTGGTTTCAAGACAGTTAATTCTAATTTTGAATCCTAGAGGGATGATCTTGTATCAATGAAAAACAGCTTCACTTACAACAGGAAGATATGTTAAGCCAGGAAAAAATATTTTTGGTTCAAATGTCCATAGAATTATACGTTGAGAAAATCCAACTAGTTCAGCCTGAGAAGAAAACTTCCAAAGGAACATTTACAACATAAATTTTACATTGTATTTGATTTTACAATTCAATAAATGTTTGTAAAAACATACATTTGTGGAGAATTTTGATGATTCATTTGAAAACTACATTGACAACGACAGAACCATTTTCATGCTAGAAATATGGGTACAACTTGTGAGGGCCAGATTTTGACTGTGGGGCAAGAACTATTGAGGTCTTAAATTGATTATTACCATATTAAAGAAGGAATAACTTGCTTTGTACAGAGCACAGTATATAGTCGACTAAAGGGTAATCATTGTAAGTTTAAAGTCTTAGACTTTTGTACAGAATTGCTATTTGTACACTGTGCTTGAAAAGGAAATCACAAATAATTATGATGATGATGATGATTAATGATAAATATAGCATTTATTGAACACTTACTAGTGCCCGACACTCTTAGAAGCATTTAACTCATTTAATCAACAAATAAACCTAACCAGTGGATAAATGCTGAGATGGATTTCCTGATGTTAGGCACTTCTATTGGATCAGTGCTGATAAGATACTAGAGATGGGTAAGATATCCTAGGACTTTTTGCAGAAGGTCAACTTTGATTGAATCACTGGAGGTGGCTGGTTTCAGGAAGAGCACACTTAGCTAGCTTAGATGGACATTAAGACAAGAGCATGGTTGTGGTTTCCTTACAGCTGATTTAACAAAGCTTCACTGAGGCTTTTCCACTGGTTTCTTTGTTCTCTTTTTACGCTGATCATCCACCTTGTAATAGAAAACTCAAGCTGTTCCCCCAAACGGCACTATTACCTGTCTTGGGGATGTAGGGAAACTTGGGGGGTATGTTTTGAGCTGTTAGATTGATTAGAAGTGAGTATTCACTAGCAGTGACTGGAAGAGTGAGGGACGTTAAGTGCCCTAAAAGGTGAGATAATCCCACACAGTAAAGAACCATTTTATCCAAAATGTGCATGGCATTTCTGAGAAACACTGCGGGTGATTCAGATCCTCACCAAGAGATATCCAGGGAGACTTTATATTGGCAGACCTGTAATAGAAGATACAGTGGAGAGCAATTCATAAAATCAAGTCTGGAATATTTTTTCCAAGGTTTTTTTTTGTTGTTGTTGTTAGAAATTGTTAGATTCCAGTCAGAAGGCAATGGCACCCTACTCCAGTACTCTTGCCTGGAAAATCCCATGGACAGAGGAGCCTGGTAGGCTGCAGTCCATGGGGTCGCTAAGAGTCAGACACGACTGAATTATTTCACTTTCACTTTTCACTTTCCTGCATTGGAGAAGGAAATGGCAACCCACTCCAGCGTTCTTGCCTGGAGAATCCCAGGGATGGGGGAGCCTGGTGGGCTGCCATCTATAGGGTTGCACAGAGTCAGACACGACTGAAGTGACTTAGCAGCAGCAGCAGCAGTGAGAATCCACTAATATTATAGCACAATAATTTGTTAAATAATTTTTGTGTAATGCAACTTTGCTGTAGAGATTTCAGAAGTAGAAGGAAAAAGGATAACACTCATGAGTATGTTAGTGTATATCCTTCTAGACTTTACTACACATATTAATTAATTGCACAAAGAAGACATCACATAATTTTTTTAATTGCCATTTTTTTAGTATTTGCATGGAAGGAAGGAAGTTTCATAGCCTCAGATCAATACTCTCTACTTGTAAATTTTTGAAGTTTTTGAAAGGATTTTATATGTGAAGAGACATCAAATACTTACATTTCAAATAGCAGTGTTACTGATATTTTTTCAGTGTTTTATTTATCTTTGCATTATTCCAAAGATTGGAAGTGATTTATTTACATCACATGTCAAAACTGACTTTTGAAGTAGTGCTTTGGTCAGTAAGATAAGGGCATTTCTGCAGACTACTATCACTGTGATAGCTTTCCTCCACCGACTCTCTAAGGCATTAGGCAGCAGTCTCTAGATGCTTTTATGCTGTCTATTGAATTGAGAGTTTCTAAGTTTTCACAGTTCATCCTGAGCAGTGCTCTCCCTCCAAATCCTGATGCCTGAACTTTCCTCCAATGGTCATTTAATACGGAGCCAGTTCTCAAGGGAATTGTCATGCTTCAACAATTTGCTTTATCTGTTTGGTAGTGGCAAATTGTTATATGTTAGTGCACTTTTCTAATTAATATTTATTCTTTTTAATCCACTCAATATGGTATATTTTTCTTTAGAATTAGAATTCTTCTTCTTGGTGGAGAGGATAAAAATAGAACGTTATGCCCTCTGTTTGCACAGGCAATATTCTGGTAGGGAGCCTCATGCCTTGTACCACTAGTACTAGTCTTTCTTTTGTTAGTTGAAAGCCAGGGAAGGAAAGGTCAGGTCCTGCTTCCTCTGTCAATGCTAGACCATTGACCTCCTGCTCTCTGGAGGGGCCAGAGAGCTAAGGGAGCTGAAGAATGGCCGGAGGATATTTCAAACTAATTAACTGTGTTGTTCATGACTTCCACGTGCCTCAGCGTGAGTTGCAACTGACTTAACTAACTCTATCAGATTCAGAGGCCAGTTAGGAAATTATTTATAGCATTATTGACATAGTTTATACATCGTATATTTTCTAGAACTGATGACTCAATTTAGCAAGTGTTTATTTACAGACATAATGGAAATAAGACATTATAAAATTTAGCAGTACTTTTCCCCAAATATTTAGATTATGAGTAATTTTCGTTTTCTTTCTTTCCTATTGTATGTTGGCTTTTTGTTTATTTATCTATATTTTTGGTCTAAGGGCCCATGTTGTAATATAAAGCTCATTGTGAGAATAGGTTCTTCTTCCTGAAATATAACTAAATCTCAGAAGCAATTGGCTTCAAGTAGAGTTTGAATTCTTGTCCCCGAAATGTTTTACACAATTATTGTATAGCCCTCGGATTTTGGTAGTTTATATGGGAAAGAATTTGAAGTTAGGATATATGTAGTTTATAGTAGTTTTTACATAAGTGACAGTGATAGGGCAGGCAGGCAGAAAAATAGCTTATTAGAACACATCTGCTAATATAATGGAAACTATTACTTGAAGAAAAAGAGAAATCAAATGAATCCAATGTTCACATTTGAAGAATTTCTGAGTTTGATCAAATTCAAACCAATTATACTATTTTTAAAATTATTTTAAATTGTGAACTATAAATATCAGTCCAACCATATATCAGTGGAATGGTTTTGATTTTTTTCCTGCTAAGTCTGTTAAGTCAGTGTTTCTCTACCCTGACTACATATTAAAATTTACCAGAGGTCTGTGAGGGAAGATTCGAACAATCCTGATGTCCAGGTTGCACCTTGGACCATGATCTATGGGAAAGAGACCCAGGCCTCAAAGTTTTTCTAAAGCTCCCTAGGTGATTCTAATATGCTGCCAACTGCTTTAATATATTACTAAATTTTCATGTATATTGAACTGAAAGGTTGGCCTTTAAAAAACTTTTCTTTTTTTTTCCTATTAGAATAGCAGACTTTGCTTCTCAGCCACTTGAAGTTAGGCTCTCAGCACAGGAATTAAAGTGCTTTCCCATGGAGCAAGGATGTTCAGTTTGGCTGACCTCGAGTATAAGCAGAGCCGCAAAGTACTTTATTTATCTTTTCCCTGGGCTCACAGCAATCATTACATGTGAATATGTTTATTTATCAGAATAATAAATGAATGGTTCTGCAGTTTTGTTTCAGATTCACATGTAAGATTCTCAGCATTTTCAAAGAAGGGCCTTTCAAAGACTTAAAACTTCAAAATTTCCTGCTTTTTGTTTTCTACTCATATGTACGAGTTTTGGCAGGCAAAATTTTAATTGACTAAAATCAAAGAGAGAAATAGTGAAAAAAAATTTAAAAACAACAAAAATCCCAGATATTTCAAGCAGAATGAAGAGCTGCCAATTGAGCCCCTTACTTAGAAAGAAAAATATGGGAATGTGGTATTCTTAGAATTTACCACCATATGAGAATCTCATCTTTGTTGATCAAACTAATAGGTTCATTGTTAGAAAATGAAGAATCTGAGCTTTCTCTCTACCTTGAGAATAATCCCTTGAATAAACACAGCTCACGCTGCAGTCAGACACCAACTGAAAGCAAGAGGCATCTTTTAATAATGGAGGCATGTGGAACTGGACAACTTCAGTGGACAGGGATAAGCTGAGAAGGAAAATTGTTTAACTTCAGAGAAGACATGGAGCTACTCTCTGGGCGGACCCAGGTCGTTTAGATGATGAGTAGCTATAGAGGTGACAAAGCTTTATTGGTCTGAAACAAATACAGAGAAAATAAGCTTCACTTCTTCTTAGTGGAAAAAAAAAATGTATGTGCAGTGAATTTCCTTCTAAAGATTGGAGCAAGTAGACTGCTGTCAGTATCCTAAATACATCACCTACAGAGAGATAAGGACTCCAGAGTCATCTTAAGCTGTGCCCTCTAAATAATGCTAAATGAAGGGCTAAAGAAATCATACTACCCAGTAATGCTTTAATGTAACACTTTACTTTTTGGTGGCTCAGCAGTAAAGAATCCATCTGCCAATGCCGGAGATGCATGTTTGATCCCTGGGTCAGAAAGCTTCGCTGGAGAAGGAAATGGCAACCCACTCCAGTATTCTTGCCTGGAAAATAAGATGGACAGAGGAGCCTGGAGGGCTATAGTTCATGAGGTTGCAAAGAGTCGGACACAACTGAATAACTAATCAATTCTTGCATATCATCTTAGACAAGGTCCCTTCTGCTCAAGAACAGTCTTAGTATTAAACCTTGTCACTTGATAGAGAATTAAGGGCACCACATCTGAACAGTGAACTTGTTTTTATTTAAGCACTTTTCTAAAGGAGATCAGTCCTGGGTATTCTTTGGAAGAAATGATGCTAAAGCTGAAACTCCAATACTTTGGCCACCTCATGAGAAGAGTTGACTCATTGGAAAAGACTCTGATGATGGGAGGGGTTGGGGGCAGGAGGAGAAGGGGATGACAGAGGATGAGATGGCTGGATGGCATCACTGACTCAATGGACATGGGTTTGGGTGAACTCCAGGAGTTGGTGATGGACAGGGAGGCCTGGTGTGCTGCACTTCATGGGGTCGCAAAGAGTCAGACATGACTGAGCGACTGAACTGAACTGAACTGATGGAAACCCATAGGACCTTTCAGTGTTAGTACCAAGCAGGTTTGTGTGTGATTTGGCCATAATAATACAAGAGGTTTGCTGGAAAAGTTGAGATGATACCTTTCAGCTGTGTGATAACTTAAACATTAAAGAAACATGATTTAATTTTATGTTACCCTTAGACTTTTTTCTCCAAGGCTGTTCAATGTATTCCAAGTAAGTATGGGAAAAAATTTAAAGTAAACTTTTCTGTTTGAATGTCAGTAACCCAAATTGTTTTAGATGTGCTTACATTCAAGTCATTGTACCAGTAATAGACTCTTGCACTCAAGAATCCATTTTTAAATACCAGAAATATCCAGAAACTGTCTTCCACATTGAAAATTCAGAAGGGATGGAAATATTAACAAATATGTTCCTTTTTATTGGAGTATAAAGTACTTGAGAAGGACTTTAGCAAGAAAATTAAAAACCTTTTTAAAATTTAGCTACATATGTAGTTTAAATATATAAATCTATTCGAGGATACTACAGATTCCTGGCACTGCTAACCAGATGAACAAAATAAATTATAGTAGATTTGAATCAAGGTAGATTTGGGGATAATACTATTGCTGATTTAGTTATACTACAGATATACTCCTTTTGTTGCTGTTGTTGATAACTTTACAAAATATAGGAAATGGGAGTTGGTAGGTGTTTACAATTTGAAGTCAACTGTATCAGAGCAAGGATGAGTTAAATGTCTTTTCTTGAAACAATGCATTTATGGGGTTTGACACAAAGAAAAATAGCTAAGATTCTACAACTCAAAAGAATCAAGAGATACTGCAGTAACACAAAATTGACTTTTAATTTTTGTTTACCAGTTCATTGTATCTTACAGAAAATGAAAACTTTTTTTTTTTTGTAATACAGATATGGTTCTTCTCAGATTTGTACTCAGTAGGTATTAAATGCCTTTAAATACTGACTTCCTTTTAATCAGGTGGCTTAATAATGACTTTTGTATTTTTCATTTCTTTCATTGTACATCATTGCTGTGCTGGCAGTAGTGAGCTACGGTACAGTTAACTTCTCTACACAACTATGTCAGTTATCCACTGATCATTCTTTATGTATTCTATGCTGAGAATGAATAAGTGATTCCCTTTTCATCCTTCCCTCCTTAGTGGTCAACTACTCCTTGAGACCACCATATTCTTTGGAGCACTGAAATCAAGAAACCCAGTATGGCTGCCAGCAACCAAATTGGAATCTCCTTTGAGACTACTTCTAATTGCCAAAATAATAAGCGACTATATTATTGCATAAAATAAAACTTTAACAGGTACCGGCCCCCTTTCTATGAAAGAAAGTTTAAATTTACAAATACCATAGTTGACTAGAAATTACTGTGATAAAACATGGCAGCAGTTGGTAAAAGATGGCTTCCAGTGTTAATGTAACTAACTTGTTTTCATTCTTATACTGCCTTTTATAGGTATCATTTCTTCTTGTCTATTTTTTCAAATGTAGGCTTGTCAGTGAAATATGCAGATATACTTTGTTCCTTAAATGGGCCAAGTGTTAATTATAAACGAAATGATCAAAGCAAGATTTCCTAACCAGACTCCCATCTCATCCCTCTGTTGTTCTTAGTACCCAAGTCTGAGTAGCAATTGTTGAATTAGCCAGTGTTAGCCAGTGTTGTACCAACTTTCCATTAGGAACTGTGTTAGTATAACCTTTTTTTTTTCAAACACTCTCAGTGAAATATCTTGAGGAATGAAATAGGAAAATAGATATTTGGTGAAAATGGAAAAATAAGAACATTAAAAAGAAACTCTTATCAAGGAGGAGTCCTAAAGGGTATGGGAATTCTGATCCTTTGGGAGAAGTCAGAGGATAAAAATTCTGCCCAGCAGTATTCATTCTGTTAAGATTTTTTTTTTTCCCCAAGCATAGAAAAATGGTGTGCAGTCAGTATAGACTTTAGTCAGCTAACAGTCACTCCAAAGATTTTTATCAGCACCAATTCCTATACTAGTAAGTATTCAAAAGTTAAGAAATGTTACTATGCTTAATATTATAAAGGTAGAGTTTTGCAGCAATAACTGAAATTTGTATATCTGCTTCAATAGAAATTCCTTTCCACTTGTACTTCCAATAATATTCTTGTAATGCGAGTAATAATCATTCAAGTATGGATTTCCTCCAGTGAGCTGAACCCACTTTTGAGGTACTAGAGTCACTGTTTTGGAGATAGTCCCTCTTTAAATAATATATTCATATTATCTTAGACCATTCAGGTATTTTTAATTTAGAAGTTTGAATTCTATTTGTATCAGCAGTGTTTGAGTTAAACTACACAATCTCTTTGGATTTATATTTTTGTATAATTTGCATATCCAACCTACTGTAAAAATGTGCATGCATACATTCTCATCTTTTAATAGTAAAGCATCTGAAAATTTCCAGATATGCTTTTGACAGAAGAAATAATCTACTTTTATTTACAATATTCTGCCTAGAAAATATATGAGTATAGTTATGGTTTCATGGACTTCCAATTGTCCTATACCTTCCACACACATAACTCTACATTTATAGAGTAAATTTATTAGAATTATTACAGAGCTTTGAAGGCAACCACAATCAATTCAGGAAACAGATTTATTTACTCATGTTCATGGGAGGAAAATCTACATAAAAACATTCATGAAAGCATATCAGCTATGTCATACTTGGATTATTATACTAAATCCCATTTATTAGAACTCATTGTGAAACAATGGGAAACCATGAAATGTAATTTGAATACAAATATTGGTCCCTGTGGGGTTTCAACACTCATAAAAATATAGGAAAACCGAGCTTTATTTAAGATTGGAGCTGCTAATGGGGAAAGTTGTTTTTTGAAGCTGGTCTTACCCTTTCATATAAAACCCTGAAGATTTTAGTGTAAACTCTTTGACAGCTTCAGCATTTCATTTACGCCTGATGATGATCAGCAAGAAAGTGACGTCCATCACTGTTCACATTTTCTATATGGAGAAAGGTTAAAACTACTTTGTTGACTTTTCCACCCAAACACAGGCACCAGTTGGACTTCCTAGTCTATATACAAATAGGAATAATAAGAATTCTGAAAGTTGGGTTCTTATTTCTTGGTTAGGCAAGTATAGTTATTTATTCCTTCTATGATTTAAATTTTTGTCATGTCATGTAAATAAGAAGGAAATATTAAATATTTTAAAGTTAATTTTATAGGACAATATCACTTCATAGGCTAACATAAAATCAAGCTGCTAAATTTTACAATTTTTCTGTCCAGCAGTTTATCTATATAACTGCCCTGAGTAGATGCTAAATGCTGCTTAGCAAACGGCCCTTAGAATTTAAATATAATTCAGTAAAGCTACTCAAAAGAAAACAGTTCTTCTCAGGCATGTATAATTTTAATTAGAAGAAGGTAGGAATCTCTCATTGGTTAAATATGATCTGCTTATCTTAGTTTCATACTTCATACAAATGGGGGTCTTAAGGGGTTTTAACTGTGCTTGTCATACATTGGAGTCCATCTGCTTTTTTTTTTTTTTTTTTGGTCAGAAAGGCAGGATTTTAAAGAGTAAAATATTCTGACTATTGGAGCTTTGAAATATTTTAGAAAAGTGTAGATTGTTCCCTTGTGAAACTAAGTGTTGTGCAACCTCTCAGAACCTCAGTTTATGTAAAGAAGCCTATATTTCAAATCTGTTGTCTCTAATCTGTTTATTGTAGTGCATTTCAAAATTGTACAAACGTGTAAAATTTGTGCTTGTGGCAGCTGCTGCTCTGAGTAGCTTTACTTTCCTTAGTTTAATCCTAGCAATCCTCAAGCTATTGCATGCCCCGATCATGAAAGGATACTTCATTGGGATGATGTAGCCTAAACAGTTTGGCTCTAAAACCTCCATATGTAGTGCTTCCCTTAAAATTATATTAATTTATAATATATATTGAATGATAATAGCTTTACAAAAACAAATTAATGAATTGGTCTTTATGAAAATGACTTTTTACAGTAAGTAAAAAAGGGTTATCACAGTTT
This sequence comes from Capricornis sumatraensis, assembly GCF_032405125.1. Lineage (NCBI taxonomy): Eukaryota > Metazoa > Chordata > Mammalia > Artiodactyla > Bovidae > Capricornis > Capricornis sumatraensis. The sequence goes on from NC_091077.1 coordinate 82,886,767, forward strand.
TGGTAACTTGCATGAGTTCATATTGGAAAAAAAAACCAAAAAACCTTTCATTTCACATGTTCTTAATGACTTTCAAACTGACGTGCTTTAGGGTCACGCTCAGTTGTATGCTCTGAAGCAGTAGACACCATACAGCTTATGCTTTTTATCTGGGAAACCCACGAAGCGCACCGCAGCCTCGCTAGGACTGCAGCGCCTTCTTGGCCTAGAGATGGGGTAGCGGACACTGCCGTCCGCCAACCAGCCTGCATCGCAACGGTCATATCCCAGAAGTTTCCAGGCAGCGAATATCTGGCCCACTTTAGCAATCTGAGCACCATCATTGAGACAAGCCTGCACCGCTTCGTCGTAGGTCAGCTTGGTGGGGTGGATCAGGTAGTAAAATCGGCCTGCAGAGAGAAGGAAAGAGGGTCAGTGGGCCTGTCTGGAGCTTAGCCCAAGAGAGATGGGAAGGGCCCCAGATGGAAGTGATTCTCAATGCAGGGGTATATAGAGCAGTGTCTGTAGAGGTTCTGAAACAGGCTAGTCAGTTAAAGGCAGTAACCCTAGATCTCTCTCCATTAAATTAGTTTTTTCCTTGCCCCTTAATGTGTGTTCAGACATGCCCTTTTAGAGTGGTGAAAAAGAAAAGGGAAATGACAGATGCAGCCTCTGTTAGCCAATTAGTGGCTAAAAGGGCCCTTCTGTGGCATTAGAGAAGACAGAATTCCATGTTAAAAGCAAGAGCTATTTAAATTCTAGCTGTAGCAAGACTGAAGCCCAGCACAAGTTTCTGGAGAGCCAAAATTTGAATGTGAAAGGATCAAAAAACATTCCTGACAGAAAAGTCCATTTAAAAAAAATCAAAAGCCCTCAAGTCCTTTTCATTACAGGTATCAATAAGGCATTATTCTTATTCAAAGACTACAGTATGAAAATGCAAAACATACAGGAAGTCACTTGCCATAAATAGTGCGGACTTAGAATGTGAACCCAGTCTGTTCACTCACTAGCAGAGAGGAAAGGAGTAAGTTGTTTTTTCCAACTTCCCTCTGTGGGAGGGAGCTCTGACACCTAACCATTTCTTGATTTCACAAAAAAGAGCGAGTTAGCCTCAACCACTTACCTCAGTAGTGTTCATTACCGAGATTCCTTCAATTTGTACTAAATATGCACAAAAAGTATAAAACATGACACCGACTAACTAAAGTCACAGGCACCTACCAGTGCAAGATTTTCTCAGACTTTTAGTTTCAGGTAGAATAGGATCAGACTCTTACCAGGTTACACATTGTCATGTGATACCCTCCTGAAAAGTGAAAGTCGCTCAGTCGTGTCCAACTCTTTGGGAGCCCATGGGACTATACAGAATACTGGAGTGGGTAGCCTTTCCCTTCTCCAGGGGATCTTCCCAACCCAGCGATCAAACCCAGGTCTCCCACATTGCAGCAGATTTTTTACCAGCTGAGCCAGAAGGGAAGCCCAAGAACACTGGAGTGGGTAGCCTATCCCTTCTCCAGTGGATCTTCCCGACCCAGGAATCGAACCAGGGTCTCCTGCACTGCAGGTGGATTCTTTACCAACTGAAGTATCAAGGAAGCCCTGATACCCTCCTGCCTCTCTTCAAATATAGATTATTGAAGTCTAAATTAGTGCTTGTCAGTTCTTCCTAGACTAAAAGGGTATAATTTGGAGAATGGGTAGTGGTCATGGGAGCATTAATAGAGGGTTAGCTCAATTACCTGTACCCGAGGCTGGCAAACTATAGCACATGAGTCCAATGAGGTTTTATTAGAACACAGCCACAGCCATCTGTTTAAGATTGTTCGTGGTGGCTTTTGTGTTGTAGTACACAAAACTACTCTTGCCTGGAAGATCCCATGGGTGGAGGACCCTGGTAGGCTGCAGTCCATGGGGTTGCTAAGAGTCGGACACGACTGAGTGACTTCACTTTTACTTTTCACTTTCATGCATTGGAGAAGGAAATGGTAACCCACTCCTGTGTTCTTGCCTGGAGAATCCCAGGGACGGGGGAGCCTGGTGGGCTGTTGTCTATGGGGTCGCACAGAGTCGGACATGACTGAAGCAACTTAGCAGCAGCATACAAAGCTACATGAAGTAGTTGGAACAGAGAGCATATGGCCCACAAAGCCAAACATATTTACTGTCTGACCTTTTGTTGATCCCTGATTCCTTTCTGTGTTCCCCATAGCATATCAACAGGCAACTAAAATGTAAAATAATGGGACCTGGGCCAGCCTCATGGGTTTGCAACCTGCACAATTACATTGGGCCTCATGCTTGATTGAATGTTCTGCTGTGTCATCTTAAGATTTTTAATAATTTTTTTTTTTTTAACAAGGAACCCACATTTTCATTTTGCACTAGGCCCCACTGTCACATCACTGGTTCTGGAAGAAGCAAGATAGGGTTGGGAGTTGTGCTGAATTCAGCTGATCAGTCATCAGTACCGATGCAACCTGGATCTCTCACTTCTGCTTTTGCCTCCAGTGTTATTTCTACTTAATTTTCTTGCAAAGTTCTCTAAATCAGAGCTCTCTCTTTATCAGAGCTCTCTCTTTATCCAAGCTCTCTATCCTAAGCTTTGCTGATGATCTATGAATAAATTGACACTGTAATTTAAAGAAGAGCATGACACTGATGCCATCCTTACTTCAGTGGAGAGATCTATATCCTATGGAGGGCACACAGTGGCAGCAGCATCTTTGACAGTAAGAAAAAGACTCCATAAAACATGACAAACTATTTTACAGCAACAGTTGGATGCAATAAAACCAAATAATCATGGAAATATGTACTTGTGCTTGGTATCTGTGTGGATTTTTAAAAATTATGATATTACAGAGCTTCTTTTATATGAAGCAATACTTCAAAGATTTTTCTTTTTTTAAGTAGATAAGATTAAAATTTTAATGTCATATCATAGTATGTATTGGTCTCTGGGATAGCAAACAAGGTAGTATGGTTAACATCTTACCATTGAAATTGGATGTAAAACAGAAGACATCATATCTGCTTTTATCTTTGTCCCAAAACCCGTAGTTCCTGACGCCAGGCACTGTGTTCTGGCCTCCACAGGGTTCTCTGGGTTTTGTGATGGGATATTGCACAGACCCATCACTGAGCCAGCCAGCGTTGCACCAGTCCAGCCCACTCCGCCAGGCATCATACAGCTGATCAAAGGAGGCAATCACAGCATCCTGGTCCAGACAAGCCTGCTGTGCCTCATGAAAATTGAGATTGTAGCGCCCCAATCTTGGAAAATAAGGGAACACTACACCTGTCCAAAGGAGAAAGCAAGGACTTGTTAGTGGCACAATAGTAAGAACTATAAGCAAATCCCACTTGGGTGGGGAAAACAGAATCACCATCATATGAAATAGCAGCTTTTTGTTCAGTTTGCAGTGTTTTCTAATGGTCCCATTTCCCTTCAAATAGACTCTCAGCTCTGAGCATTTCACAATGAGCTATTTGGTCTGGTAACTTCAGTGATTTACCTGTTTTGCTAAGCATTCAACTCAAGCCTCATAATTCTCCTTTCTGAAATGATTCATCTGCAAATTATAGTTTTCAAGTTGCCCTCCCGGTGAACTTACCTTTTGCATATCTAACAAAAACCTAACTAAGAAGTCTTATTTCATATTAATAGGGTAATTTTTTACAGTGAGGCACTTCCATAAAAAGCAACCTGGCTCTCTTATTCATTTGTCTCAGCTTTTACTGTAGCTTAACTTAATCTTATTTTTTTCTCTCCTTGAACAATACAACAAAATAAGAGCTTTCATTTTAAAATATTTCTATTACTATTTTTTCAGCTTCTGTATTCATGCATTGCAAACTGAAACTAAGCTTTTCTAAACATTGATATTGCAAATAGAAAGCAAAAGCCTTTAGAAGCTTGTCCTATACAAGGTAGGTACAAAATAGACATCTGCCAAAGAATTAAATATTTTAGAGGACAAAAACCCTTAGTAAATGTAGCACTTGGTGAAGATTTGGCCCTTGACTTTGCCTGGGAATATGCAACAGTTTTCCAAAGCATTTCTTTAGGTTGGTTCAAATCAGATTATTACGGGAGGTGATTGAGCTGTCTCACAACTTTCTGCACAGTTTCTTTAAAGAATAAGGGTTGCATCATAAAAATGCAAAGTTGTATCATTTGTTGGACTTTATGAAGGACCACTGAGTCAAAATGTCTCCTCCATGGTTGCTAAAAGAAAATTAATTTTGCCTTTAATTTTTTTATTATAATGAGTAATAATTCATATTTTAGCATATGGAATGTAAAAAAATGTCTGACTCACATAGTAATTTGGTGGATTATACCAAATGTGCTATTTTACGAGACTGCAGACCCTGTGCAAGATGATGCACAATCTACTAATAGTGTAACCAGTTGCACAGGAAATGTTCTCTTTTATCAATTGTCCTGGAATATTCTACAGGAAGAAATTTCAAGAGCCTAAATCAAGTCATGTCCACTGAAGGCCTCTGGAGGACACATTTGTCCCTGCAGGGCAGTCCAGCTGGCACCATCCACTAGAGGCAGAGATCCAGGAAGGCTTCCTGATCTCATCCTGCCTTCTCAGGTTCTTGGCTGAGAGATCTGTAAACTGACTTGAAGCCAAAAAGTAAGAAGGAAAAGACTCTCTTGGTTGCCTCTGCCCCCTGTAGAGCTGGGGGGATGGGGGTGGGGAAAGCCTGGAGGTGACTCCTTCTAAGAAGGGCTGTGCCCCGGCATCCAACTAAGAGCCCAGACAACACTGAGAAGGAGACGCTTTAGTGTTCCCAGTCTCCTCACGCTTTGCATCCTTTTCTCAGCATGCCCAGGAATGCCAATGGAAAGGAAAACATTTCATTTTTCCAGGAGAGCTTTCCTTGGCAGCTAGACCTTAAGTGAGAGAAAATCTCAACCTATACAAACCTAGATTCAACCATTTAGGTTGAATTCCATTTCCCAAATAGCTTGAGACGGTAACAGTGGAGAAAGCAGGCTATTTTAATTTGTAATAGTTTTAAAGACCTAGGCAACCTCTCAAGTTTTAATTCACCAGACTGATTTGGTGAACTCCCATAGGCATTGTGGAAATTTTTTCTTTAGTCATTTGTCCTTGATTAACCATTGAATTATGTTTGATTTAGTTCCAAAAACAGTGTAATATATTTTTGAGTTCCTTTTACATTTAACATAATTTTATGCAATCATTTCTCAAAGTCAAAGTGTAACCCTATATTAAAATTTCACCTTTTTTCAATGGTGAGAGTAAATGGTCAACTTACTGTAACTCAAAAAATTTACTTAGCAGATTTTAATCAATGTTTGATGCTAGAAAGAACAAATTCCAAGTAAATCAAGGTCAATTTCCACATCCTCACCAACATTTTAAAAGTTTCACTTTATTGTACACATTTCAACAATCAGATGTTTTGTACAAGTGGGGGCATTTCTGGAACATGTTTGTTAGTATTTATTTATTTACTCGTTTTACTTCCAGCTAGTTAAGATTTCAACATCTAAGACTATAACTGCAGAAACTTTCTTGGCTCTGTGGAAAAATGTGAAATTCCTACAGTTGAATTATGGAGCCAATGGTGATTACTTTCATCCAGCATTACAAAAATAAGAAAAGTTAAACTTTCATGAGTGAGAAAGAAGGGTATATGATTATTTTCCAAGTATGATTATTTTATACTTATATGTCAAAATATAATCAAAAGCTCTTTACTTTTCCCTGAAAGGCTGGTATGCATTACTACAAAGGGGATTAAAAAGAAATATCCATCACATGGAAAAGGATAATATCAAGTGATGTGAGTAGTTTAGTGAATTGAAATGACCCACAGAGATGTTATGGGGAGGGAGGTGGGAGGGGGGATTCATGTTTGGGAACACATGATGTAAGAATTAAAGATTTTAAAATTAAAAAAAAAAAAAGCACATTCTTTAAGACTTATAATTGCACAGTCCAGTTCATCTTAGTTGTTGGCAAATATCAATTTGTTGGGTATGTGAAAGATTTTCATGCCATGGTGCATAGTAAAGCTAAAGGAAATTTCAGTAACTCCATAAAGTAAATATTTTTAACAATAAAAAGGTAGAGGCCATGCAGAACACTTCTACTTTCCACAGTATCTCTCAGAATGCCTTTCAGTGTTACATACATATATGAAATTAGCTTTCTATTTCTAAAAGTTCTCAGATCATATTTTTGTGAATTGGCCCCATTTTCATCAGTGGAAGACCAATAATACAGTGGAAGATTGGAAGTACAAATATCATGTTTTTCATATCATTATCTATATATTTATCTATTGCTCAAATGAATTCTGTAAGCCAAGCTACTCATGAATTTCTGGGGACACTCTCCTTGTTATATAAGGCTTATCTCTTTCTGGATGTTGTTTCTAGCAGTGTGGGTAATTTGGTAGTAATCAGAGGGCTTTACCCTATCCAAGATTCTACATGAAAAAAATTATGCTTCCACAGCTAATTCCAACTCATATGTAGGTCAGTTTTTCAAAAGGGTTTACTTTAAAAAAAAATCAGTGTGATTTGAAAAACAGACTTTAAAATACAACTAAGAGCAGGCATTATACTGAGTACTCTAGGATACCTTGAGTTTGGGGTATGGTGTCTTTCTGCAAAAAGTCTGTGATTGTATGTGTGTATACACACACACACACATAAAAATACGACTCCAAGACAGAATGCTGCTGCTGCTGCTAAGTTGCTTCAGTCATGTTCGACTCTGTGCGACCCCATAGATGGCAGCCCACCAGGCTCTCCCATCCCTGGGATTCTCCAGGCAAGAATACTGGAGTGGGTTGCCATTGCCTTCTCCACCAAGACAGAAGAGAATCTTATAAACACAAACCATACAATTTTGGCATCTTGAAGTAGAACGATTTTTTTTCTAATTGGGAAAAGTCTTTGAACGACATAGCATTTAATCTGGTATTAAGGGCCAATATGATTAAAGACATTGTACAATTACAGTTGGAAAGGCAGCTTAATTATGACATTTAAAATGATACACTTCCTTGGTCTTATTTATGCATGTTAGAACATTGACAAGGAACATAAGCAGAACTTGCCTGACTGCGTGATGACCCTATGTAAGCATGTAATTGATAGTGAAAAAAGGTCAGAACCTGGAATAAGAGCTAGAAATGATTACCACAAGGTATCTCTTCTGCTGCATGTGGTTTACCATAGCCTTCCAATTCTTATGTATATAATTGCTGCACTGTGAGCATTTATCCAAGACTCAGATAACCATTATATCTACTACTGTGGGCAGGAATCCCTTAGAAGAAATGGAGTAGCCATCTGGTCAACAAAAGAGTCCGAAATGCAGTACTTGGATGCAATCTCAAAAATGACAGAATGAACTCTGTTTTCAAGGCAAACCATTCTATATCACAGTAATCCAAGCCTATGCCCCAACCAGTAACGCTGAAGAAGCTAAAGTTGAACGTCCTATGAAGACCTACAAGACCTTCTAAAACTAACACCCAAAAAAGATGTCTTTTTCATTATAGGGCACTGCAATGCAAAAGTAGGAAGTCAAGAAACACCTGGAGTAACAGGCAAACTTGGCCTTGGAATGTGGAATGAAGCAGGGCAAAGACTAATAGAGTTTTGCAAAGAAAATGCACTGGTCATAGCAAACACCCTCTTCCAACAACACAAGAGAAGACTCTGCATGTGGACATCACCAGATGGTCAACTCTGAAATCAGATTGATTATATTCTTTGCAGCCAAAGATGGAGAAGCTCTATACAGTCACCAAAAACAAGACTGGGAGCTGACTGTGGCTCAGATCATGAACTCCTTATTGACAAATTCAGACTTAAATTGAAGAAAGTAGGGAAAACCACTAGACCATTGAGATATGACCTAAATCAAATCCTTTATGATTATACAGTGGAAGTGAGAAATAGATTTAAGGACCTAGATCTGATAGATAGAGTGCCTGATGAACTATGGATGGAGGTTCATGACATTGTACAGGGGACAGGGATCAAGACCATCCCCATGGAAAAGAAATGCAAAAAAGCAAAATGGCTGTCTAGGGAGGCCTTACAAATAGCTGTGAAAAGAAGAGAAGTGAAAAGCAAAGGAGAAAAGGAAAGATATAAGCATCTGAATGCAGAGTTCCAAAGAATAGCAAGGAGAGATAGAGCCTTCCTCAGTGATCAATGCAAAGAAATAGAGGAAAACAACAGAATGGGAAAGACTAGAGATCTCTTCAAGAAAATTAGAGATACCAAGGGAACATTTCATGCAAAGATGGGCTTGATAGGAGACAGAAATGGTATGGACCTAAGAGAAGCAGATGATATTAAGAAGAGGTGGCAAGAACACACAGAAGAACTGTACAAAAAAGATCTTCAAGACCCAGATAATCACAATGGTGTGATCACTCATCTAGAGCCAGACATCCTGGAATGTGAAGTCAAGTGGGCCTTAGAAAGCATCACTACGAACAAAGCTAGTGGAGGTGATGGAATTCCAGTTGAGCTATTTCAAATACTAAAGATGATGCTGTGAAAGTGCTGCACTCAATATGCCAGCAAATTGGGAAAACTCAGCAGTGGCCACAGGACTGGAAAAGGTCAGTTTTCATTCCAGTCCCAAAGAAAGGCAATGCCAAAGAATGCTCAAACTACCACACAATTGCACTCATCTCATGCTAGTAAAGTAATGCTCAAAATTCTCCAAGCCAGGCTTCAGTGATATGTGAACCGTGAACTTCCTGATGTTCAAGCTGATTTTAGAAAAGGCAGAGGAACCAGAGATTAAATTGCCAACATCCGCTGGATCATGGAAAAAGGAAGAGAGTTCCAGAAAAACATCTATTTCTGCTTTATTGACTATGCCAAAGCCTTTGACTGTGTGGATCACAATAAACTGTGGAAAATTCTTCAAGAGATGGGAATACCAGACCACCTGACCTGCCTCTTGAGAAACCTATATGCAGGTCAGGAAGCAACAATTAGAACTGAACATGGAACAACAGACTGGTTCCAAATAGGAAAAGGAGTACATCAAGGCTGTATAATGTCACCGTGCTTATTTAACTTACATGCAGAGTACATCATGAGAAATGCTGGGCTGGAAGAAGCACAAGCTGGAATCAAGATTGCTGGGAGAAATATCAATAATCTCAGATATGCAGATGACACCACCCTTATGGCAGAAAGTGAAGAGGAACTAAAAAGCCTCTTGATGAAAGTGAAAGAGGAGAGTGAAAAAGTTGGCTTAAAGCTCAACATTCAGAAAACAAAGATCATGGCATCTGGTCCCATCACTTCATGGGAAATAGATGGGGAAACAGTGGAAACAGTGTCAGACTTTATTTTTTTGGGGGGCTCCAAAATCACTGCAGATGGTGATTTCAGCCATGAAATTAAAAGACGCTTACTCCTTGGAAGGAAAGTTATGACCAACATAGATAGCATATTCAAAAGCAGAGACATTACTTTGCCAACAAAGGTCCGTCTAGTCAAGGCTATGGTTTTTCCAGTGGTCATGTGTGGATGTGAGAGTTGGACTGTGAAGAAAGCTGAGTGCCGAAGAATTGATGCTTTTGAACTGTGGTGTTGGAGAAGACTCTTGAGAGTCCCTTGGACTCAAGGAGATCCAACCAGTTCATTCTAAAGGAAATCAGTCCTGGGTGTTCATTGGAAGGACTGATGCTAAAGCTGAAACTCCAGTACTTTGGCCACCTGATGCGAAGAGTTGACTCATTGGAAAAGACTCTGATGCTGGGAGGGATTGAGGGCAGGAGGAGAAGGGGACGACAGAGAATGAGATGGCTGGATGGCATCACGGACCCTATGGACATGAGTCTGAGTGAACTCCAGGAGTTGGTGATGGACAGGGAAGCTTGGCGTGCTGTGATTCATGGGATCGCAAAGAGTCGGACATGACGGAGTGACTGAACTGAACTGAGGTGGAAATTGTCAAGTCCTTTATAGTGTCTGTTCTTAGCAATCACGATTCGTCAGATTTTATTCTATGATGGCACTGTGGCTATCGTTAAAATTTTTGTATTTTTATTTTTAAATGAAGTCTTATCTCAAGTTGAAATATATAGATAAAATAATACCCTGGATTTTTCTTGAAAATTATTCAGTGGGTATAGCAGGCTACAGATTGGCTATCTGATGACACTTTTTGAAGCTGGATGATTATATACAGAGAACATTATACTCTTCATCATAGTCTTTCCCCTCTTTCAAACATTTGAAATTGGTGATAATGAAAAGTAAAAAGAAATTTATCCCACCCTATTGCCATGCTGAGCCTTAAATCAGTCAAACTGGATGCTAACTACCTGTGGCATCTGTTGCTCACATTTTGGCCTTTGAAGAGTTTCTCCTTCAACCTGTGAGGTTCTCTTTCCCATTTTGTCATGCTTTCTATGCTATGAAGGTACAAAGTTCACCTCTCATGGTCCATATCAAGTGTCTCTTCCTTTAGAGAGCTTTCCATTGCATGGCCCTTCCTTTGCATGCAGACTTTTTTGTATTGAAAGTATAAACCCATTGTATCAAACATTCACTCACTTATAAACTATTTACTGGAGAAGGGAATGGCAAACCACTTCAGTATTCTTGTCTTGAGAACCCCATGAACAATATGAAAAGCCAAAAAATATGACACTGAAAGATGAACTTCCCAGGTTCAATAGGTGCCCAACATGCTTCTGGAGAAGAATGGAGAAACAACTCCAGAAAGAATGAAGAGATGGAGCCAAAATGAAAACCATGCCCAGTTGTGGATATGACTGATGACAGAAGTAAAGTCCGATGCTGTAAAGAACAATATTACATAGGAACCTGGAATCTTAGGTCCACAAATCAAGGTAAATTGGAAGTGGTCAAACAGGAGATGGCAAGAGTGAACCTTGACACTTTAGGAATCAGTGAACTAAAATGGACTGGAATGGGTGAATTTAACTCGGATGACCATTATATTCCATTTAGCAGGTGAAAAGTGAAGTTGGACAAGTTTGCAAATATTTACCAAAAAAAATGTGATTAGAGTTACAGTAGAAATCTGTCGTCTGAGAACATCATAGCTGGGGGTGGAGGGGATAAGGCTCAGGGTAGCATTGGTCTTTGGTCTTATTTTTAAAGGATTGCATTGTCTCCAGTTGTTCAGAAATGGATTCATGTAGATAATGTTAAATGTGGAAATGTCAGTCACTTTAAGGCAGATCCTCTGGTTAATGACTGTTTCTACTCTTCCTATAGCACACAAGAAGATGGAAAAACACTGCAATGAAGGGGATTTAGCAGCTGTAATAGACATACCAATTAACGCAGTATGACTAAAAGACAGTCCCTTGATCATCTCCCAAATAACTTTGGGGCCTTTAAAAAACTTTAGAAAGCTTCAGAAGAACTGAGGCTGTCAAACACCAGTGCCTTTCTGAAACCTCTACTCTTTTACTGCAACAGAAACTTTCTCCTTACTGCAAACCCCCAGATCATAGCAGATAAAAACAATGACCTCACTGAGGGCACTTGAAATCAAATTCTAGTCCTAGCTCTTACTCCTAACCATGTTACCTTTGGAAAGGAGTTTTCCCTAAGTTTCAGCTGTCCAGGGGCATTACTGAAAGTGAGCAAAATAAATATGGATATGATTAGAGCAATTTGTACCTACTTACTTTAACAAGTTCCACCTTATTTTAAAGTTCTTACTTTTGAAAGTATCTTAGAATCTTTAATGGACTGTAAGATTGTTGAATGAAAGGAACTATGTTTTAGAATTTTTTGTTTCTCATGGTACAAAAACAGCACTTTAAAAAATATTTATCAGTTAAATTGGTTTCTTGGGCACATTTACTTAGCTCATATGCATATGAGTTATATGGTAAAGAAGTATCCTGAAAACATGGAAAACATGGAGATTTGGGAAGGTGCAGGGCTTGTATAGGAAAAATTACTCTTCTTACAATTCCCCTTCAACATATCTAAGTATGTCTTAAAGGCAGTCTCAGTTTGACTATCAAGTGTATTATCCTCTAAAATGTGCTAAATCTCTTTTCAAAGGGACAGCAGGCTTTATACTCAAAGCCATCATCAAACAGTTATAATTTAGAAAGACCTTATATTCATTGTACTTATTTATCTGGTTTCCTTCTATTTCTGGCAAGTTATATTGTTTTCTATTTATTTAAAATTTATTTTTAAGTAAATATAAGGAGATAACAAATATGGGCATATGAGTTACTTAAGTTTAGGAAATACTGCGGTATATAAACATGGACTTTAAGAAGAAAAACTACCAACTGATAATATAGTTCAAGCTATTGTTCATAGATTGGAAGCCAATGTACAATATGGATAAGTAACTTGATCTGGTTACAAAACATATACTGACAAAGCTGGGACTAACATAAGCATCTTAGAGTTTCCATTGCCTGATGCCCCTTTGATAAAAGAAAATGACCCTCAATTAATATTTGATGATTACTGTCTTCTCTAAGCCAACTGCTTCTTTCATCTTTAATAATGCCAGTGTTCATGGATATTAAAGTGAATCAATAAACACTCTAAGTATAAGGCGGCGTGCAATCAATCAGGTGCCAAGAACTACAAGTAAGAAAAGGTCACAAAAATGCACATTACAACATCAAGCAATGTATCAGACACACAAAGCTGATAAATCTGTACGCATGTAATGGTACTCTATCGGTTTCAGAAGGTCACATCTTCAGTGGTATGCTAGTGGACAAAATAGATATTTTTCCAAAAGCCACAAATATGTCCTAGAATGTAAAGGAACTTAGAGCAAACACACACCTATGGTTTACATAAGGAAGGACTATTCCATTAATGTAGTCAAAATTTGTTCTCTCATGTAAAGAAATGCTCAGATTATGAATGAAGAGTGTCTAGAGATATATCATCAACTAAGGAGAAGTGTAGAGGGCTTTGGTAGAGGCAAGATGGCACACTTTATTGTTTAGCTTTGTATACATTTTGGTCTTTGAACCTACTGAGAGTGTTGAGAGTGTTAGTTGCTTAGTCGTGCCTGACTCTTGGTGACCCCTTGGACTGTAGCCTGCCAGACTCCGCTGTCCATGAGATTCTCCAGGCAAGAATACCGGAGTGGGCTGCCATTCCCTTCTCCAGGGGCTCTCCCTACCCAGGGATCGAACCTGGGTCTCCCACATTGCAGGCAGATTCTTTACTCTCTGAGCCACCAGGGAAGCTGAACCTACTGAAAGTATTGCATATTTAGAAATAAAACTCCCTCCAAAATGCCTTGACCATTTGCTATTCAGTATCTAGGAGACTATGGACCATTTAAAAATTTACTTCTTTACAAGAATATTTAAATAAATCTAGAGGTTACTTTTTGTTAAATTAAGTTTTCACAGTTATTTTACAGAATACAACTAAATTTATTTTAGTTAGCAGATGTCCTTCACAAACTTGCCATTATATTGAAACAGAGACAATTTTAGAAGCATAATAAAAAGCCTCCACTCTGCATTTCTTAATAACTATGTAATGAGGTTTACATTTTGAATGGCACAAGGCAGTTCCTGAATATTGTTAATTCAGTTACACTGCACATTTCTTCTACTTGCAAATAGCTTCAATTTTGCATATAACCATTATGTATAAATTTCAAATGTGAAAGCTTGATTTGTAGACAGACGGCAAATTACAGAAAAACATGCTTTACATGGACTTTTGGTTTCTCACATCAGCACTGGGGTAACCACTGGACATTACTTGTCATGAAAAAAAAAGCAATGATTGATTATCATTCCTAAGTTTAACACAATACTTACCTTGTAAATCTAATGCTACCACAGCAGTATCATCTTCTAATCCTTCAATCACCTCACACTTATATCTCCCATAATCCTCTAGAGTAAGGTCTGTGATCACCAGAGAAGCATCATTATCGCTGCCTCCTTTCAGAAACACTCTACCGTGGTAGCCTCCATAGGTTTTCTTGTGGTATCCCATGGAAACAAAGACATCCACTTCCTTGAGGTAATCTGAAGTTAGCTTGGTCCACTTGATCCGGATTTTGTGGGTTCCTGAGCCAAATGCTGTAGGGTCTCGGTAAAATTTACATGGCAGTGTAACATTGCCACCTCTACGTGAGAACACCTTGGCTTGTTCTGCTTCCACCACTAGACGGGGGCCATTTTCTGCTATAATTGAAAAAAAAAAGAGAAAAAATATGCTTTTAGACTTTTATAATATGAAATATACTACCTATACAGGGTATCTGGTAAAGAGTAGCGTTGAAGATAAGCTTCTCTGCCTTGTTGAGCAGTGACCTGAGAAAGGTACCTCTACTACACAGTGGGGTTCTACAAGGTAGTCATGTCTTTTAAGCCACTGAAGAAAGGGAAAGTTGTACATGACAATCAATGAGAAATACTGGTTATAAGATTCTATGGTCATCTGAAGTTTGAGGATGTCATCATAAATTCCATTTTTCTTCTATATTTAAATATAAAAATGTAGAAATAAGACAAAGAGAAGTGATGGGGAGCCATAATTATTTCATTGATATAAACCTCAAAATTCAAATTGGATAAATTGATCTTTCCTCAGCTGAACTTTCTAATCCAATAAGTCTGTATTGTATTTAGGGAAAAGTTTATGGCAACAGATTAATGTTCATTGAACTGTTCTGGCCAAATAACTTAGAATGTTCTCCCATCTCTGCCTTCAGATACACACCTGTGATATGCCATTCTGGAGCATTTCAAGCAACATGTATGTATTTTATTTTCACACAAAGGCTAGACCTCAGAAAGGCATTTTTAGTGAATGTTTTTGAAAAAGCTCCAGATTTTGAAATATATTCCTCAAACTTTGAATGGCAAAAGTGTATCCAAAGTTATATTTCTTTTCTAATTAACCAGATAGTTACTTGTTTCTTTATTCCCTTAAATCTCCTTCTACTGTCCCTCTGCTTTTTCTGTGTCTTGGTTTACAGAATCTTCTCACTTCACTTCTGCCTTGACTTGCCCTTTAGCTTCCTTCCTCCAAGGACTTTATTGCCTTCCTAAGAGCACCACGATATTCCTAGCCTGCCAAGTCAGCAGGGCTGCCAGGCTCTGGATAGCCAGCTGTTATTTTCAGATCTTGGCTTTCTCTGGGGTTCCCCCTGGTTCGCTCATTGTGCTTTTGACCTTGATGAGCTCTCTTGAGAATGTGTAAGCTTTGAAAATGAGAAAGCGCTACAAGAACTCCTGGATGCACATACCCTCTCATCTACACACAGCTTTCAAAGGCTGCCAAAGCTGCCTTTCAGGCAGTCTTTCCTCCTCTAGGCTGGAGGTTCTGAATCAGCCTTGGTCATGAATCATTAATGGTATACAGGTCATCAGGCAGAGTAGTCGGTCATCTCCAGACAGACCTCAAAACTTGGTTATTTAATGGCATATGTAACTTTCAGATTTTAAAATAAAGTGTCCAAGAATGGACACACTGGTTCCATTTTTATTATAAAGCAATCAAAATATTAAAAAATAAGTATATTTAATTTATGTCAGCTCTAATCTTCAGAAACAGAATAGTTTAACCGCTTTTAAAGCCATCAGTGCCCTACCTTGAATAGTTTTTAAAAAATGAAAGGATAGTAGCTTAATTAGCCAGCTTAAAAAAATCCAATTCATTAAGCATTGCCTTTGATTCTCTTCATCTTCTTATTTAGGCCCATAGATTCATAAGGCATAACAGGTAAATCTATTCAGCTCTACTGTATGTATGATACTCCCCCTGCAATGTCCTCAATGACCACACCCATGTTCTACTTAAATATTTCTAGTGTCTTCTTTCTGGGAGGAGGAAAAAGTGCTGTTTAGTAAGTTGCTTAGCAATGCCTGAGGCCCTACATGGATCTACCCAGTACCTTGGGAGGACCCCTGGAGCTGGGTCTTTCCATGATGGGACTTGAGACATGACATGAAAGTGAAGTGAAAGTCAAAGTTGCTCAGTCGTGTCCGACTCTTTGTTGACCCCATGGAATATACAGTCCATGGAATTCTCCAGGCCAGAATACCAGAGTGGATAGCCTTTCCCTTCTCCAGATCTTCCCAACCCAGGGGTTGAACCCAGGTCTCCCACATTGCAGGTAGATTCTTTACCAGCTGAGCCACAAGGGAAGCCCATATAAGACCTTCAAAAAGTTGAAGTTACCTGATTCTCTCGTTTTTTTTTTTTTTTAATCTTTTATCTTATATTGGAGCATAATTGATTAACAATGTTATGATAGTTTCAGGTATACAGCAAAGTAATTCAGTTATACATATACATGTATCTGTTCTTTTTCAAACTCTTAATTTAGATGTTTACTTAATATCAAGCAGTTTCCTGTGCTATAAATTAGATCCTTACTGGTTATCCATTTTAAATATAGCAGTGTGTACATGTCAATCCCGAAGTCCCTAACTATCCCTCTTCCCTCCTTTCCACCATAAGTTCATTCTCTAAGTCTGTGAGTTTGTCTCTGTTTTGTAATTAAGTTTATTTGTATCATTTCCTTTTAGATTCTGCATATAAGTGATATCATAAGGATAGTTCTTTGTCTTACTGTCTTATGACAATGTCTAGGTCCATCCATTTTGCTTCAGATGGCATAATTTCATTCTTTTTAATGGCCAAGTAATATCCATTGTGTATATATACATCTTCTTTATCCATTCCTTGTTGGATATTTAGGTGGTTTCCACGGCTTAGCTATTGTAAACAGTGTTTCAGTGAACATTAAGTGCCTTTTGGACCATGTTTTTCTCTGATATATGCCCAGGAATGGGGTTGTTGGATCATATAGTAGCTCTATTTTTAGTTTTTTAAGGACTCTCTATACTGTTCTCCATAGTGGCTGTACAAATTTACGTTCCTGGCAGCATTCTCTCCCCACCCTCTCCAGCATTATTGTTTGTGGATTTTTTGATGATAGCCATTTTGACTGGTATGAGGTGATATCTCATTGTAATTTTGATTTTCATTTCTCTAATTATTACCAATGTTGAACATCTTTTCATGTGCCTCTTGTCCATCTTTATGTCTTCTTTGGAGAAATATCTATTTAGGTCTTCTGCCCATTTTTTCCATTGGATTGTTGATTCTCTCATGCTTTTTACTTTAAAAGTCAAAGCTAATGCCTGAATGGATTGGGTTAAGGGGGTATTATAGTAGTTAGGAACAAGGGCTTTGATGTATCAGAGACCTTGTACTAACCTCTTTAGGTTTCTAGCTCTCTAGCTTTGAGCAAGGTGTGTAACCCCCAAGCCTCAATTTATTTTTATGTGAATTAGAGGTAGTAATATCTACTATGTATAGTTGACATAAGAGACCCTGAAAGCACTTAAAATAATGGCTGACCAAACTATTACTCTGCATAGTTTTTCCACTATATTTTTCCAGTATGATACTGCCTGATATTACATATAATTTTGACATATATTAACCTTCCGTGGTTCCATTATAAAGTTTTGAACCATGTGGAGTAAAAAAATACATACAATGCCACCTGTGTTATATAGGAAACTTGGAAATTATTGTGTGGTTTAGCATAATCATAAGGTATTCCAGAATGAATACAAGGCCTGAGTGTTTTATAAATTAAAGAGTCAAAGTACAGATCAAAAGTCTTGTCTAAGGGATTGAAACTTCTAATTTTTTTCTGAGGTTAACTATAAATCATCTTGTAGTGTTTTAGAAGTATACACTTGTGATTTTTTTTTAGGTACTATTTACTTATACTCTGGCATTGTGAGTAGATGATGACTTATGTGGTATAATGGTGAGAACTAAGCAGACACCAAAAATAGTTTTTCTAACAAGACTGCTAGAATGTATAAATTTCTACCATTCTTATCTTTTGGACAGCTGGGGTGTTGAGGTAAAAGATGCCAGAAGCCCTGGCTGAAATTCAAAAAACCCTATGAAAAATATGTAATGTATAACACGTTGAGTGACTGAAGGCCATTAGTGTTCATTAACCTAAATCCCCAACATGACCTTTAGAACAATGCATTTTATTAGTTTGCTTGCTTTCAGAAGCTCAACACTGCAGATTATACAGCATTGAATACTGCTTGTGGGAGTAGCAGGTAAGATGTAGGAAAGAGCTCTGGCCATTGAGTCAGGAACCCTGGGTTCTGTTGCAGGCTCTGGTAGGGCTCTTTGAGTGACAGGTTTATGTCATGAGAACATTGAGCTTTGGATTTGTATCTAGCTGCCTTTGGCAGGTTGTCATGATAGGGATCAGCCAGGAAACACACTAAGCTGGAGATGGGGAGGGCAGGAACAAAGGGAACCTATAATACTGAAGACAAACTGCACAGTCGCGCCTAGAGTAAGATTTGAATCTGATCCTTGGATTCAAAAATGTGAACTGGTTTGAAATAAATGTTTAAATCAAAACTATTCAGTCAACAGGGTACTTGAAAAGCAAATCAAATGCAAAAGGTAAAAATAAACTTTGATCATCAGAATGAGTATTGCTTATCCCTTAAAATTTTTCTTTAACTGGAAAAAACTAGGCAGCATATATGTGCTCATTTTAGGGGCACTGAATTTTTTAGAAGTCTATCTGTAAGTTACAGGAACTTCATATTTTTATTAGTGAGTGTCAATGACATTGACTTGAAAAGATTTGATGACCTTCAAGACCATAGTTGTCTCCAGGGGAAACAGCAGGGCTTCATTATTATTTTATGAATTCTGCTGTGAAGTCTAGAGGACATCATTCAATTTCATGAAATTATGAAAGCAATGGCATGACTGAACAACTGATCTCTGTGTCAGTCTGTAATTTAGAGGAAATCTTTTAAACAATAGGACAAAAACAAATAGTTGCAGAAAAACAGTTTAGAAATATGGTATGGGAATATTACCTATTGTTCTTAGTTCTATTAAAAGTGTAATCATGGCGGGGGGCCGTTCATTGCTAAGGAAATAGAGATAATAGAAAAGAAAAGGTGTTATGAGTCAGAGTTGGTCTTTTAAAAATAAATAACTTTTGGATTTTAGAAAACAACCAGTTTTGGTATCGGTTACTTTCTCACTGGTGTATAATGAAGGAGCCTCCAAACTTTTGGATTTTCTAGACCAATAAAATGCAAAAAGAATCCAAACAGACAAAATGGAGGAATATATTTCAGATGGCTAAACAAGAACAAAAAAACACTCCCAAGGAAAAATTCTACCACTATCGTTTGATTTTTTATTTTTTACATATAACATAAAATTTGCCATTTTAACCATCTTTAAGTGTACAGTTAGCATTATTAATTACGTTCACACTATTGCGCAACCACTGCCACCATCTATTTCCAAAACTTTTCATCGCTTCAAGCACAAAACTAATTCCTCCCTTACATCTGAAGCTAGTCAGCAGACACTCAAGTGCCAGCTCCACAATGAGTCATTTGAAAATGCTGCATAAGAGTTTAAAAATGGTTCCTTATTTTTGTGGTATTTGTTATCACTGTGATAGGTTGAGATGTGTAAGACAACACTTTGGAAACTGTTACTTCCCTTAGGCTAGCCAGCCTGCCCAAGGATGAGCAAGCAGGCTGGATTTGTATCCTTATGCCTGTGCTTACCACAGTCTACTGAAAACAGTCATTCTGTCTGTTTAATGACAGTCTCTCTAGTGCACATCTTGTTATATTGTTCCCCCAGCATCAAAATAGTGCCTGGCCTGTGATAAGTGTCTGTAACTGAATTAGACTAGTGCCGCCTGGAGCCTGCACTCAGCTATGGTAGTAATGGACCCCTGCACATGCTTTATACCATAATATAGCTCTAAGATGAAAACACTTTTATAAAAACAGCTAGATATATGTATTAAAGACAGTATTTAAAAAGAATACATGATTTAGACATTTATCTCTCATGGTATCTTACACATTACATTTGAGTAGGATATAGAATTTAGGAAAAAATTATCTTACTCATTAACCTTTAACTCTTGATAATTACAGTCAGTCCTTCATATCTAGGTGTGCCTCTTTTGAGATTCAGCCAGTTGGGGATAAAAACTGTTTTAAAAAAAATGTCAGGAAGTTCCAAAAAGCAAAATTTGAATTTGTTGTGTGCCCAGCAAGTATTTACATCGCATTTACATTGTATTTAGAGCTATTTGTCATGAATGGATTTGATTGTTGGACTGTAAAGAAAGCTGAGGACTGAAGAATTGATGCTTTTGAACTGTAGTGTTGGAGAAGACTCTTGAGAGTCCCTTGGACTGTGAGGAGATCCAACCAGTCCATCCTAAAGGAGATCAGTCCTGGGTGTTCATTGGAAGGACTGATGCTGAAGCTGAAACTCCAATACTTTGGCCACCTCATGCGAAGAGTTGACTCATTGGAAAAGACCCTGATGCTGGGAGGGATTGGGGGCAGGAGGAGAAGGGGATGACAGAGGATGAGATGGCTGGATGGCATCACCGACTCGATGGACATGAGTCTGAGTGAACTGCAGGAGTTGGTGATGGACAGGGAGGCCTGGAGTCGGACACGACTGAGTGACTGAACTGAACTGAACTGAGAGCTATTTGCATAATATTTGCATTGTTTTAGGTATTATACATTATCCAGAAGTGATGGAAAGTATAAGGGGATGGTGCCTACAGGTCAGGTGCAAGTACTGTAGCATTTTATATAAGGGACTTGAGAATCTGAAGATTCTGGTATCTCAGGTGAGTCCTGGAACCAACCCCGGTGGATACTGAGGGAAGATTGTATTTTGTTTCCTTCAGACCAGAATAAACCTAATTGTTTCTGAAGCTGCTTACTGGGAGTCAGAAGCTCCCATCGTTTGGTCTTGATTCTGATCTGTCTAGTAAGCTTTGCATCAGAAACTTTTACAAGGTTCGCCCCCACTGTCACCACCCTCCAGTCCCCCACCCCTCCACCCATCCAGCCTTTACTGCCCTTTCAGAGGGCTAATTGCTTTTAGTTTATCAGAGACAGAGCTTTAGTTTCTTCCCCAGCTCTTCCTGACTGTAAGAACTCTGAGTCTCTATGACTCAGCTCTTCAGGAAGGACAACCTGATGAGGGCAAGAAAGAGGCTCTAAGGAAGATCATGTCTGCCCTCTGCACTCAACGAGTTGATCTGAGTTTGAAATCCTATTGGATTTATCCCTAGCCCATCTTTACTTTCATCTGGAGTTCAAACACTGATCTGAAGACTTGTAAGATTATGGGTATTTCTTACCGTTTGTATGAATTCAAAAGAAAAAAATATATATATTTGCCTAAACTAAACTATACCTGAAGGAATCATTGGAAGCTCAAGAAACTAATAACCATGAGAGCCTGTGGGAAGATAAGGTAGCTGTGTGGGTAGAGACTCCTGAGAGATTTTCATGGTGTATACTATACTTTCATATTTTAAAAACTTTTGAACTGTGTGTATGTATCACCCACTCACACAGTAAACAGAAATGGTATAAAATACATAAAATGATTGAGGGAATTTAATTAACAAAATAAACAAAAAACTTTGCCTAGAAATACACACAAGAAGCTGGTAACTAGAATTGTAGTATACTGCTATAATTGCAGGATTATAATTTTGTATAAGACCTACAGCTCTGTTATTTATAATGTTATCTTTAAACAGGTCTTCAAAATGTGAAAGTTTTATCTCATTTTTTTTCCCCAGTCCTTTAAGATGCTGCTGACAAAGGTACTGACTGTCATCTAGTTTCGATTATAAAGGAAGAATCCAAAGCTGAAGATAAGGTAAGTGAAGGTTACTCTTTGCTCTGAAGTGATTACTGCTGTTTCTCACCCTCTGTGACCCTGCCTCTTGGTCTCACAGGCTACAAGAACATACTCCTCTCAACACCCCCCACTCTCTGCCAGCACCTCCCTGTTCTCTAACCACTGTAGAGTCTTTGTCCCCTGCTAGTTCCTGTCAGTCTACAGCTGAACCAGATTACCTAGAGTTGTGTTTTCAGGTTCCTTAAATGCCACGTGACCTGTATTATCTGATGTGATGTGCTGTGGCGCATTCTCTTAGGTATTGACCACATCCATCTTCCTTTCTGTTATGTTCAGGCCACTCAAGATGGCTGTTCTCTTGCTCTCTGTATATCCCCAGTGCTGGCTTCGTCTACACCCTACTCCCATGACTGAGCCTCCTACATAGCTACCCCAGACCCCAGCTAATGATTGCTTTAGCTTTATATCAGAATGTCTCCACCATGACAGCTTATCAAAGGAGAGGTGAGAGGCATTCCCCTCTGCTGGTTTCCCTGGTAACTAATGAACCAACCTGATTTTACTTCCCTGTATAACTGATAACCTTCCCTTACCCCTGGGAGTAAAGACTACAGCCAGGTCCTGTCCACTCCCTGCCATACACAGTGGGGTGTTGCTCCAGGACCTTGCTTCAGACATGTAAGCTCCCTCATCCATTAAACCATTGATGACTTTATTGCTGATTCTGAGCTCTTTCTTCAGTCTTGAGGTTGGGCAAGTGCAGGGCTTATAAGCCTATGAAGATCAGCCCAACACTTGCCTTAGAGCTAAAGCAATTCTGTGATGGGTGCCCAACACCAGAAAATAGTATTGTTTGGGTGATGTTGGGTATGTGTACCACGTTATTTTCATATATCCAAGTTTTATAGTGAAAAAATAATGGTTAGAGCCTATAGGTTTTTTTCAGAGACAGTGGAAATCCCACCCCCCCAAAAGGATAACTTAAACAAATTTTTGCCATAAAAAATAGGCATCAAGAGCCTCCAAGTAGTTCGAGGGCATCCACTGATGTTTGTTCTGAAATGTAAACCCAAAACTGTTACTATCTTGAAAAATATTGTCTCTTTTTAATTACTTTTTCTTCATCTGTTTTGACCAGGAGTAAGAAGTGTGGTGAGGGTGTTTAGCTCTGTTCTGCTGACTAAGTTCTTTGTGGGCTTTTGTCTTTTCACTTTCATTCTTGTTTTATCTGTTATCGCAGACGCTATAGTTTATTGATTAAGCCTATGAATTATGCCTCTTACATTGTATCACTTAACCTATATGGCCTCAGTTTCCTCATCAGTAAAACAGAGTTAAGTCACCTTCCTCCCAGGGTTCTCATGAGGATTAAAAGGTCATACACTGAGAGCTTAGCCTGGTACCTGGCACCCTGAGTGCCCAGTAAATGTTGGCTCTTACTCACAAACACTTACTTAGTGTCCCAAGTGTGCTAGGTATGCAAACCAGCTTCTGTCTTCAACATTGTCTTCTTTCCTGCGCTCTTTCAGAAGACAGTTCCTAGAAAGTACTGATTCCCAAAAACTTGCACCACATCAACTTACGGTGATTTTCCTAGTGGTTCTTAACAGCATAGGAGCTTAATTCAAGACCACCACTTTAAAGCCTTAAAAACGAAACCAAACCTGTATCTATATAATCCGACTTCTTCCTGCCTCTTTCTCAGTTTTCTCTGGGGCTCCAGACAGTCTTCATCTGGGGGTAGGGGTGGAATGTGCATATATATAGCTGTCATCCCCACCTTGCCCCTCGAACTTCTCTTCAGAATCTCTATGGCAGCCTGTGAGACAAGTTTCTCCAAGGCTCGAGACCAGATCTTTTCTCCTTGTGATTTAATTTCTTCTGGAACATAGTTATATCAATTGAATGGAACAAGATGGGAGCCGTTTTTACCTACCCCTTTGCTCAAAAGTTTTTAAGAGAAGGCTTAGATGGAGGTTGTATAATTCCTGGTGGGTTAGGAGCACAAGAATCAGCCTGCCTGAGTCTGAGCATCAGTTTTACCACTTAATAGCCAAATGCCCAGGAGTAAGCTACAGACGCTTTCTCAGTTCAGTGAGGATAACCACTTTTCTATAGCATGGTGGGGAGGACAGACTGAGATGATCTAGGTAATGCACATTCTATTGTGCATTCTATATTCTATACTGTGAATCACACACAGTAAGTGGTTTTAAATGTTAATATTAATTTATCAGTATTATTGCCATTGGTAACTTCAGTATAACTGGTCCCCACACTACAGAGTCACGCTAGCTGTGTCAACCCAGAGCTGTTTGCATTTGCTAATAATTTTCAGAATTTAAATTTATCCATGTTATCAATGATTTATGGATAATGAAATAGCATTTTATTTCCATTATTTGAGACAGAGTAAAACCAAATTGAGTTATCACATAGAGAAATTAAGAAATACATTATAAGAAAATAAAATTGATTGTTTCATTAACAATGAATTACAATCTTCGAAGAAACCTGCTTTCCAGGATTTTAACTGTAATACAGGCTTATTTCAAAGGGTATGGAGAAACCGAAACATTAGCATGAGTCATTCTTCTTCATTAGGCTGTAATTAACCATAGTCCCTAATTATTAGAAACATGTCTTCATGTGGTAAAGGGCCCAAATCTACTTGTCTCTGCTCAGACTGCTTCCATTTTGTGGTGAAGTGTAAGGTCAAGTTCTCCATAATTTGCAGAAAGGACCCTGTTGGTTTTCTACATTGCTATGGTTACTGTCTTCCCTTAGTGTGAAAAACATCAGGATAATACTGCCCAGAGTCAGTTCTGGAGGCAAAAGGGAACTGTTGATTCTTTGCTTAATCAATGATCATGACTTAATAGCCTATAATGTATCAAATATTAAGTTTAGTGCTGAAACAAAATGAAAGGTAAATGGAACACAGATACCTAGGTGGGCAAGACTGAGAGAAGTGAAGGGAGCACCACAGTCCCGAAAATAACAGGGAGTACAAGGGACTGTACTACTGCTGAGCACACATGCTCCATGCTAAAGGGAGCGGGTATTGGTTCCCACTGATGTCCAATGAGAATGCAGCCTGAAAAACAGCAGGACTTTCAATTTTTTGGCAGATGCTAGAAATGTACGTTTTAAGACAAATATCTCCTATTCTATTTTTAAATACCTTGCAATTCATTTAGATTTTTTAAAGCTACCTGGAAAAAAAATGACCACACATCAGTGATCAGGATTTAGACTCTAAGAGGTGAATATGTGACCTTTGTAACCTCCTTCACTGCCCACCCTCCCACCCCCCCACCTCTAGTTGATGCTGAGGGATTCCAAACTTCAGACCAGGGCAATCTCCTTGTCTCTGCCTGCATTTCCTCCTTCTTCAGGTGAGCTCATCTAGTCCTATGGTTATGCATATTTATGTACTGGTGATCCCAAAGCTTCCTACCAGTGTACTTTTCCTTGAGCTCTGAAATAGTAAATCCAATTACTTGCTGCTTATATATTGGATGCCAAACAGATAACTTGAGCCCTCCTCTCCAGTCCAAACTTATTCTTCTCCCGGTCTTCCTCAACTCATTTTCTGCCTACATCATCCATCCATTTGTTCAAGCCAAAACCTAGAAGGTGTGTTTGATGTGACCCTTCCTTTCCCTTAATCTCTTCATCTCTACATCTAATCTATTATCAAGTGCTGCCATCTCTGTCTCCCCCCCTTTTTTCCCCCCAGATTGGCTTCTCTTCATCCATTTCCACTGTTCCCATCCTGGTTCACACCACCATGATTTCTCATCTAAACTACCTCAAGACCCTTCTAAATGTTTCCTCACTTTTACTCTTCACCCATCATAATCCAGTATCTACTTGATCTTTTGTACATGAGATTCATAGTACACCAGCCCCTTGCTCAAAATCAAGCAGGCAAACACCACCATTACAAACAGAAGCCTCTAGAAGTGGAAGTCTCCTCACTTCAAAGATATGTTTTCAATGGTGTTTCTACTGATATTTAAAATTTATGATTCTTTAGAAATAAGATAGGACTCTTCTTTCTGTCAACCTCCTTCACCTCATCTGAACACTTTACTGGTTGCTCCTGGTTCTAACTTGCTTTGTTATTTTTGTTCTCGATGGACTATGATCTTCCTGAGTTTTTATCCTTAATGTCCTTGTCTTGCTTGAGTGGACAGTGTTTGGAAAAGGTAGGTAAAATTATTGTTTAACTCAGTATTGTTTAGCACATTTCACAGCACCACCCTCCAATATGTAAAAACATACTACTTGGAGCTTATACGTGTGGTAATTAGTCTCCAAGTAAGCACTGAAATTAACAACCAGCATGTTTAGTTAAAACAACATTAAAATGGCTCCAGTTTGCACTGGTGATTTGGTATTTCTGAGAACATGTGTATTTAGTGCCACTACCCTGTTGGCTTTTCAGATGGGGCAGTGGTAAAGAACTCAGATGCCAATGCAGGAGATGTGGGTTTGATCCTTGGGTCAGGGAGATGCCCTGAAGAAGGAAATGTCAACTCATTCTAGAATTCTTGTCTTGGAAATCCCATGGACAGAGGAATCTGGCAGGCTACAGTGCATGGGGTGCCAAAGAGTTGGACACCACTAAGCATGCATGCACATAGCACATTGTAGCAATACAAAATACACAAAATGTTTTGGAGTGATTTGGATAGAACTTTTATATTTCTTGTGCTTTCACTGTCTTCATTTTGAAATAAAAATGCTCAGATCATAAAGATTCCCCCCCCACCAGATATTTTCACTTTGATATCTCTTAATTAAATATTTTTAACTTCTTAGCATTTTGATAGATTTTTGTATTCCAAACTACATTCTGAAAAGAGTAGTTTCCATTTTATATTCAAAATAAAGAACCAAAACAACAAAGAAATCTAAATCTATTTTTTTCTTGATAGCCCCTGCTAGCAAGTCAGAGAAACAGGGAAAGTCAGAGAAACATAGCATGTTGAAATTACTCTAACATTAAGCCATTAAGTTATAGGTTAGTACAACTTGCAACCAAAAAAAAAAAAAAAGCTTCTCTATTTAATTGACTGTTTCTGGGGAAAAAGAAAAAAAGCTTTGGGAAAGTTTCCAAATAATCATTGACTTCCCACATAATATGCCAATTTCAGCCCCCAGAATGGAACAGAGAAAACAATGACTGTTTTAGTGTGAATTAGCTACTACCTGAAAATATTATTAAATATAGGTTTTTATACCTGGAAATATTCCAAAATTCATTGTTTTAATGGATGCCTTATAAATAACACAGAATTCAGACTTTTAGGTTACTTAATAACAAGATTAGAAATATTCTTAAAAGGTATTTTATGGGTTTAAAAGGTGAGTATGAATACAGTTTTATAATAAGATATTTTTGTTTGGCAACTAATTATTCTTTTCTTCATATTTCCACCTCTATATAACACTTATTTTAATTTTTTTAATCACCTTTGATGCTCTAATAATATTGTCATTAAGCTCATTGAGGAGATGGTCTGTCCTACAGAGAATAACTCATTGTTTTGCACAAAGAAGGCCAATGTTTAACATATGCCCAAATAAGTAAATTATTTCAAAAGACACACAAATGTGAAGAAGACTCCGCCATGGGCTAGCAGATGCAAAGTTGGCATGAAAATATACATATATATTTCTGAATATAGATTAAAGGATTTATCAAAAGTATATATCAACCTACAACTGACTTATAGTTTTTGCTTAGTTGAATGGCAGTTATCATAGTCATATTCATAATGATGTCTGCCTTTCTCTAGACCATAAACTTGATGAAGACAGACTGTGTGTTCTGATCATCATTCATTCCCAATTCCTATTTAGGTGCTTGCTGTAGACTGAACATTTGTTGCCCCCACCCCCACCAATGAATATATATTGCAGCCTGTTTCCCAATGTGATGATATTTGGAGGTGGGGCCTTTGGAGGTGATTAGGTTGTGAGGGTGGAGCCCTCATGAATAGACTTAGTACCCTTATAAAAGAGGCCCAGGATAGGTCCCTTGTCCTCTTCTGCCAGGTGAGGACACAGAAAAAGGATGGCCATCGCTAAACTAGGAAGCCAACTTTCACCAGACACCAAATGTGCCAGCATCATAATTGTGGACTTCCTAGCCTCTAGAACTGTGAGAAATAAATCTCTATTGTTTACAAACCACCCAGTCAATGGTATTGTGTTATATAGCAGGCTGAAGAGGGGTATATGTGTATTTGTGCAGCATTTTGCAAATATATATGTATATATGCCTGTATATACATTTTCATTCTTTTGTGTTTATTTATTATATATATGGTAACATTCTTATTTTTATCAAATGATAAACCTGTTTAATGTAGTAAGTTCTCATTAGTATATTTGACCTTATATCCTAAAGCAAACTAAGAAGAAATTTTAGAATTAGGGTGTTGCTAATTTTTATAGTTTCATGATGAAATTCTCTGATTTTTTTAGCTAATAATTTCTAGGTAGTATTATTAATAGTGTATGTATTTAGCTAAATGCAATTTGGAAAATGTAGTTGACATTCATGGATTTTGCATTTGTAGCTGTAAATAGTATATGATACCTCAAAAAGAGAAAAAGAAATTATAATTTAACTCTTAATAACAGACTCATAGAGTCTGAGTCCAAATGAGTTTTAAGTGAAAGAGAGAACACATATCCAGTTCTCCCACTAAACTCTGGCTCTGTAGATAGTTTATGATCAATCAAACATTATTAAATTCACTTTTGATCCTTTCTGCACCACCAGATCTTGACTCTGAAGATATTATATAAAGAACATGATAGCATTGCAATGACCACATGTAAATCAAATATTCTTCAAAGTTTCATGCCCACATTAGGAGGATTGCTGCATCCCACCTCTGGTTGATTCTCCTGGAAGTAAGATGTTATGTGCAATACAGGAGCCATAAAAGCAACCAAACAAAACTTGCTACCGAAACTCAGAATCCTCTTATCTGCTGCCTCTCATTCTACAAACTGAAACCTTCCCTGCAATTTGCAAAGACTGACTTGGGCTTGATTAGGAAAAGTTCCTGGATTTTGGTCCTGAATTTATTCAACAAGCATATTGATCAACTACTACTTGCCCAGTAGTATTAATTTAGGTGACAGGGAGGCATTAGGCAAAGATTCCTTCCCTCCTGGAGCTGATTTATGTTCTTGTGGCAGAGATGGACACAAACAATTACGTAAAAATAAGTAAAGTAGATATCCAAGACTAGAGAGAAAAGGAAAAGGAGATCAGAGATAAATCGGGATGCCAGAGGAGGGTAGAACATGGTAGGCAGGGTGAGTTCATTAAGAAGGTGAAAAGTGATCCGAAATTTGAGGAAGGGTAGGGGGTTAACAAGAGAAATTGTTCCTCATCAGCCATGCAACCTGGGCCAAGCAACATTTAAACTCTGGGTCTTGATTTCCTCATTTGTACAATGGGATATTGACCTCAATGATCTATATTAAAGTCCTTTTAAGTTATTACATTCTGTTAACTATTATTTACTTTATGCCAACATTACAGAATGAAAGCTGTGACCCAGTTAGTGTGCACGAGGCCCACACAACGTGTCATGTGTTGCTAAATGCCATAGGTTCTGCAGGGTTTAAGAGGGGCTTGTTATGGTGACAGTGAGAGAGGAGAGTGAAAGGCGGCTTAAAGGTCAACATTCAGAAAATGAAGATCATGGCATCTGGTCCCATCAGTTCATGGCAAATAGATGGGGAAACAGTGGAAACAGTGTCAGACTTTATTTTTGGGGGCCCAAAATCACTGCAGATGGTGACTGCAGCCATGAAATGAAAAGATACTTACTCCTTGGAAGGAAAATTATGACCAACCTAGATAGTATATTGAAAAGCAGAGACATTACTTTGCCAACAAAGGTCTGTCTAGTCAAGGCTATGGCTTTTCCAGCGGTCATGTATGGATGTGAGAATTGGACTGTGAAGAAAGCTGAGCACCGAAGAACTGATGCTTTTGAACTGTGGTGTTGGAGAAGACTCTTGAGAGTCCCTTGGACTGCAAGGAAATCCAACCAGTCCATCCTAAAGGAGATCAGTCCTGGGTGTTCATTGGAAGGACTGATGCTAAAGCTGAAACTCCAGTACTTTGGCCACCTCATTTGAAGAGCTGACTCATTGGAAAAGACCCTGATGCTGGGAGGGATTGGGGGCAGGAGGAGAAGGGGACGACAGAGGATGAGATGACTGGATGGCATCACCGACTCGATGGACATGGGTTTGGGTGAACTCTGGGAGTTGGTGGTGGACAGGGAGGCCTGGTGTGCTGTGATTCATGGGGTCGCAAAGAGTCGGACACGACTGAGTGACTGAACCGAACGGAACTGTAATGATAGTGGCAATTTAGAAGTATCTCATTACACTCATTGATGTATTTATCACATATATTCAGCACCTACTATGTGCCAGGGACTACTGTCTAGCTGGAGTGTGACAAAGCCAACAGTCTAACGCTAAGCTGGGATGGAGAGTGGTTTGGGACACAAGGAGGAAACAGCCACATTGAGTGGGGAGTGTCTACTTCTGCAAGGGATTCTAGATCTGCATTAATTTTTCTACTCACAAAGAGATGAACTTCTGACAACTCTTTCTTTAAAAAAATCTAATTGCTTTATCTCTTAAGACAAGTGACCATAAATTTCACTTATTATAACAAAGGGTGCCACAGTGGTAAAGAATCTACCTGCCAATGCAGGAGACGCAAGAGACACAGGTTCAATCCCTGGGTCAGGAAAATCCCATGGAGTAGGAAATGGCAACCCAATCCAGTATTCTGGCCTGGAAAGTTCCAGAGAAGTCTGATGGGCTACAGTCCATAGCATCGCAGAGTCGGACGCAGAGCACACACTTGGGCACATTACAAAGAAGGGAACTGCTTTCATTTCCAAGATTTCTTCTTCTTTTAAAAAATTTAAAGGAGCTTAGTTGTGTTTACCTGATATGTATATTCAGGGGAATATTACTTAAGTTTGGAAAAATTCAGTTTCTACAAGGAAAGTAAAAGTGATCAGATAATATTTAATACCATTGGGGAAATCTTAAATTGTACAATTTTAAAAGGGCAAAGAAAGCTACTTATAAAATGTTTATTTCATTAGAACTAAAGTAAGATATTGTTCTTACTGCTAGCAAATGAATTGAAAAGCAAGAGCTTTTCCCACCAGTGTTTGTGTTCCTTTTTTATTTAAAAATCATTTTTCCATGACAGTAAAGAAATAATCAACATGGCAATAACAACTTTCATCTACTGGGAGCTTATTGTATGCTGGGTACTAAGCACTTTCCCATATGTTATCTAATTTAGTTCTCATAAAGCTTTATTGAATAAACAGTGATGATGTCCAGTTTTATAGATGAGATAACTGAGACTGAGAGAGACTAAGTGAATTGCCCAAGGTCTAAAGCCAGAAAGTGGCATTAGGGGAAAAATTCTTAAACTGGCATCAGGGGAAAAAATCTTAAACTGGTGATCAGAAGGCCTGCACCTGAAATAGCAGAGGCAGGAGTCACTAGATCACTGACATGGAAAGGAACAGGCAGGTATGTATTCAGTAACTATTTTGGTTAATAGCAAACAGTCATAAAATTTCTCTGCTGTCCATATAAATGTTTTCTTAAAAACTGTATTTTATAAAGTATATTCATCATCTCTGAACTTCTACTGGTATCTGAAAGTCTATAAAGAATTTTTAGACCAGATCTAAATATTTTTAAAATTGTTCTTTTGTGAGATTTAATATTCCATATGAAATTCTCCCTAATGAACTCAAGTTTCAAAGGATTTAGATATTGTTTGACTAGGCACATCATGAAATGAGGAATATAATCCATTAGCTGAGATTGTTATAGAGACAATATTAACAGTAGCTATCTCTTTCTGTAGAAGTATTTGAGGAAATTACTATTCCCACACTGTCAACAGTATATGATATATAAGCGAATAAATTGATTACAGATTTTTAGCAGACTCCATGGACAAGTAGTTTGCTTTCTCATTTTTATTGAATCAATTTGTAATCAAACTGATTTAATAAAAAATTAAAGGAAGCGAGTTAGTACAAGCACATTTTTATCTAAAACTATGCCTTTCTCCATGGAAAGCTAGCACAATTTCCTTTTTCATCACCAAAAAAGATACTTTTCAATAGAAACTCTTTGTATAGGTATCTATACTTGCCATTTTCCCCCCTGGTATTCTGATTTTCTTTAAAAACCAGATTAAAAAAATTTTTGCATACATATCTATAGAATTTCCCATAGATAGAAATCTTCAGAAAAAATAATTAGGTAACTCTTATGCATACGAGTTAAGAACATGTTAACAAAGTGTTCAGCATCTCTATCAAGGCAGCCAAGATGAATTTGAGGGTGATGTGCCTGGGGAACTTAACAGTACAAAAATTTTAAAAATTAATGGAAAATGAGAGACAGAAAAGGTGTTCTTGCAGTAAAATGAATTTTGAATGATTTTCTATTACTGACAGAAGCTTATCAGTATGCTTATCAGTATGATTCAGGACTTTGAGATTCAGATTACTAATATAATGATTTGATTGCAAAATTCTTATAAAATTTTTATGAAAGTTTCAGCTCCCTTAAATTCCTTCTTAGCCATGTTTGATTTAATAAAAGTTTTAAATGTGACAAAATAATCCAGTATTTCAAGTGAGTAATGAAAGATGTCTGCTTTAATGAACACCTACTGTGCTATGAGTTTATTTTTGTGTTATAAAAGATGCCTGAAATTATGGCAGATATTTGAAAGTGTTTCTCTGAAGGGGGAGAACATGAAAGTTCAATCTGAATGCTCTAATAAAGAAAAAACAAAAATTGTTATTGAATAGAAACTAAGAGGAACAAATAATTGGAGCAATTTTAAAATAAATTTCAACTATGGACATAGCATGACAATATTGACTCAAATCATATTTCAGTATTAAACTTCCTCGAGCAAAATGTAGACCTTGTAGTTTTATTACTTGAAAGCTCAGGGCAACTTTCTAAGAACATTAATTTACAATTAAAATGAAATGGACTAGCAAGTCATTTTTGAAAAAATCAGATAGTGTAGGCAAATAATCTCAATACTTTTGATACCTTGTGTCAGCAATTCTTTTGCACTAAATTTCAATAGAGTATATGGGAATGGAAAGACTGGAGAAACAGAAGTTTTTCTTGATGAGAAATCTTGAATCTGACTTATAGGCTTCTTTCAGGAATAACTTTTAAAATGCTAACATACTTTAAAATATTTTTATACTCTGCATGAAATTTACATTTTGTGATTTATACATAGTTAGTAATATAACAGGTATCTAGTCTAGTAATAACTTAAACTTCATTGCTAAAATTTATTCTCCATGAGATTTAAAACCATTGTTAACAATTACTAGGTATTAAACTCTGAATTGACTTTGACTTGACATTAAGAGGATGTTATCCTTCATCAGAAATCTCTATGTGTAAATGTCTTAAGTCTCTGGGAAACAGCCTTGATTCTGCTTTTATACAGTAAAGAAAATAGCTGAGTCAGCAGTTTGCATAGTAAAATTTGTGATTATATAATTCCTTTTTATGGTCCAATAGTGAAAAATGTAAAGCTGTTAGAAACATAGAGGTCTGAAAGAGGAATGTCTAAAATAACTAGACATTGTCAAATTCAGAGTTCTATTTGGGTAGTCATAATACATACAGAAAAATGCTTTCTAGCCAGATCTACACTATCATTTGACCTTCACAAGTCATACTTTTCAACAGTGGATGCAATTTTCTGAGACTGCACTTTTGACCTTGAAGATATTGAGTTATATCTTCTCAATGTTTTATTTCTCTTAGCAAACTTATAATGTTTCTGGTCCCCAAACTGACTTCATCTAAAATTCTTATCATCATATGTTTAAACTGTTAAATTCTGTAATTCTTACTTTAAATATTCAGCATACAAGGGCAAAGAGAGAAGCTCCAGGTCCTTTGGAACTATCTTTTTCTTATTGCATAAGTCTCTTAGCTTTCTTAATGCGGGATGTCCCTCATCTGAAGCTGGAGCTGAGGAAATAGCTGCATTGTACTGCAGCCTCAAATCTTGCTACAGCTCCCAGGCTTAGGATTCAGCTGAGCTGAAAAGAAACATGCAGGGAAAACATTGCTCTGTGGAAACTAAAGCTTTACCGAAGGAGATTTTAATAGGGTAAGTTCTTTTTCCTGAAAGTTAGCTTGTCTGACTTATTTTCATGTTGTTTTTCTTGATGACTCTAACAGAATGACCTTACATGTAAGTTTTACTTCCTATTTCTCCCTGCTTTTGCCCTGTCTTTAAATGAACTTTCTCCCCTGCATTCTACTTAGAAGATAGCAACTGAAAAGCCTTGAACAATTGCATCAACTCCCTGCAGTTGGATATCCTTAAGCCAATCCACTTTAATTGTCCCTGATTCTTAGCTCTACCGTAATGCAATAGCATTTGAAAGCCAGGGAGCATGTTCACCAATTAGCAGAAAGGAAAAGAAAAAGTCAATGCAGCAGAACTAACATTGCGAAGCACTAACGTTAATGTTAAGAAATCACTTAACATTTCTAAGTAACTTGAAATGGATTTAACTTTCATAGGAGAAGCTGCGCTTTCTTACCTTGGATATGAATAACTCTGTCATGATCTACAGTATAGTTGTTTGAATGATGATCAGCCCAGCAGATTGAAATCAGCACCAGAAGAAGTAGACTCTTCATCTTTGTAGCCCGAATAATCTTCTTCACTGTGAGAGCATCACATACAAAGAGGCTTGTGAGGTTTGGAACCCTTTGGAGTGTTGCACTGCACAACTTTTACTGCCTTATCATCCTAGAATGGGTCTGTAAAAATATTTAACCCAATCTGCTCAGAAAGTTACTGTAGCTGTCTTTGGGAGCTGAAGACTGCAGCTTTGAACAATTCCAGTTTCCCTTATGTAGTCAGAGTCCAAACAGTGTTTAACTCTATCTTTACAGAGTTGTAAATCTAAAAATTTTTTTAGAACAGTATAGTTTTGATACAGAGAGTTACAGCAAGTTAAAAGAGATATGACAAAGATATAAACAGACTTAAAAAAAAACATTTAGACCTTTGAATTTGAAGTACAAGTTAATAAAACAATTTGATATAGCTACCTATGACTATTTATCACCCAGTTTAATTTGTAACTGAATATTAAGCCAGGGCAAATAAAGAAGATTTGCATGAAATTTGACATCATCGTTCATTTTACATATGGCTTTCTAAGCAGGTTAGATTTGCTTGTTCTAAAAAGAAAAGAGGACACACACACACAATGCCTGATTAAATAGAAGCAGCACATTTGTTACAGACTCCCCGTCTTAAACACTGCTTGGGTCTATGGTGAATAATTGAAAATTAGAGACAAACGAAGTTAGAATTGTGCATGCTATCACTGCAGTCATCCTGATTGATTTTTCATTCATTTCTACCTGAAATGCTGACGCATCAACTTGGAGTGCCAGGTAGGGTCTCTGCAGTCAGCAGAGCCTTGGCTGCAGGGAACATCCCCGCCAACCTCGCAGGGCAATTAGGCAAATGAAGAGCTGAAACAGACAGCCAGGGACAGCTCTGGTCCTAAATGACAGCGGCAGAGCCATTGCCTGGCTATCCTCATTCAAGACCAATTTGATAAAAAGGGACCCAATCCCCGCAAAACTTTGTCATTGTAAGGACCAAAAAGTGATTCCAAATAGTACACACCAGATGACCTTTGCAGTATTTGCCAGGCAAGAATTTCAGTGTAGCTCCTCTGTTTTAAATGTGGAAGCTGAGAAAGATATTAAGAAGGGCTTTCTTTTCCTCTCATGCACACAGAAGCCTTAACAATACTTGGCTATTTTTAAAACTGAAATTGCACAGTACTGGCTTCTCACACTAATTTGTTTTTTCCAGGAAAGCCTGACTCCCTGGAATACTTATTAAAGAGCTCCGAGTCTGTTCCTGGAGGTCTTTGCAGGCCAGCCTCTTCTCCAGAGCCTAATGCCCTAATCACGGACGTCTCCAGGTCCCTCTTGGGACCTCAGTACCTCCCTGTCTCCTCCTCTCAGAGTCATTATGATGCTCTGACTTCAGGCTCTAGTGTTTGCTTTAACCCTTTTCTTTCTATTATGTCACAGAAAGAAGATAGTGGATGAGCAAATTGAGAAACTTACTTTCCTAAGAAACTAAAACTGTCACCTTCAAAATTCTATCTGATTTACTGATTTTATTTTCAGAAGTTTACTTGCTTGTTCCTTTGAGGCTTTTTGGGAAATGGTTTTTTTTTGAAGCTACTGACTTTTGCCTGTAGGAATACTGTTAACAAATATTACCTGTTTTCAGTTCGGAATAATGCTTTGGGTGAAAATATATAATAAAGGTGACCTTTTGGAATTTGGAATATAATTGGCACAATTACAGACACACACATAAGATAGTAGGCCAGCTGGTGCACGAGGTGTCCTGTGCTGTCTTGCTTGACATGGGAATCAGAGAAGAGGGGGAGTTGTGGAAGAGAGGGTATGAGAAAAACATACAAGTGGGCATTTAAAAAAGACATTCAAAGAAGGGTCAAGATGAACTGAGGCAGAGAATTTGCTATATTATCTTTCACATTAAATTGAACATCTACAGTATAACTTGTAGAGAGTTGTGTACTCTCCTCTCAAAACATACACATACATGCACACACATACACAGTTATGCATCCTACCACAGAAGTCATCCTGATTTGTTCTCATTTTTCCTAAGATTTATTACACCCAAACTTGTCTCCTTTAATTCCATATCATAGTCTTAAAATTATATCACTAAGAATTCATTCCACTATGTTATGATATTAACTATCCAATGACCCAATTTAAAAATGCAAACATCCCTGGGGGGAGGGTGGGATAGACAGTGCTGGGGGTAAATAATAGTAATAAAAGCAGTTCCTTTTCACTGAATGTCTGTTATCTGCCAAGAGCTCTGCTAAGCACTGTGCATATACTGGCACATGCAGTCCTTACAATAATACTGTGAAACACAAGCTTCCATTTTTCCTGACACAGTCACCTTGCTGGAGGTCACATATCTAAGAAAACAGCAATGTTTGTGTTTGCTTCGGCAAAAGCAGCACCTATTTTGAATTGCACTTATTTTTCTGAAAGAGAAATCTACTTACTTGTTTCGTTACCTTTTTAAATTTAGGCTCTTTTACTTGAACCTACTATGCTCTTAAACCTTTGACTTGTGTTATATGTGAATATAAAACTTTTCCCCCCAAAAGTATGAGGAGTCAGATGGCACTTTTTCTTAGCCTCCTTCTGCCCTGCCTCATTTACAATACCATGATGGTGCCATGAGCACTGCCATGGTGGCTCATGTGTGGGTGCACAGACGTGTGGGTGCACAGACGTGCTGGTGCACAGACGTGTGGGTACACAGATGTGCGGGTACACAAATATGTATTCATACACACACACCATCTTTAATTAAAATAGCTGAGGACATTTCACATCTTCAGTGATTTGTGATTAGAATAAATGCATATATCAGTGAACACTTGCAAGTACCCCACACTGGCATTAATGCAGTCCAGGTAGGAGAAAGTGGAAATGATCTTTGTTACTCTGCTGGTATAACGGCTGTCTTACCAAAAGACATGAAAATATGTAAGAAAGCTTTAGGGACACAATCTTCAGATGTGTAAGCAAACTGCAGGTACACATGAGGCTTTGCACACTAGACTGAGGTTCATGAGGACGAGGGCTCTGCCAGCTATCTATGTGCTGATCCTCAAAGGAGACCTGCTTGTCTGCATTTGTAATGATGTCTTCTCTGAATGTCTAGATATTTTTGGTTAAAATTTTTCAGTTTTTTATAGGAGCAAAATTTAGAAAATTTGGGAGCATGTATCCAACCAGTTATTGTTGGCCTTGATTTAGCATTCTTAGCTCACCTGCAGCTCACACACTGATGGTCTCCTTCTACAGGCTACCAAACTTTGGAACCATGGTGCTGTAGCCACCTTCAAGATGAGTGCATATGGAAATGTCTGTGTTCACAGTCACAGACATCATAGGACTGTAATTTTGCAGTTCTGCTTTGGTGAAAATTGAGCTACTATTTAGAAGCAATCTGTCTACCCAACTAAAAGTCTCATATTTTTATAGACACAGAGATAAACTAACAGTCTAGTAACAAAGTGGCCAACTGCTATTTCTTAAATACCTAATATGCTAAAATTATTATTTAATTAGACAATGGAGAAATAAAACCAAAAACAGCATGTATGCTGTTTTCTGTATCTTGAGAGGTAATGCCACATATTTCCTGAACTACTATTACAGTGGGCCCTCTGTATCTGTGGGTTTTGCATCCTCAGATTCAATCCATGTCAGGACAAATATATTTGGAAAAAAAATTCCAGAAAGTACTGAAAAGCAGAACTTTAATTTCAACTATTTTGGTAGCCTTTACATTGTATTAGGTATTATAAGTAATCTAGAGATTTAAAACTAGGGGAGGATGTGCCTAGATTATATGCAAATACCACTCCATTTTATATAGAGACTCGAACATCTGTCAGTTTTGGTATCCACAGGGCATTCTGGAACCAGTTCTCACGAGGACACCTAGGGATGACTGTACATGCTAGGTACTGTCCTTGAAGCTTCACTCATTTAGTTGTTATATCTCAGAACAACCAAATTGAAGTCAATCTGTTTGTATACACATTTTACAGTTCTGGAAATGAGTCAGTGTGGCGAATTCCCCATCATGTCAAGTGAGAAGCTGGGGATCTGGGCAGTCTAATATGACCCTAGAGCCTGCACAATCCACCACCATCGGTGGGGGTGTCCTGGTACCCTGAGGAATGCCAGCAGCTCTCACAGCTCTTTCAAGGATTCATACAAGCTGGAGTGCTTCTCCCCAGCCTTCTCTCACTGGGCTGTAGGCATAGCACTCATCACAGCCCTACTGGCACAGTTATGTGCATGTCCAGAGTCAGAATGCTTTCCTCACTGCATGCCCAGCACCCAGAACTATCCTTTGTGCCAAGAAGAAGGGTGAATTTAAAATTGGACCTAGGAGAAACACTTACCAAGACTAAAGGAGCTAAGAAGGGAGTTTCTATGCTGTTTATAAAGGTCACATGTGTTATTATGTGGCAGATGCTGAAGAGTTGGTTTGTTCCTCCATTGAGGGCATCATGGAATTGACCAGGTTTGAATTTAGCACTTGAAATTTAGTTTACAAATTATGAGAATCACTACAAAGGTTGCTAGAAACTGAACAAACCATAGAATCTCATTGGACAGAATTATTCTGCCATAGACTGAATCTCCTCTTCCTTGCTATCAAGTCTGATCTAGTTAGAGGTGGGTTTGTGATCAGTGGTGCAGTGAAATGAAAAAAAGGAAAGACAAGGGAGTGCAAAAGTATACCTTTTTCATTAGGTTAAATTAATTCAACTTTTAAAAATTGCTCTTTTTCTAAAGTAACTTTTTTTGTTATCATTTTTATTGTTCGAATGGCCTTTATTTCATGGAATTACAACTTTTAGATTTTTTAAAGATCATATTTTATCCTTATTTAGCAATATCTTTTTAATGAAAGCCTTATACTAGCTCATCACTTGTTTTGTTGTTTTTGATTGGCTTTGTCTTCTGTTTTGACTCTGCAGGTGTGTAAAATTCAGAAGTCAGACTACTGACCCAAATGATGGCCAAAGAACTCAGACTATTGATGCATTTGAATTGTTCAGTGTGTGGAGGAACCGCTGGGCTGTTACCTAAGCCTGAGGATTTATAGTACACAATGGAGCAGAATTCAGAACGGCTTGGAATATACCCAGCGCTCAAAAGAGAAGTCATGACTAAAAAACAAAACAAAACAAAACAAAACTTTGCTCAATTATACAACAAAATTCCCCTCAGGGGGTTAGTCTGTATAAACTCCAAGTGAACATAGCATCTGCTCTGTCGTCTTGCATTGTTCTATGAAAGTGCAAATTACTAAAGAACCAGAAAAGAATTTATGATGCCCTGAAGTAGATGTCCAGCCACAGACATCATGATGACCTCCTACTCAAGCCATCATCAGTGTGCTGCTTCCAGAAGGTGGGGAAAGTCCTCAGTCAGGAAGAAGGAACTTTTCCACCTTCTCAGGTTGTTCCCCCAGTGGCTCAGTGGTAAAGAATCTGCCTGCCCAGCAGGAGATGTGGGTTTGATCCTTGGGTTGGGAAGATCCCCTGGAGAAGGAAATGGCAACCCACTCCAGTATTCTTGCCTAGGAAATCCCATGGACAGAGGAGCCTGGTGGGCTACAGTCCATGGGGTCACTAAAAGAGGTGGACACAGCTTTAGCAACTGAACACCAGGAGGAGGAAGGAAATGTGAGTTCTACAAGAAGTCTCATAATCAAAACATCATGTCTCAATTTTTTCACCTACAAAATAGTAATATTTTGTTTCCTAAGGTGGAAAGTTTTTGAAAAAGTATAAAAACTATGCAGCTTGTATTGTTATCAATACAAGTTCACCTCAGACCTGATCAATTTTTATGGCGAAATGTAAGAAAAATAACAAACTAAAGATAATTTCCTTCTCAAAGGCTGGTGAGTTCTAAAAAGTTCACTATCCCTTATATGTGGAATCTAAAAAAAAAATGATACAAATTAACTTATATACAAAACAGAAATAGACCCGCAGACATAGAAAACAAACTTATGGTTACCAAAGGGAAAGGGGAATGGAGGAATAAATTAGGAATTTGGGATTAACATGTACACACCAGTAAACATTCAATAGGTAACCATCAAGGGCCTTCTGTGTAGCATAGAAAACAATACTTATATATACAGAGAACTATACTGTAGTAACTTATAAGAAAAAGAAACAGAAAATATACACGTATATGTACATATATACATACACATATATATGTACATATATACATACACATATATATGTACATATATACATATATATATATAAAACCCTGAATCACTTTGCTGTACACAACAGTGTAAATGAACTATATTTCAATTAAAAAACAAAGGTCATTATTTGGAATGAACACAGGAATGAAAATACAGCAGAGGGCAGGAGCAACAGGAAGCCCATTAATAAAGCAAATTCCCAGGGCCCTAAACCAGGACTTCTGAATCAAAAATGAGAATGAGGCCCGCCCGCAGTGCTTGACAAGCCCTGCCCCCTCCCCCAGGTGAATCGGACACAGGCTCAGTTGGAGAACCACGTGCCTAAGCCTTTAATACCAGGCATTCTTCATCTGGTGGTTCAGGGAGCCAACGCGAAGTTATTACGCCGAGGACAAGGAAGCAACCGACTGAACATGTCTGGACCACAAGGTCACCATGATGTCTGGTAATGTTACAGGTTTAGACTAATTGAACTTAGGGTCTTCACAATTCTCCAACTAAGCTGCATTTAAAATTTTATGAGTTGTTTTTTTTTCTTCCTGCTCCATACTTTCAAATCAGCCTATTTAATTCCTATTTTCCCCTAAGTTTTTCATTTCAAAGATGCTTTTATCTTTTCTCATTTTGCTTTTCTGCTTCTGTTTCTCTATTTGTTATCTACAGACTTACCCATGCACTGTATCTTCATTTTTTTCTCTTTTCCCTATATGTATTGTATATATTTCATTACTTGGTAATTGATGTGATCATATGATTTATCATCCAAACCAGAGCACAGGGTGAACAGGAAAACTATAACTATATGGGAAAACAGTACCATGTAAACTGGGTCTATTCTAGGGAGAAGGGCATATGTTACGAGTATAATGGAGGAAAGGCACACTTTAGATTTGTTCTTTGATCTGCCGCTTTCTAGTTGTGTGACTGTAAGTGGTCATCCATCTGCTTCCAGGTCAAATACTTTATCCATCAGTTGGAATAGTTGATGACAAATATCAGAGTCTTCCACATGTTCATTGTTGTTCTTATTGGCATTTAACTTTTTCTTACCAGAGATATTAGACCCTCCATTCTACTCACTTTGCATTTTAGGACTGTCCTCCTCAGCAAACAAATTCATGGATTTTTTAAATGGATGACATCAATAATGCTTGTTTAAGTAGCATCTTGAATCACTTACTGCTTTTTGGCTCAGTGTTCTTTGCCCACTCTTTCTTAGAGTATTGGGGACAAATTGATAAAATTTGGGACAAACTCAGCAACTCTTCACTTAATCAAAGCACACAAGCTCCAGCTGCTTGTTGACCCATCTGAACCTACTTAAGGTAATTCCTGAGGAGGAGGTTGCTGCTGCTGCTGCTGCTGCTGCTAAGTCGCTTTAGTCCTGTCTGACTCTGTGCGACCGCATAGACGGCAGCCCACCAGGCTCCCCCGTCCATGGGATTCTCCAGGCAAGAACACTGGAGTGGGTTGCCATTTCCTTCTCCAATGCATGAAAGTGAAAAGTGAAAGTGAAGTCGCTCAGTTGTTTCCAACTCCTAGCAACCCCATGGACTGCAGCCCACCAGACTCATCCGTCCATGGGATTTTCCAGGCAAGAGTACTGGAGAGGGTTGCTGTTGCCTTCTCCAGAGGAGGAAGTTAGACTTCTCCAAAACCAGCTTTATGAAAGGATTCCACAGTGCTTTTGTTTGTGATTGTTTTTCTAAAACAAATGTAGAAGCACAAATTATGTTTGGTATTTATAGTGTCAAGTCCTTCAATCTCAAGGGAGTAAGGGAGAAAGCAATGCATATACTTACTAATTAGCACAGTGACTTATTTGGACTTGTTTCTGAATAACTAATACTGGCATTGCTGAACAAATATGTGAATGAAACATATACAGCAAGATCCTGACACTTTCAGGTTATAACTATGTGAAACCCTAACAGTGATGCTAGGGAACATTGCTAGCAATGAAATGCTGGGAACATTCCATTCAGTGTTTATTTATATGCAATACCTTTGGTTGGAATTGTATTGGAGAGTAGGTAGTATAAACTGTGCTTTTCCAATCTAGTGAGATAATACCAGTGGATAGATAGATATCAAAATCCACTCTTACGACAAGAAAGAAAACAAACAGAAGTTGTTAACTATAGTAACATTTAACATACTATGCACTATGTTAACTATAGTAACATTTACTATGCACATTTACTATGTGCATTTACAATGGCAATGAGTAAACTCTCTTCCGAGGTCATGGCAAGGAAATTCCAGACTTGCTCTCAGTATACTACAATATTCTAGTCTGAATACTAGTGGATAATTCACAGGTTGCTGGAGAGAAAAATAGTATGAGAGATGGGCAGTCTTAGGATACCAAAGTCCTGGAGTGTTGCGGGCATTGCCTCAGTAGCTTGGGCATGTTCTGTGAGCTCTCTTTACGTGCCTTCTGCAGGGTTCTCGCAGCTACTCAAAAGCCATTTAGTTACATGAGATTTCTAGGTTTTCAGAGTCGGCGCATGTCTTCTATAATTAATAGTCTGTTTCTTAACCAGAGAGAGTTGTTAGTAGAGGAAGTCAATAAATATATGCTCAGCAATACATTTTGATGATAACTGTGAGATTAAAAGACAATAAATCTTTTGTCTTCCTTTCTGTTTACTTTGGGGAAATTATCCTACTTTTGTTGCCCTAAAAAAAATATTTTACCATAGAACATTAAAAATTAGACTATAACTAGTATGAATATTACATTGCTATGCAATTAAAATGCATCCTTCATAGAATGTAGAAAACATTCATTTTCTATTATTAAAGAAAACGTTCAAAAAATCAAAATATCTCATGAGCAATTCTTAAATTTGTTGGTATATAAATTAGCAGTGCTATCATTTCACAAGCTCACTCATAACTTCTTTACTGTTTTGATTGCTATCAGGGTGTATTGGCATTCTAATCATGATCAAATTATGGGAGTAATAAGTCTACATACTAGAGGTTATTTTGATTAAAATTAAAATGTCACTAAAATTTTGTTTCTGCCCTGGAATAATTTCCTCAAAAACCAACAAGAAAAATGTGTATAGATGTTAGCATTGTTCTGAAAAATTTCTTTACTTTAAAGAATATACTTGATATGCATACTTGTACAGGGAAACACATCATTTTATATATTCATTCTTCCTTGAGTCATGATCAAAATTCTCAGCACAAATAACAGGCATTACATTGAATAATATAAAGTTAGACCTTAAAATATTTTTCTTAATGTGTAAAATCAAATGACTGGCTGCCATTATCAGTAATACTGAATGGTTTTTGAACACTGACAAGGAATTTGGCACTAAATTAAGAACT
Organism: Capricornis sumatraensis; assembly: GCF_032405125.1. Classification (NCBI taxonomy): domain Eukaryota; kingdom Metazoa; phylum Chordata; class Mammalia; order Artiodactyla; family Bovidae; genus Capricornis; species Capricornis sumatraensis. Next base: position 82,930,869 of record NC_091077.1, read on the forward strand.
CTGCAAAGGTAGACGCATTCTCTAGTGAATTGCAATTCAAATAGGACTTGAACACAGGCACTTTAAAGAGACTGGAAGGCCCATTGGCCAAGAATAGTTATAGTTTTAGGAAGCAGTTTTTTTCTGAAGCATTGCAAAAGAATGAATATATATGAAGACTACGAAGAGTTTAGATTGCTATCTTATTGTTTCCTAACTAACATATAACATCCAAAAACAGACGAAAGTGAATAAAATACAACAGTTCATTTTAAAGCCATGGAAAATAACTCTCTTCATATTTTAATGGACAAATAAGAATAAAATTACCAGTGTTCGGACTACTTTTAAATGTAGGTTACATAAAAATGAGTTAAACTCCAGCTTATATTCATGCAACTAAATAAATGCAAACTTCTTGGCAACAGACTTTATAATTTGAAACAAAATGTTTTAATTTAAACTAGAAGTAGGGTTTATATGGATAGAAAACTGATCATAACATCACTTTGAAATAAACTGCTTTTGAAAGTACTTCTAATTAAACTTGCAAAAGAGTGTTTTAAGAATATTTCATTTACAATTTTAGCATTTCTTATAAAATTCAAAATTGCAACAGCTGTCAGTTAAACATCATATTAAAACTGAATCTAAAAATACAACTGCAAATCATCTACAGGACAGCTTTGGGGGATCACAGATGTGACAGTAACAAGTTTTCAACATAACGCAAAATCCAGCTCTCAGCCCCCACTACATCCCGCATGGAATTCTAAACTAGTTAACAACAAGAATCAGGAAACTCACATATATTTTAAACGATGATCAAACTCTGAGAAGGTGTAGAATGATTTTAAATATGTCAATCCTGACTTTTTACTAAGCACACCGAAGAGTTTTATGAGCAATGTTTTGCTGTGGTATCTTATCATACTAAGTCATGATAAACGCAAAAATAAATCCATTCATGATCTTTAGCAGCAAAAGCTTCTCTCCTCTCTGCTTGATGCAGTCGCCACCTCTTTTGGCTGCAACTTCTAAGATCTCGTCCAAGACCCTGAAGCAGGTTTACTATTGGTCCACATCCTACGTCAAAGCATGATCTCATCAGAATTCAGTTCATTGGCCTAGGGATAACAAAGGCTGTTCCAGTCCAAAAGGCTGTGTCTACACAGAACAAAAAGGGAGTATCCAGTATTCTTCAGTTAACTTGGCAAATATTGACAACTAAGCTCATTAAATCAAGTTTCCAAATTGGTTTTGTGATACAAGACACAACCCAAGAATACATCTTAATAGATGTTTTAAAGTTATAGTGATCTTCGAGAGTGTTTTAAGCTTTTAAAACTAAGTAATCCTCCTTTGTATCTTCTTGAGCTGAGGAATTTGTTCGTTCTGAAAACAACCAAAATCATTTAATCAGCCTTCTTTATAGCACTGAAGCTTAGAACTGACTACCCTAGAATCTAAAATACCTACATAATGTATAACTTTTGTAAAGAATGCCATTTAAGACTTTTATGTCATATAAGTATTAGGCTTGCCATTGACTTAGAAGTAAATAATCAGCTAGGAGTATAGTGTACAAAAATGTGGGCAGTATTATCACAAGAAATACAGAAAGTGGATGCACATAAACCTCAAAAGTTTTTCAATGTCTTAAATACCATGAAATTACACTCCCACCCCTCCACAGACTTTCCCTTTCAGTTTTCTTCCAAATTCCCACCATTAGAGTTTCCAGTACGAGGTTCCCCTAGGTCTTTTCTATTTCAAACCCGAACATGTTTTTTTTAAGATGTTATGGAGAGCTCACATCCATGCTAGTGAGAGCAGTGTAACAGTGACAGAGTTCTGGGATGAGTACTGTTAGAGTTAAGGAATAAACGGCCAATCATGAACAGTTACATAAAGATCAGAATTCTCATCAATGCCAGGTAATGAGAGCTGTGTATTTTTTGTGTTCTAAGGCACAGTGGTAAAGAATCTACCTGCTAATGCAGAAGAATCAGGAGAAGTGGGTTGGATCCCTAGGTTGGGAATATCCCCTGCAGTAGGAAATGGCAACCCGCTCCATGGACAGAGAAGCCTGGTAGGCTGCAGTCCATGGCGTCGCTAAGAGCTGGATACAACTGAGTGACTTCACTTTCACTTTTCACTTTTGTGCATTGGAGAAGGAAATGGCAACCCACTCCAGTGTTCTTGCCTGGAGAATCCCAGGGATGAGGGAGCCTGGTGGGCTTCTGTCTATGGGGTCACAGAGTCGGACACAACTGAAGTGACTTAGCAGCAGCAGCAGCAGCAGCCAGTATTCTTGCCTGGAAAATTCCATGATCAGAGGAGCCTGATGAGCTACAGTCCAGGGGGTCATAAAGAGTAGGACATAACTGAGCAGCTGAGCACAGTGACCTTTGAATAGTCGCTTTCTCCTTGCTAACTTCAGGAAGTATGCAGAAATATCTCTATCTAGGTGATAAAATGTAGTCCTGAGAGTAAAGTACCTAGAAAGAAAGGGATATGGTTCAGTTCAGTCGCTCAGTTGTGTCCGACTCTTTGCGACCCCATGGACTGCAGCACGCCAGGCATCCCTGTCCATCACCAACTCCTGGAGTTTACTCAAACTCATGTCCATTGTGTTGGTGTTGCCATCCAACCATCTCATACTCTGTCGTCCCCTTCTCCTGCCTTCAATCTTTCCCAGCATCAAGATCTTTTCAATGAGTCAGTTCTCTGCATCAGGTGGCCTAAGTTTTGGAGTTTCAGCCTAAGCATCAGTCCTTCCAGTGAATATTCAGGACTGATCTCCTTTAGGATGATGGACTGGTTGGATCTCCTTGCTGTCCAAGGGATATGGTAACACTGTACAATTTCCAAAAATGAACTGCTATCAAAATTTTTTTTTAACCCTCCAAACTGAACAGTCATAGCCCTCAGGTGTTGGTAATAACTGCACACCTGAAAATCATTTTTAGTGTACACAATACACAATACTGCAAGGAGATCAAACCAGTTAATCCTAAAGGAAATCATCCCTGAATACTCATTGGAAGGGCTGATGCTAAAGCTAAAGCTCCAATACTTTGGCCACCTGATGCAAACAGCCAACTCATTTGAAAAGACCCTGATGCTGGGAAAGATTAAAGGCAGAATGAGAAGAGGGAGACAGAGGATGAGATGGTTGGATGGCATCACCAATTCAATGGACATGAACTTGGACAAACTCTGGGAGATGGTGAGGGACACGGAGACCTGGCATGCTGCAGTCCATGGGGTCACAAAGAGTCGGACATGACTTGGTGACTGAACAACAAATCCTGCAAATACAGAGAGAACCACTAAAGGTATAAATACCATAGGAAATAAAATGCAAATGACAGATTCAGTGTTCATTTGCAGACAGTAGTTTAAAAGGCAAAAGCCCCTACCATTGAGAAGCAAGCAGAAAGAACAAGAAAAGGAGGAGGGGGAAGGAAATGAGGAATTAGGGGGAAAAGGAAGAGATGGAAAAGAAGGAGAAGAAGAGAAGGAAGGGGAAGAATACATAGTAACTGGGCTGTGGACAAGGAGCAGTGTTCTTCGTGCTAATGGACCCCTGAAAAAGGCAGCCAGCAACACAGCCACTGGCGATGGAGGGATGACTTGAAGGACAGATATTCCAATACAGAAAGAATGGCTAGGCTATGCGAACAATCTGAACAGATCCAGGGAGGGAAAAAACCAACCTGACAGGCCTTAAGGGCTCCTTAATTATGCACTGTGCCATATGAAGCCACAATTCAATTATCCATTGAGCACTATTATATGTCAGACAAGTAGAATTAAGGTTCAACTTCAGATTGCAAAGCATTTATTACCCTCTGGGGAGGCTGCGAAGCAGGAGACAGAGCAGGATGCTAAGTGCATAGAGGCATCTCTGTAAGACACTAAGGGAGAAAGAGGAAGAGCTCTCTGGTAATACAGCGGGAAGGGCACCACCTGGAGCTATGAAATGCAGCAGCCTGGGAAGGCAACTAACCGTGGTGCCTGGGAGGGGATGGGGATGGTTTCACAAAGAAAGGGACTTCTCAGCTGGATCTGAAAGGCAAGAAGGAGATAGAGCAGAGGGGAAGGGATACTGCTGTCCATAAGAATGGCATGCACAAAGGAAGCGAGCTGTGAGAGACTTGGGCTGCTCATGTGACTGCATGTGTTAACAGCTCCCTGTGACTGAAGAGGAGGATAACCAGAATGAATTATCTGGAGGTGACGCCAGACAGGCAGGCAGGGGCAGGGACAAGGCCTTAAATGTCATACTTATTTGCGTTTTTCCTGGTGCTGCCAGCTTTTCTAAATGAAGTTCCATAACCACTAAGTGTTATTTACCTTATCCTTACACATCTCATAATTGTTATTTAGTCGCTAAGTCATGTCTGACTCTTTTTGACCCCATGGACTGTAGTCCGCCAGGCTCCTCTGTCCAAGGGATTTCTCAGGCAAGAATACTGGAGTGGGTTGCCAGGGGATCTTCCCAACCCAGAGATCGAACTCGCATCTTCTTCTGCTTGGCAGGTAGATTCTTTACCACAGAACACCTGGGAAGCCCACATCTAATAATGCCCTAAAAATACAACCTTGTTAGAGTACATTACTAAGAAGGATTTTCTCTGTTTCTTGAAGCATAGTTGATTTATAATGTTTCAGGTGTACAGCAAAGTGATTCAGTTATACATATATATATACATATACATTCTTCAGGTTTTTTTCATTATAGGTTATTAGAAGATAATGAATATAGTCTCCTGTGTTATATAGTAGGTCCCTGTAGTTTCTTTTATGTATAGGAGTATAGGTCTGTTAATCTCAAATTCCTTACTTTTTTCTCCCTGCCTTTCCCCTTTGGTAACCATAAGTGTATTTTCTAGATTTGTGAGTCTCTGTTTTGTAAGTTCATTTGTATAATTCTTTTAGATTCCACATATAAGTGAGACAGTATTTGTCTTTCTTTGTCTTATTTCACTTAATATGTTAATCTAGGTCCATCTCTGTTGCTACAAACGACGTTTCATTCTTTTCATGGCTGAGTAGTATTCCCTGGTAAGTATATACCACATCTTCTTTATCCATTCCTTTGTTGATGGACATTTAGGTTGCTTACACATGTTGGCCATTGTAAATAGGGCTGCAGTAAACATTGGGGTGCATGTATCTTTTCAAATTAGAGTTTTCATCTTTTCTGGATATATGCCCAGGAGAGGGACTTCTGATCACATGGTAGTTCTATTTTTAATTTTTTAAGGAATATCTATACTGTTCTCCATAGTGAAAGTGACAGTGAAGTCGCTCAGTCATGTCCTACTCTTTGCGACTCCACGGACTGTAGCCCACCAGGCTCCTCCGTCCATGGGATTTTCCAGGCAAGAGTACTGGAGTGGGTCACCATTTCCTTCTCCAGGGGATCTTCCTAAGCCAGGGATCAAACCCAGGTCTCTCGCATTGTAAGCAGATGCTTTACCATTTGAGCCACCTGGGAAGTTGGCTCCATAGTGGATATACCAATTTACATTCCCACCAATAGTGTGGGAGGGTTCCCTTTTCTCTACACCCCAAGAAGGATTTTCTTAATCATGTTATGTCATCTATTTACTAAGGAAGATACAAACTTAATACATTTTAATAATATTTCCAATTTTTGTGAAAGTAAAATTGTCTCAAAAGTAATGTGTTAACTTTTACTATTGGATTCTCAGTCTTTAAGGGTGGCCAGATTAACATGATATTGCTATAAATTCAATGATTAGTGTAATTATGGAAGACATCAACATTTGAACACATTTTCATATTGGACTATAGCAAAAGACTGTCAAGCCACATACTTTAAAGTGCTTCTAGGAATATTTTATAGGATTTGAGAGCAGAATTCAGCCCATTTCATGGACACATAAAGCTGGAATGCAAGCTCCAAGAAGGTAGAAACTGTTCACCAGGATATCTTCTCTACACAGTAGGAGCTCAGAGGCACTGGATTTTTTCTGTGCACTGCAGGATGAATGGCAGCCCTCAGTGTGGATATTATACAATATGCACAACCATGTGCTATATAGCTTTCTAGATATTAGACACACCACACACATACAACCTACCTATTGAAGAAATCATCACATTTCATACAAATTTAGAAAACAGTCATTTAATTTTCAAATGATAAATGAAGCACCGAAAAGTGCCTGGCTCCATGTTAATGTTACAAAACTTTAAGCCCCCTCAGGATCAAAAAAAAAAAAGGTATTTTATTAGTCTTTGTACTCCTGGCACGTAATGAGTTTTCAATGAGTACTGAATGAATGAATTAAAAAGACTGGCATTTCTGTGGTTCTAAATGGAGCTGATGGAGGGTGTCCTAGAGTTAACTAAGTAATTACCAGAGTCATTCAGTTATTCCATTTTTTGTATTGATTATTGTGACCCTTTCTGGCCTACCTCAACCTGTCCCCTTTCAACTTTGCTGCTTGTTTGAAAAGGTAATCTACATAATCTGACATAAAAGGACCACTTTTGGTCAAGAGCATATGACCATCTGTACCTTCTTCCAAGTATTTCCACACAAGCTCTTGAAGTCCATTTGTTGAACAACATAAGGCATAAAAGCTTGAAAAGCATTTGTATGGACTCTTATTGTCAACTGTCTACCTCTATCTGCATCATCAGCCCCCAGCCCATCTTATTAATAGAACATTCTCACACCAATAGAAAATAAACACAGTACAAGCCATTGAAGGCCTCCTATGAGTAGAATTATTTTTCGTCACCATTTCCTATTTGATTTCTTCCAGATCATTTAAAATTGTACTAGCCACCAATGGCAGAGACAAAACAAAACTTAGGTATGTAAAATGTAGTCAAATAGGAACTAAAAAGGGAAAGAACAAGACATGAGGCCAAATTATCTATCTCATTTCCTCCTATGTGCTAATTTAAAATTTGCTTAAGGGTCATGACTTTTGATGTGCTCCTTGCATGATGGACAGAGGAGCCTGGTAGGCTACAGTCCATGGGGTCGCAAAGAGTTGGACACGACTGAGCGACTTCACTTTCACTTTGCATGATATCTGACTTCTTTCATGTAAAGGGAAAGGTATGACAGGTAAAACAAAGAAGCAGCTGTTGCTACTGGTGAAAAAGCAGAAACAGGAGCAAGGCCAGTCTGTCAAATATAATCACCTTACAGAGGCTCTCTGAACCCTGTTGTCCTTTTCTGCCATGCTAATGGAAGGCTCCCTGGGCTTAGAGGAGAGACAAAGACAGTGAATAGTAATTGCAGCCATAAAGTAGGAAGTTTCAATGTCTTTGGACTTCAGATGGCAATTTCCAGCAATGAATGAATTCAGAGGCAACTATGTCACCTCTTCATTCTGCTAATGCTGAAACGTATCAAATCTAATGCCAACACAGGCATTGCCCCAGCCCCCACTAAATCTTACCACTTTAAAGACAGTCTGCCAGTGAACTTAGAAATGCTCACTGAACCTGTGATGCAGGACCAAGGAGTGAGAGGAAGATGGTAAAGGAGGTGGGGTGGAAAGTGACTTGAAACAAAAGAAGTCATTATAATTTCAGGAAGTTCAAGGGCAGGATAATGTTTATTTTCTTCACATCTGGAAGGGTGTGTTATGTTTTCACTCATTCCTAAATTTCAAGGGAAGAATTTCATTCTGTCAAAATGCCATTGCTTAAAAAATAGGTTAAGTTAGCTGTTTGACAGTTAAGCGAGTTAAGGGGACAGGTGTTTGGAATAAGATTTAAGATTAAGATTTCCTCTTCCAAAAGAGGAAATATACTTAAAATAATAAAATGTATACAAATAAACTGGTATGAAAGGGGCAATTTGTCATTAAAAAGAAAAAAAAACCCACAGGAACGAAAAGAGGAAAAGACTAATCTCATTGAATCATTAACGTCAATGATCTGGTTTAGGCAAAATCAGTTTTTAAGAAATGCACAATTGGCAAATATTCTCTCACATGTAGTGAATGGCCTAAGGATGCATCTGCTGTTTCTCCCATTGAGAAGAAGAGCATGGCCCTCAGGAACCTCTTCACTATGATTTGCATTTTTAGTGATAGTTTAGTAAGGTCTTTGCAAAATAACCCTGTTTGCAAAAGCATAAATTTCTATTTAGTCATATGTATAAGCAGAATAAATAGCTACTTAATGGCATCATATGAAAAGCAGTTATTCAAAAATACTTTAGAAACAAGTATATAAAATGTAGTCTATATCACCATTATGGAATCCAAACCAGGAAAGACCACTTTAAATCCCATTGGATTGCATCTGGTGTCATACTGATGTGATTAGACACTCAGCTTCCCCAACTGCGATGCAACTGGCTTGATCAGAGCAGTGCCCACACTGTAGTATCAGTCCTTGAATCTTCAGCATTTAGGCTAGAAGAATACCCACATGATTATCTTACAATTTGTATCTATCAGTTTTAATACTTTAGGACACCCTATTCTTTGATATACATAATGGAAAGAGAAAAAAGAAAACATCAGGAAGAATGATAAACTGTTAATTTGTGCTTTTTGGTATTAGAATGTCTAAATTCCGGAATTGCGTTTATATAGAATATTCCTAGTTACTGCTCTTAAACAGAAACACCCAAAGAATATTTTTATCCCCTTATCCATTTATCTCTATGCAGCAGCATAGTTCCTGCCATGCTTTATTTGGTTCTCTTCACAAACTTTCCAGTGCCCACAATGGATCTGGCATGAGCTCACTGGCACAGTCCCACTTTAAGAAGTTCTCATTCTCAATTGCAAAATGAAGCTGCCTTCAATATACTAGCATAATTGGCAAATCAAATTTCCTCCAATAATTAAATGTACATGAAAAACAAATGGTTGTTGACCTCTTTAGTGGGCACCCATGATTTGGGATAATTTCTTGGGATGGTATTTGCCAAATGCAGATCTGAGTCTTTTTTTTTTCCTTTTGTGATAATGGGTATGTTAGGAAAGCTTATTTAAATGGGAGACATTAATACAGACTGAGGAGACAGCCCTAGAAAATGATGCATTCAGGGCAGTGGTGGACAGAAGTGGGAAACCTTCAGCTTATGGACAGGGAGAAATAGTTACTTATAATCCCACTAATAAAACCATGAGCCAAGGAAACTAGCCAAGGAGCTGAAGGCCACGACAATATTCATTTGCCAACCAAAGCCCACTTGGCCAATCGCTGATGAAGGTCAGCAGCACCATGAGGAATGTAAATTCAATGTTCTGTATTCAGGCAAGTACAATTTGTAGTACAGACATTGTATTTACACAGCCAAAAATGCCATTTACAGTGAGATTGCTTGGAGGATATGCAAAGTCTACAATAGTCACATAGTCTACCTTATTTAAATTTGCTCAGTCCACTAGTCAACCACTCCAATTATTAGGTCCCTGTTTGTATAAGATTTTCTTTTCTCATGACAATTCATTTAACCTTCCTATTTGGGGTGAGTGGGTGGAGAGTGTTTGGGGTTGCTGGATTAGTGTGCATGCTAAGTTTTTTAGTTGTGTCCGACTCTTTGCGACCCTAGGGACTATAGTCCACAAGGCTCCTGTGTCCATGGGATTCATCAGGCAAGAATACTGGAGTAGGTTGCCATTTCTTCCTCCAGACCAAAATGGAATGAATGATCTGAATGCTAAGTGGTGACTGTCTTCACTGTCAAACTGTTAGACTGATACAGACAGTAAACTACTGAAAATCAGAATCACAGGCATTTGAGTAGTGACGATGACTAACATTGTCAGCCCGTCCGGTGTTTCCCTAGAAGGAATAGCTGCCTACTTAGATATTTTTCAGGGAAATAAAAGGCCTCAAGACTGAAATACAATTTTTTCCCCCACTGATTGGCCAAGAAGAGTAAGAAGGCAAAAGAGGTCTCTGGAAGAGAATGGAGCACCCATAAAAGCAACTTCAACTACTTTAGTATTTTGCCTAGGGCAAGCTCTAATGAGGGGATAATATTGAGAGAATACAAAGGGATGATTTCGAACCCAAAAGTGGAATCAAAATGTACAGACTAAGCCTAAGTAATAACCAATTTTCTCAGAATTGCACGAGTTCTTTACTAAATTTCCCTAGATATTTTAAATTTATTACACACTGATTTTAATATAGGCTGCAATATGTGTGTGCATCATTTACATATAAAAATAAGCAAACCAAGTAGTTTGCACACACGTACACGTGTGCGTGCACAAACACAATTACAGTTGGCTAATTCTAAGTTCAAATGTACACACATCTTTTAAAAAAGTTTTTCACTGGATTCATACAGAATTTTTCCCTCTTAAAGTTAGAGCTAGAAAATTTTATGTGAACAAACAAAAAGCATTGAATTTCTCTTCTTGCTTCAGACTTAAAGGACTAAAGTTATTTTACATTTACAGTATTATTAGTTTGCTAGTTTCTTCAAAGAACTATTTTTTAAAGGACCACCCAGAAGATTCAACTAATTGAGGAAGCAATCTTCAGTTTACTTGAAAAGAAAGACTGCATGGGACACATTTCCTGGCACCAGTACTCTGTCATATGTTTGGACTGGATATAATGCAAAGGACAATCTTAAAATTTGAAAATAACTTGGTCTTTTCTTTCTGTTCCTAAAACACCCAAAGCAAGAAAACAGTTAAGAATTTCTGATACCTTTTTCAGAGAGATTATTTTATAATTTGAGGTTTAGCAATGCCAGGAAAAAAAAAATGAACCACCCAAGGAGATCATAAAAGCCAAAGTCACAGATGTAGAAACAGGTTTTTAGCAGTGTGATGAGTTACTGAGTTTGGGGAAAGTGTAAGATGTTATTCAAAGTGAATTATTTAGGCCATGGAATTCTCCTTAGGTCATGAGAGAAACATCTGTAAGTGGGAACTAAAAGGTTTTATGAAAAATATTTGAGGAATACATTAGGACCTAGAATAACAAAAATGTAATGGTAGAATTAAATTGGAAATCAGTAACAAAAATATATGTGGGATATATCCATGTATTAGGAAACTAAACTATAAACCTCTAAACAACCCAAGGCTCATAGAAAAAAATCAAAAGGAACATTAAAAATTATTTTCAATTGAATGAAAGTGAAAACATTAAAATTTGGGGGTTTCAGCTGAAGCATGTAGTGAAAGTTGATAGCTTTACACACCTGCAATAGAAAAAAAGTTTCAGGTCAGTGACTTCAGATTCCACCTTAAGAACCTAGAAACTGAAGAGTACTTGAAAAGCAGAAGAAAGAATAATAAAAATCAGCACAGAAATCAATGAAGCAGAAAGCAGAAACAATGAGAAAATCAATGAAAACAAAAGACACGTTCGTGAAAAGATCAGTAAAATTGATACACCTCTATCCAGGCTAACCTGATAAAAGACAAATTATTAATTAATAGGACTAACCATACCCACATGTTGGATAGGATATAGAGCAACTGGAACTCTCTGTAAGACACTGCTGGAGAGAATGTAAAATGGCAAGATCACTTTGGAAACTGTTTGGCTGTTTATTAAATGTAAACATTACCTACCATATACCAGCCATTCCACTCTGAGGTGTTTACTCCAGAGAAATGAAGGCATGTGTCTATACAAAGACTTATGCATTAATATTCATATCTGTTTTATTTGTAGCGGTCTAAAATGGAAATACCCTAAATGTTCAATGGATAAAAAACTGTGGTATCCAGATGGAAATACGATTCAGCATAAAAAGGACTAAATTACTGCTATACACAATAATGTGAATGAAGTTCAAACAACTGATGCATGAATGAAGCCAGATTTTTTTTAAGAGAACATAATGATTTTTTATATAAAATTCTAGAAAGTGCAGACTAATTTTCAGTGACAGAAAGTAGACAAATATTTGTGCACAAGGAAGAGGGATAGGGGAAGGATTACAAAGGGATTGTAGAAAACTTTCTGGGTGATGACCATTTATATTAGCTTAATTGTAGAGATGGTTTTATAGGCATACACACATGCGAAGCTGATCTTTTGTGCACTTTGAACATGTCCTCTTTATTGTAGGTTGATTGTGCTGGGAGAAATATCAATAACCTCAGATATGCAGATGACACCACCCTTATGGCAGAGGGTGAAGAGGAACTAAAAAGCCTCTTAATGAAAGTGAAAGAGGAGAGTGAAAAAATTGGCTTAAAGCTCAACATTCAGAAAACTAAGATCATGGCATCTGGTCCCATCATTTCATGGCAAATAGATGGGGAAACAGTGGAAACAGCATCAGACTTTATTTTTTGGGGGCTCCAAAATCACTGCAGATGGTGACTGCAGCCATGAAATTAAAAGACGCGTACTCCTTGGAAGGAAAGTTATGACCAACCTAGATAATATATTGATAAAACAGAAATATTACTTTGCTGATAAAGGTCATCTAGTCAAGGCTATGGTTTTTCCAGTGGTCATGTATGGATGTGAGAGTTGGACTGTGAAGAAAGCTGAGTGCCAAAGAATTGATGCTTTTGAACTGTAGCATTGGAAAAGACTCTTGAGAGTCCCTTGGACTGCAAGGAGATCCAACCAGTCCATCCTAAAGGAGATCAGTCCTGGGTGTTCATCGAAAGGACTAATGTTGAAGCTGAAACTCCAATATTTTGGCCACCTCATGCGAAGAGGTGACTCATTGGAAAAGACCCTGATGCTGGGAGGGATTGGGGGCAGGAGGAGAAGGGGACGACAGAGGATGAGATGGCTGGATGGCATCACTGACTCGATAGACATGAGTTTGGGTGAACTCTGGGAGCTGGTGATGGACAGGGAGGCTTGGAGTGCTGTGATACATGGGGTCACAGAGTCGGAGACGACTGAGTAACTGAACTGACTGTGCTTTAATAAATATTAAAAATAATCACCCATAATTCCAACTGAGATTAATTATGGTTGAATCTTATTGTATACTTATCCAAACATTTTAGTCAAATACAAATGCTTTCATTTTTGCTGAAATGGAACCAAATTACATAGCCTTATTAAAAGCAATTTTTAAAATTGAATATATAATAGGCATCTTGTCATTTCATTAAATCCTCTTTTACATCATTTTAATACTGCATGTTACATTATTATGTGTGTCATATATATATATTTTTGTTTGTTTGTTGTTTTGAGATTTTATTTAACTTTTTATTTTATCTTGGGGTTTCATGGCATCTGGTCCCATCACTTCATGGCAAATAGATGGGGAAACAGTGGAAACAGTGCCTGATGAACTATGGACGGAGGTTCATGACACTGTATAGGAGACAGGGATCAAGACCATCCCCAAGAAAAAGACATGCAAAAAAGCAAAATGGCTGTCTGGGGAGGCCTTACAAATAGCTGTGAAAAGAAGAGAAGTGAAAAGCAAAGGAGAAAAGGAAAGATATACCCATTTGAATGCAGAGTTCCAAAGAATAGTAAGAAGAGATAATAAAGCTTTACTCAGCGATCAGTGCAAAGAAGTAAAGGAAAACAATAGAATGGGAAAGACTAGAGATCTTTTCAAGAAAATTAGAGATACCAAGGGAACATTTCATGCAAAGATGGGCTCAATAGGAGACAGAAATGGTATGGACCTAACAGAAGCAGAAGATATTAAGAAGAGGTGGCAAGAATACACAAAAGAACTGTACAAAAAAGATCTTCATGACCCAGATAATCACGATGGTGTGATCACTTACCTAGAGCCAGACATCCTGGAATGTGAAGTTAAGTGGGCCTTAGGAAGCATCAGTACAAACAAAGCTAGTGGAGGTGATGGAATTCCAGTTGAGCTATTTCAAATCCTGGAAGATGATGCTATAAATGTGCTACACTTGATATGTAAGTAAATTTGGAAAACTCAGCAGTGGCCACAGGACTGGAAAAGGTCAGCTTTCATTGCAATCCCAAAGAAAGGCAATGCCAAAGAATGCTCAAACTACCACACAATTGCACTCATCTCACACACTAGTAAAGTAATGCTCAAAATTCTCCAAGCCAGGCTTCAGCAATACATGAACTGTGAACTTCCAGATGTTCAAGCTGGTTTTAGAAAAGGCAGAGGAACCAGAGATCAAATTGCCAACATCTGCTGGATCATGGAAAAAGCAAGAGAGTTCCAGAAAAACATCTATTTCTGCTTTATTGACTACGCCAAAGCCTTTGACTATGTGGATCACAATAAACTGTGGAAAATTCTGAAAGATATGGGAATACCAGATCACTTGACCCGACTCTTGAGAAACCCGTATGCAGGTCAGGAAGCAAAAGTTAGAACTGAACATGGGACAAAAGACTGGTTCCAAATAGGAAAAGGAGTACATCAAGGGTGTATATTGTCACTCTGTTTATTTAACTTCTATGCAGAGTCCATCATGAGAAACACTGGGCTGGAAGAAGCACAAGCTGGAATCAAGATTGCTGGGAGAAATATCAATAACCTCAGATATGCAGATGACATCACCGTTATGGCAGAAAGTGAAGAAGAACTAAAAAGCCTCTTAATGAAAGTGAAAGAGGAGAGTGAAAAAGTTGGCTTAAAGCTCAACATTCAGAAAACAAAGATCATGGCATCCAGTCCCATCACTTCATGGGAAATAGATGGGGAAACAGTGGAAACAGTGGTTGACTTTATTTTTCTGGGTTCCAAAATCACTGCAGATGGTGACTGCAGCCATGAAATTAAAAGATGCTTACTCCTTGAAAGGAAAGTTATGACCAACCTAGATAGCATATTAAAAAGCAGAGACATTACTTTGTCTATAAAGGTCCATCTAGTCAAGGCTCTGGTTTTTCCAGTAGTCATGTATGGATGTGAGAGTTGGACTATAAAGGAAGCTGAGCACTGAAGAATTGATGCTTTTGAATTGTGGTGTTGGAAAAGACTCTTGAGAGTCCCTTGGACTGCAAGGAGATCATTCCTGGGTGTTCATTGGAAGGACTGATGTTGAAGCTGAAACTCCAATACTTTGGCCACCTCATGCGAAGAGCTGACTCATTGGAAAAGACCCCGATGCTGGGATAGACTGAGGGCAGGAGGAGAAGGGGACGACAGTGGATGAGATGGTTGGATGGCATCACTGACTCGATGGACATGGGTTTGGGTGGACTCTGGGAGTTGGTGATGGACAGGGAGGCCTGGAGTGCCTGAGTTGGACATGACTGAGCAACTGAACTGAATTGAAACCACCAAAGGCAGATAACCTTGAAGAAGATTCTTTTTTAACAAGAGTGTCCTAAAACTGTTTTGATGACTTTGTATGGTGACTCTTATTAGAGCGCCTTCCAGAGAGCCTGTTCACGCTGAATGACAAGCACTTTTCTAGCTGTCCTTAAGGACCATATATGCAGTTCAAACTGTAAACTATCAAGGCCCAGGGTGCCTTTGTTTTACTTCAAGGAGAAATACTGTGGGATGTGTAGAGTGTTGCTCTGCTCCTGAGCAGTCTTCCTCAATCAAAGGTTCATAGGTATTACACAGAGCATATGGGCAATTATATCAAAATCTCAACTTCACAGGCAGTCAATACACTGTAAGGCATTTTGTATATGCGTCAGTAATTTCCAATAATATGTCAGGTACAGATGAAGGGAAATATTTTTGTAGTTCATTCAAAATTAAGTTTCCTACACTGTTCATGTATGCACTCAAAATTCAGATTTGTAACTCATGGGAACATTCTGTTACATAATGTAACGTGTAAGCAAAGAAATAACTAATTCCCAATATATTTAGTACTAAATCAATTCTGTTCCATAGTGTAGGATAATAGGTTTAATTAACAGCCAACTGAAATATTGATAGTAACAGGAGCATAATTCAACTATAGTTCTACTTTAAAATCAAGAGCAGAACACAGGAATTCTTGTGTTACTAGGTTGAAACAAATGCTTTGCTTTACTTAAGATGATACTTTTCTGTTGCTATACTGTGTAGAAATAAGACTTTTCTTTTAAAGTGGGAAGCCTGACATTCGAGGTATTGCAGATGTGTTGTTTCTGAATGACCCTTTGCTTTCCATCAGTCTGAGGTGGCAGTTGCTGGCCTAGGGCAAATCTATTACCGTTCAGAATTTACAGTTATTATTCAGGAGTCACAGGTTGTTCACTTCTTATCTTTAGCCTGGATATTGCAATACTGGTACAGGCAGAGTGGACTGGGGTGAAGGGAAGCATTTTTTCAAAGAATGTACAGTAATGCAAATTATAATCATATTTTGAGTGCAGACTCAGTTGCTCAGTTGCATCTGACTCTTTGTGACCTCATGAATCTGTAGCCCGCCAGCCTCCTCTGTCCATGGAATCTGCAGGCTAGAATCCTGGAGCAGGTTGCCACTTCCAGGTGATCTTCCTGACCCAGGGATCACACCGGCATCTCCTGCGTCTCCCGCAGTAGCAGGTGGATTCTTTACCACTGTGCCACTTGGGAAGTCCCAAGATCACATTTGCTTTATTCCAATTACAATAAATTGTATTTTCTGTTAACATTTAGATCTCATATTCTTCAAGATATATCATTTTACCTTTGGGAAATTAATGTATTATCACTAATCATAACTGTTAGACAAGCTAGATTTCAGTTTTTGATATTCTAACAGTTTAAGGATACAAATATTCAGGGATGGTACAATGCTGTTTTCATTCTGCTATCTGAAACAGTAACAACGTGGCCACTCCAGTACTCTTGCCTGGAAAATCCCATGGACAGAGGAGCCTGGTGGGCTGCAGTTCATGGGGTCATGAACAGCCGGACACGACTGAGCGACTTCACTTTGACTTTTCACTTTCATGCATTGGAGAAGGAAAGGTCAACCCACTCCAGTGTTCTTGCCTGGAGAATCCCATGGACGGGGGAGCCTGGTGGGCTGCCGTCTATGCGGTCGCACAGAGTCGGACACGACTGAAGCGACTTAGCAGCAGCAGCAGCAGTGATGAAATAAAGTTACAATAAGAGTGCAGATGATCAATGCATTCTGTTTTCAAAAGAAAGGTTTTTAACTCCACACTGACATTTATTTTCCATTTCTCTGGTGCACTGGCTATTTGTTTAATAAAAGGAGACCTTTCCAGTAACAAGGACATTATCTTAATCATTAGAATAATTCTGTAAGCACCATCAATCAAGAGGTTTGCTTAAGTCATGATAATATACATGAATTTTTTTTTTTTAATCTTAGAGTTTCAAGACTCAAAGCTTAGTACTTGCAATGTGGCTAAGAAGCTAGAAGAAATAAAATGATCTGCAGAGTTTGGAACAATGTGCCCTAAATAACAAAATTTTACAGAACATAGCATAATGTTTTGCATCTAGAAATAAATTGCTCAGATATGAAATGGGGAAGATATTGGACTTAATCAATGTAACTTCACAGGGCAAAATGAGAACACATGGATGGAAGTTAAGGAAGCCAATTTTGTGCAATATCAGAAAGAACTTCTTGGTAAGTCCTCTAAAAGTGAAATGAATTTCCTGTGAAATACCAGTGCTTTTTGCCACTGCAGGTGTTGAAGCAGATCAACAAACATCTGTCAGTTATATTACACCAGGGATTTCTAGAGTGGGTGGAACACTGGAACCGATTAAGTCCTTTGAACTCTGATTCCCAATCTAACCTTTTGGGTCAGAACCCTTTAGGACATCAGATGGATAAACAATCTACTAAGAAGAAATACATTTCAACAATTAAATACAGTATAAGAAATAGAAAATTATGTAAGTAATGATGCAAATAAAAAACTAAGGAAGAATTGAGAGAAAAGTGACAAGTTCTAGCTAGCAGTACAATGTCAGATTGCCCAGAGGAGTCCTTATATTGAGGATTATAGTGGGTGTCATAATTCAGGTGGGAAGGAGAATGTGGTACAGGATTCCTGCCTGAAAGGAGGGCCCAAGCAAAGAATTAGAGGAGTAGATAGAACTCCATGAATATCTGAGAAGAGAAGAGAACTATTCTGGAGCTTTTAATTAATCAGAATCTTTGTGATAAATCTGTATTTACTTTGGCTGTCAAGACCTGTCTTTCAGCGCCTTAAACAAATAGGTATAAGGTTGTAAAATACCTGACATATATCAACAAGAATGAAATCATGCCGTTTGAAGCCACGTGGACCGATCTGGAGGTTATCATACTAACTGTAGTGAGTCAGA
The DNA here is from genome assembly GCF_032405125.1 of Capricornis sumatraensis. Taxonomy (NCBI): domain Eukaryota; kingdom Metazoa; phylum Chordata; class Mammalia; order Artiodactyla; family Bovidae; genus Capricornis; species Capricornis sumatraensis. The sequence continues at coordinate 82,949,011 of NC_091077.1, forward strand.
AAGAGAAAGACAAATACCATATGATATCACTAATTTGCAGCACCTAAAATATAACATAAATGAACTTATCTACAAGACAGAAACAGGCTCACAGACACAGAGAACAGAGAACAGACTTTTGGTTGCCAAGGGGGAAGGCGGGTGGGGGAGGGAAGGACTGGGAGTTTGGGGTTAGCAGATGCAAACTATTATATGTTATACATAGGATGGATAAACAACGAGGTCCTACTATACAGTGCATGGAACTATATTCAATATCATGTGATAAACCACAAAGGAAAAGAATATAAAAAAGAATGCATATGTGTATAACTGATCACTTTGCTATATATATATATATATATATGGTTTAAATCATCAACTTCTCAGTCATATTTATTTCTTCTTTGTAATCTAAATTAATATATAGTGATAAAGATAGATAGGAGCCTTCCAAATTGCTTCCAGAATTTTCTTAGATAGCAACAGGACTGTACAGAATCTGAACACAGACTGCAGAAACAGTCACCAGGTGCTAACTCTCTAGGCTTGAAGACTTTGCTCTCAGAGAAAGTAGGCTGAGCATGAGATCCACCCAGAATATGTTCAAGCCAAACTACTGACTTTGGGGATTTTCCTAAAGTGAAAAGAGAAGCAAAATTTCCAACCAGCTAATTTCGCTACATGTTAGTCTATCTAAAGTCCTTTGTTTCTGGAAGCTTTTAATATTCTCTTTGTTTCTGTCAGCAGTTTTTCTGTACCATGCCTGGCTGTGAGTTTTTTTAATTTCTTTATTTTCTGGTTTTTATCCTGTTGGGCTTTGTAGTGCTCCTTGAATATTGAATCCCTGACAGGGATAGTCACAAGCTATTCTTTCCAAAAGATTGTTTCTGCCCTATTTGCTGACCTCCTGCTGGGACACCAGTCTATACCCCATATAAGTTTTACACTTTTCTTCCCTCCAGGATCTTTCATCCTTTTTCTACAACGTCTCCATCTGGTTATTTTTTCAGAACTACTTTCCGGTTTATTATCTCGTCAGTGTCTCTAAACTTTTTGTAAACTCATGTATTGAGTTCTTAATTTTGGTTATTACATTTTCTCAGTTCTAGAGTTTCTATTTGAATCATTTTTGGTAGTTTCCAGTTCTTTGCTAAAATTCTTCGGACCCAATTTCTTAAACATAAAATCTGCATCTGATAACTCTAATATTTAGAGCTACTGATCCATTTCTGCTGTCTTCATTTTTCTGGTCATTTGATCCTGTCAACTGGGGTGTTGGACTCACTGCTAGATGAGAGATGAGGCTGGTAAGGGAAACTAGAGCTGGTCACTGAAGACCTTGCCAATCATATTAAATAACTTGGACTTAATTTTCACAGTAATAGAAAGTGATTGAGGAGATTTAAGCAGGAAAGTTTTTTCCATTTACACTTTAGAAAGATGACTCTAGCCTTAAGGTGGGAGAATGCATTAGAAAGCAGCAAGACTAGAGATGCAGAGACCAATGGGTAAGGTTTACAGGAATGTAAGAAGAGAGGATGGCAATGAGGGATAAGACTTGCACTAATGGAGATTTTAGTGGGCTTCCTTCATAGCTCAGTCGGTAAAGAGTCTGCCTGCAATGCAGGAGACCCAGGTTCAATTCCTGGGTCAGGAAGATCCCCTGGAGAAGGAAATGGCAATCCACTCCAGTATTCTTTCCTGGAAAATCCCATGGACAGAGGAGCCTGGTGGGCTGCAGTTCATGGGGTCCCAAGAGTTGGACGACTTAGCGACTAAACTACCACACCACCAATGGAGGCTTTTAAAGAAGGGTGTGTATATCCAAGAGATTTTTGTGGGCTAGAGTCTACATGATGATCCCACGTTTCTGTTTTTGAAAATTGAAAGAAGAAAACATGGTGCCATTTACTAAACTAGGTAAAACTGAGGGAAGTTCAAATTTAGGAGAGAAAGAGTTGACTTCAGATTAGTGCAGTTGAGATGGCAGGCTGACTTCCTAGTTGTGAGATGGTTGTGGTCTGGACACTCAGGAGAAAATTCTGGGCCAAATATACAGCTCTGGATGTCATCTGCACACAGGTGACAGTGGTGTCACACAGAGGAGTAGATGAAAGGGCACAGGGAGGAGCTGGAGGTCAGGGTGGGGCGCCTCGGGCTGAAGCTATCAGAGCACAGAGCTGCCAGGAAGCAGGTGGGCTCTCGGAAGCCTGGAACAGACTGAGATGGAGTCAGAAAAGAAGTCTGTGGTAACCGGGCGAGTGCATTGTTACAAAACTAAGGGTAGAGATCATGGGGAGGGGAGGGGAACATGGTCATCAGAATGAAATGCAACTAAGAAGACATACCGAAAACAAGCAAATCATTGGTGACCCTGGTGAGGGTGAAGGGAGAAAGCAGGTTGTGGTGGGCTGAGGAGTGCACGGGTTGAAGGGGTGGACAATGAGCACAGGGAGTTTGTGAAGTCAGGCTCTGAGGAGGAGAAAGATGGGTAGATAGGATGCATGTGAGACTAGGGCATGTTTTCTAAGTTTAGGACAAAAGGATTTGACCATGATCAAATGCCCATAGGAAGATATAACCAAAGTGGGAGAGGCTGAAAGATACAAGAGGAAAAAAAAAAGAAAGCCTGCATGCATCCTAAGTTGCTTCAGTCATGTCCAACTTTTTGCAACTGGAAGGACTGCCAGGCTCTTCTGTCCATGAGATTCTCCAGGCAAGAATACTGGAGTGGATTGCCATGTCCTCCTCCAGGGAATCTTAAAAAAAAAAAGCCTAATTAATAGCAAATATGGGGGCTTCCCAGGTGGTGCTAATGGTAAACAAACAAACAAACAACAAAAAAAAAACAACACCAAAAAAAACACCCACCTGCCATTGCAGGAGACCCAGGTTCAGTCCCTGGGTTGGGAAGGTCCCCTGGAGGAGGGCATGACAACCAACTCCAGTATTCTTGCCTGGAGAATCCCATGAACAGAGAAGCCTGGTGGGCTACAGCCCATAGCGTTTCAAAGAGTTGCATAGGACTGCAGAGACTTAGTACGCAGCATGCACGATAGCAAACGTCTGAAGACTGGAGGATTCAGGATCTAGAGCTCAAGGGGCAAGGTCTGCCTGAGATGCTTAGAAGCTAGGGAGAGAGAGCCTTTCCCGTTTTTTCCTAACAGAAGGGAAAAGTCAGGAGATTGTTTTGGTGGCAAGACAGGGGGATGGTTCTTTAGAGATGGTTTCTCTTTTTAGTGCAAATTAGGGGGGCTTGGATATCTGCTGTAGGGAAAAAGCAAAAACTGTCAAGCAATATGGTAGAACAGCCACATAGCATTAATGATCCGGCTGAAGTCAGATACCATGAAGTTGGCTGCATTCTACAGGGTGATGAGTTCGCCCAGCAGTTCCCAGCAGTCTGGAGCAGTTGCAGAGGAAGTCGACTGTTAGATACATCCTGAAAAAGGATTTGGGCCTGGTGGGCCCCTCTGCAGACAACAGGACAAGGCTAATGAGAACGTTGGCAAGTGTGACGGACAGTGGAGAGGAAAGTGAAGATGAAAGGGAACAAGCAGGTGGAAGGAACGTAGAAGTGTGCAGTGGAGGCTCCAGGACAACGTGATGAAGCAGAGTCTGCGACTCCAAATTTCCTATTTTGGGTGACTTGGATTTGATGATTATTAATTTATGTATAAGAAGACCGATTTTCTTGAGACAGTCTTGGTTTATACCTGTTTTGCTGGAGTAATTGCTAAGTTTCACCCCGTTTCACTTTCAAAAGTGTCCTTGTTTGTATAATAAATTAAATGTCTTGGTATTTATATAGAGATTACATGGAACAGGCATGGAAGAAGGGAGATAATTAGTTTAATTTTCGACATGTTGAGTTCAGGGAAATTCAGGTTTAAAGATCATGTCGATCAAACATTTGGGCAGATACAACCTATACTCACCCATAATACCTAAGTCAGTATAGTACTAATTGACTTATAATTTAGTGATTATCTCAAGTGATATACTAATCTGCAGATAATACATTAAATTCCTAGAAAATATTTGCTTGAGGGCCTTTCCTTGGTATTAAAATATGTGGTATTTGTGAGTGAAATGAAAAATATTAATCATGTGAGAAACAATTTTAACACTGACCAGTTTGTCAATCTGGTGTAACGTATTAATGGACTGAGTTCAGTTGGGTCATTCCTCAAAACGCCACAAGGTGGCAGCACAACTACATGATGATGTAATTAACAAAGGCAGATTCCTGTCAGATATTCGGCAGTTAGAACATTTAAGAGTTTATTTAAAAAAAAAAAAAAAAGAGTTTATTGTCATTGGACATTACAAGTGCATGCATGCTAAGCCGCTGCGGTCGTGTCAGGCTCTGTGCAACACTACGGACTGTAACCCGCCGGGCTCCTCTGTCCATGGGATTCTCCAGGCAAGAATCCTGGAGTGGGTTTCCATGGCCTCCTCCAGGGGGTCTTCTCTACCCAGGGATTAAACCTGGGTCTCTCATGTCTCCTGCCTTGGCAGGCGAGTTCTTTACCGCTAGTGCCACTACATTATATAAATTTTTATAAATGTATGCCTTTTAATTTAAAAGTAATTATTTGTTTTATCATTATTGCCAATAGGAAGATGTGAAAATTAAAAAGTTTGATTATGAAATATATACATCATTTTTAAATATTTTAAACAGGTTAAGACACATGATGTCTCTATTCCCTGGTGGCTCAGTGTTTAAAAAGGCCACCTGTAATGCAGGAGACGTGGGTTCGATCCCTGAGGGGCAAAGATCCCCTGGAGAAGGAAATGGAAACCCACTCCAGCATTCTTGTCTGGGAAATCCCATGAGCAAGCCTGGTGGGCTACAAAAGTCCACGGAGTCATGAGAGGGTCAGATGCAACCTAGTGACTTAACAACAAAACACGTGATCACTGATCTGCATTTATGGGCATTCTTAAGATAGCTATACATAGGGCCTCCCTGATGGCTCAGATGGTAAAGAATCCACCTGCAAGGCAGGAGACCTGGGTTTGATCCCTGGGTCTCCAACGATCCCCCGGAGGAGGCCGTGGTAACCCACTCCAGGATTCTTGCCTGGAGAATGCCTATGGACAGAGGAGTCTGGCAGGTTACAGACCATGGGGTCACAAGGAGTCGGACACGACTGAGCAGCTAAGCACACACGGTATATCATACACTAGCTATAAATGTCTTATAAGTTTGCATTTTGATTGGTATATTGTAGTTAGATAATTTTACTTACAGTATCTTTTTAATACATTTATCTCACTAGTGAACATACACTTAGTAACTTCATTCGTTGGCCTTTGGGAGGAAAGTGTTCAGAAATCTCATGAAGAAACTCTTGTTTGCCATATTCTAGCTACAGCAACACCAAGGGAGGTAGGTGCGGTTATCTGATTTAGCCAGTGGGTAGTACAGGACACCTGGATAAATTTGAACTTCAGCTAAACAGCAAGTAATCTCTTTAATATAAGTGTGGTACCATACAATATTTGGGGCATACGTAGACTAAAAATTAGTCAATTCTTCAATATATTTTACGTGGCAACCCAAGTAGGGAGCAATAGGAGGGAGAAGAATTGGGGGATGGGGGGAAAGCAAGCTGCGGAGGAATCCAGGATTCTAGGCTCCAAGTCTGACCTACCATTTAGAGGTCTTCAGGACCAAGGAAAAGAATCATAAATGGACTTGAACTAGGCTGCATTCTGTGGTGAACTCATTTATATGTTAAGCTAAACAACATGGGCTAGGGTTAATCAAGTACTCTGGTGAATTACCATCTACACCACACATTGATTACTGATTTTCAAACAACAAAATACGACAACATATATTTAAAGCTAGCTCAGTTTTGGACAAAATTGAATAAATAACTGCAATTCAGACATTTTGAGGTCTTACCCACATTCAGGGTTATCATTATGAAAATCTGTCATTAGAGCATGAAGGCTCGGAAAGGCCATTTTAATTTCATTTAATCAACAAACATGCCTGGCACCTTCTGTGTGCAGGGGACTGACTTAGACTGTGAGTATAAGGATTAATAAGACACGGATGTAAATCGTCTCAGTAGCCATATATCATTGATAAGATAAAAGTACCATTTCCCCCCCGGGTTTTGGTCCTTGATCAATTGTTTCTCCCTTTGTTCCTCCCTAGAATGATCTCCTTTCTCTTCTGTGTGATTTTCAGCTACCATTTTAATACTCAAGACTTCCAAATATCTATTCCAGCCATGACTTCTCCGCTGTGCCTAAGTATGTACATTTAACTGATATGAGTTCCTGGCTGTCCCATGAGTACTTCCTAAATTAGACTCACGGTTTACTCCCAGAAAATTTTATTCTTCGTTTATTCCCAGTCTTAGTCAATTGCAGTGCTCTTCCTGTTCTCCTCTGCCCTTCAGACATTCACGCAATCCTCAACTTCTGTCCCCCATCCAATCAGAGTATCCTTACTAGATTGTGTGTCTACTGTTCCAAGTCCTTTCTAAACTCATTTCCTTCCTCCAGCCTCAACTGCCTTAAATTTAGAAATTTCTTAAAATTATCAATTAATTTTATTTACATTATTTTATACCAATAAGTATATTTTTAAATCTGAGAAGAGTTTATGATTTTAATGGCATTAAAAGAGAAGAATAAGACTGATAAGGAAACACAGGCAGGGTCAGAGAATAGCCTGGGGTTGGGAGGTGTTCAGATGTCTGAAATACAGACACTTGGAAGAGAAGGCAGGGAAACCCCTCAAGCTTCCCATTCAACTGGAAGCATTTATAGGGTGCCCACTGAATGTTCTGCAGAAGACTCTTGAGAGTCCCTTGAGCTGTAAGGAGATCAAACCAGACAATCCTAAAGGAAATCAACACTGAATATTCAACGGAAGGACTGATGCTGAAGCTGAAGCTCCAATACTCTGGCCGCCTGATGAGAAAAACTGACTCATTGGAAAAGACCCCAATGCTGGAAACGATTGAGGGCAGGAGGAGAAGGAGGTGACTGAGGATGAGATGGGTGAATGGCATCACTGACTCAATGGACATGAGTTTGAGCAAACTCTGAGAGAGAGTGAAGGACAGGGAAGCCTGGCATGCTGCAGGCCATTGGCTTGCTGCAGGCCACGGGGTTGCAAAGAGTCAGACACAACTCAGTGAGTGAACAACAATGGCATAACAACAACAACATGGAACCTTAGGCATTCATATCCTGCCGCGAGGTGAATAATGCAGGTCAAAGATCACATTCCTCTAGACTGCAGGGAAGAAGGGGAAGGAAGCAAAGTCTTTCAATCTGGGTCATTGGTCCTAGCAATTTAAAAAGTGATGAACACATCTTAATAAGACCAGCCCAGTATCTTCCAGGAGCATCAGCGGTGGCATAATCAAAGGAGTATAATTAAGAAAAACAGAAATAAATCTGAAACAACTAATAACATGACTACCCTTATGCCCTATATCAACTATCAAATGGGAAATATTTAAACAAATGATTCTGATCGGTGTTACTTTTAAAAAGCCAAGGCAAATTTTCAGTTTTATTTCCAGTTAGTTTTCCAGAAGCTATAATCAGCATTGATGCTGAAATTTCTCAAAACCCATTGGAAAGGATCTCAGCACACATTTTAGAAAGATGCTGGCTTTGATCCATTTTGTCAACGTGATGGCTAATACCTGTCCTTGTCTTGTAGCCTATCCCTGTCTTCCTCCTTCAGTACCTTGACTCAGAGGAGTTCTGGACCACATATGTGGATTCTCACTGCTATGTCGCTGTATTTGGGGAGACATAAGGGCTCAAACAAAAGAACATGAGAAGCTATACGTGTTTTACCTGTCCAGAGGCAGCCACCCAAGCATGGTAGTAAAGGGCTAAGAGGACTCAAGGAAAGAGAACAGGAAGGTTCAAAAGGAGGGGTCATGATGTCCTTTGCAATGGAGGAGGGGAGTTTGTGTCCGGGCAAAGCACTGAGGGGAGGGGGGTAGGACAGGTTGATCAGGCTAGGGGTTAACTGGACCCAAGATCCTGTGTGTTTCTAGAAACAGGCCTTGAGGGAATCTCTCTGGCCTCACATATGGAATGGGGATAACAGAGATTGAAGACCGTGGAGGCCTAAATCAGCTTAATTACACACTGTGGTGTAAGGATGGGAAGGCCCCCAGATGCTTGAAATTCTTTCCACAGAAAACAAAACATTTACTTTACAGAGATAAAAGGCTTGAAATGTAAATGCATGAGTGAAACTCATTCACACTTGGGTGTAATCAGTCAGTCAAGAAATCAATAAACAGAGGAGTATCAGATTCCCTGGGGGTCGGGGGGCAGAGAGCAAGGGTCGAGGCTGGGTGGAAAGGTAGGATAAGTGCCAAGGAAAGAGACCTAGGAGACTAGGAAAGCCAACTTCACCTACTTGGCACATTTCACTTGTGATTCATGAGATGTGTCTTCTCCACCGGCTTGTGAACTCCTTGAGCCAATGACTCTGTAGCACCTAGCACTGAGCCTGGTGCAAATGGTAAGCACTAAATCATTCTGTGCGCGTGTTGAATTTTCGTTCCAAACTGGTGGACAGCAACAGTATGCAAATGGACTTTTGCTTTTCCTGCCCATCCAAAGAGACAGATTACTGGAACCCTTACTCTCCTGGGGTTCTGGAGTGTCAGAGCTGCCGTCTCAGGCCCATCTGTGCCCATACGACCAAGAAACAAGGGTCTTACTCAGCTGGGAGATGGCAAACAAGGGAAAATGATTTTAAAGATGCCTGCTCAAAATTCCCCTAATATGAAAACTATGAGGCGAGGACATTTTGGTTGCTTCTGCTTATAATATACATCAGGATCTTGCAATGCTTTCCGTTCATTATCCTCAGTGTGGACTTTTTGATTTTTTTTAGTATCAGTTTTCCTCGTATAGATAGAGTGAAGAGGCTAGCATGTGGTGCTAGCATGGTGCCTGGCAAATAGCAAGTGTTCAATAAATTTTTGTTGAATGAACAAATGAATGCATGAGTGATTGATTGGGGGTGATCCCCAAATTCCAAGCAATTTAGTAAAAAATGAGGAAAGTTCACATCAAGTAGGTAGAGACTAAACTGCATAAAACTTTGTGAAAAGTTGAGGAAAATCCAGATTTACCAGACAAACACTTGAATGTTATTAGCTTAATTGGATTTTATGTGATACAGTAAATGGAACTGGAATATAGTGACTGGAGTATAGGAACAAACCAAGTCAATTTTGTTCTCTTTGGGTTAAGCTAGGTTGAACAAAATGGGAAATTTCTGTTGCCCTTGCAAGACTGGGACCTAGTAATTTTTCTAAGCTATTTGGAAAATTCTGACTTTGTTTGTTTTTGTTTTGCTTCGCTTTACAAATAGCCTCCTGGCCCTCTAGCAATACCTCCATCTCAGATATCACTCCCCTATCAAGCTATAAAACAATTAATAGAAGCTCAAAATATTTGGGCAACATTTGCTATTTTAAACAAATCCTGGTTTTGGTCTGAACATAGTTAAGAACTTTTCAGGCCCAGCAAGCCCCGCTTCAGGTCTCCATTACTGGAAAAAGCCATTATGTGGAACCACTGCAATTCAGCCAAGAACGTAGTAGTATTAGCACATTTCAGAAAGCTTGGCTGATTCTCTCTTGTAGGTTGTTCTTATCTAGTATCAGGTCACCTGAAATCATTAAAACCTCTTGTAGCAGTTTTCCAATCCATGACTAAATTTCCACTTTGAGGACCTCTGACTTTTTAGGCAATCTCTCACTAGAATGAGTCTACGATTCATGCTAAATCACAAGGATGATCAGATGAAATTGTTAACAGAATGCTATGTTTCTGGTGGATAATAACTCACTGGACATAAAAATTAAGATAATATGCTTTATTTTAGATGATTGTTGATGTTGATTCCAGCCATTACCTCCAATCAAGTCAGGCTATAATTCTGTGGCATTAATGAAGACAGACTTAATGAGCAGCTCTCCTTTCACAGCGTAGGTCTCGCTGGTGTACACAAAACCAAAGTCCCCTAAACAGGAAACTTCCATTCCACACCAGCAGGCCTAACTCGATCTGTGGATTACACTTCCAGAGCTCAGCAAGCAACAAATTAATCATGGTTTCCCCCAACTGAGGCATTTTTTCCCTTCCAATCTGAATTTCAGAACTTGTCTTGATTAATGCTGATGTGCTGAACACTGTTGCCATTAAGTCATATATCTTGCAAAGAGCCATTTGGAGTAATAATTCATATATCTCCTGGAGCAAAGTTTTTCAAAAGTCTCAATGCAATATTCTGTTGGATCAATCTCCTATGATATCTTGATGCTTCTTTCCAACAGTGGCTTTCATTCTAATTGTTCTTAAGATTTTTATCTATCATGTCAACTTAATAGAAACAATGTTCCTGCTTCAAAACTACATATGAATAACAGGTATAGATAAAGTTGTCCTACATGCTGATTATTAGTCCCTGAGAGCAGTATTTTGTAAAACTTACCTCACTACCCCAAAGCAACTTTTACTCTTATCCTTTTATATTTAATGAAAAAAAATCTAAAGAATATGTGCTAGTATCTGTGTGCTAAGCTTTTAAGCTAATTATTATTTATCCACTTAAAACGGATAAATTTTCCATTTAGGAAAATCATTCAAGATTCAAACTCTCCCCACTCTTTTTTTAAGCTAGGTCATGACATCTCTGCAGAAGACAAATCCTGTATTAGCAATGAGTTATTGTTGTTCTGTTAAGTCAGGTCTGACTCTTGTGATTAGAAGTGAGTTACTGTTATCCTCAAGGAGGCAGAAAGTTGATGATGTTACTCAGTAAAGAGTAACAGTAAACTAATTTTTAATGAAACCACCATGAGTTTAATCAACTGTTAAGTGATTCCTTGATTTTTAAATTATACAAAAGTCACTTGTTGTATTTTCTACTCTGAGCACCTACCCCAACGTCTGGCCTGCAGTTGGTGTTCAATGTCAACTGAATGGAACTCAGGATTCTTTACCGAGGCTGGTGAGAAAGCGTTCTTCAATTTGTCCACTAGGTGGCATACAGGGACCATGCTTCCCACATGGAACTATCACAGACCCTCCCATTCATGGTGTAAATAAAGAGCTGCATTATTAATTTATACCATAGCATCCACCATAAACCACCTAATATTTGTTTAACCAGCTGTTTCCTGTAATCCTCCTTAAACACTATTGATTAAAATCCTAAGAACATTCAAGTTTCCATCCCTTTCCATTTTACCCCAACAACATATTGTTGCTTTTACTTAACACTAAATATATTTAAATATCATAGGCTAAGTACTATGGTTACTGATAATGAATACAGGAGGTTGGAAAATTAACTAGAGGCAACAGAAGATGACAATGCAAAAGTGTTTTCAAATTTGCTCTGCATTTCGCTGGAATTTTAACTGGCTGTGAATACCATTATTTTTAAAATGTAATCCGGAAAATAAAACATACATGGGGCAGAAGGAAATGAAAAGAAAAGCAGTATTAGGGTGTTCCAAAAAAAGGGAGTTATTTCCTGAATATGCCTCTTGTTCATCTTTACAAAGACCGAGGGCTGTGCTACCTTAAGAGTCAAAGACTTCTTCAACTACTCAGAAAATACCAACATTCCACACCCAAGATGCTAAAAGGCAGGACTGTTTAGTAGACCATCTATTCATAAAGCATCTTCATTCGCCGAATGTATTTATCCTGGATGTGTTACCGGCTCCCAAAGGAAGGAAAAGGAAGTGAAACCACTAGGGATATAATGAATTTATTCTTCTCTGTGAAAGTATCTTCAGTTCTTCTAAATTACAGTGTCAGTCATTCCTCTGAGATTCAGGGTCTAGCTGACAATAAATGGCTCACTTTATAAGAACACCATGTTCTCTTCTTGCTTGTTTCTGATAGAAAGCCCAGGCCCACTGAACACTCCCCTTTGGAATACTGGCCTCTGGGTACTTTCTCTTTGGAGACCAGTGGTCTGGAGGTTGTTGGTTTTCTCTTGCTCATTAAGCTATGTTTAAACAAAATTAGTTCTTATCTAGTTTTTCCATTTTTAATCTGTTACCAGTTTTGTGAAGAGATTACCAAAACATATAGCCATTCTCTTAGTTTAAAAATTAAATTATCAAGAACAGATAGCCTCAAAGTGACTGAAGACTAAGGTTTGAATAAATGCCCAACCTCCTTTGGCATACTTTCTATTTTATTGAATGAAAGAAAAACTTCTTTATTCATAAAAATAATGGAACTGAACTTAAGACACATCAAACTAAAAGTTATCCAAAGAGAACGACTATGATGTATTTTTGGTAAAACAGTATTCCCATTTTATGATTCCATTAAAATATTGAAGTCGCTGAAGTGTGTATAAAATGACTGCAAATTTAGTATACTGAAATAATAAAATAGAAATGGTTACCAGAAACTACATTTGTAATGAATAAATATTACATTTCATGTAGAAATTAATTCTCAGGCTTTATTTCTTAAGAACCGTTAGCTTCCAAGAAGCCAGCCAGTATGTTTGATTTTATGACATCACACTGGAACGTGTACAGGAACGCTTTCCATCCTAAAAACTCCCAAAGTACTGGCTGCTTTGTGTATTTTTCCAGGGATAAATGAAAATAAAATAACTTATTTTCAAAATAATAAACCATCTTATTTGGAACACAACAGTCATAGTCAATGGAAGAAAACAACTTCATTTCAACCCCAGAGAGTTCAGATTTACTTAGGATGGTAAACAGTCTCACACAAATCATTCATTTAAGCAACTTTTAAAAGTAACCTTACCAACCATGACTTAAAAGGAATTTTTTCAGTGTATTAAAATTGTCCACCAACATCATTCTATATACAAAAAGCATCAGAGTTCTGTGATCTTAATTTCACAATTAAGTTGAGAACCCTGGACCAAAATCAGTAACATCTCAAAGACTGTCACTCTTACAGGTATTACCTATGTGATTACAATAACTTTCTTTTTCACATAAACTTACATAGTCTCTAAAAGAACACTCAAATCTGGAATGGACATTGCCATTCCTCAGCATTCCCTTCAGCCTATACTATCCGTTTTTCCAGGTGTTATAAAAATGTTTGTTGAAATACAGATGGAAAAACTGCCACTTGGAAACCATGCATCCACCAGATTTATAGTAGCATTAGCAAAATCTGGGATATTGGACTTCCTCCTTGCCCCAGTCTAGACTGAGCTTGTTTATTGCTGAACAGTATTTTATCTGACAATATGAATCCTTTTTTTTTTTTAAAAAGTTGAGATGCCATGTCAAACTCAAAATTAAGAAAAGTTATTTTAATGTATACATATATTATGATATGTATTGCTCTCTGAAATCTTAAAGGAATCAAGGCTTAACCCAAAGAGGAAAAAAAAAAAAGGGATTTTTACCTTGTCCTAAAATCCAGAAGTTCAGATGCTCTCAAGTCCTGCTCAAGTTGGAGCCTGGAGATCAAGTGAAGCCAGCGCTCTTTCCCCTCACCTTAAGTTTGTCTCTGGGCAAGTGTGTGTGCGTGTGTGAGTGTGTGTGTGTGTGTGCGTGTGCCGCGCAGAATGTCTCTTTGTGGCGCTGGATGGCAGAGGTCCTGCTCCTGGGAAGAAGGAGGCACTTTCTCACCAAGAGCAGAAGAAAAGCAAAGCAGCGTCACCAGGAAAGTTCTCCTCCCAGATCCCCTAATTACAGCCTAACGTGCGCTTCATGCAAACTTCAGGGAGGAAGGGAGGGGCAGCTCTATGCCCAGACCTTGTGGAACAGCAGCCTCTTAGATGACTTTCCCTCTGCTCAGATCCCGGAGTTACCCGCTCAGGGGTTCAGGCAAAGCGGGAGCTACAACCACAAGCCCTCACCACTGCACACCTCCTGGGTCTGTCCAGAGGGGATGGGGCAAGGGGCTGTGGAATGATCCTGGGGCAGCGGGGTGAGGCAGACAAGCCAGGACAGTGAATTTTCACTTTGTTTCTTAGCCTCTGCTTAAAATGAAGATCCAAAAGTAGGGGAGGTCCTCGCTTTCCCGTCTCCCTCTCCCCAAGGTATATCCATGGTAATCAGGTAGACAGGTAATTATGACAACAGCGGATAAAGCTTCCAAAATTTAAGGTGCCCTTTCACCCACACTGCCAGAAGTATGCTTTCTTGTTTACTGGACGCAGTATTGATACTGAGTTTGATTCTCCTTTAACAAACAACTGCTATTGTATCCTTGGATGACAAAGCTCAAAGAACCTGGGTTTATTTATAGAGTGAAGAATGCGAGGGGCAGACAGGATGGGTGGAGTTGGCTTATGGATCCATAACCAGGATTAGAACCAGATGGGTACAGAGCGCGCGCGCACACACATGGAGACAGGCGCGCGGGCGCGCGCAAGCACCCCTGAAATAACCACTGGGGAAGATGCTAGGACACGCGGGAAAACGCCTCCTGAACAAACAGACATTTATTTATAACTTCTGGGTCAGTATATAGGTCCATTGATTCTCGCCTTGAGTAACCAAGGGTTTTGGAGAGGAAACGGCTTCATATTTCAATAACAGAGCCACCTTTGATGGAGCCTAGGAGGGGGGGAAAAAAGAAACACACCGCAGGAAGCAAACGGCTGTTGCAGCCGCCGGGAGGAGGGAGCGGGGCTGGCTCGGGGATGAGGACAAGCAAACAAGCCCGAGAGGCCCCTAGCCAGGGAGGAGGCGAGACGCAGGCCATTTCGCTTGAGAGCTTGGGGTGCCAGGGCACCAGGGGCGCTGGGCGCTCGGAGGCGTTCCGGGGATCGCGGCTGCGCTCCCCTCTCTCGCCCGCGGGCTTAGGAGGCGCAGGCTGAGCTGCGGGCTCTTCACGACCGCTGCCGCTCAACGGGTGCAAAGGAAGGGCAGAGCGTCTGGAGAGCCCGAGGACTGAAGAGCAGAAGGATCGGTGGGGCGGGGGAGTTGTAGGGAGATAAGCCAGTGGGATGGGGCATCGGTGGGACAGGGCTCAGGTGAGCCACGGGGCCCAGTGGCAGGGACGCCAGTGGAGCTGGTGCGGCGGGGGGACAGGGCGCGAGGAGGGCATCGCGCGCCGTCGCAGCAGCTCAGTAGGCGGCGAGCGGCGCTATTGTCTTGGAGATAAACCCTAAGCCGGGTTGGCTGCTTCCTCTTACGAGAGAGGCGGGAAAGAGGTCTTAACGAGAAGATAGTAAGGCTTCGTTCCAGCTTTCCCCCCAGGCTGTATTTCACCGGTTCCTGCCCCCAGGTTCACCCTCGCCATTCGGGTCTTCGGGTAAATTAATGTGTGCCTCTTGGAAAGATTTTATTCCGCAGCCAAACGAAACACTCACAAAGTCTCATAAAGGAAGACTAGTTATATTCGCCACGACATACTTAAAAACGAATCCTCCAACAGACAACTCAACACCTTTCCTGTCATTTCAAAACCTGGGCATGGGCGCCCCCTTTTCAATTTTTCTCTGTCCTCACCGGGAACAGGCCGCTCAGGACTTGGCAATTTTATATCATTGATTTCGTGGCTATTCGAGACAGCTGTTCTGCTGTAGGTCCCACATTAACTGCCAATAAAAATAAGATACATCTCTGCCTCTCAGCTGTGAAAAGAGTTTTTATGCTGTTTCTTGTAAATGTTCAGGATGGTATGCACTTTGAGGACCATAAAGGATTTGGACTTAAAAACAAATGTACGGCTATGAAATCATATAAATATGTTTGAATACTGATCTTGTTCCCTCAGTTTAAACACCTAATTTCTGGGAGTTGCCTGGGCAGTAAGTCAGATCAGCTGGTTCATCTCGGGTTCATCTCGGGCACTTGTTCTTTATTTTGCAGTCGTCTCCAGCCATATACAGGTATTCCAGCACAGCATTAAGAGAACATAATGCGTTCTCTTCAGAAATTGCTTATTAGCTACAAAAAAACCCCACCCATTACGCAATTTAGTCCCTCCACCGTGAGTTAGAATTTTGTCTTTTTTCAGTTTCAGGTAAAACCCTACCATCTGAGCTAGCTTTCAGAGTTATCTCATCTATTCTTCCCCATCCCTAGCTCCTACCTTCTCTGATAGGCTAGTTACTAGTGTGGTCACTAAGATGGCTGTTCTCCTGCTTTCTGTACATCCCCTGCTGGACCAGACTCTTCTTTACTTAAACCTTACTCACTTGAGAGATCCTCCTACAAATTTGCCTCTAGCTCCAGCAAGTGATTGTTCTAATCTTTGGATCAGAATATCTCCACCAGGAGAGCTTATTAAAGGGGTAGTGAGGGGCATGTGCCTCTGCTGGTTTCCCTGGTAACTAATGAGCCAACCTGATTTCAATTCCTCCTATAAAACTAGTGACCTCCCCTTCCCTCCCCTGCTCTTAGAGCGAAGACCATCGCCACGTGCTGCCTGCTGCCTGCCACCCATGGTGTTGCTCCAGGACCTTCCTTCTGCCATGTAAGATTCTCTCTCCCTAGCCGTTAAACTGCTGATAGCTCTGGCGCTGACTCTTGTTTAGGTCAAGGCTTGGCATGGACAAGACTTGTAAGCCTGTGGGGTGCAACATCAAACTAGCTCTTGTTAAAAGATCCCCAGTACAGTGTTTTTAATTTCAAGTACTTAAACCTATTAAGTTGTTGTTTAGTCGCTAGGACGTGTCTGACTCTTTGCGACCCCGTGGACTGTAGCCCACCAAGCTCCTCTGTCCATGGGATTCTCCAGGTAAGAATACTGGAGTGGGTTGCCATTTCTTCCTCCGGGGGATCTTCCCAACCCAGGGATTGAACCTGTGTCTCCTGCATTGCCAGCAGATTCTTTACCACTAAGCCACCAGGAAGCCTAGAAAAATATTAGAAGATCCAAATGTTTTTTCAAGGAAACTCATACCAAAGTCTACTGTGTGTGAAGATTTTTTTCAAATTATTAACATCAATAATTCCTGTGGAAATGTTACCAGATCCTAATTTGTGTGCCCCATGAATGGTGAGGCCAAAAAATACTGGGGTTTGGAGCAGAGAAGGTTTTCTTGCAGGGCCAAGGCAGGAGAATAGGCGGCTCATGTTCAAAACCCCCGAAGTCCCTGATGGTTTTCAGGGAGAAGTTTTTATAGGCAAAATTTGGGGTGAGGGCTGCAAGGTGTGTGACTTTTTGCTGATTGGTTGGTGGTGAAGTGACAGGGCTTTGCTTCCTGGAATCTGGTGGTCTCCCTCAAGTTCGCAGGTTCTGCCTTGCTGAAGGCCTTAGTTCCTGAGGAAGAATTCAGACATATTACACATATTCCTTGGGGGCTTGGGGACTGGGCCTCTGCCCCATTGCTGCACTATTGCTTCTGGACTCTTGCTCCCTTGCTTCTGCATTCCCTCGTTCCCTGATTAGCTATTGCTTGAATCTGCACTTTGGAACTCCGGTAAGATCCAGGAGGCTGAATGAAACCTATTTCCTACAAACAAGAAACTGGGGACAGGGAAAGGATTTGTACCTAGGAGGACCCCCCCAGGATCCTGCTCAATTTCAGAAACTTGTCTTTCATGGCATAATGAGGTATTTTGTTTACATTTGGAAGATAAGTAAGGAGACCAACTTTCTTAAATTACAAGGAAAAAGCCAAATATCTTCTTCAACATTAATTTTTAAAATGGCTTATGTGCTTAAAATTCCTGTGAAGTTTTACCTTAAATTGCTTGGCTAAGTGCTCAAGATACAGTCTAGAAATTCAAGTGGAAAATCAAAGTTCTGGAAAAGTAAATACCAATTTAGAGCTAATGGATATTGAAAAGACCTTGTTTAGCATAAAGCAAAAGTAGTTTTATAAGAATGAAAAATAGGTCAGAATAGTGTTAGTAACATCTAACTTTGCATTTTTTTTTTACTAATTGTAAGACAATTTGAGTAATTGGATTGAACTAAATAAAATTGAATATTCAACCATTTTTGACCTACCAAAAAAGGCAACTCAACTGGTTTAACCTAGTGCAAATTTCAATATGTGCATATTATAAACATAGCAGGAACATTTTCAACATTAAAAAAAAATCAATATAAAATATCATGAATCTTTAATATGTGATAAATTTGCAAGCAGAGTGGTATTCCTCCTGGCATATTATACTTCCAATGAAATATACATTTATATTCTAATGGAGATTATCTAAATTCATCTCCTTTTCAAACTCTGAAAGAGGCTGCTCTATTCTCTACTGAATTTCAGAGAACTTCTTCTCCATGAATTTGTGTCTCCTGGAATTTTTGCCTCAGGCTAATATACCTGGATGAACATCTGCTAGGGGAAAGGGTGCACTCTGGATGGGGGTGGGGAGGAAAGCTGTTTGACCTTTCCTGTCTGAGGGCTCAGAACTTCATTAAAGCATCTCTTGGGATTGTGGGCTAACCATGAGAAAGATATCATTTGTAATTAAGTCCTTCCCACTGGCCATATTCCTGTTGAACTCCATGATTAAGATACAAATTCAATATTTTAAATGGTCACAAAGCATTTGATAAAAGGTTATTTGGCTTTTAATTCAATGGGTGGGATGACTTTCCAAGGGCCCGCTTTTTGTACTCTCACTCTCAAAAAGTGTCCTGCGGAGAGACTCTTCAAAAGGGCAGATGAAATAATTAGGCAATAAATTGTTCAAATGTTAAGAGCAGAGCTGTTCCAGAAGCTAGTGAGGCTACATGAATATCATACCAAGTGATAAATATCCTCAGCTCCGGAGAAGTTAAGTGCCTACGTGTTCTATTGCTTGCCTGGTGGGTTGGTTTTGGCTTCACGGCATATTTCTTATA
Organism: Capricornis sumatraensis; assembly: GCF_032405125.1. NCBI lineage: Eukaryota > Metazoa > Chordata > Mammalia > Artiodactyla > Bovidae > Capricornis > Capricornis sumatraensis. The sequence goes on from NC_091077.1 coordinate 82,967,797, forward strand.
ATCTATTCTTCCTTCAGTGTGTTTCTCTTGTCCTGAACACAGAAACTCTTTCATTAGTTTTTTAATACATTGATGTCTATTTCATTATTAACTAAGTTCTATTCATTTCGCAGTAGGGCCCAGATTTAGTCTCGTGTCCTTTTTTCTGTATTGATTGTTAAGAAACTTCCCTCACCCACCATCACAATCCCATATTACTCTTTAGAGCATCACTGGCCTATTTTATACTGTCTTGTATTTTACTTATATTTTCATGTATTTAGTTTCTTTTTTTTTGAAATCAGGTGTACTATAAATTCTCTGAGGGATGATATTATATCTTTGCACTTGCAGTTGCTAGCACACAGCCTTGCTGGTAGAAGCTGATCAAAAAATATTTATTGCTGTTGTTGAAGATGACAATATCATCTTTTATACTCAAGAGGGAAAAGAACAACAAATGAGGAACGCTAGTTATTGAACAAGCTAGCTCAGAGTATTTTGCATCTAATTGCCAGTGGCATAAATAGTAAATCACCAGAGGCTGATTAATAACTTGTATCATTGTTATTGATCTCATAGAATTAAAGGAAACATAATACATATTTTTCTTCCATGTTCAGTTGATGAGTAATTGTATAAAAGATAACAAAGGTAAAATATTTTACCCTTTTAAGAAACTAGGTTGCTGTCAGTGGCAAAATAAGGTTATTGTCAGTCACTTGAATATTGATTGATTTGCTTATTTTTATAGTTATTTTAAATTTAGACCAATTATAACTATCAATAAATCTAGTCTTTATTGTATTTTCTTCTTGATCCTTTTCTCTAAAGGTTATAAGGATGTTAAAGTCTAATTGAGCTGGACTGGTTCTTCTTAGGGTAAAATGGGTGAATTAGCTAATGCATCAGAGTTGGCATAGGGCAAGACTACTCAGGAGAGACTAAAGCGTAGGGCGTTGATTATTGGGAAATGAAGGAAAATAGTCCAGCTTTGTTAGAAAAATGGAGAAAGACAGTGATATTTTGTATCAGAAACCTATGGAGAAGAATTTCAAGAGCAAATAATTGGTGAAGTGCCAAGCTTAGAGACAGTAATAAGACTAGAAGAGAATATTAACCTAAATACTTAAAGCAGCATGCCTGTTAGTAAATTTTGACTTAAGTGTTTTGGAATAAACATTTGGATGTTTTTAAAATTATCTGTACTGGTCAATGCTAAACTAGGTAGATAAAATATATTTCTTTCATAGTATCACCAGAAATACAGAATTCTTTATTTACATACAACTTTTAGGCAGGTACTAGGCAAGGCAGTATTTAAACTAACTAATATATGTAGCACTAACTATATATACATGCATCTATCGTTTGGATACCCTTTTTTTTTTGTTAAGGTCATTGGAAAGCTCACTTGTAGTTTATTTTAAGCAGTGAGGAAGTAAAAGGATTTTGGAGGGAGCCTTTGAACCGCACATGTGGAAATAGCCTTGCATGTATTTATCTTAAACTTCCTTTCACAGACTAGCTCAGCCAATTGATTCTACTGTAAATAGGAAATCTGCCGTTCTTCCTCAACCACAATCTAGTTGTTCCAACATATGGCTAAATTAAGGCATGAAAGGTTAAATTGGAAGGAAGATGTTTATGAGTAAACAAAGAAAAGAAAAAGAGGAAATATTTCTCCATTTTGTGTCTAATTGACACTTCCACTAGACTTGTTGAAAGCACCGCAATTCCTCAGTAATTCTGCCCTGATGTCAACTCAAGAATATTCTCTTGCTGGTCAAAAGCCTGGGGTTGAATCTCTTTTGAGCTTAAAGGCCAGTAATTTTGGAATATGAAAAATTCTGAAAATTTGCAAAGTTGAGACTGTAATTTCAGCTTGTACATGGAAAAAAATGTCAATAGCTTTAGCATCTGGTGATCTCCAGGAATTTTTTCTCTATTCATGTTCTCTTTTCCAAACTCTCCTGCCCCTTCCAAAAACACTTAAATAGAAAGTATTTACAGTGAATAATCCTTTGCTTTCTGAATAAGTAAATCAAGTCTTCTGAGAGTCACGGATTGTCCCCGTAGTTATGTTCTTATCCTGAGATAGATCTGTGAATTGTCCCAGCCACCATTTCTGCAAATCGGAGTAGTTCTTAGGATGCGGTTATGATTAATGTACTTCTCCTAGAGCATAGCTAAGAATTAATTATTTTTTCCTCTCCATTTATTACCTTATATCTCTTATGGAACTTTGCACAGTTCAACTCATTAGTTAGGTATATATCTATCTCATTATACTGTGAGCACATTGCTTGTTCATGGCTAATTCATTCTTAAATCTTCCAGTGTTGCCTCCCACCCTACCTCAAGCTCAGAGCCTTGTACATGCAGGCATAGAGAAAAGCTTGCTGAATTGAACCACATCAAAACCACAGAGAAAGTGTATTAGCAGGGAGAAATCCAAAAGTGATTTCTAGTCCAACTTTTCAGGTTTATCTTTCATAAAAAAAAAATAGCCATACATTTTGATTTAAAACCCGACTTGACTCATTTTTATGCCCTTTGTTTCTTAGTTTCTTTCTTCAGCGTCTTAGTTCCTCGCCACACAAATGCTTGATCTTTTCTGCTAGTTGGAAATTACCATGTCAGGAGTCTGACTCTGGAGGAAGTCTGAAATGTTTCTCACACCTGTAACCTCTTTTTCATTTTAAGTGTCCCTATCTTATTTGATCTTTACTCTTGTAGTAGCATCCTGGTGGCCTCTCTGACTCAGCTCTCCTTTGCGGGCGTCCGTTTCTACATGCCTATAATACTACTTTCTTCTGTCATTGCTGTGAACACAGCACTTCTTTTGTTAAAAACTTTTTGATGAGGCTTGCTGGATAGCTGAGCTCTAAAAAACCTAAGATGTGTATTTAGTTTTGTGACCTATACGTTAAAATCTATACTGCTTTACTCTGCTTGGCCTGAGAGTGGCATTCTTAACTCTGAATTAATTGCTTTGTTTGGAGGCTATAGAAACTGCCTTGGGTCAAGCTGAGTAAATATAGCTGTTCATCAGATGCTGGCAACTCCCAAAATATATTTTTATTACTAAATTACTATGCATGAATGTTTCTTAAATAGACCTCTGCTGAATGGAATTTTGGACTCCAATTTCATAGACAGTCACTATGCTCCATTTCTGTAAATCTAGGCTCATAAAATAATAGACAAATATTTGTAAAGCAAAAAATTTACTTGATAATTTTGTATTATGATTTAATCACTTTGTGGATTTTCTTGTGGATAAAAGGCTTTGTGTTATTTGAGTACTACTTATTATGTGAGTACTACTATTAGAATTGCACGCAGAGTTTAGAAGCCCTCTCCCTCAACTGGAATATTTGTAAAAAATGAATAAGCTAAAAATTATGTGCAGTGCCCTCTCAAGACTATTTTGTTTAAAAAGATAATTTTTTAGAGCAGTTTTAGGTTGAAAGCAAAATTGAGAGGAAGGTATAGAGATTTTCCAGATGCCCCTCCTCTCACATCTGCCTGCCCCCGCCCCTGTCCATAACCTCCTTCTCAGAGTGGGATATTTATTACGCGGTGAACCTACATTGACACATTCTTATCATCCAGAGTCCATAGCTTATATTAGGAATCACCCTTGATGTTGTATACTCCATGGATTTGGACAAATATATAATGACATGTATCTGCCATTTCAGTATCATAGAATATTTTCACTGCCCTAAAAATCCTTTGTGTTCCACTTATTCATACCTCCTTCCAGCTAACCCCTGACAACCTCTGACTGAGTTTCTACTTTTAATGCCTCTAGATAATTTAAGAAGCTAACAGTGAACATAGGATTCTGTGGGATCCTATACGGAATGAGAATTTATAGTCCTACAAGCCACTTAAAAAAGACAAATTAGGGAGCTTTTAAATACATGTTACTTATGTCAAAATATGTCCTGCTACTGCTGCTGCTAAGTTGCTTCTGTCATGTCCGACTCTGTGCGACCCCATAGACGGCAGCCCACCAGGCTCCCCGTCCCTGGGATTCTCCAGGCAAGAACACTGGGGTGGGTTGCCATTTCCTTCTCCAAAGTATGTCCTAATACTGTCTAATTCTTTACGGAAGGGGAGGAATAAAAGTTTTGAAGTAAAATAATTCAGTGCATCAGGAATATATTCCTGGCTCTTTAATGAGAGTGAAGCTTCATTTCTGCCTAGTAGATTGGCATGCAGGCTGCCTCACTACTAACTCTCTTTCGATCTTTATGAATGGTAATATTCTCTATTTGTAATTTTGCTACTAAAAATCATGAATTATGTTTTAATCAACTGTACAACTTAAAGGGAAGTTAAGGGTCATAGCATTGTTTTCATTTCAATGTAAAATGTGTGTCATTTGTGACTACTCTTTTAAAGGTGAACTCTGAAAATGACTTCTTTCTACCACCATTTTTTTGAGTAATTAAGCGTGAGGCATCTTTTGTCTTACTGATTCTTCAAAGTTCTGGCTGTCAAGTTATATCATTTTCCTTAGAGTTTAGAAGAAAAAAGTACTCTTAAATAATAAAATACTTAATTTTAATGCCTGAAATCCTTCTGTATGCTGATATCTCAAAGAATAAGAAAGTTATCCTTATGGCTGTAACATCCATTCTTGACCTCTAGGAATGGAGTAATTTGAGGCAATCCATGTTTGTTGTTTTGATGGAATAACTATTTTAGTTTAGGTTTTGTTGTTTTTATTCCAAAGTGAAATAGATTTTACTCCAAACCATGGAATAAGAAACCATCGTTAATTGACCAACAAAACAACTATAGGACTTCTCTAGTGTCCAGTGGTTAAGACTCTGCGCTTCCACTGCAGGGGGCAAAGGTTTGATCCCTGGTCTGGGAGCTAGATCCCACATACCATGGCCAAAGAAATTAATAAGTAAATAGCAATAATTGTTCTTAATGCTTTAAACCGTCTAGTCTGCATTATATCAAAATATTCATCATCAATTGTTCAGGCTATTTTCATTTTTTTCAGTCATCATGTAGACAATGAACGTAGTCCTAATAGAGTAGAAGCTTATGTACATGTATGCTTTTATTCTGTGGTGGGAACTGGAAAAGGGTTCATTACAGTAACTCTGTATAGGTTTGATGTCACATGCTTAACTTGGACTGATACTTTATATATTGGCAAAATGATTGTCTATAAAGGTCGTTGCATCTTCCTGCCCAATACAGCATATATTCTGTCAGGGAAAGTTGCATAATTATGAGTCTTTGGTTGGAAAAATTCTAACTGGGCAGTTAATTTTGGCAATCCTAATTTCCTTGCCAGATAATTTTTTTACTTTTTTCTCAAAGATATGATTCTCTTCCTGAGAAGTGTTTACCAATACACTGATAAAGTGAAAGTGAAGTCGCTCAGTCGTGTCCAACTCTTTGTGACCCCATGGACTGTAGTGTACCAGGCTCCTCCCTCCATGGGATTTTCCAGGCAAGAGTACTGGAGTGGGTTGCCATTTCCTTCACCAGGGGATCTTCCTGACCCAGGGATCGAACCCGGGTCTTCCACATTCCAGGCAGACGCTTTAACCTCTGAGAAGCGGGCTGTAATCACTTTTGGTTTTTATCAGTACCTAAGGAATAGACCTTGGGAAAAGTCACCCATTTGATCTGCCAAAATACTGAAAGACTTCTACTTAAGTTGTCTTGAAATTACAATCTCTATAAAATGTTATTTTAAACTGGATGAAGCTGTTATTATAATAGATAAAATTGCTGCCTACCAAGGTCTAACCATTTTTAGAAATTGAGTACAGTTATATATGAACAAGAAATAGAAAAGAGTCAGAATTAAATTCTCTTTTCCTCCCATTATTTTCTTAAGGTATTTTTTCATAGGAGAAATGATAAACTATGAAGAATGCAATATATTTGGAAGTAACTGACATCTAAATTTTTCTCCTTAAAATTTCAGCTTTAGCTTCTCTGTCATATACACTTTATCTCATATTTTTATGACTTGTTTGGTATATGTCTTTCTTGGTAGTGTTTAAACTACCTGAGGGCAGAAACTAAATCCATTTTATTCTCTGCTTTATCTTTAATGACTTACATGTGGTAAGTTATTGACAAATATTTAACAAGTATTTTAAAAATAAAGTTTATTTTAAAAGTAATAAAAATAGAAAAGAGCAAAACCTCTTTAACTAAAATTAGGTCTCATGTCTAGGGTGTCTTTAATTGAAGCTTTGAAGTACATTGACACTCAAGAGAAAAATGTTTCCCTACCCTAATTTATATATTCTCACAAATCTTCCAGATCTATTAATAAGAAATAGTATTAAATTCCTTTGAGCTGGGATGGTCCTACTTATAAACAGAGTGGGAGGCAATGTCAGTGGTATAATTTGAGGGACAGTAAGAGGTAGGTCTGTTCAAAAATAGCTCCCACCTGGTAGCCACAGTATTTGGAACTCTATCGTTGGAGTTGTTTTGTAGCTGTTAAAGGGTCTCTGGGAGGACCATTTCAAATTTATTTATTCTGGTTGTGAAAACAAGATGATATGCTACCTCCTTTCTGGGGCAGGACTTGTCATTAGGAATTATTATATGAAAGGTATCAAACTTTTGATCAGTAAAATGAACATAGAGTGTGCTATCATTTTGTTGAATAGACAGATTTTTCCAGCTGAAAATATGAGAGATAAAAAAAAAAATCTCTGAAAATATTGTTAAGTTCAGCTTCAGGTGAAGATTAGAAGCTTCTCCTCTAAGGAAGGTGAGCAGAGATTAAACAATATCAGATACAAGATTATTTGTGCAAAATTTAGGGAAAGAAAGAAAAATGACACATTCCTGGAGCGTGGAAGAACCTGTGGAATATGAGTTCATCCAATGTATTATTTGTCTTTGGATTATGGATTGAATAGGATGGTAGGGCCAGAGTTTGAGGGGCAGTGATTATTAGGACACATAGGGATGAGGGAAAGAAAGTTGCTTAGCAACTCAAAGGCAGGTAGACCTCGTCAGAAAGGATGCCTTGGTTTCTGGAATCACCATTTGCACATTCACTTAAGCCAGGAAATAAAGGTGGGAGATTTTACTTGTTTTACTGAAGGTTGACTATGATATTGGGATTTATAATAGGGTAAGAATAGTTACCATATGATTCTGCAATTCTACTCCTGGGTATATATCCAGAGAAAACTAATTCATAAAGATACATGCAACCAACATTCATTGCAGCATTATTTGCAATAGCCAAGACGTGGAAGCACCCTAAATGTTCACTGACAGATGAATGGATAAGGAAGCTGTGGTATATATATACAATGAAATATTTATTGTTGCTTAGTCTCCTAGTCATGTCCAACTCTTTGTGACCCCATGGGCTGTAGCATGCCAGGCTCCTCTGTCTATGGGATTTCCAGATAAGAATACTGGAGTGGATTGACATTTCCTTCTCCAGGGGATCTTCCCAACTCAAGGACTGAACCTGTGTCTCCTACATTGGCAGGTGTGTTCTTTACTGCTGAGCCACCAGGGAACCCCATAACATCATACACTAATACTATAGAAGCTAATCAAATTTTCTATAAAATTTAATACAAGAAAATTAGTTCGAATTTTCAAAATCATTCCTTCATATACTTTCATTCTTCCAAGACTATACCCTAATTTGAAAAATATATTTGTGTAATGTATCAGTAGATTAACTTTATTTCCTTATTTCTATATCATTAATACCTTATTGCCCAGCTAGACCATACATTCTCTCATTCTAAAGCATACTCCAAATCCCATTGAGGTGTGATTGGACATATGGAGAAGTTATTTGTAAACTTTAGCTGATAACAGCTACTACTCAGCCATAAAAAATAATGAAATAATGCTACTTGCAGCAATATGGATAGACCTAGAGATGATGATACTAAGTGAAGTAAGCCAGACAGAAAGACAAAGATCATATGATGTCACTTATATGTGGAATCTTAAAAAACAAAACAAAAACAAAACTTATTTCCCAAACAAAGACTCAGACACAGAAAACAAACTTATGGTTAAAGAAGGGGAAAGGTGGGGAGGGATAGATGAGGAGGTTGGAATTAACATATACATACTACTGTATATAAAAGAGATAACCAACAAGAATCTACTGTATAGCACAGAGAACTATACTCCATGTTTTGTAATAACCTATAAGGGAAAAGAATCTTAAAAAGATATTCAATGTGAGTCACTTTGCTGTACACCTGACATTAACATGACATTGTAAATCAACTGTACTTCAGTTAAAAATATATATATATAACTGATTTATAGAATTTATAGAATTAAGATATTGCTTATTATATGTTCATTAAAAATATACCTTTGTATAAACAATATAAAAACAATATACCAATGCATCTATACCATTAAACAATATACCTGGCTCCTAAAACCCTTGGAATTCCTCTTATCCTCAGGTGGTAAGAGAAAACAAGCTGTCTTTTGCTATATTAATGCGGTGACTTTTGGACCATAGGGATGGAGGCTGGTTGTCAGTGGGATCAGTCATGGGATTAGAGGGTTTTGACTTTCAGTCCCATCTGAACTCCTGGAAAGGGAGAGAGGGCTGGAGGTAGAAGCCATGAGTTGCCAGTGGCCAGTGATTTATTTAGTAAACCATGGAGTTTATTTAATCATTTATCCAGTTTTATGGAGGTAATGAAGCTTCCATAAAAGCTCCAAAGGAGAGAATTTAGAGAGCTTTCAGTTTGATGAACACGGCGAGTTTGGGTAGAGTGGGACATTCTGAAAGGGCGTGAAGCCCCATGTTCTTCCCCCACAGCTTGCCCTGTGCGTCTCTTCAGCCTGGCTGTTTCTGAGTTGTATCCTTTTAGAATAAACCATTAATCTACTAAGTAAAATGTTTTCTCTGAGTGTGGTGAGCTGCTCTAGCAAATTAATCAAACTCAAGGAGGGGGGGATCTTGGGAAGCTCTGATTTATAGTCAGAAATACAGGTAACAACCTGGACTTGCGGCTGGAGTGTAAAGAACGAGGAGGGGATCGTGGGAACCTCTGATCTGCAGTGTGTGTCAGGAGCACAGATAACTGCCTGGGGGAGGGGGGCAGTCTTCATAAAACTGGCCTCTCAACCTGTGGAATCTGGTGTTCTCTCAGATAGTGCCAGAATTGAGTTACACTGTAGGAACCCCTGCTGGTGTCCTGAGCTTTGCTTGGTCATGTGGGGGAAACCTTCCACCTCCACAGCCACCACTGAACTGGGTGTTCGCTGGTGTGGGGAAAGATGGCCACACATTTGCTACTGGAAGTGTCCTGTGTCCGTAGGGTGAGAGTAAAGAAGAGATACAGGGGGATGGGCTGGGTTTCCCCTTCATAGGTAGACTGAATGTCATTTTTCCTATTTATTGACTTTCTTGTTTGGCATTTATGTTTTTCTATTTCCTGCTCTCTTTGGTAAAGATGATACTGTTTTCTGTGGTGGGTAAAAGGCAAACTCAGGGAAGAGGGAAGGAAAGTAATTCATGACTTATTCTCATAGTAAATAGGCTCCTGAATCATTGAGAATATGAGTCACTTCCTACTTGTTTTCCTAACCCAATGTTTCCTCCACGGAAAGAATCAATGGTATACAAGCAGAGGAGACGCCACAGGATGAAGCCACCACTGCCTTCATGTTGGGACTATTTATAGTCACATCTGGGCTTTCTTCCTCCCCAGCAGCATCCTTGGGCAGGTTATCTAACCTTTGTAAATTTAAATTTTATCTGCTATAAAATGAAGGTCTTCATGGCGGCTGATTGCAGGGCTATGCGAGGGTTAAATGAGCGCGAAGAGATCATAATGTGAGTCGTGTTCACAAACTGCTCAGTAAATGTCATCTGTTATTCCTCCCAGGACAGACCCCCAAGCCTGCTCAGGCTGGAATGATCTCCAAGTTAAAGATGACCCAGAAATTCTTGACGTATTTGGAGATTCCAATTTGGACATTTTTCTAACCAAATGGTGGGAAATTATACAAAAACCCCCCAGGGCTCCAAATCACACCAGGAAGTAACTGCCTCTGTCACAAACATGGGGAAAAGGAAACCTTTGATCAGTAACAGAAGTGATATTTCATCGAGCCAGTTTTCTCCCCAGAAGATGTGAATCACAGTTGGTTGATGTTTCGCAGGAAGTTAATGCTAACTTGTAAGTAACTTAATAGAGAAATACTATGAACTGTAATCACAGAGAATTTAAAATACTACATGCTGGATAATTTACTTGAGAAACAATTCATGCCAGGCAGACTAATGAGTCAACCTTTTGCGCTTCCCTCTTGCACATTATAGCAGACCTACTTTTTTTTTTTCTTTTTCTTTTTTGGGCCTAAACTGTATCAGTGTTTTGAAATGTTACTGGAGAAGCTTCTGACAATGTCTACTTTCCCTCGCTTTTGATGCCTGACCAACTGTAAGTCTGGCTGCTGTCTTATCCGCTTTACTGCTCTCCTAACAGCATCCAGTGTCAGCTTTAAAACCAATGGATACTGCTCGGTCCTCATAAGCTACTCATACTATTGCCCACACTACATGCTTTTCATATCATTTATTCTTTTCACTTTGGTTTTCTCTCCTTGTTACCACAAATCTCTAACCACTGCTGTGTTTTGCTGGAGTTTTCTCTTCTGTCATCCCTGTAGTGTTTTCAAGGTTGAATCCTTGGTCTGTTACTCTTTTCTGTTTTACTTATTCTTCTTGGAAAATTTCATTTATCTACCATCAAGGTGTCAATCATGCCTAAACCTGAATCTCCAGAGTTTAGACTCTAATTTTCAGACATATGTCTGACTACATATCCGGAGTGAACATCTGCCTCTGAACCAGCCCGTCAGAAATACACTCCTCTTTATTTCTTGTCTTGGCTTATGGACTCACATCTCCCCATTCAACTGCAGCAGAAAGCCTGGGAATCCTTTGCTACACTCACATCTTCATCGATATCAAAGGCCAGTCAGATTTACTTCCTAGCATTTTTTTCTTTTGATCTAAATGCCTGAGTCTTTACTGGCACAGGCCTATGTCTTTATTATTTCAATAATCTTCTAAATGTTTTCCATTCTTACCTTTTAAATAATATCTAACCCTGAAATATCAGTTACTACGTTCCAATCTCTGTTCTAAGTGCTTTATTTATATTAACTCATTTAATTCCCAAGATAAGCCCCCAAAGCAGGTATTCTTATTATTGACTTTTTACAGATAAGATCACTGAGGTGCAGAGAGGTTAAATAACTTGATCACAGAGCTGGTGGAGGTAAGCTGTTAACCCAGGCAGTCAGGCTCCACTGTCTAGCCTTCTCTCTGCTATCAGAATAATCTATGCACACGGAAGTTTATGTTGTTTGCCTGCCACCCATAGCCCAGAGAACAAAGCTTAATCTCTTCAATGGGGCATAAAAGCTCCATCTACCTGTTTTTACGGCTTCACTTGTCACTTCCCTCTTCACACTATGTTCTAACCACACTCACCTCATGCTATACTCTGGCATCAATCTCAGCAGAAACAATGGATTCTCTGTCTTTGCATATTGGCATGCAGATTGGCATTCATTTTCTCTGTTCTCAAACTGACATATTTCTTAAACACACACTTACGGATGCTGTAACAGTTCAGCCAATTTGTAAAAAGGGTATTGTGCCAGACAGAATTCCAAGATGTCTCCTGTTTCCCCCAGTTTCTGACCCTTGGTGTACATGTACCTTAGTCATTGAAATAAACACTAATCTAGGTATTACTACGAAGGGATTTTTTTGCAGATGTAACAAAAGTACCAAATCAGTTTGACTTTGTAATAAGGAGATTGTCTTAGTGGGCTTAACTTAATCACATGAGCCCTTCAAAAGCAGATTGTTTCTCCCCTACCCCCCCCAGCAGGAAGAAGTCAAGAGATTCAAAGCATGAGAAAGATTTGATGTGCTATCACTGATTTGAAGATGAAGGAGGGCCCAGCAAGGACTGAGCAAAGCGTCTAGGAGGTGGAACTAGCCCCGAGCTGAAAATCAGCATGGAAACAGGAACCTCAGTCCTCCAAAGGCAAGGAACTGTATTATGCCACCAAGAATAAGCCTGGAACTGTTTTTTAAATGCAAGATCACATCATCTGTGAGTAAAAATTGCTTTAGTTTAACTTTTTAAACCAGAGTGAATTTTATGTCTTTTTCTGCCTGATTTCCTCATCTAGAACTTCTAGTACAATGTCGAGTAGAAGTGGCAAGAGTACATTCTTATGGGGAGAAAGTCTTATCTAGTCTTTCTCCGTTAAGTATGAAGTTAGCTTTGGGTTTTTTGTAGATGCCATTTTAGTGGAGGAAGTTCCCTTTTCTTCCTAGTGTGCTTGTGGTGTTTTGTTTTACTGTGAAAGGAAGTTGGATCTTGTGAAATGATTTTTCTGCATTGATTGAGGTCACCGTGTGTTTTTGTTGTTTCTTGATACAACAGTAATTGGTTTTGTGAAGTTAAGGCTATTTATTTCGTTGCTGGGATATGTCTCACTTGGTCATAGGGTCTAATCCTTTTATATGTTGTTGGATTCAGTTTGCTGGTACTATATTGTGATTTTTGTGATTCATAAGGAACATTGGTTTGTAGTTTTCATGTCTTTGTCTGGTTTTGGTATGATGATAGAATAGACCAAAACAGAATTACATTAGAATTCAACAAAAGAATGAAATTTAGAAAATTCATAAACATATGGGAATTAAAACAGTTATAAATAATCAATGGGTTAAAGATGAAACTGCAATGAAATTTCATTAAAGATGAATGAAAACAAAAACACAACATGCTAACCATATGTGATGCAGCTAAAACAGTGCTTTGAGGGAAATCAATGCTTTAAACACATACGTGAAAAATGAAAAAGAATCTTAGATCAGTACCCAAAACTTTTAAACTTAAGAAGCTACAAAAGAACTAGACTAAACAAACCCAAACTAAATAGAAGAAAGGAAGTAATAGTGAATGAAAATAAATGGAAAAAGGAAATCAATAAAACCAAAAATTGGTTCTTTGAAAAGACCAGCAGAATCTATAAACCTTTATTTATAGACTAATGATTTTTAAAAGGGTTCAAATTAGTGAAATCAGGCTGAATAAGAGAGCATCACTATCTGAGCCCTAATTTCCTCATCTGTAAAGTGAAAATTATAATATATGCCTCATCAGGTTGTTATGGATGTTAAATGAGAATTACTGAGCACTGTGCTGGGACTGTAATACGTATAATGGGTGAATGTAATACGAAAGGTTGTTTCTGCCTTCCTCTTTTGTACTTCTAGTTTATTTTTTTACCGTTTTATTTTTTGCAAAGTCTAGTTTAAAAATCAGAAGTGATTATTCATACTTCTTCACTGCTCATCTTCAATGCCTTCCATATTCTAATCCCAATTTGCCTTTCCATTTATAGTCCTTCCTACAGCCTGGCATTGACGCTTAGCTTTGGCGAAACTGTTTCATTCACTCTTCCTTGAGTTGCAAATGATGTAGGGATTTGTTTTCATGTATTTATCTGCTTATTTTCCAGCTCTAGCTTTTCTTTTATTTTTGCTCTCTCACTGGTACTCCGAAGACAATTGTTTTCCCCTCTAGCCCATACCAGAGCAGAATGAATGAGTCAAGGCATTGAGCGAAAGGCAGAAGCTTTTGGTTTCTGCTAGATCTGTTTCCTTACATAAACAGCTTTCAAACTTGTCTCTGTCCTCATACAACCAACATGTACACTAAGGTGTGTATACCTTTCAGGCCCTTGTCCTGCATCCTTCAACTTTTCTTTCATGTCCAGTTTGAAGCTCAGTCCATTTCTGCATACGACTGCAATCAATTTATTCAGTTATTTTATCTTTGATTTGTTTAATTGCTTCATGACCAAAAGTCTTGCCAGGATGTGTGTACCAGCATATCACTACCTTATTACCTTGGATTGAATTACAAACACCAATATTACCTTGGATTGAATTACAAACCCCAAAAGAAAATGCTCAAAAATTTAAAAGGTGTAGGTATAAAAGTAAACAATATTTCAGAGAGGGGTTAATAAAAGGAGTTTTTATGCAGTTTGTTCCTGCATCATTTTGCCTATAGCCTCTAAAATAAAAGTCCGTCATCTTTAACAATGCCATTCAGAAAACATTAAGACAGCATCGACAGAATACCTGCTGTAAAAGATTAGGCAATCAATGCACACACACATTTTCCCACTTCCTATCAAACAACTTTGTCCTTTTTTTTGTCAGGCATATTGCTATTTACATTTGTGAGGTTTATAGTGTTGACCTAAAAATAGACTGCCAGTTATTTCCCCAGTAAAAATGGGTCTATTCAAGATTTTTAAAATTGCATTTCGGAGTCTGCAACCATAGTGAGCCAAAGTCCCCAGGCAACTAGGAGAGAGAACTCTCTTAAAGCGGGGGAAAAGGAAGTTGGGAGGTTTGTAGTAGACAAAGGGTCTATTGGTGGAACTGAGAGTCCTAGGTATAGCGGCTTTTCATTGGCAGCACTGTGAGTGTCTCTCATTGGCTGAGCTCTTACCAGGCAAGAAGAGGCAGTCTTTCTTCTTCCTGTTGGCCTCAGCTATCACGATAGGGTTGAGAGCTCCTCCTTCTAGCCTCCTGACTTTATTTTAATTGAGGTTTCTGTTTAATTTTTACACAACTATATACCTTCTTAAACTGGCCTTTTTAAACCAAGCAACAAAATGTCTGCATCCCTTTGAGATGATAAATTGTTCAGCATTTGTTCTGTGGATGTATAATATGGTGTCATATATGATCTGTTGTATGTATGTTATATAAGCTGTGTGCTATTATAAGACAAGTATGCTATTTTCCATTTTTCTTACATAAGCAATATTCTGATCAGTTTTACAGCCAAATTATTGCTCAAATACTTATTTTTTTATCCTTTCTTTCCTAAGTTCATCAAGATAAAACAAAGACAAATTAAAAAAATTTTAAGAAGTCTAGGTAGTCATTGGCTATCATATTGACCAAGCACATGGGAATTTTGATTAATGTATACTAATACTATAGTTCACCTGTAACATTACAATATGATGTCTCTTCCCCCAGGCTTTTGAAAGTTCCATTTAGATAACATCTGAAAAAGATATGCTATCAAACAGTGCAGTATACTACTAATTTTATTGTTGAGGCAGTTTTATGAAGTCACTGCCCCCACAACACTGTTTTTATGCTTTATTACCTTTTGACATGAATGACTACTTACAAAAACTGAAAACGCTATGAAAATGTCAAAACAGTCCTGGTTTCTACACATCCCTGGCTTTATGGACTCTAGCAGATCGTGAGGTTTCAAAGTATGCTATCATTAAGAATTCCTAACACACATCTTTTTGAAAAAATACATAACAATGACTTTTCCAAATATTTCATTTATTGACTATTGTACTCAAAATTCTAAATCTGAACTTTTAATATGCAGATTATTGTTCCCACAATTGCAGTGTAATCCCACCCATTTTAGTGATGGCGTTTTGTGTGCTTAAGGAAAACATGATTGGGAGGCTCTGCATCTGCACTGTAAATACAGAGATTAGAAGAATCACTGTTAGCTAGTTAGTACCTTTCATAGTATTTCCAAATAATAATGACTTCACAAAATGGGCTGAAGTTGGAGTTTATTTTTAAGTCTACCTGAATATGTGCTTAGGTTAAGAGAGGTAGTGTGCATTAATAATTCAAAATGCTACCTTTCATACTTACCTAATGAAAAAAGCTCTTCACTGAATCTATCAAGTGGAGTGAAGTGTCTGTTTGCTACTACTTTCTCCACATCATTGGCTTTCCTCTCCTATTTGGAAGAATTTAACAGAAGCAAATGCTGTTATAAATATGCCACGGTTTTGCAAGGGATAGTTAAATAAACATTCACTGAGATCCTACTTTGTAGTGGGTGCTGTCTAGGTACTAGAGGTTCTGAGATCAATGTTTTGTGGTTTGTCTTTTGAGTTTACAATTTAGAGGGAGAAATAGTCACACAAACAGGTCATCTCAATATGATAGTTTAAAAATAATATTCAGGCAGAAGGATTCAGAGTATTTGGGGAAACAGAGTATTGACCCTGTCTGGCAAGATAAGGAATTCAGTGCCTGAACTGAGTCTTCAAAGTCAAAAGCTAGCTACATAGAGGGCAGTCTATGCAGCTGGATGGACAGGAGCATTTTCCACCTGGGTTTATTTAGTCCCATCTTGGCCACTGGGCTGAGTGCAGTTGTTCAGACTGTGCCTTTATATTCAGCCCATGTTGCTCTGACTTACATCTTATACCATTTTGCAATTCATCTGCCTAGTGGAGGCACTTTTATGTAATTTCTCCATCCACAGAGGTGTCTTTTTTATGTTTGTTCAATCAGAAGACCTGCTTTTCTTGCGATTTTACAAAGGTGTTATATTTTAGCTTTGTACTGTCGGTCAGAGAGCAAGGCTTGCTCTTCGTATCATCTTTAACTCATAAGTTTGCTAAGCACCTAACAGTCCCTTGTCTTCTCTTCTGAAAGCTTCCAGGCATCCTGAGTTAGCTCCCTGTGGGTTGTCAACAGCTAGCGAACTGGATAAACAAATGGAGAGGCTGGTCTGCACCCCGGGCTGGGTCTCTGGTCTAGATCAAAGTCAATACAAACCTAAAGAACGGTGAACAACTGGCTGGCCACTTAGGGAGTGGATCTCAAAAGGAAACAACTGCACACTGAGTTAGTTTCCAGAAAAGTGAGCTCCCAGGGGCTCGAGTTTTCTCTGCTATCTTCTCATTTCTGCCTGGTGCCTCCCTGTCTTTTTATTCTTTCCTTCCATCTGGTTGCTTCTATAGACTCTGCTAGTGGAAAACTTATACCATCATAGGCTCCAAATCTCTTTCTCTAGCATTGTTCTCAGGTTTTGTTTAGCTTTCTGCGGTAGGTGATCTATGTCTACCTATCCCTGTGCAGACCTGAGCGATGGAAGGGGCCCTCTGACTGGGGGATGGAAGAATCCACCAGAGAATTCAGAGAAGGTGAGATGGAGGGAAAAGCAGGTTAAAATCTAGAAATACATATGTTATCACATGTGTATATGCTGGAAATCACTCAAGAACTTTTAGGGAATACCCAGGGTAGTGGCCAGTTTATATAGCCCCTTGTTTTATGACTCCTTGGTTCAGGTAAACTCAATCTTTGAGAACTAGGTTGAATACTGGTACTGATCGGTGTCCCAGTACAATATCAGAGCTCCAATAAGCAGGGAGATGTGCTTGGTCAGCTCTTGACTATCTTTGAAGTCACTGCGCAAATATTAACTCTGTAGATAGTAAAAGGTGATGGTAAATAGTTTAAATTCCTTTAAATTTCTTTTTCTCCTCTTTGGGGGAGAGATAAGGAGGGCTTTAAGTGTATTCAAAAGCCTTTAAAATTCTTATTCAGTATTTCTGAGGCTCTCTGAGGAAAGATTGCAATCTGGGAAGCATGACTTTGAACAGAAGTTGTGTGATCTTTGGGGAAGTCCCAGCCCAGCAAAATCCTGCTTTACATAGAAGTTAGAAAGAAAATCTGATCCCTAGCCAAGAAAACCAGCAGTGATTGTTCAGCGGCAATCAACTGACAAAATACATTTTGGAGAGGAAAAGTGCTGGGGATAGAATTATCTGGGCAAATTGGGCATTGAGTTAATTTGATCAAGTCTCCAGGAAGAGGTGGGTATTGACATGTAAGCATGACCTAGAGAGATTGCACCCACCTACTCTAAGGAACAGTATCTGTTCAAAGTAATATTTGGAAAGGTGATCAAAAGCCGATAGACACTCTGCCATTACCCTGTACACAACCTTATGGCAATGTTTCATAAGTGTAGACTGAGGACCGCTGGGATCAGACTCCTGGGGTACTATAAAATGTCCAGTTCCTGGATCCTACCCTGACTTGATGGCATCAATATCTTAGAGTGAGAGTCAAGAAACTGGCTATTTTTTAATGACCCTGAGTAAATCCTAGGTCTATCAATTTAAGAATCATTGATTTGTAGAATACTATGTGTTGTATGTAATACTAATAGGCAAAATTGTGGGAGTCTTTCCACACAGAGAAGCTACAGAAGTAAGCTTGAAGATGTAAAATTCCATGTTATGCATGTATCTCTTCATGGGAGGTCTGTCGAGATATATTGCTACTTAAAAGTAAGAGTACTTCTACCAAGCCAATCTGCTTCTCATTTAGGTTTTTCCTCCTTTAAACATAATTAGAGTTTTTTTTTTTTTTTTTTTTAATGGATGAACTGGAAGTGGATGGGTGAGGAGGGAAGGGGAAAAAAGTCTGATGTTCACATAGTAGCCTGTTTATAATTAACGTGATAAATGTGGGTAAGTGAGTTGTACTGAATATTATGATGGTATGCTCTAAAGTGTTGAAGCACTAGCTCTTTGGGGAAAAAGTCCTGATTTAGAAGTTGCTTATTTTTGTGTTATAAATGCTTCCAGATTCATACATTTCAACCTGCCAATGCTTTAACAACCAACTAACAAAGTTTCTAAAATTTTAATATCAGTTTTTATGAACCATCCCTGGTGGCTCAGTTGTAAAGAATCTGCCTGCCAATGCAAGAGACGTGGTTCTGATCCCTGGGTGGGAAGATCCCCTGGAGAATTGAATGACCACCTACTCCAGTATTCTTGCCTGGAGAATTCCATGGACAGAGGAACCTGGTGGGCTACAATCCATGGGGTGGCAAAGAGTCAGATGTGACTGACAACTAACACTTTCACTTCACAGCAGCCTATCAGCCAGCTCCACTGATTTTATATGTAAACTAGCATATTTATATATATTTTTTCAAAGTGGATTTTGTAACTTATTATATTGAATAGTACATAGATTCTTCGAGTCCTAGTCAACATTTGTGAGTCAATGCACTGTTTCCCGTTTGATGTTCTTTTTGTGACATTATGACTTTGATACGTTAACATGGGTTTCCCTGGTGGCTTAGATGGTAAAGAATCCACCTGCAATGTGGGAGACCTGTGTTCGATCCCTGGGTTGGGAAGATCCCCTAGAGGAGGACATGGCAACCCACTCCAGTATTCTTGCCTGGAAAACCCCATGGACAGAGGAGCCTGGCTCTAGCTACAGTCCATGTGGTTGAAAAGCGTCAGACATGACTGAGTGACTAAGCACAACAGCGCATGTTAACATGGCCAGTGTACTTTTCATTCAGTTTGGTTTTCTAGAATTATACGTTGCTCATGTGCTTTGAAAAGGAACAAAGGGACTTTATCATTGTAGTAGAAAATGAGCTACAACTACTAGATGAAGTAAGTTATTTTTTTAGAAATGTTTATAAAACGAAATGGCACCAATATATCAGATACCAGTCTGATTAGCTTTTTAAAAATTTTCTCCTTTGTAAAATGATTTGTTTATAGACTTGGAAGATAAAGAGGTATCTGGTTCAACTGTTGGAAAACTCTGGCAGTGAGTGGGTCTATCAGAGAAATATTTGCTGTATAATCTTCTGAAAGGAAAATAAAGGTATGAGAGAAATCTAGGAAGATCTCTTACTAGGACCTACAGATACCCAAATACAACTCTTCATAATGGGAGAGATTATTGAGAAAGACAGGTATATTTTGAGAAAACTTCCTGTGATAATTCTAATTTAGTTGTTGTGTGACTATGGTCTGACACAATGATCCCTGCCTTTGACCATCTCTTTTTCCAGAAATACTTTGAAAAGTGAATAAGTGTTAGTCTTTCAGTCATTTCTGACTCTTTGCCACCCTATCGACTATAGCCCACTAGGCTCTTCTGTCCGCGGAATTCTCTAGGCAAGAATATTGGAGTGGGTTGCCATTCCTTTCTCCAGGTGATCTTTCCAACCCAGGGATCGAACTTAGGTCTTCTGCATTGCAGGCGGGTTCTTTACTATCTGTGCCACCAGGGAAGCCCCACTTTAGTAGGATATAAGACTTCCCTGGTGGCTCAGATGGTAAAGAATCCACCTGCAGTGCAAGAGACCCAGGTTCAATCCCTGGGTTGGGAAGATGCCCTGGAGAAGGGAATGGCTACCCACTCCAGTTTTCTTAGGTTTCCTAGGTGGCACTAGCGGTAAAGAACTCACCTCTTCTTTACCGAAGCAGGAGACGTAGAGACACAGGTTCAATCCCTGGGTGGGGAAGATCTCCTGGAGGAGGGCATGGCAACCCACTCCAGTATTCTTGCTTCGGAAATCCCATGGACAGAGGAGCCTGCCAGGCCACAGTCCATAGGGTCGGTCAGAGTTGGACACAACTGAAGCGACTTGGTGTGCGTGCAAGCAAATACTGGGCTGGAGTTAGGATCATAGTAGCTTTGTTCTACCTGACAGTGCTGTTTGTAGAGGAAATTAGAAATTTAATATTTCAGAGTGGTGGTCCAGTGGTTAGGACTCGGCGCCTTCCCTGCCATGGCCTGAGGTTCAGTCCCTGTTTGGAGAAATGAGATCCTGCGAGCTGCACAGTGGGGTCAATCAATCAAGTAATTGAAGAAATAGTTGTTTTACTGAGTAGTACAGCTAAAGTAACTAGGAGGGAGGAATTTTGTGGGGACATTGATTAAAAATGCTAAACATCTGGATTGTATGTTATGGACTGAATTGTCACCCCATATTCATATGTTGAAGCCCCAGCTCGCCAGTGACTATATGTCTTCCTGCTTTTGATGACATGTGTAGCTGAACACACAAAAACATCATTACTTGAGCAACAATAACATTTTTAAGCATCCAACATTACCAGGTGGGACAAGTTAATAATCAGATAAAGTAAAATCTATTTTCAGTGAGTTTTCCATCATAGTTAGCAAGAAAATTCTAACACACCTTGGAGAAATATAATTTCTTTAATATGAAAAAAATATAGTTCAAGATTGGGATGGAAATAATTTAAGGTAAGACTCAATAATATGTATTTTATTTTAAATATAAATTTTGCTCTTGCCAAAACAACTTAAGGTGGATTTTAAAACAAACATTCAGTAACTATGGTAAGTTTTCATGTCTATTGCTATCTGTGGGAGCATTAAGGATAAAAAGTGAAGTCAGGAATCACATGGTAAAGGAAAAGCAGTTCTGCTCACAGGGGATAACATGTTCTGCAGGAGTACAATTAAATTGGCTCTGGGAGTCTTGGTATTTCAAGGAAGGAATAATCTAATAGCTTGCATAGATCTCCTTGTTGGTATTATTCACTTTATCACTTTGCAGTACATTTCATTGTCCAAACTCTGCTTAACATTCTGCTGTAGAACAAAAATAGCTATTTTCGAAGATTGAATAACGATGGATCTGTGGGGTTTCATCAGTTCACTTCGGCGCAGTTTTTCCTAGTGGCTCTTCACTTTCCCCTGCAGCTGGGTGATGGCAGTATCCCACATATTCTGGCTTCATGAACAGGAAGAAGGGCTTGCTACTGCCCTATTTTTTTTTTTTTTTCTTTAGTATCTATATCTAATATGTGTGTATACTTCCTGGCTAAGACAAAGGGTGACAAAGATCCTTCCTGTTTTTCCTGTCTTTGGGCTCTTCCTGCCTTCTTCCCTCTGCTTCCTTTGCTTCTTCAGATTCCCTGTTGTCCATTTGTTTGAACTTTGACCTCCCATCTTGCACCCTCGGCAATAGTCTTGCTCTCCTCTCTGATTGTGTAAGATCTTTGCTATCTTTGAAGACTCTTCTTTGTTTTTTTTTTTTTTTTTTAATAGATAAACTACTTACAGCTTAATTTTAAGTTCCTATAACTAGAATTCAACTTATTAAAGTCACAAGTTCAAAACTTAGTATTTCCTTAAGAACAAATTATTGTTTTTAGCTTACAAATCTTACTATTGTAATTTCTAAGTCCAGCAAGCTTTTGACTACCATTTTTGTATTGTTTCAAACTTAGTTAACTAATAAACACCTTTAAATATATTTAGCCGAATTTATAAAATATGTTTAACATTCTTCTTAAATATTCAGTTGTTTGAAAGTGATTCAGACATGTCCAAAGTGATTATTTTCTGCATAGTGAATGTTTCCAGTTAATGTGACAAACATAAGTTCTTTCGATTTTATCAATGTTTATATAAGACAGTTTTCACTTTAATTGAACTCGATCCTGTGACGCCTCATTCTCAGAGTGAAGCTTTCTGCTTGATTCTACCCTGCTGTCATGCACTATTGAGAATTTCCTTTAGAGGAAAAGCTGTCTAAATATGCATGTCTCTCGGTGTAGCACCCGCTTCTTTGGTTTCTGCCTGTTTTTGGTCCCTCTCCATTGCTTTCAAATAGTTGTTTTTCATAATTTGTCCAAAATTTTCATTGTTCTCTGTGGCAGTGTTAGTCTGATATCAACTATTAATACTTTTTCATTACCTAGACCGGACCTTTTAAAGCAGAGGTTTAAAAGGTTTGCTAACCTGTCACTGAACATAAGGTGAAGGCTGGGGAAATGAAGATACAGCAGATAGTTACCCAACAAAAAAATGTCTTTTATAGGCAAAGCTGGAAAATTAAATGCAGAATTCATACATGTCTTCTATCATACCAAAAGGTAAAATGTCTGAAATTCTATTCTGCTGCCAGCAAAGCTATTGAGGCCTACTAACTAGCAAGACTAAAGAGAAGCTGTCTTTTCATTAATGTGACCAGCCCTGCTCTGCACTTGGCAGTGGTTCACAGCTGGTCTTTCAAAACTGTGCCCTAGAACCAATGTGGTGTGCTGTTCTTCCTCAAGCGGCTCAGATATCTGACAATGGCAGGGTGTTGGCCTTTTAGCTTGGGAAAAAATGACGGATATCCTTTTAGCATATTGAGACACTTACGCAGACTTCAATAACTGTAAATTTTGTGAGTCTAAACCCATAAGAGAATTTGTCATCACTCCATTTGAAACATGTGCTATTAAAATGCTTCATTAAATGGTATAGATAAAAAAAATAGCTTGGAGCAAGTACAGAGAACTATAGTGGAGGAGAAGATAATTTTCAACAAAACATTACACATAAAATATATCAGAGAAAAAGCAAAAAAGAAAAGTAGGGAGCTGGGATAAGCCATCTTAAAAAAGTTGCCCCTTCTGTGAACTAGTCTAAACCAATTTGGCTGGCCAGCAACATCATCTCCAATGAATAGGAATATGTGAAGGCTACATATTCCCACCTTTGTGTTACTAGGTTATATTTTACGATAAATGCAAGTCTGAACCTCAACCCTAATTCTGCCTAATGTTAGCACACAGGAGCAAATAGAATCATATAATCCTTTCATGTTACTTCTGGAATATCCACCTTTCTGTCCTCAACACCTCTGACAGGCATCTAACTAAAAGATTCAACCAGAGGCCAGTTCAACCAACACTTCCTGGAGTCAAATGACAAAGCTGTCCTTGAAACAGTGGCCCAAGGCTGTTAGACCCTTAAGTTGCCAGTGATGCCAAATTTAGATTTGTTGAGCTTTAATGCTTCCTTTATTTAGTCTCATACACGCTCTAGCCAATCACGTGTTTCAGAAACCATTCATTTCGGCACCAAAACCATTTTTTTTTAAAGGTAATACACATTTGTTATTATATTTTTCAATCATGTGTCTAGAAGTTACAGGAAGGATATTGGATAGGCGTTCTACCAGAAGCAAATTACTTTCTTCAATTTCAAGTTTAAGGGTTATTTATTACATTTGCTACCTGCCCCAAAGAAAAGCTGAAAACAACTCCCCTGTAAGAGATATTTCAAGCTTTTTTTGCAGATGATTTATTACATTAAACAATGTCTGTTCATTCTTTCTTTGAATTAATTGTATTGAAGTATAGCTGATTTACAATGTTGTTAGGTTCAGGTGTATAGCAAAGTGAATCAGTTTTACATATACATACACCCACTCTTTTTTTAGATTCTATTCCTGTATAGGTCACTGAGTAGAGTTCTTTGTCAGCAATGAAAATTTACTAAGATTTCTTTGTGATTAGTAAGATTTCTTGTAAAGCTTTTGATAAAATATTTGAAGGGCTTCAGTGCACTTCCAGTGTATGGATTCCTCTTTAATCTACTTCAAATGGTAGCTGTATGCCCCACCTTGAGGAACAGAGTTAACTATACCTGTATACATGACACTGCTTGCTGCTAGATTTTAAAAGTAATTTATTACACAGATAATAAAACACTCTCAATCACAATCAGATTTGTCTAGAATCCATTAGCCCAAATGAATAGATCTGAATCGCCACCCATGCACTGTGAGTAGACACTGCTAATAAATAATTAACTACTTTTTTTTCTAGGATACATTTTCTAAATGCAGATTCACAATCTTCAGGAGCAAAGGCAACCACTCTCAGTCAGAATTTTCAATCAAGATATAACTTGTCATCTTAGCCTTAGTCTTCCTTCAACTTAATATCAAACATTTATCTTATTTAAACATCAAATTAATAATCAGCATTCCCCATTTCACATATTGTATGGCAGCAGCTTCAACAATACACATTTGATCTTTGCAGTCATTAAGCTCTTTTTTTTTCTAATGGAGACAAAGTGGGAAGCAGTTCAGTCCTGAGCCATGTTTTAAGAGAACTCAATATTGTAGATGATTGCTTGGAAGCTGTAGCAGTAACAGACCACCTATGAGGAAAATGGAGATAATTACAAACAACAATCACAGCTCTTAACGGCAGCACTCATAACACATCCTCAGCATGAAAAGATTGCAACGAATGCATCAGATGTTCAGCCACACTCCGTCACTGTGATGGACCCTAAGTGAAGACGATGTGTAGACAAAGCCAACAATAACAGCAGGTGAGGTCAGAATTAAAGTCCAGAGTTTTCCTTGCATGAGAAATTTTTAATCATTTCAGAATTAAGGCTTAACTTATTTTGCATATGAAATATATTACTTAAAGGTTATTTATCATTCAAAGCTGC
Organism: Capricornis sumatraensis; assembly: GCF_032405125.1. Lineage (NCBI taxonomy): Eukaryota > Metazoa > Chordata > Mammalia > Artiodactyla > Bovidae > Capricornis > Capricornis sumatraensis. The sequence goes on from NC_091077.1 coordinate 82,992,737, forward strand.
AAGGTTTCTTACCATACTTTAACACTTCCTATAGATGGCACTTGAATCATTGTTCTTATTTTTCCCGACTGCACAAAGAACCTCCCTTCATGCAGGTATTGTGCTCTGTATTCCTTAGTTCCAATGCCATTTAGGAAACACTTCATAGCTCCCAGACAGGGACATATGACTTTCAGTAACCAAGGACTAAATTATCTTGGGTTTTTCTCCAGAAAAATAATTATGATTTATTTAAGAATAGTCATTTTTGGAAAAACTTACTCATTTCATTTCCTGTAAACATATTTAATATCAGAATTATTTAGTGTCTTTTATCCTCTAATGTCTTTTGCTTAATATCTTACCAAGCCCACGAAATAAGCCACAACCATGACAAGTCGAGTAATGCAAAAAGAAAGCCATGAATAAAAATACTCATAGTCTAAGTCCCATAGATTAATTCAAATTCTGATAACCACATATAATTTAAAGAACCATGGTTGATACTACTTTGAAATAAACCAGAATAATCAGAATATATTAAGATTTATAAATCAGAAGAAGATGATATTACCATCATCTCTTTGGGTCCAAATCATATCCTGTTACTGTGAATTATATGCATTTGAAATGTTGATTGTCTCAAGAAGGATGTTTTGCTTTTAGCAAAATGTTAATATAAATGTGTTTGCTTAAGGGACACTAAAATGTAGAAAACTACTGATGAATTTAGGTTTTGTTTGAAATGAATGACTGTTAGCTGGTCTGTAGTGAGATTTAGTTGGAGGGGCTTCCCTAATGGCTCAGATGGTAAAAAATCCGCCAGCAATTCGGAAGATATGGGTTCGATCCCTGGGGTTGGGAAGATCTCCTGAGAAGGGAATGGCAACTCACTCCAGTATTCTTGCATGGAGAGTCACAAAGAGTCAGACAGGACTGAGCGACTATACATACATACATATACATACACATACACACACCCTATTTGAGAGATAGATTGGTGCAAGTTAGTTGTAGCCTCGGCTAGAAAAGAGCTTCTACAGGGAATTTACAGAGGACCATCTGCTATCCGAAGAACACAGGAAGGCAAATAATGACATGTGTAGTGTTCAGTTCGGTTCAGTCGCTCAGTTATGTATGACTCTTTGCAACCCCATGAACCACAGTACGCCAGGACTCCCTGACCATCACCAACTCCCAGAGTCCACCCAAACCCATGTCCATCGAGTCAGTGATGCCATCCAACCATCTCATCCTCTGTCGTCCCCTTCTCCTCCTGCCCTCAATCTTTCCCAGCATCAGGGTCTTTTCCAACGAGTCAGCTCTTTGCATCAGGTTCAGTTCAGTTCAGTCAGTCAGTTGTGTCCGACTTTTTGTGACGCCAAGAACTGCAGCACGCCAGGCCTCCCTGTCCATCACCAACTCCCGGAGTTCATTCAAACTCATGTCCATCGAGTTGGTGATGCCATCCAGCCATCGCATCATCGGTCGTCCCATTGTCCTCCTGCCCCCAATCCCTCCCAGCATCAGAATCTTTTCCAGTGAGTCAACTCTTTGCATGAGGTAGCCAAAGTATTGGAGTTTCAGCTTCAAAATCAGTCCTTCCAATGAACACCTAGGATTGATCTCCTTTAGAAAGGACTGGTTGGATCTCCTTGCAGTCCAAGGGACTCTCAAGAGTCTTCTCCAACACCACAGTTCAAAAGCATCAATTCTTTGGCGCTAGTTGTCTTCACAGTCCAACTCTCACATCCATACATGACCACTGGAAAAACCATAGCCTTGACTAAACAGACCTTTGTTGGCAAAATAATGTCTCTGCTTTTTAATATGCTGTCTAGGTTGGTCATAACTTTTCTTCCAAGGAGTAAGCGTCTTTTAATTTCATGGCTGCAATCACCACCTGCAGTGATTTTCAGTTCAGTTCAGTTGCTCAGTAGACCAGATGCCATGATCTTCGTTTTCTGAATGTTGAGCTTTAAGCCAACTTTTTTGCTCTCCTCTTTCACTTTCATCAAGAGGCGTTTTAGTTCCTCTTCACTTTCTGCCATAAGTGTGGTGTCATCTGCATATCTGAGGTTTGCTGTTTCTCCCGGCAATCTTGATTCCAGCTTGTGTTTCTTCCACTCCAGCGTTTCTCATGATGTACTCTGCGTATAAGTTAAATAAGCAGGGTGACAATATACAGCCTTGACATACACCTTTTCCTATTTGGAACCAGTCTGTTGTTCCATGTCCAGTTCTAACTGTTGCTTTCTGACCTGCATACAGGTTTCTCAAGAGGCAGGTCAGGTGGTCGGTATTCCCATCAATTTCAGAATTTTCTGCAGTTTATTGTGATCCACACAGTCAAAGGCCTTGGCATAGTCAATAAAGGAAAAATAGATGTTTTTCTGGAACTCTCTTGCTGTTTCCATGATCCAGCGGATGTTGGCAATTTGATCTCTGGTTCCTCTGCCTTTTCTAAATCCAGCTTGAACATCTGGAAATTTACGGTTCACGTATTGCTGAAGCCTGTCTTGGAGAATCTTGAGCATTACTTTACTAGCGTGTGAGATGAGTGCAATTGTGTGGTAGTCTGAGCATTCTTTGGCATTGCCTTTCTTTGGGATTGCAATGAAAACTGACCTTTTCCAGTCCTGTGGCCACTGCTGAGTTTTCCAAATTTGCTGGCATATTGAGTGCAGCACTTTCACAGCATCATCTTTTAGGATTTGAAATAGCTCAACAGGAATTCCATCACCCCCACTAGCTTTGTTTGTAGTGATGTTTCCTAAGGCCCTCTTGACTTCACATTCCAAGATGTCTGGCTCTAGATGACTGATCACACCATCATGATTATCTGGGTCATGAAGCTCTATTCTGTACAGTTCTTCTGTGTATTTTTGCCACCTCTTCTTAATATCTTCTGCTTCTGTTAGGTCCATACCATTTCTGTCCTTTATCGAGCCCATCTTTGCATGAAATGTTCCCTTGGTATCTCTAATTTTCTTGAAGAGATCTCTAGTCTTTCCCATTCTGTTGTTTTCCTCCATTTCTTTGCTTTGACTGCTGAGTAAGGCTTCCTTATCTCTCATTGCTATTCTTTGGAACTCTGTATTCAGATGCTTATATCTTTCCTTCATTCCTTTGCTTTTGGCTTCTCTTCTTTTCACAGTTATTTGTAAGGCCTCCCCAGACAGCCATTTTGCTTTTTTGCATTTCTTTTCCATAGGGATGATCTTGATTCCTGTCTCCTGTACAATGTCATGAACCTCCATCCATAGTTCATCAGGCACTCTATCAAATCTAGTCCCTTAAATCTATTTCTCACTTCTACTGTATAATCATAAGGGATTTGATTTAGGTTATACCTGAATGGTCTAGTGGTTTTCCCTACTTTCTTCAATTTCTGTCTGAATTTGGCAATAAGGAGTTCATGATCTGAGCCACAGTCAGCTCCTGGTCTTGTTTTTGCTGGCTGTATAGATCTTCTCCATCTTTGGCTACAAAGAATATAATCAATCTGATTTTGGTGTTGACCATCTGGTGATTCCATGTGTAGAGTCTTCGCTTGTGTTGTTGGAAGAGGCTGTTTGCTATGACCAGTGTGTTCTCTTGGCAAAACTCTATTAGTCTTTGCCCTGCTTCATTCTGTATTCCAAGGCCAAATTTGCCTGTTACACCAGGTGTTCCTTGACTTCCCACTTTTGCCTTCCAGTCCCCTATAATGAAAAGGACATCTTTTTTGGGTGTTAGTTCTACAAGGTCTTGTAGGTCTTCATAGAACCTTTCAACTTCAGCTTCTTCAGCATTACTGGTTGGGGCATAGACTTGGATTACTGTGATATTGAATGGTTTGCCTTGGAAACGAACAGAGATCATTCTGTCATTTTTTAGATTGCATCCAAGTACTGCATTTTGGACTCTTTTGTTGACCATGATGGCTGCTCCATTTCTTCTAAGGGATTCCTTCCTACAGTAGTAGATATAATGGTCATCTGAGTTAAATTCACCCATTCCAGTCCATTTTAGTTCGCTGATTCCTAAAATGTCGACGTTCACTCTTGTCATCTCCTGTTTGACTGCTACCAATTTGCCTTGATTCGTGGACTTATCATTTCAGGTTCCTATGCAGTATTGCTCTTTACAGCATCAGACCTTGCTTCTATTACCAGTCACATCCACAACTGGGTGTTGTTTTTGCTTTGGCTCCATCCCTTCATTCTTTCTGGAGTTATTTCTCCACTGACCTCCAGTAGCATATTGGGCACCTACTGACCTGGGGAGTTCTTCTTTCAGTATCCTATTATTTTGCCTTTTCATACTGTTCATGGGGTTTTCAAGGCAAGAATACTGAAGTGGTTTGCAATTCCCTTGTTCAGTGGACCACATTCTATCAGGCCTCTCCACCTTGACCTGCCCATCTTGGGTGGCCCCACACGGCATGGCTTATTTTCATTGAGTTAGACAAGGCTGTGGTCTGTGTGATTAAATTGACTAGTTTTCTGTGATAATGGTTTGTGTGTCTGCCCTCTGATGCCTCTTGCAACACCTACTGTCTTACTTGGGTTCTCTTACCTTGGATGTGGAGTATCTCTTCATGATTGCTCCAGCAAAGCACAGCCACTGCTCCTTACCTTGGACGAGGGGTATCTCCTCACAGCCACCCCTCCTGACCTTGAACTTGGGGAAATTCCTCTCGGCCCTCCTCGCCTGCACAGCCACCACTCCTTGGATGGGGTTGCATCAGGTTGAAGTGAAGTGAAAGTGAAGTCACTCAGTTGTGTCCGACTCTTTGTGACCCGTGGACTATAGCCCACCAAGCTCCTCCATCCATGGGATTCTCCAGGCAAGATACTGGAGTGGGTTTAGGTAACTTAAAAGAGAGAAAGAAAGTGAACGTGAAGTTGCTCACTCTTGTTCGACTCTTTGAAACCCTGTGGACTCTAGTCCACCAGGCTCCTAGGTCCATGCAGTTTTCCAGGCAAGAGTACTGGACTGGGTTTCCATTTCTTTCTCCAGGGGATCTTCCCAACCCAGGGATCGAACCCGGGTCTCCTGCATTGCAGGCAGATGCTTTATTGTCTGAGCCACCAGGGAAGAAGAGGGATATTAGGAGAATTCCTATGTCTTATCTTTTTTTTTCTTTCAGAAGAGAGGTGAGATCAGTTTAAAAAATGAATGTGATCATTAGAAGTCTAGAAAGTAGCTCCATTTCTTTTTCAAGCCTTGTTTCCCCCCACCCCCCAAATCTGTTTTCCCTCCTGCTAATGGTGCTTTTGGGGGGAACCTTAGAAAAATTTACTTTTCCCATACCCTGAATTAATATTAGTATGGAGATACAACAGTGAGAAAACTGGTGTCTTACCTTCCTTAAGAGATTTTCTGTGTTAATAAATCAGTAAATTAAGCAACTTTTTAGCATATTTAAATGTATCTCCATATAAAATAAAAGTTTTCAAAGCATTGTCACATTTAGTATTTCACTTGATCTGAACAACAGTCCTAAAAGTAGAAAGCGAAGACATTTTTGTTATTAATATGTCACTAATGACATCATGAGAAACACTGGGCTGGAAGAAACACAAGCTGGAATCAAGACTGCCGGGAGAAATATCAATAACCTCAGATATGCAGATGATACTACCCTTATGGCAGAAAGTGAAGAGGAACTAAAAAGCCTCTTGATGAAAGTGAAAGAGGAGAGTGAAAAAGTTGGCTTAAAGCTCAACATTCAGAAAATGAAGATCATGGCATCTGGTCCCATAACTTCATGGGAAATAGATGGGGAAACAGTGGACACAGTGTCAGACTTTATTTTTTTGGGCTCCAAAATCGCTGCAGATGGTGACTGCAGCCGTGAAATTAAAAGATGCTTACTCCTTGGAAGGAAAGTTATGACCAGCCTAGATAGTATATTCAAAAGCAGAGACATTACTTTGCTGACTAAGGTCGGTCTAATCAAGGCTATGGTTTTTCCTGTGGTCATATATGGATGTGAGAGTTGGACTGTGAAGAAGGCTGAGTGCTGAAGAATTGATGCTTTTGAACTGTGGTGTTGGAGAAGACTCTTGAGAGTCCCTTGGACTGCAAGAAGATCAGCCCTGGGTGTTGTTTGGAAGGACTGATGCTAAAGCTGAAACTCCAGTACTTTGGCCACCTGATGCGAAGAGTTGACTCATTGGAAAATATTCTGATGCTGGGAGGGATTGGGGGCAGGAGGAGAAGGGGACGACCCAGGATGAGATGGCTGGATGGCATCATGGACTCGATGGATGTGAGTCTGAGTGAACTCCGGGAGATGGTGATGGACAGGGAGGCCTGGCTTGCTGACATTCATAGGGTCACAAAGAGTCGGACACGACTGAGTGACTGAACTGAACTCAATGGCATTTCATATTTATAGGTCATCTTATAATATGCAAAGTGTTTTCATATAACTTTCTCATTCCTACTTCGAACAAATTATCAGAGTACCAGAACAATTTGCAATAGAATAAATACGAGTAGTTAATATTCATAAAAGTTGTTCAAGGTCACTTAAGACCAAAGAAATAAGAATTAAAATTACCAAAAAATATTTTTACTTGTCAAATAATTGAGGGAATGGCATGCTCAATTTTGTCAAGGGCATATGTTGGCAAAACAGGTACTGTTATGTGTGGCTGGTAAAGCTGTAATTTGTTACACCTTTCTGAATGACATTTGGCACTAGGAATTTATTCTGAGGAAAAATGAGGGATATATACATAAGTTTACTTGTAAATGAATTCATTACAGGATTATTTATGACACAGAATACCAGAAACCACATTTTTCTGGGTAATTGTAATTTGAGGCGGTCATCTTGGAACATGAGATCTTGGGAAGGTAGACCCTGTAATGTGAAACAATAATTGGAAGAAGGCTGGGATCATAGCTCCCCTATCTGCACTGACATCCCCAGAGTTTAATGTGAGAACAATAAAATGCTTATGTAGGGCACTATTCCTTTTTTGTTGTTTTTCTTTTTTCTTTTTTAAATTACTAAAATATGTTAACACATTTACAAGAGACTTGGAAAATACAGAACAAAGTTACATGTAGTTCCACTATATTTTCCAATCATTTTTTAAAGTAGATCAATTATGATTTTTAGTCAGAGTCTCAATGTCAAAGTCTCAAAAATTAATAGGATGAATATACAGGAAGAAAAAGGATATAGTGGATCTGAAAAGCACTATGAACCAATTCCACCGCTAGGGACCAAAGCATATTAAGATTCACACAATTTTCACACAAAAGCAGGATACAAATTCTAGTCAAGTTCCCCTAGACTATAAACTAGAAGACACGAACATATCCAGGGACACAGAACAAGGTGGAAAAATTTCCTGGTCTAAAGGTATTGAAATCAGTAGGGCACTATTCTCTGGGGATTCATTGATTATAGCCCAACCAAATTTTAACTGGCATAGAGGATACTCGCTTGCTTGTGCATTTATTTAATCCATAAAACATATCTTAGGTAAACTTTCAATCTCTTTGTTACAGGCATCAAGTCTGTATTATTAAGGAAACTGTAGGAGTGAGTCTATGTGGTAATAACTTTGCCCATTGCAAAGCCAGTAGATATTGGAAGCCTAAAGTTATTTTAAAAACTATTGAAATGTATGTCTCTGATTAAACTGGCTTAGGTAATATCCTTTATTCTGATTCTAGGACTTGATGATCCTGAGATTTCTTTTAGCTTTATGAGTCTATGGCTGATTTAGCAGCCACATTTATTATTTAAAGAAAGCGAGAAAGATGGTGTTAAATGTTCCTCAAAGTGGAATTGAGGTTTTAATTATTACAGGACATATGGGTGAGAGAGACACTGAACAGCTCAATTCTGAGCCCAATCATTTTTCTGTGAATATTTAAAAATACTAGAGTGTGGCTATCCAATTAAAACACTCTTGGTTGGCGTTTGTTTGCTTTCACTAGGCACTAGTCATTCAAGTCATTACAGCACTTCCAAATTAATGAAGAGAAATCTTTTTGTAAAGTAGTGATTAAAACTCCCTTAATTTTCACTCAAACAAAATCAGTGCTACAAAAACTATGCAACACTTTTGGCTATGGCTGCATATTTTGTGATGTAAATTAAAGGCCACCATTAACAATGAAATCTGCAAAGCTGAATTCAGTGTACTGAGCTGTAGGAAATTCTCCAATTTCTTCTCTTTCTGAATTATTATAGTAAAGATGCCAGACTTTTAAACTATTATAACACCTTTACTTAAAGAAGGCAGTCTCTCTTCTTCAGATGCCCTCTCAGAAGTCTTCTCTCTCTCTTTTTTTTTTTTTTGATGACAACCCTCATGTTGTTTAACTCTTCTATAGCATCTTATGTTATTTATTATTGTATCCTTTCTCCCTCTCTCCAAGCCTTTTTTCTTCTTTCTCAGTTGTTGAAATCAAAGTGTTGGTGCTACTATGGATAAGGAGAATATAAAATACCTCTTTGAATAAATGTTCCCCCCGGACACTGACATAGATGAACGTCAGGGCAGTGAACCCGTCATGTGTGACCCCAGGTCATGTGTCTACGGAGGATAGCTCTGCGCTTCTGGAAGCATCCTGGGCCCTTTTAGTTTCTGTCCTGGCCCCTGTCCTGCTGTGTTCTGCCCTCTGTCTAGCTCCTGGATGAAGTTTCTTTTTTCCCTGCTGCCTCTTTTTCCTTTACCATGTTATCCTGGGGCTCGAATAGTCTTAAGGTTCCATCTTCTTCCACACACCCACTTCTTTGGGGACCCCTTTTTATGCTTGTGGTTTCACCTATTATGAAGACAGACACCAAATATATTTCTCCCGTTCCAGCTTCTGGGCTCCTTACTGGACATCAGTACTCGAACTTGTATTTAAAGCCCAACTCCTTTTCTTTCCCCTTTGCAAACCAGTCCTTTGATGTCACATTTTTACAACCCTATCAGCACTTTTCCAGTCGCCCAGACCCTGCAATTCTGATATCCTCTCCTCTAATCAGGCATTCCTTTGCCGTATCTCCTGCATCCATCCCTTCCTTTCCATTCCCTCTGATACCAGGCTGGCTGCATTTGCTGTGAGATCAATTGCAGGGAATCTGAAAGGACTACACAAAGATTAGTTTATGCTCTCAGTGTTTTCAGCCTCTCCCTCATCATCTCCTTTGTCTGGGATTAAATCCCTTTATATTGCATTGGAGGGTTCACACAGTTTACCTTCTAAACACCTTTGCAGTTAATCTACTTCTCTCACACAAACCTCCCATTCCAATCCAACTTAACTAATCACTATTCCTTTCATATTATTTCCCTTTGTTCACGCTGTTCTTTCTACCCAAACATCCCGAGTATGTTTCTCCAGCAAAAGCCCACCCTTTCTTTAAAGTCCAATTTAAACTTTAACCCCCTTTCATGAACTTCTGTTAACATGAAGTTATATATGCTGCCTTTTGAGCTCAGTGATGAGCTTTAATAACATTTCTTCTTATTTATCAATTTTTTATAACACTTTGTTGCTTGGTATATTTTAATACATCTTATCTCTAGTTTTAGATTATAAACTACTTGAGGGCAAGGAGTTTAGTTGTATTTTCCACAGTTAATAGGAAGGTTCAGCATATCACATGACTGATTGCTGCCTGGAGGTTGTGTCATCTACTATAAAAAACTATTTACCTCCTTTCTTTCCATGAATGATGAATGATTCTGAAATTATTCATAATAGCTACCTACATAATAGGAACTGAGTTTGTCTTGAAGACATGTACTTAGTTTTATTACCACTTGTATACCAATGTGGGCTTTAGTCTATTATTAATTTTATTCTGCCCTTGGGGGATTCTCAGGGTCTTTAGAACTCTAGGGTTTTATTTATCCCTGGTAAATAATACCATCATGCACAAAAGGAAATCAGCAAAACAAATTTCCTCATTGTATAACTACACACAAAACTGCCAGATTTAAACTATTTGAGAACAGGAACTACCCCATAAGATTTCTCTGTTAAAATCCAGAAAGCTTTGAAGACACTTCCAAGGCTAAAAGTAACACACAGTCAAGTCAGGAGTCCAAAAGAAAAAAAAAAAACAAAACCACTAAGGAAAACACTTATCCCCAGAAAGATACTGTAGTTATTGTTGTCTGGGGCAAGATCCTTTTCTGCCCCCCACAAAATAGTGTGTGCTAACAATTAAGCTAAGAGTAGATTCCTTTTCAGCCTTTGAAAGCAAGAGTTGGTAACCAGCAGTAAGAAAACTAGTATAATGACAGCAGCTTTCTAAGATAAAAAGCCACTTGCTTAAATTTCAGCATGAAATCAAAAATTTTAAATAAATGGAATTCATGTTCGGAAAGGCAGTTCACATAATTTGCAATACCTACACTATTCTTTCACAAAAAAGTGTAGGAGAGCATGACCAGAAAATGATTCAGTTGCTGACAGAGAGAGTCCTTTGTTCTCAAATGTGAAGTAATTTTGATTTTTTTTTTTATATTGAAAGTAGCATTGAGTTATAGCCACCCTGGAGTTGTAAAGATCTAGAGAGTCCTCTCTTTAAAATAATTTTTATTGTTTCATCTATAAGTAGAACTATTAGAATTCAATTTTCCATAAAATGCATTCAAGTATTCATTAAAATATTCCAAGCATATTTCCCATAGCCTCTTGCATTCACTTTTCCAGGCAAACTAAATTAGTAAGTGCTCACATGATATAATTCCCCACCTCTGAATCTCTGCTTATATTGTCTTTCCCACGGAAATCTCAGGAGATTGCAGTATATAGGCAACCCAGTCTTGAGTCATTTAAGATATCACTAACCACACCCTTTCTTATAGCAGGCAAATATGGATTCAAATTCAACCTTAAATTATATCAAAGTTGTCTAGCACATACTCAATTCCAGCTACTGGATGAATATCATCTTATATTTAGCAAAGAGAGGACCTGTAAAGATTTAAAATAGTGGGTATATAAACCACACTGGCAGTTTGAAATGGTGACCTTAGGAAAATATCACAGTCTCTAATTTTTGGATCTTAAGATATTTGCTGAAAGAGCAAGAGCCTAGAGTTTTTAACATCTAGATTTCATTTTCAGGACTCCATAGAGCATTTTTATAACACACCAAGTCTACAGTTATTTCAATGGCTGTTTATGGCCTCTGTCTCAGCCAGTTCAAGTGGAGGTGAAAGTTGACTGCTTCAACAGTGCTCCCTATTTTGAAGTGGACCAATTTTCTGTTCTTTGGTAGTCTGTGACTTTTTAGCCCTTCAGTGTATTGCTTGCAATCTGTATTTTGATTGCTAAGGCTTGAAGACTTTGTTTTGGTAGTAAGAACTTTTGATTATTGTTTGAAAGTTCTAGCTTTAGCTGATCATGTTTAGCATAGGCTTAGAAATCAAAGAAGCAGCATCTGATTAGATGCTTGAGAGATTGCTGAGCAAAAGGCAAAAATCTAACTTTCAAGTCAGGAGGTGAAATGCCTGTATTGAATTGACCTATCTATGTAAGGGAGCTTCTTAAAATATAATTGGTGAGAATCATTGTGTCAGGTCATTTGCTGAAGTTATTGCATGTATTTGTCATGGTGACTCTGTACAATAGAGATGAGTAGGCCGTGTTGTGGCCATCTGCTGCTTTTGAATTGCTTTAATCTTTTCCTTTCTGAAACTATCCCTCCATGCAATTCAAGTGGTGCAAGAAAGTAATTATTCTTTCACCTCCGTGTGCTGTAGATCAAATCTGCCAACCTGTACTAATCTCAGTAGCTTAAGTACCTAAAGTCCTAAGAGAAAGAACAGAACTCAAGAAAAGCCATTCAGAATCCATGTTGGAGATTCATGTGGCTCTTGGTGTCACATGTGACCTTGCCATTTTGTGTGACTTTTTAAATATTGAGGATATGTATAATTGGTACTTGGAATGGCAAGGACCCATCTTTGCTACTTCCTGGGGAGCCTCTTCCTACAAATGAAGGCAACCCAGAGGGAAAGCAGAGCCAAAAAAACTATGTTAACCAATACTTTTTTCTTGGTTTTTTGCTTAAGCCATTTTTAGTAGAATTACTGACATTTACAATCAAAAGAATGCTAACTAATATTCCCTTCCAATTTTGTTACACAAAATAAGGATACCTAATAAATCAGAAAATTCTGAAGGAGATGGGAATACCAGACCACCTTACCTGCTTATTGAGAAATCTGTATGCAGGTCAGGAAGCAACAGTTAGAACTGGACATGGAACAACAGACTGGTTCCAAATAGGAAAAGGAGTACGTCAAGGCTGTATATTGTCACCCTGCTTATTTAACTTAAATGCAGAGTACATCATGAGAAACGCTGGACTGGAAGAAACACAAGCTGGAATCAAGATTGCCGGGAGAAATATCAATAACCTCAGATATGCAGATGACACCACCCTTATGGCAGAAAGTGAAGAGGAACTAAAAAACCTCTTGATGAAAGTGAAAGAGAGTGAAAAAGTTGGCTTAAAGCTCAACATTCAGAAAATGAAGATCATGGCATCCGGTCCCATCACTTCATGGGAAATAGATGGGGAAACAGTGGACACAGTGTCACACTTTATTTTTTTGGGCTCCAAAATCACTGCAGATGGTGACTGCAGCCATGAAATTAAAAGATGCTTATTCCTTGGAAGAAAAGTTATGACCAACCTAGATAGCATATTCAAAAGCAGAGACATTACTTTGCCGACTAAGGTCTGTTTAGTCAAGGCTATGGTTTTTCCTCTGGTCACGTATGGATGTGAGAGTTGGACTGTGAAGAAGGCTGAGCACCGAAGAATTGATGCTTTTGAACTGTGGTGTTGGAGAAGACTCGTGAGAGTCCCTTGGACTGCAAGGAGATCCAACCAGTCCATTCTGAAGGAGGTCAACCCTGGGATTTCTTTGGAAGGGATGATGCTGAAGCTGAAACTCCAGTACTTTGGCCACTTCATGAGAAGAGTTGACTCATTGGAAAAGACTCTGATGCTGGGAGGGATTGGGGGCAGGAGGAGAAGGGGACGACAGAGTATGAGATGGCTGGATGGCATCACCGACTTGATGGACGTGAGTTTGCGTGAACTCCGGGAATTGGTGATGGACAGGGAGGCCTGGCGTGCTGCAATTCGTGGGGTTGCAAAGAGTTGGACACGACTGAGTGACTGAACTGAACTGTACTGAACTTCGCCAAAAGGAAATGGCAACCCACTCCAGTACTCTTGCCTGGAAAATCCCATGGATGGCAGAGCCTGGTAGGCTACAGTCCATGGGGTCGCAAAGAGTCAGACACGACTGAGCAACTTCACTTTCACTTTTCACTTTCATGCACTGGAGAAGGAAATGGCAACCCATTCCAGTGTTCTTGCCTGTAGAATCCCAGGGACGGGGGAGCCTGGTGGGCTGCTACCTATGGGGTCGCACAGTCGGACACGACTGAAGCAACTTAGCAGCAGCAGCAACTTTGCCTTATATACACTATACTAGTAGGTGGCCAGCTCAGGGTTTGAATACAAGTCTCTCTGAGTCTAGAACCATAGTCACATGATGACACTGAGAGTAGTTTGGGGAAGCTGGGTACTAGTCAGCTACTTAAAACATCAAGATGACTTTGGACTCTGATTTCAAATTAAGCAAACCATTTTCTTCCCAAGCGGTTTTTGTGTACCCCTCCCCCAAATGATAAGGGAATAGTTTCTGAAGGGCAGATGTAATCCTGCAGATTCTAGCATATATTATCTGTTTTTATTAAGACAATCTTGGAGAATGTTTGCTTATCTTAAGCTTGGCAAGTGAGAATGTTTTATAGAAATCACCTCTTTACCTCTATCAGTGTTGGCTTGCACTGATTAAAAATTCTGATGTTTACTGTTGTACAAATAGTCAATATAAGTTAGGACCAAATGATGGGATTTGCTACAGAAATTCATGGATTTTGATCACCAACCTCTCCTGAGATGAACTTTCCTAATAAGTACTTTCATAAGCCAAGCAGGGCTGTTTCTCCTCTCTGGCTCTCCACTATGCTTGGATGACCTAGTTAGAAAGAGGTCTCTGCTTGGATGGCATGGAGAACTGTAAGATGGGGAAGCTGTTTCTCTGATGTCTGAGACATTTAGTGATGTCTTATACTCTGGTAAAAATTCATGGACCACTAGTTATATCCCTTTAGGTTGAAATAAAAACAGATGTAGGAATTCTTTTCAAACAGATTTCCAAATCTGTTCTGAAATTTCCTCAATATGCTGGAAAAGAAGTTACACTGTTAAGGGAGATTGTGGTTAGCTGTAAGAATTGCCATAGTTTCTTTCTTCATTTCATTTCTTTCTTCATTTAAAGAAATTTAAATCTCTTAATAATTTATGGGGATAAAACTGCAGGTATTCAATTAAATGTTTCAGACTTAGTGTATACAATGACAACTTGTGAATGGTAGTTTTTTCAGGTGTCATAGATGTTCAGATTTTTGTTTTATCTTTTGGACTCTTATTTACTCTAAAGCATGAAGAAAACTTTCAGCACACTGGTTTCAGAGGCTAGGATTCAAATAGTCAATATTTATCAGAGTGCACATTTTAAACTTAGTTCCCCCAATTTTGGGGACAGAACCTGACTTAAATAGCCTGTCAAAATTACTTTAAAGTAGATTTGTATTGCTTGCCCTCCATTTATATTTAGTTGAAGAAAGACTCCAAATTTATTGTTAGGAAACCTAGTGTTTGGGGATTACGATAAATAAGCAGACATGGCTAGCTTGGTCTCAGTTTTTAAAGTCTATAAAAGTATACTATAAAATGAAAATTGGAAAGTTAAACACAGTGAGTTACATTAGCTTCTGTTCCCTCCTGAAACTGCAGTAAAATGACAGTAAAGATATCTTTTGAGGTCATAAACAAACAAGGACAATGAGAATGAAGGAGACAACGTCAGTAATGAAATGTCGGAAACTGAAGAACAGATGGAGGGGTTATAACTGACTTAGCAGATCCCAGGAAGCTGAGTCCCAATCACACAGTAGAAAAAGCAAAGAGCAAACTGATTTATACCGTGAGACCTCCAAAAGACTCCAGAATCGCTGATGTTGGCTAGTGCTGGAAGTGGGAGATGCAAGTGGGCGGAAGACAAGGGTTTGGGTTCAGTTCAGTTCAGTCACTCAGTCATGTCTGACTCTTTGTGACCCCATGAATCGCAGCACGCCAGGCCTCCCTGTCCATCACCAACTCCCGGAGTTCACTCAGACTCATGTCCATCGAGTCCGTGATGCCATCCAGCCATCTCATACTCTGTCGTCCCCTTCTCCTCCTGCCCCCAATCCCTCCCAGCATCAGAGTCTTTTCCAATGAGTCAACTCTTCTCATGAGGTGGCCAAAGTACTGGAGTTTCAGCTTTAGCATCATTCCTTCCAAAGAAATCCCAGGGCTGATCTCCTTCAGAATGGACTGGTTGGATCTCCTTGCAGTCCAAGGGACTCTCAAGAGTCTTCTCCAACACCACAGTTCAAAAGCATCAATTCTTTGGCACTCAGCTTTCTTCACAGTCCAACTCTCACATCCATACATGACCAGAGGAAAAACCATAGCCTTGACTAGATGGACCTTTGTTGCCAAAGTAATGTCTGTGCTTAAAAGTCTCTTAAGAAAGTTAGTCCTCCAGCTGTCTTTCCCTCTCTGTGCAGCTCATCCCTGTTCCTCCCCAGAGTGGCAGGTTTGCTCTCTAGAGAAGGCTTCTGATCTGTTTCTGTTCTAAGGCGCATAGAGAACATAATGCCCCCCTGTAAACAGGGAGTGAAGTGGAGATTTATGTGCTCTCTTAACTCACCGAGCTTGGCTGTTAGACTTACGTCCTCAAGCAAGTACTGAAGAAGCTGTCTCTGAGGAATCTGATTGGTCCCCCAAGTAGAGCTGCTGACTATCCCCAGTGCATTGATTTAGGCAGGCAACACTAAAAAGAATCAACATTCAGTACCCACTTGCCTCCACCACATGTAGACCTTCTAATCAACAGTTGATGACTCAGTCACAAATCTGAACAGTCGAGGATCACCAAGTATTTGAGAAGGCCTCCAATGGAATTTGAAGGCCTCCAATTTCAAAATAAAGAAATAAACAAAGACATTAGCTTGAAAGAGAGACCATGAAACAAGGAAAAAACAATGACCCAAACCCAGTTATTTTCACAATAGTCAAACAAATAAGAACATATATTGTGTTCATGAAATACTTGATAGAAGAGTTAGAAAGGTTGAAAAATTCTCTCAGAAAACATAGCAAAAAGGAAAAAAGATGCAAAAAATAAAATCAGAAGATCAGTGTAAATAGGAAGTTCAACATCTGAGGAATTTAGGGAGAAAAAAGTAACATCATAGTGATTCAGTGACATTATCAACATTGCAAGTTATGAGTTTCTAGATTAAAAAAAATATGTCTGATATAAGGAGTGAAGGAAAAAGACCTCATACTAGACATACTATTTTGAAATTTCACATCAAAGACAAAGAGAATAAGCTAAAAATCACTTAATTCTGATGGAAAAATGGCCTCTAATCTAGAAATCTGTGTCCTGCCAAACTGTCATTCAAAGTTGGGAATAGGTTGAAGACATCTTCAGAAATGCAAGGCACCCTAAATTTTAGCATCTATGTTTTTCTCCAGGGATGTTAGTAAAGTATGTGCCTAAAATAAAGGAATAAACAAAGAATCAGAAAACATAGGATCCAGGAAAGACATCAACATGACGGAGGCAAAACGAATTTCCAGGAAAAAGTTCAAAAAAATGGTTAGAGTACGAGATGCAGAGTATGCGTGTGTGTGCGTGTGCTATGCATGCAGGGGTTTGGTAAAGAACCTGGGCTGTGTAGCCTAGTTCAGTGCTGCTGTACTCATTAGACTAACTTGTCCCTTTGTTAGGCTTAATTAATATTATACACTACTATTGTTAACAATTTCCATTTTGCCATATACATATATATGGTAGTCAAAGCAATAATTTGATAAATTATTGATTCTGTTCACAAATTTATCCAGCACAGCATCTTCAGAGGCATGTTCTGAAGCATTTAAGCTTTTAATTTCTGTAGAAATTCCAGTGAAAGGTTATGATGAATCTTTATGGAAAAATTAGATTAAACCCGAATCTGCTCAATAGGGACATAACTGTAGGAAATGAAACACACTGGGGGCAAATGTACTGTTTATTGGTTTAATGTAGCAATAAAATTGTCCAGCACAACCCATTGATTGAAGAATTGTCATTGCACATCCTGTAACTGAGCAATGAAGTATGGCAAGAGAGCTTTTAGAAAAACCTATGTGAGGTTTAGATTATAAATAGGAATATGGACTTATAATCAACTCGTTTGAGGGGCACTCACCTCACTAAGAAATGATTCTTGTGACGACCTCATTCAGATTCATTGTCATTTCATGTTTTCACACTGAAAATACCTTTGTTCTTTCTTGGTCTAAACACGTGTCTCTTCATTTATACTCAGTGCTGAGCAGAATGACTTAGTCCTAGATATAAGCATAATTTTCTTAAAATTTTATTCTTTGGGGCAAAGTTGCATTTTTATGCTGGATTCCTTTGTAATTAATAGCTTAATGTTGAGCTCCTTTTACTTCTGCATAAACTGATATTTGATTGCTTATATATTCAGCGTACATATTCCTAATTTAAAATACAGAACCTAATCATCCTATTTCCCTTGCTTTGGGAGCCTTGTTCTCCCAGTTAACCATTCATCATTGGCTTTTACATTGCTGTAGGCAAGCAGAAAAGTATTTCCTTCTTTACAATTTCTTAGCGTATTTTCGCAGAAAAGAAAATTAATAGAAGTATAAAAGACTCCCTGAGAACATTTGTGGCCACTGCGATTTAGAAATATTATTGGGTAAAAAAAAAAAAAGTATGAAATAAAAGAAACAAAAAGATGAGGTGAAGGAAACTTGCAGTTTTGATTTTTTAAATATTTCTGAGATGAACAAGAAAAAAAACTAAGGTTCAGGCTGCCAACCATAGAGTTTCAAAACCTACAGCCGTGCTGGAACTACCACGTTCCAATACACCCTCTCATGTAACACAGCTGCTAGATGATGGTGGTAAATACAGAGACAGCCACTCCCATTCTTAATGCAAAACAAGTAAATTGCAACTGTAATGAAATACTGTTTACAACTTTCAGACTGGCAAAGACAAAAGGCTTGCTAATATGCTTTGAGGGTAAGGGTGTGGAGAAGATAGCTTTTTATCCTCACACACTACTGGTGGGAATGTAAATTGGAATGATCTCCAGTGAGGGCAACTTGACAATACTTAGCCAAATTTCCTGCTTATACTTTTGGGCTAGAATTCTACTTCTGAAAACTTATTCTCCAGAAAATGCATCCACATGTACGAGGATATTCATCGTTGACTATCCTTTTGGCAAATAAAATAATAAACCAAGGAATACTTTTTACTGTCCATCAATAGACTGCTGGTTAAATAAATTATGGTAAATTTATGATAGGGGCTATGTATCCTATATGCAAGAGATGTTACTAAGTGCAGAACAGTGTGTAAAGGGGAAACACTACCGTTTGTAGGGGTTTTCTCCTTTGATTCTTTAAATTATTATTTTTAGGAATTTATAGAAGGCTTCAGAAAAGCTACATAAGAAACTGGTGACAGAATTTGCACTGTAGGGAAGGAAGGCTTGAGGAGGACTGGGATGGTCTGTTTCCATGTATTTTTTTGTATTGTGGGGGAAAAAATGATACCAACACAACATTTTTCTGTCCAGTTAAAATTTCAGAACAGGATGGCAAGCCCAGTTCCATGGGCTTATGTTCCTACTGCCCACTACAACTCTAACATGTTATAAATAACCCCTAAATGTCCAGAGGGAGGCCCTGGAGGTGAAGGGAAAGTGGAGAACAGTTGGATAGAGGAAATATTATGAAATGAGTTATGTTCGGGACCATGATGTTACTTTACAGTTTTTGCATGCTTAGAACATGCTTGGTGCTGATCAGTTTTCAATGTATTAACCTACTTAATCCTCACATCTATCCCGAAAAGTATGTATAATCATTGTCTTCATTTTACACATGAGGTAGACCTGAGAGATGGGGAGGTTGAGGAACCTGCCCCAAATCACATAATTATTAAATGACTACCCACAATGTCAATGACTCCAGGCACTGCACTCAGCAAAGCAAAAGGTCCCTGCACTTCCACCAGCACTCTTCTGCCCTTTTATGAAAATGACCAACTGTTCTTCAGTCCAAGAAAAACGTATTTTTCTCTGTCAACTCATTCTCAAAAAAGGAGACCTGTTTTCATTCATTATTAGGATTTGCAAATATTTACAGAGACTGTGTGGGCAGTATGAAGACTAGTTAGTTTCTTGGAAATTGGAAAGCTAAGCAAATGAAGAAATGAGTGAAAGGTATGCCAGACAAATGCCAAGAGAAGGACAGTGGGTTGTCGATATTAATATTAGAGAACACCATCAAAAGTCATAATATAGGAGGAAAATTTTTTAAAATATTGACAAAATACTTAATTTCCACAGTGAAAATGTCACAGCCATGAAGGCTGAATTGTTAAATATGCACAACCAAAGATATTAAAAATTCAAGAGGAATGAACAAAACCAGTCATTGTGGTACATTTTGACACCTATCCCTCTGTCTCTGTCATGTCAAATAGATGAATAATGATATCAATAACAAGAAATAAAAGTAAAAGAGAATTAAAATATATTTACTGCCTTGAAATGATTTATAAATCTGTCTCATAAATTTTGAATTTGCATTTATTAGAATTTTTAGTGGCCCAGGGATTTTGATGCTAACCTAACTGAGTGAGATTCCTTCCCTTATACATTTTCTTGATGATAGAATAGATCATTTTAAAAGCAGAAAAACATATGAGCATACCATAGGAATTGTACTCAGATGCAGACAACAGTAGAATTTTTAGGAAGGTGGGGAAAAGAGAGTCTCTAATGAAGTGTTTGGAGTCATACTATAAGATACTGTTAATTTTAGAGTAGAAAAATGTACTTACCTTGTAGCTCTTCCATTCCAATGCTGTACCAGGAAAAGCAGAATTTCTTTAACATTTTCTTCCCACCCAATGCTGGACCAGGAAAAGCAGAATTTCTTTGACATTTTCTTCCCACAAGCAGGGTCTGCTGCTGCTGCTGCTGCTGCTAAGTCGCTTCAGTCATATCCGACCCTGTGCGACCCCATAGACTGCAGCCTACCAGGCTCCACCGTCCCTGGGATTCTCCAAGCAAGAACACTGGAGTGGGTTGCCATTTCCTTCTCCAAGGCATGAAAGTGAAAAGTGAAAGTGAAGGCGCTCACTCGTGTCCGACTCAGCGACCCCATGGACTGCAGCCCACCAGGCTCCTCCGTCCTTGAGATTTTCCAGGCAAGAGTACTGGAGTGGGTTGCCATTGCCTTCTCCACAAGCAAGGTCTAATGGACTGAAAACCTAGGCCAGTGTACATGCTGAAAAAAAAAAAAAGCAGGAAGATACTGATGGGAGATCTGATGGGTAAGGAACCATGGAGGGAAGGATCATATTTTGATGTTGACTGAGCACCATAGTTCCCTCTGTGAATTGTCTAATCCTAGTCTTTACCCATTTTAAAATCAGGTGATTTATCTTTCATTATTGATTTACAGAAGCCTTTTATATATTATTTATATTAACTATTTTATATCTGGGCTTCCCTGATGTCCCAGTGGTAAAGAATCTGCCTGCAATGCAGAAGATGTGGGTTCTATTCCTGGGTCAAGAAGATTCCCTGAAGAAGGAGATAGCAACCCACTCCAGTATGGCTGGGAAATCCCATGGACAGAGGAACCTGGCAGGCTACAGTCCAGGGTAGCAAGGATCAGACATGACTTAGCTACTAAACCACCACTACCATTTTATATTGAAATTACATCTATTATGCCCAAACACTTAAATATTTTATCCAAATAATTATACTTACTATATTAAATATTAACTTTATTTTATATACAAGTTTATCAAGCATATTCACATAGATTTAGTGCATTTTGAGGCTTATTTTTGTCCCTGGTGGCACAGATGGTAAAAGCATCTGCTTGCAATGCGGGAGACCCACGTTCAATCCCTGGGTGGGGAAGATCCCCTGGAGAAGGAAATGGCAACCCACTCCAGTATTCTTGCCTGGAGAATCCCATGGACAGAGGAGCCTGGCAGGTTACAGTCCATGGGGTCATAAAGAGTCAGACACAACTGAGCGACTTAACTAACTTCTGTGTGAATGTTTTGACTACAAATGTTCATATTTGATATAGTGAAATGTGTTCATTGCCTTTTTTATGTCTCTGGGTCCTTATTTTGTTAAGCAAAATTTAACAACTTCTAAATGTAATATTTTTGTACCAAATTGGAATTTCTAAACTATATTTAGTAGTTCGCCTTACTTCTCTTTTAGGCATTTGAAATTATTGTATGGGCCCCCTTTAACCTCCTGCAACTATTCCTTACATAAGTTTGGAGTTAACCCCTCATCCAGGGCTCAGGTTGGAAAATTCCCTTGGCGACACTTGTCTTCTTCGGTTCGCTTCATTTTCATTCTCTCGTAGCCCTCTGTGTTTTGCAGTCTGTGCTCTGCTTGGATGTTCACTTCCTAAAACCTGCCAACAGAGAAGAAATAACTATAACTGCCTTGATCCATTAAGAGATACAGAATATCTTCATTTCTGTGTCAGATTTTATTTTTCCCTATTGCAGTTTATAATTTCAAAATGTTCATCTCCTAAACAGTATATCAGTAAGCACGCAACCATATTAACATATCCTTGATTAGTCTCTTTCTGTGAGATATCCACCCCACCACTTCTCACTGATTCACGGCCCTCAGCTGTGGTCTTTAAGTGGTATCTGTCACCCTAATGGGGTGGTGGCTGCTGCCTCTGCTCTGTAACCTGTGTTGAACCCTGTGACTCTTTTGGAACTGCTTTGCAGGTACTCTGTTCTCTCACTGTTCTATCAGGCAAGTATTTCTCTGCTGGTGAATCTTGCTTTGATTCTCTGCTTTGAATCTTCATGGTGCTGGAGCTTAGAGACTCTGGAAGAGTGCGTGAAGGGTTTATTTTCCTTTGTGTTATACTCTTTTAGTGAAATTCAAAAGCTGAGTTATTTGGGACCAATGATATATTGAGTTCAATGAGTACCTTAGTTTGAGTTCCTCAAAAGGCAGCTCCAGGGTTAGGACTTGGGAACATGTGGTTTATTTGTAGAGTATTCTGCTAAGCACGGGATTCAATCCCTGGGTTGGGAAAATCCCCTGGAGGAGGGCATGGGAGCCCACTCCAGTATTCTTGCCTGGAGAATCCCCATGGACAGAGGAGCCTGGTGTGCTGCAGTCCATGGGGTCACAAAAAGCTGGACAAGACTGAGTGACTAAGCGCACACACACAAGTGAAGGAGCGGGGGAAGAGAATGGAGCATCACTGAGGTTATGATAAGCTGGTTATATGGAGGAGCAAGGATGCCATCTGACTAGGAGCAGTCTGCGATATTAATGGTGGAATATACCACAGAATTGTCCTCCAGAGTACGCAGGAAGCTTGGGTATTTATCTGCTTGATTTCTGTCTCTCATTTGTTGAGGGGTGCTCCTGGGGCTGTTAAATCTCAGCATTTCTGAACTACAGTAGGCAAACTCCCAGGGCTTTGGAGAAAGCCCAAGACTGAGAACTATTGATCTGGCTGCCTGTACAGGAATGTCCACCACAGCTGCTGGTGAACAGAGTGGTCATGAACAGAACCTGCCACTGAGAAACTGCACCTTCAATTTATACTTAAAATTCCCCCGTACCATCACTGCAGATGCACGCTTCAGTGTGTTTTCTCTGAGCCAAGTTCACCATGAATGCTATCATTTTTTTGTGGAACTCACCTGCTGTCAACACCCCCCCCACATACACTCTCAGCCCCTCTAGTTCTCCAGGCAGACCTAAGATGTCCAAACCCCACAAATGAATACAGGTTCGATTATTTCCTAGCAATCCCATGAGAATTCCATGCAAATAGATTTCCCCATAGTTCACAAGTTGCAGCCCATCACATATTTGAACTCTCAGCAGTGAACACAGCCACGGTCAAACTGATCATCACATCATACAGTCTTAAGATAAAATTTAATCTTTTCTGTCTTTTTCTTTCCTGAACTCTGCCAACTGGTACTTGACTTATTCTATATAATATAACATTGATTTACTTACAAATAGTTCTTGCCAGGTTTCCCTAGATACTCATAGCAACTGGCTTCTTAAAACTTGCCTTTTGTGCAGACTTAAAGTGACAGCATTCCTTTTAAAAAGCACAGAAAATTAATCAGTTCTTTCATGTGTAGAATGACACATAATTGTTGCCTCTTGCTTGTTGTATACAGACAGTGTCTTCCATTTATTTACTTAACAATGATTTCGGAAGACATGGCATTAGGTCAGGAGATTCCAAGGACAGGAAAGAATGACTGAGGCTCAGGTGATTATTGAAGTCCTCTTTCTTTCATTGATTTATGATAAAGCTCCAGGCAAGTAGGTTGGCTCCTCTGCATTGCAGTTCCCTTGCTTTTAATATGGAAATACTTATGTGCTAAAGAACTCCAGGGAAGGAAAACCAGGGGGCAAGATCAGCTGCCCCTGGCAGAGCAGGAAGCAGGACTTGACAGAGGGACGGCATGTCAGAGTTCGCAGACTCTTGTTAGCAATTGACATTAGGTGAGATTAACTTGTGTGGGGGACACCTTCCCAATTAGCCGTGCATCTGAAGTAGCCCTTGTTAGGGTTGAAGTATTTGTTGTTTAGTTGTTTGCATTCTAATATTGTTTCCATATGGGTTGCAATCTGACTGGTATCCCTCTAGAGGACTTAGTTTAGTGCTTTATCCATGATTTACTTAATAAATGCCAAGTGATTTATTGTTATATATTGAGGCTGTATAAAATAGCCCTATTTAATATTTTTCTCTGTATGCAGGGAGAGGTGTGATACATTCACAAAGAAATAGAGAATTTTTCTTCCCCTCTCATTCTAGAACTGAGGAAAAGCAAGGCA
The DNA here is from genome assembly GCF_032405125.1 of Capricornis sumatraensis. Lineage (NCBI taxonomy): Eukaryota > Metazoa > Chordata > Mammalia > Artiodactyla > Bovidae > Capricornis > Capricornis sumatraensis. Next base: position 83,016,800 of record NC_091077.1, read on the forward strand.
GTCTATCTCTGTGTTCTTTTCTCCCCAGTTCCCAGCTCTGTCTGCCCTTGTCTGTGTCACACACAGGCACATTCACAGACATGTGCACACTATGGAGATTCTCTTTTCCCTTCCAAGGATATTCCCCACACTTAAAGTAAGCCTCGACCTGTTTTAGCCCTGTGAAACCCACGGGAGAGGCAGTGTGGAATAGTGTAAAGAGCTGAGGTTTTGACAATAAACACCATTTTGAATCCTGGCTTTACCACTCAGCTACGTGACCTGCGAGATGCACAGACTTTCCTGAACCTTCCTTCTCTGAAGGTCCAGATATTTGCCACCTCTTACAGGGAGAGAATAACACATCCTTTCCCAGGACCCATGGCTGTGGTACGGTCTCCCAGGGGGGGAGATTGGGCTTTTCTGTGACCCTTGTCCGCGTGTCTTGCCTTAGCCAGTAGGTGAACAGAAGTCTCAAGAGCCATGTTGCGGTTCAACTATTGGTCTTTGCTGCTGTTGCAGGGTGAATACGTTTTAGACAAGGGTTGTTACTTCAGTTTGGGTCTGGAAGAACAGGCAACATGCAGCACAGACACAGTGGATCCACAGTGGAGACCTATGATGTGAGCAGGAAACAAACCCTTATTGCTATAAGCCACCAAGACAGCACTTTAGCCTTATATTTCCTTATCTGTAAGATGGGGATAATAATGGCCACTCTGCAAAGCTACTGTAACAGTGAGATAATTCTATAAAACCTCAGCAATTGGTGTCAACGAACAGCTTGGAGATTGCAGTTTAAAGGTTTTTAACTAAAAGGGCTAGAAGGGACGGATTTCTGGAGCCCCTACTCCATTATTTTTGAAGGTGTTTTCTAATCAAAGGAAGGCGATTCTTTCTAAAATGATCTCCTTCCTTCTTAGGAAAATGTCAGCATATAATTCAAGTCACAGTTTTAATTTCATATCGTCAATGAAGTTTCACCCAACCCTCTGTCCCTGTGTGAAATCAATTGCCTCTCTATAGCCATAACAACACTGTGTTATAAATGTTTACATGCTGAATTTCCCACGGGACTGTGCAGACCTTTAGGGTATAAACTGATTTTTGTATTCAAACATCTAACGAGCAATGGAGTAGGTAGAAATGATAGTGGAGCCTCATCCTAGAAACAGTTTTAATTTATGCTGAGAAACACAACAAAGTTAATGATTCTATTATCTTGCACAATGACAAGCACATCTAATAAAGTGCACTCAAACGATGGTGTAACAGAATGCAGTAAGGATGCCTTAGAATTTTTCACCCTACTGTTCATCACTGGGACTAGACGGAGAACGGCTTGAGTATGTCCATACTCTCCTCTTCTCTTTCTTAAGCCTACTCTAGTGGGTCTCACAATATGCTCTGTATAAGAATGTCTGTGTATAATATATGTGTGTTTATTGTAGTTTAAGGGCAAGTTACTGGGTTTTTAAAGAAAACATTTCAATAACTTTATGGAGGTAAAATGGACACGCATTAAACTGCACAGATTTAAAAAGTACAGTTGAAAAGTTGTCGTATGTTTATACTGGTGAGACCATCACCACAATCAAGATAATGAATAAGCCTATTCCATTAGAAGTTTTCTTGTGTTCCTTGTAATCTCACTTCCATTTCTCCTCCTGGGCCTTTCCATCCCTAAATGACCACTGAGCTGCTTTCTGTAATATAAACTAGTTTGCTTTTCCTGAGCTTTATATAAATGGAATCATACAGTGTGTACCCTTTGTTGGGCTTCTTTCACTCATTATAATTATTTTGAGATGAACATTTGGGTTATGCCCAATTTGGGGCTATAGCAAATAAAGCTTCTTTGAACATTCATGTACATGACTTTGGTAGGCATATGTTTCTATTTATCTTGGGTAAATATCTAGTAGTGGAATGGCTAGATCATATTATAAGTTTATATTTAACTTTATAAGAGGCTGCCAAACTGTTTTCCAAAGTGGTTCACCATTATGCATCCACGAGCAGTGGAAATGAGTGCCAGTTTTTCTATATCCTGTCAACACTTGGTAGGCCCAGTCTTTTTAAGTATAGTCATTCCATGAGGTATACATCTCATTACAGTTTCAATCTGCATTTCTCTAATAGCTCACAATGTTGAGAATCTTTCCATATGCTAATTTGTTACACATATATTTTCTTTGGGGAAGTGTTTGTTCAAAACATATTCCCCCATATTTTATGGTGTTATTTGGTTTTTTTACAATTGCATTTTGAGAGATGTTTATATTTTTTCAATGCAAGTTATTTTATCAGAAATATGCTTTGAAAATATTTTTCCCATCTGTGGCTTGTCTTTTCATACTCTTAAGAAAGTCATTTTAAGAGTAATCTAATTTTGGTAAAGTCTATGTTATCATTTTTTTTTTCCTCTTATGGATATACTTGTAGTGTCTAAAGAATTGGTTTCTAACCCAAGGTCATACAGATTTTCTATTCAATTTTCTCCTAAAAGTTTTGTAGTTTTTTAAGTTTTACATTTAATGCTGTGATCCATCTTGAGTTAATTTTTCTTATAGTGTGAGTAGGAATCAAAGTTCATGCTTTTGCATATGGGTTTTCATTGCTTCTGTCACTATTTGTTGAAAAGATTGTCCTTTTTCTACCTTTGCAACTTTGTTAAAAATCAATTGTCCATGCCTTGGCAATTTTGAATACTGTTGTAGTGAACATGGGAGTGCAGATATCTCTTAGACATAATGATTTTGTTTCCTTTGGGAATACACTTAATAGTTCAGTTCAGTTCAGTTGCTCAGTCGTGTCCAACTCTTTGTGACCCCATGAATCGCAGCACGCCAGGCCTCCCTGTCCATCACCAATTCCCGGAGTTCACTCAGACTCACGTCCATCGAGTCCGTGATGCCATCCAGCCATCTCATCCTCTGTCGTCCCCTTCTCCTCCTGCCCCCAATCCCTCCCAGCATCAGAGTCTTTTCCAATGAGTCAACTCTTCGCATGAGGTGGCCAAAGTACTGGAGCTTCAGCTTTAGCATCGTTCCTTCCAAAGAAATCCAGGGTTGATCTCCTTCAGAATGGACTGGTTGGATCTCCTTGCAGTCCAAGGGACTCTCAAGAGTCTTCTCCAACACCACAGTTCAAAAGCATCAATTCTTCGGTGCTCAGCCTTCTTCACAGTCCAACTCTCACATCCATACATGACCAGAGGAAAAACCATAGCCTTGACTAGATGGACCTTAGTCGGCAAAGTAATGTCTCTGCTTTTGAATATGCTATCCAGGTTGGTCATAACTTTTCTTCCAAGGAGTAAGCACCTTTTAATTTCATGGCTGCAGTCACCATCTGCAGTGATTTTGAAGCCCCAAAAAACAAAGTCTGACACTGTTTCCACTGTTTTCCCATCTATTTGCCATGAAGTGATGGATCCGGATGCCATGATCTTCGTTTTCTGAATGTTGAGCTTTAAGCCAACTTCTGAATCCTGTGGTAGGTTTTTTTCTTTCCCCCATTTTTTTCCCCCAAGGAATCTCCATTCTGCTTTCTGTAGTGGCTGTACCAGTCTGTATTTCTACCAAGAGTGTTCCTTTTCCTGGACATTCTTGCCAGCATTTGATGTCTCTTGTCTTTTTCATAATAATCCTAGGAGGGGTTAAGCAATGTCTCATTGTGGTTTTGATATACATTTTCCTGATGATTAGTGATGCTTAGTACCTTTTCATGTACTATTGGCTTTTTGTAAGCTTTCTAGGAAAATTGCATATTCTTTGCCCATATCTTAATTGGGCTATTTGTCAGGTTTGCTATTGAGTTGTATGAGTCCCTTGTATATTTTGCGTATTAACCCTTTATTGGTTATGTGGTTTGCAAATATCTTCTCATATTCATTATTAGGTTGCTTTTTCATTACAATGATGGTTTCCTTTGGTGTGTAAAATCTTTTTGTTTGTAGTTCCACTTGTTTATTTTTGCTTTAGTTGCCAGCCATTGCTTTTGGTGTCAATTAAAAAAAAATCATTGCCAAGACCAATGTCCAAAGAGGCTTACCCCCATAAAGAAAATGTGGTATGTATACACAGTCAGTCAGTTCAGTCGCTCAGTCATGCCTGACTCTTTGCAACCCCATGGACTACAGCACCCCAGGCATCCCTGACTGCAGCACTCCTGGAGCTTGCTCAGATTCATGTCCATCGAGTTGGTGATGCCATCCAACCATCTCACCCTCTGTTGTCCCCTTCTTCTTCTGCTTTCAATCTTTCCTAGCATCAGAGTCTTTTCCAATGAGTCAGTTCTTCACATCAGGTGGCCAACGTATTGGAGCTTCAGCATCAGTCTTTCCAACGAATATTCAGGACTGATTTCCTTTAGAATTGACTTGTTTGATCCCCTTGCTGTCCAAGGGACTCTCAAGAGTCTTTTCCAACACCACAGTTCAAAAGCATTAATTCTTTGGCACTCTACTTTTTTTATGGTCCAACTCACATCCATACATGACTACTGGAAAAACCATAGCTTTGACTAGATGGACCTTTGTCAGCAAAGTACTGTCTCTGCATTTTAATATGCTGTCTAGGTTTGTCATAGCTTTTCTTCCAAGCAGCAAGTGTATACACAATGGAATATTGTGTACTTTAAACAAGAAGGAAATCTTGCCACTTGCAACAGTGTGGATGAACGTGAAAGGCTAGAATATTTAGTGTAATGTTGACCAGAAGTGGTGAAGGTAAACATCTTTGTCTTGATCCTGTTCTTAGGAGGAAAACATCTAGTCTTTCACCATTGGGTAATGTTAGCTGTAGTTATTTCATAGACATTCTTTATCAGGTTTGGAAAATTCCCCTATCCCTCTTTTGCTAAGAGCTTTTATCAGAATGAATGTCAGATTTTATCAGATACTTTTTCTGCATTAATTTGGATGTCACCTGATTTTGACATGTATATGAACAATTAGGGTATACCTTGATTGACTTTTGGCTGTTTTTAATCAACTTTATATTCATAGGATAAGTTCTACTTCATTATGACACATTTTCATTTTTTAATGTATTGCTGGATTTGATTTCCTAAGATTTTGTTTAAATATTTGCATTTATAGTCATGAGTCATAGCCAGCTCTAGTCTTGCTTGTTTTATTTTTGTAATGCCTTTGGGTTTGGTTAAAAAGTAAGGCTAGCCTCCATAGAAAGATTTTGGAAGTAGTCCATTCTCTTCAATTTTCTCAGAGTTAAAGTAAAATTGGGATGAATTCTTCCCTACATGTTTGGTAGAATTCACCAGGGAAGAATTCTGGGCCTGGAATTTTCTGTATATGAAGGTTTTTTTAATTTACAAATTCAATTCCCTAACTAGATATGGGATTATTTCTGTTATCTCTTTTCTTCTTGAATGAAAGTAGGTGGCTTATATCTTTAAGAAATTTATTTCATCAATGTTGTCATAGTTATTTGCATGAAACCGTTAGTAATATTGTTTTGTTTTAAAGTATATATAGAATCTTTGGTGATGTTATCTTTCTAATTGCTAATATTGATAATTTTGTCTTCTTTTTTTCCAGACCAATATACCTACATGTTTATTGCTTTTTGGATTCTATCAAAGACTCGGATATTGTTTCATTGGTATCTAGTCTGCCTGGTGGGAACAGGCACTATTCTGTGTCTTGCCTGAATTTTAGGAACTGTTCTCTCTCACCCTTACAGGTGGTTCTGTCCCTGTCTGTGGGTAGTTTCTTCACATGCACTCACAGATCTAAACTCGAAGGAATATCAAGAGTGACCTTCTGCAGATCTCCAGTGTTCTTTTTCTGTGTGGTTCACTTCTTTTCAGTACTCTGTCTTGAAACTATACCCTCTTGGTTCCTTCAGACCCTCAGCTTCATCTTTTCACCTCAGGGAGCCCACCAAGCTCCACCTGGATTCCTACCTCCCTATAAACCATCTGGAAACTCTCTTGAGGCAATAATCCAAGCAATTATGAGGATAACTTCTTTTATTTTCCATCCTCAGGGATCACTAGTTTTCTTTGCCTGGTGACCAGGGCCCTTAAATTCATTGCTGCAAATACATTGTCTGGTTTTGGAAATTATTTTTTTCAGTCAGGGGAGTAAATCTAATCCATCTTCTAAAAGTCTCTCTTCCAAGATGGTGGAAGTCCCTCAAAGCCTATTTTGATTCTGTGATTTTTCATCTCAGTAAATTAAATCTGTGAAAGTTAATTGATTTGACTAAAGGTTTTACTGCTAGTAAATAAAGCCTAGCTAGGAACAGTTAGACCTAGAACTCACAACCCAGTCTTCATTTCACTCAGCAGTCAATCTTCAACAAACTTTCATTTAAAAAATTTGCATATAGTCAGATGTATGTTTGGGAACATATGCACAACTATACCAATTTTTGGTGCTTGATAACTTAATTTTAAGTAATTCACACATATGCTAGTAAAAAATAGCACAATAAAATGATTTTTGCAAAGAAGATCTGATTCTGTCTGCATGCCTACTGTTACTTTGGTGTAAATTTACCATTACCTACAATTGCGGTGCTAGCTGATCTAATTTTACAGAGTTTTTCCAACACGAATCATACAAAACTGTCAGCTGTCAGCTGTGAGCTATGTTTATTTTGCATCAAGTATATCCTAGAAAGTGAGAACTTACATCCTTATACTGTGGTTTTTATACAGAAATAATGCTTAAATTAACACATAGGGAGATTTAATTTCATTTACATATTTTAGAATTATGAGAAATTATATCTGCCAGACTTGGTGAAAACGTTGTAGATTTTTCTAAAGTAGAGTTGGCTTATTTTCTTTGTCTGTTATTGGCAAATATGCAATATTAATTTCTTCCATCTTGGAAAAGCTGTAGTGCTGATTGAAATGTATCAGAAGAGTTCTAGCAACTGAGATTTACATATATATACATGTGTGTATATATATATATATATATATATACACACACACTCAAAATATATTTATTAAATGTATAATTGAATACTTACATGTTTCTTCAAGTTCCTGACCCTAATTTTTATTCCTTAATTTTTAATTGTACAAATATTCACTAAGTATTTAAGTACCCGGCACTGTAGAATACCCAAAGATGAATAAATTTTAATTGCTACACTTAAGGAGCTGATGGCCTAGTATACAGGATTAGTTAGGAGGCACACACTATAGAGGACAAGGTGGTGTGTGTGAGATTAACGCCTTAAAAGAGGACAAAGAAAGTTCTGTAGGGACTGGTCATCTCACAACTCAGAGAGCAGTCACCTCCACTTGGGAGAAATTGAGAAGGTAGACAAGGCATTTAAGATGAATTTGGAAATATGGGTAATGTTTTGATAGGTGGAAATAGACATCCAGGAAATTCCAAGCAGGGGAATCGCATGTACTGAGATGTTCCCTTTATCTGGTGACCAGCGAACCTGCAGAAATAACTGAGGGATGAAACTGGAGTAGCGGCAAGGATGACGTGGCAGTGATATTGTTAGCAGCTGTGGAATAAGTAGGAGAGTCTGTAATTAATGTCATTAGACATTGGAAGCCTTCACATATTTTAGTAGGAATTTAGTAGGATCAGAGCTGTGTGTGAATTTAAACTGACACCTGAACATAGGAAAGAAGAGGGCAGTGATGAGGGGCATGGAAACTTGGTTAGGCCACAAGAAAAATAATTTTCAGAAGAAACAGTTGAAGCACAAGTTAGGGAAGATTATAAAGATGTTTCAGAGGTAAAAATCTAAATAATTTGACAACTGATTAAGTACAGTCATTAAAGTAAAAGAGAAGGAAGAGATTTACTTAGCTGCAAAGAATTTTATAAATGTACTCAATTTGTTTGTAGCTAACGTTTCAAATTAGAAACCACAGAATACTGAACTCAGAGATGAAGTATGTGTGAGAACATAGTAATCTGAATGTAAACTGTGTCCTTAATGTCTGTACACAGAAATCTAAGCCAGACCAGTTAAACCAACACAACAGGGTAAATAAAGTTTGAAAAGTGCTCACTCTCTTTCTTTAAATATGAATGACTCGAAGTGTTCTGAGTTTGCATGGCTGGAGGCATAGTCCTACTGGTAATGGAATCTGGAAATCCAGAGAGTAAGCTAATAAACTGATTATTACCAGTCATATATTCTTTGACTCTGAATGCACTTGGACCACCAAAGCAAACAAAATCAAAATCTTTCTCCAAGAATAAAATTGTATTCAAACTATGAGGTCAAAGACATGAGAGGGAGTTGCAGTTGCTTAGAGCAAATCTAATACAAAAGAGTTTAAAGAACTGATAATATTTAAAGCCATGTTTAAATCTATTCATTGCAAGGACCATATAAAATTATGCAAACCCCTAGACCTTTGCTGAATTAGCATTGAGCTCACAGACACTATTTTTTAATTCCAATAATCACTGTTGTTTCTTACTCATTTTGAAGATTGCAGACACAATACTTTTCTCATACTACATGTGAACCCTTTTTCTCTTTCAGAATTATTCCTGATTTTGAATATTTCACTTTCTACCTACCTGTCACCATTTATATCACCATTTATCACAACTTTCAATGATTTTATGATCTTTATTTTTATTTTTAGTAAGATGTAACTCTTCTTACCACCACCTTTAATATTTCCACTTAATTTTTATGTATCAGATATGATAAGATTTATGTTCATGAAGCACAACAACGGGAAACACAGCCTGTACTAGTAAGTACTGTGACAGACAACAGTAAAATGAATGTACCCAACTGCTAAAGTCCTCTCTTGTTTGGGTGCAGAAATGAAACAACATTTGCTTTGCTTACGAAAGTTAACAGGTTGAGAAGTTCATGAGTACAGGGGATGTGTGTTTATTCTGTGGCCTCAGGCCTTCCATCTCCTGAGAACATACTGGAAGTGAGTCAGTCTTTTCCTGCAGGTCAGCCATGATGGTGCAAAACAAGAAATTCAAGCCTTTTCTTTCTCTGCTAAGCCAAGAGGCAGGCTGTGTATGATAAATATTTCATTAATGTTTGGGCAGCATCTGAATTCCCCTATATATGAAAGTCACAAGAAACATTTATGAAAGTATTCTTAAGAGGGAACTTCTCATTGAGAAAATGCGCCCAGTCCTCAGTTCACCAGCCTCTCTCAGGACCGGGGACTTTTGCCAGGCTCAGGGGGTACCGCATGAGTGTGGGGTGTGGGAACTTTCTTCTCATCTTATGAAGGCTCTGCTGGGACAAAGTCTTGCTGATCACAACAGCTTTCCTACCCAGGGAATGAAGAAAATATTGTAATATTCTGCTTGATTTATATTCCTTTTTGTAAATTTCTTTCATTCTTTCCCTCCACTACTTAAGCGCTACGTTAAGTTGCACTGATACTGAATGTGCAAAGAAGGGGAGAGTTTAGAGAGAACCTCAGGATCGTAAATAGCATCAGTTATAAACCTGGAAATTAAATGAGAGCAGCAACAGAAAAGCATGTTGTGAGGCTGGAAATTGAACTAAAATGTAGAATAGTTTCCTGCAAAATAGCGGTGATTAATTGTCATTTGCTCTAGAAAGCACATTTTAGAAAGTTACTTTCTTCTTTGGAACAATGTAAATTACATTTTCCAAGTCCAGTACTACTGATGGTTTCAGAGGATTGAGTGAGACTAAATATTTAATCAGATTTCATTTTCTCAGTAAGGTTAAGTGGAAAGTTGAGAAGAATGTCTCTTTTATAAATATTCACGTTTATTAACACACACAGAGAACAATAGAGAAACCCATGAAAAATAAAAATCCATCAACATAAATAGGACCCCATTACTTAAATATATTGGGGAAATTTTAGGCAATAAATTGCCTATTGATAATGGCTAATATCTTCAAGCCAAAAAGAATTATGTGTGCTTGTGACATTGTTTTGTGTTAATACTTGAGGGGTTTTTTTGTTTGTTTGTTTGTTTTTAGGGTTAAATTAGTTACCACATGTTCAGGATTTTGTAGAACTGTCTTGATTTAAAACAGGGATTCTCAATACAGGGTGTTTTGACCTCCCCTGCCCCCTGCAGGGAGCAATTTAACTGATACAGCTGGGGAATGGGAAAGCTGGTGCTACTGGCATCTTGTGGGTAGAGGCAGGAGATGCTGATGAATGTGCTTCAGTACACAGGACGGCCCTTGTAACCAGGAATGATCCAGGAGTTAGTAATACTCTGGGTGAGACACTTGACTTAAAATATTCTATCGTATCATCTTTCTATATGCTCATCAACTCATGTAGTCTGATATCCCTAATCTGGAGCTCAGAAAATATGATCTAGTCATTTTATTCCACAGTAGGCTCAATTTAGGCCAGATTTTACAGCAAAATACTTAAAAACTATACATTTTGGCTTGTAAAACTGTTGCCTAGTATAACACATGAAAAAATATATATATATATTTACTTTAGTTCAAGTCTTTGCTAACATTTTGATACAGTTTTTGCAAGCTTATTAGGCCAGTTATCCATAGAAAACATTTTCTAAACTGACAACAGAATGCTTCTGTAAACAAAGACTGGAATATCAAGCTAATAATTTTCACACAAGGAAATCTCAAAAATTAAATCGAGAACTCTAAGCTCGACAACGTTTCTTTTCTCCAGCAACATTTCATTTGCGCTGGCTTTCACAACTGTATAGAATAGTTACTGACATTTTTCAACATGGACTAAAGGTGAACTTTTTACCCGGTGGTTGCAGAATGACTGAACGTACTGTTCCTCCTTTCCAGGCCCTGCTGTTTGACAAAGAGGCCATTTTGGGCGGACACGTACCTGGTGGTGGGCGTGCAGCTGGGACCTCTGAGTGGGTGTGAATAATCTTTCTGTGGGTTGAGTTGTACCCAAGAACAAAGTAAGACCTGAGCCTCAGAATGAAGCCTCTGTACTCTCTTTTAAAGAGTTTTGTTTATCTTTAGGTTAAATAACATTCTAGAATATGTAAGCAAAGTCCCTGAGGTACACGGTGTAGTGGAACAGACTGCGCAATAGTGAAGCTTGTGTTGGGCATGCCGTATACATGGTGCTCAGTGGACATTCCAGAATGGTATGCATTATCAAAAAAAGAAAAAAAAAGAAATGTTCCAGCAGTAAGCTAATTTTTTCTGGGGTCACAAGTGTTAAGCATCTGGAAGGATAAATGTAAACTCACATCAGATGCAACTGGTCTGTTAAAAGGTCAGAAGAATTATTACCCATCTTCCTGCCCCTGCCACCTTCTTGGCCTTATGATCAAAGCTCACTGTGTATTGACATTTTTAAAATGAATGTGAGAGAAATTATTTTGTTGCTATCCTCCCAAGTTCCCATTCTTTAGGGAATACTAGTTGTCCAGGGTTGGTATCTTTTCATTCATCATAAAGCATTCAAGCTGCAGTTGTGTGTTAATTTTTTCCTATTTAGTAAAAAAAAAAAAGGAAATATATCACTTCAGAGAGATCAAATTCCCTACAAAATGCATTCAGTCAAGGCTAAATCATTTTATTGTCAATGGGGAGAAATAAGGCACAAACTACCAAATTTCAAAATATATGAATAAAACTGAAAATATAACACAAGTATTGCCCTTCAGTTCTAAATCACATTATTTTTAGAAACCATTTAAGATATTTTAAGAAAACCAAGCCTGACTTATTTGCCAGGACAAGCACAGAGTAAGTCTCATTTGTGATGAGTTTTCTTATTGGCTTCCTTCAGAACAGGAGTTTCAAAATCAAGGTCATTTTTTCTACGGGGTGAGAGAAAGAATTGTGAGAGGAGAAGGTACAGGGTATGAGGGAGTATGCCGGGGACAGAGTTTAAGATTCTTGTGGCCCAATACTTGTCCATTTCTTATTGTCAATAATTTTTATGGATCTCCTTCCTTTTTGGTTTGTTTTCTTTTGGGTTTACAACTTTCTTTCTGGTTTGACAAATTAACAAATACATAACTGAAATAAACTTTTCTGTGTTTATTTCTCCCTTACTTCAGTGCAAGTGTTTAAATATTCAGTGCCAGACAATATAAGGCCTTGTGGGGATAGAAGATGTGTGGGGCATGGTACTTGTTCCAAAGAGAGCTCTGCATATCTGCAAAATTGGCTGCCTAGCTGTTAGAGAGATACGAACAACACATTCCCTTCAAATCCTGCCTTCGTCTGTGTGCTGCCCTCCCTTTTTAGCTTGACTTCAAATTTCCACCTAGAGAATCACTATTATTCAGGGTTGCAAATTTACCTAAGCCAATTTAGCTGTTTAGCAAATGTCAGGGTTTTTTTCGGTAAATGTCAGAGTTAAGGGCAGGTACTGATTTTCTGCCAGCATCTCTATGAACTAATAGCCAGATGGTTAGTTACAATGAAAGCAAACTTGAGACCAAAGTCTGCCAAAGTTACCTGCATTTATTAGTGAGTTGTCACACAAACTGTCAGAGACTCTGTTCTTATAGTATGGGGAAACATCTATCCTTAAACCTTCTGACTGGTACCATGCATGAAAAGTTTACTTTGAGGAGGATGCAATGTTATCATTTTTCTTATTTTTTATGACTATTAAGATATAATTAAAATACAATCATAAGCATTAGTTTATTGCATTGCAACAATTTTATATAACCATGTAACCACTGTTACAAATAAAATTTGGTAAGTTTTCCTTCCCTACTTCCTAGAAAAAGCAACCTGATACTTCCTTCCAGTCAGTTCCCCTCTCGCAACAACTGCTGTTTTCCATCCCTATAAATTGGTCTGATGCATTTAGATTTCATACAAGCAAATGTATTCTAAACAAGCTTGTAGTTGAATCAGGACAGAATCTGTGTGGAGTGAAGGGATATACTGCCAGATGGGCTGGATTCCTACTCTTCCAATCACACCATGGATGAGGGTCTGCAAAGTCTTTCTAACAAATCACGTGTCTTAAATATCACTCATTTCGCAAATAAAGAACTTTCTCTTATACTTACTACACTACTTAACAAACCCTCTGGTATGGATTTCAGTAACAATACATGAATCATCTATCTTAGGGGGTGATTAAAGATTTCACTCTTAAAGTACATAGATTGATAGAGGAAATTGTCTTGTGAAGATCTTGCTCAGCCTTTGCCTCTTTTGCTGAGTAAATCCCACTCACCCTTAAATGCATGATTTAATAGTCCTTTGTCCACCACCACCATCATCATTATTGTTTCTTCCATGTCCCATGATTCTGTGTGAGAACCTTTATCATTGCACTATAAACAGTGAATTAACCCCAAAATGTGTTCTTTCTTGGCATGTAGATTTTCTCTTCAGAAACCGTATTTTAGATGTCTCTGAATTTTCCAGGTAAATTACTGTATCCCCCAGAACAGAATGCTAAATTAATATTTGTTGCAATGATATATGGATGGATGGATGATAGATGGATAGTTAAAACACCCATGAGTTATCTGGGGCTGTTTCGAAGAGTAGTTTATCAAGAATTCATAACACTGTCTAGTTTTGGGAACAGAATATTTTCACTGGGGGAGTGGGGGTTGACCGCAGTTTCTCAATGGGTGGGCCTGAATGATGTCACCTGATCAGGAAATATATCTTCCTAAGGCACTAAAAAGAGATGGGTGATGATGAACTCTTTAAAAATAGATTTTGTAAAAATAATAGATTTCTCTTTTTTTCCTAATGTTACTGAGGGTTTACACTGTTTCCTTGCCATGACAGTTCTTCCTTCCTCCCTTATTCTTTATATGAGGTTTATTATATTACCAGAGAATATGAGGTTAAACATGTCATGAACTAGTTAGAGTGCTTTGCAAGATTTTATCTCAGAAATATTGAGATGACTGGCTTAGAGAGAAAAAAAATTTCCTGGAAAACAGTAGTTCGGATACCCATGACCATCTCCACCCTAGCCTTGACTTTTACTCTCTGAAATGGTAAAGTCTTCCTCCAAACAGAGGAGTTGATGTACTGACATGACTTACTGGAAAAAAAAAATAAACAACTCAGCCCAGGTTTTATTTGCTTCATGATGCATCAGGAAACATTAAAATTTTCAGTGTCTGTGACAAGTTATCAATTAATTGATCCTAACTTGGCATAATCACAATTAATTTTTTCTTAATTTTGCATTTAGGACATGTGCTCCTCTGTAACTGGAGAGGAAATTTTTATTGCCTAATAGATTCTTAGCACTAATTAAGGTTATACAGTTATAGCTCAATGAACTAAAAAAGAATGCTACTGAGAAAATTAGCACACTACTTAGGGTTTTAAATATGAAACAAAGAAATGCCTTTATTCAAAGAACGTTGGTCTTTTATCTCTCTTTTCTAAATCAGGGAACCACTCCATTTCTGGCTATATACTCCTTCTCTGCCTCGTCTTTCAATTTCTTGACTCTCTCCTTCTGCTCTGTCCCCTTTGAACTATTTTCAACCCAGAAGTCAAAGTGATTCTTTAAATTGCAAATCAAATTATGTCACTCCTTCGCTGAAAACTTTGTAATGACTTTCTGGGACTTTCTGTCACAGTCATCCCTAAAGGCTATCACTGTCATTTTATCTAAGGCTGTAAGAAAGCCCAACCTCACTCTGGAACAAGAAACTTTCTTCCAAGTCTCGTCTCTATATAAACATCCTAGAGAAAATAGGCCAGAACAAAGGCAGTCAGTACATCTGATCACAAGTTGTGTGGAAATGTGAGAGACACATGAAAAGTTATTTCTTAGTAACTATGCATTTTAGTTTTCCTGTTTGTTGCCTACCTCCTCCATTACATTTTGAACCCCATGAAATTAAGGGTGTTTCTCCAGCAGCTAGGAGAGTATCTAATAATAGATATTTAACAATGTGCATGTTGATCAAATGAACGAATAGCTAGTCCTTCACCAGAGGTTACAAAGGAAGCTGGCTGACAGAACCTCCTCAGTTCAATGATGTGAGTATAAGGTAAGCTTCTACCCCAGCTAATACCGATTCTGTCTACTACTGCTTAGAACACTGTCAGGCTCTTGGTAGGCACTCTGTAACTACTTGTATACATAGGATTTATTATAAGGAATTGGATCATGCGAGTACAAAGCTGAGAAGTCCAAGATGTGCAGTCAGCAAGCTGGAGACCATGAAAACTGATGATGTCAGTTCCAGGGCAGAGCCAAGAGCCTACAAACCAGGAGAGCTGGTAGTTAAGTTCCAATTTGAGTCTGAGTCTGAAAGCTGGAGAAAATCTATCTCCTGGCTCAAAGATTGTCAGAGAGATGAATTCTTTCTTACTTAGCTTTTTTGCTCTGAATAAGCCTTCAATGGATTGGATGAGGCCCATCCACATTGGAGAGGACCATGTGTGTTCAAGCTGCTTAGAGGAAAAAGTGAGGGCTAAGGTCAGGTAATGGGGTAATCTGTAGAATCAAAATTTTCACCAGGGTGAAGAGAGAATGGGGTGAGGTAGGGAAATGCCTTGGGGATCCCCCTGGGTCTGGGAGATACAGACTACTTGTCACTCATGGAAACATCTGTATTCTCTTCTTCTGTTAACCTAGAGAAGGCTCTGAGAAGGAGACTTCCTCTGTTTGTTCTCTGTGCTGGGGACTTTTAAATAGGAGCTTCCCTGGTGGCTCAGCAGTGAAGAATCCTCCTGCCATGCAGGAGACAAGGGTTTGATCCCTGGGTCACGAAGCTCCCCTGGAGAAGAAAATCACAACCCACTCCAGTATTCTTGCCTGGAGAATCCCATGGATAGAGGAGCCTGGTGGGCTACAGTTCATGGGGTCACAAGAGTCAGACCTGAGTTACCAACTAAACAACCACCACCACCCATCTCTCCAGCTACTACTACTTTATTTGTTACACCAAGGGCCTCAAAATGGAATGGGGAAGGGAGACAAGGGTCAATCTATTGAGTGAGAATGGAAACCAGATTAATCCAAGGACTTCTCTATGATGTACTTGGTCCTAAATATATCATGAAAAGGACCTCATTAGAAATGTAATAAAGTTTTACATTTTGAAGTTAAAACTTTATTTGAAAAAGAAAATCTCATCTCATCGAGAAGCACTCTGAAAATTTACCCAGAAATAATGTTTAACTGAATATCTAGGAATGGGACTCAAAACTGGCAAATTCTGGTAACTTGGAAGTTGAAGAAGAGAGACTTTCCTGGAGTATATAGCCCATTGAATTTGTAGGAAAATAGACAAAGACCCTAGAAACCATCTTGGGCCCAGCCATACAGACACATAAAACTAACCATAATCATTGTTATGGTTCTTCCAATTCTTTTTTTTTTTAATTTACAAAGCATTTTATTATTATTATTTGATTTATTTATTTTTTAATTGAAGGATAATTGCTTTACAAAATTTTGTTGTTTTCTGTCAAACCTCAACATGAATCAGCCACAGGCATACAAATTATAGTTCCTCCAACGCTCAGTGCGTACTAATAAATAAAAATGTTCCAAGGATTTGGTGCGTTCACTCCGCTGTGTTCCGGATCATCTTGACCGCATGCAACACTTAGGTGATCCAAGTGATGACCGAGGGTTAGTCCTATTCAGCGCATCATGGCTGCGGATGGTGACGTGAACAAGCTCACGCTAAAGTAACTGAAAATAAGGAACTCAGAAATGCATGGAAGACTAAACAATTATCTTTAAAAGGTAGGAAGGATGCATGAAGATAATCTTGATGTGTTTGATTGCCCATGAAGTTGACATAGTGACAGAAATAGAAGCACTGTGCCCTGCAAAAACATAATGTCCTTGATTTGTTATTATTAAATATCCAAAACACTAGAAAGTGCTGAGGTTATGAAACCCAAAGCAGGCAAGTTCTGGTAGGTTGGAAGTGAAAGAAGGGAGACTGGTTCTGGAGAAAAGTGGGCAAAGGCGACGTGGGGACAAGCCACCAGTATGGCTAACAGTGCTCTTCAGGCATGAGCCAACATCCTCTTTCCTCACATAAAGAGCCACAAAATCTGCTTGCTTTCTACCATCTGTCTTCTTTTTTATCATAGAAAAATGAAATTTTTCACTCTCTGGTAACTCATAGAACTGCATCTCATTTTATTGTTTTCCTTGGGCTCAGAGACAGAGTAAGATACTTTTCAAATAGTTCTTTTAAAGAAACTGCTATTCAATATTTGATTTCCCCCCCATATGATACAGTAGTACCAAAAAATAAGTCAAAGTGAAGCGCTAAGTAAACATTTTATTAGAGCTATTTACTTTTTTAAAAATTAAAGTGTTTTGCACAAAAATTAGTTTCATATGTACCGTCTATGTATTTAAAGAGTACATTGCATTCATTATCCAGGTGTCTTCTAATAAAAAATCTTAAAAACAGTTTGTACTGTTTCTTTTTCGTTCTGAAGGAACCAGAGTTTCACGTGTTGAAAAGTACCCTAGGTTATTTTTCTCTAGGCAAAAAAAAAAAAAAGCTTTGACTCATCAAAATCTCACAATTCTTCAATTCATTCAAAGCTCTAGCTTCCCTTTGGGTAACTTATTCATGGCTTCCTGAGAGTGGCCAATCTCCTAGGTAGAAATGACTAGATTTCTAGAAATGGTGCCCCAGTGAGTCATCATTTTGGCCTGAAAATCCCATTTCCAGGGGTAGAACATCAGGAATGGTGGCACACCCATTATGAGACAAACATTAGTGAGGAACTGGAGTATTTGTGCAGGAAAATTTTTTTCCTAAAGTGATTGGATGTAAAAACAGAAAAATTGTACTAAGTTATTCAGTGGCTGTGGTCATGTACTGTTTGGTGGAACAGGATGAGGCAACTACAGACCAGCAGTCCTTCTGGGATTGGTTCCTATTGGGTAATGATTTAGGCTTGGAGGTAAGACCAGAGTTCAGGACTAGCCAAAGTCAGTTACTAAGGGGCATAGTTGAAAATCCCAAGAACCAAGTGGCATGGATAACAGAGTTAGAATTGTGATCGAGCAGTCATAATCAGAAACCAATAGAAACAAATAAATCAGATTGGGACTCTGGAAGTAAATATAAGACAGTCTGATAAAATTTGGCTGATAAAGACTTGCTTGTTGAGTTTATGTAAAAAAAAAAAGACTGTCTTCTGATCATCCTTATAAAACTCAAATGATAGTTGTGGGTATATATTTAAAAAAAATAATGACAGAATTAGCATCTTTGCAATGTTAAGCCTTTGCATCCATGAATATTGCTTTACTTATTCAAGTCTGTTTTTATGTTCTTCATTCAAGTGTTATTCCTCCTCAAGTCTTTCTATCTTAGATCTATTCCCGGCTGCATGGTGTTTTTGTCACTGCTCTTGTTTTCTGTAACTGAAAATTTTTTGTTACTTTTTAAATGGATTTTTATTGGTGTGTGGAAACTGTAATTTTGATGTTGACTTTATATCCTGAACACTTAAATTTCCTGTTAGTGAAAATCCCACAATAATCTCTTAGGTAGCCAATACATATAATTTTGTGTCTTCATTTCCAATATATTGTATTGGCTAAGATTTACATTACGAGAGAGTGATTAACTTCACTTGTTTTTTAAGTGTATTTTTTAAAAATCATAAATGTTGAATTTTATGAAATGCTTTCTTTCCGCATCTATTATGATGCTGTGATTTTACTCTGTCACCTGTTCATTAGTGTGATACTTGATAGTTTTCTATCACTGGGCTCTTCTTGTATTCCCAAGATAAACAGAATTAGGTCATGATGTATTATTTGATACAAAAACTTTATTTATTTAGATAATACATTATTTAAGGTTTTGGTATTTATATTTTTGTCAGATTGGTCCCTAAATTTGATTCAGTTTTAAAATGTACTTTATAAGTGTAGATCTGTCTTTTTCATTCCTAGTAGTATTTGTGTTTTATTTATTTTGTTGATTAGTCTTATTTCTATTCTACTGTATTTTTTTTTTTTGGCAAATCATGTTTTGATTTCACTGACCATTTTTTTAAATTTCTTTGTTTTTTTATTTCACTAATACCACTTCCTAGCTTTTTTATTTTCTTGCTTCTACTTTCTTCAGCTTTATTTTGTTTTACTTTTCCTCAATTGAAATTGTAAAAGTAAATTTACTTTTACTCAATTGAAGCATTGAATTAAATGCTTAATTCATTTAACTTCTTAGAAAAATCAGTTTCAAAATACTTTCCTTTTCAAAGAAATCAATTCATACATTTTTCTTTGTAGTACTTTCATGCCATTTGCTTCTAAGTGTCTTATTATTTCCACTGTAGTTTCCTCATTATTCTATCAGCCACTTAGGAGTGCATTTTACGATGTGTGTGTGTGTGCGTGCACGCACATGTGTATTTTCAGATACGTTTAATGTAGAAAAAGTCTGTATAATAACATTTGAAATTTTTTGATATGTCCTCTATACTTTATTTTCTGTCTTGGGCTCATGATTTTAAGGTTACTTCTACCTATTCTTAGAGTCCAGAACTAGGTGTTAAGATTATTTTTTAAAGCTTCTTCCCTGAAGTTATATTGGAAGGTATAGGGAAAAAAAAACAGTTCTACAGGTCTCTTGATTTAATACTTGATCCTAACTATATCTGTGTTCATTGCCTTCCTAAGTTAGCTGCTCCATGAAAACAGTAACTGGAGGAAATGATTGGGAGGAGTTTTGTGTTGTTGTTATTTTTAAGTGCGTTTTATGGGAGAGAAATGCCTTTCCTGTCTGCTCCTTTAAGCAGCGGTCACTGACTCACCTGAACTGACTCACTGACTCCCTTAGTGTTTGGCTACCCACTCTCAGGAGCTGAACTTTGGCTGTTTCTCCTACTCTTGGACACCAGGTTTTCATGACCAATGTCATCAAAACTGGTCCCACTCAGTGTCTTGAGTTTTGTTTTTGTTTTTTTCCTTCTGTTTCTGACTCAAGAAAAACTCCATTTTACTTTTGATCCTACTATCCCACTTTTGTTTCTCCTTTTTATATTTTATTTCTATGTGTTCAGATCAGAGGGTGTTCATCAAAGCATAAACTTCCTGCATGCTATTGACTTAAATGCTTTTATGCTTAAAATATTTGGAATTAGTTTTGTGTATGGCGTGAGATGAACATCTAACACCTATTGTTTTTTCTTTCTCTGTCTCTTTTCAAGATGAAATTAGTATCTCCTTTATTTAGTAAGAAATGATAATTCAATCTGTCCTGTGAGATTTAAACTACCACAAATTGATGGCCTCTGGCTGAAATTGATTTGGAACTTACAGAGCTTTTCTGAATTTTTTTTTTAACTTTTGGAATTAAAGCACTTTGAAAGGGGCACAGTCTTTACAGTTAGATACAGTCCACAACCTTCTCTCTTGTGTTACTGGCTTTAAGAGCTTCTGAGTGTGAAAATTATTAAGTAAAACACAGTCTTTTAAGTTTCCAAATCATGGATTCCATTATTTTTGACTCATTAGTGTGAAGGATTTTGAAAATTTTATTTCACATAATATTCCTCCCCTCAGTTTTGCCTGCATATAGCTTTACTCCCTTCAGATTGCAAATGTATCTACAGAAGAAATGGTTAATGGCCAGTCTCAGATTCTGCATAAGTATTGGGAGCAATAAATGATCTTTTAAAGATCACTGAAGCTTGCTTGGCCTTTACTCCCTTATCAGTTAAAATGAGAGATATGGATTATCTGATCTTTGAGATTCATGTAGCAATGTGGCTAGGTCTATATCCTATATCTGAGTAAAAATATAATAATATTAAACAGCACTTTAGAGAGCCCACCATATGGTATGTAACTGGGTGTGATACTTTGTCTAATCCTGTTAATTTAAAATTCTTAAAAAAATCATTAGTGAGTTGGAAGACAGGGTGAAGAACATATTAATGACATGGGCAAATGATGCTGTTGTATATAAGGATATGTTGCTAATGTGAGGGAAAACAGAAATAGATATGGTTTATTACCTGTTCATGATCAGAGTGAAGGACCTGCTGACTAAAATGCACACATTTCTGTTTGTTATTCTAGCACAAATTTTTCTTAATGAGCCAGATTCTTGAATTGTTTAAATTGTTCCCTTAATTCTTCCTGGCTGCTGGTGTACCATGCCCTGGAGTATCAAAACTGCCTTTGATGTTACCCTATTGTCCCAAATGTTATACTTCTCAAAGTGTAGTTTAGGCAGTTGAGAAGATCTGACTCGATTTAATGTTCAGTTTTAGGTACCAGGGGCTTTGGCACATTATCTTGTTTTCTCCCTGGAGAGTTACAGTAATTGCATTAGGAACACCGAAGTGGTAACATGCTTAGCATTATTTATCTCTGCATTACACACACACAGGACCTATTTAGCTGGTGGGAGCATCGGAAGCATCATTTTCAGTTTCTAAAGAAATCGAGTTAAAAAAAGAAAGAAATCGAGTTTTATTCTCAGTCCTTTGAGTTTCTTAAAAAAATTCTCTTTAGCCTTAATGATCCATTCATCTTCTCAGAAGAACATTAAAGTGTTAATAATAAAATATCCCAAAGAAACCATTTTGTTGATTTCTAGTTTTCCTAATTTTTTAGATTTGCTGATTATGACATAATTTTGGTTACTTAGTCTTTCATCCTTGTTGTTATTGTTGCTGCTACTGTGTTGAACATCAAAGCAATTTCACTGATTTGGCTTTTAATAAAACATTATTATTAATACTTCCAGATGCCCTGAAATGTTTATTTCGGTACACTTGCTCACAGTTGCTGTAGCTCAAGTTCAAGACTAATATTCATTCTGTTATCAAATATTTGCCCATTACATTCCTTTCCCTTCCCTAGGTTTTGTTTTAATTTTGACTAAAACTGAAGTCACATCTTGGGTAACTTCCCCTACTACCCCAAGCCCCCATGAGAAACAAGACAAATTCCTTTCGTTTTAAAGTTTTACAGTTATTCACTATATAGTAGCTGAAAAGAAACATCAAAGATAGCAAACTAAACCATATTTGAGTAGATTTTAACACATTTTTATCTATTTTTCTCTTTAAGGATAGAAAACAAATAGTTTACATTTCTCTTTTCTTACTTTCCTCAATAAGTGGCCATCATCAAATATCCTTTGTTCCATTTTTGTACATTAAGCCAGTATTTATTTGACAAACCATTTCTTCTCTTGTGGGACTTCCCTGATAGCTCAGTTGGTAAAGAATCCACCTGCAATGCAGGAGACCCCGGTTCAACTCCTGGGTCAGGAAGATTTGCCGGAGAAGGGACAGGCTACCCACTCCAGTATTCTTGGGCTTCCCTTGTGGCTCAGCTGGTAAAGAATCCACCTGCTTATTTTGAACACAAGTAATGTATACTCATTGTATACATTCCTGAATAAGATGAATTCTTGAAAGTACAAAAAAGATTCAAATCAAAAAACAATGAAATGAATTCAACCCATATTTATATTCCTTGGCGGTACCTACTGCACCATTTCGCCTGTTTATGCACTGTCTTCTACAAATCTTTCTTCATACACAGAGGGTTCACAAGGCTTTGTTCAACTTGGCTATTGTCTTTGAAGAACGGTGCTAATTGCCCATCAAGATATGTCTACGACTCTGAATTTTAAACATTTGAGTTTCATTTAAAAATAAAACAGATCAATTACATCATTATTTGCTAGACCAGCTCAGTCCAGGCCAGTGTCATCAGGATCGGGCTTCTGAGAACTCGAAACTGCAATAGAGAAGTGCTCTAACCATGTTAATTTGCAGGTGGGCAGTCAGGGACCAGTGCCCATGGACAGGTGCACAGCTCAGTCTTCTCCAGCAAGGTTACACATCTGAAAAAAAAAAAAAAAACTAACCACTGCCATACCATAAATATGAGTGAAATAGCATTTTACTTCTTTGGCATCGAATATTAACTTACCATTACGTATAGCCCTCTAAGTTATAATTCTAAAAAATCATAAAAAGTAATCAAGTTGGAAATCTCTTAATTTGATTAATCTTATGATTTCTCTCCAAAATATTTCTGAATTTGGTTGCTGGTATCCAGTTATGCCCCCAATATATATCATGTATGCATAGTCAAATCAGATATAGGATATCACAAACTGAATCTTCTTTATCTTCTGCCTCAAATCATGTTTCATGTGACTAAAACTCTCAGCATGATGTCTACTGGCATTGTCCTATGTATACAGAGCTGTGTGAGATCAGAGGACATCAAATGGAAAACAATGGGTCAGACTTGGCTCATAAGTATCTTTTATTTAGGTGTGAATTTTAAAAAAATTGAAATAAATCAGTTGCTAATATTTAAAAACTGATAGAGTCCACACAAATGTGCAGATTCCTTGCTTTTCCAGAGACCAGGCAATAATTGGAACTATATTCAAATCTAGCAACAATAGACTTAGATCGTCTTACATATGGGAGCGCTCTCTTTTCTGCCCTCATCCCACCACCTCCAGGCCTTCCACATCTGCTGCTTTTACTCATTCACCTCTATCTGCTTCACAGCTACAGCTTCTCACTGTGTCACTCTGGTTCCCCTTACCACTGAAGCTCTTCAAAGGCTCACGGTACAATCACACTTTACAAGGCATTATTTTTATTTCCTTTGGTTCACTTCAGTTGCTCAGCCATGTCCCACTATTTGTGACCCCATGGACTGCAGCATGTCAGGCCTCCCTGTCCATCAACAACTCCTGGAGTTTACTCAAACTCACGTCCATTAAGCCGGTGATGTCATCCAACCATCTCATCCTCTATCATCCCCTTCTCCTCCTGCCTTCAATCTTTCCCAGCACCAGGATCTTTTCAAATGAGTCAGTTTTTTGCATCAGGTGGCCAAAGTATTGGAGTTTCAGCTTCAACATCAGTCCTTCCAATGAACACTCAGAACTGATCTCCTTTAGGATGGACTGGTAGGATCTTCTTGCTGTCCAAGGGACTCCCAAGAGTCTTCTCCAACACCACGGTTCAAAAGCATCAATTTTCGGTGCTCAGCTTTCTTTATAGTCCAACTGTCACATCCATACATGATACTGGAAAACTATAGCCTTGACTAGTCAGACCTTTGTTGGCAAAGTAATGTCTCTTCTTTTTAATATGGGGTCTTCAGTTCAGTTCAGTCACTCAGTTGTGTCCGACTCTTTGCGACCCAATGATTTGCAGCACGCCAGGCCTCCCTGTCCATCACCAACTCAGAGTTCACCCAGACTCATGTCCATCAAGTCGGTGATGCCATCCAGCCATCTCATCCTCTGTCGTCCCCCTCTCCTCCTGGCCCCAATCCCTCCCAGCATCAGAGTCTTTACCAATGAGTCAAATCTTCCCGTGATGTGGCCAAAGTACTGGAGTTTCAGCTTTAGCATCATTCCTTCCAAAGAAATCCCAGGACTGATCTCCTTTAGAAAGGACTGGTTGGATCTCCTTGCAGTCCAAGGGAATCTCAAGAGTCTTCTCCAACACCACAGTTCAAAAGCATCAATTCTGTGGCACTCAGCCTTCTTCACAGTCCAATTCTCACATCCATATGTGACCACTGGAAAAACCATAGCCTTGACAAGATGGACCTTTGTTGGCAAAGTAATGTCTCTGCTTTTGAATATGCTATCTAGGTTGGTCATAACTTTTTTCCAAGGAGTAAACATCTTTTAATTTCATGGCTGCAGTCACCATCTGCAGTGATTTTGGAGCCCCCAAAAATAAAGTCTGCCACTGTTTCCACTGTTTCCCCATCTATTTCCCATGAAGTGATGGGACTGGATGCCATGATCTTCGTTTTCTGAATGTTGAGCTTTAAGCCAACTTTTTCACTCTCCTCTTTCACTTTCATCAAGAGGCTTTTTAGTTCTTCTTCACTTTCTGCCATAAGGTGGTGTCATCTGCGTATCTGAGGTTATTGATATTTCTCCCAGCAATCTTGATTCCAGCTTGTGTTTCTTCCAGTCCAGCATTTCTCTTGATGTACTCAGCATAGAAGTTAAATAAGCAGGGTGACAATATACAGCCTTGATATACTCCTTTTCCTATTTGGAACCAGTCTTTTGTCCCATGTCCAGTTCTAACTGTTGCTTCCTGACCTGCATACAGATTTCTCAAGAGGCAGGTTAGGTGGTCTGGTATTCCCATCTCTTTCAGAATTTTCCACAGTTTATTGTGATCCATACTGTCAAAGGCTTTGGTATAGTCAATAAAGCAGAAATACATGTTTTTCTGGAACTCTCTTGCTTTTTCGATGATCCACTGGATGATGGCAATTTGATCTCTGGTTCCTCTGTCTTTTCTAAATCCAGCTTGAACATCTGGAAGTTCACGGTTCATGTATTGCTGAAGCCTGGCTTGGAGAATTTTAAGCATTATTTTACTAGTGTGTAAGATGAATGCAATTGTGTGGTAGTTTGAGCATTCTTTGGGATTGGAATGAAAACTGACCTTTTCCAGTCCTGTGGCCACTGCTGAGTTTTCCAAATTTGCTGGCATATTGAGTGCAGCACTTTCACAGCATCATCTTTCAGGATTTGAAATAGCTCAACTGGAAATCTCCACTAGCTTTGTTTGTAGTGATGTTTCCTAAGGCCCATTTGACTTCATATTTCAGGATGTCTGGCTCTAGGTGAGTGATCACACCATCGTGATATCTTGGTCTTGAAGCTCTTTTTAGTACAGTTCTTCTGTGTATTCTTGCCACCTCTTGTTAATATCTAGTGCTTCTGTTAGGTCCATACCATTTCTGTCCTTTATCAAGCCCATCTTTGCATGAAATGTTCCCTTGGTATCTCTAATTTTCTTGAAGAGATCTTTAGTTTTTCCCATTCTGTTGTTTGCCTCTATTTCTTTGCTTTGACCGCTGAGGAAGGCTTTCTTATCTCTTCTTGCTATTCTTTGGAACTGTGTATTCAGATGCTTCTATCTTTCCTTTTCTCCTTTGTTTTTCACTTCTCTTCTTTTCACAGCTATTTGTAAGGCCTCCCCAGACAGCCATTTTGCTTTTTTGCATTTCTTTTCCATGGGGAAGGTCTTGATTTCTGTCTCCTGTACAATGTCATGAACCTCCATCCATAGTTCATCAGGCAATCTGTCTATCAGATCTAGTCCCTTAAATCTATTTCTCACTTACATTGTATAATCATAAGGAATTTGATTTAGGTCATATCTGAATGGTCTAGCAGTTTTCCCTACTTTCTTCAATTTCAGTCTGAATTTGGCAATTAGAAGTTCATGATCTGAGCCACAGTCAGCTCCTGGTCTTGTTTTTGCTGACTATATAGAGCTTCTCCATCTTTGGCTACAAAGAATATAATCAATCTGATTTTGGTGTTGACCATCTGGTGATGTCCATGTGTAGATTCCTCTCATGTTGCTGGAAGAGGGTGTTTGCTGTGACCAATGCTCTTGGTAGAACTCCATTAGCCTTTGCCCTGCTTCATTCCATATTCCAAGGCCAAATTTGCCTGTTACTCCAGGTGTTTCTTGACTTCCTACTTTTGCATTCCAGTCCCCTATAATGAAAAGGGCATCTTTTTTGGGTGTTAGTTCTAAAAGGTCTTATAGGTCTTCATAGAACCATTCAACTTCAACTTCTTCAGCATTACTGGTTGGGGCATAGACTTGGATTACTGTGATATTGAATGGTTTGCCTTGGAAACAAACAGAGATCATTCTGTCGTTTTTGAGATTGCATCCAAGTACTGCATTTTGGACTCTTTTGTTGACCATGATGGCTACTCCGTTTCTTCTAAGGGATTCCTGCCCACAGTTGTAGATATAATGGTCATCTGAGTTAAATTCACCCATTCCAGTCCATTTTAGTTCCCTGATTCCTAGAATGTCGATGTTCACTCTTGCCATCTCCTGTTTGACCACTTCCAATTTGCCTTGATTCATGGACCTAACATTCCAGGTTCCTATGCAATATTGCTCTTTACAGCATCGGACCTTGCTTCTATCACCAGTCACATCCACAACTGGGTATTGTTTTTGCTTTCGCTCCATTGCTTCATTTTTTCTGGAGTTATTTCTCCACTGATCTCCAGTAGCAATTTGGGCACGTACCGACCTGGGGAGTTTCTCTTTCAGTATCCTGTCATTTGCCTTTTCATACTGTTCATGGGGTTTTCAAGGCAAGAATACTGAAGTGTTTTGCCATTCCCTTCTCCAGTGGGCCACATACTGTCAGACCTTTCCACCATGACCCGCCTGTCTTGCGTGGCCCCACATGGCATGGCTTAGTTTCATCGAGTTAGACAAGGTGTGGTCCATGTGATAAGATTGACTAGTTTTCTGTGATTATGGCTTGTGTGTCTGCCCTCTGATGCCTCTTGCAACATTTGCCATCTTACTTGTGTTTCTCTTACCTTGGGCGTGGGGTATCTCTTCACAGCTGCTCCAGCAAAGTGCAGCTGCTGCTCCTTACCTTGGATGAAGGGTATCACCTCACCACTGCCCCTCCTGACCTTGAACGTGGAGTAGCTCCTCTCAGCCCTCCTGCGCCCACGCAGCCACTGCTCCTTGGAGGTAGGGTTGCTACTCTCTGCCGCTGCCCTGGACCTTGGGCAAGGAGTAGCTCTTCTCAGCCATGCTTCTGCATGGTCCGTCCAAACTCTCCAAGCTTCTTATATGCTGTCTAGGTTGGTCATAACTTTCCTTCCAAGGAGTAAGCATCTTTTAATTTCATGGCTGCAGTCACCATCTGCAGTGATTTTGGAGTCCAGAAAAATAAAGTCAGCCACTCTTTCCTCATTTATTTGCCATGAAGTTATGGGACCGGATGCCATGATCTTTCTTTCCTTAGACTTGTTTCTACTTCTGGAATGTTCCTTTAGTTGTTGCTGTTCGTTTCCATGGGTCCTTTCCCTATTTTCACAGTCACCACTTGTCATGCTTTTATATTCCAGATAAGCCATTGACAATATTCTGAAGTAAATTAGAGTCTTACCCCTTACAGAATTCCTTCAGCCTGTGTTGCTTCCTCTCCTCAAAACACTCTTGTTCTCCTCATCCATTCTTAGATATCACTCCATCATCTTCTGGGAATCTGTATCCGTGCTGCATTTTTCTGACACAGCCTGTCCCTCTACTAGCTGGGTGAAGAGTCTCTCCCTTCGTCTGCCAGAGAAACCGTGGGCACAGTTCTATTAAAACATGTAACCCATTTATAACTCTAGAGCGAGTTTGTTGATTTGTTTATGTGTAGCTCCTCAGTCTCTCAGCCCTGGACTCATTCCTTGAAAGCCAGGACCAGATATGTCTTGGCCCTGGCTCAGTGTGTTCACACTCAACAATATGCTCAGCTTCATAGTAGGGGTGGAATAAAGGAATGAGAAGGAAAGTATGTATTTAAAGATACAGCCCATTTTGAGGTTTGATTAAAAAAGAAAAGAAGTGAAAGCCGCTCAGTCACGTCTGACTCTTTGCAACCCCATGGACTGTACAGTCCATGGAATTCTCCAGGATACTGGAGTGGGTAACCTTTCCCTTCTCCAGGGGATTGGAGGTTTCATTAAATCATGCTTTATTTGATAACTTTTAACCCTGAATATGCATTAGAAGGACTGATACTGAAGCTCTAATACTTGGGCCACCTGATGTGAAGAGATGACTCGTTGGAAAAGACCTGGATCCTGGGAAAAACTGAAGGCAAAAGAAGGGGGTGGCAGAGGATGACATGATGGCATTGCCGACTCATTGGGCATGGGTCTGAGCAAACTCCAGGAGATAATGAAGGACAGGGAAGCCTGGCGTGCTGCAGTTCGTGAGGTCTCAAGAGTCGGACAGAACTTAGCAACTGAACAACAGTAACAACACTAAGCTCACACTTCTAACATTTGATGGCATAAGATTTCTCCCATTCTCTTCTCTTCCCTTCCTTCTCTTCCCTGACTTTTACAGGCTGAAAACATATTCATGTACACATACACCCCACATACACATACCCACCACTCACACACATATCACAACCATTGCCATTACTAACACATACCAGACAAGAATACTTAATAAGTATCCACTAATTTGGAATGTTTCAGTAGCACAGAAATAGAGATCTAGAATTTTGCAATATAAATATCAGACTTATTATGTGTTATAGTGTCTTATATAGTTCATTAAATTTTATGTTTAGAACTTGCTCCAAAAGTAAATAATAATAATTAGAGGAAGCATTTCATGTAGAAGTAGAATGAAAGGAAATTCTGAACGCTTAAAAGATCCTGCTAATTAGTATGGATTGTGTAAACGTGGCTGCTTTTGGAAAAGAGATTTGGAACTTTTAGATAAAGCTGCAAAGCAGTTGACTACAGAAGACTTCCTGATTACAGTATCATGTCTACTTCAGACATGGGCTGTGGATACCCTCATCTGTGTGCCTACTTGGGAGCTGTTTGTCTTTATGGGACTTTACACAGCTGACAGCTAATGCAGACGTTTAAATGCAAAATCTGACACTGATGTTTTCCCCCAAATGGCACTTCGATTCATAAATTATATGAATGCGGGTAGCACTATTCATTTATAAAATAATGCAGCTATCACTTAGTAATGCAGTTCAAAACATCTTTCACTTTATTTAGCCATTTCCAGCCCCATTACATGGGACGATGAAGAGAATAAAAATTGATTAGACAATGAGTGAAAGTGGGCAAGAGCATTTCCCAGCATGTTGCCCACCTTGTGGCAAAACGATGGAGCCAGAGCATTTTATTTCCTATTGAGGAGATTTTTTTTTGCTTAGGTGGCCTGTTTCTGATTAAAAGCATCTTTATAATATTGCACTTCACTTCCATAAAAAGAAAAATGTGCTTGTGCCAGGAAAGAGTAGTACTAGTTGCAAAAAAAAAAAAAAAAAAAAAGAGGTTAATGTGGCAAGACAGGATATCCTTGCTTCCAAAGCTTATAGGATGGCTGGTTTTGAAACCACAGCAAATCTTGTCTGTTAACTTCTAATTTCTCTATATTGGGTCAGTGATAAAAGTGGTAGTGGTAACTATAATAATTGTGAAGATAACAATAATAGCTGTAATTTGGGGGACTTTTTTGAGTATGTTATATTACAAATAAATATATTATTCATAATTGTCAAAGCAACTTGGAAATGTGAAATCATTGTCCTAATTTACAAATGTGGACTCTGAGCCCAGTTAGGTGACGTCCTTGAGGTGAGAAGTGAGTGCTCAAGGCTAGACTAGGGCTGTCAACCCTTTCTCTCTCCTTGTACCTACAGAACCGAGGGGCTGAGGTGGCCCTTTGTGAAAACTAGGAAGTTCTTGTTGGCTATCTTCCTGAGAGTAGTTCATGGGTCTGTGTGATGGGGGTGCTCTTTACTTGATTCCATACACTTTTTAGACTTCTAAAAAAAAAGTATCTTGCTGTTTAGAATTTTTTTAAAAAAATATGTATTTACCTCTTTGGGTGTGCCAGGTCTTAGTTGTGGCACACGGCACTTTTAGCTGCAGTATGTGGGATCTAGTTCCCTGGCCAGGGATTGAACCTGGGCCTTCTGCACTAGGAGTGGGTGTCTTAGCCACTACCAGGGAAGTCCCTGTTCAGAATTTTCCTTTTGAATTTTGGGGAACTGGTCTGGATGCAGATCTGCTCTATTTCAGGAGGGAGAAGACATATCCGTCTCTCCTACGGTATGTGAGGGTGGCATCCTGGCGGGTCACCCACTGTGGGAGCACTCAGGACATAGCTACTGGTGTCCTCATTCACAGGTGCTGCCTGAGGAGCAGCTCAAATTAGAGTTCAATGAAAAACAGCTTGTTATAAAACAAGGGAAGTAGTTCCCATCTACTTTTTCAATAAATGGTATTAGGTATGGGGATCTTGCATTCTGAGCAGAAGGCTGCTAATTTCTGTGTGATCTTTATCAATAAGTACAAACCCCGTGAACAGCGTACCACCAGAACACACCTCAGGTGGCTTGTTAATTACACAGCCAGATGGCCTCTGCTGCCCAAGGACTGTTCCAAAGTCATATACATTCTTTATTCATTAATTTCAAATTTTGCCTAACATTTTTACAGGCATACGGCTTTTCTGCAAGGGGAAAAAAAATCCATTTTAATGAGAAGAAAAAGAGTACATTTGGACATTATTCATTCCCTAGGAAAATACAGTCCTATATTTATATATAAAAAAGATTAAATGCTAAGATAATATCTATGTTCAAAATATATTCACAAAGTGTTTTTGCATCTCATTTTTCAAAATTGTCTTACCATTATTTCCCTCTTACTAAGATCCTCTGTCTTGTTAGTAGCATACAGAGACCCATAAACTAAATTTTCTCTTTTAAATATTACAGGAAACATTGCATAGAACTGCTTTCCTTCTTCTCTTTTGGTTTATTTCTTTTTCTTAATCCTATATGATCCTGATATTATACTTTTAGCCAGTTGGACTCTTTACCAGTTCTATACAGAAAAAAAAAAAAAAAAGGTATTGAGTTGGAATCTCAGGCTGAAAATTTGATAGTTGAAAGTAAAGGAAAGGATTTAAGGAAACATGGTCAACATTAGAAAAGCTTTATGTTCAATAGTAGCAGTGCAGGCGGATTCTTTACCAACTGAGCCACCAGGGAAGCCAAGGAATACTGGAGTGGGTTGCCTATCCCTTCTACCGCAGATCTTCCCGACTCACGAATTGAACCGGGTCTCCTGCATTGCAGGAGGATTCTTTATCAGCTGAGCTACCAGGGAAGCCCTCAATATAGACAAAAAAATCATAAAATAATGGCTGCAGAAAATCTTTCTTTCTTTCAAAACTCCACCCTTAGGAATTCTCTGGAGGTCCAGCAGTTAGGCCTTTGTACTCTCCCTGCTGAGGGCCCAGGTTCGATCCCTAGTTGATCCCTGGAACTAAAATCCCACAAGCTGTGGGGTGAACACACACAAAATCTCAGTCCCAGCTTGATGCTTATCACTATAGTATAATTTCTGAAGCAACTGTCATGGATATATTATGAAAGGGCAAAGGAAATGGAATCAGGTCTTTTTTGCTTTTATATCAATTCATTAGATCTACATGCTCTTCCCTCTGTTTTGTTTAACCTGAAAGGGGTGTTTTTGACAGTAACACAGCACAGATGGCCTGTCTCATCAGTTCATCCAAAGGCCCTCTGCACAGTCCGTGAACAGACCATGTCTGTTCTACCCGCAAGAGATTTCATTCTGTTTCTCTCTCTTGATCTGTCCCTGTTCCTGCCCTCTGAGGTCCAGCACACGACAAGTCTTTTCTGGGGAGCCCAGCCTTCCGTTGCCTGAGAAAAAGTGTAGCACTCAATCAAACATTGCTTAGTCCTCTGCTATGTTCCTCT
Source organism: Capricornis sumatraensis (assembly GCF_032405125.1). Taxonomy (NCBI): domain Eukaryota; kingdom Metazoa; phylum Chordata; class Mammalia; order Artiodactyla; family Bovidae; genus Capricornis; species Capricornis sumatraensis. The sequence goes on from NC_091077.1 coordinate 83,049,023, forward strand.
GTTGAATGAGTCTTTTCGCAGCACCTAGACTGCAGGCCCCTTGAAGATAGGGAAACTGGCGTCTGTATCCCTCAGCACAGAGTGGAGTGTGAGCCCTCGGCAGGAACTCTTTGATTCAGGGTCTGCTTTCTGCTACTTTACTTTTATTATTTAATCGAGTGAGATTCTGCAAGGCATAGACTACGCCCTTGAAACCAAGGCACCCTTGGGAGCTATATTAACTTAAGGCACCTGGGCCTTATTTATTTACTGTTTCAATATACTGAGTTAGCTGTACCATCAATCACACCATCTGACAGTCCTAAAAAATGCAAAGCTTCTTCTACATTTTTCGGCTTTGCTCCCTCTCTTATGACCTTTTGGAAAGGAGGAGTGTTTCTCATGTGCTGTCAGCTTCTAGAACCTGAATCAGAAACCTCAAGGAGAACAAGAATTCCTTTTGTTATACACTTCAAAAAAAAAAAAAGACGTATGTTCCTATAAGTATATAAAATTCTAGTGTTTCTTTGACTCTTACAATTAGAGGCACGGAATGAGCTGGTGATATTTCCCTTCTGGTGGCATTTGTCCAGTTGGGTCTGTGGCTATGTTCCTGCTTTCTGTTTTTGTATAGAAGCCGTCAGGTTACAGTAGTGTCTGAGATGACATGGGTGAGTGTTTGGGGGCTTGTTTAGGGGAGAGTCGTCAGGAACTCTCAGCCAAAGTATGTTTCCAATGAAGCATTCTAAATAGTGCTTCCCTGGCCATCAGGTTTTGAGGGAGCTCTGAGTTAGGAGGATGAATCTAGGGGCAGTGAGCTCAGGGTAACAGTAAGAGGGGCAAATTAATCCCAGGACAGAACCACTACAAAAATAGCCAACCTCGAAAAGTGTACAGATTTGAGATGTATCCAGGTTAGGACCCATTGTTTGAAGGGGGTCTGTGCAGAGACAAAAAAAAAAAGGTCAAACTTATTGTATGCAGGGAAGACAGAAAGCTGGGTCCAGTGCAGCAGTAAGGGTCTGCTAGGAACTTTGTGAAGAGACTGGGATAGTGGCCACTTTGCTTGAACTACGACAGACCCTGGCCCTAGCAGAACTTTGGGGTGAGAACCTAAAGGAGTGTTAGGTAGATCAGATACACATGACGGGATCTGAAGTCTTCTGCTCTTAGGAGTCCTCTGAGCACCAAATGTATCCTGAAACTGGAGGTGAGGGGAGAGGGCATCAGGCAAGTGGAATTCCTGATTTACGTGCTGGTTTATGGCAGCTCCCGGGTTGCTACGTGACTTGACTCTCATTGCCTCAGCGTTTTGCACTCAGCACACATTTATCCTGGCCTCAGGGCAGGGCAAGTGTTGGTGGGAATTCTTGTAAAGACTCCCGAGAAATCAAGTCAGTTTGACTTTCACTTGAAATGGCATGAGGGTGGCCCCAGACTCTTGGGCCCAATCTAGTTCTTGGGTCTGCCCCAGAGCGAACCCACACCCTCAGTGTCTGAATTATCCGGATGGGTCTTCTTGCTTTTTAAAGACCACAAGGGCCCCTCTCTAGGCAAGAGCAGACTCCAGGATTAGCCTCAAGCAAAAATGTATTTCTTTGGAATCCATCTAGGATGGAAATAGCCTACCCAGGCCGGCAGCTGTGTGGTACAGCACTGCTCAGCCAGGCACATTCTCCTTTAATGCATGACTTCAGAGGGAGGGTGGGAAACTTAGGTGGAGGCTGAGGGGAGAGGTTTCTCAGAAATGTCAGTTTCACAAAGCAGCTCTTTTTCTCAGTCAAACAACTTTGAGCCTATTGCTTTCATTTCCCTCAAATATCTATCACGGCTTTGTAACTTATGAGCAAACAAACTGAAACAGAAAGCCATTTTCTAAGTTAATTTTATATTTGGTACAGGATTAGAAACCAGGCTCTGTTCACACACCAGCTATAGCCTGTAGCACAGAAACCGTGTCTGCTCTTCCAACCCATCTCAGGGATGTTCAGCTGGAAGGGGATTAAGGATAAGAGAAAAAAAAAAAAAGGTCAGTTTCTATTTGTAGGTAATTCTCAATGTCCCCTCTCAGAATCTCAATGACTTCTTTCTTATTTTCTTTTCCATGTGTCTCATGGCCTTAAGACTCATTGGAAACACGAACGTCCTACATTCTCATCAACAACCATGGGTTGTAGCGCCACTCACTCACATTTTACTGCAGTGTCCTGAACTGCCCGGTCGCCTCATGCTAAATTTAGGGTTGAAGTAAATAGAGCATTTTGGTTGCAGTGCTACTAGAAAGCAGCTGGACTAAGGATAAATGGATCTGCTGCTTTTATGTTGCTGTAATAGGAAACATAATTTTGTGTGTTACCTTTTGTTGTTTCTTTTTTATTCCAAAATATTTTATGGGAAAGCAAAATGTCTTCCCACAGTAGCAATGGGGGGACTAGCCTCTCATATAAATCAATTCCTTAGTTAATATTTTTAAACTAAGCAAATACATAATACTAAGCAAATACATTATCCTGAGTGATTCTGAATAAATTAAGTGTATATCCATGACTAGTCTCCAAACCAGAAGTACCAAGTTGAAGGTAGTGATCATCCTCTCAGCCTCTTTAGAACCCTTGGCTCTGTTCTCTAAGGATTCATATGGATGCATCTTGCTCCCCAACAAGTATCTTGAAGTGAAGGACTAAGGTTAAACTTCCCAAGATACTCTGATAGCACCTGCCATTGACCTAGGCACACAGTGAAGCCATCAAGAAATCTTTGCTAAAGGGATGTGCCCTTGTTGACCTAAAACAATAAAACAGCAAGTTATTTTACCAGCAAAATGGGCTGGTAATAAGGAAAGAATCATGATTTGGAAAATGCAGTCTGTGGTGAATCACAGGCAAGTCCAGAGACCAAAGGAGAGGAATTTTCTTTCACAGAGAAGGGGGAGATTAGGAGGAGCTGCTATAAAGAGACAGTCCATTGGAGGAAACTGGGAGTTCAAAGTGTAGTGGCTTTTCATTGGCAGAGTTGTAACAGTCTCTCATTGGCTGGGCTGTTGCTGGCTGAAGAGAAATTCTTCTTTCCTCTGGTGGGGTTGTAAAGTAGTAACCTTCTTATTGTTGACATTGCAAAGTCATCTCTCAAAGTTTTTTTTTTTTTTGGTCTGTAGCTGATCTCAACTAACAGGATGTGAAATCCTTCCTTCTGGTCCCTGACTCCGTTTTAAATGAGGTTTCTGTTTATTTTCACATCCTTACTGTAAAATTGACATCTTAAGATCAAAACTTTAATTTCTAGTCTACAACCTCATATGGACTTTCTAATTTGATAGTGTATAATAAAATGGTTATTTTGGAGGATAAAAAATAGACTTACTTAAAAAATACTTTTTTGAACATATATACAGTACACAATATAAAAGCTCCTATGAAATACAGTTGTGGATGTGACTGGTGATAGAATCAAGGTCTGAAGCTGTAAAGAGCAATATTGCATACGAACCTGGAATGTCAGGTCCATGAAACAAGGCAAATTGGAAGCAGTCAAACAGGAGATGGCAAGAGTGAACATCGACATTCTAGGAATCAGCAAACTAAAATGGACTGGAATGGGTGAATTTAACTCAGATGACCATTATATCTACTACTGTGGGCAGGAATCCCTTAGAAGAAACGGAGTAGCCATCATGGTCAACAAAAGAGTCCAAAATGCAGTACTTGGATGCAATCTCAAAAACGACAGAATGATCTCTGTTTGTTTCCAAGGCAAACCATTCAATATCACAGTAATCCAAGTCTATGCCCCAACTAGTAACGCTGAAGAAGCTGAAGTTGAACGGTTCTATGGAGACCTACAAGACCTTTTAGAACTAACACTCAAATAAGACATCCTTTTCATTATAGGGGACTGGAATGCAAAAGTAGGAAGTCAAGAAACACCTGGAGTAACAGGCAAATTTGGCCTTGGAATATGGAATGAAGCAGGGCAAAGACAAATAGAGTTTTGCCAAGAAAATGCACTGGTCATAGCAAATACCCTCTTCCAACAACACAAGAGAAGACTCTAGACATGGACATCACCAGATGGTCAACACCAAAATCAGATTGTTTATATTATTTGTAGCCAAAGATGGAGAAGCTCTATACAGTCAACAAAAACAAGACCAGGAGCTGACTGTGGCTCAGATCATGAACTCCTTATTGTCAAATGCAGACTTAAATTGAAGAAAGTAGGAAAACTACTAGACCATTCAGGTATGACCTAAATCAAATCCCTTATGAGTATACAGTGGAATTGAGAAATAGATTTAAGAGACTAGATCTGATGGATAGAGTGCCTGATGAACTATGGATGGAGGTTCATGACATTGTACAGGAGACAGAAATCAAGACCATCCCCATGAAAAAGAAATGCAAAAAAGCAAAATGGCTGTCTGGGGAGGCCTTACAAATAGCTGTGAAAAGAAGAGAAGTGAAAAACAAAGGAGAGAAGGAAAGATATAAGCATCTGAATACAGAGTTCCAAAGAATAGCAAGAAGACATAAGAAAGCCTTTCTCAGAGATCAATGCAAAGAAATAGAGGCAAACAACAGAATGGGAAAGACTAGAGATCTTTTCAAGAAAATTGGAGATACCAAGGGAACATTTCATGCAAAGATGGGCTCAATAGGAGACAGAAATGGTATGGACCTAACAGAAGCAGAAGATATTAAGAGAAGGTGGCAAGAATACACAGAAGAACTGTATTAAAAAGAGCTTCACGACCAAGATAATCACGATGGTGTGATCACTCATCTAGAGCCAGACATCCTGGAATGTGAAGTCAAATGGGCCTTACGAAACATCACTACAAACAAAGCTAGTGGAGGTGATGGAATTCCAGTTGAGCTATTTCAAATCCTGGAAGATGATGCTGTGAAAGTGCTGCACTCAATATGCCAGCAAATTTGGAAAACTCAGCAGTGGCCACAGGACTGGAAAAGGTCAGTTTTCATTCCAATCCCAAAGAAAGGCAATGACAAAGAATGCTCAAACTACCACACAATTGCACTCATCTCACACGCAGCTCAGAGGTTAAAGTGTCTGCCTGGAATGGAGGAGACCAGGGTTCAATCCCTGGCTTGGGAAGATCTCCTGGAGAAAGAAATGGCAACCCACTCCAGTACTCTTGCCTGGAGAATCCCATGGAGAGAGGAGCCTGGTAGGCTACAGTCCATGGGGTTGCAAAGAGTTGGACACGACTGAGTGACTTCACTTTCACTTTCACACGCTAGTAAAGTAATGCTCAAAATTCTCCAAGCCAGGCTTCAGCAATACGTGAAAAGTGAACTTCCAGATATTCAAGCTGGTTGTAGAAAAGCCAAAGGAATCAGAGATCAAATTGCCAACATCTGCTGGATCATGGAAAAAGCAAATGAGTTCCAGAAAAAACATCTATTTCTGCTTTATTGACTATCGCAAAGCCTTTGACTGTGTGGATCACAAGAAACTGTGGAAAATTCTGAAAAAGATGGGGATACCAGACCACCTGACCTGCCTCTTGAGAAACCAATATGCATGTCAGGAAGCAACAGTTAGAACTGGACATGGAACAACAGACTGGTTCCAAATAGGAAAAGGAGTACATCAAGGCTGTATATTGTCACCCTGCTTATTTAACTTATATGCAGTTACATCATGATAAATGCTGGGGTGGAGTAAGCACAGGCTGGAATCAAGATTGCTGGGAGAAATATCAATAACCTCAGATATGCAGATGACACCACCCTTATGGCAGAAAGTGAAGAGGGACTAAAAAGCCTCTTGATGAAAGTGAAAGAGGAGAGTGAAAAAGTTGGCTTAAAGGTCAACATTCAGAAAACAAAGATCATGGCATCTGGTCCCATCAATTCATGGGAAATAGATGGGGAAACGGTAGAAACAGTGTCAGACTTTATTTTTTGGGCTCCAAAATCACTGTAGATGGTGACTGCAGCCATGAAATTAAAAGACGCTTACTCCTTGGAAGAAAAGTTATGACCAACCTAGATAGCATATTCAAAAGTAGAGACATTACTTTGCCAACAAATGTCTGTCTAGTCAAGGCTATGGTTTTCCCTATGGTCATGTATGAATGTGAGAGTTGGACTCTGAAGAAGGCTGAGTGCTGAAGAATTGATGCTTTTGAACTGTGGTGTTGGAGAAGACTCTTGAGAGTCCCTTGGTTTGCAAGGAGATCCAACCAATCCATTCTAAAGGAGATCAGCCCTGGGATATCTTTGGAGGGAATGATGCTAAAGCTGAAACTCCAGTACTTTGGCCACCTCATGCGAAGATTTGACTCAATGGAAAAGACCCTGATGCTGGGAGGGATTGAGGGCAGGAGGAGAAGGGGACGACGGAAGATGAGATGGCTGGATGTCATCATGGGCTTGATGGACGTTATTCTGTGTGAACTCCGGGATTTGGTGATGGACAGGGAGGCCTGGCGTGCTGCAATTCATGGGGTCGCAAAGAGTCGGACACGACTGAGCGACTGAACTGACTCATGAAATATAAACTTAAAGGCGAGGCTGCTTCTTAACTGTGTTTTCACCTAGTTTTCTTCTGAGAGGCAAACAGAGTCCTCTGTGTAACTTTCTAAAAGTACTACATTCATTTACAAACACATGCGTAGAGAAATGTATACATACATTATCAAATTCTAGGAAAATATGTACACTGTCCTAAAATTGACTTTAAAAATATTTTTTTCTTAGTATATTATGGAGCATTTTCTGTCAACACATAGAAAGCTAATGCATTCTTTTCAAGTGCATATTATATTCTATGGTTGTACATTTCCCCAAACTCTTCACTATTATCAATTACATGGTAAGAATATTTTTGTATACATGTCATTTTATAAATGGGTAAGTGTAGCTAAAGGATAAATACTTAGAAATAGAACTGTTGCATAAAGACATTGAGAAATTGCTCTCTGCCAACTTTCTCTCCAACCAAGTTACAAGGTATGCCATGAATGTTTCCTTGACATGCCCTGTAATACCCAAGAAAGTCACATTATTAATGGCAAACACTTACATAGCATTTAGCCTGTGCCAGGAGCTGGTTTATGCGCTTTACATATATTAGCTCAAGTGAGACTCACTGCAACCTTGTGAGGGATGTACTTTCATCATCTCCAATATGCAGATGAGATAAGACACTTTGCCTCAGGTCACACAGCTAGTAAATAGTAGATGACATCTATGCCCAGGCTGTCGGGCTCCAGGAATTAGTTCTTGTAAGCATGACCCTAAACTGTGTTAATCATGACAATTCTTAAACAATATTCTGTATGAGATATAAAAGGAATTTCTCAAGAAATAAATGTTCAACTGTTGAATAATTATTGCATCAGGCCCTACCACTGTACCCTGCTGTTGCTAGTCTTCTACAGCACCCCAAGTCCCTCCTCACCATTTCTTGAAGGCATTACTTCCTGGTTTACTAGCACATTCCGGTCATAATTTGCCAGAATATCAATGCACATAGAGATGAACCTTGTATTATTCTCGTCTATTAATGTCTCGGTTTCCTCTTCCTGAATAACCTTACCCTCCCCCTTACCTCTGCTCTCTTTCCTGCTATCATAACCAAGAATCTCGTCATCATCAATACATGTATCTCATTTATTTACTTGGTTTAACTATTTTTTTCTAATTTTTAAAAATTTATTTTTAATTAGAGGATAATTTCTTTACAATTTTGTGTTGGTTTCTGCTGTACAATAATATGAATCAGTTATGTGTATACATATATCTCCTCTCTCTAAAGCCTCCTTCCCACCCACACTGCCCCATCTCAACTGTTTAGGTCATCACAGAGAACTGAGCTGAGTTTCTTGTGCTATACGGCTGCTTACCACTGTGTGTATCAGTCCCTCAAGTCATGTCCAACTCTGTGACCCATGGACTGTAGCCCAGCATGCTCCTCTGTCCATGGAATTCTCTAGGCAAGAATACTGGAGTGGGTTGCCATTCCCTTCTCCAGGGGATCTTCCCGACGCAGGGACTGAGCCCGGGTTTCCTGCATTGCAGGCAGATTCTTTACCACCTGAGCCACCAGGGCTTACCACTAGCTGTCTGTTTTACACATGGTGGTATATATGTCAGTACTACCCTCTCAATTCATCCCACTGTCTCCTTCCCCAGCTGCATCCACAATTCCATTCTCTAAATCTGCATCTTTATTCCTGCCCTGCAGATAGGTTCATCAGTACCATTTTTCTAGATTCCATGTATATTTGTTAATATATGATATCTGTTTTCCCTTTCTGACTTCACTCTGTATAACAGGCTCTAGGTTTATCCTCAATCAACTGGCTCAAATTCCATTGTGTATATGTACCACAACTTCTTTATCCATTCATCTGTCAATGGCCATCTAGGTCTGCATCTTGTTTATAACGCCACTTTCAAGCATCCTGCATTCAGACCAGTGGTTCCAATGTTTCTAAACCATTCTTCTAATACTTCTACTTCACTGGGGTCTACATTCTGTTGATACTGTGAACAAAGAAATAACAAAGAACACTGCTCATCACTCAATTATATCAGAGTTAAATCATAATTTATGGCAGTTGTTCACCAACAAAGTATCTAGAAAGGAACTCAGGATAAAAAGAGAGGATGAGGCACTCTTTGCTTTGGATAAACAGCCCCTAGGTAATTAAATGTGTATCTCAGGAAGAATTTCAATGACTCCAGATTCTTGCACTTTCCCATACATAGAAAAGCATTGAAATCATTAACTTGAGATATTGGTTGTTTGTTATTAGTAGTAATCTTCTACCAAGATGTATGCTTGACTACATGTATTTCCTAGCATATATATATATATTGCTTCTCCCCTACCTCTTTGGATCAACTCCTCAGAGCTGTCTCCTGGGCTATAGTCCTCAATAAGACCCTTAAAAAAGGAACAACAAAAAATAACTTATAACTCTATGTTGTGTGTTTTTCTTTAAGTCAATAGTACTGTCATTTACTTTTCATGTCATCTGCACATTGGTGCTCTCATTTCTCCCTTACACAATAGCTTATATTTCACAGTTCATTGCTACTATCAATTTTACCTAAATTTTTGTATAGCCTGAAAAATATATCTATTTTTTGCCTCCTTTCTATATATTCTTAAAACAGCAGGTGACTCTGTTAAAATCTAAATTAGATTAAATTGCTTGTTAGTTTAAAGCTCTCCAACTTCTTTCCATTTCACTCAGGAAAAAGACAAAGTATTTTAAATGTTTTATAAGTCTCTATACAGCCTCTCTGGATGTTTCATACCACTCTCCCTTTTTCTCACTCTACTTAAGCCACGTGTTTCCACCAGAAGTCTTTGTATTTGCTTTGTGAGTTTGCCTGGAATATTTCCCTTCCAGATATCCATGAAGATCCCCTCTCACTTCCATCATTCCAAGAAAAATAGTGTTGCAAGTATGATAATTTTAGTCACAAAAATCAAGTGTGGAAATGTTAACTTTGTTCCTTTTTTACTACTGAGCTCAACATAGTGCATTTCACTTCATTAACTGAACTTTTAATCAAGCTTTAATCATTTGCTGTTAAAACTTGGTGTTAAAAGTCTGTCACACTCTTTCTCACCTGCTTTTCCTCAAAGGTAATATAAATTCTTGGTTTTTGAGCGGTTAAGAGATATGACATGGGAATGGGGATACATCTGTTTCAGAGGAATAGGTTCTGCCAGGACTAATTTTTGCCTGAAGTGTATCCTTCGTATTTGTTTGCAACTTTCTTTGTAATAACAGAGAGCTGGAAACAGCTTCAGTATTCCTAAATGGAAGATAGTGCTTGGCACATTTTACAATGAAATGCTACATAGCCATTAAAAAGTAATGAAAATATATTTGAAAATGCTGATTTGGAGAGATCATCAAACTGAGGGAGAAATACATGTAAGTGAGAAAAAAGACACAGAACTGTGTATACGGTGAAGTTCTTATATATTCTTTCTTGCTCGATCGCTTAGTTGTGTCCAACTCTTTGCAACCCCAAGGACCACAGCACACCAGGCTTCCCTGTCCTTCACCATCTCCCAGAGCTTGTCCATTGAATCAGTGATGCCAGAGTTATAGTTAGTATGATATAAATAAATAAAAATATTTGTTTTAGTATACATAAGTGACCACTTTTGCATACATAAGAGTCCACTTTAGGAAAAAGGAGGCTAAGGAGACAGTTTTCATTCAGTTTTTTTTATAGCCTTATTTAAAAAGCATGCACATATTTTTAATTCCTGTGTTTAAATTTTAACATACATTAAATATTATTGAACTGAGTCATTTAGCATCAATTTATTTCTTTGTTATTCAGAAGACAACAAATTAATTCTTAGAATTTTCTTGTGAGTATAGTACCACGCCAGGTACTGGGGAGCCCATAAAAGAAAAAGAAACAATCACCTACCTAACAAAAATTAAGATATAATAGGGCAAATAAGATTTACAGAAACAGTAAGAGAAGAACATAAAAATCATATAATACAGACTAATGTAATGTAAATATGTAAACTGAGACCAGAAGACAAATTGCCAGGGATTATCAGATAAAATCTTTTCAATTTGGTGCCGAAAGAATGTAAGGGTTAGATTGTCATTGTTTAATTGCTAAGTTATGTCCAACTCTTTGCTACCAACGGACTCTAGCCCACCAGGCTACTCTGTCCGTGGGATTTCCAAGGCAAGAATATTGGAGTGGGTTGCCATCTCCTTCTTTAGGAGATCTTCCTGACCCAGGGATCAAACCCATGTCTCCTGCATTGGCAGGCAGATTCTTTATCACTGAATCACTAGGGAGGCCCAAAGGTTAGATTAAGGGAAAGAACTGGAGAATATAATCCATGAAAAAGTAACATACATCAGGGAGCTATAGTAAGGTCAAAGGGAACAAGCCAGCAAGTTCAAAATGTTTTAGGACAGTGTATTGGCACAAGCATGAGAATTAATAGATATGGTTAGAGACTGGGGAGGAAATAAATTTGAAGACTAACATAGAAATCAAAGCCTCAGTATTTCAGTCTATAGAGGAAAAATAAAATTTGGATGCAGAGAAGAGGATGAATCCAAAATATGCTGGAAAAGTAAAGACATTTCTTATGTAGAGTCTGATTGAATGTAAGCACTGCAAGATAATTTTCAGGGAATGTTTCAGAAAAAATATTTCTATTTTACTTAGAGTACATCTCATTATATATTGATAGACTATCATGTCTATCCAATTAAGAGCTGAAGAACAGAAAAAATTAATCTTATATAATGTCTGATAGAATTACTGATGAAGACAGACACAAATAACTGCAAATCTACTTAATAAAACTGAATGTAAACTCAAGAGATAAAATAAAAACATAATGAATAACCTAGATACAAAATTTAGATATAACAGAAAATATTTAGAAACTAGGCAGATGGATGGAGAAGGAAATGGCAACCCACTCCAGTGTTCTTGCCTGGAGAATCCCAGGGACAGAGGAGCCTGGTGGGCTGCTGTCTATGGGGTCGCACAGAGTCGGTCATGACTGAAGCAACTTAGCAGCAGCAGCAGCAGACAGATGGAATGAGACAAATAAAAATGCACTGCTAACTCATTTTCTCTTGAGGAACTGAAATGTTTTCATGGAACTCTTAGTACAACGTTTCAACCTTGACTCCAAATATTAGGGAGTAGTGCTGTCTCCCTGTTACTTTCATTGTACTGACCAAACTCTCCAAGACAGTGTTAAGAGAAGGGAATAAGATCCAAGGTGTAGGCTGTTTAGGTTGCCCTGAATCCCTACACAGAGCACCAGAAGACTGAGCATCTGCTTTTGCTCGGGGAACATTTCTTAATAAACAAGGATTCCTAAAATAGCAATGCCACAGTAACTAGATGAGGTAGCTTGGGTATAAAACTACAAGGTTCATTACTTAACATCTATTCCAACTTGAGTCAGAAAGAGTAGCGATAAGTTTACAATGCTGAAGCTTCTCTTGCATTTCATTTTGCAGATATCCCATTCTTTCCCTTCATTAACATCATTCTTCGTCTCCATCTTCTGATCTAAACTCCTCCCAGACTCTTCCTCAGTGTAGTACTCTCCAAGCCACATATGCCCCTCCCATTATTGTTTACTTCATTTGCATGGGGATTTTCTTATTATAATTCACTTTCATAAAGTAGGATCCTATTGTCAGGTTAATATAATAAAGCCTCGATAAGGACACTTAATGCTACTTGGTCTGATTTCTAATACATTCTCACTTTCACTTCTGAGGTAGGCTGAATAAGGTCCACTCAAAAATGTCTATTCCCTAGCCCCTGGGACCTGTAAATACATTATATTGCATAACGAAAGTTGTGTGATATGATGAAGGTAATGGAATTTGAGATGAGGAGACTATTCCTTTGAGTCTAATCACATGATGCTTTAAAAGAGGAGGCTTCTTTCCCGGCTCAATCAGAGAGAGACAGTGTAAGAAGGATTCAACCCATGCTTCCTGACTTTGAAGACTGAGGAAGGAAGGGAATTAGATGCCAAGGAATGCAGGTGGCATCCAGAAACAGAACAGCTCTCAGCTGACATCTAGCAAGGAAGCAGAACCTTAGTCCTATAGCTGTGAAGAACTGAATTCTATCAACTGAATAAGCATGGTTGATTTTTTTCCCAGAGCTTCCAGAAGGGAGCATGGGCAGTTCCAACACCTTGGTTTCAGTCTCTGAGACTCTTAGCAAACCCCAGAGCCCACTGAACTTCTGACCCATAGAAACGGAAATTAATAAATTTGTGTTGTATTTAGCTACTAAGTTACTGGTAATTTGTCATGGCAGCAGTAGAAAGCTAATATAATTTCATCATGTAGTTAAGAGGACACAGAGCATTCCATGGGTTTTATTGTCTCTGTTCTTGTTCTTTCCTTTCCCCTTCAATATCCACCTTTGTTGTCATTGTTCAGTCTCGAAGTGAGGTCCCAAATCTCTGCGACCCAAAGAATTGCAGCTTGCCAGGCCTCACTGTCCCTCACCATCTCCCAGAAAACACTTAAACTCATATTCATTGAGTCAGTAATGCTATCAAACCATCTCATCCTCTCTCGTCCCCTTCTCTTGCCCTCAGTCTTTCCCAGCATCAGGGTCTTTCCCAATGAGTCAGTTCTTTGCAATGGGTGGCCAAAGTATTAGAGTTTCAGCATCAGTTCTTCCAATGAATATTCAGACTGGTTTGATCTCCTTGCAGTCCAGGGGATTCTCAAGAGTCTTCTCCAACATCACAGTTCAAAAGCATCAGTTCTTTCTGGTTGAACTTTCACATTCATACATGACTACTGGAAAAACCATAGCTTTGACTATATGGACCTTTGTTGGCAAAGCGATGTCTCTGCTTTTTCATATGCTGTCTAGGTTTGTCATAGCTTTTCTTCCAAGGGGCAAATGTCTTTTAATTTCATAGCTGCTGTCACTGTCCGCAGTGATTTTAGAGCCCAGGAAAATAAAATCTGTCACTGTTTCAACTTTTTTCCCATTTATTTACCATGAACTGATGGGTGGGGCAGGATGCCATGATCTTAGTGTTTTGAATATTAAATTTTAAGCCAGGTTTTTCACTCTTTTTCACCCTCATAGAAGCTTTTTAGTTCTTCTTCACTTTCTGCCATTAGAGTGGTATCATCTGCATATCTGAGGTTGTTGATATTTTTCCTGATAATCTTTATTCCAGCTTGTGAATCTTCCAGCTCATAATTTTGCATCATGTACTCTGCACATAAGCTAAATAAACAGGATGACAATATACAGCCTTGATGTAATCCTTTCCTAATTTGGAACCAGTCCCTGGTTGCATGTCTAGTTCTAACTGTTGCTTCTTAACCTGTATACAGGTTTCTCAAGAGACAGGTAAGGTGGTCTGGTATTGCCATTTCTTTAAGAATTTTCCACAGTTTGTTGTGATCCACGCAGTCAAAGGCTTTAGTGTAGTCAATGAAGCAGAAGTAGATGTTTTTTGGAATTCCCTTGATTTTTCTATGATCCAGCAGATGTTGCTAATTTGATCTCTGGTTCCTCTGCCATTTCTAAATCCAGTTTGTACATTTGGAACTTCTTGGTTCATATACTGTTGAAGCCTAGCTTAAAGGATTTTGAACATTACCTTGCTAGCATTTGAAATGGGAGCACTTGTACAGCAATGTGAACATTCTTTGGCATTGCCTTTCTTTGGAATTCTAATGAAAACTGACTTGTTCCTGTTTTGTGGCCACTGCTAAGTTCTCCAAATTTGCTAGCATATTGAGTGCAGAACTTTGATAGCATCATCTTTTAGAATTTGAAATAGCTCAGCTGGAATTCCATCACCCCTACTAGCTTTCTATGTAATAATGCTTCCTAAGACCCACTTGCCTTTGCACTCTTGTATGTCTGGCTCTAGGGGAGTGACAATACCATCAGGGTTATCTTGGTCATTAAGACCTTTTTTGTGTAGTGCTTCTGTGTATTCTTGCCATCACTTCTTAATCTCTCCTGCTTCTGTTAGGTCCTTACCATTTCTGTCCTTTATTGTGGCCATCATTGCCTGAAATTTTCCCTTGGTATCTCCAATTTTGATGAAGAGATTGCTAGTCTTTCCCATTCTATTGCTTTCCTCTGTTTCTTTGCATTTGCAAAGATAGAAGGCTTTCTTATCTCTCCTTGCTATTCTCTGGAACTCTGCATTCAAATGGGTATATCTTTCCCTTTCTCCTTTGCCTTTTACTTGTCTTCTTTTCACAGCAGTTAGTAAGGCCTTCTCAGACAACCACTTTGCCTTCTTGCATTTCTTTTTAATGGGGATGGTTTTGGTCACCACCTCCTGTACAATCTCCATCCATAGCTCTTCAGGTACTCTGTCTACCAGATCTAACCCCTTGAATCAATTCATCACCTCCATTGTAAAATCATAAGGGGTTTGATTTATGTCATACCTGAATAATCTAGTGCTTTCTCTACTTTCTTCAGTTTAAGCCTGAATTTTGCAATAAAGAGCTCATGAGCTCATGGTCTGTGCCTCAGTCAGCTACAGGTTTTATTTCTGCTGACTGTAGAGAGCTTTTCCATCTTCATCTCCAAAGAATATAATCAATCTTATTTCGGTGTTGACCATCTGGTGATGTCCATGTTTAGAGTCATCTCTTGTGTTGTTGGAAGAGGGTGTTTGCTATGACCAGCACATTCTGGAAAAACTCTGTTAGCTTTGCCCTGCTTCATTTTTTACTGCAAGACTAAACTTGCCTGTCACTACAGGTATCTCTTGACTTCCTACTTTTGAATTCCAATCCCCTATGGTGAAAACCACCCTTTTTTGGTTGGTAGTTCTATAAGGTCTTGTAGGTCTTCACAGAGCCATTCAGTTTCAGCTTCTTTGGCATCAGTGGTTGGGGCATAGACTAGGATTACTGTGATGCTGAATGATTTGCCTTAGAAACAAACTGAGGTCATTCTTTCAGTATTGATATTATACCCCAATACAACATTTTGGACTCTTGTTGACTATGAGAACTACTCCATTTCTTCTAAGGGATTCTTGCCAACAGTAGTAGATATAATGGTCATCTGAATTAAAATTGTCCATTCCTGTCCGTTTTAGTTCAATGATTCCTAATACAATAGATTCTTTCTCAAATCAATACATCCCAGTCAACACACATTTAAATAATTTTAAATGTTAAAAAAAACTCATGTATTGGATTTAAAATATGATATATGTGGTCTAAAACAGCAGAAATTATGAAAACAAACAAACAAATTAGTCCATATGGCACAAATTAGAAAAAAAGGAAAACATTAAGAAAGCATTATAAAAAAAATAGAAATTATTTTAAAAGTAAATTAAGTAAAAAAATACAATTATAAATGCAAATGGGAGATGAGACTATAAAATAAAGTGCCAAATGACATACTTAAAGAAACACAAAATGATTCAGTATTGAAGCACTTAAAAAGTATATATAATGCATTTAAGTTATAAGAAGGCCTTGGTCTCCAATAAATGTTACATGGCAGCCTGAATGGGAGGGAATTTGGGGCAGAAAGGATACATGTATATTCATGGCTGAGTCTCTTCGCTATATACCTGAAACTGTCACAACATTGTTAATTGGCTATACTGCAGTACAAAATGAAAAGCTTAAGAAACCAAACAACTTTAATCATAAGTAAAAAGAAAAAGATGGCATTGGTTGCAATAATTATATCAGCAATGAATTAAAAGCAAAAGGCACAAAATAGAATAAAGTTCTTCTCTTTATATTTTAAATTACATAATTTATATAAAAGATTTAAGTGATATGAATCACCCCTTAAATAAAATTTTATTGAATTATATAAAGCAACAATTTGTAAATGTAAGGAGAAATTGAAAGAAATAAAGAATTAAAAATATCATGTGCTGCTGCTGCTGCTAAGTCGCTTCAGTAGTGTCTGACTCTGTGCGACCCCATAGATGGCAGCCCACCAGGCTCCGCCGTCCCTGGGATTCTCCAGGCAAGAACACTGGAGTGGGTTGCCATTTCCTTCTCCAATGCATGAAAGTGAAAAGTGAAAGGGAAGTCACTGAGTCGTGTCCAATTCTCAGCGACCCCATGGACTGCAGCACACCAAGCTCCTCCATCCATGGGATTTTCCAGGCAAGAGTACTGGAGTGAGGTGCCAAAATATCATGTAGTATTTGACAAAAAAAATAATGGTGCATGTGCTCTGAATTAAAGAATAAAATTTATTTAAATATATTAAAACATATGCTTTACAATTGAAATGAAGCTTCTTTACCAGTGGCTGTTAATTTGCCATGGCAAAACTGGACATGCTAATAAATTCCTGAAAAGAGATATTTTATGATTTATATCCCCTATGCTAAATGCTTTACTATATATCAGAAAATTTCAGCAACAAATTAACATTAAAGATCTAATCGTTTAGAAACCTTAAAATAATTTACATAGTATTTGTTGGTTCACAGTAGAAAGATCAGTACAATATAGAATATTAGAAAATCAATAACCCTAAGAAGGTATATAGAATCTGGCTAAGGGAGCAACTCAGAGGAAAATTCATAGATTAATAACTGTATAGAGCTAACTAAAAAAGCAGGAAAGAGTTGCACTAAGGACCATAAAATAAGAAAATGAGATGGTTAGATATGCTTTTCTAGAAAAATATGAATTACCAGAATTAACTGAAAGAAGATACGACTACATTAAAAAGGGTGGAACTCACTCTTACACCAAACTTGCCGAAAAGAAACATCTCTTGATCCATTCTAAAAACCAAATTTGGGGCTTTCCTAGTGGCTCAGTGGTAAAGAATACGCTTGCCAACGCAGGATCCATGGGTTTGATCCCTGGTCTGGGAAGATCCCACATGACTGGGAACAACTAAGCCCACGTGCCACAACTATTGAGCCTGTGCTCTAGAGCCTGGGAGCCAAGCTCCTGAAGCCCGCGTGACCTAGAGCCTGTGCTTTGCAACAAGAGAAGTCACAGCAAGAAGAAGCCCTCACACTGCAACTGAAAGTAGCCCCTGCTCTCTGTAACTGCAGAAAAGCCTGCACGGTGACAAAGACCCAGCACAGCCAAAAATAAATAAATAAAAGAAATTCTTTTTAAAAGAAGAAAACGAATGTGTTCTATTATTACTCTGACACCACTCTTATGGCAGAAAGTGAAGAGGAACTAAAAAGCCTGTTGATGAAAGTGAAAGAGGAGAGTGAAAAAGTTGGCTTAAAGCTCAACATTCAGAAAATGAAGATCATGGCATATGGTCCCATTGCTTCATGGGAAATAGATGGGAAATCAGTGGCTGAATTTATTTTTTTGAACTCCAAAATCACTGCAGATGGTGCTTGCAGCCATGAAATTAAAAGACGCTACTCCTTGGAAGGAAAGTTATGACCAACCTAGACAGCATATGAAAAAGCAGAGACATTACTTTGCCAACAAAGGTCTGTCTAGTTTAGGCTATGGTTTTTCCAGTGGTCATGTATGGATGTGAGAGTTGGACTGTGAAGAAAGCTGAGCACTGAAGAATTGATGCTTTTGGACTGTGGTGTTGGAGAAGACTCTTGAGCGTCCCTTGGACTGCAAGGAGATCCAACCAGTCCATCCTAAAGGAGATCAGTCCTGGGTGTTCATTGGAAGGACTGATGCTAAAGCTGAAACTCCGATACTTTGGCCACCTCATGCGAAGAGTTGACTCATTGGAAAAGACCCTGATGCTGGGAGGGATTGGGGGCAGGAGGAGAAGGGGATAACAGAGGATGAGATGGCTTGATGGCATCACCGACTTGATGGACATGAGTTTGAGTGAACTCTGGGAGTTGGTGATGAACAGGGAGGCCTGGCGTGCTGCGATTCATGGGGTTGCAAAGAGTTGGATACTACTGAATGACTGACTGAACTAATAATGCCATTCTAACAAGAGGATGGGAAAGAATGTAGATATGTAGGTGCAGTAGATGGTTTCCATCCATGATTAGTTCTAGTCAATATGGAGCAGACTGCTCTGGTAGAAATGTGTCTCCAAATGATGCACAGTTCTCCATTATAAGAGAAATGTTTTACTTTGAAAGACCAGCCACTCCTAAAAGGTATGAACCAGTTAGGCCCTTACATGTGGGTGAATTTGTCCAGTTGCTTTGCTCCTCATGACAAGAGAAGTGAGCCCAAATGGACTGTTTAATATGGTCTGGGGAACACATCTTTGAATTGGCTTTCACTCCTTTCCTATTTCTTCAGTTCCTCTGCCCTTCATTCCTTCTCCCTGAATCACTTCCCAACACTGAACGTATTGTAGACACCACTTTCAGGAGAACCCAAGTTAAAACTTGAGAGGTGGTGACATACTGAAAGAAAAGATGAGATTGTGTTTTACTGGAGACTAGCTTTTTCTGTGGATGCTAGAAATGACTGTAGAGTAAATGTTTAATGACCTAAATTTATACCATGTAGAATCCTACTACTTTGGGTAGATAGAATGGATCATAAGAGGGAAAGAATATTCCTTACTATTTCATTTTGCTTTCACTTGTTACTATTATATAACAAAACTAATTTGAAAGTCCCTTTACATATCCATAAATAAACTTTCCTTAGGAGAAAACATTGCCCTCAAATTTTTAAGACTAAATCATGCCTGATGTTGTTAATGCATGTTAGCTTTACTGGTATTTAAATACATATACTTTTTTCAAAAGCCTTAAATTTAGAATAAAAATTTTAAAAAACAAATTTCAGGAAAGTCAGGGATGCACTGACAGAATCTCTGCATGAAAACCCTTTGGCATTGTTTCAAAAATTTTAAAACGTATCATTCAACAAGAGAAAGTCTGTTTAACACCCTCTGTGCTTTCAGAGAAATTAACACTTCAGCAGATGTCAATGATGCTTTTTTTTTTCTCTTTAAGTGACGGCGTTGTTCAAATTCAAGCTTTAGAGCAGTTTTTCTAAATGTACATCCATAAACATTTATGGACTATAATGAACATCTATTGTAGGAAATGTCTAAATTACCAGTTTGATGGGGGGGGGGGCGGTAGGAAAAATTAATAGCAAAAGGAAGAAACAGACAATTGCCTCTGATTGACATGATTGTTCACTGTTCTTTTCTCTCCTCAAATTAGAGTTTTCTTTATAGCTGGCCATAAATACCTATTTCTACTTTATAATGTATGTGCTCCCATTCCATGGGTAACCAAAAGGAGTTTTCCTGTTGACTGTGAACTGTCCATCTTGTTGACAGTGCTGGAAATGAACAGCTTTGCAGACATGAGACAGATTATCAATCCTGGGGAGAGTAATCTGTTCAGAATTGAGGGGCCCCATTGCTCTGAGATTGATCTGGATGTGTACAATTATGAAGTCAATTCTGAGAGAGAAGATCTAGAACCTGGGGAGGAGAAATAAGCACAAAGCTGGAGATAAACAAAAACAATGGTAGGCTCTGACCTGGAATGATACTTTAAATGAGCTCTTTCATTCTTTCTTTCTTCAGTGTGAAGAGACTTTGCAGTTTTATGGCATACATTTTCAAGTCTCCAATTTGGCTATGGGGAAAAGTGAAAAAATAATTGACTAGAATTTACACTCAGATTTACCCTTTTTATTTTCTCCCTTGTGGGTCAAAGTAGTTATGTATAAACCATAACTAATTGTTTAGGGGTTAGAGATATCATACAGGGCTTCCCTGTAGCTCAGCTGGTGAAGAATCTGCCTGCAATGCAGGAGACCCCTGTTTGATTCCTGGGTGGGGAAGATCGTCTGGGGAAGGGATAGGCTACCCACTCCAGTATTCTTGGGCTTCCTCGGTGGCTCAGCTGGTAAAGGATCCTCCTGCATTGCAGGAGACCTGGGCTCGATCCCTAAGTTGGGAAGATCCCCTGGAGAAGGGAATGGCTACACACTCCAGTGTTCTGGCCTGGAGAATTCCATGAGCTGTATGGTCCATGGGGCACAAAGAGTGGGTCAAGACTGAGCAACTTTCAGTTTGCTTTTCTCTGAAGAAGGAAATGTGTACCCACTCCAGGATTCTTGCCTGGATAATCCCCTGGGCAAAGGGGCCTGACAGAATACAGTCCGTGGGGTTGCCAAGAGTTGGCCATGACTGAGCGACTAACACTTTCACTTCAGAGATATCAATGATTAATCACCAGTGGGCCCCTAGTGACTCAGACAGTAAAGAATCTGCCTACAATGCGGGAGACCAGGGTTCAATCCCAGGGTCAGGAAGATCCTCTGGAGAAGGGAATGGCAAACCACTCCAGTATTCTTGCCTGGAGAATCCCATGAACAGAGCAACCTGGCAGGCTACAGTCCATGGGGTCGCAAAGAGTTGGGACATGACCTACGGACTAACACTTTCACTTCAGAGATATCAATGATTAATCACCAGTGGGCCCAGAAATAAAACCTGTTCTAGGATCCACACTCTATTCTAATTTTCCTTTGGTTGGAGGGAGGGCACACCAATAGTACAAATTAAAATTTTTGTTCCATAAGGGAAAACAATATCCAAGAACCAAATTGTTTGTCTTTGATCACCAAAAATAGTATCTCCAGCTGCTTGAGTTCCATTATGAATTTCCCTCAAAATGGAAAAGCTATGGAGGGCAAGGTGTTAAACATACCCTAGGATACAGGTGACATTATCCTGCAGGGTAGTACGTGCATGCCATGTCTCTTCTAGATTGCCAGAAAGCACTTTATAAGAAGAATCTGGTGGCACTTTTAAAACTCTTTACCAACTGCAATGTATGAGACTTCCTTTTCTTGCTGTTTTATATTTACAGATAAAAATCTAACCAGCCTGGCAGTTTTCTAGTTAATCTGATTATTTGGGACAGCCAGATTAAATAATTCAGTTCCCAGCTGGAATATGATTGACCTGAATGACCTGGTTTGGCAGTTTGCAATTATCCAATTGACACACATGTTGCCAAATCTCCACTTCATGGCAGTTTTGCAGTGTCTGGAGCCACAGCTTTAAGCATCGGTCCCATGAGACCTAAGCTGGCTCTTGCTGCTAATGAGTTTAGTTACACACATGTCGCCTGCTCACAGCCCCTTTTATTGCCCCAGATCCAGTTCCAGAACTAGACAAGAGACAGTGGGAGAGTCAGAGAACCAGGGTTAGATGGCCTTTTGAAGGGTTGGGCAAGGTCATGCCTTTATAGTGAAGGAGGATCAGGAATGTCTCAGGAATTGAGAGAACTGATACTTCTCGTTTTCTCCTCAGCCTCACTGGGGACTTGAGTTAAAGCAGCCAGCAGATGCACATGGCATCTGCAATGACTGAGCGTGAGTTCCTTGCAGGCTTCACCCTGATTGGATTGAGTGTTTCTCAGGAATCCTATGAGGGTTTTTGCTTGCAGAGTTCTGGGGAGACAGCAGGGCTGCCCAAGAGCCCCACCTTGCTGGCATGTTCTGTTTGGCAGGGCCGCCTACCTGAGTGGCCAGAGCCACCCAGCCTGGCTGTGGAGACGGGCAGAGTCTGCAAGTCAGCAAAGCCCTGGTTCCAGACATTTTTGGTCATTGATTTAATTTCTGCTCTCAAAAATATCCCTGAAGCAAACGGTGAGCAGTGCATAAGAGATCTTGTGTCTTTTTTTCCCCCTCCGTCTATATTATCCATGTCTAATTAAGAGGCATTTCCCACCCCCCCCCCCCCCCCCCCGCCACCATGAGCTTAGTTTCAAGTAGAGAAACTAAGGAAAATAGAGAAATACAGTTGACATAAAATTGCTGCAAAAACTGATTTGGAGGAATCAGGTCACAAGATGAGCTTTTACCTCAAGAATTTTCTTCACTGCCAACCCTTGGCACTGAAAACCACCCAGGTACACACCACATAAAGAGGCATATTTATAAAGATTGAATTGTCACTAACTTAAGCATCAAAAATCACAGTGCAATTCTAAAAAATTCTACTCTTATCACCAAGGTAAAAATCATCTAATATCTTTATCTAAAATACAACAGAAATAGGCATACATATGTGTAAGTGTAAGGTGGAAAGTAATATGTAAAATGTTGAAACAAGATAAAAAAAAATTATTTTAAATTACAGCCAAACTTGACTTACACATTGGAAGCTTTCTAAACGGAACATTTTATTGAGGAGAAACAGTAGTTGTCAGAGATATTTTAGATAAGATTTTATTTTTATTTATTAAAAAGATTCAGAACATCTTACCTACATGGGAGAAGAGGTAGGAACTAACTGATTTTTAGGAGTCCCTTGTAAATCTACAACTCAATAGTCTCTGTTCTGATAGTCTGCCCGCCATGTATAGTTGGGAGACTGAAACACCAAAGTCCGTGCTGGTCTCTGACTACTCTTTAATTCTCTCCTTAATATTAAGACTAGAGAAGGAAATGGCAACCCACTCCAGTCTTGTTGCCTGGAAAATCCCATGGACAGAGGATCCTGGTGTGCTACAGTCCATGGGGTCACAAAGAGTAGGACATGACTGAGAGACTTCACTTTTGCTTTTAATATTAAGAAAGTCCTTCTTGGACCCATTCAAGGGCATTCAGTTGTTATTGCTTAGTCACTAAGTCATGTCCGACTCTTTTGTGACCCCATAGACTATAGCCTGCCAGGCTCCTCTGTCCATGGGTTTCCCAGGAAAGAATACTGGAGTGAGTGGCCATTTCCTTCTCCAGGGGATCTTCACAACACAGGGGTCAAGCCCATGTCTCATGCATTGGCAGGCAGATTCTTTACCACTGAGCCAACAGGGAAACCCAATACTTAAGTTCAAAGCAATACCAAGAATTGGCAGTTATAGTGGCATTATAGTGGCACACTAGGGTAATATAGATCCTGTATTTCACTATAATTATCTTTTCTCTTTCTCTCCATCCTCCTTCCTCCATCTAGTCTGGAAGCAATTTTGTGAACACATCATCATAAGGATAGTCATTCTTGACAGGATTTGAGTTTGGATTTCAAGTCTTGGAAGGATTCTTGGATTGTTAAACAAGGCCAAGAAGCAGGTTGTTTGGTGCAGGAGGGGAGGGGACTCTGAACACCTGAACGTGTTAGAAAACCATCTGTGTCTTTAAGATGTCCATTGAGAAAGGTCCTGGGAGTGGGAATTGCCTAGTAAATATCACTCCAGTGAAAGGCTTTGGGAAAGATGACCTAAGTGGTCCCAGAAATAATTCTCTTTCTGACTGATATATCTGTCTCATCCATCAGGTTTCCAAATAGACCTTGTCACTGCTGTCAGATTGCTGGTTCTCTGTGAAATATCAATAACTTAATTTTTTGAATTCTTTTTACCCATCTCTGTGTTTTCCACAGACCTCTGGAATGTTGGTCAACATGGCATCGGTTATATACACTCGCAGAGAGTCAGTAGCTTCCTGAACTTTATTTGCACCTTTCTCTTTCTCAGTGATTTTGGCAAAAGACAAAGAAAAGTTCATGGAAACAGGGAAAAACTTGGCTTCAAGGGTATTGAGGACAGAGATATTGTGAACTAACTTTGGATACAGAACAAGACACTGTTATTTAATGTTCAGTCTGAAATATGCCAGAATACAGAAACTCATTTTCATTGGATTGTTATTTTATCAAAATCAGACAAAATGAGATTGTTGGAAGCTCTGCATTGTCCTAGTAATTGCATGTGCCATCTGTACTGTGATTCTTAGTGATGAGTTCTTATTATTAAGCAAAGGGTACGTTAAATGCCCAGAATGTCTCCGTATTCTATGGATTTTTTTTTAAAGCATGCTTTTCTTCTGACAAATAGGAAAACAGAAATTATATAAGAACATAGCCAAAACCAAGCAAAAGTTACATTAACCCTACCTGAACTATCATTGCTCTTCATGTTGTAAATGCTCATAGTCCAGTATATTCCTTTTGCTATTTTATAATCAGATGGGCTCTCATAGGTGCAATTCTTAGGGGTGGGTACCATTGCTAATATGTCTAAGTAGTCTCGGTGTGAAATGGGCCCAAAGTACAGCCCTATAAACTTGCATTCTCCTGGGAATAAAGATGAGGTGATTGCCACCAACAGTTGGAGTCTGTGTCACTGTCCTCTCCAAGTTACTCTTTTGGGCCAGCTTCAGGCAAAGATGTGAAATAAGCAAAATGTGCCCCTGGTGCTCTAAGTCTTCTCATTTCTATTCTTCTGCATTCGTCAGCATTCACTCCTCTTCGCGTCTTAACCTTGTCAGAATTTTGCTTTCAGAAAAAGAGCTCCTTGAAATCTGTTTAAGTCTTAGTATGAAATTCATTGTGTCACCTCTCCCAGGGCGACTTGAATGTTAGTTTCTAATGCTAATTATAGAATGAGATGCTCTTCCCCATCTGAGTCATTCCATGCATCACTGGGCAGGTTAGGAAGAGATTCTGGAGGGACACCAAAGAAAGCCTTCTCAGCACTGTGATGCATACCTTGATTTCACACACACAAACACACACACACACACACACACACACACACACATATATACAGTGAAAGAAGACATTAACAGCCATCCACCTCTCCATCTTGTGTTAGAAGGTACAGTTATAGTCATTTGTATGTGTCTCACTAAATTCTATACTATAGGTAAGTAAGACTCAAGTGAGAGATCAAGGGATTTTGTCAAGGTTACACAACTAGTCAATCTAAGATCCAGGATAAAAAAGCTCAGCCAATGCCCAATCTCCTTTCTCTGTATATTCTAATCATTTTTGTTGATTTGAGTGTGTACTGAAAGAGAGGCATTTTCTGGGCTTAAATGGATATAAAACCATGAGAAAAATATAAAATCTTCTCAGAAATCCCAGGGGGAAGCCAGATTGATTTTAACGTCTGAAGTCTTCATTCATTTTTTACCATTTCTAAAGAGACACTTCATCTATCATCTTTGTGTCATCTCTTGCTTTGGTTAACGAATGGTGTTGCTCTTTGATTACTGACTGATCTCTCTTAACTTCTGTGCCGTGAGGCATGAAACATTTCACATCACAAAACATGGCATTCTCACTATGGAGTAACTAAATATTTATTTCCCTGGAAATGTTCAGCAGGGTCTGGGTGGGTTTTTTGTGCATTTTCTTACGTTCCCTCTTTTGTTAATTTCATTACTGTCAACATTTTGTCATAAAATTCTTTTCTTGAAGATCACACGCAAAACCAATTCAGTGTTCTTTCATCAGTGCTACTGCCTTCTCTATTCCCAATGGAAATGAGTGTCTTGTCATTAATTGGACTTATAGGAACTCAGAACAGGTAGGAAGCCCGTGATAATGATACTTCTCAATGTCTGACACTCCTACATTTACTGCTCCTAAACTACCTATGCCTATCCCAACAAGGAGAAGCTAGAAACACAATTTCATACTTTAATTATTGCTGTATTAAGCAAAGAGTATTTTAAGATAATGGCCGACTTGCATTAGCAATGCAGTGAAAACAATGTTTTCATTTATTCAGCAAGTATTAATGGCCTCCTGTATGACATATGCCAGGCACTGTTTTGAGGCTAAAAGGAAACACTGAAGAGCAAGAGATGCAGCCCTGCTCTGCTATGGACTAGTTGGGAAAAGAGATATTAGTCAAATGAGAGTGCGAAAGGATGTATGATTATGAACAAAGATATGTGCTAGAAAGGAGGGGGAGAGAGGGAGATGGAAAGGGAGGGGCTTTCTGTGTAGCAAAGGAACCTGGCCTAGAACGTGAGGAGGTAAGGCAAAGCTTCTAGCGTTCATAGGCGGCAGTGGGATGAAAAAGAGCTTTATAAACAGAAGGGTAAGATCAAAGGCCTGGTGTTTACAAGGAAAGTGGAGAATTTAGATAGAAGGCAGTTTGGCCTGAGTGCATAGACAACGTGAGAGAGTGGTGATTGAGACTAAGGAGATAAGCAACTAACAGGCCTAGTGGACACTGAGGCTGTGCTTTGGATGCAGTTGTTCCGTTTATCAGCTATGGGAAGCTACTGTGGGGTTTTAACCTTGGGGGATAACATAATTGGTTGGCTTTGCATTTGAAAAGATTCCTTTCTGCTCCTGGCAGACTTTGAGTTTGGTGAAAGGGAACTCAGTGATCAATTTTGTTCTCTGGTGTCCAATTATTATTTACGATTTTATCATTAAGGAAGAGAAAATTGAGAAGCATGTTCTATAATGCCATCAGTGAATTTCTTTCTTTCTTTCTCCCCTCCCTCCCTTTCCTACCCTCTCCCCTTTTTTCCGCCCTCCCTTTCTCCCCACATCTTTCCTTCCTTCCTGCCTTCTTCCCTTCTTGAATTGATACTATTAAGGCTAGCTTATTCAAATAGAAAAAAGCTCTTTGGAGAAGGCATCACTAAGCTTCACTTAAAAAGATGTATAGAAAATTTTAACTTCTCATACAGTGCATGAAGAAAGACTGATTATAATAATCAATGGCCAAGTACAGGTTTATAAGCTAGGAGCAAATTTATTTCTCATATGAAAATAATGTACAGGGAAGACATGATATGCTTCCATATGTACAAAGATATTTTAATCATTTTTGGAGTGTTCTTCTAAGAAATGTGGCTATTTTTAGAGAAACATGAAATCTCTTTACCCAGAAAGAAGTACACCAAAGCACTCTGGACAGATGGTTATAATATTTCTCTTAGTGTGAAAGGAAGCTCGTATTTGATTGACTGATTCATTCACTAAATAACACATTCTTAAGGATGTCCACCCTGTGTCAGATACTGGTTTGAGAGATATACTAGAGGATTAGAGATAGCTGCTGTTCTTATGAGGCTTTTATTTTGGGTGGAGTAGATATTAAATAATCAAGGAAATACATGGTATGTTAAATGGTATAAACAAAAGAAAAGTGGGGAGGGAGTGGAATAAGATATCATGAAGGGTACTTGCAAATATGTATATGCTACCAGTAAGGTTTTTTCCTCAGTATGCATGTACATACACATATGTACATATACTTGTATATACTTGTTTTTGTACAAATTCATATTGAGAGAAATATCTCACTGATGAGGTGGCACTTGAATCAGTCAAAATACTGACACCCTGAATGAAAGAAAATCAGAGAAATCTCTTTAAAAATTTTTGCTCCACCAACTGGTGAAAGAAACACCAGTTCAGTTGCTGAGTTGTGTCCTACTTTTTGCAACCCCATGGACTACAACACGCCAGGCTTCTCTGTCCTTCACTACTTCCTAGAGTTTTCTCAAACTCGTGTCCATCGAGTCAGTGATGCTGTCCAACCATCTCATCCTCTGTCATCTCCTCCTCCTCCCTTCAAACTTTCCCAGCATCATGGTCTTTCCCAATGAATCAGTTCTTCCCATCAGGTGACCAAAGTACTGGAGCTTCAGCTTCAATATCAGTCCTTCCAAAGAATTTTCAGGGTTGATTTTCTTTAGGATTGATCTAAAGGCAGTTTAGATCAATTGGGCACTTTGATCTCCTTGCAGTCCAAGGGACTTTCAAGAGTCTTCTCCAACCCCACAGTTCAAAAGCATCAATTCTTCGGCTCTCAGCTTTCTTTATGGTCCACTCTCACATCCATATGTGACTACTGGAAAAACCAAAGCTTTGACTGTACAGACCTTTGTCAGTAAAGTCTCTGGTTTTTAATATGCTGTCTAGATTTTTCATAGCTTTTCTTCCAAGGAGCAAGTGTCTTTTAATTTCATGGCTGCAGTCACAATCTGCAGTGATTTTGGGGCCCCCCCAAATAAAGTCTCTCAATGTTTCCATTGTTTCCCCATCTATTTGCCATGAAGTGATGTCACCAGATCATCTAAAAGTTGAGTTTTAAGCCAGCTTATTCATTCTCCTCTTTCACTTTCATCGAGAGGTTCTTTTATTCCTCTGTACTTTCTGCCATTAGAGTGATGTCATCTACATATCTGAGGTTATTGATATTTCTTCTGGCAATCTTGATTCCAGCTTATGCTTCATCCTGTCCAGCATCTTGCATGATGTACTCTGCACATAAGTTAAATAAGCAAGGTGAAAATACACAGCCTTGATGTACTTCTTTCCCAATTTGAAACCAGTCCATTTTTCCATGTCCAGTTCTAACTGTTGCTTCTTGACCTGCATACAAGTTTCTCAGGAGGTAAGGTGGAGAAGGCAATGGCACCCAACTCCAGTACTCTTTCCTGGAAAATCCCATGGACAGAGGAGCCTGGTAGGCTGCAGTCCATGAGGTCGCTAAAAGTCAGACATGACTAAGTGACTTCACTTTGACTTTTCACTTTCATGCATTGGAGAAGGAAATAGCAACACACTCCAGTATTCTTGTCTAGAGAAACCCAGGGATGGGGGAGCCTGGTGGGCTGCCGTCTGTGGGGTCACACAGAGTCGGACATGACTGAAACGACTTAGCAGCAGCAGCAAGGTGGTCAGGTATTCCCATCTCTTGAAGAATGTTCCACAGTTTGTTGTGATCCACAGAGTCAAAGACTTTGGAGTAGTCAATGAAGCAGAAATAGATGTTCTTCTGGAACTCTCTTGCCTTTTCAATGATCCAACAGATTTTGGCAATTTGTTCTCTGGTTCCTCTGCCTTTTTTAATCCAGATTGAACATCTGGAAGTTCTCAGTTCACGTACTGTTGAAGCCTCAGTTCAGTTCAGTTCTGTCGCTCAGTCGTGTCCGACTCTTTGTGACCCCATGAATTACAGCACGCCAGTCCTCCCTGTCCATCACCAACTCCCGGAGCCCACCCAAACCCATGTCCATCGAGTCAATGATGCCATCCAACCATCTCATCCTCTGTCATCCCCTTCTCCTCCTGCCCTCAATCTTTCCCAGCATCAGGGTCTTTTCAAATGAGTCAGCTCTCCAGGTCAGGTAGCCAAATTGTTGGAGTTTCAGCTTCAACATCAGTCTTTCCAATGAACACCCAGGACTGATCTCCTTTAGGTTGGAGTGGTTGGATCTCCTTGCAGTCCAAGGGACTCTCAAGAGTCTTCTCCAACACCACAGTTCAAAAGCATCAATTCTTTGGGACTCAGCTTTCTTTATAGTCCAACTCTCACGTCCATACATGACCACTGGAAAAACCATAGCCTTGACTAGACAGACCTTTCTTGGCAAAGTAATGTCTCTGCTTTTTAATATGCTATCTAGGTTGGTCATAACTTTCCTTCCAAGGAGTAAGCGTCTTTTAATTTCATGGCTGCAGTCACCATCTCCAGTGACTTTGGAGCCCAGAAAAATAAAGTCAGCCACTGTTTCTACTCTTTCCCCATCTATTTCCCATGAAGTGATGGGACCAGATGCCATGATCTTCTTTGGAACTCTGCATTCAGATGGACCTATCTTTCCTTTTCTACTTAGCCTTTTACTTCTCTTCTTTTCTCAGCTATTTGTAAGGCCTCTTCAGACAGTTATTTTACCTTTTTGTGTCTTCTTCTTGGAGATGGTTTTGATCAGCACCTCCTGTATAATGTTATGAAAGGCACACAGAGTCATCTTGTTTTTTTCTTCAAACATCATGCTAAAGTGGATCGTTGGTGTGTGATATTGGAGGATCGCACCACTGCAACCTCACCTCCACTGCCTCCCTCTCTTCCACTTTATTCTTAATTCCTTTTGGCTGATCTGCTTCTGGCTCTGTCTGGAGTGCCTGCTATTTGATGATTATGGATGCTATGAAGAGCATGTTTGGGAAAAGATCCACTTCATTTGCAACACAATTTAATTATAAAAGAACTTTTTAAACTAATGTTTTCTTGCTAATTCCTTTCTCAAACTTAGTCTTTCTCTTTTGTTTAGCAGATGTGTTTTCATTACACACCCATTTGGCAATTTTGAAACAAGTTCACAACAGAGCCCATTTTCTAAACAAATCTGCACAAATATGCAAACTGTGAACTTGACATTCAGCTTTACAGCTGCAACAACTGAAGGATAGATAGTTTTGTTAGGAATTACCATCACGAGTTGAAGATTAAAATTCCCTTTCAGGGCAGTATCACCAAACACTATTACTTATCTTGATATCTGGAAAGAAAATGATATATTTATTTTTAATAGAAATGACTTCAAAGTATTTAAGAATCCATTTCTTCAATTCAATAGTATGAAAATATGTCATGTCTGAGCACATTTAAAAAGTCACTTTCATGTAAATACTTTCAAGATGTAAGTCTGTCACTGGCTATCATATTGCACAGAATTTTTAAAAATGGATCAGATTGCTGAAAGCACACATATGGGGTTGTATTACAAGCTGTATGTTCTATGTTAATAAATGACCTCACAGAGAAAAGTAATATGACTGGAATACTAATCTGAAATTTCCATGTAGGGTATCAGCATAAGGAAGCAAAATTACGAAAAAGAATGTGGCAGGACATGCACACCTGGTATTCAAATCTTCTGATTTGGAACAAGCGAGTATTCAAGAAATGCTTTATCACAAGGGCCCCAATTCATCTTGCACACCCTTAAGATTCACAAACACATGCAAATAAGTTGCCCACCACAGGCTTGCCTAACTTTCAATAATGTTTGATATAGTAGCAAGATGTTAAGGAAAAACAGTAAGTTGACATCTCACCATGGTGATGATATTTATCACCCAAAATTTAATTCTTTTATTTTAACAAAGAACATGGAAGGGCTTCTCTGGTGATTCAGACAGTAAACAATCTGCCTGCAATGCAGGAGAACTAGGTTCAGGCCCTGGGTCCAGAATATCCCTTGGAGAAGGAATGGCTACACACTCCAGTGTTCTTGCCTGCAGAATTCCATGGACAGAGGAGCCTGGCAGGTTACAGTCCATGGGTCTCAAAGAGTTACACACAACTAGTCCATGAGTTTTAAAGAGTCACACATGACTAAGCAACTGTCACTTTCATAAAAGTTTTACATTATTTTTTGAGCTAGCATAGAATTAACTGAGGGATAATTCAAGAACCTACATGAACTTATTGATATGATTTAAATATTTTTATTCTTTTGTGGAATTCTGAATAGCATGATTTAGAAAGTTTGAGTCAAGAACAACTGTTATACCCACAAAAGTGATCACTGTATTTTTTTTTCCCCAAGAATAACATGAAGGACTTTAAATTGAAAAAAAGAAAAAAACAGTTGTTAAATATGGTCTGACTTAGAATCATGACTAAAAAAAGTAAATTCCCTCAAGGATTTATGAAAGATAAATTATGAAAGATAATTCACATATAGAAATATAATTCACACATAAACATCTTCCCTCTTGTCCTTCTATAACCTAGAAATGAAAGGTAAGGTTACTGTTACCTAGAGAGTAAGGATATGAGAGGAAAGTACTGAATATTGTTTTTGAATTATATTTAAAATTATGTAGATGTTTGACTCTTGGAAAGTCACTTTCCCTTCTCATTCATAAGGTCCATAATAGGGAGTATTAATTAATGATTAATTACTGCTACTGCTAAGTCACTTCAGTCATGTCCGACTCTGTGCGACTCCATAGACGGCAGCCCACCAGGCTCCCCCATCCCTGGGATTCTCCAGGCAAGAACACTGAAGTGGGTTGCCCTTTCCTTCTCCAATGCATGAAAATGAAAAGTGAAAGTGAAGTTGCTCAGTCATGTCCAACTTAGCGACCCCATGGACTGCAGCCTACCAGGCTCCTCCATCCATGGGATTTTCCAGGCAAGAGTACTGGAGTGGGGTGCCAGTGCCTTCTCCAGATTACTAGGTTTTCCAAAAATGTTGTTGTTGTTCAACCCCTCAGTCCTGTCCGATTCTTTGCAGCTCCATGGACTACAGCATGCCAGGCTTCCCTGTCCTTCACTATTTCCTGGCTCAAAATCATGTCCATCGAGTCAGTGATACCATCCAACCATCTCATCCTCTGTCATCCTCTTCTCCTCCTGCCTTCAGTTTTTACCAGCATCAGGATCTTTTCCAGTGAGTTGGCTCTTCCCATTAGGTGGCCAAAGTAATGGAGGTTCAGCTTCAGCATCAGTCTTTCCAGTGAATATTCAGGGTTGATTTCCTTTAAGATTGACATGTTTGATCTCCTTGCAGTCCAAGGGACTCTCAAGAGTCTTCTCCAGCACCACAATTCCAATGCATCAGTTCTTCAGTGCTCGGCTTTTTTTATGTTCAGCTCTCATATCCATATATGATTACTGGAAAAACCATAACTTTGACTATATAGACCTTTATAAGCACAATAATGTCTCTGCTTTTTAATATGCTGTCGAGGTTGGTCATAGCTTTTCTTCTAGGGAGCAGGTATCTTTTAATTTCATGGTTGCAGTCACCATCTGCAGTGATTTGGAGTCCAGGAAAATAACATCTGTCCCTGTTTCCACTATTTCCCCATCTATTTGCCATGAAGTGTTGGGACCAGATGCCTTGATATTCATTTTTTAACAATTTTACTTTATTTAGTTTACAATACTGTATTGGTTTTGCCATACATCAAGATGAATCCACCACAGGTGTACACGTGTTCCCAATCCTGAAGCCCCCTCCCACCTCCCTCCCCATACCATCTCTCTGGGTCATCCCAGTGCACCAGCCCCAAGCATCCTGTATCCTGCATTGAACCTGGTCTGGTGATTCGTTTCTTATATTATACATGTTTCAATGCCATTCTCCCAAATCATCCCACCCTCTCTGTCTCCCGCAGAGTCCAAAAGACTGTTCTATACATCTGTGTCTCTTTTGCTGTCTCACATACAGGGTTATCATTACCATCTTTCTAAATTCCATATATATGTGTTAGTATATTGTATTGGTGTTTTTATTTATGGCTTACTTCACTCTGTATAATTGGCTCCAGTTTCATCCACCTCATTAGAACTGATTTAAATGTATTCTTTTTAATGGCTGAGTAATACTCCATTGTGTATATGTACCACAGCTTTCTTATCCATTCATCTGCTGATGGACATCTAGGTTGCTTCCATGTCCTGGCTATTATAAACAGTGCTGCAATGAACATTGGGGTACACATGTCTTTTTCAATTCTGGTTCCCTCGGTGTGTATGCCCAGTAGTGGGATTGCTGGGTCATAAGGCAGTTCTATTTCCAGTTTTTTAAGGAATCTCCACACTGTTCTCCATAGTGGCTGTGCTAGTTTGCATTCCCACCAACAGTGTAAGAGTGTTCCCTTTTCTCCACACCCTCTCCAGCATTTATTGCTTGTAGACTTTTGAAAGGATAAATAAAATTGACAAACCATTAGCCAGACTCATCAAGAAACAAAGGGAGAAAAATCAAATCAATAAAATTAGAAATGAAAATGGAGAGATCACAACAGACAACACAGAAATACAAAGGATCATAAGAGACCACTATCAGCAATTATATGCCAATAAAATGGACAACGTGGAAGAAATGGACAAATTCTTAGAAAAGTACAACTTTCCAAAACTGAACCAGGAAGAAATAGAAAATCTTAACAGACCCATCACAAGCATGGAAATTGAAACTGTAATCAGAAACCTTCCAGCAAACAAAAGCCCAGGTCCAGACGACTTCACAGCTGAATTCTACCAAAAATTTCAAGAAGAGCTAACACCTATCCTACTCAAACTCTTCCAGAAAATTGCAGAGGAAGATAGACTTCCAAACTCATTCTATGAGGCCACCGTCACCCTAATACCAAAACCTGACAAAGATGCCACAAAAAAAGAAAACTACAGGCCAATATCACTGATGAACATAGATGCAAAAATCCTTAACAAAGTTCTAGCAATCAGAATCCAACAACACATTAAAAAGGTCATACACCATGACCAAGTGGGCTTTATCCCAGGGATGCAAGGATTCTTCAATATCCACAAATCAATCAACGTAATTCACCACATTAACAAATTGAAAAGTAAAAACCATATGATTATCTCAATAGATGCAGAGAAAGCCTTTGATAAAATTCAACATTCATTTATGGTAGAAACTCTCCAGAAAGCAGGAATAGAAGGAACATACCTCAACATAATAAAAGCTATATATGACAAACCCACAGCAAACATTATCCTAAATGGTGAAAAATTGAAAGCATTTCCCCTAAAGTCAGGAATAAGACAAGGGTGCTCAGTGTCTCTTCTACTATTCAACATAGTTCTGGAAGTTTTGGCCACAGCAATCAGAGCAGAAAAAGAGATAAAAGGAACCCAAATTGGAAAAGAAGAAGTAAAACTCTCACTGTTTGCAGATGACATGATCCTTTACATAGAAAACCCTGAAGACTCCACCAGAAAATTACTAGAGCTAATCAATGAATATAGTAAAGTTGCAGGATATAAAATCAACACACAGAAATCCCTTGCATTCCTATACACTAATAATGAGAAAATAGAGAAATTAAGGAAACAATTCCATTCACCACTGCAATGAAAAGAATAAAATACTTAGGAATATATCTACCTAAAGAAACTAAAGACCTATATATAAAAACTATAAAACACTGGTGAAAGAAATCAAAGAGGACACTAATAGATGGAGAAATATACCATGTTCATTGATATTCATTTTTTGAATGTTGAGTGTTAAGCCTACTTTTCCACTCTTCTCTTTCACCTTCATCAAGAGACTCTTTAATTCCTCTTTGCTTTCTGCCATTAGGGTAGTGTCATCTGCATATCTGAGGTTATTGCTATTTCTCCCTGATATTTTGATTCCAGCTTGTGCTTCATCCAGTCTGGTATTTCGCATGATGTACTCTGCATAGAAGTTAAATAAGCAGGGTGACAATATACAGCATTGATGTACTGCTTTCTCAATTTGGAACAGGTCCATTGTTCTTTGTCCAGTTCTAACTGTTGCTTCTTGATCTGCATACAGGTTTCTCAGGAGACAGGTAAGGTTGTCTGGTATTGCCATCTCTTTAAGAATTTTCCACAGTTTGTTGTGGTCCACACAGTCAAAGGCTTTAGCTTAATCAATGAAGCAGAATACATGTTTTTCTGGAATTTTCTTGCTTTTTAAATTATCCAATGGATGTTGGCAATTTGATCTCGGATTCCTCTGGCTTTTCTAAATCCAGCTTTCATATCTTGAAATTCTTGGTTTACATACTTGTACATCTGGAAGTTCTTGGTCCTAGATTGAAGGATTTTGAGCATTATCTTGCTAGCATGTAAAGTGAGTGTAACTGTATTGTAGTTTGAACATTCTTTGGCATTGCCTTTCTTTGGGATTGGAATGAAAACTGACCTATTCCAGTCCTGCGGCCACTGCTGAGTTTTCCAAATTAGCTGGCATATTGAGTGCAGCACTTTCACAGCATCATCTTTTAGGATTTGAAATAGCTCAGCTTGAATTCCATCACATCCACTAGCTTTGTTCATAGTAATGCTTCCTGAGATCCACTTGACTTTGCACTCCAGTATGTCTGGGTCTAGGTGAGTGATCACACCATTGTGGTTATCTGGATCATTAACATCTTTTTTGTATAGTTCTTCTGTGTAATCTTGCCACCTCTTTTTAATATCTTCTGTTAGGTTCATCCTATTTCTGTCCTTTATTGTGCCCATCTTTGCATGAAATATTCTCTTGGTATCTCCAGTTTTCTTGAAGAGATCTCTACTCTTTCCCATTTTGGTGTTTTCTTCTATTTCTTCGCATTGATAGCGGACTTTCTTATCTGTCCTTGCTATACTTTGGAACTCTGCATTTAGAGGGGTATATCTTTCATTTTCTCCTTTGCCTTTCACTTCTCTTCATTTCTCAGCTATTTGTAAGGCCTCCTCAGACAACCATTTTGCCTTCTTGCATTTCTTTTTCTTGGGAATGGTCTTGATCACTGCTTCCTGTATAATATCACATACCTCTGTCCATAGTTCTT
Source organism: Capricornis sumatraensis (assembly GCF_032405125.1). Classification (NCBI taxonomy): domain Eukaryota; kingdom Metazoa; phylum Chordata; class Mammalia; order Artiodactyla; family Bovidae; genus Capricornis; species Capricornis sumatraensis. Next base: position 83,085,286 of record NC_091077.1, read on the forward strand.
CAGGCAGTCGATCAGATCCAATCCCTTGAATCTATTTGTCACTTCCTCTGTATAATCATAAGTAATTTGATTTAGGTCATACCTGAATGGCCTAGTGATTTCCCCTACTTTCTTCAACTTAAGTCTGAATTTTGCAATAAGGAGTTCATGATCTGGGGTACAGTCAGCTCATGTTCTTATTTTTGCTGATTGTATAGAGCTTTTCCATCTTTGGCTACAAAGAATATAATCAATCAGATTTTGGTATTGACCATCTGGTGATGTCCATGTGTAAAACCAAAGATTTTAATGGTTAGTTATGGTGGTGGTTTAGTTGCTAAATCATGTCTGACTTTTGTGACCCCATGAACTACAGCCTGCCAGAGTCCTCTGTCCATGGGATTCCCCAGACAAGGATACTGGAGTGGGTTGCCATTTCCTTCTTCAGGGGATCTTCCTGACCTAAGAATAGGATCTCCTGCATGCAGGCAGATTCTTTACCAACTGATTTATGAGGGAAACCCCTATTGTTAGCTATAGGAGATAGCAAATACTAATTTAGCCCCCAGTCATAAATTTCCTTTTCAAATTCAGTTACTTTAAGGTTTAATTCTATCTACCTGTGTTTGATCCCTGGGTCAGGAAGATCCCCTGGAGAAGGGAATTGTTACACACTCCAGTATTCTTGCCTGGAGAATTCCATGGACAGCGGAGCCTGGTAGGCTTCAGTTCATGTGGTCACAGAACCAGACATAACTGAGTGACTAACACTTTCATTTTTACAGTTTTAATTCTATCATTACTTTGCCAACAAAGGTCTGTTTAGTCAAGGCTATGGTTTTTCCAGTGGTCACGTATGTATGTGACAGTTGGACTGTGAAGAAAGCTGAGTGCTGAAGAATTGATGCTTTTGAACTGTGGTGTTGGAGAAGACTCTTGAGAGTCCCTTGGACTGCAAGGAGATCCAACCAGTCCATCCTAAAGGAGATCAGCCCTGGGATTTCTTTGGAAGGAATGATGCTAAAGCTGAAACTCCAGTACTTTGGCCCCCTCATGCGAAGAGTTGACTCATTGGAAAAGACTCTGATGCTGGGAGGGATTGAGGGCAGGAGGAGAAGGGGATGACAGAGGATGAGATGGCTGGATGGCATCACCGACTCAATGGATGTGAGTTTGAGTGAACTCCGAGAGATGGTGATGGACAGGGAGGCCTGGCGTGCTGCAATTCATGGGGTCACAAAGAGTTGGACACGACTGAGTGACTGAACTGAACTGAATCTGAAATGAATCTTGCACTTGAGTGTGATATCATGTTCATAGGGAAAAAAAGTCTCAAAATAAAATATAAAATGCATACAAAAGATAATTCAGTAAAATGTGATTGCGGAAAATCTAAAGCAATAGCATTTCAGGACATACTGGTGAGTTAACCTTTTTCTATTTGATCTTGGACCTTTAAGAACACTGTCCAACAAATTATGTGTATATGTTAAACCTTAACCAACATTCATTAGCAATAAGCACATAAGTTCATGCAATCTCTTTTTTAAGCTCTCTATCCTTCTAGAAGCTCAATTTGTATAAATAATTAATCATCAGTTTGTATAAGTTATAACACACACCCAGCCAAGAACAGACTGAAGAAGGCAGCTGGACACTCATATTACATCTGCGTTTCTTTTGCCATATGTTGCTTTGGTTGAAGAATATAAAGAATCTATCTTCACACAGATATATTGTTGGGAAAGAAGCATTTAATAGCCTTTCCAATTATGTATATTCTTCTTTGATACTGTACCAATACTTGACATATGGTGGTTTCTTTAAGATTAGTTGCTGTGTAGAATTTGAAGTCCTATCAATGAGCTTTTCTTATACTATGTAATGTTAAAACTCATAGGTCTGTCTTGCATTTTGAATACCAGTTACACATGTACAGTTGATTTTGTAACATCATACATTTGTTACTTGGAAAATATTGGTTTATTGAGTTACATAGATTTTTTTGAATGTTGATATAATTTACAAAGTCAAAAAATCATATTCATTTATATCCCACCAATCCTATCAGAAAAGTCTGTAAGTTTGGGGACACTTTCAAGTTCACCATGGTAAATACAGTTTTTCAAAATAAATTTCCACTTGGCAATCTTATTCTATTACTTGCAACAAATATTGTGAGTTGCTTTTCTGAACTGATGGATTCACATCATTCATTGAAAAAAAAAGATACCAAATACTCATGTGTGTAGCCATAATTTTTCTTCAGTTCTTTCAAATAAAAATGGTATTCTGCCAAAAATAAAGGAAGAAAGATGGGAAAGAATTTGCATAAGTGCTTTACCCAGAGATCACTGTCATACTTACTTGTGCAGTAAAATTGCTTTATGTGTATTTCATATTCAGTTATAAATAATATTTAAAAAGATATTTACTGAAGAATGGGACCTTAATAAATAAAATTCATTTTATTTATCAAGGACCTTATGTAAAATGGACTTTTTAAGAACTAGAAGTACATATAACAAGAGAATACACTGACCATTATTAAAGTTTGGCACTGCTGCCCTGATTTGTGTCAAGAGGTCAGTAGATTTATCTACAATTGCTTGTGCAACATCAGTGCAAATGTCGGCACAACAAAAATAAAAATAAACCTGTTGTGTTATAGAAATAGCTTTTATCTTTCAGAAACCCTTGAATGGTCTGGGGGACTAAGAGCTCCACAAAACACACGTTGAGAACTACTTACTGTTCTATATCAATGATTCTTACCTTTGTTTTGTTCTTAGAGTAGAAACAAATCATCTTATAATATTGACAAATTGATTAAAGAATTATAGTGATAATAGTCACTGCTATCTATTTAGCGCATCTACTGTGGCAATTATGTACTAAATATCTTAGATGCACTATCTTACATAATCTGTACTGGAAAACAGAGATGTATTATTGTGCCCATTTTATAAGAGAGAAAATTGATAAACTTAAAAGGTTAAGTAGTTTTCCAAGATCGCATAACTTGTAACTTGCAGGATCGAGAATGGAATGTTGGAACCCTAGCTACTCTTAACCATTAGGTCAATTCAGTTTTCAATAGATGTACATATTTAAATATGAATTTAAGGAGATTCAGAGACCCAAAGAAGTCAATTTATATAAACAGTTATTGTTCTGGAATCTAGATCACTTTATAAAACTTCCAAGGAAGGCTTCCTAAGATGCTTTCCACGGAGCAACATCCTTTACACTTTTTCCTACAGAAAATTTTAATTTTTGTTTTATCCATTCATTCCCATTTCTTCATCACTTTCCACTCTTTGAAAATTTAGTCCCCCATTCAATACAGCTTTACTTTTAAAACTTTGGTGTAGAACATTGACCATATCATCTTTAAAGCGTAAGTCCTCTTTGAAATTGATGGAATTTCAGTAGTTCACACTCACTGCAGACCCTCATATCACTCTAGATTAATCAGGCATAACTGACTTCCTTTTCCAGAAGTGTGTTATTTTCTTTCAGATGCTAAGCCTTTGGGAACAGGAACTTGTTTCATCCCTATATTGTTTCCTGTGTGACATCATTGGTGCTACTCCTGATTAGTAAGACAGGGTGATAAGGGGGTGTCCCCTGACAGGAATTGATAACCCAGCAATGTCTGTTCGTTTCCTAGTTGAGCTGATACTTCCCTTTCAGATAACAAGGTCTCAAAATCTGTGGGAACTCTTCTCCCCCAGGGGTAACCAAGAGCATAGTGAATAACTGACATCCAGGAGGACAGAGTTTGACTGATCACTAAACGTAGCAAATGCTAGCTGTGTGAATGCTGCATCTTCGCAGCACTTAGCTCCCAAGCACTTACTGCAGGCAAGGTGTTAGAAGCTGGAAAGCGACAGTGAACACGACATTAGGTTCCTGCCCTCACAAGACTTGCTGTCTATGGGAGAAGTCAAATAGTCAGCATATAATTAGACACATGACTGTTCTTACCTTTGCTTGGTTATAGGGGAAAAAAAAAAAAACTCAGCAAAGAGGAAAAGCTTCCTTTGGAATCAGGACCTGATAAAACCACCTATCTGGTTTCAAAAGCAGCCTCTGCTGTGGGCAACAACTTGCTGGCATACAAAACCTCTTCCTGACCATTCCAGGCCTTCCTTTACTTGGAATGACTGTGCCCTCAGGCTCCTCTGTCTTCAGTTTTCCAGACAGAGCGAACCAGCCCTTCTGTTGTATCCTCTGGCATGGAGTAAACCAGAAAATGCAAGCTTTCCTTCCAAGGATTCAGAATTCAAGATGCTTGTGTTTGAAGGCCAGCTCTTCCCTACCTACTGTGTGATACTGGACTAGTTTCATAAACTCTCCAAGGTTCAAGCTTCTCAAACTAGATTATAGGATAGGTTGACTGTGTACATTTGTGAAATAAGCTGGCACATAGTAAATGCTCAGAGTTTATTGGCTAATGATATATTCGTGATTGCATCCGTTCTTCGACAGCACTTCCTGAATCAGTATGTGAATGCTCAAAAGCCTCAATGACAGCACTTCTCAATCTGCTCTGACATCTACCCTGGCTTCCGTCTCACTCAAAGTCAAAGTCAGAGTCATTCAAATGACCTATAGTAGGACTCTAAGCTGGCTTCCCTGGTGGCCCAGTGGTAAAGAATCTGTCTGCCAATACCGGAGATGTGGATTTGACCCCTGGGTTGAGAAGATGCCCTGGTAAGGAAGTGGGAACCCACTCCAGTATTCTTGCCTGGGAAATCTCATGGACAGAGGAGCCTGGTGGGCTACAGTCCATGGGGTTGCAAAGAGTCGGACATGACTTAGCAACTAAACAACAGCCACAGGGCCCTAGGCAATCTGTCTTCTTTTACGTCTCTGGCCTCACCTCTTGTTACTTTTTCTCTCCCTCACTCTCCTCCAGCTACTCAGGCTTCCATGTTGTTTTACATTTCAGCAGTTTCTGTCTTTGATCCTTTGCATTCCTTGACTCTTCCTGGCCTGATCTTCCCAGGGATCTTCCCATCTTTTCAGTGAAGGAGCACCTGCCCCCGTCAGCTACCATTGCTCTACTCCTCTTAATGTCAGTCCTTAGCTCATTTCCTTGCTCCATTTTTCTTTATAGCACTTATTATGGCTGTGCATCTTGTTTCTTACCTAATCCCTATATTAAAATAACCTTATGAAGTAGACATTTATGACTTTCTTTCACCACCCGAATCCTGAGCACCTAGAACAGTGCCTGTGTCTAGTAGGTGCTTAGTAACTGTTGCTGAAAGAAAAAAGAAGTGGTTTTCCTCCCTTTCCTTGAACCCCTTCATAGTTTCATTTGCAGGAGATATTTAGCAAACACCAGTTTAGCTTATGCAAATACATTGTGGTGAATGAACTGAATTAGCAGGTTACCTAGTCAACTTTTACCTTTAAAGATTAATATGAAAGATGCTTTCCTGTGTGAACAAGTCTTTCTACTCTATGGAACTATGGGTTTTCACTGCTCGTGCCAGAATCATTTTCAGAAATACCTTATGAAAGTATTTATTATTCAATGCTTCCCCCTCCCCATAACCAGAACACGCTATAACTCAAAAGGATAAAAAATATTTATGACATTCAAGTGTGTTTGTTTTGTTTTGTTTTTTGAGCCTGGAGTCTTGAAAAATGTAGAACTTTATCTTTGCAGTTGTGAAATTTTCACTTCTGAATAATAATTTTTCATCAAAAGGTTTAAATTGCTCATCACCAGTTTTTACTTCAAGAGGCAGTATCATATTTACAAGGGCTTCAAACACATAATTAATTCTAAAGCAGTATCAGGTTGCAGCCAACTCTTACAGGAGTTAGCTTTACTGTCAGTCCACTGATATTACCATTTAAGGATCAAATCTATAGCCAGGTTGCTGTTTGCTTCTTTCTCAGTTGCTCAGTAGTTTGAGCAAATTATGTAATACTGTTTTAAAAATATTCACTCTCAGATGTATCCATTCAGAACATATCTTTCAGTCTTAAAGGCATCAGTTTTTTTTATCTTAATTTTATTATTGGAAGCCTTTGCTTCCCTTGTAGCTCAGCTGATAAAGAATTCACCTGCAATGGAGACCTGGATTCAATCCCTGGGTTGGGAAGATCCCCTGGAGAAGGGAAAGGCTACCCAGTCCAGTATTCTGACCTGGAGAATTCCATGGGCTATAGTTCATGGGGTTGGAAAAGAATCAGACACGACTGAGTGACTTTCATTTTCACTTGCAGAATATAGGTGGTGTATGTATACATTGCAAAGAACTCCAGAAATAAAATACATGGCTAGAAAAAATGAACACATATTGGTGGAGTAAAAGACTCTTTGATAGCAGGGGAAGTGAGTAAGTAGAATGTTAGTGATGCTTAGACAATCACTGCTCTGAAAAAATACATATTACAGCTCTCTAATACTTAATTATTAAAGAGACTACAGAGATTAATGGTAAGGGAACTTGGGAAGAAACCAAATTAATTTATCATGTTTTATTATCATTATGAATTTTTGATCACTGAAGAAGAAAATACTTATTTTACTGATTTAGTATTATAATTCCAAATGTAAAACGAGTTATTAAATATAAGTTATAAGTATGTGGGTAAGAAATTACAAAATTTAAATGACTATAATTTTGAAGGAAAAAGCGAGAAAGGCAGAAATGAGCCTTCATTTGCTCTGGGGAATTTGCGAACATGGGTGTTCTGAACTCACTCACAAATCTCTCTTCTTTGATGCTCTTTCCTTTTCTATAGACCCTTCGGTGGCAGAAATGGTTCATGACTTTCTGAAAAGCAGCTCTCCAGCCAAATTCTGTCTGCTGGGCCTGAAACTGAACTTTAAAGGTGATATATGAAGGCTGACTTTCTCATCAGGGCTGAGGTTAGCTCTGTGGGTTCCAACTAGTCAGGCATATCAAGAAAGACCGCATATATCTTGTGTATGCCAGGTTTAGATTTATCTGGTTTATTCTATAGTTATTGTCATGATTGTTTTCTAATTACACTTGAGCAGTTGTATGCAGGACTTTTTCATATTAGAAAACCAGAGACTATACTAGCAAGGGTGAACTTTACATGTATATTTTATTTTTTCATCATAATTTTATCATATATTGGAGACAAGAAAATATATTCCAGGGCAAATGGCCATCCACTTTACTAGCTATGAAACTGTATACAAATTATTCTCTCTGGGACTCAGTTTTCTCATTTGTAAAATGGGAAATGTTAAGGTGATTGTGAAGATAAAATGATTTCGTAAATGGAACACACTTAGAATTATGCCTGGCTTATAGTATACTCCTTGGAAGGAAAGTTATGACCAACCTAGACAGCATATTAAAAAGCAGAGACATTACTTTGCCAACAAAGGTCCGTCTAGTCAAGGCTATGGTTTTTCCAGTAGTCATGTATGGATGTGAGAGTTGGATTATAAAGAAAGCTGAGCACCGAAGAATTGATGCTTTTGAAGTGTGGTGTTGGAGAAGACTCTAGTGAGTCTCTTAGACTGCAAGCAGATCCAACCAGTCCATCCTAAGGGAGATCAGTCCTGAGTGTTCATTGCAAGAACTGATGTTGGAGCTGAAACTTCAATACTTTGGTCACCTGATTCAAAGAGCTGACTCATTTGAAAAGACCCTGATGCTGGGAAAGATTGACGGCAGGAGGAGAAGGGGACGACAGAGGATGAGATGGTTGGATGACATCACCAACTCAATGGACATGAGTTTGAGTAAACTCTGGGAGTTGGTGATGGACAGGGAGGCCTGGAGTGCTGCAGTCCATGGGGTCGTAAAGAGTCAGACACAACTGAGCGACTGAACTGAACTATAGTATGTGCTTAATGAGCATCAGACATTTTAGTGTTGAGGGGTTTTAATTTTTGGCTTAATGAAATTGCTCTGCAATATAACATCCCAGGTAATAGCACTGCTATTGGTCAAATGCTGCAAGCGAACATTTTTTGGAGATAAAATTATGCATGCCAACCCACTCCAGTATTCTTGCCTGGAGAATCCCCATGGACATAGAAGTGTGGCAGGCTACAGTCCGTGGGGTGGCAGAGTTGGACATGACTGAGCGACTAAGCACAGACATATATACTGCTTCTCTAAAATCCAGTTCTTTAACTTTATTTCTGGTCACTGCCATCACGTTTTAGTGAACAAGTCTAGAATCTAGGGCATACTTCATTCTTCACTGGAAGAACTTCAGGCATTTCATGTAGAGAAGTGATTCTCAAATGTCAGCGTGCTTGTGGAATATTTGTTAAAACACCAGTCATTGAGCCCTATATCCAAGGTTTCTGACTCATTCCCCTAGGGTATTGTCCAAGAATTTGCCTTCCTATCAAGTTCCCAGGTGGTACTGATACTATTGATACATGGACACACTTGGAGAATCAAAATGAAATGGTACACTTTTTTAGGTGTCTTATAATTCCTTTTGTTGTTGTTCAGTTGCCCAGCCATGTCTGACTCTTTGTGATCTCATGGACTACAGGCCTCCTGTCTCTCACCATCTCCCGAAACTTATAATGCCATCCAGCCATCTCATCCTCTGATGCCCTCTTATTCTTCTGCCTTCAATCTTTCCCAGCATCAGGGACTTTTCCAATGAGTCAGCTGTTCGCATCAGATGACCAAAATACTGGAGCTTCAGCTTCAGTATCAGTCCTTCCAGTGAGTATTCAGGGTTGACCAGTTTGATCTCCTGGCTGTCCGAGGGACTTTCAGGAGTGTTCTCCAGTACCACAGTTCGAAAGCGTCAGTTCTTGAGCTCTCTGCCTTCTTTATGGTCCAGCTCTCACAACTGTACGTGAACACTAGGAAGACCATAGTCTTGACTCTATGGACTTTTGTCAGCAGAGTAGTGTCTCTGCTTTTCAACACGCTGTCTAGGTTTGTCATAGCTTTCCTGCCAAGAAGCATCGTCTTCTGATTTCATGGCTGCAGTCACCAGCCACTGTGATTTTAGAGCCCAAGAAGTGGAAATCTGTCTCTGCTTCCATCTTTTCCCTTTCTTTTTCCCATGAAGTAATGGGGCCAGATGCCATGGTCTTAGTTTTTTTAAATGTTAAGTTTTAAGTCGGCTCTTTCACTCTCCTTCACCCTCATCAAAAGGCTCTTTAGTTCCCCATTGTTTTCTGCCATTAGAGTGGCATCATCTGCATATCTGAGGTTGTTCATGTTTGTCCCAACTATCTTGATTTCAATTTGGAGCTCATCCAGCCCAGCATTTTCTCATGATGTGCTCAGTGTATAGGTTAAACCACTGGGTGATAGCAGACAGTCCAGTCGTACTCCTTTCTGTATTCTTCCCTAATCTGTGTGTTTGTCTTTACTTGTTTACATATAAACCTCTTGATTTCAGGTTTCAAATTAGAAACTGGTGAAGGCTAGGTCCTGAAAGTGTTGAAAAAGAAGCAATAACAGAAAATCACAAAAGACGACAGAAATTTTGACAAAATGGCATTCTTTACACTTTTAATATTGCATTAAAAAATCATATTATATTTACTTTCCCTTTAATAGCTGCTTTGAAAAATCTTACAGAGATTTCCTCTTATACCTATCTTGTGGATTACAGGGCCACCATTTCTAGTCCCGTGGAGCAGCACAAGATGTAAGTAACAAGAATGATTAACTCTGAGTATTTCTTTCCAAAAAGGTAACAGAATATTTCTGCTTTCGTTTGCTTTTCTTTTGAGAAACCACATTGCCTAGCAAATCAGGTTTGGAATGTAATGTGATGTAGTACATATTAGACTCAATATATGAGTGGCAATTCTGTTTTTTCATAGCTATTTTCTAAGCTTTTGTGGCATATAAGAACATTATTAAGAGGAATGGCAACATATCAGTTCTAAGAGTACTTTAAAAAAAAATCAGCCCTGGATGAGTACTTTTGGGGCTGAATATTACAACCTCAAGATGAATCACAATGTTCTTGTTTTTTGAAAATATTAAAAAAAAACCCATAGATAAAATTGAATGAATGTTGGGCCATTTGAAATGAGCAATTGATGGGTGATAGAAGGATCCAATCAGCTAATCATGGCAGGTATCTAGAGACTGTGTCTTTTTCCAGTTTGCTCTTTTAAGAAATATCTTTTAAGAAATAGCCATTAATACAAACTACAAACAAAGCCCGTTCAAGTCCAAGGATAAACTTTCTTATTTAACACCACAGACTTTTCCATAAAGGATGTACGAGTTTCCTTCACACCTGTAACTAAATTTGACCTTATATTGGAAACACTTCACCTTGTTGGGTATACACATTTTTAAAAGAAACACTCATTTTAATTTAAAATATCTAATTTATTGTATTTAACCCAACGTTGATGCATAGTGACTCAGGAGATCCTCTCCCAAACACATCAGTCAGGAGGCCATTTGTAAGACATCCAAAGAAAGTGACCACAGGCATGAGGCCTGGGAAGGGGATTTGAAACAGCAGCCAAAGAAAACTGCATCTTGTTAAAGGGGCGTGCTACTTAGAAACAAAGCTGCCCTTTTGAAAAGTGTACGTTTGGAATGTTTCCAACATTGGGGTGACACTAAGCAAAATAAGAGTTAAAATGGAGTCCTTCAACCTTGCTGTCTCATGATTTTGGAAGTGAAGCATCAGGCTGTCCACCGGAGATGCCATTTTAGGACTGGAACAGAGAAGCAGCTGAAAGGAAAGCAGAGCACTTTGCTGAGACAGGATGTGCCTGTGTGCGAGCTCCCAACAGCTGTGTCCTCAAAGAGGATAAATGAGGGCATATTCACTCATTAATCAACCGAGAGGGATCACACACACAGAAAAAGGCTCCAATTGAGTTGCTCGGATGTTTTGGTCTTTAAGCGCAATCACTGATTGCCTGGAAATGTGCCCGCAATTCTTAGAGATGGCCCTGGGCTCCTCTCATTGTGAGTCCTGTTCAAACAGCAAGAGCCAGCTCCCAAAATTCTGCCTACATCTGGAGCCTCAGATCTCGACACACTCAGCTGCTCTCCCCGATTCTGCCAGAAAGAAAGTGGCAACCTGGTTTGAAGTGGCTGGAGAGACAGGGCTGGAGCATGCCATCATCTCTTTCAGAGCAGCCTTAATGACTTAGTTGGGTTCCTCTTGGGTTTTTATTTGTTTTATATCCCATGTAGCTTTCCTTCCTACAGGAGAGGTTGAAGATGCCACATTTAATGCTTGTCAATGAGACAGTGTGAGTCTGCTTACAGCTGAGTTCCCTACGAGCCCGAGAGAAGAGCTATTTCCAGTTTGGAGTGAGTTGTAAGACGAAGCTGTGCTGTGGGATCTAGACAGCAATTCTTCACAGCAAGACTTTACTATTTAAAGAGGAACTCGGAGACACTTTGATTTGCTATGCTGCGAGGGGCCCTAGATTCAGTTTCTGATCTCGTTCTTTGTTTTCCCTAAGAGGAAATGAGGCCAGAGAGGGGCAATCACTTACAGAGGTTACTCCGTCTTGGATCCAAGACTAGTTCCCCAGGGCTGTGGTTCTCAGCTACAGTGCTTCAGTTTGAAGTGAATTTCCAGATCATTCATATTCAAACGGGAGAAACAAAATACATTCTGAAGTGAAAGATAAAGGTTTCTTCCCAGAACGCTGGCTTGCTTTGTCTTCATTAGGAATAGTCAAGTACTAAATATTAATTATTTGCAGTATATATTTTAAAAAAAGAAGAGGGAATGATTAAGACAAATGTATACCTATCTTGTAGGCATAGTGAAGAAGTAACAATATTTTAGAAAGACTTTAAAAGAAATTTAGACTAGATTAATTAATATTTTGAATTATGTGGACAGGTGGGTTTGGTTGGGGACTGAGAAGAAGCAAGACTTTATTATTAAAATCCCCTCACCTTTTTGCATTCATCCACTTTCCTTCAGCTCTCTAAACATGGCATAGGTGTTCTTTTTTAAATTTTTATTTGTTATTGAAATATAGATGATTTATAATATTGTGTTTTAAGTGTACAGCAAAGTGATTCAGTTATACAGTATACGTAACTCTATTCTTTTTTCAGATTCTTTTCCCAGATAGGTTCTTTAAAAAGTGTTCTTATATCCTCTACCCTATATGGGCAAGTACAAGAGGTAGGGTTGAGTCTCCAAGCTTTGGTCAAGCTGGGTAAGAGTCTGCTGAGGCGTACGTGTTTTGCTGAGCCTTACAAAGACCCTTCCTAGGAGGAAGCCAGCCCCAAAACTTAAAGAGCAAGATAATAACAAACATGGAGTTGTTAACAAACTTCTAAAAGAAACACTGTGTATATAACAGGAAAGAGAGGAGAGGTTCTGCGTTTGTAGATTCTAATGTGACAGGTAGGTTTTCCTCAATAGATTTTTGACACCATGGAGTAGTTTTAATGTTCATAAATGAGGCTAGCTTTTGAAGTTTCTAACACATTTACCTTCTTAGCAAATGTATTTTTTCTTCAAGAGTATGATCTTTATAATTTGAGAAGTTGCTGTACATCAAACCCAGGTTTACTCGTGCCTCAAAAGAAAGACAGCAGGAACCATATAGCAAACAAAAAAACAAGCTCCAAGGCTGTTCTCATCAATACAGCTCAATAGATCAACAGTGGGATAATGATGCTAAAGCATTGTCTTTGGCAATTTAGTTCCATTCCACTCCACTTCTTTAAATTTTCCTCTCCTCTGCTGTCAGTCCTGCTTGCTCTGCAAATATAGGGTTTTTGACTTTAGGATAACGTTGGTGGTGGTAAACGCTGGAGGTAAGGATAAGCATGGTAAGTAGTTTGTGAAGAATCACGCAAGTTCTGGGCTGGACTAGAGTAGAACTGGAATATACTATGAGGAAAGGAGAGAAGGGGGCAGGAGGTGTAGGGTAAAGGAGTCAGAGAAGGTGAGGTTCAGAAAAAGAACAAGACCAGCTACTTGACAGGAACAGATCACCTTTAATGAGGCTAGAAGGGGCAGCAGTCAGATTAGTGAGCTGCTGCACTGACCCAAGAAATGAGTAAGTATGTATAGGCATATATATGGAAATCTATTGTCTTAAAGTGGCCTGTTCTTCTCCATGGTTGTTCAGATTAGTTATCTCTTTTTTTTCAGAGTTTTTTTTTTTAATTAATGTATTTATTTTAATTGGAGGCTAATTACTTTACAATATTGTAGTGGTTTTTGGCAAACATCAACATGAATCAGCCACGGTGTATATGCGTTCCCCATCCAGAACCCCCCTCTCACCTCCCTCCCCATCCCATCCCTCAGGGTCATCCCAGTGCACCAGCCCTCAGCATCCTGTCTCATGCATGGAACCTGGATCCGCAATCTACTCCACATATGATAATATACATGTTTCAACGCTACCCTCTCAAATCATCCCACCCTTGCCTTCTCCCACAGAGTCCAAAAGACTGTTCTTTACATCTGTGTCTCTTTTGCTGTCTCACATAAGGGGTCATTGTTACCATCCTTCTAAGTTCCATATATGTGCATTAGTGGATCTTCCCTGGTGGCTCAGATGGTAAAGCATCTGCCTACAATGCGGGAGACCTGGGTTCGATCCCTGGGATGGGAAGATCCCCTGGAGAAGGAAATGGCAAACCACTTCAGAACTCTTGCCTGGAAAACCCCATGGACAGAGGAGCCTGGTAGGCTACAGTCCATGAGGTCTCAAAGAGTCAGACATGACTGAGCAACTTCACTTCACATACTTGTATATGTGCAAACAGTTAGTATACCATATTGGTGTTTTTCTTTCTGACTTACCTCACTCTGTATAATAGGTGCCAGTTTCATCCACCTCATTAGAACTGATTCAAATGTATTCTTTTTAATGGTTGAGTAATATTCCATTGTGTATATGTACCACAGCTTTCTTATCCATTCGTCTGCCAATGGACATCTAGGCTGCTTCCATGTCCTGGCTATTATATCTCTTAAACGGGTGGGGCAAGGAGTTCTGGAGATTGGCCAGAGGTTGGGACCGGCTGGGAGCTGGTGGTAATCAACCTTAATGTCCATTTTTTCCTGTGGGTGAGAGAGTTCTTTGTTTTGCATAGAATGCTGGGGAGGACCTGGAGGAGAGTTTTAACTCCAGGCTATTTTGAGCCGCGTAACTTTCCTTCAGGAGGAGCTAGGGCTGAATCAGAAGGTACCGCTCCACTCAGCAAGCACGTCTTGCACCAAACTTTGGATTTGGGAAGAAAAGTGTCTTAATGCTGCTGCTGCTAAGTCGCTTCAGTCGTGTCCGACTCTGTGTGACCCCCATAGACGGCAGCCCACCAGACTCCTCCATCCCTGGGATTCTCTAGGCAAGAACACTGGAGTGGTTTGCCATTTCCTATGAATTCTCATTTTTTATGTATCTCTGTAATAATTTAGTAGTAATTTACTGCCTATCCTAAAATATTTTAATATAGATACTTCTTTTGTTCAAAAATAAACTCACGTTCATTGTAAAACACGGTTACATTATAAGCCTTCCTGCTGTTAGTCATATGAATGCATTTTCAGAACCATGCCCAGGTAGGGGCTCATGGGAGAGGCTGCCCATGGTTCAGGCTATCAGGGATTCATTGCCTGGGGAGAATTTAAGAGCAAAAGTAAAACTTTTAGTGAATCTGCTTTTTTATTAACACTATTTGCCCAAAATCCCAAAGGATGTCAGTAATAAACTATTCTTCCTCTCCAGAAAGACTCATTCCCACTGTCTTGCCCTTTCTGTACTACTGTTTTTCCTTTAACAGAATTGGATCATTCTATATTTTTTTCAGTATTCAATGAGCATTGAACATTTTCTTTTATCACTAATCAATACCCTTCTAGGGCTTCCAAGGTGGCGCTAGTGCTAGATAACCTGCCTGTCAATGCAGGAGACATTAAGAGATGAGGGTTCGATCCCTGAGTTGGGAAGATCCCTGGAAAATGAAATGGCAACCTGCTCCAGTATTTTTGCCTGGGAAGTCCCAGGGATAGAAGAGCCTGGTGGGCTACTCCATGGGGTTGCAGAGTCTGGCACAACTGAGTGACAGCACAGCACAATATCCTTCTATATTGTAACTTTTGTATTTGCCTATCATGTCGTCAGTTACTTACACAATCCCATGTTTTTGATTAATTTAGACTGCTTCTAATAATTCTTTCATATTTAATTACTTGTATTTTAAAAATGTAACTACTGACTCAAAATGTATGGGGAAAATTTGACTTTTTGTATTAATTTTTTAACATTGATTTTTAATTGGGAGATTTGTTGTGTTGGTTTCTGCCATGTAACAGTGTGAAACAGCCATAAGTATACATATATCCCCTCCCTCTTGAACCTCCTTCCCACACTCCCATTCCACCCCTCTAGGTTGTCACAGAGCAACAGGCTGAACTTACTGTGTTACAGGGCAACCTTCCTGCTAGCTCTCTTTTACACATGCTAATGGATATGTTTCTTTTCTTTTTTAATTAGCGGAACACTGCTTTACAACATTGTGCTGGTTTCTGCCGAGAAACAAAGGACATTAGTTATAATTGGCAGTGTATTTGTTTCAGTGTTATTCTTAATTCATTCCATCCGCTCCCTCCCCCACTGTGTCCACAAGTCTGTTCTTTCCATTTGCACCTCTATTCCTGCCCTGCAAACAGATTCATCAGTACTATTTTTATAGATTCCTTGCATATGTATTAATATATGACATTTGTTTTTCTCTTTCTGACTTACTTCACTCTATATAACAGGCTCTAAGTTCATCCACCTCAGTTCAACTGACTCTAATTTGCTCCTTTTATGGCTGAGTAATATTCCATTGAATATGTGCACCACAACGTCTTTATTCATTCATCTGTCGTTGGACATATAGATCGCCTCTATGTCCTGGCTATTGTGAATAGTGTTCAGTGAACATCGAGGTTGTTGTTGTTCAGTTGCTCAGTCGTGTCTGACTCTTTGTGACCCCATGGACTGCAGCATGCCAGGCTTTCCTGATCTTCACCATCTCCCGGAGCTTCCTCAAACTCATATCCATTGAGTTGGCTGTGTTGTCCAACCATCCTCTCTCATCCCCTTCTCCTCCTGCCTTCAATCTTTCCCAGCAACAGAGTCTTTCCCAGTGAATCAATTCTTCGCATCAGGTGGCCAAAGTATTGGAGTTTCAGCTTCAGCACCAGTCTTTCCAATGAATATTCAGGACTGATTTCCTTTAGGATGGACTGGTTGGATCTCCTCACAGTCCAACGGACTCTCAAGAGTCTTCTCCAACACCACAGTTCAAAAGCATCAATTCTTTGGTGCTCAGCTTTCTTTATAGTCCAGCGGTGACATCCTTATGCCTTAAATTTTATTTCTTTTTTGGATCTCTCCTAACAGAGATGCTTGAGTTTCCACTTATTGTAGTCCAACTCTCACATCCATACATGATTAGTGGAAAAAACATTGTTTTGACCAGACGGACCTTTGCTGGCAAAGTAATGTCTCTGCTTTCTAATATGCTGTCTAGGTTGGTCATAGCTTTTCTTCCAAGGAGCAAGTATCTTTTAATTTCGTGGCTGCAGTCACCATCTGCAGTGATTTTGGAGCCCAGGAAAATGAAGTCTGTCCCTGTTTCCATTGTTTCTTCATCTGTTTGCCATGAAGTGATGGGACTGGATGCCATAATCTTCATTTTTTGAGTGTTGAATTTTAAGCCAGCTTTTTCACTCTCCTCTTTCACCTTCATCAAGAGGCTCTTTAGTCCCTTTTCGCTTTCTGCCACTAGGGTGGTGTCATCTGCATATCTGAGGTTATTAATATTTCTCCTGGCTATCTTGATTCCAGCTTGTGCTTCCTCCAGCCCAGCATTTCACATGATGTACTCTGTGTATACGTTAAATAAGCAGGGTGACAATTTACAGCCTTGACATAACTTCTTTCCCATTTTGGAACCAATCCGTTGTTCCATGTCCAGTTCTAACTGTTGCTTCTTGACCCACATACAGGTTTCGCAGAGGCAATTAAGGTGGTTTGGTATTCCCATCTCTTCAAGAATTTTTCAGGTTGTTGTGATCCACACAGTCAAAGGCTTTATTCTACTCAATGAAGCAGAAGTAGATGTTTTTCTGGAATTCTCTGCTTTTTCTGTGATCCAACCTTCACCATCTCTTGGAGCTTCCTCTAACTCATGTCCATTGAGTCAGTGGCGCTGATGTTGGCAATTTGATCTCTGGTTCCTCTGCCTTTTCTAAATCCAGCTTGAATATCTGGAAGCTCTTGGTTGACGTAGTTTTGAAGCCTAGCTTGGAGAATTTTGAGCATTACTTTGCTAGAGTGTTGCTGCTGCTGCTGCTAAGTTGCTTCAGTCGTGTCCAACTCTGTGCGACCCCATGGACGGCAGCCCACCAGGCTCCCCCGTCCCTGGGATTCTCCAGGCAAGAACACTGGAGTGGGTTGCCATTTCCTTCTCCAATGCATGAAAGTGAAAAGTGAAAGGGAAGTCGCTCAGTCGTGTCTGACTAGTGGTGACCCCATGGACTGCAGCCTACCAGGCTCCTCTGTCCATGGGATTTTCCAGGCAAGAGTACTGGAGAGGGGTGCCATTGCCTTCTCCTTGCTAGAGTGTTAAATGAGTATAATTGTGCAGTAGTTTGAACATTCTTTGGCATTTCCTTTCTTTGAGGTACACGTCTTTTTCAAGTATAGTTTTCTCAGGATATATGCCCAGTAGTGGGATTGCTGGGTCATATGGTAGTTTTATTCCTAATTTTTTAAGGAAACTCCATGCTGCATTCCACAGTGGCTATATCAGTTTACATTCCCACCACTAGTGCAAGAGGGTTCCTGTTTCTTCACATCCCCTTCAGCATTTATTGTTTGTAGATTTTTTGATGATGGCTATTCTTACTGGTGTGAGACATACCTCACTGTATTTTTGATTTGCATTTCTCTAATATTGGCAATGTTGAACACCTTTTCAAGTGTTTATTGGCTATCTGTATGTCTTCTTCGGAGAAATGACTGTTTAGGTCTTCTGCCCATTTTTTGACTGGATTATTTGTTTTTCTGATATTGAACGATATGAACTGCTTATAGATTTTGGAGATTAATCCTTTGTCAGTTGCTTCATTTGCAATTATTTCTCTCCCATTCTGAGGGTTGTCTTTTTGTCTTGTTTCTAGCTTCTTTGCAAAAACTTTTAAGTTTAATTAGCTCCCATTTGCTTATTTTTGTTTTTATTTCCATTACTCTTGATGGTGGGTCAAAGAGGATCTTGCTGCACTTTATGTCAAGGAGTGCTTTGCCTATACTTTCCTCTAAGAGTTTTATAGTTTCTGGCCTTACATTTAGATAAGACTTTTAATAATGAGAAAATTTATTTAAATAGTGTTTACTATTGACAATCCCATAGCAGCATAAGAGAATAGGCATTCCACAATTTGTCTCACAACAAAGCAACATAAAAACATAAACACTTGATCAGTTTGGTAAATTGGTGACTGCATTTGATTGTGTTGTAACTTATTTTACTTTGACTAGTTGTGGGGCTGATTATTTTGGTATATTTATTATTTTTAATTCTGCTCTTATAGTCACCCTCTTAACATCTTTAAATGATCTCACCCCTCTTTTGAACTGTGTGTATATGTGTTCACACATTCATAAAAATCTGTGCAGGTTAGGAGCATTACCATCTATTTGCTGTATATGCTGCTGATATTTCTATAAAGTTTATCATTTGTTTACTGATTTTGAGTCTGAATTTTTGGGTTAACTAACATTTTTAAAATTTAATACTATTGTATTCTATCTTTAATAACATCCAAAATCAGCAGTGGAAATGTCAGTTTTCATTCCAATCCCAAAGAAAGGCAATGCCAAATAATGTTCAAACTACCGCACAATTGCACTTATCTCACACAATAGCAAAGGCTCAAAATCCTCCAAACTAGGCTTCAACAGTTCATGAACCGTGAACTTCCAGATATTCAAGCTGGATTTAGAAAAGGCAGAGGACTCAGAGATCAAATTGCCAGCATCCATTGGATCATCAAAAATGCAAGAGAGTCCCAGAAAAAAGTCTACTTTTCTTTTATTGACTACACCAAAGCCTTTGACTGTCTAGATCACAACAAACTGGAAAATTCTTCAAGATATGGAAATACCATACCACCTTACCTTCCTCCTGAGAAATCTGTATGCAGATCAAGAAGCAACAGTTAGAACTGGAACAATAGACGGTTCCAAATTGGGAAAGGAGTATGTCAAGGCTGTATATTGTCACCCTGCTTATTATCCCTATTGGGATTCCCTGGTGGCTCAGATGGTAAAGCATCTGCCTGCAATGTGGGAGACCTGGGTTCGATCCCTGGGACCCTGGGTCGGGAAGATCCCCTGGAGAAGGAAATGGCAACCCACTTCAGTACTCTTGCCTAGAAAATTCCATGGATGGAGGAGCCTGGTGGGCTACAGTCCATGGGGTCTCAAAGAGTCGGACGTGACTGAGTGACTTCACTTTGGGTAGAATTATTATTGCTAGTTCTATCTTCCAAATTTGGTATTTTTCCTTTGCTTTCACCTATTGCTTCTTAATTTATTATTAACAGTTATTTTTGTTTGTTATTTTGATTCCTATTCATCCCTTGTGGATTGGAACACATTATCAATAATTTTTATATTTTAAAAAGCCAGAGAAAAGTATATGTGTTTATATTTATAAATTTTTTATATTTCTGACAGTTTAACTTCCTTTATGTTGCTATTTTATTAAGTGACATATAAATGTAAATGATCATTGTATATTTGTTGAGAACTGTGTCTCTTAGCAATATAAAATAGTGAATCTCTATCTCATTTAATATTTGTCCTTGAACTTGTTTTGTAGGCTGTTTATATCACTGCTTTCTGTTTATTTGCATTTTCTTATAATCCTGTGTTCCCTCTTTTATTTTGACTCTTTTACCTAATTTTATCTTAGATGCTTCTCATATGAAAAGTGTTTTTATATTAGAGAAAAATTGTTAATTTAAAATCCAAATAGACTAAAACAGTATCTGTCTTTAGGAACTAAGGGAGAATATGGGAACAGGTGATGGACTAATTCATATTCAGGGAGGAAAGCAAAATCTCTGACTCCCTTGCATTTACATAGGCTTATAGAACAGTCAAAGTGAATAGTGAAATTTCAAAGCCTATTCTTCTGGATTGCTAAAAGGTGAGACCTAGAGTGAAAGAGCTGTTTGAATAGTGATATTAATAGAGTTTGGAAAAGCAAAGGCAGGATGGAAGACTATTTGTGGTTCAAAAGCTAGATAGATTGCCCTGTTTAATGTAGGGAGGATAGCTGAGTTTTCTGTAAGTATAACAGTGAGGAGTTCTTGGAAATCTGAGGGACCTTGTGATATGCAAGGCGTCTTGGGAACAAAAGAGTATGCAATAAACAGATGTGTTGGGGCCCTGCCAAGGTCTCAAAGCTTCAGTGATGTCTGCAACCCACACCATTGCTTATCTAGGGAGCTGGACATGGTGAAAAGTCAGGAGGGAGGCAGGAGTAAAAGCTGGAGAGATAGGAGGTTAGATGAGAGTGAGATTTAGAGTTCAGAAGTTAAAGACCTTGACTCCAGCAAAAGCAAGAACATACCAACTTGGAACATTGATCTTCCTGTAAATTGTGAGGTGATAACAATGTGTATTTCTTTTAATCTCATACAGCATATCATCTCACCTGACATCTGGGTTACATATATCTAAAATTTTTGTTGAACCTAGACTGACCATCTTTGCCTTTTAATAGGAAGCATAATCTACTTGTATTAATCATCTTATTTGATATATTTGCATTTATTACCATCACATTTATACATATTGGGCCTATTTTTAAACTTAAAATATAAAATAGTTTTCAGAATGGATACATGGACAGATGCATATTTTTTAAGCACCTAACTAAAAATATTTTTATAACTTTTTCACATGAAGAGAATCAAGATGGAAAAAATAAATCTTGGGTTAAATTTTTTATTATTGTTGTTTACTTTTCAGAACTCAGTAAACATTGTTTGATTGCCTTCTGGAGTCAGTGTTGGGAAGGAGATATCTAAATTCAATTTGAATTTTGTTCTTTTGGGCATCCCTGGTAACACAGCTGGTAAAGAATCTGTCTGCAATGTAGGAGACCCCAGTTTAATTCCTGGCTCAGGAAGATCTGCTAGAGAAGGGATAGGCTACCCACTCCAGTATTCTTGGGCTTCCCTGGTGGCTCAGCTGGTGAAGCCCAATACAATGCACCTACAATGCAGGAGATCTGGATTTGATCCCTGGGTTGAAAGATCCCCTGGAGAAGGGAAATACGACCCACTCCAGTGTTCTGGCATGGAGAATTCCACGGCCTGTATAGTCCTTGGGGTCGCCAAGAATTGGACAGGACTGAGCGATTTTCACTTTTGTAGATTATCTGCTTTCCTTTATAGTAGTTGAGTGTCTTCTACCCCTCAATTTTGTGAAATATAAGTCATAACTAGGATATATTACCATATTAACTCTTTTCATTATTTATATCTTACTTTTGTCCAGTCCTTTAGATAAAGACTTTGTCTTTCTTAAGCTTAAACATTTTTTTTTTAATTTCATCTATTACTAACCTTGTAATTAAGTTTTTTTTTTTTCTTTTAATTCTGGGATGTCTCATATAGGTTGGATTCTGACTCTTTCCTCCATTCCTAACATATTTCATGACAATATTTTTATCTTTTTGTCTTTCTTTTCTGAATTCAGGGTTGATTTCTTAAGTTCATCTCCTACTGCACTAAAGTAAATGTGCAAAACCCAATGTACTGTTCATTCTCATTGTCAAGGCTCAAAATGCAGGTAAGTAGGAGGCATATTTTCTGTAGAGACTTTAAAAACAATAACAAAATCAAGTTAAATCACTTTTCTTTTCTTTATCATTATGTGGCAGGAACTATAATAATGCTTGCTTAGGGTACAGATTATGTCTCTAATCCTGGTAGGACTACATATTTATGCACTAAAATAGTCATTATAAGAATTAACAAACAGATCATTAATTATGTCACTTCTGCTTTTCTATGTGGCTAATTGAGTTTTGTTTTTGTTTAGAATTTAAATCAATGAACTGCTAGTATGATATTTTTAATTGATAAGTGAAAATTTTAGCTTCTAAATAAGACATTTTATTGCACTTAAATAGTAATAAATATATAAATTCTAAAAATAAAATGCTATTCTTTTAAATGATAATTTAAAAGTAGTAACAATGATGATTACTTATTACTACGTGATTGTGGTTTTTGTCATATAGAGGAAGGAGATTTTAAAACACGATCTGATTTTGTCATCAAATATGCTAGTCATGTCACTGCCAACCATGGTGATATCAGCTTTTTTCAGCAGTTCATTCTGTGAGGAAATTTGATCAATTAGGTTTTCTCTTTAAAACCCTATTAACATTGACAATCTGCTTGCTGTGGCCATCTGGTCTACCCAGTCTCCTTTCTCTCCCTGCACTTTGATGCTGTGTAAGTGAAACGATGTAGGATCTTTTAAAAGTCTCCTACCCTTGTTTCCTAGAAAAGCTGAATTTTTGCAGGTCTCTAATGGCACCCCACTCCAGTGCTCTTGCCTGGAAAATCCCATGGACGGAGGAGCCTGGTGGGCTGCAGTCCATGGGGTCGCTGCTAGTCAGACACGACTCAGTGACTTCCCTTTCACTTTTCACTTTCATGCATTGGAGAAGGAAATGGCAGCCCACTCCAGTGTTCTTGCCTGGAGAATCCCAGCGATGGTGGAGCCTGGTGGGCTGCCATCTATGGGGTCGCACAGAGTCGGACATGACTGAAGCGACTTAGCAGCAGTAGCAGCAGCATGCCTCTTTTAGTGCAGTCCTGTCTCCACTTCCTCTTGAAGAAATTCATCAAAGCTTTCAACTCTTAAGAAAAAATTATTTATTCATTTTTGGCTGTGCTGGGGTTTGTTGCTGTGTGCCATATTTCTCTAGTTGCAGCAAGTAGGGGCTACTCTCTAGCTGTGGTGTGTAGGCTGCTCGCTGCAACAGCTTCTCCCGTTGTGGTACATCGGCTCTAGCACACAGGCTTCAGTACTTGTGGTGCACGGGCTTAGTTGCTCCTCGGCACGTGGGATCTTCCCAGACCAGGGTCGAACCGATGTCCCTTGCATAACAGGGCAAATTCTTAACCACTGGACCACCAGGGAATCCCCAACCTTGGATGGAACCCTTTCTACTTTCCAAATGGGTAGGAATTTTTCTGTATTTTGCTTTCTATTTCCATATACACAGAAAATATGAGGAAAATGTGAGAATGGTGGGGGCCATCTATGCTTCTGTCATTACCTTTCCCTCAGTTTTCTGCTTCTTATTGATTTAAATCCCCCCTACTCTTACTCTCATTAAATGCATTTCTGGAAGAGGCGTTAATAAGCAGGCATTGTGTGTGTGTACACGCAAGTATGTGCAATGGTGTGCATGTATGTGTGTACGGATTAATTTTAAAGACTTACAGCTGTTAGAAGAAAGCTCTTGAGTAATCCTGTAATTACAGTGCACTGCATAGTTTAATGAAACCATACAGTTTTTTTCTTTCTTTTAAAGGAGTTAATGTAAGAATCTGAGTAAGTGTACTGTTACAACAATTTCTCAACAGAAATTTTAAAGTTTATACATGCTTGCATTCATAAAAGAGGAGACCTAGAAAATCACTTTGACTAGTTTAGGAAATATAAGCTTTATTTTCTCAAAGAGAACACCCACAGTAGCTTGTAGAGGTAGTAGAACAGCTTAAGAATTACTGTTTTGAAGCTGAAAGTTGAGCATCAGTTTAGGGAATTGTGGTATCCCTAAGACTTTAAAACTCTTTATTTCCATCCTATATATTTCAGAGTTGGTATTTTTCTACTCTTAGATTTATCCAATATAATGTACTTTTGATGAAACTGATTCTACAGAATGTGACCAAATCACTGGCTTATGAGGGAAGGCTAACAAGTCCCTAATAGTGGCTGCAAGCACAGCAAGGGTATAAAACTCCTAGAAAACATCAGTGGAATTTAAACAATTCAGGACTAGGCTAGAAATCTAGGATTAATGGTAGAATCCTGTTATTGAGATAGTATTATTTGCCCAGATTAATAGTTAATTCAGTGAAAAATTAGTATTTATGATGTGTAAGAGTTAAGTCCATGTAGAAGGAAGACAGAAGGCTATTTCCTAATGGCAAATTTTTAAATGAGAATAGTACCCTGGGGGCAAAAGCAAGGCACCTATGTATGTGGGGTTGGGGAGGAGGAGAAGACAAATCAAATTCCGACTCCTTCTGGGGCATCTCTGGTTCACCTTCTGAGTATAAGCCTCATTCCCATGCTACCACCTTATATGTCTGTTTTCTTGGGCTCCAGAATCACTGAGGACAGTGACTGCAGCCATGCAATTAAGATGCTTGTGAAAGTTTGCTGCTGTGAGCTGAGCCACGAATGATGTGATTCCTGGCCTGTGGTGGAGAGGAATTCAATCTGGGGCCAGAGACAAGGCTTGATCACTCAGAGCTTTTGTGTAATATTAAGGTTTATTAAAGTATAAAAGAGATAGAGAACGTTTCTGACATAGACATCAGAAAGAGATAGAAAGAATGCCCCCTTGCTAGTTTTAGCATGGAGTTATACACCTATTAACAAGCTACCAATTAGAGAAAGGAAATGCCTCAAAGCTGAGAGTTTCACCAAGACTTTCACCCACAACATGCATTTTGAGATAGTGTTGGCACAACGTGAGTCATCCCTGGCCATAAAACAATTGACATGAATCTTGAAGAAAGGCAGTTTTCTAAGCAAATACATAGTTCATTAACACAGCTTAAGAAAATATTTCCATATGGAAAACACAGTGGTTAGCTCAAGGTTTGAGATCAAGTTAAGTTCAGGTGGAACCAGGTGTTGCCATGACAACACAGGATTAGAAGAGAAAAGAAAAAAAAAATTGAAAAACACCTACCACTTGCTGTTTATTTTTTCCTGCCACTTGGGGACCTCTGACCTCGCTACTGAGGCTATTAACACTCTCACTTGCTCCTTGGAAGAAAAGCTATGACAAACCTACAGTTCAGTTCAGTCACTCAGTCGTGTCTGACTCTTTGCGACCCCATGAATTGCAGCACGCCAGGCCTTCCTGTCCATCACCATCTCCCTGAGTTCACTCAGACTCATGTCCATCGAGTCCGTGATGCCATCCAGCCATCTCATCCTCTGTAGTCCCCTTCTCCTCCTGCCCCCAATCCCTCCCAGCATCAGAGTCTTTTCCAATGAGTCAACTCTTCGCATGAGGTGTCCAAAGTACCGGAGTTTCAGCTTCAGCATCATTCCTTCCAAAGAAATCTCAGGGTTGATCTCCTTCAGAATGGACTGGTTGGATCTCTTTGCAGTCCAAGGGGCTCTCAAGAGTCTTTTCCAACACCACAGTTCAAATGCATCAATTCTTTGGTGCTCAGCCTTCTTCACAGTCCAACTCTCACATCCATACATGACTACTGGAAAACCATAGCCTTGACTAGACGGACCTTAGTTGGCAAAGTAATGTCTCTGCTTTTGAATATGCTATCTAGGTTGGTGCTAACTTTTCTTCCAAGGAGTAAGCGTCTTTTAATTTCATGGCTGCAATCACCATCTGCAGTGATTTTGGAGCCCCCCCAAAAATAAAGTCTGACACTGTTTCCACTGTTTCCCCATCTATTTCCCATGAAGTGATGGAACTGGATGCCATGATCTTCGTTTTCTGAATGTTGAGCTTTAAGCCAACTTTTTCACTCTCCTCTTTCACTTTCATCAAGAGGCTTTTTAGCTCCTCTTCACTTTCTGCCATAAGAGTGGTGTCATCTGCATATCTGAGGTTATTGATATTTCTCCCGGCAATCTTGATTCCAGCTTGTGTTTCTTTCAGTCCAGCGTTTCTCATGATGTACTCTGCATAGAAGTTACATAAGCAGGGTGACAATATACAGCCTTGACGTACTCCTTTTCCTATTTGGAACCAGTCTGTTGTTCCATGTCCAGTTCTAACTGTTGCTTCCTGATCTGCATACAGATTTCTCAAGAGGCAGGTTAGGTGGTCTGGTATTCCCATCTCTTTCAGAATTTTCCACAGTTTCTTGTGATCCACACAGTCAAAGGCTTTGGTATAGTCAATAAAGCAGAAATAGATGTTTTTCTGGAACTCTCTTGCTTTTTCTATGATCCAGCGGATGTTGGCAATTTGATCTCTGGCTCCTCTGCCTTTTCTAAAACCAGCTTGAACATCAGGGAGTTCACAGTTCATGTATTGCTGAAGCCTGGCTTGGAGAATTTTGAGAATTACTTTACTAGCCTGTGAGATGAGTGCAATTGTGCGGTAGTTTGAGCATTCTTTGGCATTGCCTTTCTTCGGGATTGGAATGAAAACTGACCTTTTCCAGTCCTGTGGCCACTGCTGAGTTTTCCAAATTTGCTGGCATATTGAGTGCAGCACTTTCACAGCATCATCTTTCAGGATTCGAAACAGCTCAACTGGAATTCCATCACCTCCACTAGCTTTGTTCATAGTGATGCTTTCTAAGGCCCACTTGACTTCATATTCCATGATGTTTGGCTCTAGATTAGTGATCACATCATCATGATTATGTGGGTTGTGAAGATCCTTTTTGTACAGTTCTTCCATGTATTCTTGTCACCTCTTCTTAATATCTTCTGCTTCTGTAAGGTCCAGACCATTTCTGTCCTTTATTGAGCCCATCTTTGCATGAAATGTTCTCTTGGTATCTTTAAGTTTCTTGTAGAGATCTCTAGTCTTTCCCATTCTGTTGTTTGCCTCTATTTCTTTGCATTGATCACTGAAGAAGGGTTTCTTATTTTTTCTTGCTATTGTTTGGAACTCTGCATTCAGATGCTTATAGCTTTCCTTTTCTCCTTTGCTTTTCACCTGTCTTCTTTTCACAGCTATTTGTAAGGCCTCCCCAGACAGCCATTTTGCTTTTTTGCATTTCTTTTCCACAGGGATGGTCTTGATCCCTATCTCCCGTACAATGTTACGAACCTCATTCCATAGTTCATCAGGCACTCTATCTATCAGATCTAGGCCCTTAAATCTATTTCTCACTCCCACTGAATAATCTTAACGGATTTGATTGAGGTCATTCCTCAGTGGTCTAGTGGTTTTCCCTACTTTCTTCAATTTGAGTCTGAATTTGGTAATAAGGAGTTCATGATCTGAGCCACAGTCAGCTCCTGGTCTTGTTTTTGTTGACTGTATAGAGCTTCTCCATCTTTGGCTGCAAAGAATAGAATCAATCTGATTTTGGTGTTGACCATCTGGTGATGTCCATGTGTAGAGTCTTCTCTTGTGTTGTTGGAAGAGGGTGTTTGCTATGACCAGCACATTTTCTTGGCAAAACTCTATTAGTCTTTGCCCTGCTTCATTCCACATTCCAAGGCCAAGTTTGCCTGTTATTCCAGGTGTTTCTTGATTTCTACTTTTGCATTCCAGTCCCCTATAATGAAAAGGACATCTTTTTTGGGTGTTAGTTCCACAAGGTCTTGTAGGTCTTCATAAAACCGTTCAACTTCAGTTTCTTCTGGTTGGGGCATAGACTTGGATAACTGTGATAATGAATGGTTTGCCTTGGAGATGAACAGAGATCATTCTGTCGTTTTTGAGATTGCATCCAAGTACTGCATTTCAGACTCTTTTGTTGACCATGATGGCTACTCCATTTCTTCTGAGGGATTCCTGCCCACAGTAGTAGATATAATGGTCATCTGAGTTAAATTCACCCATTCCAGTCCATTTTAGTTTGCTGATTCCTAGAATGTCAACGTTCACCCTTGCCATCTCTTGTTTGACTGCTTCCAATTTGTCTTGATTCATGGACCTGACATTCCACGTTCCTATGCCATATTGCTATTTACAGCATCGGATCTTGCTTTTATCACCAGTCACATCCACAACTGGTTATTGTTTTTGCTTTGGCTCCATCCCTTCATTCTTTCTGGAGTTATTTCTCCACTGATCTCCAGTAGCATATTGGGCACCTAATGACCTAGTGATTTCCTCTTTTGGTATCCTATCATTTTGCCTTTTCATACTGTTCATGGGGTTCTCAAGGCAAGAATACTGAAGTGGCTTGCCATTCCCTTCTCCAGTGGACCACATTCTGTCAGACCTCTCCACCATGACCTGCCCGTCTTGGGTTGCCCCGCAGGAATGGCTTGGTTTCATTGAGTTAGACAAGGCTGTGGTCCTAGTGTGATTAGATTGACTAGTTTTCTGTGAGTATGGTTTCAGTGTGTCTGCCCTCTGATGTCCTCTTTCAACACCTACCATCTTACTTGGGTTTCTCTTACCTTGGGCGTGGGGTATCTCTTCACTGCTGCTCCAGCAAAGCACAGCCGCTATTCCTTACCTTAACCTATAGCATATTAAAAAGTAGAGATATCACTCTGCCGACAAAGGTCCATATAGTTGAGCTATGGTTTTTCCAGTAGTCATGTATAGTTGTGAGAGTTGGACCATAAAAATGGCTGAGTGCTGAAGAGCTGATGCTTTCAAACTGTGGTGCTGGAAAAGACTCTTGAGGATCCCTTGGACTGCAAGCAGATCAAACCAGTCAACCCTAAAGAAAATCAACCTGGAATATTCATTGGAAGAACTGATGCTAAAGCTCCAGTAATTTGGCCACCTGATGCAGAGAGCTGACTCATTGGCAAAGATCCTGATGCTGGGAAAGATTGAGTTCAGGAGGAGCAGGGGATGACAGAGGATGAGACTGTTGGATGGCATCATTGACTTGATGGACATGGGTTTGAGCAAACTCTGGGAGATGGTGAAGGACAGGGAAGCCTGGTGTGCCGCAGTCCATGGGGTCACAAAGAGTCGAACACGACTGAGCAACTGAACAACAATGTTCTATTTTCGATAAACTGTGGACCATTTCCTAAACATGTGTTTCATTTCATAGCATTCGTCCTTTGTATATGCTGATCCCTCTCTTGGAATGCTTTTCCTATTCTTGCTTGCCTGAATAACCCTCCTCATGTATTAGGGCCCACTTCACATGTCCCCTGGTCCATGAAGCTTTCTCATCAACTATAAGTAAACAGTATAAGTTGCTAGGATCCCTGTGCCCGGTCCCTCACATTCACCAAGCCCAGCATTTTGTTTCCACCAGCACCTACCACATTGTTCATAATGTTTATTTTTTCATGTATCTTCCTACTAGACTGCATGGTCCTTGAGGACTGAACAGTGTCATGCATTTTTGCATTTTCATTATCTTATATAGGGCTTGCTTTTTAGTAGAAGCTCATATATGTTAAATGCATGAAGGAGTGAAGGAACAATCCTATAATGTTAGATTTACCTCCGTAACATAGACTTAATTTTTCTATGAATGGTGAACATAGAATTGTGTTTGTATTATTCAGAAAAAAAGAAACTTCAAGTGCTATGTTGCTTCCTTTGGGATGTGGGCTTTCTAGAATGGTGGAAAATTAGAGATATTGATATTGTTCAAGGGTACCTAGGTACTAGGGCTTCCCTGGTGGCTCAGTTGTTAAAAATAAAAAATAAAAAAAATCCACTTGCCGATGCGAGAGAAGGGAATTCTATCCCTGGGCCAAGAAGATCCCCTAGAGAAGGAAATGGTAACCCACTCTGGTATTCTTGTCTGGAAATCCCATGGACAGAGGAACTTGGTTATAGTCCATGGGGTCACAGAACAGTCATATATGACTTAGTGACTAAACAATAGCAACCTGAGTACTGGCAATGCTTTCTCCTTATAGTTGAGAAGCTCCCTGTTTTACACTGTTTGTATGTGGAACAGGATATTTGTGAATAGTCCTTCTAAAGAGGAATATAGATCATTGGTAAAAGTTTTTCTGGATTGGGGATGAAAAAAAGACTAAGTGTAAAAAGGGCACTGGCATAACACTATTTGCTTCATTCTTAACACTTTAGTTCAGTTCAGTTCATTTCAGTCGCTCAGTTGTGTCCAACTCTTTGAGATCCCAGGAATCGCAGAATGCCAGGCCTCCCTGTTCATCACCAACTCCCAGAGTTCACTCAAACTCGCCTCCCATTGAGTCGGTGATGCCATCCAGCCATCTCATCCTCTGTCGTCCCCTTCTCCTCCTGCCCCCAATCCCTCTCAGCATCAGAGTCTTTTCCAATGAACCAACTCTTCTCATGAGGTGGCCAAAGTACTGGAGTTTCAGCTTTAGCATCATTCCTTCCAAAGAAATCCCAGGGCTGATCTCCTTTAGAATGGACTGGTTGGATCTCCTTGCAGTCCAAGGGACTCTCAGGAGTCTTCTGTAACACCACAGTTCAAAAGCATCAATTCTTCAGCACTCAGCTTTCTTCACAGTCCAACTCTCACATCCATACATGACCACTGGAAAAACCATAGCCTTGACTAGACGGACCTTTGTTGGCAAAGTAATGTCTCTGCTCTCGAATATGCTGTCTAGGTTGGTCATAACTTTTCTTCCAAGGAGTAAGCATCTTTTAATTTCATGGCTGCAGTCACCATCTACAGTGATTTTGGAGCCCAAAAAAATAAAGTCTGACACTATTTCCACTGTTTCCCTGTCTATTTGCCTTGAAGTGATGGGACCAGATGCCATGATCTTCGTTTTCTGAATGTTGAGCTTTAAGCCAACTTTTTCACTCTCCTCTTTCACTTTCATCAAGAGGCTTTTTAGTTCCTCTTCACTTTCTGCCATAAGGGTGGTGTCATCTGCATATCTGAGGTTATTGATATTTCTCCTGGCAATCTTGATTCCAGCTTGTGCTTCTTCCAGCCCAGCATTTCTCATGATGTACTCTGCAAAGAAGTTAAATAAGCAGGGTGACAATATACAGCCTTGATGTACTCCTTTTCCTGTTTGGAACCAGTCTGTTCCATGTCCAGTTGCCTAAAAGGCTAACCTGGATGCTCCTGAAGAGGGACAGAAAGACCACACTAAGTGTACTATTTCTGCGGCATTTTCTATAATGCCACGTACAAATGCTCATAACTTAAAAATGCATAGCAGGTGTGCATGTAAGATCGTTCCCTGCCATCTGTGGTCCACCTGCAGTGCCGCAAATTATTTATACTGGATTACGTTGATCACCCTCATTAGTACTTCACTTATCAAAGATTGTCTATACGAAGAGGAATATCCTTGATCTCATAGAAAAACTCCTTGGGTTTCCAGTTAAGTTTTAACAGAAGTGAACTTAGAATGAGTGTTAGTCACTCAGTCATGTCTGACTCTTTGTGACCCCATGGACTGTGGGGTCCTCTGTCCATGGAATTCTCCAGGCAAGAATACTGGAGTGGGTAGCCTTTCCCTTCTCCAGGTGATCTTCCTGATCCACGGACTGAACCCAGGTCTCCTACATTATAGGCAGATTCTTTACCATCTCAGTACTAGGGAAGCCCAGAATGAATTTACTTTACACTTAATGTGTATCTGTGTAAATCAGCATCTACTTTTTGAGTATTCACTAACATGCTTGTTGCTGAATTAAGATGATATTCTGAGTCAAAATAACACACCTACCCATGACCTAATTGGTTTATCTACTCTTGAGCTCATCTTTTTGATGCTTTCATGCATCCTTTGTATGCTGGTTCCTAATTCTAGAATTGGGTGCAGTTTGAATAGAATGTTTCAAAATTTGACTCTGCCTTGAACAATTCTATCTATAGTAGCTAGTTATAGAGAATTATGTCAGCATTTCTTAATTGTTACACTAAGAAACACTTGTGTGTCTACAATTCCATGATATTATGCTGAGATACTGAGTTCTTTAATCCCAAGCATAGCCAGAAAAAAAAAAAAAAAAAAACCCACATGGAATGGTACTTCTAGCCACAAGCAATCCTAAACTTTGATTCCAATCTGCTGGTCAAATGTTATCTTTTTTTCTTGTCTGTGCCATCATGTGAAAAATGCAGAGGCACTGAATTGTAGCACGTTGATATAAAAAATTCCACAAGGTGTATCTTCAAGAGAACTATAAAGATGCTGAGAGGGTCGTAGAATAGTGGTTGGGAGCCTGTACTTGATGTGCTATATGAGTCTGAATCCCTGGTCTCTTCTTTACTAGTTGTGTGGAATTAGACAAATTACTTAGCTTCTCTATGCTTCACTTTTCTTATCTGTAAAATGGAGATAATAACAGAACCTAGCCTACTGGACTGAGAAGATAAATTAATATAGCCAGAGTGCTTAGACCATGCCTGATATACAGTCAAGGTGATGAAAGTATTTACTGTCATGATTTATTTTCTTGTTGGGGAATAAGTTCAATTATCGTATAATTGGAAGGAAAATTTGTCTCTTGCGCTTAGTATACCATCATTAAGATGCATTCATCTCCAATACAACATAAACAAGTATAATATGTTTATAGTTATTCATGTAAAATACATAGCATTAAGGGCTTCCCTTAATATCCTCATACTCTCATTGACATCACTTTGCCAACAGAAATTGCTTATTCTAGATGAGTCGTATAAAAATTCAAAATTTTTTTTTCTTGGGTCATACAAATGACTTATTAATTAGATATATGGCAGGGATGAAAAATATGCTGATGAATAGCAATAGTTTGTTGGCCAGATAATTAGGCTCACCAGAGTGTTTTACTAGGAAAAACTGGTGGAGCATACAGGACACCAGAAGCCCCATCATTCCTAAAAGGGCAGTCAGGTTGATGGATCAGCACATCTGCTTGGTAGAAGAACACAGACTTTTGTTCAATAGATTAGCACAAAATAGAGCTAAATTTGTGATTTAATTGACTCAAACTATAAAGTTTCATACATAAAATTAGGCCAAATGTGATAGTTATAAGATTCCTTTTAAAACTGTAGGTGGTGCATGTGTAATTTTTTAAATTTGTAGTTAAAGTTGAAAAGGATTTAATATTTCAACAGCATCTTCATTTGTGCTACCCAGAGAATTGCAGAATATGTTGATACAGTTCAGGAATCTTTTCATCTATGCTACTGCATGCGTGCTAAGTCACTTCAGCCGTGTCCGAATCTGTGCAACCCTGTGGACTGCAGCCTGCCAGGTGCCTCTGTCCGTGGGATCCTCCAGGCAAGAATACTGGAGTGGGTTGCTGTGGCCTCCTCCAGGGGACCTTCCCAGCCCAAGGATCGAATCTGCGTCTCTTACATCTCCTTCACTGGCAGGCAGGTTCTTTACCACTAGCACCACCTGGGAAGCCCATCTATGCTATTATATTTGAGGAATACCAACAAAGATTTTTTTTTTTTCATTTCATACTATCAACTGAATGCTTCAGTTCATTCCCATCCAACACACATCTGATAACTGCTTCCTCCCTGAAAATTAAGTCTACCCGTTAACTAACATTGCAATCAAACCATAAATTAATCATGTAGTTTATTCACCCCCTGCTGCCATCATCCCCCAATAGCAACTTAGATGCCTCTGAGAGTATGTTGACTATGGAAGTGCACAAAATGGCATCTTAATGACCTGAAAGAGCTAATACCCTTCTGTAAGTGCCTTGCTAAATATCACAGAGTGACTTGGACGCTGGGGAAGGCTTGGCTCATTATTCCACTCTGCTGAGCTAAATCATTTGGGTTCTCTTTATTTGCTGTTGGCCTTTCTCTTTGCCTCTCTCTGCTCATGCATAAAGGATATTGATTTAAATAAAAGATACTGTAAACATGCACTTTGTTAGGGAAATCTGACTATGCAAGTATAATTTCAAAGGTCAGAGTTCTAACAATGCTTGATTTACATTAATTTGTGCTTGAGGAAAATGCCTACTTGACTAAAAGAAGAAAAGAAAAAGAATTTAATTCACATATTGCTCTGTGTTTTTCTATCATGTTCTTCCAGAGCTGATCAAAGAGGAAAATCATATTTACAGGAAAAATCCCACACTTGGGATCACTCAGTGTAGCACAATAGATTAAACCTCTGAGAAAAATATATAGTCTGAATGTAAATCTGAAAGAATTTGGGACCTCCATCCTAAAACGATTGCCATAGTGAAATAAACAATTTGTATTTTTAAAGACTATTTTACAGCTTTTTCTAGGACAACATAATAGTTTAATTCTGTAAAGGTATTTTCCATAAAGGTCTATCTTTACTGACATGGAAAAACAGAAGAAAAATTTAAAAAGATGATTATATGCTCTGTGAACTGAAAAACAGCAAATAATTTAACTATTTTGCATACTCCAGAAACAAATCTGCCTTTCATTGCCCTTATTTTTCTACATAAATTCACTTTTTAGTCCTGATTTGCTTGTATTAAAATGTACTTCTATTAATATGGTTAATAAGTATTTTTTGAGTGCTGTTCCTTTTAAAGTATTTTCAGACTTTTTAATTTACCATTTTATTACTTTATTCAGTGTCGTTTTAAAATATTTATTTATGGCTGCTCTGGCTCTTCATTGCTATGCAGGCTCTCTCTAGTTGCGATGGGCAGGGTCTACTCTCCAGATGGAGTGTGCGGTCTTCTCATTGTGGTGGCGTCTACTGTTGGAGAGCACAGGCTCACGGCACGTGGGCCTCAGTTGTTGAAGTGTGTAGGCTCAATAATTGGCAGTGCGCTGGTTCTCGAGCTCAGGCTCAGTAGTTGTGGTGCAGAGGCTTTGTTGCTCCACGGCATGTGAGATCTTCCTGGACCAGGGATCGAACCTACATTGCAAGGTGAATTCTTAACCACTGGACCATCAGGGAAGCTTCTATTCTGTGTATTTAAAAGATAAACATGAATTAAAACTTTGTAAGTTAATGATCAAATGCACAATAATGTCAGAAGCATAAAATCCCCCTATGTAGTATCACATATATATTTTTTAAACTTAGGGTTTGTTTGTTGTTATTGCTGGGTTTTTTTTTTTTTTTTTTGTCATTTTTTGATGCCAGATTTGGTTCCAATTGGCAGATTTACCTGTTACTAGATAAATTGTGAAAGGGAGGTGACAAGTACCACCTTATACATTGTTGAGGAACTTGCTGATAATAAAGTGATCGTTTAGTGATCATTTTATTGTGTTCACTCTCCCTGCAAAGTCTTAAAGACAGTACTGTTCCTTTTCATCCTTATAACAAACCTTTAAGGTAGACAGCGAGATTGTTATATTTACTGATGAAGAATGAGAAGTTAAGAGAAGTGAGGTAATATTCAAGATCAGATACCTAACAAATTGCAGAAACAGGACTGGAATCTTGGAATCTGACTTACACACACATGCACAAAAGCTTAATGATAGAACTGTATTGTTCCTAATTGTATGGATTGAGAAAATCATCTGGAATCTGGTAGAGTAATAATTGATTACTATATTTAAATATTTGCTATTGCTTTGATATTCAATAAGAGATGGTTGAATGCTCAGAATTCAAAATTATAATACTGGAGTTAATGAGTGTTTACTTGTCTTGGTAGTCGAAATTTTAGACCTACAATTGACTTAGCTTATTGTTACATTAATTATCTTTGGTGGCATTTATTTTTCTCTGCTTGAATTCTGACTTTAAGACCAGTACTTCCCTTCATTGTCAGATCCTCTGAAACTATATATACTTTTGACAGATTTATAATCCTTCAGCTGTCAGATGCTAATTGTAGTATAGAGAGTCCATTTTGTTTCTTTTTGAGGTATATGCAAGTCACTTATCTTTCCATGCCCATAAGATTTCCTTAGGCTTCCTGACCTAGTCCATGAAGCCTTTCATTCATAAGTAGTATTTGCCACCCCAATTTACATCTCTGCGTTTCTGCTTCTGCTTCCCTTTTCATTGACTCCATACTCATTTCCTCCCATAAAACCCCTACAGTATAGAATATACATAATATAATTTTTAGGTTGCTGTAACATTACATTACCATTTGCTTCTGTTTCCACATGTTGCTAAAATATTCAATAACTTTGCCCAGGAGGAGGATATTAGTGCTCAGATAGCTCATATAAAATGTTTTCTGAATATTCTTAATTGTTATTCAAGTATTTTCAGTCATTTTGTTCCAAGGCTGGCATAACACTTTGTTTTGTGTTATAGCTTATTTTTCCTTTATAAAAGCCCAGAGTATTGTGCACAGATAATGGAATCATGATGAAGTTTTGTAAACTTGACGTGTGCTTGTTGTTTTCAAATGAGTGAAAGCTATTCTGTCTTAGGGATATTCCTGAGTATCCTCATAAGACTGAAATGAATGGTCATTGCTAGTTCTAAAGCTCCTTAAACTACTATATCTTGAATTTTTTCTGGAATAGAGAGCTGGGAACAAAGATCAAAAGACTGTTTGTATAATCTCTGTAATGACATTATTCAAGTCCATTACGTTACACACCATTACACACCAAAAGTTCATTCATTAAACTACAGATGCCTGAAAAACATAATTGGAACAAAATTTATTATATGCATAGGTATACATCTCTTTGGTGTTGTAAATACTTGTGTATACACAAACATGGGCTTCCCATGTGGCACAGTGGTAAAGAATCTGCTTGCCAATGTAGGAGATTCAAGAGACTTAGTTTCAATCCCTGGATTGAAAAGATTCCCTGGAGTAGGAAATGGCAATCCATTTGAGGAGTTTTACCTGGAAAATCCCTTGGACAGAGGAGTCTGGCAGAGTTGGCGGGCTACAGTCCATGGGATTGCTAAGAGTTGGACATGGCTTAGCATACATGCACACGTACATAATATGTATATATATTACACTTATGTATATATATGCAATCATATAAATTCTACAGAAATAATATTACTGTGTATGTTATACTAGAAAATATATATAGTAGTTCCTTTCATCAAAAAGAACTAGATAATTAACTGTATTTTTATTTGGCTTCAGTTATGTGGCTAATAGCTCTAGTTTTCCATTTCCCTCTGTGCATTTGTGTATGTGTGCATCTGTGGAGTCAATTTATTTAATGCAATAAAACCTCACCAAAAAGTTTCTCTAGATCATCTTTTCAATTATATCAATGCAACAGAATATATTTTGAGCATTCATTATGATACTGGGTAGTTCTCTCTCCTTTTAAGAGTGAGAACCTGAAAAATAGATCCATGTTCCTCAATATCACATATTTCTTAACTACTTATATTAAGCATTTGGGTTTAACTGTATCACCATCCCCATAGTTTAAAAATTATAACAAAGGCCCAGTCAAATCGTCACCAAACTTTAGAGTTGTAGAGAACTCTATGGGTTGTTTAATCCAGATTCTTTATTTTGTGTATTTTAAAAGGAGCTTTGTATGTGTGTGCATTATAAAAATATAAAATGTAAAAAGTTAGAACAAAATGCTTGATATTAAAAGATTGGAATTTTTAACTTTCAGAATTTTCTATGACATTTTAATGAGAAAGGAAGAATTATCCTTTACTTAATTTTAAAGTTTCTCTTTGCACTTTTATGACAGCATCCCTCCCTGGGAAAGAATCTTCTAAAATGTTCTGGAGTAGCCTCTATGGGATAATGGTTTATAAATACATTTTAGTTAGTTCAGTGGTAATTAGTGACACATGAGTGAAGAACCATATTTTAAGTTCATGGATACTGAGCTTAGTGAATGATGTTTTGCTTTATAAGAGTCTGTTGGGGGCTGTTATGAATAATAATGAGGGAAGAACATATATTTGCATCTATAGTGAATGCCCCCTGGCAGCAAGGCCTTGAGAATCCTCAGTGTCCGGGTACGGCTGCCTGAGTGACGCTCCCCAGCACAGCAAAGCTGCAATCAGCGTATTGCTGCAAGGATCATTACCTTTTTGACACCACTTTCATCGCTTCTTTCATTCTAAATTTCTCTGAGAATGAGTTTTATTCATTCTATAACTATAATACATCTAGTTTTGACACTTTTTATCAGTAATTACAAAAGAAGCAGTAGACTGGAGTTTGGAGCAATTCAGATATCGTCTAACTCAAGCGTAACTCTTGCTTTTGGAGAGTTCCCTGTCTGAATTAGGACCAGCGCACTTGCCTACATTGTACACTAAGGCCTAAAGACAGTATCTGCTCCAAATCCCCTCATTAAGGCAACCATTTCTAAACCAACACCTTTCCCATCCTTCTCTGTGTTCTTTCCCTGCTTATGTTCACTCTAGCACACATCACTCCCTGACACACTGTTTAATTATGAATTCTGTCAATCATTTTCCAGTGGAAAGTAAGCTTCATAAAAACAGAATTTTACCTGTTTTACTCACCTTTGTATCTTTAGTTCTAGAACACTGGCTGACACATTATTGTTGGATGAATGAAAAATGATGAATTATAAGAACTTTGAAGCTGGTTATATATATTTTTCTTATGGTTCACAATTCCAAAATAGATTTCAGCATTTATTCCTACACTAATTGAATTCTGACTATGTGCTTAGGCATTACGACAAGTAAAGATGAATAAGATAGAATTCTTGCCCACATAGAACTTACTGACTCATGTGCTGTGCTTGGTTGCTCAGTGTGTCCAACTCTTTGTGACCCCATGGACTGTAGCCCTCCAGGCTCTTCTGTCCATGAGGTTTCTCTAGGCAAGAATATTGGAGTGGGTTTCCATGCCCTCCTCCAGGGGATCTTCTCAACCCAGGATCGATCCTAGGTCTCCCACATTGCAGGTGGATATTCTTTACCATTTGAGCCACCAGGAAAGTCCAAGAATACAGGAGTGGGTAGCCGATCCCTTCTCCAGGGCATCTTTCTGACCCAGGAATTAAACTGGGGTCTCCTGCAATCCAGGCAGATTCTTTACCAGCTGAGCTACCAGGGAAGCCCTACTGACTCATAGGATGTTCTATTAATTTGATTTTCTGATGATGGATTTTAAGGCTGCATAACTTGAAGAGTGTCCTTTACCTATAAAGTAAGGGGCTCAATTTGAATGTCGTGAAAGATACTACTAATCCCAGAATAAAATTGTTTTTATGAATTAAGCCATTGTTTATGTCAGGCAGTGTTGAATGCAAACATATTAGCAAGGGGTGCTAATTTATTAATGCAATGACACATAGTACATTTTCATTACAATTTTTTATTGAACTTACTTCTGTACCAGGTGAGTCTATATCTATAATTACAAAAATACTTAGAAGTGGCACTAGAGAAGATCAGGTTTGTGGAAGGCACAGGCTAAGGACTGAGACAAGTCTAGGTGGAGCACAGAGTTTTGCCAGGAGTCTCAGTCTTACCACGGATGAGGACCTGGGCTAAGCAGGGAAAAACATGAGGCCAGAGCACCTGGTAGGCAGGCATTAAAGGGAAGGGACATTTATGAATTATCATCGAACTCTATGGTAAATTCAGATATTAGAAGTCATCCAGGTCAAACCTGCATCTTTTAAAAATATTATCTGTTTTAATTGAATGAAAGATTCTTTATAGTGATTTGAAAGGAAGAAAGTGAAAGTGAAGTTGCTCAGTCGTGTCCGACTCTTTGCGACCCCATGGACTGTAGCCTACCAGGCTCCTCCCTCCATGGGATTCTCCAGGCAAGAGTACTGGAGTGGAGTGCCATTTTCCTTCTCCATTACAGTGCTTTACAATTTTCAAAAGTTTCACACACACAATTTCATATAATCCCATAATAACCCTTTTTCAATCCCCTTCTGCTATATTACTTCTCCTTCCCTTTCCCCCACTGAGAACTTCTAGTTTGTTCTCTATATCCATGAGTCTTCTTTAAAAACAATTTTTTATTCACTAGTTTGTTGTATTTCTTTTTAGATTCTATATACAAGTGCTATCATACAATATTTGTCTTTGTCTGATTTATTTCAATTAATTTCACTAGCATGATGCACTCCAAATCATCCATGTTGCTGCAAATGGCAAAATTTCATTCTTTTTTTAATAGCTGAGTCATATACCATTGTATACATGTGTATACATATATACACACACACACACACACACCTCTTTTTTATCCATTCATGTTGATGGCCACTTTCATTGCTTCCTTTCCTTGGCAATTATAAATAATGCTACTATGAACATTAGGGTGCATGCATCTTTTCCAATTAATGTATCTGTTTTTGTCAGATATATATCCAGGAATGGAATTGCTGGGTCATAAAATTGCTTCCCTGGTGACTCAGATGGTAAAGAATCTGCCTGCAATGCAGGAGACCTAGCTTCAATCCCTGGGTTGGTAAGATCCCTGGAGAAGGAAATGGCAGCCCACTCCAGTACTCTTGCCTGGAGAATCCCATGGACAGAGGAGCCTGGCAGACTACAGTCCATGGGGTCACAAAGAGTCAGAGGGTCATAACATCCACTTTTTCTTTTGATAGTAAGTACTGAGTGACTAACAACTTTCACTTTCTTTCATAATAGTTCTATTTTTAGCTTTTTAAGAAACCTCTATACTGTTTTCCACAGTGGCTGTACCAATTTACATTTCCACCAGCCGTGTAGGAGGGTTGCCTTTTCCCAACACCCTCACCCATATTTGTTATTTATTTTCTTTCTGGTGACAGCCATTCTGGAAGATGTGAGCTGATATCCCATTGTGGTTTTGATTTGCGCTTAGCTGATGATTAGCAGTGTTGAGTACCTTTTCATGTGCCTGTTGGACATCTTTGGATGTTTCCTCTTTGGAAAAATGTCTATTCAGTTCTTTTGTCCATTTTTTAATTGAGTTGTTTGTTTTTTGATGTTGAGTTCTATTAGCTGTTTATATATGTTGGATATTAACTCTTTATCAGTCATATCATTAGAAAATATCTTCTCTCATTCAGTAGGTTGTCTTAATTTTGTTTTTGGTTTCCTTTTCTGTGAAAAAGTTTGTAAGTTTAATTTGATCTTTGTTTTTTTTTCTTTCATTTCCATTTACTCTACAAGATGGATCAAAAAATTTTTGCTGCAATTTATGCCAATGAGTATTCTGCCTGTTTTCCTCTAGGAATCTTATAGTATCTGGCCATAAATGTATGTCTTTACTCCATTTTGAGTTTATTTTTGTATACAGTGTTAGAGAATGTTCTAGTTTCATTTTTTTTCAAGTAACTGTCAAGTTTTCCCAGCATCATTTATTGAAGACACTGTCTTTTCTCCATTGTTTATTCCTGCCTTTTTTGACATTGATTAGTTGACCATAAGTGTGTGTGTTTATTCCTGGAATGTCTATCTGGCTCTATTGATCTATGTGTGTGCGTGTGTGACAGTACTACACTGTTTTAATTACTGTAGCTTTGGAATATAGCCTTAAGCCAGGGAGTGTGATTCCTCTAGCACTGCTATTTGGCTATTTGGGGGTCTTTTGTGTTTCCATACAAATTTTTATATTATTTGTTCTAGTTCTATGAAAAATGGCATTGATAATTTGATAGGGCTTACCTTGAATCTGTAGATTGTCTTCGGTAGTATGGTAATTTTGAGAATATTAATTAATTTGCATATATTCAGTTGAGTATTTCATTGCTATGGTTTTATGATCAATCAACATCCACTTCTTTTGGTAGTAAGTACTGACTGGGCTTCCCTGGTAGCTCAGAAGTTAAAGCGTCTGTCTCTAATGCGGAGACCCAGGTTCTACCCCTGGGTCGGGAAGATCCCCTGGAGAAGGAAATGGTAACCCGGTCCAGGATTCTTGCCTGGAGAATCCCATGGATGGAGAAACCTGGTAGGCTACAGTCCATTGGGTTGCAAAGAGTCGGACACGACTGAGCGACTTCACTTTCACTTTCACTGACTGTGTTTAAGGATCTGCCTTTCTTATATCCCCAGCTCTTGTGACATAGTGAGTACCATTCACAGATTCCAGTGGCGTATGAGATGTCAGCCTAACCCCATCAGAATAAACCATCTCCCTGAACACAGTGACGTCTTACCACGACTCATGCTGTGTGACTCAAGTGACACTTTGCTACTTCCAGTCTTTTTCTGGTCCCATGAGAAAGTGTTCCTTATTTCTAGTGGACTCAGACTTGAAAGACCGAAGCTGCTTCAAGTGTCTTGAAGGTAGAAGTCTGTCTGTGACAAGTAGAGCCAGCTTGTGACTGGAAGAGGGTGCGGGAGGGCACAGCCTGGTGCCATTGTTGGAACCCCTGTATCAGACAGTGTTTGGAATAGAACAATGCCTCCTGGGCTTCCCAGTTTCCTGAGCCATTGAGCTTCTTTTTCCCCCTCTTTTTCCTTTTTATCCATGCTTGGATTAAAGCTTGGGCTTGTCTGGTTTTGCACTGTAAATGTCCTCACTGACACACTGGTGGATTTCTAGTTTGGTTCTTCCTTGTTTGGTGTTTTTGTGTGTTTTTTGAACCCTGACATAAAGAGTCCTATAGGTGAATGTGTGTGTGTGGTACAATTTGGTGGAACTAGTTTTAATTCTAATGATAAGGCCACAAAAATATTAGTATAGTACAGAGATTAATAATACCAAGTTTGAAGTAGAAAACTAGGAGCTCAAGTCTTCTTTCTGGTTCTGAGATCTTCAGTAATTTCCTGAAACTCACTTCTTTTGTGTCTTTTACAGACACAGTGGAAATAATGGTTATCCTTGCATGGTGGGCTCACTGTGAAGATTAAGTGAGATTATATGCCTATGGCATGTTACAGAGCACAGCATGTGGTAAACAACCACAGGTGTGTAATGGGGATTGATATTATATTGTGCTA
This sequence comes from Capricornis sumatraensis, assembly GCF_032405125.1. Taxonomy (NCBI): domain Eukaryota; kingdom Metazoa; phylum Chordata; class Mammalia; order Artiodactyla; family Bovidae; genus Capricornis; species Capricornis sumatraensis. The sequence continues at coordinate 83,127,905 of NC_091077.1, forward strand.
ACAACTGCTTAGTCATTGGCAAGTAAATGATACATTGAAAAGAGATTGTTTTAATTTGGGATCAGAAGAATTTGACTTTATTCTCTCCTTCAAAGATTTCATTTTTAAAGTCTCATTCTGCTCCTTTTTCAATTTTGTAAACTTTATTTAGGCAATTATTTTTTAGGCTCTCATTTTTTCATATTTTTCTCAAAAAACCCTTTTGGGATTTTATTTCCATCCTTGATTTCCTTCTGCATAGCTAGATATTTAATGGACAGCTTGCCTGCTAATAAAACATACTCAGAGAAACTATGCCTAATCCATTTATTTTTATTTCCAATTGTTTTTATACACTCTCTAAAGATGCTACTTGCAAGTTTTATTTGAGATCCCAGTCATTTTTTGGTCTAATAAATACCATTTTATGTTTCTGAAACATTGTTAGAGTAGGTAGAAAAATTGATCTCTCCTGTGTTTTTAGTTATGCTATCCTCACAAAGTAATGGTAAAACTTCTTTTGCACTGATAGAACAATTTCATGTATATATTTTTGCATTGAAGGTTTGTCTTCATTTTTGGTAATTACACTATTCAGGGGTTTGAAATTCTCTGATTATGTATTAACTGTCTCTCATCACTTTGTGTTAGCATGTACCAGAAACATGATTTTAAGTTAGAATGGACCACGTGCTGAGAAAAATGGGATAACCCAGGCAGTGAGAACTTAATAAGTTTAGTAACCTGGGACTCTCCTTGTAGTCTCCTTACTGGGTGATTAATGAGGAGCCATGTACATAAGGTAATCCTAAGGCAAGATTTTCTAATTACATTTTTTTTGTTCTATATAATAAAATTTTGAGTGTGTAACTGATGTTTTTTCATATCCCAGCAAAACTCCAATATGGAGAATTATTCTGAAGAAAATTATATTATTTATAGGTCTTCAAACAAAACAGCTTCTACTGTTCTCTAGTGTCTGAGCTCCTAGGATCTAAACAAAAGTCTGCCACTGATTTAGAATCAAGAAATTTTTAAGAGCATATGCAAACCAATGGATCTAGCAGCACTTCTATCAACCACTGTCTTGAGTGTGCCATTTGGGTAAAAGCCCATTAAATGTTCTTATCAATGATACATGAAAATATAATTTTTTAGGATAAAGAATTCTCTTAATCAGTGTGATTCAGTAGCTTGAATGATATAGATTTTTATGAATTTTGTGCATTCTATTTTGGAAATTAAAATGGTGATATCTATAGTTGATAGATTTATCCTGTAGTGAATTTCTCATTAGCAAAAATGGATTGTCTGAAAGAGGAAAGTATACTTAAGTAGTCTGGTTTCTTCCTGCAGCTAGAGTAAGTTTATCAGTCTGGAATTTTAACTACAGAAAATAAAATGTATTCTAGATGGTTTAAACTCAAGGGATTATTATGGCTTATATAATCATTGGTAGACCTGATGAAAGAGATGCTCAGAATGTTCATTCCCAAACTGTATAGCAGAGGTGAACTGCAGATGGATCATGTAACTCTTCAAGACCCTGTTGAACCAGGAAGTTATTACCACACCTGTCAACTCAGCCCCCTGAACTTGTGTCACTCTGTGACACACATCCTAGTCCTCCTATGAAACTCAGCTTAGATTCAGAACCCTGGGATTCCATCTGATTGACAGAACCTAAATTGTCTGTACTGTTAGCTGCAAAGAAATCTGGGAAATCTAGCCTTTAGCCTTCAAGCCAATGCAGATGGAAAGGGACGTAGAAGCAGGTGGGAATGACTGCTGAGTGAGCCAGCTACAGTGTTTGCTATGTGTAGCCCAGAAGTGCACATGTTTTAATAGTTTAAAAATCTGATGTGTGATATCCTTAAAAGCAGATTACATTGCAGAAAAGTGTAGGTTGTAAATATCTGACGATTTGGCCGAGGCACATAGAAGGAAGGGAAAGAGATCAGAAGGAACAGGACGAGTTTACAGGAGCCATGATTCTAAGATCAGACAGATGCCTGTTGGTGAGATCTTGAGAGTCTTCAGTCTCCTTTCACCCCTGTCTCTGCCCTGCTTTCTTCATGGGCAGTTGCTTACATGAAACATCTTCTTGCCTTACCTCTTTACCTTGCTCATTCAACCTCTTAGCAGAGGACCAAAGCCACCTTTCTCCCTGGAAAAGACAGAAAGCCTTAGTCTGTGAGCGAGGAATAGTTTTCTCTGTGGTCCTTTCATTTTCTGTACAACTAACACCAAATGCACCATTAAATGCATCACCATTCTCCAACCATCACCACTATACAAGAGGGCTAAACTAGTTCCTTACCAGAGGTATCCACTCTGTGCGTTTGGATCTCTTTTTGCACAGCCTGGGGCTATTACCAGGAATGTCTGCTTGGGGAATGCTAAAAAATTGGTAGAATCTGGCATTGCTTCAACTACAGGGTCTGAAATGTGAGATTTTAGCAGACATCTTATGGCCCCGCACCAAGCTCTCAATTCCCCAGCCCTGACCAATTAGCTGTTTCTCTCCTCTCCTCGAGTGGCAGCATCTGTACAGTCTTCAAGATGAAAAGCATCTAATTTTTCATTTTTCCTGCATCTCAGACACAAAGCCTAGTGCACAGCTGAGCCCATCAGCAAGCTATGTGTTTGAGTGGCAAATTAGGGTGTGTGTACCCCTTTCTGAGCTGTTTGCAACCTCTCTCTTGTCATGATGCACACTGGGTCCATCGTCTGTGGCTCTCTACAGGCAAGGCTGAATTTTGAAAGCACAGAGTTCTATTGATGCTCTTTTGATTCTGATTATCTTTAAGATGAGTGACTGAGATATTATGATCAAGATGAGAAAAACCCACAGTCTTTCCCCTCCCAACACTGAAATTATCAGGAGACATTTTTTTTTTTTTTTTTGGCTTCATTGGAGTATGGAATGAGTATTTTCAAAGAATTACCTAGTAGCTCTTAGTAGAGGGCTTCTGAGCATTTTTGTTTCCCTTGTAAAACAGACAAACTAGTAGGAACACTATATCGATTGTTATTTCAAAAATTCTGAATCCTCTGAACTTTTTTTGTAAGATGCTAGACATTATCAAACGTCTACAAAATAGGCTGTTACCTTGCCCACACGGATGACCTTGTCCTTTTAAACAATTTAGCACAGTTGGCTGGGTGAGTCAATCCTATTTATGTCTGCTCTTTGGGAGAAAGTAAATGGTCATTTGAGTCTACTAGAGGACAATAGTTATCTTCTAATTGGGACAGGCAATATTAAATGTTGGCTTTAATTGTGGAAGTATCAACTGTATGTCAGTTGGATAAATGCTTTACCAAGTGAAAGGAAAGTTCAGATGGATAGAAACATTTTCTTTGTTAGACTCATAGTCTTCAAGTTAATAAAATTTAAATTCAATAAGTAGTTTTCCACATGAATATAATTCTGAAAACGTTTGTCTAACACTTATCATCTCTAATGGCATTTATAACAAATATGCATTCATTAAAACATATTGCAACAATAATTTTTTGTGTGTCAGTATTAACTGAGTTTCTTTTGAAATGAGTACTCTTTGTAGAGGAAGGTTGGAGGTTATATGTGCTGTAGTAGGATGTCATCAATGTAGTAAAAAGCATACATGTTTGAAATTCTGAACCCTTTTGTTTGGGGAAATTTGGGCAAACATTCTGCTTCTGTTTTGTCATAGCTACTATAAGGATAATTATGGTGAAATTAAAAATTTATTGGAGGATTAAATACAGTCATTGATATGCTCAGTAGCAATTTATTGGATACCCACTCTGTGCCAGGCACTAAACTATTATTCCAAAACAAGACTGACTACTGCCATTAAGAAGTTGTAATATAGACCATGAAAAAGCACTTTGGGTGTATAAAAGATGTTAAACAAATACTTGTAGTTACTACTAAAAATGTAAAGATGGAGTAGTTATCTATTCTGTCTTTGAGCTAAAATATTCAATGCTCTCTTCTTAAACAGTAACTTGTCAATGTTAAATCAGTTTAAGCAGTGTATTCTCTCAAAGAGATTCTCTACTTTTCCGAGACTCTATCACAAATAATTACAATAATAGTATCTTTCTAATTCCAACTCTTTCATGTGACTTAAGCAAAACCTTTATTATCTCACCAGTATCTAATTTCCAAAAAGACAACTCACTAGTTTTATTAGTCATAGACTGATTAATCTTTATAGTTTCTGAAGCATATACAAATTTGCAAGTTCTCTTTAGAAAAGAAAATCTAATATCAAAAATACAAAATTAGGTTCAAATTAATATAGATTTAAAATAAAATGATTAATCAAATTGCTTATATTTTAAAAGCCATCATATACCAGAAACATCACAAAATTCAAAAGTAATGCTTTATTACTCAATTTTTTCCAAAGGTTAAGATTATTTTCCTTATAATTTTGGCAACCTACTCCTTGATCAGGCTTCCCAGGTGGCACTATGGTAAAGAACCCACCTGCCAATGCAGGCGACATAAGAGATCGGGTTCGATCCCTGTGTCAGGAAGATTCCCTGGAGGGGAGAGCATGGCAACCCACTCCAGTATTCTTGCCTGGAGAATCCCATGGACAGAAGAGCCTGGTGTCCTACATAGGTTGCAAAGAGTCAGACATGACTGAAAGCGACCTCTCAAGCACATACACATTCCTTGATCACCTATCCGTATGACAATAATTTTCTAACACCACTTTCTATAGAGATAATAGAATTCAGTCTTTTATCAAACATGGATAATTGAAATCTTCTTTTTGTTAACTTAAAAATGTTTCTTTCAGCTTCAGCTGAAGCTCTCAACTGATGATGTCATATACATTTTTAGAATTTCTATCAAATTTGGGGAAACTTCTATCAAATGTCTTTTATACATGAATTATACAGTTTGGAAGAATTTTCTCTGGTCCAGTCCGTTTCAAGCTGCCTTTCTCTTTGACTGCTGGTACCTTCCAGGCATTAGAACAGAAGTTGATATTCTAATCCAGTTGCATGGATTGTATGCATGTCATGGAGCTGGATGAGTAGGCATAACTAGGGGTAAATGTGTTCCTAAAATTGTTCCTACATTGGTCAGTAATAACTTAATCATATGTGGAAGCAAATGAAACTATATATATCTTACTAAACCCAAGCTAAACATATTTTCAATTCAACATTTCCCTAACTGTACTTCCCAAATCCCTATGATGTCTCCCACGTGAATGGAAGGGAAGCAAAATGGAAATAAGTGCAGAATGAGATACACGTAGTTATATGTACAGCATCCTATGTTTTTAAATATTTTAAAAAAGTGCAAATGACCCTGTGAACATATTGCTGGAACTCCTCCAAGAACTGTGGAAGTGGCCTCTGCAAGTGAAAGTGTCCAAGATTATGCTTCATTATTTCATGGTAAAATTTCCTTTGTATCTAGCGTATCTTTTTCCATATAGAGCAGAACGTTTATCAGATGACTGTTACCCTTGCAGTAGTATTATTTAATATAAAATGGTACTATTTTAATGTGAGAGTCATGTAGTTCCATTTTCCTGAGTAGGGCCTTGATTTCAAATACTGTCTTTATCAGCTGTTAATTTGCTTTGAACCATTTGTTCTTAATTTAGTCACACAGATAACCAATGGATGTCACCGATACAATGTAGTGTACTGACCTTGCAGAGGATGAGAGGTGGAGAAGAGTTACTGCCCTTCAGGGGTGGTGGGCGGGTTTTTAATAAAGAGTGTGCAGTTAGTGAACTGATACTGTAATTCCTTGGAATTCCAGCTTTTCTCTCATATTTTACAAAAGAGTGCAGAAAAATATCTGCTTACCCAAATGTCTCTTAGTATTGTATTTGTCTTTCTCCAAGCCACAGTAGTACATTTCTAATATTCTCCAACACTCTCTAATATCCTCTATTTTTTAAGTGGATAAGCCACTTCCTACCACCATTATGCAGATTCCAGAGGCTGTCTCTCTCTGCTCCATGTAGCTTTATAATTAGATGTTTACAGCCATGTCCTTTGGCAGAGACTGATGATGGACAAAAATCTTTGAACATTGCCAATGGTCTTGAAAAGCTGTCTCATTACTAGATTCATGGGGCTATCAAAGCACCTCATTTCCTTGTGATGTTTCTTTCTAACATTCTCCCCATGGTAAAGATATTTCCTTGCACGTTTGCTTTAGATGTTATCAAAATCATTCTATGTCTTCTGGCATGTGAGTTGGTAAAACAGAGATACTAACTGATAAAATGTTGATAATTTCTATCAAGTATCATTGTGTTTCATTTCTGATATCCTGTTCTTGCAGGGGGGCTATTCTTATTTTTGTTAGTTTAGTTGTTTGTGTGGAATAGTGTCGTGCGTGTGAATAGATTTTTTTTGGGGCCATGCCTTGCAGCTTATGGGATCTTAGTCCCCTAACCAGGGATCAGGCCTGGGCACAGGTTAATGAAAGTGCCAAGTCCTAACCACTGGACCATCAGGAAAGTGTGTGTGAGTCGCTCAGTCGTGTCTGACTCCATGCAACCCCATGGACTGTAGCCCACAAGGCTCCTCTGTCCATGAGATTCTCCAGGCAAGAAAACTGGAGTTGGTTGCCATTTCCTTCTCCAGGACCACCAGGCAATTTCCACATTTTCTTTTTCTTCAAAGAAGAGTACTTCAGTTAAGAATTATACTATTCATCTGAAGAACTAACTTTCTACAGAAAGAGAATCAGAGGCCTAGGATGAACTTGGGAGGGCCCCCTTGTACTGGGCCAGGATTATCGTCTAATTAATCAAGATAGATTAAAAACAGTATTTTGTGTTTAAAGGAAGCATCTGAACAATTTTCCTAGTTACCCATTCCAGTTTTAAACAATTCTCACTCTTAGGCAGTTGTTTCATTTATAATAAAATGGCCCAATAGTGAATTTTGGAAAGGAATACAGGTGGCTTATAACATGAGTTCTCCAAAGGGTACCATGAATTAAAACAATGATATTGAGGCTTGGAATTTTGAAAACCTCCAATAGCTAACAAGGGAAATGAGAAGAATTCAGCTTTGCAAAGGATTCCTATTAAGACCCTGAAAACTCACAAATTTATAAAAATTCACTGAGTCTCTCTACAAAAGGCAACTATAATTCTGTTTCTCAGAAGTGACTTCTTCCTTGTTCAAATCTCTTTGCTGACCTTTGGTGAAATGTTTTCTTCTGTATGCACTTATTTTTTCATTCAATATACTTTTTCATGGTCCCCAGTGGTGTTCATGGGCTTCCCTGATGGCTGAGATGGTAAAGTGTCAGCCTGCAATGCGGGAGACCTGGGTTTGATCCCTGGGTCGGGAAGATCCCCTGGAGAAGGAAATGACAATTCACTCCAGTACTCTTGCCTGGAAAATTCCATGAACGGAGAAGCCTGGTAGGCTACAGTCCATTCGATCACAAAAGATTGCACACGACTGAACAACTTCACTTCAGTGGTGTTCAAGACAAAACATTAAGGATCAAGAGATGAGCAAAGATCCACAGCCCCTGACCTCGAGGAACACTGTCTAGGAAATGATAGACGTGATACTAGGTGTCGGATTGTTACGGTGCAGTTAGGCCCAAACTGGTTGAAGCCTATCAAAAGGTACCACTAGGTAAGGGAGAAATCGCAGGAGTTCTACCCACCCTTACTACGCTGCTGCTGCTGCTAAGTTGCTTCAGTTGTGTCCGACTCTGCAACCCCAGAGACGGCAGCCCACCAGGCTCCACCATCCCTGGGATTCTCCAGGCAAGAACACTGGAGTGGGTTGCCATTTCCTTCTCCAGTGCATGAAAGTGAAAAGTGAAAGTGAAGTCACTCAGTCGTGTCTGACTCGTAGCGACCCCATGGACTGCAGCCTACCAGGCTCCTCTGCCCATGGGATTTCCCAGGCAAGAGTACTGGAGTGGGGTGCCATTGCCTTCTCTGACATATAGTAGCATTTTAAAGCAACTTTTCACATTAGAAAATAAAACACCAACCTCCCCAAAGCGTATGTTCCATTATATCTCTGAAGTCTAGAACAATCAAAATCTAGTAAATGGATACCTGAATGAGAAGGCTCACGAAAGCGATGCTCTCCAGACAAACTCTTTGGAGTCAGGTTTCTCAACTGATTGACTTAAAGGAAGTAAATTCTTGGTAGTGTTACAACAAATTTTTGATCATTTCTTCAATTTATCAACACTTCAGAAATGCTGAGATCCAGTCTTAAAGTACTTATCTGTGCAAGCAAGAACAATTAATTATGCAAAACATAGATTCTAGAATCCATTTAAAATTAGTCTCATCAGTAGGTAATGAATGGGAGTAGAAACTTCAATAATGTTTTTAGGCATTCTGAGTGAGATTGAAACAGACTTGAAAACTGAATATAGAATAGTAATTCTCACTCTTTTTATATCACAGATGACGTATGGATCTTCTTACAAAAATGCACATTCACAATTTTAGGGGTTTCATTGAAACCTTTTAAATGGAGTTTCCATCGGTTTTTTCAGACCCTTTCCTTGTTTTGGACTAGCTTGCTAGTACTTCTTTCATCAAGAAACCATATGTCTTATAATTACTGTTGGAATACAAGAAGCACTTGAGAATAATGAAATCACACAGCTGAATATTTCTGTTTCCTGAAGCTTTGGGGTTTGGCCTTAATAAGATCAACTACATTTCCAATGGTGCTTTCTTCCCGAGGCTTGGTCAAGGTTTGCCCTGGCTATCTGAATAGCCTCTTAGCTGTTTAATATGTCACTCTCCCCATGCCTCCCACCCCTCTGCCACATTAGCTGTCAGAGTGATTGGGCCAAAACATGCGACTCGTGATTGAAAACCTTCACTGGCTCCTGAAACCCATATATTCAAGCCCTGCATCATGGAATTGAAAACCTTAATCATTGTTCCCTGGATATCTCTCCAGCCTCATGGCCCCCTGTTCCATCTGCTACTTCTTTATCAGACGCTTGTTACATTCCATTATGGTAAAACCCCAAAACACTGTCATAGCTTATACCTCCGTTCTTTGCCTTTTTGCTTGAAATCTATTCATCTCTTGCTCTCCTGTGAACAATTTCTCATTCTATAAAATTCAATGCAGAGGTCAGTTCACCTGAGGAAACCCTCCCAGGCAGCACCAATCACTTTCCCTCTGATTCATGGTATTATGAACAGAATTCTACTGATGCTTTCATCATATCATATTTAAATCTTTGCTCATTTATTTGAATCACCACTAGATTCTTGTGAGCATTAATTTTTTGGTTTTATAGCCCAGTACCATAGTCAGCACATTGGGCAAGGTAACTGAATTGAGAAGTACAGCGTCATTCTTCTGAAACTGTAAAAAATCCATTTAATTATAGTAATAACTGTTTTGTTTGTGGAAGAAAGGACTAGTAACACTTTAGTTAGTTCTCTATTACTGCATTAAAATATTAATAGTAACATAGCAACAGTTTTAAAATCATCCAGAAGCCAGTGATGTAAAGTGATCCTTAGAAGAGAAAATCATAGATAATGTATTGGTAAAGCCAGCCCTAAAATATGGGCAGACAAAGCAGGAAAAACACATAACATATATATGAGTGCAATAAATTGACAAATTTATTGGTGCAATAAGTTGACAAATATTTCTAAATATTTCTAAATATCACTTGGAAGCTCACCCAAACTCCAGAGATCAATTTAAAGTGTAGAAAGTTGGGGAATGAATGGCATGACTTTTATCTCCTAGAATAGCAGATTTGACCAACTTAGCTGCAAATAAATAATTTCAAAATAATTTTTGAAGCATTTTGTAATTTAGTTTTAATTAGTAACTATTCACATGTAGAATTAGATCAGCATTATTATCCTAATTTTAAAGACCAGCCTTTGTCTTCTAAGTATTTATTTATTCTTCCTATATTATTGATTTCAAAAGGCATTTTTTCCTTGGAATATAGCAGTTACTTAAAACTTTCTACTCATAAAAAGCCATTCTTGGTATTGCTGGGTAAATATCTTTATAATGCTATAATTACAGGAGAGATACTTATTAATTCTGTAGATAACTGAATCTTTATTTTGACCTTTTCATATTTCCTTGAAATATTTTTCTTTAAGCATTGTTATTTTAAGGATAACAACATACCAGTTTATTCCAAATTTTAGTACAAATCACAAAACAACCAGAGCAGAAGAAATGTTATGCTGGTGCATTAGAAAGGCACTTTTTTCTATTTTGTTTTTAACATTAATTTTGTTATATTTTTTCAATATGGTATTATTTGACTCAAAAACTGCCTAAATATATCACTACATATAGAATTGATACTTCCTAAACTTTGAAATGGATAAATCTGCTGTTTCAACTAGAAATAATCTTAGTGATGATAATAAAATATGATTATAGAATAAATATGAGGAAAGTGAAAGAATAAGACTTGTGGAGGTTTTGCTGACTAGGAGAGCAGTTTAACTTTTGGAATGAAGCATCAAAATAATTATTAGCTTCAGTGGTTTAAATATGTGTGTATACAAATGCATGTATATAGGGATATGTAAGTATATGTGTGATTCCATAATTTTATGTACAAATAGTATCTATATATTAGACATAAATGTATTATTTATATAATATAACACACACAAATGATCTACTTTATATAATATATTATCAGTATTCATACAGATTTTATATATTATATATGTGTATATACATAATATAAAGCAATGAAATAACAAGATATTTACATATTTAAATATCTTATGTTACATTTATATATACACACATATTTATATTTATTTATTTATCTCCAGGAAGATAATTAGTGGAGTCTTTAAACTTTATGAGTGAAAAAGTTAAAGAAATAAAAAAAAAAGTTAAAGAAATCAAAGCATGGTTTTATGTCTTTAAATAATGCACCTGGACTGCAATTACTTGATTTATCAGCTTTAGTTCAGTTCAGTCACTCAGTCGTGTCCGACTCTTTGCGACCCCATGAATCGCAGCACGCCAGGCCTCCCTGTCTATCACCAACTCCCGGAGTTCACTCAGACTCAAGTCCATCGAGTCAGTGATGCCATCCAGCCATCTCATCCTCTGTCATCCCCTTCTCCTCCTGCCCCCAATCCGTCCCAGCATCAGAGTCTTTTCTAGTGAGTCAACTCTTCGCATGAGGTGGCCAAAGTACTGGAGTTTCAGCTTTCGCATCATTCCTTCCAGAGAAATCCCAGGGCTGATCTCCTTCAGAATGGATTGGTTGGATCTCCTTGAAGTCCAAGGGATTCTCAAGAGTCTTCTCCAACACCACAGTTCAAAAGCATCAGTTCTTCGGCACTCAGCCTTCTTCACAGTCCAACTCTCACATCCATACATGACCACAGGAAAAGCCATAGCCTTGACTAGACGGACCTTGGTTGGCAAAGTAATGTCTCTGCTTTTCAATATGCTATCTAGGTTGGTCATAACTTTTCTTCCAAGGAGTAAGTGTCTTTTAATTTCAAGGCTGCAGTCACCATCCGCAGTGATTTTGGAGCCCCAAAAAATAAAGTCTGACATGGTTTCCACTGTTTCCCCATCTATTTCCCATGAAGTGATGGGACTGGATGCCATGATCTTCGTTTTCTGAATGTTGAGCTTTAAGCCAACTTTTTCACTGTCCACTTTCACTTTCATCAAGAGGCTTAAGTAGTCTTCATTGATCTCTTGCTATAAAATGTGGGCCAATCACCTTTATCCACCTTCCTTCCACTATTCCATCTCCCATTTTTTTTGTGTGTGGCTATTTAAATTATTTCTACATTTCCAAATTCCTATAGTTATGCTTTGATTTGCCCTTAGAAGAATGACTCAAATCAGAAGCTGATTTGAGTTTACTTTACATGCATTTTCTCATATTAGACAACATTTTCTCCCAGAGGGAGAGAAAAAGCTATTACTTATAGTGAAAACAGGTAAAATTCATGAAACAAAATAAATGAACAACAGCTCATAAAAAGCCAGGTTCTTATAGGCCTCTGGAAACATCAGTGTTACTGACCTATAAAGTATTCATTTACTCTGTGAAAGAATGCATGTCCTTTGTCCTCTGAGGGTGGGTTGTCAACCAATATATCTTTGAACCAATACCATGAAGGAGTCACCACGTTATTATCCTTTCAGTGTCTTCTCTATACAGATTGACAGCTAGGCAGACAGCAAGAGTGTAAACCCATGTTTCTTAAAGTGAAATAGTTTGTAGGGAATTCTAGGTCACTCTAATTACTATCACTCTAACTTACACATAATGGCAGGTTGCTTTTTGATTCTGAGTCTGATGGTGTAAAGGGATTTGAAAGATGAAACAAGCTTTTAATCCAGTGTGTTCACAGAAGGTTGAATTGACAGTCACATGGGCAGAAGCAGGGGCAAGCTTTGAGTCAAACTGAGAGAAATAATCCATTTAATTTCCATTTTCCCATAATTATGATCGTCATGCTGATTAATCATAGACCATGTCATGAGTATCTCAAGATTCCTGGACAGGTAAAATTAGAATAATGCCTTTGATCAAAAACAGTGTGTTAATGCTTGTAAATGGAGTCGGTCCTCTTGGACTGTCTCTTGTCAGGAAGAAGGTTCCTGCTTGATCCTCTTGAGCCCTGTTTTGTTGGAGCATCTGCTTCCATTGGCTCTGACAGGAGCACTGACCTGAGGGAGCCCCACTTTCCACTTTCCTTTCTAATTATTATTCAGAATGTTTCCATCCTTCTCTTAGCTACCTGCATTGGGGCAAACCCGTGTTCAGTGATTTCTCCAGAGATGAAACTGAGCTGGCAACTTACCATAGACAACACAGATGTGACAAGAAGTTATCTAAGAATTCAAAACTATGGACAAGAAAAAATGTATACCCAATCAGCTTAAGCAAAGAGGTAATCCATGTAAATATCTTTCCTGATGCTTCAAAGACCTCTCAGAGCAGGAGTTTTTATTATCTTGCATACATTGGGTGCTTAAACTTTGCATCTTGATACTACTAATAATTGTTGTAGCTCTGCTTCTTTGGAAAGAAATACGATGTAATAATTGTAGCCGGCTAGCTGCTGAATTCGGAGAAGGCAATGGCACTCCACTCCAGTACTTTTGCCTGGAAAATACCATGGACGGAGGAGCCTGGTAGGTTGCAGTCCATGGGGTCGCTACGAGTAGGACATGACGGAGTGACTTCACTTTCACTCTTCACTTTCATGCACTGGAGAAGGAAACGGCAACCCACTCCAGTGTTCTTGCCTAGAGAATTCCAGGGATGCGGGAGCCTGGTGGGCTGCTGTCTATGGGGTCGCACAGAGTTGGACACAACTGAAGTGACTTAGCAGCAGCAGTAGCTGCTGAATTGAATGGCTGTGCAAATTTTCTTAGCTGGTTATTCATTGTTCCTTAAAGTTAACTGCACATAGAATAACCTGGGAGGTTTGAAATATGAATGCCTGGATCCCATCATCAGAAATTCTAATTTACATGGGCCAGTGTATAGCCTGAGCACTGGGACTTTTAAAACCTCCCAGGTTGTATGTACAAGGTTGAAAATCATTGTCTGAATTGTATTAGCTGGCATATACTGAGTGCTTATTTTGTTCTGGCTCTATGTTAAACACATTACCCATGGCATCTTGTTTGCTCAGCAAAATTACACTTTGAAGTTGCAAATAGTATCTCCAATTTACAGATAAAGACTCTAAACTCAGACAGGCTAAGTAAATTTCCCTAAGCCATGTTTCTGGTGGATAATAAAGAGAGGATTTGAACCATGTCTGCCCACAGTATTATACAGTTGACCATCCTCATTGGTGGAAGTTTTGAGGCCAAGGTAGAACAAACAGCTTATGACATGTTATTGGGCTTCTCTTGTAGCTCGGCTGGTAAAGAATCCGCCTGCAATGTGGGAGACCTGGGTTTGATCCCTGGGTTGGGAAGATCCCCTGGAGAAGGGAAAGGCTAGCCATTCCAGCATTCTGGCCTGGAGAACTCCATGGACTAAGTCCATGTGGTTACAAAGAGTTGGACACGACTGAGCGACTTTCACTTCACTTCACTATCAATAGTTTAAGGAGGCACTGGGCTTGATGACTGCTGCAGAATCCTGGGATTCTGTGTGAGCCTTTTTCCAGTCCTTCCAGGGAAAAGTCTGAAGAATGATGGTTCTGAATCCTGTTGAAAACTGGTGACAAAGACAACCTTTGTGCTACATACTCCTAAATATAAGCTCAGGGTGTAATCCTGTCCCAGGGCTTTGGAGGCTGCTCTTAGGGTACCCATATTGGCAGTATTGGGACCTATGCCTCTTACAGGTTTCTGGTCCTGCCCCATCATTTCAGCCCCTTTCTCTTAAGAGCTGATTGTGCTCATCTCTGCCTGTGTTTCCTCTGCATCCAGTGATATCACATTGGTAGTTTGAAGTTGGCCATCTTGGAATTCTTAATTTTTAAAATAAATTTTTATTTTAAGGTAGTTTCAGATGAGCAGAAAAGTTGCAAAGATAAAACATGGATTTCTCCCACCAAGTGGAGAATTTGGGTTGGAGTTTTGCCATCACAGAAATCAGCAACTGCTAAAATCAGGACTTCATCTCTGTTCCCACTCATCATCCTCCAGCTCATTTTTTTAAAAAAATTGGAATATAGTAGATTTACAATGTTATGTTAGCTTTAGGTATGTAGCACAGAGATTCAATTATACATATATATGTATATAGTAAAAGAAAGTGAAAGTTGCTCCATCATCTCTGACTTTGCCGCTCCATGGACTGTAGCCTGCCAGACTCCTCTGTCCATGGAACTTTCCAGGCCAGAATACTGGAGTAGGTACTGTTCCCTTCTCCGGGGATCTTCCCAACCCAGGGATTGAGCCCAGGTCACCCACAAGGTGGGCAGGTTCTTTAGAGTCTGAGATACCATGGAATCCCATATATGTATATTTAAATCAGTTGTTTTCCTGTATAGATTATTACAAAATATTGAATATGGTTCCTTGTGATATACAGCAGGTCCTTGTTGGTTATCTGTTTTATATATAGTAGTATGCATATGTTAATCTCAAACTCCAGATTTATTTCTTCCTTTCCTATTGGAAACCATAAGTTTGTTTTCTGTGTCTGTGGGTCTATTTTGTAAATAAGTTCATTGGTATTCTCTCTCTCTCTTTTTTTTTTTTAAGATTCCACATTAAGTGAGGAAATGGCAACCCACTCCAGTACTCTTGCCTGGCAAATCCCATGGACAGAGGAGCCTGGTAGGCTACAGTCCATAGGGTCACAAAGAGTCGGACAGACAGCATCTTTACTTACTTTAAGTGATATCATGTGATATCTGGTTTTCTCTGTCTCATTTACTTCACTTAGAATGATAATCTCTATGCCCATCCATGTTGCTACAAATGGCACTATTCCATCCCTTTTTGAAGGCTGAGTAACATTCCATTGCATATATATACCACATTTTCTTTATCCATTCATCTGTTGATGGACATTTAGGTTGCTTCTGTGTCTTGGCTATTGTAAATCGTGCTGCAGTGAACACTGAGGTGCATGCATCTTTTCAAGTTAAAGTTTTCTCCAGCTGTATGACTTGGAGTAGGATTGCAGAATCAGATTTTCAGGTTTTAAAGGAACCTCCATACTGTTCTCCACAGTGGTCACACTAATTTGCATTCCCCCCAACAGTATAGCAGAGCCCCCTTTCTCCACACTCTCCCAAGCATTTACTATTTGCAGACCTTTTGCTGATGGCCATGCTGACCAGTGAGAAGTGGTTACCTCACTATAGTTTTCATTTGGTTTGCTCTAATAGTGAGCAATGTTGAACATATTTTCATGTGCCTATTGGCCATCTGGATACCGTCTTTGGAGAACTTTCTGTTTTGGTCTTCTGCCCATCTTTCGATCCTCCAGGCCACTTTCTAAACATTTAGCAGCAATCTCCTGCTTATGCATCTGAAGATGCTTACAAAGGGTATTAACATTTCCGCCTGGAAAAGTTAAACTTTTACTTAGCAGTTATTTTCAATTATTCACAGACTTTTGGTTTTGGTAAGATTCTACTATAAAAATTCTCAAATGTAAGAGATGGGTGCCCAAAGGTTGAAAGATAGAATGCAATGCTATTTCCTTCTGATAAATTTTAAATGATGGTGAACATGATGAAAAAAAGAAAATAATTCCTCTATTTTATATTTAACACGTCTCAAGGGAACTACTGGATAAACTTGATCTAAAAACGTCTGTAGAAGCCTGACCTCATCTCAACCTAAACGTATAGGTATGAATGTATTATAATGCTTTCATTTTTTATGTAGTACTTCAGTTCAGTCTCCTAGTCGTGTTCGATTCTTTGTGATACCATGCACTGCAGCACGCCAGGCTTCCCTGTCCATCACCAACTCCCAGACCTTGCTCAAACACATGTCCATTGAGTAGGTGATGCCATCCAACCATGTCATCCTCTGTTGTTTCCTTCTGCTCATGCATTAAATCTTTCCCAGCATCAGGGTCTTTTCCAATGAGTCAGTTCTTCGCATCAGGTGGCCAAAGTATTGGAGTTTCAGCATCAGTCCTTCCAATGGATATTCAAGACTAATATCCTTCAGGATTGACTGGTTGGATCTCCTTGCAGTCCGAGGAACTCTCAAGAGGCTTCTCTAACACCATAGTTCAAAACCATCAGTTCTTTGGTGCTCAGCTTTCTTTAGGGTCCAACTCTCAAATCCATACATGACTACTGGAAAAACCATACCTTTGACTAGATAGACTTTTTCAGCAGAGTAATGTCTCTGCTTTTTAATATGCTGTCTAGAGTTGTCACAGCCTTTCTTCCAAGGAGCAGGCATCTTTTAATTTCATGGCTCAATCCCAATTTGCAGTGATTTTGGAGCCCTAGAAAATAGTCTCTCGTTTCCACTGTTTCCCCATCTATTTGCCACGAAGTGATGGGACTGGATGCCATGATCTTTGTTTTATGAATGTTGAATTTTAAGCCAACTTTTTCACGCTCCTCTTTCACTTTCATCAAAAGGCTCTTTAGTTCCTCTTTGCTTTCTGCCATAAGGGTGGTGTCATCTGCATATCTGAGTTGATTGATATTTCTCCCTGATATGTTGATTCCAACTTGTGCTTCATCCAGTAGAGCATTTTGTATGATGTACTCTGCACATAAGTAAAATAAGGTGACAATATACAGCCTTGAGGTACTCCTTTTTCAATTTGGAATCTGTCCATTGTCCCATATCCAGTTCTAACTGTTGCTTCTTGACCTGCATAGAAATTTCTCAGGAGATAGGTAAGGTGGTCTGGTATTCCCATCTCTTGAAGAGTTAAAGGCTTTAGTGTAGTCAGTGAAGCAGAAATAGATGTTTTTCTGAGATTCTCTTGCTTTTTCGATGATCCTTCAGTTGTTGGCAATTTGATCTCTGGTTTGTCTGCCTTTTCTAAATCCAGCTTGAACATCTGGAAATTCTTGGCTCAGGTACTGTTGAAGCCTGGTTTGGAGAATTTTGAGCACTACTTTGCTAGCATGTGAGATGAGTGCAATTGTGCGGTAGTTTGAACATTCTTTGACATTGCCTTTCTTTGGGATTGGAATGGAAACTCACTTTTTCCAGTCCTATGGCTGCTGCTGAGTTCTCCAAATTTGCTGGCATACTGAGTGCATCACTTTCACAGCATCATCTTTTAGGATTTGAAATAGCTCAACTGGAATTCCATCACCTCCACTAGCTTTGTAGTAATGCTTCCTAAGGCCCACTTGACTGCACTCCATCATTACTCAAATAGAATTTTCACTGCAACACAATACAGAAATTTGTTTCATAATTACTTCATTATAATTTAATATTTCTAAGTTTCTGTCCTGGAGACTTTATGACATAATCAAGTATATTAAGGGTTTTAGAAAGAGTTTCTGTTTAAAATACAAAAGAATACCCGCCAGTTATCAAAGCCATATTGCATGCAATATCACTGTGAACTTAGCTAAATCAGACTCCTCAAAGACAAAACCGTTTCTCACTTCAAAATAACGTTTCATCCCTACTCCAGTGAAGAATGATCCTTCTGCCTTCTAATTTATTGCTACTTCCTGTACTCACCAATCTATTCACTTGGCACTTAACACCAAAAGATTTGTCTGAACAAAGTTGCTTTTCAGGTTTCTTAAGACAGGTCCTGTCTTGTTGCAAATTTCTTGCTTTGATATTCATCTTAGGATACATGTTGTTTTTTTCACTTACAGTAACTTCTTAAAATCTCTAATTCCATAGTATCTTTGGATTTGGAGAGAGTGTAAAGGCTTCCTTTCCAGCACCTGTTTGATGATATCTCCTCATACATGCTTCCTGTTTGTAACTATGTAGTCACTGAGCCAGAGTTGACTTCAAGGGTGAGTGACCCGTGTGATGAGATGGGACCCTGTATTCAAAAGGACCTTGTCGTTGTTTGTTATTTACTCACTTAGTTGTGTCTGACTCTGTGACCCTATGTTCTGCAGCACACCAGGCCTCCCTGTCTTTCACTATCTCCAGTTTGCTCAGACTCTTGTCCATTGAGCCAGTGATGCCATCCAACCATCTTATCCTCTGTCATCCCCTTCTCCTCCTGCTCTCGATCTTTCTGAGCATCAGGGTCTTTTCCAATGAGTTGGCTCTTCATATCAAGTGGCTAAAACACTGGAGCTTCACCTCAGCATCATTCCTTCCAATAAATATTCAGGGTTGATTTCCTTTAAGATTGACTGACTTGATCTCCTTGCTGTCCAAAGAACTTTCAAGAGTCTTTTCCAGCACGACAGTTTGAAAGCATCAGTTCTTCAGCGCTCAGCCTTCTTTATGGTCCAACTCTCACATCTGTACATGACTACTGGAAAAATGGTATCTTTGACTATAAGGATTTTTGTTGGCAAAGTGATGTCCCTGATTTTTTATACCCTGTCTAGGTTTGTCATAGCATTTCTTCCAAGGAGCAAGAGCCTTAATGTCATGGCTGCAGTCACCGTCCACAGTGATTTTGTGACCCAAGCAAATAAAGCCTGTCACTGTTTCCATTGATCCCCCATCTATTTGCCATGAAGTGATGGACTTGATGCCACGGCCTTTGTTTTTTGAATGTTGAGTTTTAAGCCAGAAGGATGTTACACTTTGTTTAATGCTCTATTGTCATGTCTTAAAATTCTTCATAATTTTTGGACACTGAGTCCTGAATTTTATCAGTACTAGACCTGTAAAGTGGAGAAGGCAATGGCAACCCACTCCAATACTCTTGCCTGGCAAATCTCATGGACAGAGGAGCCTGGTAGACTGCAGTCTGTGGGATCGCTAGGAATCGGACACGACTGAGTGACTTCACTTTCACTTTTCACTTTCATGCATTGGAGAAGGAAATGGCAACCCACTCCTGTATTCTTGCCTGGAGAATCCTGATGGGCTGCCGTCTATGGGCTCGCACAGAATTGGACACGACTGAAGCAACTTAGCAGCAGCAGCAGACCTGTAAATTAGGGGACCATTTCTGCATCCAACTGTTCATTACTGGAGGACATTGACTACCTCTTTCATTACTTTATAATACTCATTGCTTAGCATGTAATTATTACTTATTAGATTAAATCTTTTCTGATTGTATGGAAAAAATTCCCCGCTGATCCTTGCTGATTCCACCCAAGAAGACAGAGCATAGGGGTATATACAATGTGTTTGAATGTATAATAGAATGTTTTCCCAGTGGTAATAGCTTTTACTGTATAATTAAATGATTGGATGTTAGGCATAGAAAAGGAGACTTGTCAAGTAAATAGACATATTATCTTACAAGCTGACTAACATTAAAGACCATTTTTTTTAACACTAAAAAGTTAATGGTTTAGGTTTTGTGTATAATGGTGGTAATAATAATTTATGCTGAAAATATTTATAACATCAGGAAAAATCCAACTGAGATTCCTTGTCTCATTTTCACTTAAGCCTGAAGGTATTAAAAATACCAGTTGGCAAATGTAGGTTTTGAATAATCAATTAGCAAAGTTAAACCCTTTATTTAATGTTTCATGAAAACTTTTTTAAACAGATTTTTACCAGAGACTCAAACTGAGCTATACAACTCAGTGGGAAACCTTAGTCAGAACATCTTTGTGTTATGTTATTTGCCTTCATTAAGTAAATGAATATTGAAGAATAAAATAAGGAGCAAAAAATCGTCTTAGGTCTGTACCTTGGAAAAAGCAACCAAAGACCCACCAGCCATCCAAGTGCAGACTCTAATAAAATTGGAGATTTAGACTATAGTATTTTGCTGTTTGAATGTACAAGTGGTAAGCATGCATGACATGTAAACAGAAATGCTTACTGCAGTTTAAGATAGTTCCTCAAATACTGAGGTGTGATTCAAGCAGTTTTATTTATGCATATATATATTAATAAAACACATCTCACTTTTATGATGGAGAGTAGACGTGGGAGCCTGGTGGGCTGCCGTCTATGGGGCTGCACAGAGTCAGACATGACTGAGGCAACTTAGCAGCAGCAGCAGCATAATTGAATGAAGGGAAGTACTTAATGATATATAATATTGTTGCAGTAGTGTTCTGGTCCTGCTGCTGGTCAATCGAGTCTTACTCTGAGAACCATGTACTGTAGCCCTCCAGGCTCCTCTGTCCATGGAATTCTCCAGGTAAGAAGACTGGAGTGGGTTGCCTTTTCCTTTTCCAAGGGATCTTCCCAACCTAGGGATCGAACCTGTGTCCGTTTTGTCTCCTGCCTTGGCAGACGGATTCTTTACCACTAGCGCCACCTATATATTAATAAAATATATTATTGTTGCAATAGTGCACTGACTTCCTTTTTAAAATTTTATTTATTTCTGGCTGTGCTGGGTCCTCACTGCTGTGCAGGATTTTCCTCTGGTTGTGGCGAGGGTGGGGCTGCTCTCTAGCTGCGGTGCACCCGCTTCTCACGGTAATGGCTTCTGTCGTTTCAGAGTACAGGCTCTAACACGTGTGGTTTTCAGAAGTTGCACCTCCTGTTCTCTAGAGCACAGGCTCAATAGTTGTGCTGCACAGGCTTCATTGCTCTGTGGCGTGTGGGGTCTTCCCTGACCAGGGGTCAAACCCGTGTCTCCTGCACTGGCAGGCAGTGAGCCACCAGGGGAGCATAGATATGGACTTCTTACCATGGGTAATAATGCTGTTTTATGTTTAGAAAATAAATAAACTAAGAATCTTTGTTATCTACTGATTTAATTTAGCCTCCCCTGAAATCATGTAATTGAAGAAAATTAGACTGCATTACATTTTAAAGACAGAGGTGATATATGCATAACAGTAAACACTGTAGGGACAAAAAAAGGCATTACATTAGCGACCATTATTGTAATATTGAAAACTTCCCCTTTCTGGTGGAGCAGGTAGTTTTCTTCTGAAAATCCAGGCTACCCTTTGTCATTTTAATCTATTTGAGTTCCATGCTGAGAAATATTACAGGGTAAGTGTTCAACAGTAAGCATTATACTAATGATTTCTACCTAGATGGGTACTTTGCCTAAAAAGAAAGCATTTATTTGCTCTGAAATTTTGAGATTTTAAGAATTAAGCCAGATGCATCACTCCTGTTAAGTGGATTAAAAGAGGCAGCACTCTGAGTTTTCAAAAGTTAAGGAAAAATTATAAGCTAATTTTTGGTTTAAATGTGAGAGAGCTGTCATACGGAAACATGTAAAATGTATCAAAAAATAGTGACTTTGGAAATAAGTTAGTTGAAAATCCTCCCCCCACCTCCATGTTACTGTTTTAAATAGGTTAGTATTCATACATACATTCATTTATTTGGTAGACTGTAACTCCTAGTGGCAGGGCTAATTTAATGTCTGTACAATTTTTGCATATATTTACTAAAGGTACATTTGTGAAAGGAACTGTAGAATTTTTTCATATTTTCCATTGTGGTTTATTATATGATATTGAATATAGTTGTCTGTGTTCTACAGTAGGACCTTGTTGTTAATCCATTCTATATATAATAGCTGGCATCCGTTAATCCCAAACTCCATATCCCTCCCTCTCCCTTGCCAACCTCAAGTGTGTTTTCTATGTCTATGAGCCTGTTTCTGTTTTGTAGATACATTCATTCGTGTCATAATTAAGATTCCACATATAAGTGACATCATATGGTATTTGTCTTTCTCTTTTTAACTTACTTCACTTACTATGGTAATCTCTAGGTTCATCCATGTTGTTCCAAATGGCATAATTTCATTCTTTTTTTTTAATGTCTGAAGGAATTGTTGAATTATTATAGATATAGTAAAAACTGATAACCTGATGAAGCAACCATACAAATCACCCAAGAGAAAAATCAAAACCATTGACAATGTGTGAAAATGATATAAATAGAAATGCTGAAATACTCATTTTGGCCTTCAACAGACACATTATTATATGAAATGCAGTAAATGAAACTTGCATTTCTCTCTTTCACTGAGAAGTCTCTTTATGTATTTTTTTTTTACCTCATAGAAGTAATGTTTAATACTTTACTGAGAATATACAAAGAATTAGAACAAACGCATTTACCTCACTTATGTTTAGTGGGAACCAGCTATTATTTCCGTTTTACAGAAAGACAAAATAAAGGTAAATGAAATACAAGTCAATCATGAAAATCATCTTAAATCAATACCACATACTAAGTTAAATTTCCATGTAACCAGATAACATTGAGGGAATTTATTATTTTTTTTTCACCTCTTCTTTTTTTTTATTAATTTTTTTAATTTAATTTTAAAATCTTTAATTCTTACATGTGTTCCCAAACATGAAACCCCCTCCCACCTCCCTCCCCATAACATCTCTGTGGGTCATCCCCATGCACCAGCCCCAAGCATGCTGTATCCTGCGTCAGACATAGACTGGCGATTCAATTCTTACCTGATAGTATACATGATAGAATGCCATTCTCCCAAATCATCCCACCCTCTCCCTCTCTCTCTCAGTCCAAAAGTCCGTTATACACCGCTGTGTCTTTTTTCCTGTCTTGCATACAGGGTCGTCATTGCCATCTTTCTAAATTCCATATATATGTGTTAGTATACTGTATTGGTGTTTTTCTTTCTGGCTTACTTCACTCTGTATAATCGGCTCCAGTTTCATCCATCTCATCAGAACTGATTCAAATGAATTCTTTTTAACGGCTGAGTAATACTCCATTGTGTACATGTACCAAAGCTTTCTTATCCATTCATCTGCTGATGGACATCTAGGTTGTTTCCATGTCCTGGCTATTATAAACAGTGCTGCGATGAACATTGGGGTACATGTGTCTCTTTCAATTCTGGTTTCCTCGGTGTGTATGCCCAGCAGTGAAGACATACGGATGGCTAACAAACACGTGAAAAGATGCTCAACATCACTCATTATCAGAGAAATGCAAATCAAAACCACAATGAGGTACCACTTCACACCAGTCAGAATGGCTGCGATCCAAAAATCTGCAAGCAATAAATGCTGGAGAGGGTGTGGAGAAAAGGGAACCCTCCTACACTGTTGGTGGGAATGCAAACTAGTACAGCCACTATGGAGAACAGTGTGGAGATTCCTTAAAAAATTGCAAATAGAACTACCTTATGACCCAGCAATCCCACTGCTGGGCATACACACCGAGAAGTCTCTTTAAAAAAAAAAAAAAGATTCCTCAAATTCCCCTTTGTTAGGAACCCAAGAGACTAGCTCCTTCAGTAAATCTAATCCCTTGGACTACACCTAATTTGCATGTCAAGTATGCTTTTCCATAGTCATACATCTACAATTTATATCCCCTGAATATTTTTCTTGGAAGTTCATAGGATGTTGAATTTCAAATCATATCTGTAATATCTACATTTAATTTCCAGAAGTCACACAAAATTAGGCTCAAAAGTAATAAATTGGCTGCCTGAGTGGGAATCTTGCTAATTCTCAGGGAAAGCTGATCCCTGCTAGGGCAGAAGTGGAGGCCAGGCAGGCAACAGGCAGGCTTACTTCCTGCCAGGCTCAGGGATAAGCTATCTCATCCTGCAGGGCCAGAAAGCAAGAAACCTGAAGGCCGGAATTTGGGAAATGCTATGTGAAATCTGAAAACAGGCTTCCCATGAAATGTAACATTTCTCATTAAACTAATGATTGGAGAACAGCTGTTGACTTTAATTTAGTGAGCTTTGGGGCTTTCTCTTATTGCAGCTTTCACAATGTACAAGTGTTAGTGGAAGGATAAAGTCTGGGGCCTGCAGTTAGGTGACCTGAATTTAGTTCCCTTTCCAGCACTAAGAGGCTCTGTGATCCTCATCGAGATTTTCCCCTGTCCTGCTTCATTGCCACTTATGAAAGAGAGTAATAAGTTATCTTTTCGATATTTTGTAATTTTCGTCATCATATTTAAAGGAAAACAGATACTTTAATTAGATATATTCTTGTCATTTTTTCTAATTGATTCATTCTCTACCTCAAGACATGTGTGTACACACACACACACACACACACACACACGTCTTGTGGCTAAATGGAAAATATTTGTGGGTAACCCTCTAGGCAAAGGCACTTCAGTGTCGAACATCTAAAATGTCTTTGCGCAAGTCTTCATGCGAGCTTCTTTCTTGTCACAGTGAGTTTATTTTATTTTGCAGTTCATATTCCCTGCTCTGTATTTATAGGTATATATTGTACACACCCTTTGGTTAAAATCTCAGCTTACAGATTATTTTTGTTCACATCAAAGGCTCCATTAATTTGCTTTGGTTCATAAAAGTCTGCATTTAGTTCATAGGAAAAAGTTCATAGGAAATATTTAAAGAATGTAACTTTTAAAATTAAATGTACTCTGAGAAAAAGGTAGGGTGTCAGTAGACCCTTTTCCTGTGGTTATACAATGACTTTCTTTTCTGAAAATGTTAAATTATTAGAAATGATTTAATGATTTTAAACAGCACATATTTTATTTCTGTTAATGATAAAACCTAGATACCCCATGGTTTTTATTTATATTATTTATTAAACCCAATTTGGGTTCAAAGTGATATGGTAAATTGGAGAACTCCTCAGAATTCATATGTTACAGATGGTAAATATGGAGGATCTTTAAGCTCCCTGGTTACTGGATTTGAAGTCTAATCTCCTGACTTACTTAAACTGTTTCTATTCAAAAGAGCTCAGTGAACTCTACTATTCCAAATACTTGGCTTTTTCTTGTTGTGGTATAAATCACCTTATTCCATTTTCTTGCAATTCACAAAACTTTGTGCAGTGTTGAAATAGTAAGTGCATTTATCCAACTACAAAACTTTCAAGTTGAAAAAAAATACTGGATTTGAGAAAACCATAATTCAAAAAGACACATGTACCCCAATGTTCACTGCAGCACTGTTTACAGTTGCCAACCCAAGAAAGCAACCTAAATGTCCATCGACAGATGAATGGGTAAAGAAGATGTGGTTCATGTATACAATGAAATATTCAGTTCAGTTCAGTCACTCAGTCGTGTCCGACTCTTTGCGACCCCATGAATGGCAGCACGCCAGGCCTCCCTGTCCATCACCAACTCCCGGAGTTCACTCAGACTCACGTCCATCGAGTCAGTGATGCCATCCAGCCATTCATCCTCTGTCGTCCCCTTCTCCTCCTGCCCCCAATCCCTCCCAGCATCAGAGTCTTTTCCAGTGAGTCAACTCTTCACATGAGGTGGCCAAAGTACTGGAGTTTCAGCTTTCGCATCATTCCTTCCAAAGAAATCCCAGGGCTGATCTCCTTCAGAATGGACTGGTTGGATCTCCTTGCTGTCCTCAAGGGACTCTCAAGAATCTTCTCCAACACCACAGTTCAAAAGCATCAGTTCTTCGGCACTCAGCTTTCTTCACAGTCCAACTCTCACATCCATACATGACCACTGGAAAAACCATAGCCTTGACTAGACAGACCTTAGTCGGCAAAGTAATGTCTCTGCTCTTCAACATGCTATCTAGGTTGGTCATAACTTTTCTTCCAAGGAGTAATTGTCTCTTAATTTCAAGGCTGCAGTCACCATCTGCAGTGATTTTGGAGTCCAAAAAAATAAAGTCTGACACTGTTTCCACTGTTTCCCCATCTATTTCCCAAGAAGTGATGGCACCAGATGCCATGATCTTCATTTTCTGAATGTTGAGCTTTAAGCCAACTTTTTCACTCTCCCAGCCATAGAAATGAAAGTGATTCATTTGTAGTGATGTGGAAGAACCTAGACTCTGTCATATGGAGTGAAGTAAGGTCAGAAAAACAAATATTATATATTGACACATATATGGAATCTAGAAAAATGATATTGATGAACCTATTTGTAGGGCAGGTATAGAGACACAGACAGAGAGAATGGACTTATGAACACAGATGGGTAAGGAGAAGCTAGGACAAGCTGAGAGAACAGCATTGACATATATATACTACCATGCGTATTAATAATACTTAACTAGTGGGAAGCTGCTGTATAATACAAGGAACTCAGCTTGGTACTTTGTGATGGCCTAGTGGAGTGGGATGGGGGCAGTAGGAGGGAAGCTCGAGAGAGATGGATATAGTATGCATATAGCTGATTCAGGTTGTTATAAAGCAACATTTAAAGCAATTATAACACACTGTAAAGCAATGATACTCCAATTTAAAAACTTTTTCTTTTTAAAGGGTTACAGTAAGACCAAAACTACCATGAAAAAAATGGAACCTATTATCAAAAGTGGGATGTGGCATTGGGCCAATGCTTATAGAAGTCACTGGTCTTATCATGTTCCTGCCAGCCTGAAGCAGCTGGTTTCATAGAATGATGAAATGGTCTTTTGAAGACTCAATTAAAACACCAGCTAGTTGGAAATACCTTGCAGAACTGGGGCCAGGGTCTCTAGAAGGCTGTATATGCTCTGAATCAGCATCCAATATCTGGTGGTGTTTCTTTCATAACCAAGATTCACAGGTCTGGTAATCAAGAAGTGGAAATGGAAGTAGTACTATTCACTAGTACCCTGAAAGTGAAAAGTGAAAGTGAAAATCAATTAGTCCATCTGACTCTTTGTGACCCCAAGGACTATACAGTCCGTGGAATTCTCCAGGCCAGGTTACTAGAGTGAGTGGTATTTCCCTTCTCCAGGGGATCTTCCCAACCCAGGTCTCCTGCATTGCAGGAGGATTCTTTACCAGCTGAGCCACAAGGAATGCCCAAGTATACTGGAGTGGGTAGCCTATCCCTTCTCCAGGGGATCTTCCTGACGTTGGAATCGAACCAGGGTCTCCTGCATTGCAGGCAGATTCTTTACCAACTGATCTATAGTGACACACTATTAGTATTTTTTTCTTGTTTCTGTAACTTTATGCTCTGCTGGCCTACTGATCTTAGTTCCAAAGGGAAGGATGCTTCCACCAACAAGAGTCCATTGAATTGGAATTTATGACTGTCATCTGGTTACACTGGGTTTCTCGTTTCTTTGAATCAACAGGGAAAGAAAAGAGTTACTCTGTTGGCTAGGGTAATTGATCATGACTACCACAGGAAAAGGGCTTCTCTGATAGCTCAGTTGGTAAAGAATCTGCCTGCAACGTAGGAGACGCTGGGTCGATTCCTGGGTCAGGAAGATCTGCTGGAGAAGGGATAGGCTACACACTCCAGTATTCTTGGGCTTCCCTTGGGGCTCAGCTGGTAAAAAATCCACCTGCAATGCAGGAGACCTGGGTTGCCTGGGTTCAACCCCTGGGTTGGGAAGATGCCCTGAGAAGGGAAAGGCTACCCACTCCAGTATTCTGGCCTGAAGAATACCATGGGATAGCCAAGAGTTGGACATGACTAAGTGACTTTCACTTCACCACAGGAAAATTGGAGTACTACTCTACAATGGCAGAGAAGGCAATGACACCCCACTTCAGTACTCTTGCCTGGAAAATCCCATGGACAGAGAAGCCTGGTAGGCTGCAGTCCATGGGGTCGCTGAGTCAGATATGACAGTGACTTCACTTTCACTTTTCACTTCCATGCATTGGAGAAGGAAATGGCAACCCACTCCAGTGTTCTTACCTGGAGAATCCCAGGGATGGCGGAGCCTTGTAGGCTGCCGTCTATGGGGTCGCACAGAGTCGGACACGACTGATGCGACTTAGCAGCAGCAGCAGCAGCATTCTACAATGGAAGTAAGAATGTCTGGAATACAGGAGATCCTTTAGAGTATCTCTTGGTAATACCATGGACTTGTGAATAAAACCAGTGAAAAACTACAACTCAGTTCAGGCAAGACTATTAATGTACTAGATCCTTCAGGTATGAATTTTGGGGTCATCACACTGAGAGAAAATTACAATGAGAAGAAGTACTTGCAGGAGGCAAAGGGACTGCAGATTGGGTAGTGGAAGAGGGTTATAAATAATATTTATAGCCACATGATCAGTTACAGAAATGAGGACTGTGATTTCTTTCTTATTTTGTTGTAAATATGTTTGTGTATATACACACACACAATAAGCAAAATATTTGTCTTCTTCCTCTTTAAAATCTCTTTATCATTTAACAAATACTGATACAAATGTATTCACCTCGTATCATAATGTTTAAGTTTTATTAGTTTTACATCATAGTATTTAAGTTATGAGATATCAGGGAGAAACTAAACGTTACCTAAGTGCTTTATCTCCTCTTATGAGGAAACGTTCAATGTGTTTTCAGTTGCGTTCAGGATACCTGTATTGTGTTCAGTGGAAGTATGATGACCATGTTTTTGTCTTTATTCAAAGACGAAGTATTTAAGAAGGTGTGCTTAGATGCCAAGTTGACAAGGGGTGAACATGTGATGGTTAATTTCATGGATCAACCTGGCTAGGCCACAGTGCCCATATATTTGTTCAAACATTATTCTAGATACTTCTGTGGTATTTTTTAGATGAGATTAATGTTTAAGTCAATAGATTTTGAATAAACCTTCAAAACATGGGTGGACCTCATCCAATCACTTGAAGGTCTTAATAGAAAAATACTGGCTTCTCTGCAAGAAAAGGGAATTCTTCCAGAAGAATGAGCTTGAACTGCGACATTGACTCTTCCCAGGGCTGCAGTCTGTCTGCCTAATCTGCAGATCTGGGACTTGCCAAGTCCCCACGATTACATGAGCCAATTCCCTAAAATAAATTTATCTCTATATATACTTCCTGTTCTGTTTCTATGGAGAACCCTGACAACTTAAAAACCAATAATAACAATTTGCTGTAATATAATGGAGTTCCACCAGAATTAACTGATACAGTGGAGTTCCACCAGAATTAAGTTCAATGAAGGCAGGGGTCTCTTTTTATTATTATTATTATTATTATTAATGAAAGATTCTTTCAATTATATAGTGCTTTAAAGCTTTCTAAAGTTTCCAACACGTGATTTTGTATAATCCCTTAATGTTGCTGTTGTTGTTCACTCAGTTGTGTCTGACTCTCTGTGACCCCCATGGAGAGCAGCACATCAGGCTTCTCTGTCCTTTACCATCTCCTGGAGCTAGAAATAGCCCCCTTTTAAATTCCCTTTCCCTGTTGGCTCAGTGGTAAAGAATCCTCCTGCTAAAGCAGAAGATCCAGGTTTGATTCCTAGGTTAGGAAGTTCTCCTTGAGAAGGAAATGGCAACCCCCTCCAGTATTCTTGCTGGGAAATCCCATGGACGGAGGAGCCTAGCGGGCCACAGTCCATCCTGCAGCGGAAAAGAGTTGGACACTCCTCAGTGACTAGACAAAAATAACAACGGCCCTTATATTGCCGCTCTCCCTTCCCTCTTCCTACTGGTAGCCACTAGTCTGTTCTCTATATATGTGAGTCTGCTTCTGTTTTATTCACTAGTCTGTTGTATTTTTTATATTACACATATAAGTGATATGCAGTATTTGTCTTTCTCTGTCTGATTTATTTCACCTAGCACGATGCTCTTCAAGTCTGTCCATGTTGCTTCAAATGTCAAAATTTTATTCGGTTTATACCTGGGTAGTATTCCATCGTATGTGTGTGTACACACACGCATACATACATACCACCTATTCTTTGTCCATTCATCTGTTGATGGTCACTTTTGTTGCTTCCTTACCTTGGCAATTGTAGAAATGCTGCTGTGAGCATTGGGGTGCACTCATCTTTCCCAAGTAATGTCTCTGTTTTTGTTGGCTCTGTAATTAAGAATGGAAGTGTTGGGTCATATGGTAGTTCTAGCTTTAAGTTTTTTTGAGAAACTTCCATACTGTTTTCCAGGGGCTCCCCAGGTGATGCTAGTGGTATAGAACTTGCCTGCCAGTGTTGGAGACGAAAGAGACATGGGTTTGATCCCTGGGTTGGGAAGATCCCCTGGAGAAGGAAATGGCATTCCACTCCAGTATTGTTGCCTGGAGAATCCCATGGACAGAGGAGCCTGGCAGGCTATGACCATATGGTCACAAAGAGTCAGACACGACTGAAGTGACTTAGCCTACTGTTTTCCACAGTGGCTGTACCAATTGACGCTTTACCAACTGTGTAGGAGGGTTCCCTTTTCTCCTCATCCTCGCCAACATTTGTTATTTGTGCTCTTTTTGATGACAGTCATTCTGACAGGTGTGCGGTGGAGCCTCATTGTGGTTTTGAGCTGCATTTCTCTAATGATCAGTGATGCTGAGCATCTTCTCTTGTGCCTGTCGGCTGTCTGCATTTCCTCTTTGGGAGAATGTCCATTCAGTTCTTCTCCCCCTCTTTTAATCAAATTGTTGTTTTGTGATGTTGGATTCTATTAGCTATTTGTATCAATATATGTGGGATGTTAATCCTTTATCATCCATATTATCTGAAAATATATCTCATTCAGTAGGTTGTCTATCATTTTTTCAGTGGTTTGTTTGGCTCTGCAAAGGGTTGTTAGTTTAATCCTGTCCCATTTGTTCAGTTTTGTTTTTGTTTCCATTACTGTAGGAGACGGGTCCAAAAAATTATTGCTACAATTTATGTCAAGGAATTTTTTGCCTATGTTTTCCTCTAGGAGTTTTTATAGTATTTGGTCTTACATTTAGGTCTTTAATACATTCTGAGTTTGTTTTTATGTGGTGTTAGTGCTTAGTCACTCAGCCATGTCCAACTCTTTGTGACCCCTTGGACTACAGCCTGCTAGGCTCCTCTGTCCATGGGGAATCTCCAGGCAAGAATACTGGAGGGGGTTGCCATGCCCTTCTCCAGGCAATCTTCCCAACCTAAGTATCAAACCCAGGTCTCCCACATTGCAGGTGGATTCTTTACTGACTGAGCCACAAGGAAAGCCCACATGGTGTTAGAAAATATTCTAATTTCATTCTTTTACAACTAGCTATCCTGTTTTTTGGGCACCACTTATTGAAAAGACTGTCTTTTCTCCATTGTGGATTCTTGCCTCCTTTGTTGTAGATTAATTGACCACAAGTGAGTGGATTTATTTCTGGGCTTTCTATCCTATTGTATTAATTTATGTGTCTATTTTTGTGCCAGGACAATACTGTTTCAATTACTGTAGCTTTGTAATATAGTCTAAAGTGAGCTGGTGTGATTCCTCTAGCTCTGCTTTTCTTTCTCAAGATTGTTGTGCTATTTGGGGTCTTTTGTGTTTTCATACAAGTTATGAAATTATTTGTTCTGTGAAATTGTGAAATTTGTTCCGTGAAAAACATCATTGGTATTTTCATAGGGATTACACTGACTCTATAGATTGCCTTGGATATTATGGTCATTTTAACAAGATTGATTCTTCCAATCCAAGAATCTGGTATGTCTTTCCATCTGCTTTTGACATCTTCAATTTTTCATCAACATTTTTCAGATTTTCAAAGTACAGGTCTTTTGCCCCCTTTGCTAGGTTTACTCCTAGGTATTTGTTTCTTTTTGATGCAGTGATAAATAGAATTGTTTTCTTATTTTCTCTTTGTGATATTTCATTGTTAGTGTATAAAAATGGAGCATATTTCTGTATATTGTTTTTTGTCCTGCAAATTTACCAAATTCATTGATAAGCTCTGGTAGTTTTCTGGGCTTCCTAGGTGGTGTTGTGGTAAAGAATCTGCCTGTCAATGCAGGAGACCTGGGCTCAATCCCTGGATCAGGCTCATCCTCTAGAGTAGGAAATGACAACTCCTTCAGTATTCTTGCCTGGAAAATTCCATGGACAGAGGGGCCTGGTAGGCTACAGTGCCTGGGGTCACAAAGAGTCAGATACAACAGCACACGCCATCTGCACACACACACGTGGAACAGTAGTTTTCTGGTGGTATTTTTAGAATTTTCTATCTATTGTATCATGTCATCTGCAAATAGTGACAGTTTTACTTTTTCCTTTTCAATTTGGATTCCTTTTATTTCTTTTTCTTCTCTGATTTCTGTGGCAAGGAATTATAAAACTATGTTGGATAAAAGTGGTGAAAAGTGGACATTCTTCTCTCATTCCTGATCTTAGAGGAAATGCTTTCAGCTTTTCACCATTGAGTATGATGTTAGCTGTGAGTTTTTAACATGTGGCCTTTATTATGTTGCAATATATTCCCTCTATGCCCACATACTGGGAAATCTTTATCATAAATGAATGCTGAACTTTATCAAAAGTTTTTTCTGTACCTACTGAAATGATCATATGTTCTTTATTCTTCAATTTACTAGTATGGTATTCATGTCAATTGATTTGTGGATGTTGATATTGCATCCCAAGGCAGGGCATTCTTGATCTCTGTTCTCTCTACCACTCAAAATATTGCCCAGGAAGTCAATATATACTGTTTAATTAATGAATGACAAGTTTTCAGAGGGATAATTATTTGGTAAATGAAAAACTACAAAGTTTATGAAGGGATTAATCAAACCTGTTAAATACTTAGAGTTTGGATTTGATGATGATTGATAGTCATTGATAGAGAGATGGTCTTAGAGGAATGGTAGAAACAGAAGGCAGTTTAACGTTGATTTAGGACTTGGTTAAGAAATTGATACAAATGTATATCTTTCAAATAATTTGGTAATAGTGGTTCTTTCTCTGTATATGTTTGTATCTCTCTTTTTCTCACATACAGATATGCATACATAAAGTAACAGGTGGGGCACAGCAAATTTTCTTAAAAATTAAGGGAGTTCAGTAGACAAAGATTAAAGACTGTAGGGGAAGAATGATTCACACTTGTTAGGAGTAATACTTAATAAAAAAAGAGCTTTAAAATATAGGTTTACTCACTAGCTAGCTGTTTGACCTTTGGCAAGTCTGTTTGCAATGCTGAGACTCTGCTCATTCATCCATAGAATAAATATAATGATTTCTACCTCACAGGATACAACTGGAGACTAAAACACAGAAGAGTTCCCAGAATGTTTAATTGGTGAGTGTAGCAGTTTCAAAACTTGGCCATAAATTCTCTAACACTCCTTGAGATGTTCTACCCACTTGAATCTGGTTTGAACAACAGGGTGTCAAAAGTAATGATGTGCTATTTCTGACACTAGGTCAAAAAATGCTAGACAGCTTCTGCCTTGTGCTGTTGCAATACTGAACCATCATGTAAGAAATCTGACTACCCTGAATCTACCTGTTATGCTAGAGAAGGCCATGTGCAGGCACTCCAGAGACTGTGCTAGCTAAGTCCAATCTACTGCCTTGATGGGCTCGGATGGAGCTGGATGAAGGTGGCAGGGAGCTGTCATAACCCCAGTCTTCTCTGTTCTGAGTGAAGGGGCTTTCATGGGGCTGAGAAAAGAGGAAAATGGTAAAGGTTTTAGATTTAGACCACTACTGTTGGGCCCAGGAGAGGGAACTGCCTAAGCAGAGGCAAAAAATTGCTGAACAACACTGCATTATGAGTCCACAGGAACTGGAGATGGAGAATCTGTCATGGCAGCCAACTACAGCACTGTCACTTCCCTCTAGGGTGATGTCAACCAAATACAGACTCTGCAGAGGAAATGCTTAGATGGTTGCAGGATCAGTGTGCTGGAAGTATGTGGTAGGACAGGAGCAATGAAAAGAAATTCGATCAGGTTTCTATCTACTCCGTGCCAGGCACTCAATACGTATTGACATACCAGTCAAGGATGCTGGGGAGGCAAGGTCTAGATTAGTGAGGGTGAACTCCCTCAGTCTAGGGAAGGAAGGTTTGAATGAGAACAGAGAGCAATTGTAAGAGAGTGAGGCAGTGAGAGATCCTGACAAGTGGGAGACTATGGTGAGAGAGTGAGATTCTAAAGTTTAAAATATCGAAGAAATAATATATCTTCTTGGTGACAAGGTCTTGAAAGTTGAGAAGCTGTCTTTAATGAACTAAAGGAAATGGTAGACAACAGGGATTCAAAGAACAGGGAGGCTAGACATATTTGTTCCATCCTTCTGGACCTTCAATCTGCCTGACATATGATAAGATGACTGCTATGTTCACCTCAAAATTCACACGCTGACGTCCTAAGCACTGTGGTGGTATTAGAGGCTCAGCTTTTGAGAGGCAAGTGATTAGGTCATGAGAATGGCATTCTTGTGAATGGGACTTTTCTTTCATAAGAAGAGATCCAAGGGAGCTTGCTCCCCTCCATCTCTGCTTCCCATTGTATGAGCATGCCAGAGACAAACTTCTGCAATGCCTGATGAGGATGCTCTTCCTCACCAGACACTACAAGTGCCAGCATCTTCATCTTGGAGTTTTGTGCCTCTAGAACTGTGAGAAATGTTTATTATTTAAGCTTCCCAATGGATGGTATATTTGTTACAGCAGCCTCAGCTGGCTAAGACTGTGACTTTTAGGGTAAGCCTTGAAGAATGAATAGCATGCTTCCATATATTTTTTTAAAACAGTGAGGAAGGATATAATAGTCACAGGGCACAGATTCAATAGAAAATCAGATTAAAGAGCCAAATAAGTGCTTCCATGGTGGCTCAGACGGTAAAGAATCTGCCTGCAATGCATTAGAGCCCAGTTCTGTCTATCCCTGGGTTGGGAAGATCCCCTGAAGAAGAGAATGGCGATCCACTCCAGTTCTTGTCTGGGAAATCCCAAGGACAGAGGAGCCTGGTGGGCTACAGACCACAAGGTTGCAAAGGGTCAAACATGACTGAGCAGCTGACCCTATGAGCCAAACTAGCCCAGCTATTGTCTTAGATAGTGGCAACAGGAAGTGTTTGCACAGGGATAAGTGGGGTAGATCAACCCTGGGATTTCTTTGGAAGGAATGATGCTGAAGCTCCAGTACTTTGGCCACCTCATGCGAAGAGTTGACTCATTGGCAAAGACTCTGATGCTGGGAGGGACTGGGGGCAGGAGGAGAAGGGGACGACCGAGGATGAGATGGCTGGATGGCATCACCAACTCGATGGACGTGAGTCTAAGTGAACTCCCGGAGTTGGTGATGGACAGGGAGGCCTGGAGTGCTGCTATTCATGGGGTCGCAAAGAGTCGGACACGACTGAGTGACTGAACTGAATTAAAGTGGGGTTAAGCTCTATATGAGGCAGAAGACCCCTCTGAGTGCCAGCTTTTCAATGAATTTAGTAATATTAGATGTTTGAAAATGATCATTTCTATTTCTGACACTAAAATAACTCACTTGTGACTGTAAACACATTGGTTATAAAAATACACACTAAGTGTGTGGAAAGCTATGTGAAAGTATATAACCCCTGTAATATAACTATGTTCTAAATTCTGATGCTCAAACACAGATAGAGGGCAAAAGAAATCCTGACTTCTAGCCAAATAACATTACCAGTGAAACTTGAACGAACGTGCTTAATTGAGATTTTAGGAGCCATCAGACAGCTGGACAAAGGTTGTACTTTTCCCTCTATCCACCCAAGAACGTGAACAACGTGCTTTATCAGTTCATCATTCATAGTGCATTGTACTGTCAGTCTGAAAAATAACAGTTCAGCTAGAATCGCTCTGTAAAATGAAGATCCCCGAAGGCAATGCATGTGGAAATCCTACCACTAATTACTGCCTGTGCCGAACATTCTCATCAAGCAAGCCCAAGCCCTGCATGCTGCTTTAGGCTCAGGAGGGCGCTGTGATTCTGAGCACAGAGGGCAGCCAGTGAGCTCCCAGTGACCAAAGGGAATGTCAGTTAACATGGATCACAAGAGAGAATTGCCTAAAGTGGCTGTTCTCGGGCTGCTGCTCAGCGGAGCAATTCAGTAAAGCAGACAGAAGCCATGCTTTCGGCATCGCTTGTCTCGATCCCAGATATGCCAGCTGCTGAGTCTCTCTGAGGTCTGGCCTGCATCGCTGCCTTCCTCTTCACTGTTTCTACAGTCACTGCTTTAATTAAATTCATCAGCTCTCATCGAGGCTATGTGATGTTCTCATGGATCTCCTCCTTCCCTCCAGATACGCTACTCACTTTTAAAAAGTATGTTTCTCAAACACAAGTTGATTATTTCATTTATTTAAAGGTGAGGTTGCTATTTAGCTGCAGAATCCTTCTTTGCGTCCAAGGATGTGATTAGACTGTGTCCAAGGGGACATGAATTGATGAGTGCATGCCCCAGCCTATGGACGGGGAAAGGGCTGTGTCTTCATCCACCCTTGTCACTTTGCCCTCCCAGGATGCATATATGATCTCGGGGGCTGGACCAAGCATTTTAGGACACCTGTTCAAGATGCCAGAGCAACAAGATCCAAGAGGCCTGGAACCTCCAAAGCCCTATGCCGCCCTGCCAGCACTGGGTTGCTTATGCTTGGATCGCTGTGTGTGAGAGAAATAAACTTTCAGATTGTTTAAGACACTATTAATTTGGCCCTTACTGTGGCAGTGAAACCTACATTCTAAGACACTTTGTTTCAAAAGCTCTCCAGGGCTTGAAGGTAAGTCCCTCTCTCTAGGGAGGACATTGAGTATTCTCTCAGATCTAGGTTCAGTCCATCTTTGCAATTTAATTCCCTTCCATTTGTCCTGTGCTCAGTCACTTCAGTCCTGTCCAACTTTTTGTGACCCTGTAGACTGTAGCCCGCCAGGCTCCTCTGTCCCTGGGATTATCCAGACAAGAATACTGGAGGGGGCTGCCATTTCCTTCTCCAGGGGATCTTCCCAACCCAGGGTTTCAAACCCATGTCTCTTGCATTCCCTCCATTGGCAGGCAGGTTCTTTACCAACTGTGCCACCTGGAAAGCCTATGGATACATTCCTCTAGCCAAATTAGTCCTCTCTGTCTACCACATATACCTTTATTTAATGGTTTGACACATGTTGTTCCCTCTTTTCCCCACTTCCAAAAAGCTTCTCATTCGCCTTTCAAGTTCTGAAGGTATGTGCTGCTTTCTTGGGCTTCTTGGGCAGATTTAATTTCTTCTTCCTCAGGGCTTTTAGAGCACTGTGTGTGTGTGTTTAAGAAGAAGACAGTCATATACTCATTTCCTATAGTTTCTTGCACTATTTGTGTTTATCTTCCTTACTAGGAATTATTCCATTACAGTGTTATTGGCCAGAACCAGACTACACCCCAGTCCTCCACCTTTAGTCTTGTCATAGGCAAAGTAAACAGTGAATGATCAGAATGGACACAAAACTGAGCCATCTGTCTTTCATGGGGAGTGGAACCCTGAGTGAAATTGGCATTCTGTTTGCAAGGAGGAATGGAGCACTTTTTTTTTTTTTTTTTTCGATGAGTATGTTTTTGACAATGGTAGGGAGACTGGGAAATTGAACAGCATGGGGTAGATGCCTTTGATTACTGAATTCAAGCTGGAAAAACAGTCCCTGACGAACTACAGTCATTATTGTGTATTTCTAGAACTTTGAAAGATAAGGAGGAAATCTGCAGAGTAGCCCCCTAAGGGATAGGAAGGGAATTGGACCATTGTAGTCCCCAAAGACAGGCTTTTCTTGTTTCATTGGTTGTAGAGATGTCTTCTTTAGTATCCAACATCAACAGCTGCCCCTTGACTCTGAGATTCTGACATGTCTGACTACAACAGTCCCAGTTGGTGTGGAGTGCAAAAAGTCACAGCTGGTGCATTTGGTTTAATCTGCTTTATCCCAATCTCAGCCTTAAACAAAGACTTGTTTAACCTCCTCCAGCCTCAACATTTGTAAATGAAAATCTATGCATTTTAGCATCTTTAATTTCCATGGAAAAACACTGTGCTCTCAGGTGTACCCCAAGTGTCCAAGCTCTGTGAGATGGATCTATGGGCAAGACTTGACTGAATTCTAGTTCTATGAAACCAGGAGACATTGGAAAGATAATGCACATGTTTACAGTTACAAAATGATTTTGAAAATAAACCAGTGATGTAATAGTGTTCTTGTCTCTCCTCCCCCACCCACTGCAATATCTTAATAAGCTTTGTAGAGTAGAAAAAGCATAATGTTGAAAAGAAAGGAAGGAAGGTAGTCACTTAAATATAATGGTTGAGAACTTGGGTTCTGAAGTCAGAGTGTATGGGTGGATGGCTTGGGTTCATTGCACAATACAGAGAAGGAAATGGCAACCCACTCCAGTATTCTTGCCTAGAGAATCCTGTAGACAGAGGAGCCTGGTGGGCTGCTGTCTTTGGGGTCGCACAGAGTCGGACATGACTGAAGCGACTTAGCAGCAGCAGCAGCATTGTACAATCGAAGGCTACTTAAACCTGCTGTACCTTTAGCTTCCTTATGTTTAACCTGGAGATGATGTTACTGTCACCTCGTAGGTCTTTAAGAATTAAATGAGCTAAATATAAAAGATCTTCCTTTAGTAACGGCACATAACAAGTACAATAAATATTAGAGCTATCTATGACTATTTTACGTAGCATTCATTTGTCAATTAATACTCCTTCTCCTTGATCTCTTAACAGCCTGAGATGCTGGACTGTTTCACACATCATATCATATTGCTCACACTGGTGACCTTATAAAAAGAGAATGTCAAGAATTCAATATCTTCTTTTCTAGCATACTAAAACATGAGTTGGTAGAATATAAGTTGATGTCTCAGTAATGACTCCAGATTGGATTTAGAAAAAAAGAGTGTCTATTATATTGGTTCTTGTGAAAGTGTGAATCAGACTGCATATGATGGAATTTTGTAGGTAGACATTTGGAGGTGGTAGTGGATAAAAATCATAAATGTGGGGGAGGAGAAGGGTTTTTAAAATTAACCCACACAGCATTTTTGGCACATAACTTTCTGTTGGCCACCCCTGAGACAGTGCGAGGGTTTGAAGTGGATTTATGCCCAAATTCTTCAAGGCATAATTTAAAAGATTTTAAGCAAAATGTGCCGCCACAATGAACACACACTCTATGCTTTATGAATGGCCTGTTTATTGCTGTGGTTCCTCACAACTAGACGAAACTGGTCTAAACTAGTCAAATTCATGCAGAGTCACGGGCTTGTGCTCTAAATCTATCCCTCACTTCTAAATCCACTTTCAACTACTGTAATGTGTAGATATTGCAATGAAATATACTGGGTTGCGCACCTTCGGAACGACTCCCTGTCTCTCACTATTTAATGTGGAGCCTGAAGGAATTTCTGATTCTCAGGCTGCAGTGTGTTCTTCCAGCTCGTGCAGGTCTGGCTGCAGGAAATAGCAGCTCAGTCTTTGAAGCAAAGACTTTTCCTCTGCCTCTCAGAGTAAATAGCCCAGGAGAGCTTCCTCACTCCAAGGAAGTCGAGATAAGTGTGTGATAGGAAGCGAGAGAGCTGTCTTTGTGTCTGTCAGAATGGCACCCGGAGGAAGGCAGCTGGTCTGCTGAGTGATAAGGTTAAGGTTACAGAGGTAGAGAGAAAAAGTCTGCTTGGTCAAAAAGCATTACAAACCAAAAGACAACCAACAGGAGTTTTTAGCATTACACCTCCAGCCTGTCTCTGAACAAAATGATGGTCTGTTATTTTTGTTGTTGTTGTTGAGGGGATGTGAGAAGTATATGTCACTAAGTGGAAGCAATGTAGGGGACACACACACACATCCCCCACACACACATCCCACACCCCCCTCCCCCCCATACCCCCCCACACACACACACCCCAACCCACACACACCCCACCCCAGCTTTACTAGCTGTAGGTGGTTGACTCCTTCCCCAATGGAACACTTTAAGAAATCATTGCAAAGGACCAGAATAGATGGGACAGAGGATTTTATTGCTTGAAGCAGGAACTTTTTTTGCAGGCATTGGTGGTGGTAGTGCTGGTGGTGGTGTTAGAAGTTGGGGAGCGCTTGGAGTAAAACGCCTAAATGTAAGAGCTGTGGCCAACAGTACTAACTCAGTCCCCTTACCTGCATAATATGAAATGATATTATCACCTTGACCTGGCTCCTTTCACACTAGGTGTAAAACAGTCCCTCATACCCCACGGATGGGGTTACCACCCTTCCTCACCCTCATGTATGCTGGAATAACTAGTGAAATGACTAACTTTGCCTAAAAGAGACCTGGCAAAATATATGCTGCAATACAGGGGTCTTAAAGGGAAATTCCTATTACTTTCCAGTTTTAAAGAACAAATAGAACTTCTCTCTCTTGCTAGTTTCCTTCCTTGAGGTGAGATTTCAACCCCTATGTTTTTTCCATACCTCCAAGCAACAGTCCCTAGTGGAGCAAGAATTTCTGAACAAGAGCTTGTATTTTGTTGACCCCTTGCCAAGTGAGATCTGTCTTACTGAGCAAGGCCATCAGGGGGAGCTCTCTGAGCTTCTGTGAGGTCTGGGAGAAAGACAAGGCAAGACTTGTTCAAGGTCACAGAGTTGCAGGACCAATAATTTCTGCATGCAGGGACCACAAAGGGCTTCCCTGGTGGCTCAGCTGGTGAAGAATGCACCTGCAATATGGGAGACCTGGGTTCGATTCCTGGGTTGGGAAGATCCCCTGGAGAAGGGAATGGCTACCCACTCCAGTATTCTGGCCTGGAGAGTTCCATGGATTATACAGTCCATGCGGTCCGCAGAATTGGACATGACTGAGCAACTTTCACTTTCAGGGACAACAAAGACCACCCTTCCCTTCCTACCCAGTAGGTTTGCTGGGTAGCAAAAGAAGCAGCCCAGCAGAAATGAGGACCTGGTCAGCATTTAAAAGGAAATGAGTGTAGGGGAATGCTTGATGGTTGGATGAGGAGGAGATTTTTGGGCAGAGGATAGCAGGCATTCCTGTTAGCTCCAGGCATAGTTTGTAGGAATCTAGACCTGTAAACATTGAGGAGAGAGGCCCCAGCAAAGACTCTAGCTTCAAGGGTGGAGTCAGCACCTAGTGGTGGCCTATTGATGGAATAAGTACCAGAGGTGATTAAAAAACAAAGGATATTTTTGTTGCCTCATTTACAGGCTTGTTGGGGGGCAGAGTGGAAGTACAGCTGCGGTGATACTAATGCAGAAGACCAGGTTAGTTGGTTTTCAGAGTGATGGAGGAAATGGCAAATGACACAAGAAGATAGATAAGGGGGAGATGTATATATGACCCCTTTCGTAGGCCTCTGTGAGCCAGAAAGCAGAGATCTGAAGACACCAGAAGTTCCAGAGATGTTGCTCCCGGTGAGTAAGTCCGATTTACTGTTCTGATGCCCAATTAAAGTCCTATCATCTAGGATGACTTGGGAAAGTGTGTTTCCTTTGCACATATAGCCATCTACCAGTATCTCTCCATCCCATCACAAAGACATTCAGAGCTGCAGATATCACTTTCCATCTCCAATATGTCCAAGTTATGATTTCCCCACCCATCGCCTGAACTGTATTTTCGTTGATAAAACAAAAGTGCAAAAAACCAAGAGAAAGCAAATACAAGGCATAGCTTTTTTCTCTCTCAGATTCCCCAGAGAGAATTCCACCAGTGATGCCACATTTACCTGTCACCGCTCTGTAGTAACACTGTCTCCTAGAGTCTCCTACGAAAATTATTTCTCGAGAAGTTTCCATGAGGCTAAGCGCTGGCCTTCTGCCCGGCAGAGTGAATGACAGACTCGTCAGTGGCGGCTCTGACCTGAAGTTCTGGCTGGCACGGCCCAGGTGCCCCGACATTAGGGAGACGCCACTGAGATGCTGCTCTATGAATAGCTCCTTGCAGTTGTGGTTGTTGCTCCTGGAACCAGCTGGATTGAAGGAGTTCTGTATGCAGCAGACTTTTCCAGACTGTGGGCTGCATGCGACTGTTTTTTTTTCCCCCTTTGGTATGTTCAACTTGACGGTTGTATTTTGACCTCCTTGTTGGAAACAATGGGACAGTTGGGGCACATTAATGACTCTTTTCAAAAAAACATGTTTTCTAAACTGAATTTGGAGACTTACAGCTTCAGATGAGTGAAACAGTTCCAAGTGGTATTTGGTTTTTCAGCCCAACCAGCTATTTCTGAATTTATAAGTGGAAGAGGTTCAGAATAAGAAGTAAGTCCAGGAGGAAAGAGAGGTTCACAAATGGAGAGAAGGGGGAAGGAGAGAAATAGATAACAAACAGGGAAAGAGAGTAGAGTGAAAAGAAATTACTTGTGGAAATACTTCAAAGGTCAGAGTGGTTTTTAGTTTATCTTCATTTATTTGTCGATTCCCACAGCCTTAAACCATAACTACAACAGTGATAATCATTTGTTTTAGTAAATATGAATAACTTCTCACAGCTTCTACGTGCAGAAAAT
This sequence comes from Capricornis sumatraensis, assembly GCF_032405125.1. NCBI lineage: Eukaryota > Metazoa > Chordata > Mammalia > Artiodactyla > Bovidae > Capricornis > Capricornis sumatraensis. The sequence goes on from NC_091077.1 coordinate 83,170,470, forward strand.
AACCACTAAGAATTTTCATATGTATTTTAAACTACTTAAGCTTACATATAGTTACTAAATATAGGATTCTTGCCAATTGTGTTTAAAATCTTCAAATAAAGGAAGAAAAATACATGGTCATAATTCATTGTGCTTTAATTCAATAAAGCTTCAGAGTGCGAGGCCTTTATCTGTTTGCAGGTTACACAGCTCTTTCATTTTACTGATAGGGAGGCTGAAGTCAGACAGGTTTAGTATATTTTTGTTTATGCATGTGGCTCAGTGATATAAAAAGTATTAGCTGATAGGTTTCTTCTTCACAGGCCTTCATATTTTTAATCATTGACTTCTCCCAATTCTTTAATTTCAAGTAAAAGCAGAAAAGTCAGAGTCTAGGGGTCATTCGCAACGTCTGGGACTCCCCAAGCCCTTTGGAGCTTAGAGGGAAAGGGCAGAGGGAAGAATGGCCCTTTTGGAGCAGGTCTGTCTCCCCTTCGGTAATAGGATGCTCACGAGCAGAAAGGACCCGTGACTCCCATCAGTCCAGAAGGCTGGGAGTTGGCGGCCTCACAGAGTGCTTATACCACATTGTCCTGGGCACCTAGACTAGAGCTGCTCTGAGGAAAGCTCCATGTCTTTCCCTCTAAAGACAATCTCAGGAGAAGCTGTATTCATTCTTTCATTCATTCAACAAATTTCCAGAGAATAGACATCTGTACAGGGCTGAGATTCAGCAGCACATAAAAGCCTTCATGGAGCCCTGTATCCTAGGGAATCATCTTAGTCACCCAAAGAAGGGCCCGTGTCAGCTTAGGCAGAGGACAGTGGTTCGAGAAGTAAAGAGCAGTAACTTCTGACAGCATGATGGGGAAGCAAGAGGCCCAGTGGAAAAGGCCACCCCCATGGATGGCAACAGAGATGCCATCAATGAGATAGGATGCTTCTCTATATTCAACCAGATTCCAGACAAGGAGGAGACCTGGGTATTCCCTGTCCCACTCACTCCTGAAAACTCCTAAATACCCTGAAGCTTAAGGCAGGAGAAAATTAGTGCATTTGCAGAGAAATCACTAAATTCATAAAATAACTTAAAATTACTGAAGTAACTTAGTTTTCTTGGAAATGATTAAACTACTTTCTTTCTTTCTTTTCTTTTTTTTTTTTTGGAGGCAGGCCTTATCTGAAATACAAAGAACAGCATTTTGTACACCTAAGTTTGTGGTCTCTGAAAAGTAAGCCTGCTACAGTGACAAAAGCAACAATCGCATCCAAAAAACGTTTACGGAGTGTGGGTTTATGTGTGTGTGTATGCATATACATACATACACACACATACATGTATACACATATGTATATACATACATACATACATACATATATACATACATATATATATATCTTTCCAGGGGAAAAACTCCTAGAAAGCTGCCGAAAAAAGATCTGATATCTAAACTCAGGGCTGTCTGATTTCCCAACCTAAGATTTCTTTTTTCTTGGTAGGGGAAAATATAGGTTTATTAATTATTCACACACATCGATGCCTTGGATTTACTAATCTAAAGAAGGAATAGTCGCCAAAAAAAAAAATTGGCACTTGTCAACAGATGCTGCTCCTGTAGGAAGTCTGGTGCACTCCCAAGGGATAGATTTCCTCCCCAGGGGGATCTTTCCTACTCAGGGATCGAACCCAGGTCTCCTGCATTGCAGGCAGATTCTTTACTGTTTGAGTCACCAGGGAAGACCCCAGATAGATTTAGGTTTGTAGCTCAGATGGTAAAGAATCCACCTTCAGTGCAGGAGACTCACGTTCAATTCCTAGATCGAGAAGTTCCCCTGGAGAAGGGAATGGCAACCCACTCCAGTATTCTTCAACTTCCCTGGTGGACCTGACTGTTAAGAATCCACCATCAATGCAGGAGACCCAGGTTTGATCCTTGGGTTGGGAAGATTCACTTAGAGAAGGGAATAGTTACCCACTCCAGTGTTCTTGACTAGAAAATTCCATGGACAGAGGAGATTGTCAGCTACAGTCTATGAGATCGAAAAGAGTTGGACAAGACTGAGCAACCAACACTTCAGTTCAGTTCAGTTCAGTTCAGTTCCGTTCAGTAGGGTCCGACTCTTTGCGACCCCATGAATTGCAGCATGCCAGGCCTCCCTGTCCATCACCAACTCCCGGAGTTCACTCAGACTCACGTCCATCGAGTCAGTGATGCCATCCAGCCATCTCATCCTCTGTCGTCCCCGTCTCCTCCTGCCCCCAATCCCTCCCAGCATCAGAGTCTTTTCCAATGAGTCAACTCTTCGCATGAGGTGGCCAAAGTACTGGAGTTTCAGCTTTAGCATCACTCCTTCCAAAGAAATCCCAGCGGTGATCTCTTTCAGAATGGACTGGTTGGATCTCCTTGCAGTCCAAGGGACTCTCAAGAGTCTTCTCCAACACCACAGTTCAAAAGCATCAATTCTTCGGTGCTCAGCCTTCTTCACAGTCCAACTCTCACATCCATACATGACCACCGGAAAAACCATAGCCTTGACTAGATGGACCTTAGTCAGCAAAGTAATGTCTCTGCTTTTGAATATGCTATCTAGGTTGGTCATAACTTTTCTTCCAAGGAGTAAGCGTCTTTTAATTTCATGGCTGCAGTCACCATCTGCAGTGATTTTGGAGCCCCCCAAAATAAAGTCTGACATTGTTTCCACTGTTTTCCCATCTATTTCCCATGAAGTGATGGGACCGGATGCCATGATCTTCATTTTCTGAATGTTGAGCTTTAAGCCAACTTTTTCACTCTCCCCTTTCACTTTCATCAAGAGGCTTTTTAGTTCCTCTTCAATTTCTGCCATAAGGGTGGTGTCATCTGCATACCTGAGGTTATTGATATTTCTCCCGGCAATCTTGATTCCAGCCTGTGTTTCCTCCAGTCCAGCGTTTCTCATGATGTACTCTGCATATACGTTAAATAAGCAGGGTGACAATATACAGCCTTGACGCACTCCTTTTCCTTTTTTTTTTTTTAACCAAGATTTAATGTACATTTATTCTTAATACATGGAACATATGGTATAAAGATTTCATACTGAATAAATGATATTCATTAAGCCAAAAAAGGAAAAAAGGAGGAATTTACATCAAGTTTTAGCTACATTGTTTGAAATACAAATATGCAGATTTTATCACTGAAAAAATCTCAATTGTGTTTCTTCATCAGGAACTTCAACTGAACCTAGAACTTTTACACACCTCAATTAGAAAGAAAACAAAAACAAGAACAAAAACCCAGAAAAGAATAAACTATAAGCTGATTGGCTGCTGAGACAGCAAGGACTTTTTACAGAGACCTGTACAGCATCGCACCAAGAGGGGCGATGTCTGGCAAGAGATTAAATAGCTGTGTCTCACTTTGTGCAGGTCACCAACTTGTTAACTCGTCATACTATAAAGGGGTACCTGGGAGGGGGACCAAACTGTGGGGATCCAAGGGTACGTGCAATGTACAATGTCCAGTCTGTTGTTCAATGTCCAGTTCTAACTGTTGCTTCCTGACCTGCATACAGATTTCTCAAGAGGCAGGTCAGGTGGTCTGGTATTCCCATCTCTCTCAGAATTTTCCACAGTTTATTGTGATCCACACAGTCAAAGGCTTTGGCATAGTCAATAAAGCAGAAATAGATGTTTTTCTGGAACTCTCTTGCTTTTTCTATAGGTTTGTAAATTTGTTGGTCAGCCGCTCAGTCGTGTCCGACTCTTTGTGACCTCATGGACTGCAGCACGTCAGGCTTCCTCGTCGTACACCATCTAATGCAGCTTGGTCAAACTCATGTCTATTGAGTCGGTGATTCCATCCAACCATCTCATCCTCTGTTGTCCCCTTCACCGCCTGCCTTCAGTCTTTCCCAGCATCAGGGTCTTTTCCAATGGGTCAGCACTTTGCATCAGGTGGCCAGAGTATTGGAGTTTCAGCTTCAGCATCTTTCCTTCCAATGAATATTCAGGACTGATTTCCTTTAGGATGGACTGGTTGGATCTCCTTGTAGTCCAAGGGACTCTCAAGAGTCTTCTCCAACACCATAGTTCAGAAGCATCAATTCTTTAGCACTCAGCATTCTTTATGGTTCAACTCTCACATCCATACATGACTACTGGAAAAGTCAGCTTTGGCTACACAGACATTTGTCAGCAAAGTAATGTCTCTGTTTTTAATATGCCATCTAGGTTTGTCATAACTTTTCTTCCAAGGAGTGTCTTTTAATTTCATGGCCGCAGTTACCACCCACAGTGATTTTGGAGCCCAAGAAAATAGACTGTCACTGTTTCCATTGTCTCTCCATCTATTTACCATGAAGTAATAGGACCAGATGCCATGATCTTTGTTTTTTGGATGTTGAGTTTTAAGCCTGTTTCACGCTACTCTTTCACTTTCGTCATGAGGCTCTTTAGTTCATCTTCATTTTCTGCCCTAAGGGTGGTATCATCTGCATATCTGAGGTTATTGATATTTCTCCCGGCAATCTTGATTCCAGCTTGTGCTTCATTCAGCCCTGCATTTCACATGATGTACTCTGAATATAAGTTAAATGATCAGGGTGACAACATACAGGCTTGGCGTACTCTTTTCCCAGTTTGGAACTAGTCCATTGTTTCATGTCCAGGTCTAACCATTGCTTCTTGACCTGTGTACAAGTTTCTCAGGAGGCAGGTCAGGTGGTCTGGTATTCCCATCTCTTGAAGAATTTTCCACAGTTTGTTGTGATCCACACAGTCCAGGGCTTTGGCAAAGTCGATGAAGCAGAAGTAGATGTTTTTCTAGAATTCTTGTGCTTTTTCTATGGATATCGGCAGTTTGATCTCTGGTTCCTCTGCCTTTCCTTAATCCTACTTGAACATATGTGAGTTCACATACTGTGCAGCCTCACTTGGAGCATTACTTTTCTAGCATGTGAAATGAGAGCAATTGTGCAGTAGTTTGAACATTCTTTGGCGTTGCCTTTCTTTGGGATTGGGATGAAAACTGACCTTTTCCCGTCCTGTGGCCACTGCTGAATTTTCCAAATTTGCTGGCATACTGAATATAGCATTTCAACAGCATCATCTTTTAGGGCCTGAAGTAGCTCAACTGGAATTCCATCACCTCCACTAGCTTTGTTCGTGACACTTTGTACAGTCCTCTTGACGTCACACTCCAGATGTCTGGCTCTAGGTGAGTGATCACACCTTCCTGGTTATGCAGGTCATTAAGATCTTTTTTTGTACAGTTCTGTGTATTCTTGCCACCTCTTGTTTAATATCTTCTGTTAGGTCCATATTGTTTCTGTCTTTCATTGTGCCCATCTTTGCATGAAATGTTTCCTTGGTATCTCTAATTTTCTTAAAGAGATTTCTAGTCTTTCCCATTCTATTGTTTTCCTCTCTTTCTTTGCATTGTTCACTTAGGAAGGCTTTCTTATCTCTCCTTGCTATTCTTTGGAACTTTGCAGTCAGATGGGTATATCTTTTCCTTTTCTCCTTCACCTTTCACTTTTCTTTTCTTGGCTATTTGTAAGGCCTCCTCAGACAACCATTTTGCCTTTCTGTATTTCTTTTTTTTTGAATTCTGACTTAAATTGAAGAACATAGGGAAAACCTTTACGTCATTCAGGTATGACCTAAATCAAATCCCTTACGATTATATAGTGGAAGTGACTAATAGATTCAAGGGACTATATGCCTGAAAAACTATGGACAGAGGTTTGTAACACTGTACAGGAGGCAGTGATCAAACCATCCCCAAGAAAAGGAAACACAAAAAGGTTTGAAAATAGAATTTCACAATTTAAAATACCAAACTTACAATGCACTAATGATATTAAAGTTTTTAATTTAATATATATTAAATATATTAAATAAAATTATATAAAATATATTAAGTATATATTTTAAATATAGTTTTATATTTCTATTCCACCAGGGGATTGCTCAGACAGTAAAGTGTCTGCCTACAATGCAGGAGACCTGGGTTCGATCCCTGGGTTGAGAAGATCCCCTGGAGAAGGAAATGGCAATCCACTCCAACACTCTTGCCTGGAAAATCCCATGGATGGAGGAGCCTGATAGGCTACAGTCCGTGGGGTTGCAAAGAGTTGGACACGACTGAATGGCTTCACTTCATTTTTTGAATACTGTCAATGCTTGAGCCTGAATAACTTTTGGGGAAGATAAAACAGTTAGCAGAGGTAAGAATATAATTCTTAAAGAGAAAGTAAAACTGTTTGTCGCTCAGTGGTGCCTCACTCTTTGAAATCCCATGTACTGTAGCCTGCCAGGCTCCTCTGTCCAAGGGATTCTCCAGGCAAGAATGCTGGAGTGGGTAACCATTCCTTTCTCCAGAGGATCTTACCAAACCAGGGATCGAACCTGAGTATCCTGCATTGCAGGCAGATTCTTTACTGTCTGAGCAACCAGGGAAGCCCTATAACTCTCAAATGGATAAGTAATGTTATTGAAAGTTAACATGTAGAACTGAACTATTCCAGTGGAATGAATCTATCCTAATAAATATTCTCTAAGCTAATGTAAATTTCAGCTGAACTAGAGTTATTATTTCAGGGCTTGATATTGTGGTAGAGGCCAATTATACTTTCATTTAGGCAGCATTACATAAATTCTGAAAAAACCAAAGGATATGCCAACAGAAAGAAATATGACTTATAGGGAAACCATTGCTTTTCTTTTCCTGTGATTGTGAGGAATAAATTTGCTTAAACCAGAAGCTAACTTAGGAGACATATGTTTTTAATATTTCAAGAATCCTTTTAGAATATAAATCAGTGAGTCTCATGCCCTGTTAATTATGGAAGTGTTCTAATAAAAGTTTCTGTGGAATCACCTAGCAATTCAAATTTGCAAAAACAACACTCTGCCTTTCATTCCATGTTTCTTGGTAATATGCAATATAAACCATAAACTATAATATAAATGGGTGGGTATTTGGTTTTATTTGCATTCTTAAATAAATTTTTGATTAAAATATTCCAATAAATGTACTGTGAAGGAAAAAAGTAACTGAAATATTTTATAGATAGGATGAAAGGTAAATATTGGGAGATTCAATATTTTACCAGCTATAAGCATATTCTTCAGGAAGGATCAGTAATAAAGGTCTCAGGCACTTAATCAAAGGTGCGATTTAAATTAATGCAATAAAAAAAGCTTTTGCATATGAAGGGGTGCAATTTGCATCAGTTCCTCTCCAAATTCTACCGTTATTATTAGCAAGCTCTCTGAGTTCAGTAGAATGTCAGCTAGTTTATGTGGTTCTTCAAGTCCAAGCCACACTGAGTAGACATTTAATTGTTGTTTAGTCGCTAAGTCAAGTCTGACTCTCTGTGACCCCATGGACTGTAGCATACCAGGCTTCCCTGTCCACCACTATATCCCGGAGTTTGCTCAAACTCATGTCCATTGGGTCAGAGATGCTATCTAACCATCTCATCTGCTGCCCTCTTCTCCTTTTGCCTTCACTGTTTCCCAACATCAGGGTCTTTTCCAACCAGCTGACTCTTTGCATCAGGTGGCCACAGTATTGGAGCTTCAGCTTCAGCATCAGTCCTTCCAGTGAATATTCAGGGTTGATTTGCTTTAGAATTGACTGGTTTGGTTTCCTTGCAGTCCAAGGGACTCTCAAGAGTCTTCTCCAGCACCACAATTCAAACCCATTAATTCTTTGGTGTTCAACCTTTTTTATGGTCCAGCTCTCAAGTCTCTACATGAGTACTGGAAAAAACCATAGCTTTGACTATATGGATCTTTGACAGCAAGGTGATGTCTCTGCTTATTAATAGGCTATCTAGGTTTGTCCAGAAAGAATACTGGAGTGGGTAGCAATTCCCTCTGCAGGGCATCTTCCCAACCTAGGGATCAAACCTGGGGCTCCTGCATTACACAGATTATTTACCATGTTAGCCACCAGGGAAGCCCCAGACACTTAATAGTAACTTATTTAACAAATAAAGAGGTTTCTAGAATCTTTTTTTAATTTTTCTGTCCAGTATATGACTTATCTGATATTCTTACTATAACTATTCTAGCTTTTTAAAATGGTATATATACAGTAAACTTTTTTTTTACTATTATATATTATATTGAAGTGTAGTTGATTTACAGTGTTTTAAGTATACAGGAAAATGATTCAGTTATGAAAATATATATAGTTCAGAATATTATACAGTGTGGCAAGATATTGAATGTAATTCCCTGTACTCTTCAGTATGTCTTTGTTGGTTTTACATTTTATATGTTCAGTTCAGTTTGCAAAGAGTCAGACACAACTGAGCAACTACTTTCACTTTTCAGTTCAGTTCAGTGGTGCAATAATTGTGTCTGACTCTTTGTGACCCCATGGACTGAAGCACAACAGGCTTCCGTGTACATTACCAACTTCCAGAGCTTGCTCAAGCTCATGTCCATTGAGTTGGTAATGCCCTCCAACCATTTCATCCTCTGTCACCCCCTTCTCCTCCTGTCCTCAATCTTTCCCAGCATCAGAGTATTTTCCAATAAGTCAGCTCTTCACATCAGGTGGCCGAAGTATCGGAGTTTCAGCTTCAGCATCAGTTCTTCCAATGAATATTCAGGACTGATTTCCTTTAGGATTGACTGGTTTGATCTCCTTGCAGTCCGAGGGACTCTCAAAGAGTCTTCTACAGCACCACAGTTCAAAAGCATCAATTCTTTGGTGCTCAGCTTTCTTTATGTTCCAATTCTCATATCCATACATGACTACTGGAAAAATCATAGCTTTGACCACACAGACATTTGTTAGCAAAGCAATGTCTCTGTTTTTAATATGCTATCTAGGTTGGTCATAGCTTTTCTTCCAAGGAGCAAGAGTCTTTTAATTTCATGGCTGCAGTCACCATCTGCAGTGATTTCGGAGCCCAAGAAAAATAAAGTCTGTCACTGTTTCCATTGTTTCCTCATCTATTTGCCATGAAGTGATGGGACTGGATGCCATGATCTTAGTTATTTTGAATGCTGAATTTTAAGCCAGCATTTTCACTCTCCTCTTTTACTTTCATCAAGAGGCTCTTTAGTTCTTCTTCACTTTCTGCCATAAGAGTGGTATCATCTGTATATCTGAGGTTATTGATATTTCTCCCTGATACCTTGATTCCAGCTTGTGTTTCATCCAGCCTGGCATTTTGAATGATGTACTCTGCATATAAGTTAAATAAGCAGGGCAACAATATATAGCCTTGACATACTCCTTTCTCAATTTGGAACCAGTCTGTTGTTCCAGGTCCAGTTTTAACTGTTGCTTCTACACCTGCACACATATCTCTCAAGAGGCAGGTCAGGTGGTCTGGTATTCCCGTCTCTTTAAGAATTTTCCACAGTTTGTTGTGATCTACACAAAGACTTTGGCATAGTCAACAAAGCAGAAATAGATGTTTTTCTGGAACTCTCTTGCTTTTTCGATGATCCAACAGATGTTGGCAATTTCATCTCTGGTTCCTCTGCCTTCTCTAAGTCCAGCTTGAACATCTGGAAGCTCATGGTTCACGTACTATTGAAGCCTGGCTTGGAGAATTTTGAGCACTACTTTGCTAGCATGTGAGATGAGTGCAATTGTGCAGTAGTTTGAACATTCTTTGGCACTGCCTTTCTTTGGGTTTGGAATGAAACCTGACCATTTCCAATCTGTGGCCACTTTTCCCAATTAGCTGGCATATTGAGTGCATCACTTTGACAGCATCATCTTTTAGGATTTGAACTAGTTCAGCTGGAATTCCATCACTTCCACTAGCTTTGTTTGTAATGATGCTTCCTAAGGCCCACTTGACTTTGGAACCCAAGATGTCTGATTCTAGTTGAGTGATCACACAATCATGGTCATCTGGGTCATTGAGATCTTTTTGTATAGTACTTTGTGTATTCTTGCTGCCTTTTTAAAAAATACCTTCTGCTTTAATCCTAATATCCCCTCACTTTTCCCCTTTGGTAATCATAAGTTTGTTTTCTGTCTGTGAGTCTATTTCTGTTTTGTAAATAAGTTCATTTGTATCATTTGTTCAGTTCAGTTCAGTTCAGTCACTCAGTCGTGTCTGACTCTTTGCGACCCCATGAATCACAGCACGCCAGGCCTCCTTGTCCATCACCAACTCCCGGAGTTCACTCAGACTCACATCCATCGAGTCTGTGATGCCATCCAGCCATCTCATCCTCTGTCGTCCCCGTCTCCTCCTGCCCCCAATCCCTCCCAGCATCAGAGTCTTTTCCAATGAGTCAACTCTTCGCATGAGGTGGCCAAAGTACTGGAGTTTCAGCTTTAGCATCACTCCTTCCAAAGAAATCCCAGGGGTGATCTCTTTCAGAATGGACTGGTTGGATCTCCTTGCAGTCCAAGGGACTCTCAAGAGTCTTCTCCAACACCACAGTTCAAAAGCGTCAATTCTTTGGCGCTCAGCCTTCTTCACAGTCCAACTCTCACATCCATACATGACCACTGGAAAAGCCATAGCCTTGACTAGATGGACCTTGGTCGGCAAAGTAATGTCTCTGCTTTTGAATATGCTATCTAGGTTGGTCATAACTTTTCTTCCAAGGAGTAAGCGTCTTTTAATTTCATGGCTGCAGTCATCATCTGCAGTGATTTTGGAGCCCAAAAAAATAGTCTGCCACTGTTTCCACTGTTTCCTCATCTATTTCCCATGAAGTGATGGGACTAGATGCCATGATCTTTGTTTTCTGAATGTTGAGCTTTAAGCCAACTTTTTTATTCTCCTCTTTCACTTTCATCCACATATAAATGATACCTTACATTTTTCTTTCTCAGATTTACTTTAGGATGATAATGTCTGTGTTCATTCATGCAAATGGCATTATTTTATTCCTTTTTATGGCTGAGTATTCCCAGGTGGTGGTAGTGGTAAAGAACCTTAGTTTCTGGGTCAGGAAGATCCCCTGGAGGAGGGCTTGACAATGCACTCCAGTATTCTTACCTGGAGAATCCGATAGAGAGAGGAGCCTGGTGGGCTGCCATCCACAGGGTCATAAAGAGTCGGACACAATTGAAGTAACTTAGTATGCACACAAGCCCTATTTCATGTTATGTGTGTTTGTGAGTGTGTGTGTGTATAAGTTTCACTTGTGGCTCAGATGGTAAAGAATCTGCCTGCAATGCAGGAGACCCAGGTATATACCACATCTTCTTTATCCATTCATTGGCTGAGGGATGTACAGGTTGCTTCAATGTCTTAGCTATTGTAAATAGCTGTTATGCATACTGAGGTGCATGAACCTTTTTGATACATGCCCAGGGATTGCATGGTAGCTCTATTTTTAGTTCTTTAAGGACTTCCATACTGTTCTCCACAGTTGTGTACCACTGTACATTCCCACCAACAGTGTTGAGGAGTTATCTTTTCTCCATGTCTTCTACAGCATTTGTTATTTGTAGGCTTTTTGTTGATGGTCAGAATGACCGTCAGGTGTGAGGTGGTACCTCATTAGAGTTTTCTTTTTTTTTAATTTTTATTTTTACTTTATCTTACTTTACAATACTGTATTGGTTTTGCCATACATTGACATGAATCCACCACGGGTGTACATGCATTCCCAATCATGAACCCCCCTCTCACCTCCCTCCCAATAACATCTCTCTGGGTCATCCCCGTGCACCAGCCCCAAGCATGCTGTATCCTGCATCAGACATAGACTGGCTTTGTATCTCTGTAAGACTAGCAATGTGGAGAATCTTTTCATGTGCTTGTTGGCCATCTGGATGGCCACCCCTTTGAAAAAATGTCTGTTTAGGTCTTAGGCTCATTTCTTAGATTGGGTTGTTTTTCAGTATTGAGCTGAATGAACTGTTTGTATGTTTTGGAAATTAAACACTTGTCAGTTGCATTTCTTTCAAATAATTTCTCTCATTCCATAGCTGGTCTTTTCATTTTGTTTATGGTTTCCTTTGTTGTGAAAAAACATTTAAGTTTAATTAGGCCCAATTTTGCTTTTATTTCCTTTAGTCTAGGCTGCTGTTGTTGTTCAGTCACTCAGATGTTTCTGACTCTTTGTGACCCTTGGAATGCAGTACACCAGGCTTCCCTGTCCTTCAGTATCTCCTGCAGTTTGAACAAATTCATATCCATTGGATTGATGATGCCATCCAACCGTATCATCCTCTCACCCCCTTCTCCTCCTGCCCTCAGCCTTTCCCAGCATCAGGGTCTTTTCCAGTGAGTCAGATCTTCACATCAGGTGGCCAAAGTATTGGAGTTTCAGCTTCAGCATCAGTCCTTCCAATGAATATTCAGGACTGATTTCCTTTAAGATCTCCTTAAGAGATCTCCTTGCTATCCAAGGGACTCTCAAGTGTCTTCTCCACCACCACGGTTCAAAAGCATCAATTCTTCAGTGCTAAACCTCTTATATAATCCAACTCTCACATCTATGCATGACTACTGGAGAAACCATAGCTTTGACTATATGGAGCTTAGTTGGCAAAGTAATGTCTCTACTTTTTAATATGCTGTCTAGGTTTGTTATAACTCTTCTTCCAAGGAGCAAGTGTCTTTTAATTTCATGACTGCAGTCACCATCCGCAGTGATTTTGGAGCCCAAGAAAATAAAGACGGTCACTGTTTCCGTTGTTTCCCCATCTATTTGCCGTGAAGTGATGGGACTGGATGCCATGATATTCATTTTTGAATGCTGAGTTTTAAGCTTGTTTCACTCTCCTCTTTTACTTTCATCAAGAGGCTCTTTAGTTCATCTTCATTTTCTGTCATAAGGGTGGTGTCAACTGCATATCTGAGGTTATTGATATTTCTCCCAGCAATCTTGATTCCAGCTTCTGCTTCATTCAGCCCTGCATTTCCCATAATGTACTCTGAATATAAGTTAAATCAGCAGGGTGACAATATACAGCCGTGAAGTTCTCCTTTCCCAATTTGGAATCAGTCCATTGTTCCCAGTCCGATTCTAACTATTGCTCCTTGACCTGCATACAGTTTTCTCAGGAGACAGGTAAGGTGGTCTGGTGTTCCCTTCTCTTGGAGAATATTCTTCAGTTTGTTGTGATCACATAGTCCAAGACTTTAGCATAGTGGGTGAAGCAGTAGTAGATGTTTTTCTGGAACTCTCTTGATTTTTCTATGATCCAGTCGGATGTTGACAATTTGATCTTTGGTTCCTGTCTTTTGTAAATACAGCTTGAAGATCTGGAAGTTCTTGGTTCACATACTGTTGAAGACTTGCTTGGAGAATTTTGAGCATTACTTTCCTAGGCATATTACTTTGCTAGGTGTGTGAGATGAGTGCAATTGTTCAGTAGTTTAAACATTCTTTGGCATTGCGTTTCTTTGGGATTGGAATGAAAACTGACCTTTTCCAGTCCTATTGCCACTGCTGAGTTTTCCAAATTTGCTGGCATATTGAGTGCAGCACTTTCACAGCATCACCTTCTGGGGTTTGAAATAGCTCAACTGGAATTCCAATACTTCCACTAGCTTTGTTCATAGTGATGCTTCCTAAGGCCCACTTGACTTCACATTCCAGGATGTCTGTCTCTAGGTGAGTGATCACCCCTTCATGGTTATCCAGGTCATTAAGATCTTTTTAAAATAGCTCTATTGTGTATTTTTGCCACCACTTCTTAATATCTTTTGCTTCTGTTAGGTCTATACCATTTCTGTCCTTTATTGTGCCTATCTTTGCATGAAATGTTCCCTTAGTATCTCCCGATTTTCTACGAGAGATCTGTAGTCTTTCCCATTCTACTGTTTTCCTCTATTTCTTTACATAGTTCACTTAGGAAAGTTTTATCTTTCCTTACTATTCTTTGGAACTCTGCATTCAGATGGGTATATCTTTGATTTTCTCCTTTGCCTTTCCCTTCTCTTTTCTTAGCTCTTTGTAAGCCCTCTCAGACAACTGTTTTGCCTTTTTGCATTTCTTTTTCATGGGGATGTTTTCGATCACTGCCTCCTGTACAATGTTACCAACCTCTATCCGTAGTTCTTCAGGCAATCTATCTATCAGATATAATCCCTTGAATCTATTTGTCACTTCCACCATATAATCATAAGGGATTTAATTTAGGTCATACCTGAATGACCTGCAGGTTTTCCTATGTTCTTCAATTTAAGTCTGAATTTTGCAGTAAGAAGCTCATGATCTGAGCCACAGTTAGCTCCACGTCTTGTTTTTGCTGACTGTACAGAGCTTCTCCATCCTCTCCTGCAAAGAATATAAACAGTCTGATTTTGGTACTGACCATCTTGTGATGTCCATGTGTAGAGTTGTCTCTTTGTGTTGTTGAAAGAGGGGGTTTTCTATGACCAGTGCATTCTCTTGGCAAAACTCTGTTATCCTTTGCCCTGCTTCATCTCCTACTCCAAGGCCAAACTTGCCTGTTATTCCAGGTATCTCCTGACTTCCTACTTTTGCATTCCAGTCCCTTATGATAAAAAGGATGAAAGGGACTTGTGTGTGTGTGTGTGTGTGTGTGTGTGTGTGTGTGTGTGTGTTCTAGAAGATCTTATAGATCTTCATAGAACTGTTCAGCTTCAGCTTCTTTGGCATTAATGGTTGGGGCATAGAATTGGATCACTGTGATATTGAACAGAGATCTTTCTGTCATTTTTAAGACTGCACCCAATAGTGCATTTCATATTATGAAGGCTACTCCATTTTTTCTAAGGCATTTTTGCCCACAGTAGTAGACATAATTGTGATTGATCTGAATTTCACTGTAGGAGATGAATCCAAAAACTCTTGTTGCAAGGTATACCTATGCTTTGCTCTATGAGTTTTATACTATTTGGTCGTACATTTAGGCATTTAATACGTTTTATCTTTTGTGTATGGTGTTAGACAATGTTCTAATTTCATTCTCTTACACGCAGTTGTCCAGTGTTCCCAGCAGCACTGCTAAAGAGACTATCTTTTCTCCATTCTATTTTCTTGCCTTTTTTGTTCCAGATTAATTGACCATAAGTGTGTGGGCTTATTTCTGGGCTTTCTGTCCTATTCCACTGACCCATGTGTCTCTTTTTTTGTATCAGTATCATACTCTTGTGATCCCTGTAGTCTTGTAGTGAAGTCTGAAGTCAGAGAGGGTGATTACTCCAGCTCTGTTCTTTCTTAATATTGTTTTGGCTATTTGGGGTCTTTTGTTTTTCCATAAAAACTTTAAAATTATTCTGTGACATGTTGATGTATGGCAAAAACCACCACAATGTTGTAAAGTAATTATCCTTCAATTAAAATAAATAAATAGGGACTGCATTGAATCTGTAGATTGTTTTGGGTACTATGGCCATTTTAACAATAGTGATTCTTCCTATCCAAAACACAGTATACCTTTCCATCTATTTGTGTGATCTTCAATTTCTTTTATTTGTATCTTATAGCTTTCAGAGTATAGGTCTTTTGCCTCTGTAGTTAGGTTTATTTCTAGGTATTTTATTCTTTTTGATGTGATGGTAAGTGGGATTGTTTCCTTAATTTCTCTGACATTTATTTGTTAGTGTATAGAAATGCAACAGATTTATGTATATTAAATTTATATCCTGGAACTTTACTGAATTAATGAACTCTAGTAGTATTCTGGTGGTGTCTTTAGGATTTTCTCTGTGTAGTTGTCATTTCATCTGCAAACATTTGATAGTTTACTTCTTCCTTTCCAATTTGGATTCCTTTTTTTTTTCTTCTCTGATTGCTGTAGCAAGGACTTGGAAAATTATGTTAAATAAAAGTGTCAAAAGCAGGCATCCTTGTCTTGTTTGAGATTTAGAAGCTCTGCTTTCAGCTTTTCATCACCATTGAGTATGATGCTAGCTGTAGACCTGCTGTATATGGCTGTTACTGTGTTGAGGTATGTTCTCTGTTTCCACTTTCTGGAGAGATTTTATCATAAATGGATGTTGAATTTTATCAAAAGCTTTTTCTGTACCTATTGAGATAATCGTATGATTTTTTATTCAGTTTTTTAATGTGTGTCACACTGATTTTTGTGGATATTGAAAAATCCTTGCCTCCCTGGGATAATTCCCACTTGATTATGGTGCATGATCATTTTAATGTGTTCCAACATAGGAGGAACTCACTATAGAAGGCAAATATTAACAGGCATAAAGGAGGAATCAACTGTAATGCAATAAACCTAGGGAACTTTAAAACCCCACATCATCCAGATTATTCCAGAAAATCAATAAGGAGAAACCAGCCTTAAATAACACATTAGACTATGACATTTTCTTCTGAGTCATTTAGTCCACTATTGATTCCTTCGCATATATTTTTCATTTCATTTATTGTATTCTTCATCTCTGATGGTTTGTTACATTTTCTAACTCTGTTTAAAAAATCTAACTTCTTGCTCTGTATATGCATTCTTCTCCCAAGCTCTTTGATAATCTTTACAATCATTAATCTGAAATTTTTCTTGGGTAGATTGCCTATCTTCCCTTAGTTCTTCTGGGGTTTTATCTTGTTCCTCTTTCTAAAACATTTGCCTCTGCTGCCTTATTTTATCAAAGTTTCTATTCACATTTTTATGTATGAGGCAGGTTAGATACATTTCTCAACTTTGGAGAAGTGGCCTTCCATAGGAGACATCCTATGCATCCTAACAGTTCACTTCCCTCTCATCACCTAAGCAGTATGCTCTATGGAGTTGTGTGGGTCCTTCTGTTGTGGTGAACTGACTATGTGGGTGGTCTGGTAGGCTCGGTTGGCCCATAGTCCAGTTGGTTGCCAGGCCCTGCCTTTTGTGGATGTCGCTGGTTGCTGTTTAGTGGGTCCTGGTCATGAGATATCTAGTTGTAGAACCCTAGGGGCTCTGGGACTACTGCTGGCTCACTGGAGGATAGAATCAGAGATCCTAAGATTCTGGGGTTTGTGCCTACTGGCAGGCAGAGCTACTTCCTGGAGTCTGGGTGCAGGGCCCACAGGTCTCTGGGCTCATTTCAGACTGTTGGTTTTGGGGGTGCAGTGTTCCTGACACAGTTGGCTTTGGAGTCCTGGGTATCATGAAAGATGTGTTGGCCTGCTAGTGGGCAAGGCTGGGGCCCAGCTAGTCCCAGGATAGGGTCTAGCTTGCTGTTGGCAGGCTCAGTCCACAGGTTGTTGGGATCATAGTTTCTGTGCTTCTTGTGTGCCCTAGTGGTGATATTGGTCTAGTGGCTGCAGCTTCCTCTTGGGGAGGGATGGTCCCTGCTCATTGGTGAGTAAAGGTTGGCCTTAGCCTTCTGGTGGGCAGGACTGGGTCTCGGGGCATGTCTAGAGGCAGCTGTGAACTCAAGTCTTTAGGAAGGCTGTCTGCTGATGGGTGGGCTATCTACCCATCCAGTTAGTTTTTTGGCCTGAGGCATCCCAGCGCTGGCACCTACAATCTGTTGGGTGGGGCCAGGTCTTGGTGCTGATAAGCCAAGATGGCAGCCACCAACAGTACTGTGTGTTTGAATGCTCCCCAATATGCCTGCTGCCATTGTGGAAGTCCCTAGGGTAAGCCACAGCCACCTCCCCAGCTTACCGGGAAACTCTCCAAGACCAGCAGGTAGGTCTGACCTCCCTGGTCAGCCTCCTAGCCAATTGTTGCTTTTTCTCTGGGATCTGGTGCACGTGGATGTTGTGATGCCCTTTGAGTGAAGTCTCTCCCCGAGTCCAATGAGGCTCCTGCAATTAAGGCCTAGTGGTCTTCAAAGCCAAATGTTCTGGGGGGCTTGTCTTCCCCATGCTGGACCCCTGGGCTGGGGATCCTGATGTGGGGCTCAGAACTCTCACTCCTGTGGGAGAACGTCTGTAATATAATCTCCCTCCAGTTTGCGGGGCACCCACCTGGTGGGTGTGGGATTTGATTATATCACAGGTCTGTCCCTCCTCCCCTTCTCTTTCTCTATGTCTTTAGTTCCAGAAAATCTTTTCTGGTAGTTTGTAGTCTTTTTCATCAATAGTTGTTCTGCAGATAGTTGTGGTTTTCATTTGCTCATGAGAGGAGGTAAACTCAGGGTCTTTCTACTCTGCCATTGTGTAAGTCAAAGTCGCTCAGTCATGTCCGACACTTTGCATGTCATGGACTATACAGTGCATGGAATTCTCCAGGCCAGAATACTGGCGTGGGTAGTTTTTCCCTTCTCCAGGGGATCTTCCCAACCCAGGGATCAAACTAGGGCCTCCTGCATTGCAGGAGTATTCTTTACCAACTGAGCTATCAAAGAAGCCATTGTGCCCACTCCCTTATTTTAGCCATTTTAAAATTCAGGAATAAGTGGTAGGAAAACAGGACCTCCAAACTCATATTAGGTGCAACTTGTGATCTAAAACACAGAGGAGAGGAAATTGAAGCAAATCTGGAATTTTCACTTTTATGCTTAAGATTATACTGGGGTGTCATCCCATGGACTGGAGCCTGCCAGGCTCCTCTGTCCATGGAATTCTCCAGGTAAGAATACTGGAGTGGGTTGCCATTCTCTTCTCCAGAGGAAATATTTAGAATATGCTAAACATATTACAAAAATGTAAGATAATAACAGTCTTCTATACTGGAAGATTGGTTTAATAGAAGTGGTAGTCAGGCACTGAAACTAATAAGCCTCTACCCTCAGAATATAAGATGCTTATTAAAATTGGCAAAGGCACCTCTTGTGGGAATATGATAAACACAAAGGCACTTTGTGTGGACAGATCTTCCTCAGGGTTTGAGCTTGCCAAATCGGAAAGAGGCTAGATACCAGCCTTCACTCATATCTCTTGGCCTGTCTCCTCTGTGCATGGCACAATCTATTTGGCCATACACAAATGTTGTGGGCATAAATTTCACACTTGATATTTTTATGAGTCCTTTTGCCTTTAGTAGACTCTAAATAAATTTCTTAGATGAGAGAGTGCCTGCAGCACAGGTTTCAAATCATAATTTGCCGTGAAAATGGTTTTTTAAAAAGAAAATAGGAATACATATATGACAATGTGTATAATAAGGAAAAGAATATTGGCCCAAAACCAAGACTCAGAATAACTTAACATGCAGAAATGCATAGAGATAATCAGGTACTCATATTAGACTGCAGATTGAATATCTTTCAGGCTTATAGGTGCTACTGTTAAATAGGCCTACTAAAAGCATAAACAAGATAAGGATCATAAATAGCCTTTTCATTATAGTCAGTGCACCTTATCCAGTTTGAGACCTAACATTTTCAGGAGATTATTTAAAATATTGAGTAGGTTTAAAAAAAAATGTTAAAGAGAAGTGAAAGGGAAAAAACAGGGTAGTCATAAAAGACCGTAACTACCAGTTTTCTGATTTTAGAGAAATATATGATTTCAGCTTTAGCAAGGATATAATTCAAATATTGGGGTTAAGATTCATTAGTCATTAAAACTATTAAGAACTCACTTAGGTTATACTATTTTTTCTTGAACACATTTAGATATTGGATGAATACAACCTAGGGAATTAAACATTTAAACAGATGCATCCCAGAGTTGATGGTTCCTTAGTTCCAGTTGTCTAAGATTCTTTCAGCTTATCCTGCTTCACTGATGAAACATTGACAGAGAATTGACTATTTAAATCAAGTTGTAGAAATTTCATTACTAATTACATGAAGTTGCACAGGGTTATTAGTCACTGGTTAAGTCCCTAATTCTACTAATTGAAAAATCATCAGGGAATGAAAAAGATAATGCCATCTATTTATTGTTAAGATATCAGTTCCTTAAATTGGGTTAGTAGACATACTTTTGGAGAAGGCAATGGCAACCCACTCCAGTACTCTTGGGGAAAATCCCATGGACGAAGGAGCCTGGTAGGCTGCAGTCCATGGGGTCGCTAAGAGTCGGGCATGACTGAGTGACTTCACTTTCACTTTTCACTTTCATGCACTGGAGAAGGAAATGGCAACCCACTCCAGTGTTCTTGCCTGGAGAATCCCAGGGACGGTGGAGCCTGGTGGGCTGCCGTCTATGGGGTCGCACAGAGTTGGACACGACTGAAGCGACTTAGTAGTAGTAAACATACTTTATTTTCTAAGATATTGTTCACTACATAGCTTCTCTTCTGATCAAGCAACTCACAGAAATTGGGTACCAGAACTTAAGAAGAGGTGGTTTTATATTTTATATTTTTTGAATGCTATTTGGAATTCTTTTTAAAAACTGAAAATATATGTGGATTCTTTTTATATATTGAAAGCTATTCTCAAAATTTTCTTAAATCTAAATGTTTTGATTATTACATTGTCTCATGCGTTACACATGAAGACAGGCCATTAATTGTGCCTTGGGATAGTGGACACTTTGACATTTGGGGCTTATTATTCTCCTTTTAAAAAATCGATGCTATCAAATATCTCACAGTAGTCATTAGCTGTTCATCATTTGACGATCTTTCCTCATATATTCATGTGATGATCAACACCTCATCCACTAATGAATTATTTCAAAAACATTACTAGTTAATACTAGTATCTTCAATTATTCAGGACACTATGAGAAGTTGCAAAGTAATGACAGCTGCCTGGAGGCAAATCATTCCTGTTGTTAAGTACTAGTATGTAATGAAACGCATTTTCAACAGCCTCAGACTTGGGCATTGCAGTGCGAAGGAGATGTCATCAGGTCTAGGTGCAGATCAGAGCGGTGTTCCTTGGGCAAATCTCTTAACCTCTTTTAGCTTCTCTTCTCTTCTAAAGAGGAAATGTTAATCAGTTCTTCCTAGAATTGTCACAAATAGTCAATTATAGTTTTCAGGGGCCATGAATATTAAAGTGGACGGTTCTGATGTCCTTTCAGAGGTTCCTCCTTCCTGCCCAGGGTGCTTTGCCTGACATGCTGCCTTTACTTGTGTGAGTGCTCATGTTCCGTGTTCTCTTTGCACTTTGAGTATATTTCTGTCACAGCACCCACTATGACTGTTGGCTTCCTTGTCTCCCCTGTACCCCCATCCTCCAGACTATGAGCTCCTGAAGGTCAGAGTATTTCCATCTTTGTATTTTTAGAAACTTACATCGTTCGTAAACTTATCTTAAAGAAGGATTTTTAAAAAAGGTTGGTTAATCTTTCCTTAATATTGATTTAGTAGTTTCCATAGCATTATTTATGAAAGAAAAAAATTTTTATATCTCCAGTGAAAGATTTCAATATCTTACAGGTTGTGAAATACAGCCTAATGCTACCATTTGGAGGTATAAATATTTGTGATACTAGGTTTAGGTAGGAAAACTCTCAAGCACAGAATTGTGAGTTTCTGAAAGACAGGCTTAAAAGGTTAGATTAAGGGTATTGGGGGGTGGGGGATCAGATTATGGACTTTTAAGCCAGAGAAGTTTTAAAGTCCATTTTAAATGTAGAAAAATCCTTAAAAAAAAAAAAAAAAGAAAACCAAGCATCGTCTTTTCACAGAAACAAATTTTGATATATAAATCTGCAGTATATTTAGCCTCTCAAGTGCCAAGTCTCCACTTGCAGCCTCTGCTCATGCTACAAACCCACCTTTGAGCTGTACTCAACACCTGGGTACATCTTTCCTAGCAGAAAAAACAATGAAATTGAAGAAAGACAAACTTTTTAAAGTATTTTAAGGGGAAAAAGACAAAGGGTTTTGCCTACCACATAGGAAAACTTGACACAATTTTCTGTATAATATCTTAATTTGTTTTCTTAGTGTCTCTTAGACCTCCAGCACCACATGCCTTCTCTGTCTCCAACCAGGCCCTAAAAGCCTCCTGTTGACAGGATCCATCTAAACCTGACTCTAAACTCACATTGGGCCCCCAGCATACCTGGCAGCCAGGAGATGCCACCCATTTAGAAAGCTATTCTGGGACCATATGGCAGTGGTTTTCAAACTTCAACTGCTATATAAGAG
The DNA here is from genome assembly GCF_032405125.1 of Capricornis sumatraensis. NCBI lineage: Eukaryota > Metazoa > Chordata > Mammalia > Artiodactyla > Bovidae > Capricornis > Capricornis sumatraensis. The sequence goes on from NC_091077.1 coordinate 83,192,300, forward strand.
GGAGAAAAATAATGAGTATGGTGATCAGGAACAGGTATATACATAGGATTATAACTGAAATAATAATGCTTTGTGAAAGAACTTTAACAATGCAGTCATTCTGCACCGCCCCCCCCCCCCCCCCCCGCCGCCCCTGCCCCACAATGTATTAACTCAAAAAATCAAATACTAGTCCTAACCCACCAATTTCTCTTCATTGGAAATCTGACAAACATTTTACTGTTGTTTAGAAGTCCACATCCCCAGCAGATGATCCAGGTATTTATACCACTAAGACCCGATTCCTTTTTGGGATGTGTCTTGGTCCATTAAGGCTGCTATAACAAAACATAGGCTAGGTGACTTATAAACAACAGAAGTTCATTGCTCGTAGTTCTGGAGGCTGGTAAGTCCAAGTTCAAGATACCAGCATGGTCACTTTCCGGTGAGGGTCAGCTTCCAAGTTCACAGCTAGTGTTTCACTTGGTAGAAAGGGCTGGGGAACTCTAATCGGGCTCTTTTATAAGAGTACTAGTCCCATTCATGAGGGTTCCACTTTCATGACCTAATGCCATACACCAAAGTCTTCACCTGCTATACCATCACATTTGGGGGTGAGGAGTCCAACATATGACCTTCGGATCGCAGCAGGATGCTGCTACTGTTTTTTACAAAAATCTCTGTTATTATCTAAGAAACTTGAGAACTAGGAAATTAAACTCTTGCAGTTGATTAGTTAGTGCTTACTTTGTAATATGCCGTCTTTAACCTCTGTTCAATTCTTTCCCAGGCTGAGGTGGAAACTGCCATTGGCCTTGAGAAGTGCTGTATGAATTCTCTCTGCCACAGCTGTTGGCCCGCTATGGTTGTCTTCCTGAAAGGCAAGTCTTTTTTTTTTTTTTAATTTTACCTTTAAAATTCTAAGAAGTGGGAAAGTTATAAAGTATGGGTAAAGCTATGCTTAATTGGTCACTTAAGTAATTTATCACCCAAAGCATTCCTTCTCTCTCAGGCATGGAGACGACTCCCAGTTGTCTTCCTGTTAATCCTCCACAGCGTTTTGGCCTGATGCCTAAGGAAGTTTCCCAAGCTGCTCCCACAGAGGCCGTGGGGGATATATTGTTTGAATGCACCACCAGTCTCACTGCCCCTACTTCTTTCCAAGGTGGCAGCAGGCTGAGCTTATGTCGCCATTCATCATCATTATTAACACATTTATATGTGAGCATATGTATGGTTCTATGGGGATTTTACATAAATATGGAAAATATGGAAGAGTGTGGTTCATACCCTTGAGGATGGTAAAATAAAATTAAATCAGAGTCAATCACCATATGAAATATTTAATCATGTCATGTGGTGACCATTTGCTGACACTCTATGCCATATTTCCACAGCATTCGTGTTTTCTAATGGCTGAATCAACTCCTGCCAAGATATGCAAAAACAACTAAATGAGGGGTGTTTTCCAAAAATGTTTTCCCATTTCTGTTACCAAATTCACCTAATAGAAATAACTCTGAGTAACTGCTCCTTGTCTACTGTGGAAAATACTTTATTTGGTGGCAGTGTTGAAACATCCAATGTGAATTATAGCCTCTTACGGTGGCGGTAGAGTCAAGGAATCCGAGTTCCTTTTCAAAACCAATGGAAAAATTGCTACCTACACTTGGTATTCTTTCTTTGTAAAGACAAATGACAATGCATTCTCTTTCAAGGTCAGATATTTCTCGGCTAGCAAAGTGGTTTAATCCTCCACTTTAACTGCTCAGGTAAAAGGATTCTTTTGCATCTCAAAGAAACCTTTGTGACAGTATTTTTCATAAACAACATACTACCTCTATTGTCAGTATTATTTCAAACTAGTGTTTGGGAAGAGAGAGAGCATGGCATTTCTAATGATAAAAATTAATGTTTTTTTACCAAAATATTAAAATCATGTACTCAAAGCTGAAGTGTTGGTTGTTTTAAAATTTTTATGTTATATAGAGAGAATATTTTCCATTCATGAAGCTATTCTTATTTTTCAAGTCAAACTTCAGTATGATCAGACTTTCTGCCCTGAAAATGTTCTTGAACCAGTAATTTCAAAAGTCTCATAGTAGAAAATTTTGTTGAATAATTATTGTGTTATCACAGAATTTTATAAGGTATAGATGTTGAATTTTACCCTCTATAGATGTTGTCATAAGTTTTATTGGCCTTATTGAAAAATATGTATAATCGCTTATATTTGAACACATTGGGTTTGTGAAAACCAGGCTAGCCATGGAAACCCACTGAACTATTCATATTAAAATGCAGTTAAATAAATAGGAACATGTATGGGTACAAAAACATATATAATAAGCTAGTATGTAACTGTCAGATTCATTGAAGCTGATAGTTCATTCATTGAAGTTGAAACTAAGGAGTCAATGTTTAATATCTCAAATTTTTTTCCCCTAAATTTTTTGAATCTTAAAATATCTAAAAAGTAGGAAGTTCTCAGACTCAGTATTTACCAGTGACTTTCAGAGAAGGTGAAACAGGGTTTATGATGAATCTAAGTGTTATGATTTTCTTTAAGTGGAAGCTAGGAGAACCCCAGGGACGGGGGAGCCTGGTGGGCTGCCGTCTATGGGGTCGCACAGAGTCAGACATGACTGGAGCGACTTAGCAGCCGCAGCAGAGTTACACAGATAGATATATTAGTAGCATTTGTATGATAGCTTACTATTGACTAGATCTCTTCATTATATTCCTGAGAGTCATGTACTTAAAAACAATAGAAATACCAGCAATAGCATCTGCTTACCAGTGGACAGATCAATCCTGGAGCACAAGACTTTAATTATGCATGAGGCAAAAAAAAAAAAAAAAAAGACTTTGGGTTATTAGTATTCCAATAAAATTTCCACAGCTAAAAGCAGGAGAAATGCACAAATTCTAATAATTTTGCAAAGGCCAATTTGGCGGATATCAATGTACATTTGAAGGCTAATATGATTTTTTCTATACTTCTTTAATTTTCCTGTACAAAGAAAAAGTAAACCAGCATGTAGTTAAGAGTAGTGCATATTCATATTCAGACAGTTTGTGTGTTCTTACAAATGTGTTTGATTACAACTGCTTCAATAGTATCCCAGATTTTCAAAAGTTTATTTTAACTTTGAAGACTAGACAAGGTCATACTGATTTTACAACATCCTACATGATTTAAGTATATATTACAAAGAAAAAAACCCAACATTGGAATATTACACAGCTTGAAAGTTTGCAAAGGTTATTTATTTGTATCTTACTTATTTCTGTACTTACTGACACATCAGACGCCAGCAATGAATATTATATTTCATATTTTGTTGATTAGCAAAGATACAATCATTAGTACCTTAAGTCTTCAAAATTCACATAAACCTTTATGAAGCCATTCAGAAAGAGAAAGTCAACCCTAAAACTAGAATTAGTGATTATGATAAATGCTTTTAATAAGACAGATATACTGGAAATGTTTAAAATTATAATTTCATAGATTATAAAATTAGCATGTTATAGTTACTCATGGTGAAGGCTAGGTGATTCTTCTGTGCCTTGTGCTTATGAGGTTTTACTTGCTTTACTGTGAATTTAAACAGAATAAATCTGCTTCACTTTAATGTCATTGATAGAAATTACACAAAAGCTATATACTACCTCACAATACATTTCTACAGGGAATCCCTTTAATCTGGGGCATTGTGGGTTAAAGAGATATTCCATGTTGGTGAAAAACATATACAGAAGAGAGAAAATGCACAAAGAAACAAAAGCCATTTCTATGCATTTCTAATAAAAGGTAACAAACAACATTTTAGCAAACTCTTTGAAAATATATCTTTTTAAACTACCAATAAAATAAAGCATCATAAGAAGCAATGAATAATTCTGAGAAAGTAAATCATTGCAAAAAATTACTCATAACTTTAAAAATATACTATGTAGAGAATCAAGGGAGAGTTCAGTGGGACAGTAAATCTTTAAAGAAATAAGGGCCATTGGTGGCAGAGTCAATGTGTATATACCTTTGACCCAAAGTATTTACTTGTGATATGATCGTAAAATTTAGTAAATTAAATATAGTTACACTCCCAATTGAAAGCTATCTTAAGAAGATGTTATTTATGACATGGCAGTGCTTTTTTTTTAATATGCTAAAAACTGATCACCATTTCAGATGCGTCAAAGTAACAATTTTATAATAGAGTCTGAAGTAGAAAGCATGTAGGCATCGGCCAAATATGTGGCCAGCCAGTCCTAATTTTGCTTTTATTAAAAATGTCATTATGATTGACTTTCTCTTTATAAATCATCACTATGATTGAAGACCACTCCATATATACATCATCAAGAAATGCTGTTAACACATGGACAGACAAGACAGTAACAGTCTAGGGGCTTTTGTTATGCAGCACAAATAATAACAAAAAAGAGAACAACTTAGTGTTGCACAGGACCTCAAAGCTTTGTACACATACCATACTTTCTTTTCCAGAACCCTTAATTTAAAACTCCAATAATTCTGTGTCTAAGCCTTAATGAAACAAACACTGGTAAAGCTTATAAATTAGGTGTTGAGGACTTTCATGGAGGCAGTGAGAACTTTAATTTGTGAGAATGTCAATGAAACCTCCATTATCAATAACAAATTGTTATGATAATTGCTTATTTTTTCAGGACCTTTGAAGCAAAATAAATAGAAATCAATTTTTACCTTGAAAATGGTTGACTACTTTGCCATTAGTAAATACTTTTCGCCTCACAAATATCTACACATTGTGCTTTCCTGAGAAACCATCACCAGTTTCAAACCTTAATAAAATTCTAGTTTCACAGGAAATGCAGAGATGAACAAAGAAATGATGAGTATGCTTGGCCAAGTTATGCAGTACTATGTCAATATTTGTTTGCTAAAAATTTTTTTAAATAGACAAATAATTATTCTAATATTTTAAAGTGAAAATAAGACTATTTGTAAATACCATCAAAACAAAGATTTCAATTTTGCTTTAAAGAAACATAATGGGATTTTGTTTATTTTGCAAGATGGTAGTACTGGGGTCTTTAATTAAGGAAGTATTTCAAGATTACTAATTAAGGAAGTATTTCAAGATTACATAGTTATAGCTTCCTTCAAAAACCAAAGAATTGCAGATTTAATCTACTGCTATTAAATATGCTCAATCTACTGATACTCAATCCTGTTTTACATGTATATGTGTGCGTGTGTATATGTGCACATATATATATATACACACAAGCATACTTTTTTAGGCAAATAATAGGACAAAAGTCAACTGGGTAAAAATATGAACTTATTCAGGCAGTATGTAATATATAGACTATAGAATAGCACAGAAAGTAAGATCATATAATCTGATTAGAAATAAAAGTCAAATGAAAATTACAATATCAATTAGTACTTCATGTTACAGATTCATCTTCAAAATTCGATTACAAACACTGACAGTGTTTGGTAGGCACTGGGAAATAATTAGGATAATATAGACTCATTCCAGAAGGACAAAACTTATTGCTAACATTGCAGTATTCTTTTTATAAGTTCAGTATTGATCACGAAAGCTCTGACAACTCTTGCTTTTATTTAATAACTATAAGATTGTTTTACCCTTGCTATCAAGAGTGCTACTTTCTTTGCCTAATACATTTCAACCAGTATGAATAAGAAAACAATGAAAAAACTAATTCACAGTTAATGTGATGTTGCTTAAGGAATTTAAACGATAAAAATCAAATTAAACCATTGAAAAGGCAGGCTTAGACCTCCTTAAGAAGACAGTTAGTGGCCTACCGTAATTTGAGCACTTTTCATGAAAAATCCTGTTCAGTTTCCTATAGATTTTGCAGCGTTCATTCCATGGAGATACTTGAGGAAAATAGAGAGGAGGCCTGTGATGTCTCTTCACTCTTCCTCTGTGCAGCCCAGCAGCTCCGACCTCAGTGTGATCCTCCCGTACCAGGACCAAGGAAGGATCCTTATGTGCCGTGCATAGATGGGAGGATCAATGACATTTTTTCTGTGAGTATCATTGTCAAAATTGCCCTGGAAAACCTAGTAAAGAAGAACAGACTATTAATCATTTGGCCTTCCTTTTCTTGGGAGTTATTTTTATTATTTTCTTGTTTGGATTTCCCCCCACCACATGTGAGGTCTGATAACCATGTTTTTTAAAAAACACTGCTGCCGCTTTCTTAATGATAATCTTAAAACTGAATGGGTGATGAATGAGCTTCCCAGGTGATGCTAGTGGTAAAGAACCCGCCTGCTAACGCAGGAGAAGTCAGAGATGCAGGTTTGATCCCTGGGTGGGGAAGATCCCCTGGAGGAGGGCACAGCAACCCACTCCAGTATTCCTGCCTGCAGAATTCCATGGACGCAGGAACCTAGAAGGTTACAGTCCATAGGGTTGCAAAGGAACCTAGAGGGCTACAGTCCATAGGGTTGAAAAGAGTCAGACATGACTGAAGTAACCTGCATGTAACACAGGCAATGAATATTTAAAGAGTTAAATAAGTTGAAAATTGGTTTTCTGAAGCAGGAATACATAGATTTATCATTTTTATGTATTTTAAAAAGATCTTTTTAAAATGCAATAGGTATTTATTTTTTGCTTCTGGCACAGGCCATTGGTCAGGCAGTTTGCTGAAGGTGGTCTCTTCTAAAGAGTGATTCAGAGATCCAGGCTGTTGCAAATTTTAGCTAGCATCTGAAAAATGCAGCATTCACATTCACAACGGCCAACAGGAAAGAGCTGTGAGATTATGCAGGGTGTTTTAAAAAACCAAGGTATGGAAGCAGCCTAAATCATTTTTGGTTACATTGCATTGACCTTAACTAATTATATGACCTCTGCCAAACTGCAAAGGATGTTGGGAAATAGAGAGGAGCAAGTGGATATCTGGTGCGCATAATGGTCTCTATCACAGTGTCATTTGTTCATTTCTCACCTAGAGAACAAAATCAACCCAGTATCGAGAGATAACGCCAATCAATGCTATTTTTTAAATACTTTTTTTTTTTTTTGCCTTCTGTATTAATTCCTAGATCCATACAATGCTCTTGAGATCATTGTGACCTATAGTGTCCTGACACAGGGCATTGCATGACTTTGTTCTTCATTCTTTAGTTTCAAAGATTTTTGAACTTTGTATGTCTATTTTTCTCCCAGAAGGCTTTTAGAATAGTAAACTTTGAGATGTGCTTGCTTCAGAGAGAAAACAAGATTAGCAGCTGGTTGGTAGAGCATGGAGTAGTGGTACGTGGCATGAGTAACTGAGGTTTTCCCATGTGCTTACTTGTGCTGTGAACACTTGGAAATTGGAAAGGAAAAGTTACAATGGACACCACAGTAATACAAAATGTCAACTACAAATTGGCACTAGCCAAGAGCATTGTCAACGACTGAACAACAGGAGCATTTGCCATCGGCCTCTGCGGAGACTGAACCCTGTGCTGCTGCAGCTGTTGACCGTCAACACCCACTGAGGGAGTTCAGGGTGGAGTGAGGCACTCTGTGCTCCAGGGAATCTGGTGGGACAGGTCTTTGGATAGTTGGATATTTTCAGGAACAGATTTTATGACCCCAATCCTGGCACCTCCTCATATCTAGAAAAGCACGAAATCCCTCATGATGACATCAGATCCTCCTGACTAGCAGGAAACCTTTTGTAAAATGAGTGCTTAATGATCCTGAACTCCCCCTTCACCAAAACCTTACACGATGACCATCCCTTACTGTGTCTTTGGAGCAGTCTCTCAGAAATCTCTGAGGTGCTGCTTCCCAGGCTGCAGTCCTCATTTTGCCCCAAAGAAAAGTTAACTTGCAACTCTCAAGTTGTGCATCTTTTTTAGTTGACAGTTACGACAACCACTGAAGTGACCCAGAGTGGAATTCCTTCCTTCGTCTGAGCCCCATGAAGAACTGGAACTTTGGTACCAGCAGTGGCACCCTGAGCCCATCTACCTCCTCAGGGAATGCAGATGAATTTGGGTAAGTCTCTTCTGGTTCTCGAATCTCCTGTATTGGTTGAGATTCTGAGTTTTATTTGGTGGTGGAGCAGGTTACCTGCTCCCTTCCAGTTGGAAACATACTGGGGTTGGGTGAAACATTCAGGGCATAGCCACCCAAGAGCTAGACACTGAGTTGGGCTCAGTTGGAAGACAATGAGAAATTTCCACCTGGTGAAAAGGTACTGGGGGTGGGGGCTGGATTGAAAAAAATCGAGGAATACCTGGGTCTTGGCTGAAAGATGCCAAAGTTGCTCTGTTGTAGGGGACTGAGTGGTTTTGTTGAGTGGTTAGGTAAGAGGCTGATTGGACGCTTTTCCTCAAATCAACTGCCTTTATAGAATTTGTCAGGATAAAAGTGAGGAGAATATACGAGAGCTTTGCTCTGAAGAAAAGTGACAATACTCCTCCTAGCAGATTTCGGTGTTGTCAGGGGACTGAGAAATTTACTGGAGTGGTGGCTACCTAGTCCTCATCCCATGCAGCGGTCCCACAGGGAAACCCACTCATTAATGAAAACACTTGCTCACCCCAGGCTCGCAGGTAAGAACTGGCCATTCAGCGACCTGAGAAGCCATGGTGGTCTTAGATTGCCAGAGGCAGAAACTGAGCCACAATGTAAGACGGGCTGAAATGACTCTGGGCTGACTCCTGAAGGAGTTAAGCTCACAAGCAGCACACAGGCTCACTACACAATTTCACTAGTGATTTTTATCCCTGACAAACTCAACTTAATATGGGAAACAGAATCTCTCAAAAACAGAAAACAGGGGCATCAAAAGCCCACCTCTGACTAGCATTCCAGGCAGATTCATGTATAATACGTGCAGAACTCATACTTGCAAGTCCATACTTAATTGGAGAATTTATACTAAAAGAGATCTCAACCTAAAATGGCCAAATTGGGGCTCTTTTGATATTCCAAAATTGATATTTTTCATGCACGATTAGAAAAGGCCAGCCATGCTTGCTTTTATTGGTTATCTAGAAGTTTCTAAAAGAGGAAACAATAGAGTAACTTCTTTGTAGGAAACAACCAAGAAATCACTTGCAACTATATCAGAGCTAAAAAATGGCTGCTAGCACTGACTCTGCCAAGTTGCAGGTCTAGTGGGACTGGGAAGTCACATTTGACATTTATGCCATTTGACTTTTGCTTTATTTAGAGTGTGACTCCCAGCTGGTAAGGTTCTGGTTTGGTTTTGTTGGTTTGGTTTGAACACACAGACATCTGGTACAAAACTGCTCAAGCTAATATGGGAAGACCTTCTTCTAAGGTTCTACACTCCACCTGGGTACCCCTTGGAAAAAATGTTTTAAATGACTTGTCAACCTATAGCTACGATCCAAGGACAAGGAAAATGGCCTAAAAATATTAGATCTTTATTGACACAGGATAGGAAAATGGATTGAAGTTCCCTTATGTCCAGGACTTTCTCCTATAATCAACAGCCTGGGTCTGATTAAATTAAGACCTCCACTTCCCCATAGGGACACGCCCTGCTGGGGCTAATCTGCTCTTGTTATCAGGGCCAATTTGAGCACTATCTATCTGAATCTTGGCTATAAAACTATGACCATGGAAAAATATGATTTTTGACAGTGTATTAAAGACTTCAGAGAAAGTTTGAAGAAAAAAAAAAAATTCTTTAAGAATTCTTGCCCTGAGGAATTAACTCTGCTTATGCCTTGAGGCCAGAGCTCTCTGGATCATTTATCTAGTAGTGCAGTCACGTTCGTTGCTCAGTCGTGTCCGACTCTTTGCCTGCCAGGCTCCTCTGTCCATGGAATTCTCCAGGCAAGAATACTGGAGTGGGTTGTCATTTCCTCCTCCAGAGGATCTTCTGGACGAGGGATCCCACATTGCAGGCAGATTCTTGACCATCTGAGCCACCAGGGAAGCCCTTATCTTATCTAAACAATCTCTAATTCTTGAAACCAAAAGAAAAAAGAGATCAAAGCCTTTAAAAAATCTTCTTATTCCAACTGTTGTTAACAACTAATGAGTTTTGTATTGTGATATCTGATTTATAACTAAGTTTGGAAAGCAAAGCTATGGGATCTCTTTTGTGTCTATTGGGACATATATCTGCCTATGGTCTCCGTGTGTGTCTTTGTTTTTGGATAAGATTGCTGAGATTGGTTTGTAAATGAGCTCTAATTGGCCTAAAGAAAAGTAAGCACTTACAAATCAAACAGTTCTAAATACAAGACAAATTAAACCTATTTGAATTTCAGGTTCATGTGAATTGGGAAATATTCAGTATTAAATACCTGGTATTATTGTTTGTTTGTTGACCTAATATAGACATTTCTAAGAGTCATTAACATGAAGCAAAATATTTTCATTGTGCCTAGGTTTAATATGTAAAATACTATTATATCTGTTACAAGTTTGTCAGCAAGGAAAGTACCTTGAGTGAGGAAACTTCTAAAAATAATGTAAATGATATATGAGCTTTTAGACAAACTCTATTAAGAATAATTATACTTTAGGAATGTCTGTCTAAAATAGTTTCTCCAGAATGAGGTAATCTGAATTTGTAAGGGTTGTGCTAAACTAAGTGTTGGAAGTCTATTGAATAGCTAGATCATTTCCAAATAGAATAAGAATGTGAAATATTTATTACTGAACACTATGTTCCTCTTACAGAGAAACTAAGGAGATTTGAGACTCTTAATGAATAACGTTTGGTGTCATCCTAAGATGTTCTCTATAAGAAATCAAATGTTTTTAGAAATTATCACTGGTATTTATGGTTACCAATCTACAGAATGCTAACATAAGGGTCAGTTCTTGTTTGCTTAAGGAAGGTAGGATATGTAGTTTTCAGTAAAGAAGGTATGAGGAATGGAATTGCATTTTATGAGGGAAAAGGAAGTAGGTCTGATTTACAGGTGGCTATTTCTGAATGGGAGAAAAGAGTAACTGATACAGAAAGTGATAAGAAGGTTTGTGGAAAGTGGACCCTGAGAAAAGAGTTTCGAGCATGGTTAGGACTATGTTTAGGCTTTCCTCATACCTTAGTCAGTAAAGAACCTGCCTGTAATGCAGGAGACTTAGGTTTGATTCCTGGGACAGAAAGATCCCCTGGAGAGGGAAATAGCAACCCACTCCAGTATTCTTGTCTGGAGGAGAATCCCATTGACAGAGGAGCCTGGCAGCTTATAGTCCATGCGGTCACAAGAGTTGGACACGACTGAGTGACTTTCACTACTAATTAAGTTTACCTTTAAATGAATTTAAATGCAAGCTGGTACAAAAACTTGAATTTGGTTTTTCTCTCTGTTAAGGGCACATGCTTTCTTCAGATGTTGACCTGCCTCTGATAATAGATTTAAGTTTATTTACCTCTTAAATGATCAGTTCTATATTGCCTCTGAAATACTTTATTGTTACTTTGACTAACTGAATAGCTATTGTTTCACAATGACATTTAATCCTATCTGACTGAGTGTTCTAAACCTTTTTGACATTTGTTGACAAAACTTCCTGACTCATTCTAATGCAGCACTTTTGACTTCTAGCTAACTTTGGGATGCTTCAGAGGCCCCCTGAAACATCCCTGAAAGAAATAGTACACTAATTAGGTTCATTTTGTATGCAGAATTACATGGGAAGTATTGTCAAGTCAGTCCGTTAAAGAATCTGCCTGCAATGCAGTTGACCTGAGTTCAATCCCTGGGTTGGGAAGATCCCCTGGAGAAGGGAAAGGTTACCCACTCCTGTATTCTTGCCTGAAGAATCCCCATGGACAGCTTGGCAGGCTACATATAGTTCATGGGTTGCAAAGATTTGGACATGACTGAGTCACTAAGCACACAACACACTGTCAAGTGAGTAATAAATCTTGGGTTATATTGTATGGTAAATGTTACTAATCTAGATATCCTAGAAACTACATGGAGTTCTTAAAATTCCGCTATGTCCAGGTAAAACGTTATCAGTCATAACTCTAGTTAGTATCACAGCACTAACCAAGTTTTGCAAAAATGTTTCCACTTCAAGAAGCTTCTAGAAAGGACTTTTGGATAAATACAAGTTTCAGAACTGAGTAAGAAATGAAAGGATTCTAATGGAAAACTTGATGACTTCACAGAGGTTAACAAAAGGACTGAATGAACTGGCAAATATGTTTATAACTTTTATGGTTTCTATCAGAAAAGTTATTGGTTTGAGTCTATGTTTTCCAGGTATAAGAAAAACCTTCCCCTCAGATTATTATGGCAGTACTTTCAAAAAAACTATACTTTATAAACAAATTGAAACATTTATTTTTTTCTATCTGGCCTGTCCAGAGATTGTAAACCAAGAGTGTCCAATAACTTTATCAGATCAGTTAGGAAGGTTATCTCACAAACAGGTACAGAAATCTCAAAGAATTTTGGAGAAGTTGAGAAAGGGAGGACTTCACTGTTAGGCAAAATCTGTGATAAGCCTTCAGTGTGACTTTCCTAGCCCTGAAAGGTTTTATTTTAAAAAGTTCAGTTCAGTGTGAGACTCTATGAAAGTTTCAGCAAAAAGTCTATGATCAGTTATGATTATATAAATAATCAGGCCAAATTTATTGAGACCAAACCAATTTCACGAACAGATCTATTTGGTTATAGTCGGTAAAAATGAAAGTGATTTTAGAGAGAAAAAGATATTTCAATGAATGTTAAATCCCAGTTTGTTAATGGAGGTCTGTATCTACTAAGACTCATTTCTGAATAGTTCTTTTCTGTTAGGGTATTTTAATGTAAAATTTATTGAATTATTAAAGAACATTCTAAGTTTATTTCTGAAGCTTAGCCCAGTAATTTATCATTGGATGAAGATCAGATGCCTCATAAACTGCAACCAAGACTGGAAAAAGACATAATTTAAGAAACTATCTCCAATGTGGATGGAAAGACCTTTTTACCAGATACTCTTTTAACTATCTCATACACAGTGAAACTGAAGGGAAATTGACTATTGGATTAACTCCTCCTTCCAAAGGCCCCTACACTGGACTGGTCTATAGAGAGGCCTGCTGACCTCAAACTCACCTTAAAACGATGCTCAGAGGAAAGTGCACTATACTGGGATGAGAAGAAAACGACATCAGGAGTGGACAGCTTGCCCAAGATGCTGGACCTGATTGGTATGATCATTTATAATGTTTTTTTTTTTTTTAATTTCTTGGACCTTTGCATAGCCATCAAATGTTTTCTATCATGGACACGATTCTATGCTAGTTTACAACTCAATCCAATTGTTGTGTTGTGGCCAGTTACTTCTGTCTAGTATTTCTGGGTTGCCTTGGTAGACTTCTCCCCTCCAGGGTTCTGATTGGATAACCACTAGGAAACTTATTTTAGAAGAGAGTTCAGTCCTTTTCTGTCTATTCATGATATTACTAGATGAGATCCTCTCACTGGGCCAATTAATAATACCTGCTTTGACCCTGGCCATTTATTTAAGTTTTTTCTTAGAGTCATTCAACTCAATCAGAGTGATGAGCTAAGTCTCAATCAAAACACTGTAACTTCTTGTCTAGTAAAAGGAAAACTCCCATAATTATGGGATGGATCTATATGGACACCAGGCTATCATCATTTAAGTTTAAAAGCTCCTCTATGTTGGGAACAATTAAATCATACAAAGAATGATCAACCTAGTAATATTATGAAACTAGGCTGGGTATTTTATGAACTATGCCTATTATTACCCTTAGAGAGACAGTGATATGGAACTCAGTGGATTTGTGGAGTGGTTCAGACGGTAAAGAGTCAGTCTGCCTGCAAGGCAGGAGACCTGGGTTCAATCCCTGGGTCGAGAAGATCCCCTGGAGAAGGAACTGGCAACCCACTCCATGGACAGAGGAACCTGGTGGGCTACAATCCATGGGGTCACAAGGAGTTGGCACGACTGAGTGACTAACACACATAGGCTGGGTACTTTATGAACTATGCCTATTATTACCCTTAGAGACAGTGATTGGTATGGAACTCAGTGGATTTGTGGTACTAATTTATGGCCTTGGTATCTACAGAGATGGATAAGAAAGTGTAGCTATGAACTTAAGGTTATACACGTTAACAAGTTAGAGGTAACCCCAACCAATCTACCATTCGTATGAGTCTAATGGATCAAAAGATTTGTATTCTACTGATATGACCATTTAGCAGCTTTTTTTTTTTTTTAATGTGTGTATGTGCCTTCAATGAGATTGGAGGATGTAATTGGCCATATCGAGGCGAGCCTTAACAACTTTCACTCAACAAGCTTTAAATGATGGTAACCAGGCTATTAGCCTATTGAACTCTGAGGTCTCCATAATGAGAAAGGCAGTGCTATGAAGCTGCATGGCCCTTGACATCCTTTCAGCACCTCAGGGGGGCACCTGTGCCACAATTCAAGCTGAACGTTGTGTTTTCATACATGATGAATCCTTTAATGTAACACATTTGATGAACCATATGAAAAATCAGATTTCTGCCTTAAGTGACCATTTCCTTGGTCTTGATGATCTTGAAAGAAAATAAACTGGTTTGGTGTGGGAGGCTCATGGCTGAAATATTTACGATTCCACTAATGTTATTAATTTGTATTTTGCCTGTTTTATAAGATTATTGTCTTGTATTACCGAGTGTACGACTGAGTCTCCAACAAAAATAATGATGACTAGACTTAAAGCAGTTGATCAAATGTATGCTTTGATATGTGATCAATGATTGTAACAGTGTAACTCTAGATATGGGAAAATGCAATGAGAGGGAAAATTTTTTGGACCATAACTAGAAGATAGGTGTCCAGAGAGCTTTAACTATTACGACTTAGGTGACTCAATGTGCTATTACTGGACTATCAGCAAAAACCTTCTTTAGAACTGGGAATGAGCCATTCTGGCCACATGGGACAACATGGTCATGAAATGTGTCCCCAAATATGGTTGAATTTATGACCACAAGGGGGCCCTGTCAACTACAAATTGGTACTTGCCAAGAGCACGGCCAATGATTGAAAAATAAGGGCATTTGCCATCGGCCTCTGCGGAGACTGAACCCTGTGCTGCTGCAGCTGTTGACCTTCAACACCCGCTGAGGGAGTTCAGGGTGGAGTGAGGCACTCTGTGCTCCAGGGAATCTGGTGGGACAGGCCTTTGGATAGTTGGATATTTTCAGGAACAGATTTTATGACCCCAATCCTTGCATTGTTATTTTTGAACTGTGGTATTGGAGAAGACTCTCGAGAATCTCCTGGACTGCAAGGAGATCCAACCAGTCCATCCTAAAGGAAATTAGTCCTGAATATTCATTGGAAGGACTGATGCTGAAACGGAAACTCCAATACTTTAGCCACCTGATGCAAAGAACCGACTCATTGGAAAAGACCCTGATGCTGGGAAAGACTGAAGGAGAGAGGAGAAGGGGATGACAGAGGATGAGATGGTTGGATGGTATCACCGACTCAATGGACATGAGTTTGAGCAAGCTCCGGGAGCTGATGATGGACAGGAAAGCCTGGCGTGCTGCAGTCCATGGGGTTGCAGAGTTGGACACAACTGAGTAACTGAACTGAACTGAATCCTTGCATCTCCTCATATCTAGAAAAGCACTAAATCCCTTCACAATGACATCAGATCCTCATGACTAACTAACAGAAAACCTTTTGTAAAATGAGAGCTTAATGGTATCCACTCCTCCTTCATCAAAACCTTATATACTGAAGGTCCCCCACTGCATCTTTGGAACAGTTGATCAGAACTATCTGAGGTGCTGCCTCCCAGGCTTCAGTCTTCCATTCGCCCCAAAGAAGACTTAACTTGCATCTCTCAAGTTGTGCTTCTTTAGTCAACAAAAGGATCATAAGATACTACTACAAGCAACTATATGCCAACAAAACGGACATTCTGGAATAAATGGATTAAATCTTAGAAAGGTATGATCTCCCAAAACTGAACCAGGAAGAGTTAGAAAATATACACAAATACCAAAACGGAAACTGGGATTAAAAGCCTCCCCCCAAAAAGTTCCAAAACCAGACAGTTTCACAGGCAAATTCTATCAAACATTTAGAGAAGAGTCAAGAGCTAGCTTTCTGAAACTATTCCAAAAAATTGAAGAGGAAATAACACTCCCCAAATGCATTCTATGATGCTACTATCACCCTGATACCAAAACCAAAGATATCACAAAAAAAGGACATTACAGGTCAATATCACTGATAAATACAGATGCAAAAATCCTCAATAAATACTAGCAAACCAAATCCAACAATACGTTAAAAGAACATGTACACCATGATCAAGTGGGATTTATCCCAGGGATGCAACAATTCAATATGTACAAATTAATCAGTGTGATACACCACACTGACAAATTGAAGAATAAAAACCATGTGATCATCTAAACAGATGCAAAAAAAGTGTTTGACAACCTTCAACACCCATTTATGATAAAAACTCTCTACAAAGTAGGTATAGAGCAAACATAATAAAGGGCATAAAAAGGGCATGAAAAATTTCAAACTTAATAGGGTAAAGGTGAAAACATTTCCTTTTTTCAAGAAGGTCAAGAAGAATAGGATGTCCACTCTCACCACTTTTATTATATATAACTGTGGTTTTGGGGAAAACTCTTGAGAGTCCCTTGGACTGCAAGGAGATCCAACCAGTCCATTCTGAAGGAGATCAGCCCTGGGATTTCTTTGGAAGGAATGATGCTAAAGCTGAAACCCCAGTACTTTGGCCACCTCATGCGAAGAGTTGACTCACTGGAAAAGACTCTGATGCTGGGAGGGATTGGGGGCAGGAGGAGAAGGGGACGACAGGGGATGAGATGGCTGGATGGCATCACCGACTCGATAGACGTGAGTTTGAGTGAACTCTGGGAGTTGGTGATGGACAGGCAGGCCTGGCGTGCTGCGATTCATGGGGTCGCAGAGTCGGACATTACTAAGCGACTGAACTGAACTGAACTGGAAGCCCTAGCCATAGCACAGAGGAAAAAAAAAATGAAGGAATCCAAATTGAAAAAGAAGTAAAACTGTTTGTTTTTGAAGTCACTGTTTGGAGATGACATGATACTGTACACAGAGAATTCTAAAGATACTACCAGAAAACTACTAGATCTCATCAACAAATACAGTAAAGTTATAGGACACACAAAAATTAATACACAAAAATCTGATGCATTTCTATACACTAACAATCAAAAGTTAGTGACCAATCAAAAGAAAGATAAGGAAATACTTACCATTGCAACAAAAGAATAAAATACCTATGAAGAAATCTGCCTAAGGAGGCAAAAGACCTGTACTTTCAAAACTATAAGACACTGATAAAAGGAACAGAAGATGAGAGAAACAGATGGAAAGATGGAAAGATAAACCATGTTCTTGGATTGGAAGAATCAGTAGTGTCAAAATGACTACACTATGCCCGGCATTCTATAGATTCCATGCAATCCCTATCAAATTACCAATGTCATTTTTGGCAAAACTAGGTAAAAAAATTTTAAATTTGTATGGAGGCACAAAAGACCCTGAATAGCCAAAGCAATCCTGATGAAGAAAAATGAAGCTGGAGGAATCGGGCTCCCTGACTTCAGACTATGCTACACAAGTACTGTAATCAAAACAGTATGATATTGGCATAAAAACAGGAATATAGATCAATGGAATAGGATAGAAAGCTGAGAAATAACCCCCCACATCTGTGGTCAGTTAAACTATAAAAAAGGAGATAAGCATTTGCAATGGAGAAAAAATAATCAATCTCTTTATAAATGGTGCTGGGAGAACTAGATAGCTACATGTTAAAAAACGAAATTAGAACATTCTTTAACACCATACACAAAGATGAACTCGAAATGGATTTAAGCCCTAAATGTAAAACTGGATACTATAAAACCCTAAGAAAACATAGGCAATATATATTTTTTTTCTAGAGTAATAGAAATAAAAATAAATAGACCCTCATTAACTCAAAACCTTTTGCACATCAAACCATAAACAAAATGAAAATACAACCCACAGAATAGGAAAAATATTTGCAAATCAGGGAACAGAAAAGAGATATTAATCTCAAAAAATAATAAAGAGCCCATGCAACTATGTCAAAAAAACAACCCAAACAAAAAATGGGAAGAAGACGTGACAGACATTTCTATAAAAAAGATACACAGATGGCGAGGAAGCACATGGAAAGATGCTCAACATTGCTAATTATTGGAGGAATGCAAATCAAGTCTACATTGAGATATCACCTCTCAGCACTCAGTATGGCCTTCATCAAAATGTCTGCAAACTCTAAAGGCTGGAAAGGGTGGCAAGAAAAGGGAATCCTCTTACACTGTCGGTGAGAATATAAATTGGTATTGGTACTATGGAGAACATTATGGAGGTTCCTTAAAAAAAACAAACATTGAGGTGCCATATAATCCAGCAATCCCACGCCTGGGCATATCCAGAGAAAACCATGATTTGAAAGGGTACATGTACCCCAGTGTTAATTGCAGCATGGTTTACAATTGCTAAGACAAGGAAGCAATCTAAATATTCACTGATAGACAAATGGATACAGCAGATGTGGTACATATATACAACAGAATATTACTCAGCCACTAAAGCATGAAATCTTGTCATCTGAAGCAACATGGTTGGACTTGCGGATTACCAAACTAAGTGAAGTAAGTCAGACAAATATCATACGTCACTTATATATAGATCCTAAAAAAAATGCTACAAATGAACTTACTTAGAAAACAGATTCAAAGAATTAAAGAATGAACCTATGGTTACTAGTTGGGAGGGACAAATTGGGAGATTTGGATTGACATATATATGCTGCTATATTTAAAACAGATAACCAATAAGGATATACAGTATAGCAAAAGGAATTCTGCTCAATATACTGTAATAGCCGAAATGGGAAAATAACTTGAAGAAGGATAGATAGATTTATATGTATAACAGAATCACTTTTCTGTACATCCAAAACTAACACAGCAGTGTTAATCAACTGCACTCCAATATAGTTGGAGTTGATAATAAACTATACTCCAGTACCAACAAAGCCAGTGGAGGTGATGGAATTCCAGCTGAGCTATTTCAGCTCCTAAAAGATGATGCTGTTAAAGGGCTACACTCAACTGACTGGTTCCAAATTGGGAAAGGAATACATCAAGGCTGTTTATTGTCACCCTGCTTATTTGACTTATATGCAGAGTACATCATGCGAAATGCTGGGTTGGATGAAGCACAAGCTGAAATTGAGATTAATGGGAGATATAACAATAACCTCAGATATGCAGATGATACCACCCTTATGGCAGAAATCGAAGAGGAACAAAAGAGCTTCTTGATGAAAGTGAAAGAGGAGAGTGAAAAAGCACTTTGTGTCACCAGAGAGATTCCTTAATTCCCTGTACCTCAGTTTCTTCATGCAAAGGTGGGTATAATAAAGGACAGAAATGGTATGGACCTAATAGAATCAGAACATATTAGGAAGAGGTGGCAAGAATACACAGAAGAACTGTACAAAAAAGATCTTTATGACCCAGATAATCATGATGGTGTGATCACTCACCTAGAGCCAGACATCCTGGAGTGTGAAGTCAAGTAGGCCTTAGGAAGCATCACTATGAACAATGCTAGTGGAGGTGATGGAATTCCAGCTGAGCTATTTCAAATCCTAAAAGATTGTGCTGTGAAAGTGCTGCACTCAATATGTCAGCAAATTTGGAAAGCTCAGCAATGGTCCACAGTACTGGAAATGGTCAGTTTTCACTCCAATGCCAAAGAAAGTTTAAACTACCACACAATTGCACTCATCTCCTGCACTAGCAAAGTAATGCTCAAAGTTCTCCAAGCGAGGCTTCAACAGTACGTGATCTGAAAACTTCCAGATATTCAAGATGGATTTAGAGAAGGCAGAGGAACCAGAGATCAAATTGCCAATATCTGTTGGATTATAGAAATAGCAAGGGAATTCTGGAAAAACATCAACCTCTGTTTCACTGACTATGCTAAAGCCTTTAACTGTGTAAATCATAAACTGTGGAAGACTCTTAAAGAGACTGGAGTTCCAGACCATCTTTCACGCCTTCTGAGTAGCCTGTATGCAGGTCAAGAGGCAATAGTTAGAACTGGACATGGAACAACAGACTGGTTCCAAATTGGGAAAGGAGTGCGTCAAGGCTGCATATTATCATCCTGCTTATTGAACTTATATGCAGAGAACATCATGCCAATGCCAGGCTGGGTGAAGCACCAGTTGGAGTCAAGATGGCTGGGAGAAATATCAAAAATCTCAGATAAGCAGATGACACTGCTCTAATACAGAAAGTGAAGAGAAACTAAAGAGCCTCTTGATGAAAGTGAAAGAAGAGAGTGGAAAAATTGTCTTAAAATTCAACATTCAAAAAAATAGGATCCAGGCATCCAGTCCCATCACTTCACGGCAAATAACAGGGGAAAAAAGTGGAAACAGTGACAGATTTTATTTTCTGGGGCTCCAAAGTCACTGTGCATAGTGACTGCAGTAATGAAATTAAAAGATGCTTGCTCCTTGGAAAAGAAACTATGACCAACCGAGACAGCATATTAAAAAGCAGAGTTATCACTTTGCCCACAAAGGTCTGTATAGTCAAAGCTATGGTTTTTCCAGTAGTCATGAATGGATATAAGAATGGACCATAAAGAAGGCTGAGCACCGAAGATCTGATGCTTTTGAATTGTTGCTCAAGAAGACTCTTAAGTATTCCTTGGACAGCAAAGAGATCAAACCAATAAATCCTAAAGGAAATCAACCCTGAATATCCACTGGAAGGACTGATGCTGAAGCTACAATACTTTGGCCACGTGATGTGAACAGCTGACTCATTGGAAAAGATCATATTTCTGGGAAAGATTGAGAGCAGGAGGAGAAGGAGGCAACATAAAATGAGATGATTGGATGACATCACCGACTCAAAGGACAGGAGTTTGAACAAACTTTGGGCGATTATGGTGGACACGAAAAGTCTGGAATGCTGCAGTCCATGGGGTCACAAAGAGTCAGATACAACTATGTGATTGAACAACAACAACAATACTCCAATATAAAATGAAATTTAAAACTGTAGTTATAAAAGTAAGCATATAAAACATTGGGGAAAAAATAAAAAGAAAGTTCCAGAGAATAGTAAGGAGAGATAAGGCCTTCTTAAATGAATGATGCAAAGAGATAGAGGAAAACAATGGAATGGGAAAGTTCAGAGAGCTCTTCGAAAAAACTGGAGCTATCAAGGGAATATTTTATGCCTAGATGGGGATGATAAAGGACAGAAATGGTAAGGACCCAACAGAAAAGAATAAGAATAGGTGGCAAGAATACACAGAGGAACTATACAAGAAAGCTCTTAGTGACCCCGATAATCACCATGGTGTGGTCACACACCTAAAGCCAGATATCCTGGAGCGTGAAGTCAGGTGGGCCTTAGGAAGCATTGCTATGAACAAAGCTAGTGAAGTGATGGAATTCCAGCTGAGCTTTTTAAAATTCTAAAAGATGTTGCTGTGAAAGTGCTGAATTGAATATGCCAGCAAATATGGAAAACACAGCAGTGACCACAGGACAGGAAAAGGTCAGTTTTAATTTCAATCCCAAAGAAAGGCAATGCCAAAGAATGTTCAAACTATCATAAAATTGTACTCATTTGATATGCTAGTAAGTTTATGTTCAAAATCCTTCAAGCTAGCCTTCAGTAATAGGTGAACTGATAACTTCCAGATATACAAGCTGGGTTTAGAGAAGGCAGAGCAATCAGAAATCAAATTGCCAACATTTGTTGGATCATGAAGAAAGCAAGGGAACTGCAGAAAAACATCTGCTTCACTGACTATGTGAAAGCCTTTGACTTGTGGATCACAACAAACTGTGGAAAATTCTTAAAGAGATGGGAATACCAGACCACCTTACCTGTCTCCTGAGAAACTTGTATGTGGGTCAGGAAGCAACAGTTAGAACTGGACAATGAATGATGGAATGGTTCAAAATTGGGAAAGGAGTACATCAAAGCTGTATATTGTTACCTTGCTAATTTAATTTCTATGCAAATTACATCATGTGAAATGCAAGTTGGATGAATCACAAGCTGGAATCACGATTGTTGGGAAAAATCAACAACCTCAGATATTTGGTGGACACCACCCTAATGGCATAAAGTGAAGCAGAACTAAGGAGTCTCTTGATGAAGGTGAAAGAGGAGAGTGAAAAGCTGGCTAGAAACTCAACACTGAAAAAGCTAAGATCATGGCATCCAGTCTCATTACTTCATGGCAAATATGTGGGGATAAGTGGAAGTAGTGACAGATTTTTTTTTTTTTCCTCCCAAATTACTCACAGTGACTGCAGTTATGAAATTAAAAAATGCTTGCTCTTTGGAAGGAAAGTTATGACCAACCATGACAGAGAATTAAAAAGCAGAGACATCACTTTGCCCACAAAGTTGCTGGTGCAGTCTATGGGGTTGCAAAGAGTTGGACACGACTTAGCAACTAAACAGTAACAGCAAGTAAGGCATGGGAAAATAAAAAAGAAACAATAAAACCAAAACACTGAGATCCTGATAGGAATGGCATTAAATTATAAATTACTTTTACAGACATTAATGTATTTATAATATTTAATTTCACTGGAAGATTTTTATCACATTTAACCTATAGATTATGAATATTTATTATTAAAGCAATTTCTAACCATTGTATATTTATATTTTTGTCCTAATTCAACTAGGGTAGTGAAAATCGCTTCAAAATTTTCTCTCAGTTTCATGAGGCTTCTTACAATTAGAAGATAATTTTTAGCTTGCTAGAGATCAAAAGATGACTACATATCCAATGAAAGACTTGAAAATAAAAGTCCCCAAAGGGAAAAAAATAAAGAAAAGAAATTCCATTATCTCTTGCCAGAGTATTTAACCCATATCTTTTAACAATTAAGAAATTAAAGGGAAAGTTTTAAAAATGGCCTTCTCCAGTTGGTTCAGTCTCACATGGTCACAAAAAGTCCCCTGGAAAGAGGAAAATAAAGACATTCTTCTTGATAGCGCTGGAGACTGTGACACTAATAGACACAAGAGACAAGGTGGCATAATCTTTTTTGCTAGTTCCATGAAAAGATTATGTGCCATTGACAGTGAATACAAAGTGCCATCCCCATCTTGCAGGGGAATAACTTTTCTATGCAACACAAACTATATCTCAAAGGCTGTTTCTGAATAATTATTTGCTGAAGAAAGAATACTGAACTGTGCCAAGTCTGGAATTCAGCATTCTGACATATCTGAATCCGTGTTGTTGAAGTACAAATTTTATCCTCAGCAATGTTCTGGCTTACACTGACCAAAAAGGAGCTAATTTTGGACTGAAATGTGTTACTAAATAGCAATGGCTCTGTCAGTGAAAGTTCACATGTATAGGATATACCCATAAACACTCACCAAAAAATCTTGAGAAATATCATTGTAAAATAAGAGTACATTCTGTGGTTTCCTGACTTTCTCTCTGACATATGGTGTTGGGATCAATGCTTCACTGAGACTGTGGTGTTACAATTTAATAGAAATTCTAAAATCCAATTTCATAGCCCTGCTAGTAAACTTAATGCATATCTTTGGAATAATAAGTTTAAATTCATTAACTTTCATTGCAAGATCTGCAATAGTCCAAAATATAATGTTATACCACTTCTTGGGAAGGAAATACAGGAAGAAATAATTTTCTTTTAAATTGTTGGTTTTCAGCACAAGCTCCAATAAGGAACTAGCAATCCACAAAGCAGTAATTGAATTATTAGTTTTACTTATCTCTTTACACTTAGTAGAGAACACCTAGAGGAAAACTACAGCAACTCTGAAATTGCATACAGCTATGACATATCTAATTTAATGTGTGAAAGTTATGGACACTTGAATGCCCATTAAAAAATAATTAAAAAACCAAAATGCCCACCAAAAAACAGCCTATGTCTGTATTGTTAGTCCCTCAGTCGTGTCTGACTCTTTGTGACCCTGTAGACTGTAGACTACCAGGCTCCTCTGTCCATGGAATTCTCCAGGCAAGAATACTGGAGTGGGTAGCCATTCCCTTCTCCAAGGGATCTTCCCCACCCAGGGATTGAACCCTTGGACTCCCACATTGCAGGCAGATTCTTTACCATCTGAGTCACCAGGAAAAACCAAGATCTAAAAGTACCAACAGTATTCTTTTGCTTTCAGAGTTCTCTCAGTGATGATACAGCACATAACACCAGGCATTTGCAAATTCTAGCATGACATCTTGTGCTTGCTGTGCAAACACGTGGCACATGTGCTGTTTTCTTGTCTCAAGCACGAGGAAGATCCTGCTAAATAATGCTATTTCAGTGCGTTACCTGGCAAAGGAATGCAAACTCAGTATTTTCAGTTAACCAGAAGTTTTTAGAAAGTTTGCACCTGTTTACAATAGCCGTGACATGGAAGCAATCAATCTGAATGTCCATTGACAGCGGAATGGCTAAAGATGTGTCTGTGTGTACACACACACACATAATGGATACCCACTCTAATATTCTTATCCAGGTCGGAATACTGGAGTGGGTAGCCTTTCCCTTCTCCAGGGGATCTTCACAACCCAGGGATCGAACCCAGGTCTCCCACATTGCAAGTGGATTCTTTACCAGCTAACCTCTTGTGAAGAGTTGACTCATTGGAAAAGACTTTGATGCTGGGAGGGATGGGGGGCAGGAGGAGAAGGGGACGACAGAGGATGAGATGGCTGGATGGCATCACTGACTCAATGGACGTGAATCTGAGTGAACTCCGGGAGTTGGTGATGGACAGGGAGGCCTGGCGTGCTGCAATTCATGGGGTTGCAAAGAGTCGGACACAACTGAGTGGCTGAACTGAACTGAACTGAAGCCACAAGGGAAGTGTGTCAAGGAGTACGTGAAGGCTGTGTGTTGTTACCCTGCTGATTTAACTTTTATGCAGAGTACTTATATGCAGAATACATCATGCGAAATGCAGGGATGGATGAAGCACAAGTGGGAATCAAGATTGCTGGGAGAAATATCAATAACCTCAGATATGCAGATGACCCCACACTTATGGCAGAAAGTGAAGAACTAAAGAGCCTCTTGAGGAGGAGAGTGAAGGAGGAGAGTGAAAAAGTTGGCTTAAAATTCAACATTCAGAAAACGAAGATCATGGCATCCAGTCCCATTACTTCATGGCAAATAAATGGGGAAACAATGGAAACAGTGACAGAATTTATTTTTTTGGTGGGGGGGTGGGGGGGCTCCAAAATCACTGCAGATGGTGACTGCAGCCATGGAATTAAAAAGACGCTTGCTCCTTGGAAGAAAAGCCACGACCAACCTAGACAGCATATTAAAAAGCAGAGACATTACTTTGCCAACAAAGGTCCATCTACTCAAAGCTATGGTTTTTCCAGTAGTCATGTATGGATGTGAGAGTTGGACTATAAAGAAGGCTGAGCACTGAAGAATTGATACTTTTGAACTGCGGTGTTGGAGAAGACTCTAGAGAGTCCCTTGGACTGCAAGGAGATCAAACCAGTCAATCCTAAAGGGAATCAGTCCTGAATATTCATTGGAAGGACTGATGCTGAAATGGAAACTCCAATACTTTGGCCACCTGATGTGATGAACTGACTATTAGAAAAGACACTGAGGCTGGGCAAGATTGAATGCAAGAGAAGGGGATGACAGAGGATGAGATGGTTGGATGGCATCACCGACTCAATGGACATGAGTTTGAGTAAGCTACAGGAGTTGGTGACAGACAGGGAAGCTTGGCATGCAGCAATCCATGGGGTTGCAAAGAGTTGGACCTGACTGAGTGACTGAACTGAGAGATTATAATACTACGTAAACTAGGCACAAAAGCCACATATAATATGATATCACTTATATGTGGAATCTAACAAGTGATACAAATGAACTGATTTTCAAAACATAAACAGACTCACAGACTTTGAAAACAAGCTTTAAGTTCCCAAAGGGGAATAAGGGGCAAGGGATAAAATCAGGAGTTTGGGATTAACAGATACACACTACTATATATAAAATAACCAACAACTCCATCACAGAGTACTACATTCACTCTCTTATAATAATTTATAAGGGAAAAGAATCTGGAAAAAATTATGTGCATGTATAAAGAAAGTAGATGGCAACCCACTCCAGTTTTGTTGCCTGGAGACAGCCTGGACAGAGGAGCCTGGCAGGCTACAGTCCATAGGATTACAAAGATTGGACACAACTGAAAAGACTTGCTTAGTGCACACAGAACTGAATCACTTTGCTGTACACCTGAAACTGCTGCTAAGTTACTTCAGTCGTGTCCGACTCTGTGCAACCCCATAGACGGCAGCCCACCAGGCTCCCCCGTCCCTGGGATTCTCCAGGCAAGAACACTGGAGTGGGTTGCCATTTCCTTCTCCAATGCATGAAAGTGAAAAGTGAAAGTGAAGTCGCTCACTTGTGCCCGACTCCTAGAGACCCCATGGACTGCAGCCTACCAGGCTCCTCTGTCCATGGGAATTTCCAGGCAAGAGTACTGGAGTGGGGTGCCATTGTCTTCTCCAACACCTGAAACTAACACATTATAAATCAATTATACTTCAGTTTTAAAAAATTGAATATGTGTATGCACAAGTTTCAGGTTTAGGAGAAGGTTTAACTAATTAGCTGGTAATAAGTTTGCTGAGATACTCAAACATGATGTGCTTAGGAGTCTATTAGGTTTTCCCAACACATGGCACCTGGAGATAAAGGCACGCAAGGTACTTTGGAGAGGCTTCCACAATTAC
Organism: Capricornis sumatraensis; assembly: GCF_032405125.1. NCBI lineage: Eukaryota > Metazoa > Chordata > Mammalia > Artiodactyla > Bovidae > Capricornis > Capricornis sumatraensis. The sequence continues at coordinate 83,219,152 of NC_091077.1, forward strand.
AAACCAAGAGAAGATAAGAAAGAAAATAATGAAACTGCTTCAGTGTGACTGAAATCTTGGATTTGGTTTTCTTATGTCAACTCTCCTGTGATACTAGATAAAATTCAAATCGAATTCTAGTGAGGATTGAAAATCTCAACACAGAGGGACTATCAGATAAAATAAAACAGACGTTGCTAGAAGCTACATTTTTTGGTAAGATAAGACTTGTCATTCTTTGGTAGGGAAAATGGTGTGTTTAGGCCAGGGTTGTTGTTGGTTAGTCACTAAGTTGTGTCAGGATTCTTTTGTGACCCCATGGACTATAGCCCACCAGGCTCCTCTGTCCATGAGATTTTCCAGGCAAGAATACTATAGGGTGTTGCAATTTCCTCCTCTGGGGGTCTTTTTGACCCAGGGATGGAACCCACGTCTCCTGCACTGGCAGATGAATTCTTTACCACTGAGCTACCAGGGAAGTCCCTTAGGGCAGAGCAGTTGTCATGGATAGGAGGCTGCCAAGCAGCATAGAGTAAGGCAAGGTTACCCTCCTACCAGCCAGAGAGCTGAGGCACATATCAGCTTCTCTCAGCAGTCAAGTGCTATGACTCTGCCTCTCATAAATACCATGGATTCCTCTGAGGATTTCTTTCACATACTACTTATTTACTAAGTCATTGGGTTTGTAAAGATGTACTTTTTATTTGTCTTAAACCTAACTCATTAAAAGTTTTTAAAGAGATTCTCATTGTCCTAACCTTTTGGAATTTACATTCACATCATCCAAATAGCAAATGGTTTTAAGCATTTGTCTATAGTGTCCCTGAGCTCTTCAAGGCTAACAGGTCAGTATTTCAGCAAGGTCTCCAGTGACCATCGTTTTATCCCTGTTGGCCTTCTGGTTACCCCCCTCTAGGTGTCTTTATTTGTCTTCTGATATGCGGAGGCTAGAACCATATTTGGGATTCCAGATATTTTGGAAATAAAAGGGTTGAATCAAGCTTTCTCAAGTTTCCTCTATTGTTTGCATTTGCCTTGGTAACAGAGTCAAACAAAGCATTGACTTGATTGAGTATACCTGTATAGTGATCTGATGTCTTAAAGGAGAAAGGGCAAAGATAAAAACCGATTTCCTTATGGCAGCATGTGTGTGTATGTGAATACAGAGAGCAGGGGGCAAAAACTAATCATTCTTTTCCTAGCATGTGTGCGTGCTAACTCACATCAGTCATGTCTGACTCTCTGCAACCCTATGGACCGTAGCTCACCAGGCTCCTCTGTCCATGGGATCCTCCAAGCAAGGATAATGGAGTGGGTTGCCATGTCCTTCTCCAAGGGATCTTCCAGACCCAGGGACTGAACCTACCTCTCTTGCATGGCAGGCAGGTTCTCTGCTACTAGCGCCACCTGAGAAATCCTTACTTAGCATACATATTTCAATTATTTGTCCTTTCATCCAAAGTGCATAAAAAGAAGTTGGAAAAAAAAAAACACATCGTTTCCACCTCTGATCCCTGAGACAGACTATTTTTATGGAATTCTATCCATCCAATGAGAGATTCTGAGACTTGGAAGAGAGGGCATGCTAGTGCCAACTTCCTTCTCTAACATTTCTAACGTGGAACTTTCAGCTTATCCGTGAAACCCTCAGTATAATAGAGCAGCCAGCCCCTCCCAACAGGAAGCTTGCAAAGCCTCTTGTCCTCATCCATCAGAAGGCAGACAGAATGAAAACCACAATCACAGAAAACTAATAAAAATGGCCATATTCATCACAGCTTTGCATAATTTACTGAAACTACGAGCCATACTGTGTAGGGCCACCCAAGACAGACGGGTCATGGTGGAGAGTTTTGACAAAATGTGGTCCATTGGATAAGGGAATGGCAAACCACTTTAGCAGTCTTGCCTTGAGAACCCAATAAACAGTATGAAAAGGCAAAAGATATAACACTGAAAGACGAACCCCCAGGTCAGTAGGTATCCAATATGCTACTGGAGAAGAGTGGAGAAATAGCTCCAGAAGGAAGGAAGAAACTGAGCCAAAGCACAAAGTATGCCCAGTTGTGGACGTGTCTGGAGATGAAGGTAAACTCTGATGTTGTAAAGAATAGCACTGCATAGGAACCTGGAATGTTAGGTCATGAATCAAGCTAAATTGGAAGTGGTCAAACAGGGGACAGCAAGAGTGAACACTGACATTTTAGGAACCAGTGAACTAAAATGGATGGGAATGGGCAAATTTAATTCAGATGACCATTATATCTACTACTGTGGGCAGGAATCCCTTAGAAGAAATGGAGTAGCCCTCATAGTCAATAAAAGAGTCCAAACTGCAGTACTTGGGTGCAATCTCAAAAATGACAGAATGACCTTGGTTCATTTCCAAGGCAAGCCATTCAGTATCACAGTAATCCAAGTCTATGCCCCAACCATTGAAGCCAAAGAAGCTGAAGTTGAATGGTTCTATGAAGACCTGTAGGACCTTCTAGAACTAACACCAAAAAAAGATGTCCTTTTCATCACAGAGGACTGGAATGCAAAAGTAGGAAGTCAAGAGATACCTGTTCCAACAACACAAGAGACAACTTTATACACGGACATCACCAGATGGTCAATACTGAAATCAGATTGATTATATTTTCTGCAGCCGAAGACAGAGAAGCTCTATACAGTCAGGAAAAACAAGACCTGGAGCTGACTGTGGCAAGCTCATGAACACTTTATTGCAAAATTCAGACTTGAAGAAAGTAGGGAAAACCGCTAGACCATTCAGGTATGACCTAAATCAAATCCCTTCCAATTATACAGTGGAAGTGACAAGTAGATTCAAAGGATTATATGTGATAGAGCCAGAAAAACTATGGATGGAAGTTTATAACATTGTACAGGAGATAGGGATCAACACCATCCCCAAGAAAAGAAATGCAAAAAGGCAAAATGGTTGTCTGAGGAAGCTTTACAAAGAGCTGAAAAAAGAAGAGATGTGAAAGACAAGAGAGAAAAGGAAAATAAACGCATCTGAATGCAGATTTCCAAAGAATAGCAAGGAGAGATAAGAAAAAAGCTGTCTTAAGTGATCCACGCCAAAAATAGAGGAAAAATAATAGAATGGGAAAGACTAGAGATCTCTTAAAGAAAATTAGAGATAAAAATGGAATATTTCATGCAAAGATGGGCCCAATAAAGGACAGAAATGTTACAGACCTAACTGAGCAAAAGATATTAAGAAGAGGTGGCAAGAATATACAGAAGAACTATACAAAAAAGGTCTTAATGACCCAGATAACCATGAGAGTGTGATCACTCACCTAGAGCCAGATCCTGGAGTGTGAAGTCAATTGGGTCTTAGAAAATATTACTAAGAACACAGCTAGCGGAGGTGATGGAATTCCCGCTGAACTATTTCAAATCCTAAAAGATGGTGCTGTGAAAATGCTGCACTCAATATGCCAGCAAATTTGCAAAACTCAGCAGTGGCCACAGGACTGAAAAAGGTCAGTTTTCATTCCAACTTCAAAGAAGGGCAATGCCAAAGAATGTTCAAACTACTACACAATTGCACTCATTTCACATGCTAGCAAGGTAATGCTCAAAATCCTTCAAGCTAGGCTTCACCAGTATGTGAACTGTGAACTTCCAGATGTTCACATTGGATTTACAAAAGGCAGAAATCAGAGCTGAAATTGCCAACATTAGCTGGATCCCAGAAAAAGCAAAGGAATTCCAGATAAACTTAAGCTTCAATGACTATGTTAAAGCCTTGGACTGTGTGGATCACAACAAACTGTGGAAAATTCTTAAAGATGATATGGTATGGGATGTGATATAGGAATACAACACCTTTCCTGCTTTCTGAGAAACCTGTATACAGATAAAGCAGCAGCAGTTAGAACTGGACATGGAACAACAGACTGATTCCAAATTGGGAAAGGAGTATATCAAAGCTGTATATTATACCCTGCTTATTGAACTATATGGAGAGTACATCATGTGAAATGCCAGGCTTGATGAAGCTCAAGAGGGAATCAAGATTGCCAGAGAAATATCAATAACCTCTGATATGCAGATGACACCACTCTAATGGCAGAAAACAAAGAGGAACTAAGCAGCCTCTTGACAAAGGTGAAAGAGCTGAGTAAAAAAGTTGGCTTAAAACTCAACATTCAAAAAACTAAGATCATGGCATCCAGTCCCATCACTTCATGGCAAATAGACTGGGAAAAAATAGAAACAGTGACAGACTTTATTTTCTTGGATTCCAAAAGCGCTGTGGGTGGTGTTGCAGCCATGAAGTTAAAAGACGTTTGCTCCTTGGAAGAAAAGCCATGACAGACCTAGACGGTGTGTTAAAAGCTGGGACATCATTTTGCTGACAAAGGTCTATGTAGTCAAAGCTATGGTTTTTCATTAGTCATGTATGGATGTGAGAGTTGGACCATAAAGAAGACCGAGCACTGAAGAATTGATGCTTTCGAACTGTGGGGCTGCAGTAGATTCCTGATAAAATGCTGGAGAGTAACAGGATCAAAGAAGTCAATCCTCAAGGAAATCAACCCTGAATACTTTTTGAAAGGACTGACCACCTGACCTGCCTCTTGAGAAACCTGCATGCAGGTCAGGAAGCAACAGTTAGAACTGGACATGGAACAACAGACTGGTTCCAAATAGGAAAAGGAGTATGTCAAGGCTGTATATTGTCACCCTGCTTATTTAACTTCTATGCAGAGTACATCATGAGAAACGCTGGACTGAAAGAAACACAAGCTGGAATCAAGATTGCCGGGAGAAATATCAATAACCTCAGGTATGCAGATGACACCACCCTTATGAAAGAGAGTGAAGAGGAACTAAAGAGCCTCTTGAAGAAAGTGAAAGAGGAGAGTGAAAAAGTTGGCTTAAAGCTCAACATTCAGAAAACTAAGATCACGGCATCTGGTCCCATCACTTCATGGGAAATAGATGAGGAAACAGTGGAAACAGTGTCAAACTTTATTTTTTTGGGCTCCAGATTGCAGCCATGAAATTAAAAGATGCTTACTCCTTGAAAGGAAAGTTATGACCAACCTAGATAGCATATTCAAAAGCAGAGACATTACTTTGCCAACAAAGGTCCATCTAGTCATGGCTATGGTTTTTCCAGTGGTCATGTATGGATGTGAGAGTTGGACTGTGAAGAAAGCTGAGCACTGAAGAATTGATGCTTTTGAACTGTGGTGTTGGAGAAGACTCTTGAGAGTCCCTTGGACTACAAGGAGCTCTCCCCCGTCCATCCTAAAGGAGATCAGTCCTGGGTGTTCATTGAAAGGACTGATGCTGAGGCTGAAACTCCAATACTTTGGCTACCTGATGCAAAGAGTTGACTCATTGAAAAAGACCCTGATGCTGGGAGGGATTGGGGGCAGGAGGAGAAGGGGACGACCGAGGATGAGATGGCTTGATGGCATCACCGACTTAATACACATGAGTTTGGGTGAACTCTGGGAGTTGGTGATGGACAGGGAGGCCTGGCGTGCTGCGATTCATGGGGTCGCAAAGAGTCAGACATGACTGAATGACTGAACTGAACTGAACTGATGCTGAAGTTCAAATACTTTGACCACCTGATGCAAAGAGCCAGCTCACTGGAAAAGGACCTGATTCTGGGAAAGACTGAGGGCAAGAGGAGAAGGGAGTGACAGAGGATAAGATGGTTGGATGATATCATTGATTCTATGGGCATGATTTTAAGCAAACACTGGGAGATTGTGAAGGACAGGGAAGCGTGGCATGCTGCAGGCCATGGGTCACAAAGGGTTGGACACTACTGAAGGAGTGAACAACAGCAACATATATTTAGACACTTGGAAAATCTCTCTTCCTATTAGGCTGAAATATGCCTCTTTCCAACATCCATCTCTCATTATAGAGTTTTATTCTCAGTGGGCATAGAAGTCTAGCTAGCAAGAGAAAACACTGTTGACATATTTAACAATATCTAAACACAAGCCTTTCAAAATCAGAGTCAATGCTTCTGGCTAAACATTCATGGTTCCTTAAAATATTCCATAAGTTAGATGATTTTCAGACTTACATTAATTATGTTCCATTGGAAAAACCCTAGCTTAATTGTGATTCTGTTAAAGTGTGGTATTTGCTTGGACATAGTACATAGTTATTATGCCAATGGCTCAAAAAATAGAGCATACCTTTGTTGTAGATACAATGGTTCTATCAAAATAGTCTAAGATTTAAAATAACTATATTACATTTTGGGTCATGATTGATTGTTTACGGTCAAATAAACTCTGAACTTTTTCATAAAATTTTTCTAAAGCCAGGGCTTCCCCAATTTCTTGTTTGTAAAATGGATGTATAGTACTTTTAGAAATTTACATTCATCCCGATTTCATTTCATTGAACTCATGGCCTTTTAAAATTAGCAATTCCTAGTTAAAATTATGATCTATTTAAAAAGTATGGAAACTTAGTGGATATTAGATAATCTGTTTTATAAAAATATCTTTTTATAAAGTAACAATTTATATATTATGTGAGAATAAAATTTGACTTTTGTGACTAACATAAAGGACTTATATTCACTAGTTTATAGTTCGGCATCATAAAACATTTTTATATACTTAGCATCAACATACTAGAAATTTTTTTGACTTAAAAATTTCAGAGTGACAACTTGAATAAATGCTTTAAGTGATTTAAAGTCTTAAGAAAAAATTTCAGTGAATTAGTATGCACATATGATATTCAACCTAATATTTATCCATATGTATAGTGTTTATAAGAGGCTCCATTTCTTTCTGATTCTGTGACTAGATTGTTAATATTCTTTAGGCTAAGCTGCATTTTAAGTTATATCCTGCTTTGTGTTATATTGGAGCATTCCAAAAATCAAAACTTTTTATTAAAAAAGCAAACTAAAAGCTGTGTTACAATGTATAGAATTTTTTTTAAAATTTTCATTGAGTGGCATAAATTTAAATTACATTTAAAGCAGTCTTATTGGAAGTTTTATATTTTGTTAAACTTCTGTTAGTGATTCAAAATAAAAAGTTTGAAACTAATGTTTGGTTCTTTTATCTAACATAGACTCTAGCTATTATTCAGTGAATTCAATTTTCTAGGAAAATTTACCAGCACCCTGAAACCATTTCATGATTGAATGGCTGGTATATCATTCTTGATGGTTTTCTTTGCAATCAATTCCACTAAACCAATGAAACTCTGTAACAAAATTAGTCTAAATATAAGTACATTCTTTCAGATGTAATAAGGAAACAAGAAACAAGTTTCCAGGTAAATTTCAATATTCTAGGACATGTTCCTTGGAAAATAGTTCATACTGATAATCACATTCTAAGAAATACACCGAAGGTGGGGGAGGGAAGGAGAAGGGGAAGGCTTTTGTTGGAAACAGTAGATTGCATTAGCAAAAGTCTACATACACTGTCACAAAAGAATAAGCTAGGAGATGAGTCCTCACTATGGTGCATCCCAACAATGTTGCAGCAAAAATCCTCATTTGCAGAAAGGAATAGGAAGCTGTCAAATTGTCCTTTAATCTAAATAATCTTGAATAAAATTATTGCCGTCCAAAAAGTGCAGATGAAGTAATTGCCATAGCCAACAGAAACAATAGCAGTAATGTCAGATCAGAACAACAGAAACATCAGCAGTAGAACATTTCTGTAGAGTTCAGGATGTGTTGAATCCAATGTCATCATAGTTCTTGCAGATACATGTCATTGCAGTGAGGGGTGTACAGTTCATACAACTTTGTGTGATATGAGTGTGCAGTGAAAAATTAAGTTTATCCAAGGCAGAGTGGGGGGGTTACATTTTGCCCTCAGCTCCTGGGATGATAATCTCCATAAACCCCTGGAAAATCCTACGTGATAAAAGTGTCCTTGTGTGTACATGGGGGTCTTGAGTCACACAAGACAGCCCATGATAACAATGTGATGGATGGTGGGGGCTTTGTGTCACCTTGACCACCAGACGCTGGAGACTAAAGTTAGCCATGCAAGTGGTCAACCATATCTACATGATTAAACTTCAGTAAAAACTCTAACCATCAAGACTGAGGTTCTCTTCCCTAGTTGGCGACACATGATTGTCGAGAAGAGTTACCACTGTCTGAGGTTCCATCGAGTGAGCAAATGACAGCTCATGTTCAGAACCTTCCTGGATTCTGCTCCAGATGCCTCTCACTTGGCCATTTTATTTATTTATTTATTACTTATTTTATCTATATCCTTTAACTATCATATACTGTAACTATGAATATAAGAGTTTCAGATGAATTCTATGTCTTTCTAGTGAATCATCAAATGGAAGATGGTCTTGAAGATCTCAGAACTCTCAACTGATACCAGGAGTGAGGGTGAATTTGAGAACTCACAACATTGCACTGAGCAATTGGTGTTCAAATGTTATAGGTTTCACAAGGCTTTTTGATATTTGCAACATTCACTTGTCTAAAAGAATTGTATTCAACACTTCCTCAACATCATATACCAAGCCTGTGACATATACTCAGGCTTCAAACTTGTGAACTTTTTTTTCCAGATTCTTTGAATAAACCCTGACATGACAAGCTATTAAAATATACTTACTGTGGTCCTGAGTACACTTTCTAAATCCTCTACTATTAGTTTCTACTCTCTGTTTTATTCTAATTTCTAGATGATATTAATTCTTATGGACAACAACTTAATAAAACAAACAACGATTTCTTTAATATCATTTCTGCAAAGGTTTATATGTTCTTCGGAGAGTACTACTTTGGCCTTATATGGGGATTAATTTAAAATTCCCTGTGAAACTATAGTCAGGTTTTCTGAAAGCTACAGAGCATGGTGACATATATAAATAAATCTGTGTCATATTTCATATTTGATAACAATTTTTATAACTTTCAAATGCTGTTTTGTTCCATAAACCCTTTTAAAAATCTGGCTTGAGATTTCCTTGCTTTTCAAAACTCTCAATGAAATTATATGAGGTTTCCAAACTGCCTATCAAAAGATTTAACTTCAAAGGTCTAATTATAGAATATTTTTGTTTGATAGGGAAAGTGAAAAGAAAAATACGGGGATAAGTTCAATGTCTTTCTTCCACTAGTACATGACTCATTTTAAACCATTAAAATGAATATATGCATTCTCTGAGAAAATTATTTCCACCCCATGGTTGCTCGCAGGAGATTTCCTGTGACTCTGAAGTTTCCTCTCTTTTGTAATTATGTCCTAGTAAGTCTTTGGCTAGAGGGAATGCTACATTGCACTGAACCAATACTGTTTTGCTTCATCCTCCTGGTAATATTTAGATCGCTGATTTTATCCCAAGAAATTTTTTATTCAACCACAAACTTGATGTTCACTTAGATCCCTTGAGGCATTCTTTGTGCTCTACTGTTCTTTCTTGTTAGACATTTGTTTTCAAAATGCACCAATGTAAGATTCAAGTAGTAACTGGACTTAAAATGCAAATATGTTGTCTTTTTTCTCTCCTACCTTGACAATAAAGAGCCTTTTATTGCTTTTAAAATCATCACACCATCTTCTTCATTTTCTGTAATTCATGTGAATGCAGTTGACTGATAGTTAATTCTTGATTGAGAAAGAGAGTTGTGATGTGTTTCTAGAATTCCTTCTATTCTGAGTACTCTGGGAGTTTCAAGTATTGGGAAATGAGGAAATGGAACATCTTTGGGAGTATTTTTGAGAACTTTCAACTGCCTCTCATGGAAGGGCTCAAATGACCCAAATTGGCATGAGAATAAGGGATATATTGTTCCACTGTAACTTCTGTATTACTGGCAAGCAAGAATATGTTATCCTGTGATTCTCTAGTCTACTATGAGAATGACAAATTGAGCTAAAGAATTGCTAAAGAAAATAAACAAATGGGACTTCATCAAGCTAAAAAACTTGCATAGCAAAGGAAACCATAAGCAAATCAAAAAGACAACCTACAGAATGGGAGAAAATACTTGCAAATAATGCTACCAACAAGGGATTAATTTCCAAACTATACAAACAGCTCATACAACTCAATAAAAAAACAAACAACCCAATAAAAAAATGGGCAGAAGACCTAAATAGACATAGATATGTCTCCAAAGACGACATACAGATGGCCAAAAAACACATGAAAAGATGTTCAACATCACTAATTATTAGAGAAATCAAAACTACAATGACGCAGCAGCTCACACCGGTCAGAAGGGCCATCGTCAAAAAGCCCAGAAACAATAAATGCTGGAGAGGGTGTGGAGAAAAGGGAATCCTTCTACACTGTTGGTGGGAATATAAATTAGTGTAACCACTATGTAGAACAGTATAAGGTTCCTTAAAAAACTAAAAATAGAGTCACCATATCCAAAAATCCTACTCCTAGACATACATCTGCTCAAAACACGGATTCAAAAATATATATGTATTGTAATATTTATAGCAGCACTATTTATAATAGCCAAGTCACGGAAGCAACCTAACTGTCCATTAACAGATGAATGGATACGCACACATGCACACACAGGGATATACTCAGCCATAAGAAAGAATGAAATAATGTCATTTGCAGCAACACTGATGGATCTAGAGATTATCATACTAAGTGAAGTAAGCTAGGATCCTAAGTTGCTTCAGTCATGTTCGACTCTTTGCGACCCTGTGGACTATAGCCTACCAGGCTCCTCTGTCCATGGGATTCTCTAAGCAAGAATACTGGAGTGGGTTGCCATTTCCTACTGCAGGATATCTTCCTGACCCAGGGGTTGAACCTGTGTCTCTTACATTTCCTGCATTGGCAGGCAGGTTCTTTACCATTAGTAATATCTGGCAAGACCCAAGTTAGGCAGAGAAAGCCAAATGTAATATAATATCACTTATATGTGGAATCTAAAAAAAAATGTTACATATGAACTTATTTACAAAATAGAAACAGACTCATAGACTTTGAAAACAAACATGATTACCAAAAGAGGAGCACTAAATTAGCAGTTTGGGATTAATATATATATATATACACCACTATATATAAAATAATAAAATAATCAACAAGGACCTACTGTATAGCACAGGAAACTCTCCTCAATATTCTATAATAACATATGTGAAAAAAGAATGGGTGTATATATATGTATATCTGAATCCCTTTGTACACCTGAAACCAAACCCACATTTTTAAGTCAACTATAATATAAAATAAAAGCTAAGAAAAGAAAAGAAACATGCACCTAAATGCTCATAGCAGCACTATGTACCATAGCCAAGACATGGAACCAATCTAATTGTTCACTGACAGATGAATGGATAAATAAGATAAGGTTATGTATAGGTACAATGGACTATAACTCAACCATAAATAAGAATGAAATAATGCCATCTGCAGCAACATGGGTGGACCTAGAGATGATCATACAAAGAGGAGTAAGTCAGAAAGATAAATATGATATCACCTATACGTGGAATCTTAAAAAAGTGATACAAATGATCTTATTTACAAAACAGAAACAGACCCATAGACATGGAGAACAAACATAGTTACCAAAGGAGAAAGGTGAGGGAGGGATAAATTAGGAGTTTGGGATTAGCAGGTACATACCACTATATATAAAAATGATAACCAACAAGATCTTACTATATATCACAGTAGGAGATATCTACTTCAATATTTTGTAATTAACCATAATGGAGAAGAAAAGGAACTGCTAAGATTCAACCCAGGCTTCCCTGGTGGCTCAGTGGGAAAGAATCTGTCTACCACTGCAGGAGATGTGGGTTCAATCCCTTGGTCAGGAAGATACCCTGGAGAAGCAACCCACTCCAGTATTTTTGTCTGGGAAATCCCATGAACATCAGAACCTGGCAGGCTACAGTCCATGGGGTCGCAAAAAGGTCGGACATGACTTAGCGGCTAAACAACAACAAAGATTCAACCCAACCTGAGGAAAGGGGGAATGGGCCTGGGGACCAAATTCCACCTCCCTTCCTTCTGTGGTTTTCTAGCATAACCTTTGCACCAAGCAACTGGAGACCTGGCAGCTTGAAAAGAGCCAGAAGAACTCCTCTGAGAAATCACATGACTTTTATTAATAGGTGTTGACCTTGGAAAAAGATCCAGAGAAAAACCAAAGTAAAAGTTCTAACTCTGTTGACTGTTACCTTCCTTCCCCTCAACTGACTGGCATTTTGAATGTTCACTCTGAAAGTCAGTAGGTAGGACACACAACCATATTAACTTCTTTTTATGATGAAAATTTCCTTAAGTAACAAGAATATCCTAGGAAATACATCACATAGGATGATTGCCTATAAAGATTTATGAAACATAAAATATGACATTCTAAATTGTTGCTGTATATTTAAACTATCTGCTTTCTAGCGACTGGGATCTTGATTGTCATAAGAAATATTCCGATGGGGGGAATAAAAAAGAACTGGGAAAAAAATCTCTGCTTTTCAAAGATCTCTCTTTCCAATTCTCTATAAAAATACAGAACATCCTGCCTCTCTTTGGAAGCTCAACGCTCATCTCTCAGAATTTCCTAAATGACACCAGTCATTATGCATTTTATCAGAACAATCTATGCTATGATTTAAATCCCTTCATAGTAAATATTGAAATGATGTGATGGTAGAGAAATTGGTATCTGATAATTTCCACCCCACATTAGGAACCTTTTAATCACCATGTGTCTCTTTGAAAAGTTTCACCTATCTTGGTCAGAAATGACTTAGAACAGAGCTATATGCATGAGAACAGCAGTGATTTAGGCATTCAGCCATGTGTCTTCTAAGCTAAAATAGTAATGAGAAGAAAAGTGTGTTAAGGAGAAGGAGAAGATAATCCTGGATATGGATGAGGAGGTGGCAGAGGGGAATCTCAGAGCTGAAGCAGAGTGTGGGTGTGGGTGAGGTGTGGTTTGTGTGTGGGTGCATGTGTATTTAGGCACAGAAATAAGGCCTTTTCCTTTCTCTGCTCTTCTGTGTATTCTCAGGAGACCATCTGGTCTAGCTGGGAAATTGGAAGATCTTTAATGGAGACAAGGCTGCAAGATTATGAGTTATGGGATATACTTATACTAAAATTGCACTGTTTATCTGAAATGCTAATTAACAGATGTCCTATTTGTCTAACCTCCTGCACTGCAGGCAGATTCTTTACCGTCTGAGCCACCAGGGAAGCCCCTGTATTTTATTTGCTAAATCTGGCAACCCAGGGAATCCTGGCCCTGAGTTGAGCAGGTACAAACTCTGTTTTGATCTGAACTGACTCCCGAGTCTTTATCTCAATGATGTAAGGGTTTACTGATTATTAAAAATATATTTGATATTAGGAAGGAAAGTCAAAAAGAAGAAAAAAATGGTACAATATTGTATGTAAAAGTAACATTTTTACTCACTCAGGAGGAATGCCTCCTTTTATTATTAACATTTCATTTATCTGAATGAAATTAATTTTGCTTCTAGTTTTATGGTAAAGTAGGAAATTATTTCTATGTTTGGTCTTCCGGGGTATAGCAATTTGTTCACAGTTATAGAAAATGTGGGAGGAATGCCCTTTCATGCAGGTATAATTCCTGGATTAATCTTTTATTTTTTAAAGATATATTTAAATCAGTTTTGTGCCTCAGATTATATCAGAAGCTTTTAATGATGAGAAATGCATTGCCTCTTTAATAAAGACCCCAAGGGGTTTTGCACAGACATGCATCTCAAGAGTGCACAATACATATCAGTATGTTTTCTCTTTGAGTTCTAACAAAAGGAAATGCATGAGTCACTGCCAAATGGGTCCTTTTATAGGGTGGTGGTAGAGTCAGAAATTCTTTTATGGTTTCCCATAAACATAGACCTTTAGCAGGTATTGTTTATTCTCTTTCAGATTTAAACTATGACAAAATAGACATAAATGTTAATTCATTTAAAAAGGATTAGAGACTTAATTGCTCAATATATTGTAGTTGATAGTGTGATGGAGGCTAGGAAAACTGACGTGTGCACTGTGTACAGTGTCCCTGAGGAATTATTACCTTCAATATTCATTGTTTGCTAATTACTTAGAAATGAAATGGATTCATATTTTTGCTGTATTTTAGTCAAAGGTCAATGCATAGTTCTAACAACCAAAATAATGACATGGTTTCTGTCTTATACTGACTAAGCACTCATTTTCATAGTCAAATTATCAGATTCACATTAAATAGAATTTTGTAATTTTTCTGCTAAAAAATAATAAATTTTTTTCACAGTTAAGCTCTCTTATTTTAATCAGGTTCATCACCTCCTTTTTATGAATAATAATACATGAATTTTTAACAATTTATTAAAGTTTGATGGCCTTGACCATTCTATTGGGAACCTATCACCATTCAATACACATATTTTTTCTTTTGTTGAAATTTAGTAAATTCACAGCACTCAAAAACAGTTTGCCTTTTGCCTCTCCTCCAAAAACTAATATTTATGCCTTACAAATAACAATGAAAACACAACCATACGCAACCTATAGGCTGCAGCAAAAGCAGTTTCTTAGAGGGAATTTCATAGTGATAGAGGACTTCTTCAAAAAACAAGAACTCTAGTAAACAACCCAATATATCACCTAAAATAATTAGAAAAAGGACAAATGAAAATTAAAGTCAGCAGAAAGAAGGCAAGAATAAAGATCAGAGAGAAATAAATAGAGATATAAAAACCAACAGAAAAAATGAATAAAAACAAGAACCGGTTCTTTGAAAGGGTAAACAAAATTGGCAAAGTTCTGGTGAGTCTCACTAATAAGAAAAGAGATAACCCAAATAAAATAGGAAATGAAAAAGGAGAAATAAGGACTGATACCACAGGAAAACAAACAAATAAACAACAAAAAACAGAGAATACAATGGACAATTTGTATGAGAACAAATTTGACAATCCAGAAGAAATATACAAGTTTTTAGAAACATACTGCCCATCAAAACTGAATGAAGAAGAAACAGATAGTGTGAACAGACTGATAGCTAGAAGTAAACTAGAATCTATAATTAAAAACTCCCTACAAATAAAAAGTCCAGGACCAGATGACTTCACAGGCAAATTCTACCAAATATACAAATAATTTATGCTGATCCTTCTCAAAAGTCTTCCGAAAGACTGATGAGGAAGTGGAGGAAGCATTCCCAAAGACATTCTATGAAGCCACCATCATCCTGATGCCGAAACCAGACAAAGACATTACCAAAAACTAAAATGACATGCCAACATCTTTGATGAATATAGATGTAACATTCTCAATATAGCTATTAGCAAACTGAATCCAGTAACACATAAAAATATTATATGCCATGACCAAGTTGGATTCATCCCCGGTTCACAAGGATGGTTTAAGATATACAAATTATTGTGATATACCACATCAATAAAAGTAAAAACAAAAACCACATGATCATTTCAATAGGTACAGAAAAAGCATTTGATAAAACTCATCATCTATTCATCACAGAAACTCTTACTAAAGTGGGTATAGTGGGAACCTTATCTCAACCTAATAAAAGCTCTTTATGACAAACCCACCACCAATATAATACCTTGATGAAACTGAAAGCTTTCCTGCTAAAATCTTGAATAAGACATGAATGCTCACTCTCACCACCTCTATCCAACATAGTATTGGAAGTCTTAGCCACAGAAAACAGTCAAGAAAAGAGTAAAAGGGATCCAAATTGGAAAGGAAGAGGTAAAAGGGTCTTTTTATAAAGATGAAATATGATACCGTATATATAAAACTGTAAGGACTCCACACAAAAACTGCTAGAATTGATAAATGAATTCAGCCAGGTAGAAAGAGACAAGATTAACATACAGCAGTCTATTGCAATTCTTTACAGTAATCTGAAAGGAAATATATATTTAAAAAAAAACCCTTTTAAAATCATATGCAAAAAAATAAAATAATTTGAATAAACCTGATCAAGAAGGTGAAAGACTCATATGCTAAGAAATATAAAGCATTTATAAAAAATTGGAGATGATTCCAAGAAATGGAAAAATATCCTATGCTCTTGAATTGGAAGAATTAATTTTGTTATAATGGCAATAATATCCAAAGCTATCTGTGGATTTAATGTGCTCCATATCAAATTACCCATGACATTTTTCACAGAGCTAGAATAAATAATCCTAAAATGTATATGGAACCATAAAAGACACAGAATTGCTAAAGCAATCTTGAGGAAACAGAACAAACCAGGAGGCATAACCCAAACCAGACTTCAGGCAATACTACAAAGCTACTCAAAAACAGTAACCAAATCAGCATGATTTTGACACAAAATTAACATATGGGTCAATGGAACAGAACAGAGAGCCTAGTAATAAATGCACACACCTATGGTTAATTAATCTTTGACAAGGGAGGACAGAATATACAATGGTAAAAAGACTGTTCTCTTAGGCAAGTGATTTTGGGAAAGCTGGACAGCCACGTTAAATCAGTGAAGTTAGAACATATCCTTCAACCATACATAAAAATAAAGTTGAAATGGCTTAAAGACTTAAATATGAGACACGACAGCATAATATTCCTAGCAGAGAATATATATTCTCTGACATAAATCGTACTAATATTTTTCTTATGTCAGTTTCTCAAGGCAATATAATTAAAGACAAAAATAAACAAATGGGAGCCTAATCAAATTTAAAAGCTTTTGCACAGCAAAAGGAAAGGATAAGCAAAATGAAAAGACAATCTACAGATGGGGAGAAAATATTTACAAATGATGCAACCAACAAAGGATTAATTTCCAAAATATATAATTGAATAACAAAAATATAAACAACCCAATAGAAAAATGGGCAGAAAACCTAAAGTGATACATCTCCAAATAAGACATACACATGGCCAGCACGCACAAGAGAAGATGTTCAACACTGCTATTTATTAGCAAAAAGCAAATCAAAACCATTAAAATGTCTACAAATAAAAATGTTGGAGAGATTGTGAGGAAAAGGGAACTCTCCCATGCTGTTAGTGGGAATGTGTGTTGGTGCCGCCACTATGGAGGGCAATATGGAGATTACTCAAAAAACTAAAAATACAGTTGCCATACAATCCATCAACCCCACACCTGGGCATATATCCAGTCAAAAACTCTAATTCAAAAAGTTACATGCACCACTATGTTCATAGCGACACTTCACAATAGCCAAGACAGGGAAAAAGCCTAAGTGTTCACTGGCAGAGGAATGGGTAAAGAAGATGTTTTACACACACACATATATATATATGGAATATTACTGAGCAATGGAATATTACTCAGCCATGAAAAAGAACGAAATCATACCATTTTCAGCAATATAGATGAACCTAGACAGGATCATAGTAAATGAAGTAAGTCAGACAGAGTAAGAAAGACATTACTGATGTCACTTTTATGTGGAATCTAAAATATGACACAAATGAACCTATCTACAAAACAGAAACAGGCTCATAGACATGGAGAACAAACTTGGATTTGTTGAGGGGGAGGGCCCTACGGTAGGGATTTGCATTGGGAGTTTGGAGTTAGCAGATGCAAACTACTGTAATATAGAATGGATGGATACACAGCACGGTCCTACTACAGAGCACAGGGAACTCTATTCAATATCCTGTCACAGTAATGGATAAGAATATAAAAAATAGCATATGTAAGTATTAAAAAATTAGGTTAAAAATAAGAATCAAGGATATTTTTATAGCACAGGGCATATAGCCAGTATTTTTAATAACTTAAAATGGAGTATAATCTATAAAAAATCAAATCACTATGTTGTACATGTGAAATCAAAAAATAGATATATATTTTTATGTCTTAATATTTTTAACTGATGCATAGGCTCATAGTTGGTCTAACATTTGATAGTCCTCACAGTACTTATCCAAGAATGAACTAAATAAAAAGCAATTCTTTTCCATTAAAAAATATCTTCCTTATGCAACTGTGCCTCATAATACAGAAGTCAAACATGAACATGAGACATTCAGAATTTTCAGTGAGGAAATTTTTATTAATTTTTGATGAGTGATGGTGGATTAGAAAGACAAAAATCATGAAATTTTAAGGTGTCTGGTATTTGAGTATTGGGATAAGTAAGACCATAAAGCCAGTAATCATAAAAAAAACATTATTTTTTACTAATGAACATTTTACTTGAATAATTATATAACATATTCCCTGTGCTTTTCACACATTTTTGTTTTTATTCACGCAGAAACATCTGTTGACTAGAAAGACTATATTGTTTCAGACTTTAAGGTAGTTTATCAAATTTTCTTAAAATAAAGAAGTTGAGTTTTATACATAAATGAGACATATATAATTAACACAAAGGACAAACATATTCGTTCCTCATTCCTGCATTTCTCTGTATGGTTTTCTCTTTTCCCTATAAACTTCCCTATAAACTGAGAATGATGTTCCCCAGCATCTGTGCTGGGATGTTACCTGTCACTAAATATGAGTCATAGCGGCAGGGATGTATTTCCTCCTCCAACACACTCCCAAATTGGTGAGTTTTATGGATCTTGCACCTGATGTTCGATTGCTTTTTTTTTCGTCTATTATCTGATGATATGTCCTTAGAGAAGCACTCTGCTTTCCCTTTTTGTTTCAAATGAACTCTAAAACTCCAAATGTCTTCTAAGATATTTAAACACTTCACTGGCCAGAATTAACCATATATTTTACATTGCTAGTTTTTAATATTATAGAATGTGAACTGACATACAAAAGAGTTTTCTTTGCAACTTCAAAATTGATCCATGAAGAAAGACAGTTAGGTTTCTAATTCTGTCTCCAAATAAACCTAATGTCTTTTTAAAATTATCGAGCGCCTTATGATACACTGGCCCCTGACTACTCCTGTGGCTACTCTGTCACTCCAGCTTGTCCTTTACTTCTAACAGACAGGTGGTTACTTGACTGTACACTTGTAGTTCCTAACTAACCCTCTCCCTGTTCACCTCCATCCCATAAGCCCCATTTCCTGTTCCTTTCTTTCTCTTCTGCTCTTAAACTCTTCATCACCCTAGGTTCAGGAACAGACATCTTTGAGTAGGCAGAGCATCTGGAGCTTGCGTTAAACATGGAAATGGAAACAGAGGTCTTTTTACAGATGATCCAGCCCTTCTGCTTCTGGACTTGCATCTGGGCTTTGGCCTTGTTTCTGACCCCAATCCCCCACATCACAACTGACTTTATGTGAGTCCCCACCAATGTTCATCGCAGCACTGTTTATAATAGCCAGGACATGGAAACAACCTAGATGTCCATCAGCAGAGGAATGGATAAGAAAGCTGTGGTACGTATACACAATGGAGTATTACTCAGCCATTAAAAAGAATACATTTGAATCAGTTCTGATGAGATGGATGAAACTGGAGCCGATTATACAGAGTGAAGTAAACCAGAAAGAAAAACACCAATACAGTATACTAACACATATATATGGAATTTAGAAAGATGGCAATGATGACCCTGTATGCAAGACAGCAAAAAACACACAGAAGTGTATAGCGGACTTTTGGACTCAGAGGGAGAGAGAGAGGGTGGGATAATTTGGGAGAATGGCATTGAAACACGTATACTATCAGGTAAGAATCAAATCGCCAGTCTATGTCCGATGCAGGATACAGCATGCTTGGGGCTGGCACACGGGGATGACCCAGAGAGATGTTATGGGGAGGGAGGTGGGAGGGGGGTTCATGTTTGGGAACGCATGTACACCCGTGGTGGATTCATGTCAATGTATGGCAAAACCAATACAGTATTGTAAAGTAAAATAAAGCAAAAATAAAAATTAAAAAAAAAAACCCATTATGTTCTTTATGTACCATGAACAACTGCTTTCACAGTGCTCACTGGTGAAAATATGCTACTTTCTGAATTTAAATTTGTTCACTATGGCTGCCCTTTCCCAATCCAACAGGCAGACCTTGCTCTGCAAACAACATCCCCTTTGATGAGTCAGTTCTTCACTGGAATACTTTCTGAGATGTGGTCTTCTTGGTCAGTGACCTAAGCAAAATTTACAGGGATCCCATATTTTTGGCATGATTTTAAAAGCTATATAAGGAATTGGGTTTCCCAGGTGGTGCTAATGATAAGAATCTATCTCTCAATGCAGGAAGCACAAGAGACTCAGGTTTGATCCCTGGGTCTGGAAGATCCTCTGGATTAGGAAATGGCAACCCAGTCCAGTCTTCTTTCCTGGAAAATCCTATGGACAGAGGAGCCTGGAAGGCTACAGTCCATGGGGTCACAAAGAGTCGGACACAACTGAGCACACAGCATACACACATCAGGAACTAAGAAGAGGTGGCAAGGATACACAGAAGAACTGTACAAAAAAGGTCTTAATGACCCAGATAAACATGATGGTGTGGACACTACCTAGAGCCAGACATCATGTAGTGGGAAGTCGAGTGGGCCTTAGGAAGCATTACTAAGAATAAAGTTAGTGGAAGTGATGGGATTCCAGCTGAGCTATCTCAAATCCTAAAAGATGATGCTGTGAAAGTGCTGCCAGGAATATGCTATCAAATTTGGAAAACTCAGCAGTGACCACAGGACTGGAAAAAGTCAGTTTTCATTCCAATCCCAAAGAAGGGTGACATCAAAGAATGTTCAAATTACTATACAGTTGTGCTCATTTCACATGCTAGCAAAGTAACACTCAAAATCCTTCAAGGATTTTGAAGCCTAGGCTTTAGCAGTTCATGAACCAAGAACTTCAGATGTGCAAGCTGATTTAGAAAAGGTGGCAGAACCAGAGATCAAATTGCCAACATTTGCTGGATCACACAGAAAGCAAGGAAATTCTGGAAAAACATTTATTTCTGCTTCATTGACTATCCTAAAGCCTTTATTGTGTGGATCACAACAAACTATGGAAAATTCTTAAAGAGATGGGAATACCACACCACCTGACCTGTCTCCTGAGAAACCTGTATGCAGGTCAAGAAGCAACAGTCAAAACCAGACATGGAACAATAGACTGCTTCAAAACTGAAAAGGAATACATCAAGGCTGTATATCGTCATTCTGTCTATTTAACTTATATACAGAGCACATTATGCAAAATGCCAGGATGGATGAATCACATACTGGAATATAGACTGCAGGGAAAAATATCAATGAACTCAGATATGTAGATGATGCCACTCTAATGGCAGAAAGTGAAGAGGAAATAAAGAGTCTCTTGATTAGGGTGAAAGAGGAGAGTGAAAAAGCAGGCTTAAAACTCAACATTTAAAATCTAAGATCATGGCATCAGATTACATCACTTCATGGCAAACAGAAGGGGAAAAAGTGGGAATGGTATCTGGTTTTATTTTCTTGGGCTCCAAAATTACTGTGGATAGTGACTGCAGCCACGAAATTAAAAGACGCTTGCTCTTTGAAAGAAAAGGTATGACAAATCTAGACAGCATATTAAAAAGCAGAGAAATCACTTTGCTGACAAGACAAATATCCATATAGGCAAAGCTATGATTTTTCCAGTAGTCATGTATGGATGCGAGAGTTGGACCATAATGAAGGCTGAGTGCAAAAGAATTGATGCTTTTGAATTTTGGTATTGAAGAAGACTCTTGAGAGTCCCTTGGACATCAAGGAGAAGAAAATTGTCCATGCTAAAGAAAATCAACCCTGAATATTCACTGGAGGAACTGATGCTAAAGCCAAAACTCCAATACTTCGGCCATCTGATGTGAACAGCTGACTCACTGTAAAAGATCCTGATGCTGGGAAAGATTGAGGGCAGGTATAGAAGAGGGCAATAGAGGATGAAGTGGTTGCATGACATCACCAACTCAATGGACAAAGTTTGAGCAAACTCTGGGAGATGATGACGGACAGGTAAGCCTGGTGTGCTGCAGTTCATGGGGTCACAAAGAGTCAGACACAAATTTGTGAATGAACAACAACAACAAGGAATTACAGGGCTTCCTTGAATTTTAAAGTTAGTGTATATATTGAAATAACTGAACTTTTAATCTTTTAATCCCTTAATTCCATGAAGTTTTTATTGCATTAAAAGTGGAATTGTAACATTAACTATTACCTCCCTCTATCTACATGCAGGTCAGGAAGCAACAGTTAGAACTGGACATGGAACAACAGACTGGTTCCAAATAGGAAAAGGAGTACGTCAAGGCTGTATATTGTTACCCTGCTTATTTAACTTCTGTGCAGAGTACATCGTGAGAAACGCTGGGCTGGAAGAAGCACAAGCTGTAATCCAGATTGCCAGGAGAAATATCAATAACCTCAGATATGCAGATGACACCACCATTATGGCAGAAAGTGAAGAGGAACTAAAAAGCCTCTTGATGAAAGTGAAAGAGGAGAGTGAAAAAGTTGGTTTAAAGCTCAACAGTCAGAAAACGAAGATCATGGCATCTGGTCCCATCACCTCATGGGAAGTAGATGGGGAAACAGTGGAAACAGTGTCAGACTTTATTTTTTTGGGCTCCAAAATCACTGCAGATGGTGATTGCAGCCATGAAATAAAACGACACTTACTCCTTGGAAGAAAAGTTATGACCAACCAGGATAGCATATTAAAAAGCAGAGACATTACTTTGCCAACAGTCTGGCTAGTCAAGGCTATGGTTTTTCCTGTGGTCATGTATGGATGTGACAGTTGGACTGTGAAGAAAGCTGAGTGCTGAAGAATTGATGTTTTTGAACTGTGGTGTTGGAGAAGACTCTTGAGAGTCCCTTGGACTGCAAGGAGACCTAATCAGTCCATCCCAAAGGAGATCAGTCCTGGGTGTTCATTGGAAGGACTGATGCTGAGGCTGAAACTCCAATACTTTGGCCACCTGATGCGAAGAGTTGACTCATTGGAAAAGACCCTGATGCTGGGAGGGATTGGGGACAGGAGGAGAAGGGGACGACCGAGGATGAGATGGCTGGATGGCGTCACCGACTTGATGGACATGCGTTTGGGTGAACTCCGGGAGTTGGTGATGGACAGGGAGGTCTGGCATGCTGTGATTTGTGGAGTCGCAAAGAGTCAGACACGACTGAGCCACTGAACTGAAGTGATCTACATCTACTCCTGGGCAGAGATATTTAATACAATTTAAAATTTAAAAGTGTCAGCTCATCATTGAACTTTATATTCTGCCAGAATATGAATATTCTCAGATGGTGTCCTAAGTTTCAAAATCCTATAACACTCCCATTTATGTGAACATAGGCAATTTTGTATTCTTTACACCAACTACTATAGTAGTCGGGTCCCATAATATTGAATTACAACAAGGGAAGAAAGCAGATAAAATTGTAAATAACAGCTGATACCAGATGGTGTTTATTTAAATAACACTGTACTTAAATTCAGACAATGCTGAAACTATATCCTTGTCTCTTTAACTTCCAATTAAGTCACTCACCAAATCCCTGAGTAAGTACACTACTGTGTCTATATCACGAATCTCTAGCAAATAGGGGCACAAGTCACTTGCTATTTTTAAATTCAAGTGTTTTGTGTGAAGTCAATTAATCCTTGGAAATCAGCTTTTCTTTCCCTTCCTGCCTTATTTGAATACAGCAAGAGGACTCTGAATGAATGAGATGAAGGGTGTCCATGCAAGATGGAGAGATTGCCCTTGATCTTGCTATTCCAAAACATGTAGCTGGTCCTCCTTGAAAGACCAATTCACCCCTTTCATTTTATCCTGCTAGCATCCTCCTCATTGACTGCTCCTGAGGATTCCTTTTATTTACTTCCTAGTGAAATGAAGCAGGACCTTCTTTTCCTTACTCTGCATTTTCTCTGCCTGCTTTTTTCTGTGGAAAAACTTTAGCCCAGACTAAGTTTAATCAGAAGTGAGACAATACAGGAACAAAGGAAAACAGTCAAAAGAGACCAAATACTAATAATGTTGTCATTAAGTATAGCCCTTCAGTTGCTCCTCAAGGGCTATAGATAATATTGAGCTGTATCTTATGAGCTGTCTTTTAGATGCTGAAACTCGCACCAGTCACGACATAAGCTGCCACAATTCCAAGAATTGGCCTCAAGGAAATGAGAACAAGCCAAACACAGAACTGAAGATTAACTGTACCTAAAATAATCAAGATGATGCTGGTCAGGCCACCAATGACCAATTTCAAGCCAACTGTCAAGAGTTGACTATTGTTTCTACATGTAGCCTTCTCCCTCTGCTAAGCTGCTGCTGCTGCTAAGTCACTTCAGTCATGTCCGACTCTGTGTGACCCCATAGATGGCAGCCCACCAGGCTCCCCCGTCCCCGGGATTCTCCAGGCAAGAACACTGGAGAGGGTTGCCATTTCCTTCTGCAACGCATGAAAGTGAAAAGTGAAAGTGAAGTCACTCAGTCGTGTCCGACTCTTTGCGACCTCATGGACTGCAGCCCACCAGGCTCCTCTGTCCATGGGATTTTCCAGGCAAGAGTACTGGAGTAGGGTGCCATTGACCTCTGATTGTCAGGGCAGGAGTTGGCCTTTGGACCAGCATCCAAAATAAAGCAAACTTTCCTTTGCATCAGCTCTGCCTCTTTATTGTTTTTTTTTTTTTTGCGTGGCAAGCAGCTGGACTCCACTTTTGGTTGCACTTAGGCATTCTTCAGGTTCTAAATTTCTGGTCCAAATCAAATTTCAAAGGAACAGCATGGGTATTGACTGCTGGAATGATGTCTTCTTCAGTTTGCTTCACTGATGAGCTGGACTTTCAAGGCTTAAGTATTCAAATTTAATTTCAGCTACCTGGGAGTGCTAGCGTCAGCAGGAAAGAGAGCATGCCCTGCGGCATTTGTAATTACTCTTGGATTTGAATATACTCTCCGATACAGATTTGCAGGCTGTATTAATAAGGACTGTTATGCTATTGCTCCTCTTTTTCACACTGAGTTGAGAAAAGAAAGGCAAGAGGGAAGGACAAGGAATTTTTTTTTTCTATTGGAGAGTCACAAACTTTTTGAAATGGACCTCTGTGCTACTTCTTTCCTAGAGTTGTTTTATCAAATAATACACTGGGTAGAGGATATTTTGATTCTTTAAAATAAGCTGAATGAATCAAAGTTTTTCCATCTTTCCTGAGTTCCTTATTAGGCTGAGAGTTCTTTGAGCCACTATGTCATATTCAGACATCCACCCCCCGCCCCTGCCACCTTACATATGGCATGGAGGACACAATAACTGCAGAACACGTATTTCACATTCTTCTAGATGCTTTCCCAGAAAATCTGTATTCCTAACTACTTAAATCTATTTAAATTTAAAATTTGTTTAAAACTAGTACCTGTAACTTTCTGGTGTTCATAAGAGAACTGGTAAACATATCAAAATCTAAACCTGCTTTTGGAAGCACCAATTCATATTGATTTCTACTGACAAATTAGAGGGCAAACAAAGCCCTAAGGAATAAGTTCCATTCTCATTAGAAAAATACAAAACTGTATTTAGTTCAGAAAGCTTAATTTGAGTTTTGGTATTGATTAGAGTCATCTTTGCTTATTATTTAAATTAGCTTAGGCTTTTGTAAACATTTAAATTCCCAGAGCCTCCCTGCAGAGTATGAGGCAGAGCCCAGAAAACTGTGTTTCTAACTAGCTCCCCCATGAGTGTTATAATCAGAAAATTTTGGTAACTACTGAATTAGAGAGTTCACCAAGTTGCAGAATAGTTCTTGATGACTATACGGAATTCATCTTTTTAAGAACCAACAAAAAGCAGGGTTTAGGATTTTCTTTTACAGAAAACCCAGAATGAAGTTGCAGTTTTTTAACTTATTATTATTATTTTTTTAAACAGGGTAATTTCAGGGGAGAGACAAAATAGACTATTACCAGCATTTTTTTTCTTCTCCCAAAGAAGAAAGCTCCCATGGTGTAAATTCAGGTCTACTTAAAAACCATATTATGACTAATACATTGGTTCAGAAAACCAATTTTCATATCTACTTTTTCCATAGAAGTACTCTTCCTGAAATTTATTATTTTGGCTTCTAACCTTAAAAATTAAATACAGAAAGTGTCTGTCAAATTTTGCAATTTTCCTGCTTAAATTTGCAGTAAAACAGCTCCAAGAGTACAAAAACAAATGTCACTTTCATGAGAGCAAAGGAACATTTGACTTTTAAATGAAAGAATCTGAATCCATGTTGGAAAGAAATACAAAATTAAATGTTAGAAAATATTGTAGACTAGAAAGAAAAAATATTGATAAGAATGTAGGGATTGTACTGAGAGAAGTATTATCACATGCTCCATAGCAAAAAAATTTCATGGAGAATTTTGTTCAAAAATAGAATACTAAAGTCAATTCTTAAGAAAGCTCAGAGAAGGTAAATGAGAAAGTGACATTTTAATGATGAGAACAAGGCATGTCTATTCCTGCAAGTAACTTTTGTTGTATATGTACACACATACACACGCACATTCATGCATATATTTAGATACTCCTATACATTGGAAAAGACTCTGATGCTGGGAGGGATTGGGGGCAGAAGGAAAAGGGGATGACAGAGGATTAGATGGCTGGATGGCCATCTCCGACTCGATGGACAAGAGTTTGAGTGAACTCTGGGAGTTGGTGATGGACAGGGAAGCCTGGCGTGCTGCAATTCATGGGGTCGCAAAGAGTTGGACACGACTGAGTGACTAAACTGAACTGAACTGATACATATACATTGAATTGATTGAACTGAAAGTCACTCAGTCATGTCCAAATCTTTGTGACCCCATGGACTCTCCATGGAATTCTCCAGGCCGGAATACTGGAGTGGGTAGCCTTTCCCTTCTCCCGGGTATCTCCCCAACTCAGGGATTGAACCCAGGTCTACTCACATTGTAGGTGGATTCTTTACCAGCTGGGCCACCAGGGAAGCCCACTCCAGTACTCCTGCCTGGAAAATCCCATGGACGGAGGAGCCTGGTAGGCTGCAGTCCATGCGGTCGCAAAGAGTCGGACACGACTGAGTGACTTCACTTTCTTTCTTTCTATACATATACATAATTTTTCCTTGTCATTGTTTTCACAACATTAATCTTGTTTCTAGATCTACATTAGACTTCCACATCCATAGCCCCCAAAATTGATTAGAGGAAGTGTTGGGTAAAAACAGAAAACAAGATAGGTAACTTTTGTGAATATTTCCTTTGAAAAGTGCATATATAAAACATTTCACAGGCATACGTTTTGCTGTGAAACATTCATTTATTATATTTATTTGAATGAAAGCTTGTGGTTGACTTTATACTTGTAAGAAATGAATTTATTGAAGACCTTTTCCTCTTATGGCAAGTAACCACAGAAAACAAGATATAAATAATAAGAATCAAGAGAAGATGGTTTATTCAACTTCAGAAAAGTTAATTGCTGAGTTGTGTAGGACCTCTTGAAAGAAGAAAAAGAACAGTTCTATAAATATATGAAACTGAAGTGGCAATCCACTCCAGCACTCTTGCCTGGAAAATGCCATGGACGGAGGAGCCTGATAGGCTACAGTCCATGGGGTCGAAAAGAGTCGAACATGACTGAGCAACTTCACTTTCACCCTTAATTTCCTAGTATTAATAGTAATACCAACACAAAACACAACTACTTGGAGATATATATATACACACACACATACATATAAATATAAAAACATACCTTGATTGGTGTGTGTGTGTAAGATGCTTGTATTTCCAAGTGCTAAAATAACACATGCAATCCATTTTCTCACTTATTTTATAAAATTCCCTTCTCTGTAGGAATGGAGATGTTTATGCCCTATACTTCCTTCTTATACATAAGGTATTTTTTTATTATGAGAGTAACTGCAGCATTCTTATGTTATTGGTTTATTGGTGCTAGTTGCTTTCTTTGGTAATAAATAGTGAACTTATTAAGGTTTTTCTTCAATGTACCAATCTATAATATTAAAAACAGAACAGCTAAATCTAATTTTAAAACTACTAGTTATATTGGCTGAGTTTAGCCAGCTGTCATATTTATATTACAAACTAAAAGAATCACTAAAATAAAAAAAAGTTATGGCAAATAAGTCAACAAATGAAAAACAATGGAATCACTAAAAAAATTCAATTAATTCAAAAGAAGGCTGAAAACAGGAAACAAAATGAAAGAAAAGATGAGATACATAGGAAATAAATAACAAGATGAGATTTAAACCCAATCACTTCAATACTCATATCAAACACAAATGGTCTAAATGCTCCATTGAAAAGCAGAGATAGTTGAATTGGAAAAAAGGAAAAAATCTTATGCTGGATAGAAAAAATACATTTAAAATATAAAGCAGAAATAGTTAATAGCAAAAAGATGGAGAAAAACATATACCAATGCAGTACTAATCAAAAGGAAGCTAGAGTACCTCTATGGATAGAAGCAAAGTAAGTTTCAAAGCAGAAATACCACGGGGAATTAAGAAGGTCCTATTCTAATGATAAAAGTTATTTGATCAAAAACACATTACAACCCTAATGATTCATATATTTTTTAACAGACTTTCAAAATACATGAAGTAAATACCAATATAACTGCCAGGAGAAATAGAGAAATCAACAATTGGGGTTGGAGATTTTCACATTACTGTCTCTGTTACTAATAGTACAAGTAGATAGAAAATCAGTAAGAATATAGGAAACCAGAACAACACTATCAAATTACTTGGCCAACTTGACACCAAAATTTTATGTACATTTTAGACTGAGATAATGAAATAAAATGAATTAATACACATATGTCCAATATATCAATTAATGAAATTTAAAAATGATTCACAAATAACAATTAAATCATATGCTTAATATAAATGAAGATAATGAAGTACTTCATGAGCACAATAGTTTACACCTCTTCTCTAAATTGGACTACATAAGGATTTTAATATTACAGATATATGCTTTTCAGTGAATACTGCATGAATTATAGATGAGAATACTTACCTTAAAAATAATTTTAAGAACTGTATAATTTATGAAAAATTACACCTTACAGAATATATTTTCACTCTTTACACATAAAAATGCCTACTGTAAAAGGTGAAAACAGGAATTGAAGGAGTTATTTGCTATAAATTATAGCAGATATTTGTCTACACATAAAAAATTTGAAGACATTTTACAAAATATTCAATATTCATTCAATTGAAGATGCCTCTGATTATAAAACATGCCATTTTTTATATTCTTCTAGAAAATAGTAAGCTTCCAATTAAATTGTGATATTGAGATACACCAATTTCTGAGATGTTAAAGCTCAAAATATGTGTTTTCTGAGATGTTAAGTGAATGTGTCCATCCTGAGATGCTAAATGGGCATGTTCTGAGATATTAAAATGTAAGTAATTGTAGTTTTTGTAATCTAAAACTAAAAGCACATCTCCCCTAAAATGAATTTCCTGTTAATTAAATTCAGACTTTGTAGACCTATTGAAATAGCCACTCTGGTCTTAGTATTTCTGGGAAAATTAAATCTTCTACTTTGGATATTTGAAGAGAGAAAGATATTCCCAACCTTTCTATTGGTTAATAACAAACAACAGTAAGGAAATAAAGGTGTTACAGAATATGGAAAAAATCGTTATTAACCCAGAAATGCTGAACTTGGATGAAAGTATATTTCCCCCCACATCACTGAACTAAGATATTTCATTTCTCCTTATGTGTTCAGAAAGCTATATTTCTTGCACAAAAACTCTAAGCAACAAATTCAATTTCATTAATGTAAGGCCATATTTTACCATTTGATCCAATTAACTATTGATAGTTTCCTTAAGCACTTTCATTCTCCAAGGTCCCAAAGACATTCAGGCCATCAAACGCTAACTAAGAAATGATGTTCGACACACTAAGAACTTTCTTGGAAAAATAATTAGAGATTTTATGGTGCAGTTTAGGTATACAAATATATGTTGATTATTTTAATATTAAAACATTTTATGGCTCAAAAATTAAATCTACAAATTAAAACACAATCAAAGAAACTCAACAAGAAACAATGAATTAGTAATCAAATCTGTTCGCTTCTAATTATAATTCTACAATCCCTAATTATCAAAATAATCAAGGAAATTAAAAATGTTAAACAATTTGCTCCTCCACTTCTGCATGTCATAAATCACCAGAATGACTTACCTTATCTTTTCTTTGTTTTCCATCCTGGTATACGGTCCAGTGTTCTCCATCATTGCTGTAAGCTAGTTTGTAGGAGCCTACAAACTGCACATGACCAAAATCTTTAGCTCCTTGTGTGATAATGCCAGTCACTTTGGTAGGGACTAGAAGATCCACCTACAAAAGAGAAAAGACATCATTTAAATGCCACAATAGAGTCTATCATAAATTTGTAATTCTTTTGAACTCAGGAGATTAAGAAATATAAAGGCTAAAGCCAAAAATCCACTTGATTATTTGCATTTTGAAATAGATGACTGAGTCTATTACTGGCTTGTAATTTTGATTATGCCAGTGGGTAAAACTAGTTTAAAACTTGAACAACTACTCTGAGCAGTCATTTCATTCTACCATTTAATTTTATATTAAGTTGATTCATCTAGTGTGTGGTTTTTGTGTAACTGAGATAGTACAGAACTGGCAAGGCTGACCTTCTTGAGATTGATCATTTTCTCCCAGAGTCTGTGCTTATAATTCAACTTTCTGACGTTATTGGACACTTCAGTAATAATAAAAATAAAACTGTTGTTGGTCACTTCAGTAATAATAAAAATAAAATTGTAGTTGTGATCACATCACAAAATATTTGTTTTATAATTAAATTTTTAAAAAAATCAACCCCATTTCCATAACTTTTAATTGGTTCAGTAATACATAACTGAATAATAGCAATCATGTGAAATGCCAGGCTACATAAATCACAAGCTGGAATCAAGATTACCAGGAGAAATATCAGCATTCTCATAATGCAGATGATATCACTCTGATGGTAGAAAGCAAAGAGGAGCTAAAGCGTCTCTTGGTGAGGGTGAAAAGAGGAGAGTGAAAAAGCTGGCTTAAAAGTCAATATTCAAAAAAACTTAAGATCATGGCATCCAGTCCTATCACTTCATGGCAAATAGTAGGGGAAAAAATAGAAGCAGTGACAGATTTTACTTTCTTGGACGCCAAAACTACTACAGATGGTGACTGCAGACATGAAGTTAAAAGACATTTGCTCCTTGGAAGGAAGGCTATGACAAACCTAGACAGCATATTAAAAAGCAGAGAAGTCACAGACAAAGGCCCATATTGTCAAAGCTAATGGTTTTTCCAGTAGTCATGTACGAATGTGAGAGTCGGTCCATAAAGAAGGCTAAGTGCTAAAGAACTGGTGTTTTTGAATTGTGGTGCTAGAGAAGACTCTTGAGAGTCCCTTGGACTTGTGAGGGGATCAAATCAGTAATTCCTAAGGGAAATCAACCCTGAATATTCATTGGAAGGACTGTCGCTAATGCTGAAGCTCTATTACTTTAGCCACCTGACGGGAAGAGCTGGGAAGAGCTGACTCACTGGAAAAGACCATGATGTCGGGGAAGATTGAAGGCCAAAGAAGAAGAGGGTGGCAGAGTATGAGATGGCTGGATGGCATCACTGACTCAATAGATGTGAATCTGAGCAAACTCCAGGAGATAGGGTAGGACAGAAGAGCCTGGATTGCTACAGCTCACGGGGTTGTAAAGAGTTGGACAGACTTAGTAACTGAACGACAATAGTAATCACTGTCCATTGAAAATCATATTTTATAAAGTTACAATCCTAAAACTGTTGAGGAAGACAAGTGTTCTTTAAAAATGAGACAGAATTAAAATGCATCAATGGCATTGGGATCTGTACTCATAATGTGCTCACTGTTGCAAAATATTTATTAAAGGGCTTAAGACTCATTGTGACTTAGAAAACATTAAATTCTTCAAATGCAACACTGAAATGCAAAAGACAGGGGTGATTTTCATCAAAGAAGACTACATAACATTGAATAGTTTTCCCCTTTTTGTTCTTTATTTCATGCATCTTTTCTTATATCTTATGATGCTAATTAGCAGAAAAATTATAGGAAACTTTGTTTTCCATGTGGACAATTCTTATAAGAACTTTACCATTTGTTGTCTTAATGTTCTTTGATCTACAGCTTCCTGTATTCCTACAATAGCCTACTACTTCTTCCTGCTTCCTATGACTAAGTACCCTGGTACATCCTTGATCTTATCTTCTTCCACTGTCATCATTCCACATGTGACCTCAGTGGCTTTCAACCACTCTGACCTCCTGTTTCTATTTCAGTTTCTCCATTCTGAGATGTACAGAGCCACAAATAGACAGTCATGGGTCAGACAGAGGCCATGGCTAAGAAGAGGGGACTAAGGAGAATGCACTGAATAGACCATATTTAGTGACATAGATGCTTACCAAGAAGGATATGAAAAAGTTCCCAGTGTTTCCTGATATAGGAATACATTTCTAAAAACTCACATGGGCTTTTTGCCCACGTTTTGGAACATTCATCAGTGATATCAGGCTCAAATTGCACAATGGATTAAGACAGAAAACCACCTAATGCTGCCTTAAAATATTCTAGAAAGTTTATAAAAAATATAAAATATTTGTTGTTGCTGTTTTCCAAATAATATATGTCACCTAAAACATCTTGTGTGTCCTGCAGCAAAGAAGGATGGCAAAATTATGGTATCCTGGGAAGGAGAACTGTTGCTGCCGCTATGATAAATGCTTTGTGGTATGTCTTCAGTGACTCCTCTGAACACTCTTGTATGGCAGGGTATCATCTCCACTTTGCCGATGGAGCTAACATGACATGTGACCCAAAGATCAGCGGTCAGTAAAGGAAGGGCCCCAGATTCAAACCTGTCTTTCTGAGTCGAAGTTCTACCACATGCATGGACTCTCATGCAATGATCTCATTGCACTCTCTTTTTCAGAAATTTCTGAAGAGTCTCAAAGCTTTCGTGCCACAGTCATCAAGCATAAAGGCACTCTAAGCTTCAAACAAACAACAATTCAGGCTTTACAATATTAGAAGAGCCCTGTCTTTAAACTTTCATTTCCTCTCTGTTCTTTAGCTGTCTGAATGGATTGCTATTGCAATCCTAAATCCAAATCTAATTGCGCAGAAACATCTAGGCATAGTGTCTGGTTTTCAAAGTGCTCTTAATGTTGCTGACAATAAATGGAAAAAAAAAAAGAAAGAAAGATCTTACAGTACTCTGAGTCACTGTGTTGTCATCGAGGCTGTAAACACACAAGAACTCAAACTGTCACAAGAATACAAACACCTCCAGTGGCTTCTTCAGTGCCTAAATGTAAGTCTTGAGCTAAGACGATGCAGTGAGAAATCTTGTAGCAACTTTTGCAGTGGTATTTCTTAAAGTCACGGTTTCCTGCTGGGTGGAGATGTTTTCTCCTTAAGTTGTGTGTCTTGGCTTTTTCTAACAGATCTGTTTTTCTCCCAGTCTAACTGCTCCCCTTCTCAGCTTTTTTTTTTTTTCTGATCGAGAAATGTTTTTCTTTTTTGTTCCAGCTCCTCAATTTAAATAGTCAGCAATCTGTTTCGAGCTGGATTTTGTCCTAAAATTTGTTACATTATAAACTTAGAATACCAGGCCTAAGCAAACCTTCTTTCTGCATAAAAATAACCAGCATCCCACACTTCACATGAGGTTGCTGCAACAGCGATATACAGATTTCAGTCCGAGACATTGCAAGGATATATCACTCTTGTGTTCAGTATGCAGGGTGATTCCAGAGAAGCCCTCTATTTTGGACCTATGCCTATCCCTGGCCCAGGACCACTCTGCCCTCTCACAGAGTTTTTGAGCTAAAGTTGTACTCCAAACATGCTTCTGCTATTTTAGATCCTCACCTCCCAAGGCTTGGCTGAGATATAACAGGTTATTTAGGGCACTAAGCTGGCACATGGGTAGGCTGGCACTGCACCTCATGTCCAGATCTGTATTAAAAGTGCCTAACATGCAATGGTCTCTTAATAAAGTTTTGCTGGATTGAGCTGGAACTGCTTCCTAAGTATGTTCAATGGACAAAATCAACCCATGGCAAAGGATGTTACAGAGCATCACAGCAGGAAACGTTAGCTGCTTTTCTCATGGTTCTCTACACAACATTACTGGTCAAGGAAATATTGTTATAGCTGAAGTAACAATTTTTACTGGGGGTGCAACTAGCTAAAAATCTGCTCCAGTCTTCAGGAATGTGATTGTGAGAACCAGTCTATTCTAGCAGAACTGAATGGCCTGGGTTCACAAACAGCCACTACTTTGCTAGTTACATATCTTTGGCAAGCTACTTTACCTCTATACAGTTCAATGTCTTCATGTGAAAAAATGAGAACAGTCCTGTTATTAGTATTTTACAGATATTATGAGGATTAGATGAGTTAATATGTGTGCAAAACAATATACAGGGCATAGTAATGGTATATAAAACTTGGTTAACAGTAAAACAATAAGTAAATCTGGGGGAAGAATCTAATACCACTCTGAGTACCTATTAGAAATATAAATATGGAAACAGGGAAACTAGGTTCCCAGCAACTTTTTATCATAGCACATTTTGGTCACCTTCTCAGGATGTACACAAAGATAATCATTTCATTTTTCTTAAAGTAAAGAAAATATTAAGTAACTACAATTCACATTTATGGGTGAAATGGTTAACTAAGAATAAGATAATTTATGAAATATTGTACATCTCTTTTTAAATACTAAGATTATGTTATAATAAGGAAATAGTCTCACTGTTTGCAGATGACATGTTACTATACAGAGAAAATCCTAAAGATGTTATCAAAAAACTATTAGAGCTCATCAATGAATTCAATGAAGTTGCAGGATACAAGCTTAATACATAGAAATCTGCTGCAATTCTATACAATAACAATAAAAAATCAGAAAAAGAAATTAAGGAAAAGATTCCGTTTATCATTGCATCAAAAAGAATAGAATACTTAGGAGGCAGAAGATCTATACTATTAAAACTATAAGCTACTGATAAAAAAAATTAATTCCACAAACAGATGGAATGATATACCATGTTCTTGGCTGGAAGAATCAATACTGTCAAAATGACTATACTACCCAAGGCAATCAATATATTCAGTGCAATTCCTATCAAATTACCAAGGGAATTTCCCACAGAACTAGAACAAAAAAAATTGTAAATCTGTATGGAAAAACAGAAGACCCCATATAGTCAAAGCAATCCTAGGAAAGAAAAACGGAGCTGGAGGAGTTAGGTTCCCTGACTTCAGACTATAAAGCTATATTCACCAAAATAGTACAGTACTAGAACAAAAACAGCAATATAGATCAATGGAAGAGGACAGAAGTTCCACAGATTAACTTGCACACCTATAGTCAATCAATCTAAAACAAAAGAGGCAAGAATATACCATGGAGAAGACATGGACTCTTCAATAAATGGAATTGGGGAAACTGGGCGTCTACATGTAAGAGAATGGAATTCGAACACTCCCTAACAACACACACAAAATCAACTCAAAATGGATTGAAAACCTAAATGTAAGCCTGGATGCTAGGCAGAACACTCTGATATAAATCACAAGAAAATCTTTGATCCATTTCCTAGACTAATGAAAATAAAAACAAAAATAAACAAATGCGACCTAATTAAACTTAAAAGCTTTTGTCAGCAAAGGCAATCATAAACAAAAAGACAACTTACAGAACTAGAAAAAATATTTGCAAATGAGGTAACCATTGAGGAATCAATCTCCAAAATATATAAACAGCTTATGCAGCTCAATATAAAATAACCCACTAAATAAAAAAATGGGCAGAAGATTTAAATAGACATTTCTCCAAAGAAGACATGCATATGGCCAAAAAAAGCACATGGAAGACGCTCAACATCACTAATTATTAGAGAAATGCCAAATCAAAACCAGAATGAAGTGTCACTTCACTCTGTTTTAAAACGTGCTGTGCTTAGTCATTCAGTCCTGTCCAGCTCTTTGCAACCCCATGGACTGAAGCCCACCAAGCTTCTCTAGCCATGGGATTCTCCAGGCAAGAGTGGGTAATCATGCCTTCCTCCAGGAGATGCCAACCCAGGCATTGAACCCAGGTCTCCCTCATGGCCATCATCAAAAAGTCTTTAAATAATAATTGCTGGTATATATGGAATTTAGAAAGATGGTAATGATAACCCTGTATGAGAGACAGCAAAAGAGACACAGATGTATAGAACAGTCTTTTGGAGTCTGAGAGAGGGGGAGGGTGGGATGATTTGGGAGAATGGCATTGAAATATGTATAATATAAGAACGAATCACCAGTCCAGGTTTGATGCAGGATACAGGATGCTTGGGGCTGGTGCACTGGGATGACCCAGAGGGATGGTACAGGGAGGGAGGTGGGAGAGGGGTTCAGGATGGGGAACATGTGTAAACCTGTGGCAGATTCATGTTGATGTATGGCAAAACCAATACAATATTGTAAAGTAATTAGCCTCCAATTAAAATAAATGAATTTATATTAAAAAAACCAAAAACAAAAAATAAAATAAAATTAAATTAAAAAATAATAATTGCTGGGAAGAGTGTAGAGAAAAAGGAACCATCCTACATTGTTGGTAGGAATGTAAATTGGTACAACCACTATAGAGAACAATATGGAGGTTCCTCAAAAAACTAAAAATAGAGCTACCATATGATCCATCAATCCCATTCTTGAGAATATATTTGGAGGAAACTCTAATTTGAAAAGACAGAAACAACTTCACGCTCACAGCAGCACTATTTACAATAGCCAATATAAATGTCCATCAATAGAAGAACGGATAAAGATGTGGTTCATATTATTATATTACGACATATTACTTAGACATAACAAGGAATGAAACAACGCCATTTGCAGCAACATGGATGGATCTAGAGATTATCATACTATGTAAGTCAAAGACAAATATCATATGATATCACTTATGTGTGGGATCTAAAAAAATGATACAAATGACTTATTTATGAAACAGAAATGGACTTAGACAGAAAACAAACCAATGTTCCCAAAGGTAAAATGGTGGGGGAGGGATACATTTGGGATTAACATATACATACTGTTATAGTGTATATAAATAGATAACCAACAAGGACCTACTGTATAGCATAGAGAACTATATTCAATCTCTTGTAATAACCTATAATGGGAAACAATCTGAAAAAAGATGTACATTTGAATCATCTTGCTGTACACCTGAAACATTGTAAATCAATTATATTTCAATAAAAAAGATGAAACAACCAACATCATAAATATTTGGAGGTAATAAAATAATATTATAAGGGTTGAATCTAATACCCTTATGTTAATTTACTTAATGATATATAAATAAAAATAACTTAATTTTCTGTATTTTTGATGAGAATTTTGTAATATTCTATATAAATTTTGTTTTGAATTGTTTTGAAAAATTATTCTCAAACAATTATAGTTTCAAGTAACTAAAACTGACATCAAATTAATAGGTAATCTATGTCCCAATTTCTCCAAAACCTATGTCAGAAAGATTAAAACATTTCTGAAGAGAAATGTAAAACTTTGAAAATTATTAGTGAAAATAATCATATTTTTTTCTCATTGGGTTATTTAAGTGACTTTATGCTGAGTTCCTAAAAAATAAGACCACACTGAAAAGTAGAATGAACATATCTTCTTTATTTACCTCTCAAGCCTGATTTTGGTTAGGATGGGAACTTTGACTTATTCCATGAACCACTCAGGGTGGTGACTAATTGAATTACCCTGTAATGGATGGAGTAATTATTAATAGATTAATGGAGACTTAAACTAGTCTTTGATCAAATAGCATGATGATATCCAATAAGTGTTTTTTAAATACTTTAATTATAGCAGTGCCAAAGCCCAAATAAAGTAGAAAACAAAGAAAATGACCAGTAAATGATATGCATGTAATTTAGAAAACAATAACATAACTTTTAAGTAAGAATTGAAATAGTTTTGTATCTAGTGCTTTTTGAAAGCACAATGAAGGGACAGCTTATGTAGAAACCTGCATGTTTTTATAAAGGTAAAGATCTAATGAACTGGCATGTACTTCAGTAGTCAGAATTTGGTTGGTTGTTGACTTGAAAGAGCTGTTGAATATATATTTTTGACAACTACTTTACTGAATATAATCTTATCAAAGGCATTTGTGTTTTTGTATAACCATTACATATATTAGATACTGACATTTATAAGCATAAAACATCTATACACAAATATGTGTGTCAATATGTATATTTATAGAAATCTCCTTGTTCTGTAACAAATAAATGAAAATCATGAGAATTCTGAAAATAAAAACATCCACAGCATACGGTATGTTGCAATGGCAAATCACATTTCATATCCTCAATATTCAGAGGCCCATGAAAAGTAGGAAGGTTGACAGAAAACACAGAATATTTTTATGTACCATGCTTGCTGAAGGAACTGTGCATTTTATGTTGATATAAGACTTTGCCATTCCCACAATTTGTAAATCATCCCTAGAGTCCTGTACATCATTTTGTTTCATGAGATCATGCAAGCCTTAATTCTAGACTTTTTGGTCTTAACTGAGTATGTGCATGTTTTATCATGGTTGCTTTTTAGGCTAAAACAGCAACAATGCAAAGAAAACCTAGATGTATTTTTCCTCCTTGTCCTTACAAAAAAAAGTAGAAAGGGGCATGGCCTCTTAGGAATCAGGATGAGATAAACGCTGGAAATTGCTTTGGGAAAATGTAACATCAACATCAACAGCTGAAAAACAGCCTGGGTCAGCATGTTGCCCTGAAGTGATTGGAGGGGAATGGGTGGGTGATGAAGGAAGAGAACTGCCTGCAGATTTCAGGGTTAAGAGCCACAGACACAGAAAGTGGACTGCTCTAAAGCGCAGCATTAAAAAAAAAAAATCTTTTGTATACACTGTACATATCACATGGGTAACAAGGAGACAAATTATTCCCATTCAAATGTATAGCCAGTAACATTGTCAACATTTTATTTGTGTAAGAAGGACAAGCTCAACTCTGGTGGAAATGGCAGGCAGGGCTATCTAACTCATCAGAACTCCAGTCACCACAAATTATAGTTGTCTTCTTGGAGAGCCTCATTAGAAGCCATGGTTATAGAGTCCCTCTCTGAATTTGCGTGAAATCAACATGCTTTATTTCTTCATATTAATACATTTATGGTAAAGTGTTTTATCTGTATTCTTCTGCTATTATTGACATTATTTTCAATTTATTTTGTTTCCAGGTGGAAGTAGGAACAGCTCGTATATACTTGAATTTCCAATCTCATTAAGATTTTCTTTATGTCTCAAAATGAATTTATTATTTATTCTCTTTAACAGAGTATCCAAGGTCTTTTGAGCTTATTAAGTGGAAAAATATAAAACAGGGTGCTGAATGCTGATAAAAATCTGAATACTAGCTGATGAACATATTTTAATTAAGCCCCACAGTGCAATATGGCCTGAAATAGCTCTAATGAAGTCCCAAACTTGTCAGGTATATGCCTAACAAGTTATAATGATATGGCTCAAGAATAGGGTACATAACTTTCACAAAATATGTTCTTCTTGACTGCATGTGAACAATAAGATACTCATACTTTCTTCTTTCTAAAGTTGACACATTATTTAAGGGACTCCTGTATACATCCCTATCTAGAACAAGTGTTCATTTCTTTGTACAGTCAGCTCCAAACGATCTCATATATGTAAAATCACATTCTTTAAGACTATTCAGGCACTATATTTTCTATTATTATAAAATGGCTCATAAACCACCATAGTAAATTAGGTATGGAATTAGTGAATCCCTTGGAACAAACTTACTATATTAAACTTACTTAATTTTTTTCTATATGTATTCAAGATTTGTAAAACTCTCCAGGTTATACCTCACTTCTCTGAAAGCCCACTTATAGATTTAAGTGAAGACTTTCATGAGATAGTCCCTGTGGTTGAACATCTGTGTAATAATACTAATTAATATCTCATCTGAGACTTCAGGCACAAAATTTCTGACATTTTAAACATAATATGAAAAAAAATGAAAAAAAAACACAGAAAGTTGGGGTATAACTCCTTCTTATTGGATATAAGTGCTTAAGGATCCTGAAATCTAAAAATATTTTAATGAAATTCAACCACCAATTTAAAGAAAAGAGGTATCATGTAGAAATTATTAGAATAACACTAAAAATACAATTTTAGAAAGTTATTCACAGTGGAAATAGCAGGGAAGTATAAAAACAAAAACTTAAAAAAGCTGTTCATCCTCATAGACAACTCACAAGATCAGTCTCTTATCTTGTGGCTTGTCAAAATTAAACAGGTTATTTTGACATGTTTTTCCCATAACAGAGAAATTGTTATATTTCAAGAAATGCTGAAATACCTGTTTATGAATCAGAATATAAGCTTTGACCCATCTTTATGGGAAACAGTATCACTACAGGCCCAGCACAAATGACTTTTCCAAATCTCCCTTTAGGGGACACGGGATGGAGCTCACAAATAAAATTTACTACACTTTAAATGGTTCTAGGTACTTTTGCCATAAGAATCTTTGATGTAGACATCTTTGCCACAGATATTTTTGCACGTAACTAATTGGTTATAAGGCAATTTTGCCATAAAAGATAAAAAATAACCTAAAATAAAACTGGGACATTATAAAGCACATAAATACTAAGCATGAAAAATTAATAACAAAACTAAAATGACTTTATCATGAAATAGAGAATATTTGAATACACTTAAATGGGGCTTCCCAGCCCATTGCCAGGTGGCACTAGTGGTAGAGAATGCAGGAGATGCAGGAGACATGGGTTCAGTCCCTGGGTCAGGAAGATCCCATGGAGTAGGAAATGGCAACCCACTCCAGTATTCTTGCCTGCAGAATCCCATGGACAGAGGTGCCTGGTGGGCTACAGCCCATGGGCTTGCAAAGAGTCGGACATGGTTGAGTGACTAACACTTTCAACACTTTTTAAATGTGTGTAGATTCATAGCTAGACATATTTTGAAAGTGTTAATCCAACTCTTTGCGACCCCATGGACTGTAGCCTACCAGGCTGCACCATTCATGGGATTTTCCAGGCAAGAATACTGGAGTGGGTTGCAATTTCCTTCTCCAGGAGATCTTCCTGACACAGGGATTGAACCCGGGTCTCCCTCATTGTAGGTATTGTTCAGTTCAGTTCAGTTCAGTCACTCAGTCGTGCCCAACTCTTTGTGACCCCATGAATCGCAGCCCGCCAGGCCTCCCTGTCCATCACCAATTCCCGGAGTTCACTCAAACTCACATCTATTGAATCAGTGATGCCATCCAGCCATCTCATCCTCTGTCGTCCCCTTCTCCTCCTGCCCCCAATCCCTCACAGCATCAGAGTCTTTTCCAATGAGTCAACTCTTTGCATGAGGTGGCCAAAGTACTGGAGTTTCAGCTTCAGCATCATTCCTTCCAAAGAACACCCAGGACTGATCTCTTTCAGAATGGACTGGTTAGATCTCCTTGCAGTCCAAGGGACTCTCAAGAGTCTTCTCCAACACCACAGTTCAAAAGCATCAATTCTTTGGTGCTCAGCTTTCTTCACAGTTCAACTCTCACATCCATACATGACTACTGGAAAAACCATAGCCTTGACTAGGTATTGTAGGCAGATGCTTTACTGTCTGAGCCACCAGGGAAGTCATTAGATTCATAGCAATATTGCTGTTGCTGCTGCTAAGTCGCTTCAGTCGTGTCTGACTCTGTGCGACCCCATAGATGCCAGCCCACCAGGCTCCCCCATCCCTGGGATTCTCCAGGCACGAACACTGGAGTCAGTTGCCATTTCTTTCTCCAACGCATGAAAGTGAAAAGTCAAAGTGAAATCGCTCAGTCATGTCTGACTCTTAGCGACCCCGACTGCAGCCTACCAGGCTCCTCTGTCCAAGGGATTTTCCAGGCAAGAGTACTGGAGTGGGTCGCCATTGCCTTCTCATAGCAATACTACACATATAACATATTCTTTTTTGGCAGATTGTGCCTATTCTTGTACTCAAAGTTTTGCATTCATTGAAACATCTTTTTTTTTTTTTTTTTGCTTGCTGATTACTTTGTTGGGCATCACACTTGTTTCTTTTTTGCTAGACTTTCTTCCTTCATTAAGAGAGTATTTGTTTCCATACTAGGATGCATATTTGTAGCTGAGCTTTGTATCATATTATGAATGATTAGGCATTGTTGTTGATTCTTGACATCCTGTTATATGTCTATTGATATTCCAAAGTTCTGTGGGAAGTGTCAACTCTACCTTCCAGGCCTTTGACTCTGGCCACTTCCTGTTCCTATGCAAAGTATTGCAAAATAACCAACTCTTGGGGCATGTCCTCATATGTCCGTTTAATAAAGCCATCAATAATGTCACTATCCAGAAGAAATGCTAACTCATTTCAACCAGTTGAAAGCAAATTGTCAAAGCAAAACTATAACCAGTTACTTCATGGTCAAACTGCCTGATGAAAAATTAGTTATGCAGTGAAAATGTGGCAAAAAATGCTTATAGCAAAGATACTTACAGCAAAAAAGCTATGGAGAAAATATTGGATATGCTTTTTAATACCATCTGTTCTGAAAAAGCGTGACCTTGTAATGCATTGCCTCCAACTCTTTTGTAGAGTAACATTTTCTTTAACAAGTAACATCAAGTGGCATAAAAGATTAGGTAGAAATTATGCTTTAAAAGCAAGATATGTCACTGTTGTTGGAGACATTGGAAGTTAAATTATGAAGAATCATTCTGATATAACATATTATTTTAACTTGCAGATCAAAACAATATCTTGTATTTTCAAGATGGAAATTATAATTAAAAGTAATCCAACAAAAGGGATTTCCCTGGAAATCCAGTGGTTAAGAATCTCCGCTTCCACTCAGGGAACACAGGTTTGATCCCTGTGAGGGGAACTAAAATCTCACATGCCTCAGGGTGAGCCCTGACCCGGCTCCCACCCCCCAGCCACAAAAAGTAATCCAACAATAAAAACATAGACATTGAAACTATGTATCTAATGCTTCTGCAGTGAGAATGCTTTTCCATGTTGCTTTTTTAAAGATACATTTGATTATATTAAGGACTTTTCCTCCTGTGATTTGTTTCAGAATTTAAAAGTCATGAATAGGTGCTGAATTGTATCAAATTATTGTCTATTCATATTGAGATGCTTATACACATGTCTCCTCAATGAGCAGTCATGAACCCAATCAACCTAAGAATCAGACACTGACAATATCTATATGTGCATTTTCCACTGTTTTCCTGCTTCTCTGGAACATGTTTACTAATCATACATTTTCTGTTATTTCCTTACTTTTTCAAGCACAGTTCTACTAGATATGAATGGATCTCTAAATAATATTTAGTTCTAAGTGTTTTAAACATTCCTAAAGGAGAGACATACAGTGATATTTTAGGACTTGTCTTTTTCATTCAATATTATATTACTAAGATTTATCAATATGTTTGTTTATAAGGCATATTTACTTTAGTGACTCTGTAGTATTCCACATGCACATATAAGTCAATACATCTACCTCGTCTACTGATATGAGTATTTAACTATTTTCAGTTTTGTTTTTTAAAACCAGTGCTATGGGACTCAGATATAGAGAACAAACTACCAGTGGTTACCAGTGAAAAGAGGGAGGGGAGGGGAAATACAGGGATGGAGGAGTGGGAGGTACAGCTCTTGGGTGTAATAGAGGCTACAATGATGCATTTTACAACACAGGGAATATAATCTATATTTTGTAATAACTGGAAATGGAGTAACTATTAAAAATTATTAAAAAATAGAAAAAATCGATGGTATTAACCTTGTACTTGTTTCCTGGTGTATATAGTACTCCAAATTTTTTTAGTGATGATACTTATTTAACTTATATGCAGAGTACATCACATGAAATGCTGGGCTGGATGAATCACCAGCTGAAATCAAGATTGCCAGGAGAAATATCAACAACCTCAGAAATGCAGATGATATCACTCTAATAGCAGAAAGTGAAAGGGAACTAAAGAGCCTCTGGATGATGGTGAAAGAGGAGAGTGAAAAAGCTGGCTTAAAATTCAACATCCAAATAACTAAGATCATGGCATCTGGTCCCATCACTTCATGGAAAATAAGGGGAAAAATGGAAGCAGTGAAAGACTAGTTTCTTGGGCTGCAAAATCCCTGTACATGGTGACAGCAGCCATGAAATTAAAAGATGCTTGCTTCTTGGAAGAAAAGCTATGACAAACTTAGAGTATTACAAAGCAGAGATGTCACTTTGCTGACAATGGTCTGTACAGTCAAAGCTATGGTTTTTCCAGTAGTTATGTACAGAAGTGAGAGATGGACCATAAAAAAGCCTGAGTGCTAAAGAACTGATGCCTTTGAATTGTGTTGGTGGAGAAGACTCTTGAGAGTCCCTTTGACGGCAAGATTAAACCAGTCATTCCTAAAGGAAATCAACCCTGAATATTCATTGGAAGGACTGATGCTGAAGCTAAAGCTCCAATAGTTTGGCCATTGGATGTGAAGAGCCAACTCATTGGAAAGGCCCTGATGCATGGAAAGTCTGAAGGCAAAAAGAGTAGGTGATGGCAGAGGATAAGATGGTTAAATTGCATCAC
The DNA here is from genome assembly GCF_032405125.1 of Capricornis sumatraensis. Taxonomy (NCBI): domain Eukaryota; kingdom Metazoa; phylum Chordata; class Mammalia; order Artiodactyla; family Bovidae; genus Capricornis; species Capricornis sumatraensis. The sequence continues at coordinate 83,263,841 of NC_091077.1, forward strand.
CAATTCATGAAACTGAGCAAACTGCAGGAGATGGTGAAGGACTGGAGAGCCTGGCGTGCTGCAGCCCATGGGATCACAAAGAGTCAGACAGACAAAGCTACTGAATGACAACAATAGCAAACTACAAATAGATTTTTTGGTTGGAGAGTGCACAAACGTGTAATTTTATTACTTAGCAATTTCAAAAATTATTTTATCAGTTTATATTCCTACCAGAAAGATATATACATTTTCCACTTTCAATTTCCTGTCTTGGTGAGTAACATTAGTAGATTATTTTAGGAAGATCATTTTATGCATTCCTTTGATAAATTCTTTTTTATTAGTAAACATATTTAAACCTTGATGGATTCAATTTAGTAATGTTCTGTTGCTATTTACATTCTTGCATTTTACAAATAAGATTCTAAATCATTTCCTTTCTTGTACTTTTCCCCAGTTTTAGTATCAGGAAATCATGATTTTATAAAAGAATTTGGGAAGCCTTTTTCTTTTACTTTAGAATAGTTCATGTAACACAGAAGGTATATGTTTTTGAAAACTGTAAAGTCTGGCTTGACATCTATAATAATGGTAAGTCTATTGAAGGATTCCTTGCTTTCCCTCTCTCTTTTCTGTGCCATATAGGTTTCCAGTTTTCTTTGAGTAAATATATTTTGATAATGTACCTTTGCTATAAATATGTGTGTATATATATACACATATAATATCTCTATATATGAAGTAACTATGGTATAATGCTAACTTTTGTTAGATTTAGGCATTATATTATTCTCTGTACATGACTGAAATATTTAAAAAACACAGTAGTCCCTGGGGAAGGACTTAAGTCATCCTTGTTTTTACATCTTAAGAAGAATGGAGATGAGGACTAGCATAGACTCTGCTGCTGCTGCTGCTAAGTCACTTCAGTCGTGTCCGACTCTGTGCGACCCCATAGATGGCAGCCCACCAGGCTCCCTCATCCCTTGGATTCTCCAGGCAAGAACACTGGAGTGGGCTGCCATTTCCTTCCCCAATGCATGAAAGTGAAAAGTGAAAGTGGAGTTGTTCAGTCGTGTCTGACCCTCAGCGACCCCATGGACTGCAGCCTTCCAGGCTCCTGTGCCCATGGGATTTTCCAGGCAGGAGTAGTGGAGTGGGGTGCCACTGCCTTCTCCGATAGACTCTGCTAAGCTATCTCATTTTCAGTAATAATGACATGAAGTGTTCCATTTTGCAATAGACCTTCAAAACACATTCAATCTTCAAATGAAAAAATATCATATTTAAGCAACTTCTAATGTTTTTAAAGAAATTCTGCTTGACCAACATGAGTCTAGGCCTAATAAAAGCTAGTATACTTGTGTTTAAAAATCAAAGCTCTTTTATTTTATTTTTTGGCATTTCACATAACTTCTTTTCATTACTGCAACCATACCACCAACACTGAGCCATTCGTTTTAAAGAAAGGTTTTCTTCTGTTAGTTGAATTCATTTTGTATAATTAGTTTTCATGTTTCTAGATTTTTGCTGCCTTTGGCATATGACAGTTATAGCAAAATCAGGGACATATGAAATAACAATGAAATCTGAAATATTTCATAAATTATATTAAAAATTTATGTGTTTCATAATGATAGGTAAGGAAAGTCAATATAATTGTCTTTCATAAATTTTATCATTTTCTTATTATAAGTTTTGTGGAAAACAAAATTTAACATACAGACCTTAAAGATTTTTTAAAACCATGTATAACAGTAACAAACTTTAATGAAAGTAATTAAAAAATATTTATTGCCTTCCTGACATGTACTGCCATGCCTCTCCCAACCCAGCTTTTCTAATACTGCGTGATGCCTAGTACAAAACTAGATGCTCAACAAATTTTGTTTTTATTTTCTCAGTACTGAATGAGACAAAAAATTAGTACATCAACACACCAAAATTAATGCCCTGACATTTGACATTCACGTGAAACTTGAATACAAGGGGCTCTAAGCCTTTTTTCAATCCAGCCTATGTTGTTCAGCTGATCCCTCCAGCATAGTAGATACCACACTGTGTCCACAATAATCTGTTTATGGATGTTTGTCATCTACTAGATTTTGCACTCCTTAGGGTCCTCCAATCATGGTTTAGTCATCCTTGCATCTTCCAAGTTTATTGCATGGTCTGCATATGTTAGGTATCTGAGAACATGCTTATTAGATGGTAAACAGATAAAATGGAAAGAAATTGGGTCAGGAACATAGACTGGGATCATTTTTAAAATACAGCAGAGTCCATTTTTCTTCAGAGATTAGCAGCAAGGAAAATTGATGTGTAGACATGTAAAGAAGTGTTGAGGGAAGAAAAAGACTTTCCTGAAGGAGAAGTTTTAAGACATAGTATTAAGAATTTCATGATTATAGTCCTTGGCACTGTGAATTCGGCAGCACTGCCAAACTTTGGCAGGAAAAAAATTAATGAGAATGACTTTAATGCTTTGTCAGTAATGCAGAATGAAGGAAAGGTCCTTAGAATCAAAGAGTGGTAGTGAGAATGGAAAACCCAGGGACAATCTGATAGGTGAAAGGACAGGGTCTCTCTTGCTTTTTTGCACTGTTCATTCAATTTAATCAGAGCTTTCATCAAGGTAATGAGCACCAAAATGACAGCCAATGACAGCCCTCAGGAATAAGAGTGAGTTAATTACACCTAGCTCAGAAGCAGGTAAGTGAAGATGTGGGGACACGTAGGAGAAACTAGTAGACTATCAAGTCCAATGTCATTTTGCCAAGTAAGTTTCAGAATCAGAAGGCTAAGTGAAGCAGTATGGGTTGGATTCTCTTGCAAGGACTGGAAAGACAGACTGCAAATGTGAACTCCACGTTGACTAAAGAGGCTGGATAAGAGGGATGATAAACATAGGGACAATGAAAAGAGATGAAGTCAGGCCAGTTGGTCTCAAGTGTCTTGGGAGACAGCATGTTAAGTGTGGCTGATGGAACTTTGGGGACCCAAGGATGAGAAAAGACAAGAGACCTGTGGCAGAAAGTTGCAGATGTCAGAGAAGTCCAACAATAAGTACTATGTAAGAAGGCAGGCAGGAGAAGGGGACGACAGAGGATGAGATGGCTGGATGGCATCACCGACTCGATGGACGTGAGTTTGAGTGAACTCCTGGAGTTGGTGATGGACAGGGAGGCGTGGCGCACTGCAATTCATGGGGTCGCAGAGAGTCGGACACGACTGAGCTGAACTGAAGCAGTACTATACAAGTAGAGAGAATGAAGGGGTATCAAATGGGGACTGCTAGGGGCTTTGCAGAGGTCTTCTAGAAAACAACAGATATTCCAAACACTGTATATCATAGAACAAAGACAGGGGCATAAGGCTGTGTCCCCTCAGTGACTGGATTCTCTTCTTAGGGACTATTGGTGAGGCTACCTTTGGTAAGGCCTGGAATATCATGCAGGGAATCAGCTCAAAGGCCGAAGAGAATTCTTGTCCAATGCTGCGTACGGCATGAGAGAGGAATAGCTGCCTATGACCCAGAGTTCATTTGACAGGGTTTTATATGTCCATTGTCTTGGAATAAGATAAACTCCAAAGAGTGGGACTCTCAGGGACACTACTGTGATTATGCATGGACTGCTCGTACTTGTGGGGGCTCGAAGTACACAGAAGTAAAATGCCAGAGAGGTCATTACACTGACGAACTCCATCCAGATCAATGAGGGGCAGAGGGCCCTTAAAAGTGCTCTACCAGATGTCATCTGTGCTTCCACCTGTTCCCTGGCATCAGTGGCAACCCGTTCACAACCAGGCAGCTCAGCTGCCCATGACAGACTGCATATTATGATGAAGCCACATGGGTCACACATCACAGTACTAAGCAAAGATGTACGCACACACAAACGTACATGGAAAGACTATACTTTCTACAATTTTAAAATTTCATTGATTTACTCCTCAAACACTTCCTTGCTCCATCTTCTTCCATTCCAGACTAAGTAAAAGGAAGAATGCAGGAGACTGGGAAGGATCTTTCTGCTTGCTGTCTGCAGATTCTTTTTCATGCTAAGGTATGTTATATTCCCTCTTATGCTGATTACTCTGGAAAAACCTAATCAGAAATACATATAATAAAAATCTCTCATAATCAATATAAGGCATAATTTTTTCTACAATTTGGCAAGTCTCAGTGGGGCATACCCACTAGGAAAAATAGAAGGTATATTTTGATTGGACAAAATATTCCTTAAGAATAATTCCCATTGTTTTTCTTTACTCTTTGTTGTAAATATGAAGTATGGGCTTTCAGTGATAGGATTTAATTGAATTTAATTGTAATGCCTGTATGTTGGTGCTGTGCCCAGAAATCTTTGGGAAATGAATAATTTTTGTATACCAAAGAAATAAATTAAGGCCATACACTCTCTGCTCTAAAATGTCTTGCTTATTCTTGTTCCTGAAATCAAGTTTAGGTTAAAATAAAAAATTTTATTTTTGAAATAAATATTTTTTGAAATAAACTTTTTGAAATAAATAAACTGACCCTGATTTTATGTTAGCTTGAGGTGTCTTGATTGTTTTTTGTATTTCACTTGTCTTGTGTCTGGGCTTCCCTGGTGGCTCAGAGGTTAAAGCGTCTGCCTGGAATGCAGGAGACCCGGGTTCGATCCCTGGGTCGGGAAGATCCCCTGGAGAAGGAAATGGCAACCCATCCCAGTATTCTTGCCTGGAGAATCCCATGGAGGGAGGAGCCTGGTAGGCTATATAGTCCATGGGGCCGCAAAAAGTCAGACATGACTGAGTGACTCCACTTTCAGTTCACTAGTGGGGAGCCTGGTAGGCTGCTGTCTATGGGGTCACACAGAGTCGGACATGACTGAAGTGACTTAGCAGCAGCAGCAGCAGCAGCAGTACTAGTTAAAAAAAAAAAAAGTTTAATTCTTTACTTTAAAATTCAGTACATTAATTCATGCACTTTTAAATCTGCTCTTAACAGTTGTTTGTACAGTCTTGTATTATTATTTTATATATAATACATGTGTAAAATGTATATATCTTATATCTTATATACTATATTATTATACATAATATGTATTATAGACACAATATATTCCAAAAAATAAGTGTTATTCCTCAGTCATCTCCATCTCTCTGTGATCCTATGGACTGTAGCCCACCAGGTTTCTCTGTCCATGAGATTTTCCAGGCAAGAATACTGGAATGGGTAGCCATTCCCTTCTCCAGGGGATCTTCTTGAACTAGGGATTGAACCCAGGTCTCCTATATTATAGCAGATTTTTTACTATCTGAGCCACCAGGGAAACCAGCAAACTACTCCAATAATTTAAAAAAAGCAAAACAAAGCACAATAATTTGTATAACAGATCAGTCATCAAGTACTCACTAATACTTGCAACATTTTTATATGTTTATGAACTGGTAAAATTCCAAGTAACCAAGATATAGCTTATATAACAAAATTATCTCATCAGACGGTTTACAATATAGAATTAAAGTTTGATGATACGGATTTGAATTTTTAATCTGCTGTATACTAGCTTGGTAACCTTATGCAATTAACCTCCTTGAATATACTTGTAAAATGAGACATATAGTTTTAGAGGATTTTCAAGTTTCCTTGTATTAGAAAAATCTCTGACTTCCTATGCTACATGTTAATCGAAAATAACCACTTCTATTAAATTTTGTCTTCAACTCTATTTATCCAAAATTAATCCAATATTTATGGAGTGCCTACTATGTGCTAAGCACTCCGGTGACTACAATTCCCTCGTGGAACTCTGGTGTCAAGGGAGAAGCAGACTTGGGCCACAGAGATTACAGCAGGGGTAGGGAACCCTACCCCCTTGTGGAGAAGGCGATAGCACCCCACGCCAGTGCTCTTGCCTGGAAAATCCATGGATGGAGGAGCCTGGTGGGCTGCAGTCCATGGGGTCCCACAGAGTTGGACACGACTGAGTGACTTCACTTTCACATTTTACTTTCATGCATTGGAGAAGGAAATGGCAACCCACTCCAGTGTTCTTGCCTGGAGAATCCCAGGGACGGGGGAGCCTGGTGGGCTGCCATCTATGGGGTCACACAGAGTCGGACAAGACTGAAGTGACTTCGCAGCAGCAGCAGCAGCAGCATGGACCCCTGGAGGCAGGGGAACGGTGCCAGGAGCCATGAGGAGCCAGTGGAGCAGAGGTGAGCCTGAATGTTGAAGGATGCTTATGAGTGAGACAGCGAGTAAAGGAGGGAGGAACATTCCAGACAAGGAAAAGTGTACTTGCTAATGTGTGATATCTTCAAAGAGTTTTCTGTGTTTACAGAAGGAGGAGGATTTTCTTGTGGCTAGAATATATGGCAGAAGAACCTTAGGAGAGGAGGCTGGAATGGAAGGTTTGAACAATTTGTGAAGGGCTTTTCTTAGTCACCTGCCATAGTTAGCAAATGAAGAAATGTATAGTTTATAAGGAATTTAGATTTTAACTTTAATGTGCTCTTTTAAAGAGGAAAGGCACTTAAGATTTTATCATGTACTCTACTTGAACAAAACCTTTAATATCTCTGGATTTAGGTTCTTGGTAAAATGCCTAATCCCACTGTTCAACACTACATTTCTGCTTTTCAATCTTCTTAGGTCTATCTCTAAATTTGGGCAGTCCCAGCTATCAATTTTTATATAAATCATTCCATTTTCAAATGGCATTTTTTCTTCTTGTTTAGTGTTAAATAGCATAAAATCTATTGTCAATACATAGCTTGTGAGGCCAGTGAGCAATACAGTAGCATTGTATACCTTTGAGAAAAAAATACTATATATTTATATAGTATGATGCAAATTGAAATCTTTTCACTTAGCCAGGTTACCAAATAGTATTCTATCTTTAATTTCAGGTGACATTAGTATGCTGACTTTTTCATGTTTATTATTTGTCAAAATATATAGCCAATTTTTCATCTAGGGAGAAATTTCCTATAACACATTTTAGGTATGCTAGAAAAGAAAGCAGGTGCTAAAAATCAATTTTCCATTTCTGAAAAGTGCAGATCCTTTGTGTATATGTGGCTTATATTTCAAAGTATTTGCTTCTTACAGCTTAATCTTTTCAATGGTCACTGCAACTATGCCTCATTAACCATATATATGTCCAGTATAAGCAGACTCATCACTTGTATCCAAACTTCCACATTTTTGTTATAGTCTCTGAGGAGGAAACAATTACATATTTAACAAAGAATCTGGAGAAAATAATGTAACACATTCTTTTTCATATTTCTTTGGGTTAAAAATTTTTTGTTTTACAGCTCCTACCAGGGAATACATACCTAAATATCATTATATATGTCACACATAGCTTATATATATAATAATTAACTATACATCATATAGTTTATTATGAAAAATCTCAAATGACATTTGTTATAATGTAACCAATGTCTACTATAAAGCAAAACAGACCCCAGGCTGGAGTCCCAAACTGGATTACCGTGAATCTCTCAGGACCTCTCTTAGGTAGTGTTGTCTTCTGACTACATAGGATTCGCTTGTCTGCAACTTGCCTTTTTCCACTGAAAATGACCCTCCTTGTTTACATATTACCATTTCAAATCCACACTAAAACTTATCATGAAGCTCTCTTTGTAAGTTCTTTCTCATATTTGAGGACAAAAGTAACGACAGCGTTACGTATAGCAGTCAAAATCAACACATATGTGTGTTGACATTTCAAGTGATTTATGTGCTTATCAGACTGCTCAATAAAACAATGCATAATTACCAATCTACTGACATATGAAAGAACTAATGATATTTTCTTGACACAGGCGCCTTCTTTTTAAAAGGTAAATGCAATTCAGTCAGTTTATGTTTATTAAAGTTAAGTATATTTCTATCTTAATGATTAATTAAAATCACATTCCCATAAGAGCCAGAGGAAAACAGCCCTTCTTTCCATTTTCCTCTGGATTTGGTGCCTGTTCCATTTTGCAAAGAGCTCATCTGTTCTAGTCAGGAAATACATGGAAGAGCTTTCTCTGTAAAGCTGCAGCCTGCATTTAGCCTGCATTTACTAGCACCTTAGTCATTTTTGGCCTGGGTACCCCTGGATAGGGCTTCTCTGGTGGCCCAGATGGTAAAGAATCCACCTGCAATGCAGGAGACCAGGGTTCAATCCTTGAGTTAGGAATATCGCCTGGAGAAGAAATTGGCAACCCACTCCAGTATTCCTTCCTGAAAAATCCCATGGACAGAGAAGCATGGCAGGCAACAGACCATGGGGTCACAAAGAGTCAGACACGACTGAGCAACTAACACTCACTCACTCCCTGGACAACTGCATATCCTTTCTGAGACTATTTCCTATAAAGTAGGGTTCATATCCGGAGAAGGCAATGGCAACCCACTCTAAGTACTCTTGCCTGGAAAATCCCATGGACGGAGGAGCCTGGTAGGCTGCAGTCCATGGGGTTGCGAAGAGTCAGACATGACTGAGTGACTTCACTTTCACTTTTCACTTCCATGCGTTGGAGAAGGAAATGGCAACCCACTCCAGTGTTCTTGCCTGGAGAATCCCAGGGACGGCGGAGCCTGGTGGGCTGCCATCTATGGGGTCTTACAGAGTCGGACACGAATGAAGCGACTTAGCAGCAGCAGCAGCAGCAGGGTTCATATCAGCTGCCCCTGACCTCTTCATCTAATTGCTCTTAGGGTCAAGTGAGATATGAAAATATTTCTGTAAAAGTAAAATTCTGTACCAAGATGTATTTTTTAATGACTTCCTTTTATCAATACATTTAGTCAAAAATATGTTTGTTCCTAAAGAGCAATATAAGCTGAGGCTCCTAGAAATAAAATGACATCAATTTAAAATCCAACATAAAGATGTAATAAGTAGCAAGAGCAGCTATATTATGACCACCAAGGATGGCATTTCTTAACTCGAGGTTAAAAGCTAACATCACTACTTGTAGGAGTGGTCAGCTTTTCACATTGAGAATCTTCTGAGAAGGGGTATTTTTAAGTCATTGGAAGAAGATTTTTAAGAGAAAATGAAATCAATTTTCAAGGCTTTGATTCACAAATTGATTTAGGGTTACAAAGTAAACTTCAGATTGCTTCCTTTCACTTCCATGTGGTTCAGGATAGTTGAATCCCTAGCAGTGCAGTAGCAGTTCTCCCTTAGGTACCTAAACACCAGGACCTGAGAATGTGGGGAAACAGAAATTCTCTTATTTTAACAAATGCTGAGCAGAGAGAAGCAGCGGCTCCTTACCATTTGCTTTTCCTCTTCCAGCTATAAGAAAACATTAGTCCCATTAGACAAAGATCTAGGATCTCACCACCTTCCTTTGTGCTCCTCCGCCCCACACCCCGGAGAAGGCGATGGCACCCCACTCCAGTACTCTTGCCTGGAAAATCCCATGGACAGAGGAGCCTGGTAGGCTGCAGTCCATGGGGTCGCGAAGAGTCGGACACAACTGAAGCGACTTAGCAGCAGCAGCAGCAGCAGCCCCATACCTTGTGTGAGGGTTGCCTTTGTTCCCATTGTCCAAATGTGAGGCTTCACTAACAGGTCTGTGAAATAGAGATGGCTCCTACACAGAGGAGATATATTGCCTGGAGGAATGTTCTGATTTCTTCCCTTGCTGATGCTGTCTTAAAATTTGTTATTACTCCTTATCCCTCAGGAAGGGGAGTTGGAATGTCCCTGATGATTATTTTGAGCCTTTACGGAGTGTGCTTTGGAATCAGTCCTTTGAGTGAAAGGAGACAGAGGATGCAGGGGGTACAGGATGTCTAAAGAGACAAATGGATCTTGTAAGAGGTGTGTGATGAAAGTATGGACTTTAGGTGCGGCAGATGGGTAGTCGGGGTGGCCCCACGATTTTCATCCTCCCTGCTGTCCACACTGTTGCACACTTCCCTCCACAGAGTGCAGGCAAGACCTGTAACTTGCTTCTAACCAACAGAATAATACAATGAGATTTCAGTTTCTGTGCACATTACATTATTTAAGACTCAGCAGACTTCAGCTAGAGTTTCTTTCTGGTAGCTTCATAAATTGAGAGACCATGCTGAGAAATTTACTTGGCAGGAAACTGTGGATTACCTCTAGGAGAATGTGACCTCCAGCAACTAAAGGTGTCCTCTAGGACATGAGGGCGGCCTCCAGCTGCCAGCCAGAAAAACACTTGAGCCCTCATACGGCAACAGGGAAATGAATTCTGATAACAATTCGAATTGGCTTGGGAGCAGATTTTTCCCCAGTCAAGCTTCCAGACATGAATACAGCCCAACTGACACCTCGATTGCATTCTTCTGACTCATTGAGAAGAGGACCCAGCTACTAGACTCCTGACCACAGAAATATGACCAAATAAATATGCATGGTTTTAGTTTGCAATAATTGGTTATAGAGCAACAGAAAATGAATACACCAAATAACAGGAAGAAGTAAGAAAGATGACTTGGCGAAATGATTAGATGTCAAGTAATAAAGAAAAAGATGAAAGCAATACTTTAACTGAAGGTCACAGGGCAGCATGGGGGAATGGATACCATGACTGTTCTGTATTATTTACAAAGAGTAAAGACCTGCATTTGTGAATGTAATGTGAAGCATTGCTGTACAGCCTACCTTTAGAATGCAGAGCCATTTCAACTTATCCTGTATTTTTCAGATTCTGAATCTTTTCTTCCTATTAAACATTTATATTGCTTGCTTCTTTAGTGCTATCTCTGTATTGCATGTTTCATTTCATGGCTTTGTTTAGAATCTCTATAGCAACTGGTCTACTCCCACTTCCTTTCGTTACCTAGTTGAACTGCTAAAACTCTACTTTTCCTAATAACATAAATAGCGAGATTTGACATTGTAAAAGTCTCTTTTATTAGGGGTAAGAGTACAATGAAGTAGTTAAATCTCTTTTTAATTAGGAAAAGCTAGATGTACTTTCTGGTAACCAATCACTCTGTCTTACTGTATTTGCCTCATCGATTCACCATCTGCTTCCAAATTTCATCCAACAACATGTTTTTCTTCTTTGATCACACCTCTTATTTTCTCACTTTTATTCAAATTCATATGAACCTTATGAAAGTTAACACGTTCATGCTCTCAACACTGCACATATAATCAGAGTCTCTTGGCCACTCATTGCCAATTAATCTTGAGTTAAACGTGAGTTAAGCAGCACATAGAACACAGTATCTAGACAACTTGGTGATGATGCCACTGGGGGTGGTGTGGGGTGAGGGGAAACAGGGTTATTTGTAGTTGCACTCACAGTTACAGATAGCATCTCTCATGTTTTGGCAGGATGCTGACATATACTTTGACTATTTTACATGCTTATTACAGGCAGAAGGCGGGGTTTCCTTATTGCCACGTTTTCCCCTGCTGTCTCGGCCAAAGGAGCTTATCTCTCCAGACTTTCCCATGTCAAATTGTGAGTATACTCATATTCCCTGCTGCAGTGAATCTATTTGTCATCCACATTTGGCAAACTTGTGTATTCACATAATTTCCATTTTATGCTCTGCAATCTATTAGTTGGACTTTGGAAGTTTCACAAAGCTTAGCAGGTGCAACACACAGGGATGCAATGATGTAAGAATGATGGTAGGCGGTAAGTGCCCTTGTTACAGTGCTATATCTCTAGATGGCAATTCACAGCATGGACCCACAAAGGAATCTAAAGGTAGACCTTGTGTAACTCCAAGCCAGGTCATAGCAACAAAGGATGGAAAGAATATGATAACTATGTTCAGAAGTCCACTTTATAATTTTTTTTAAAAAAAATCTATATTTATTCCATAGACATAAAATCATGATGATCAGCCATTGAGAGAGAGCCGGAAAGAATGCAGCCTCAAAGGGCATGTGAAAGCAAGACAGCCCTGTTGCCATTAGTGTGGGTTTCCAGGCTGCCTTGAGCTATGTCTGCTGTTGCAAAGACTTTTTAAAATACTCACTAAAAAGAACCAAACAAAAAATACTGATTTGAATTTGACCATTATCAAGTCAATTTAGATAATATGCTCCATAAGTAAGTAAGTAAGTGAAGTTGCTCAGTCGTGTCCGACTCTTTGCAACCCCATGGACTGTAGCCTACCAGGCTCCTCTGTCCATGGGATTTTCCAGGCAATAGTCCTGGAGTGGATTGCCATTTCCTTTTCCAGCAGATCTTCCCGACCCAGGGATCGAACCTGGGTCTCCCACATTGTAGACAGATGCTTTACCATCTCAGCCACCAGGGAAGTCCTATATACTCCATGAGCCTTCATAATTAAGACTGAACACACTCCTGATTCTTAAAAGTATCTTCATAATACATGATCTTACAATGATCATTTCAATCAGATTCAAAACACTGCCGTCTAGACACTGGTTAACAAATTAGCAAGGAAGAGATAGAGGCAAATAAAATAACAGAAATTTCTACAAGCATTCAATATTTAAAATATGCTTATATTCAGGTTATTAATGTAAGTTCATAGCCAATTTCGGTTTTAAGGTACTTTATCAATGAAGACACTGTGATATATACACATATTTCAGGGTTTTTTCACTATTCAGTTATTTTAAACAAAGTACAGCCTGGAAAAATGAAACATGTTTTTCATAAATCTATTTATTTTTAATGGAATAGAGCAATTGTTGCTCTCTACCAACGATCATTGTTAGTATGTTTGGTGTTAGTCTCTCAGTGGTGTCCGACTCTTTGTGACCCCATGGACTGTACCCTGCCAGGCTCCCTTGTCCATGGAATTCTCCAGGCCAGAACACCGGACTGGGTAGCTGTTCCCTTACTCCAGGGGATCTTCCCAATCCAGGGATTGAACCCAGGTCTCCCACACTGCAGGCAGATTCTTTACCAGATGAGCCACAAGGGGAGCCCAAGAATACTGGAGTGGGTAGCCTATCCCTTTTCCAGCAGATCTTCCCAACCCAGGAATCGAACCAGGGTCTCCTGCATTGCACATGCATTCTTTACCAACTGAGCTATGAGGGAAGCCATCTTCTCTTTTGGATTGGAGAAGGAAATGGCAACCCATTCCAGTATTCTTGCCTGGAGAATCCCATGGACAGAGGACCTTGGTGGGCTACAGTCCACGGGTCACAAGGAGTCGGACACGACTGAGTGAATTTTAGTAATGTACAAATATAAAGGTTTAAGATTTTGGTGCAGATTAAGTGCCTACCCAAATCAACTACTGCTGAAGTATCTGTGGAAGCCCCAGTTGCAGTTTTGGAAGATTCAACTGCTGCTGCTGCTGCTAAGTCGCTTCAGTCGTGTCTGACTCTGTGCGACCCCATGGACTGCAGCCTATCAGGCTCCTCCGTCCTACTAAATAAGAGAATATCATAAAGAGTCACTAATTTGAAACATTAGAATGAATAATTCCAGTGAGGAAGGAATATAAGAGACCAAGTGGTGAAAAACTGCCCTTTAAGCCAAACTTTAATTATAATAAAGCAATATTTCTTGCCTTTATAAGAGGCATGGTTTCCTTTGTTGGACAAAAAGGTTTCACAGCCATAATATTATCTGAAACTTTTTTTTAAATTTTATGAGCAAAACCAAATCAAAGTAATGTGACAAAATGATGTTTTGTTATAAACCATACCTATTCTCCTCCATTCCTCTTTAAATTAAGAAACCCCAGGGGTGCACTACTTTCTCCAATCTGCATCCTTACCCTTCCATTCTGTAAATGACACCCTTTAATCTTATTAAAGGAAAAATGGAGAGAATCTTCACAGCTTATTGAATCACCCTGTCTACCTGCCATAAAACCTTCTTAAATTCTAAATCAATGGTATCCAAGTATGTCGAATTTTTAATTAATCCCAGTAGGGAATAAATTTCTTTGAAAACCAATATGAGGTATGATTTCTTTGCATATAATTTAGGTTATACCTTGTTTTTTGGGGCTTTTCTGGTGGCTCAGGTGGTAAAAGTCTACCTGGCAATGCAGGAGACCTGGGTTTGATCCCTGGGTTGGGAAGATCCTTTGGAGAAGGGAATGGCTATCCACTCCAGTATTCTGGCCTGGAGAATTCCATGAATTATTCCATGGGGTCAGAACAGTCAGACACAACTGAGCGATGTTCACTTTCACTTTCACACCTTGTTTTTGCAAACATAATCTTCATGGAAACTGGATCTGCAAAATGGTGGACTGAGGACGGGAGCAAGGCTTCCCTAAACTCACTTGTTAAGTCTTCCTGCTGCCCTCTAGTACCCACTCTGAACCCAAGAACTCCACAGCAGTCCAGAGTTCTGAGGCATATGTACTATGCTTGGTCACTGAGTTGTGTCCAAGTCTTTGTGACCCCATGCACCACAGCCTGCCAGGCTCATCTGCCATAGGGATTCTCCAGGCAAGAATACTGGAGCGGGTTGCATACTCTCCTCCAGGGGATTTTCCCAACCCAGGGATCTATTTCTGACATATTCTGTTATTGCTGATATTGTGCCCTTCCTCCTCTGATTCAATTATTGACCACTTTACTTCCTAAAGAACTTCCTTCCTAGTGGTAAAGCGTCTGCCTACAATGCGAGAGACTGGGGTTTGATCCCTGGGTTGGGAAGATCCTCTGGAGAAGGAAATGACAACCCACTCCAGTACTCTGGCCTGGAAAATCCCTAGGATGGAGGAGCATGGTAGACTACAGTCCATGGGGTTGCAAAGAGTTGGATACGACTGAGCAGCTTCACTTTCACTTTACTTCCTAAAGCTTTCTGGGACTATGTGCAGTTACCTTAAGGGGACCATAGCAACAGTGTTTTATAACATGGTTACTTTAAATTAGGACACAATTGGAAACCTTGCAAATTATATCTCTCCATCATTTTGTATTTAAGCACTTTGTGCCTCCTTTATGGAACACATAGTCTTAGATCATCCCATAGAGCTAGGAGTTTTAAACCTAATGTATAAGATACTTTTAGATATCCACATTCTTTTTCAATAACTATATACCTGCTATACTTAAATTATCAGTAGACTACATCAAATGGAAGAGATTTTGATTACTTTATCAAGTGACTTTCTGGAAAGGCATTTGAAACTGACCTTCTAGAAAGCCACTGAGGACAATTTCAGAAGACATTTTTTTTCCCCCATTTCAATTATTCTACCATTTCAGATTATCCTACAAAAGTTTTGTTTAACAAAATATAGTTCATTTTAAAAGTTAACAACAAATGTAAATTGCATTAAAAGCACCCATTTAATAACATTTTTTTTCCTATACTGGTGGACAGAAAGAAAATTCTGAATAAAGTCTTAAATTTGGAGTTTGGTAATTGTTATAGACTCTTTTTTGGCTGGCATTTTATGAGAAAAAAATCCCACTGTTTACCAACACCATATTGCTTAGTTCTTTCCAAATTACTTTTTGCCTGGAGAGAAAACCTGGATCTACTGGATGTATTTCCACCTAAATTATGTGCAGAGAAAAACATCTCATTTTGTTTATCAAGGAAATTTGTTTTTTGTTGGAATGACTTAAAATTTGGCCTAATTAGGAAATATAATTGTTTGTAAAACTCTTTATTCCAAAATTTCTAACTCTTTACTTATCTCATTCTTTCCTTTATATCCTATTTATCTGGACTGTTGGTAGGTGAAAAATATGGTCTCTTCCATTGCAGGAGCAATTGGGATTAAATACACATACATACACACACACAGCATTTGAGATGTCTTTCCCCTTTTTTTTTTAATAGAAGTAGTTTTACTTTTAATACCTGCTTACTGATAAAAGACATCATGTGAAAAGAAGCATTTCGGAATCCAGTGACACATTTAAATACATTTTAATTCCTAACTGCAATATCTATACATATTTTCTTAATCCTGATGACAATACTTAATATGTTATAAATTCCAAGTACTCTAGCAAACCCTCCGGCCCTCCTCTCTCCTCTCTTGTTCCCTAATAATAGGCTTATAGGACTCTGACTAAGAGTTACTATATTTTTATATAACACATGTTTCAGGGCAGAAGGGTGAGGAGCTAAGGGAAGTCATTTATTCCTCAGATGTCATTTTCCATAGTGTCCCTGCACCAGTATCTGGCAAACAACTGATGAACCATTTGCAAAGTTATTTCTACATCAGTCTAAAAAGTAGAATTATCTGGCAATAATCATTAAAACTGCTGAGCTGTTCCATGCTAAAAATGAATGTCAAATCTAGGAAGTTGAAACTTTAATCCATTTTCATATACTCTTAAAATTTTTAATAAAACCCAAACTCTGTAACACTTATCACATAATCACTTTAAGGATTAAAAAATATCATAATCTTGGCTGATGAGTCATTTTAATGGTCAGTGAAATCTATATGCTATCTGAGATCTTACTTAGTGGATATGTCTCAATTTCTGCTTTATTACATTCCATTACCATGTTTTATTCATTTGCATATTCCTCTCCAGCTCAAAATATCCAACTGAGAACAGAAAATGCTTTAACTTTTTTGAAGGCTCATTCTCCCTCCTACCCAGTAAGCAATGCTATAAGTCTGATTATGTTCTTAACAAAAGTATTTTTATCCATAATGAGCTAAGACAATTGGTACCCTAAATTTCCCTTGGCTTCTGTAATTGATCAATTAGTTAGCATAAAGTATAGCCCCTGTGTTCATATTTTCCCCTGACCTGTTTATGAGTAATCTTAAGCTTCTCTCATTTCAGTAGTCAAACTTAATGATCCCTGGTAAACCTAAAGATATTTTGAGATGAATAATCTCGATGAAAAGAGGGCAAGGTATTTCTGATTAACTTGAGTTGTTTCTACAAGCATGTCAGCCAACATATTATGTAAGTGACATCAGACAAATGTAAAACTTTCTAATAATATTGGACACAGAGTGATTAGGTAGTAAAATCCCATACTACAGTAATGAGTAAGAATTTTCATGATGTCTATATTTCTGGATAATTATAGCTGTTTTCTACTCAATCTACTCTGACAGAAAGGATCTCGAGTACCTCTCCTCTCATCCCAATATGTGTAAGACTATAGAACAGGAGAGAGAACATGTCTGTCAGAGCAGCACAAAACACCGATGGCGCCAGAAAATGCATGCACCATGGAGAACGAGCGCATTCTCCAGCCGTGAGCCAGCCCCGCAGATGACGAAGGAGAAGAGCAGACAGAGCAGCAGTAGAGGCAAGGAGCAGTATCAGCATGGAGCATGCCGGAGCAGATCCAGAATGTCTGGGATACACTGCGGCGTATGATGACATTGTTGGTCCATTCGGTTGTGGTGACATTGTAATAAACAGGCACTAACAACAAAGGGCTTCCCCGGTGGCTCAGAGGTTAAAGCGTCTGCCTCCAATGTGGGAGACCTGGGTTCGATCCCTGGGTCGGGAAGACCCCCTGGAGAAGGAAATGGCAACCCACTCCAGTATTCTTGCCTGGAGAATCCCATGGACGGAGGAACCTGGTGGGCTACAGTCCACGGGGTCGCAAAGAGTTGGACACGACTGAGCAACTTGTCTTCACTTCACTTCAACAACAAGGACCATGAGTGCTGTGATACATGGGAATACTCAACATGTTATAACAAAAGAAGCTTTCCAATCTTGAAAGATCAGGCAAGTCTTCCCAGAATGAGTGATATCTGAAGTGAGTTCCAGAACTTTCCTAGTCAGAGTGTCATCTACCAGACTGTTGCCGTCATCCAGAAGTGATCGTTAGAAATACAGAATCTTGTGCCCAGCTTGGACGCACTGAACAAATCCATATTTTAACCAGATCTCCAGGTGACGTGTATGTGCATGAAACTTTGAGAAGCACTTTCCTGGAAGACAACTTGTGAGCAGTCAAGTGAACAGGCAGGAAGACAGGCTTCTAGGCAGAGAAAACAACATGGGCAAAGGGCTGGAGGGAGGAAGAACCTGTCCTGTGCCAGGGAATGTAGGCATGACCGTGATGCTGGCAAAGATTGAGGACAAGAGGTGAAGGGGGAGACAGAGGATGAGATGGCTGGATGGCATCATCAACTCAATAGTCATGAGTCTGAACAAACTCTGGGAGATAGGGAAGGACAGGGAAGGCTGGCATGTTGCAGTCCACAGGGCTCCAAAGAGTCGGACATGGCTGAGTGACGGAACAACAACTGGTTAGTATGGGCGGAAGGCAGAGTTTAATGGGAGGGTCATTGGATATGAGGCAGGAGAAATCTGCAGAGGTTGGATAATGATAGATAAATAACATTGCATACATATAAGCTGGGCTTTCTACAAGATGATGGTCAAGAGGATTGGCTATGTATTGGCTGTGTGTTTTAGTAGAATCCCTTCAGCTGTTAATATGGAGAACATTTTGACAGAGAGCAAGTACTGAAGCAGGGAGACCACTTAGGAGCCTGCTGTAGCAGTTAAAGGGAAAAAGGATAATTACTTTAACTAGACAGTGGCCACGAGGGTAGAAAAAAGTGCACACATATACGGGATACATATATGGGATACTGCTGCTGCTGCTGCTAAGTCGCTTCAGTTGTGTCCGACTCTGTGCGACTCCATAGACGGCAGCTCACCAGGCTCTGCTGTCCCTGGGGTTCTCCAGGCAAGAACACTGGAGTGGGTTGCCATTATACGGGATAGTAATATGAAAAATCTGAATAGACTTGGTGTCTAAGTGAATACAGAGAACTGAGGGGGGGGGAGGTGTGAGCAAAGGAGAAACCACAGAAACTGCTAGATTTCTGGTCTGAGTATTGTTGGCAGCCCCAATCCCTGAAAATAAGGACTGAATTTGAATAGAAAAGGTAAGCAACTTGTCAAGCATGTTGAATCTGAAATATCTGTAGGACATACAAGGATACTATCTAGTAATAGCTGGCTCTGTGGGTCTAGGGCTATAAATTTGGGAGTCATCAAAATACAGTTGTTACCAAAGGATTATATCCACACAGAGGAAGCATATAGTTTGAATAGCAGAGAAAACAAGAAGAGTATTGAGCAATAGAAAGAATATCCCTAAAAACATACCAGAAAGGATTATCCAGAAGGTTAGGAGAAAAAGAACACAGTATTATGTCCACAACAAGACGGAACTTCCTAACTATGTCAAATGTAAAATCTTGATTGTTGATATGGTCTTGCTGAAAAGCAGTCTCAAGGGAGTAATGGGGCAGAAGAGTGAGTAGGGGGTGAGATGACTGTTAAAAAAAAATGAAGATAATGAATAGTTAATTGACTATCAGTGGAAACGGAGAGACGGGATATTCCGGAGTCAGATGTTAAAAGGCCAGGGTTGTTAAATAGACATATCTGAACTCAGTGGGCACACTCAGGTTGCCTATCTTTTTGTTTCATTTTCAACTTCTGCCCAAAGCAGAAAAAATAAACACAGCCACTTTCCTGATAAAAATCTGCTTAATGAGGCTTCTTTCCATTTGCGTTTGTTCATGTTATACAAATATCATAACTGGGAAATGATGGCAGTGATCATTATTAACCTGATGATCATTTGATTTACAGCCAAGAACAGATGGAGCCAATGGGATCTCCTGATATTCTTTCTGAATTTGGAAGATTCTGACTGCAATGCGAAGAGATGGCATTTTCACTCCCTGGGCCTTATTAAGCTTTTGTTTTGAATAATAAGTATCTTTAACACATTGAAGTCACTATCAATCTGTGATATGATCATCTGTGGACATAATCTGAGCATGCAAACATTATTGTCAGGTTATTAAGCAAAATTCCAGGTAGATTAATGTTTCATTTAATGAGGCTAACATTTGAGTTAAGAACTTGTGAGATTAATGACACTGAGAAATGTCAAGAGTAAAAAATACTGTCGTGCACAGGTTGTTGCACAAACATCAAAGAGATGGCTGGAGACTGGGAGGTTTCTAGGAACTGCTGAAAACTATGACTAGAATCAGACACTTGAATGGATGAGAAGGAATAACTTTCTGCTGACCAGGAGGGATGGGGGTTAATGCCACATGCAATCTTTTTATACAGTATTGGCCCTGGCCCAGATGGCAGCTGACAACCACCAGTTCAGGCACAGGGTCAAGTTCTTTGCTAGTTCTTTATTTCATGGACAATTCATGAGTCTGCATAATTACTGCAATTCTGAAAAGGCAAGAACTAAGCATAGTCAGGGGCTCCCCTGGTGGCTCAGGTGTTAGAAAATCTGCCTGCAGTGCAGAGGCCAGGGTTCAATCCTGGGTAGGGAAAATACCCTGGAGAAGGAAATAGCTAGTGACTCAAGGATTCTTGCCTGGAGAATTCCACAGACAGGGGAGCCTAGTGGGCTACAGTCCATGGGTTGCAAAGAGTAGGTCACAAATGTGTGACTAACACACACACAAGCATAGTGACTTAGTGACTGAACAACAACAAAGCATAGTGAGGTTAGGCAGCTCCTGCAAGTCACACAGCGAGCAGATGGCCCACCTAGGACTCAGGGAGTCTGGCAGATGCTGAGACTCCTGCTTGTAACAGCGAGGTTCCTGCCTCTCAGGAGCCCACCAAGTACTTATTTTTCAGGTGCATGGTTGGTTGGTTTGAAATCTAAGCTTAACGTCCAAACTTTTCATTTCTCCCTCTTTCTCAATATGTTTTTCTGAGTAATTTCTGTATCAAAGTAGCCTTTTTCTACAATTAATTCACATGCAATTCTTTCTAAGATTTCTGTTGGAGTATAGTTGATTTACAATGTGGCATTGGTTTCGAGTATACCAGCAAAGTGAATCAGTTATACATACACATATGTCCACTCTTTTTGTCTTTTTTTGATTCTGTTTCATTATAGGGCAGCCATTACAGAGTACAGAGTTCCCTATGCTATACAGTAGGCTCTTATTAGTTATCTCTTTTATATAGAGCAGTGTGATCAGAGAAGGCGATGGCACCCCACTCCAATACTCTTGCCTGGAAAATCCCATGGACGGAGGAGCCTGGTAAGCTGCAGTCCATGGGGTCGCGAGGTCGCGAAGAGTTGGACACAACTGAGCGACTTCACTTTCACTTTTCACTTGCCTGCATTGGAGAAGGAAATGGCAACCCACTCCAGTGTTCTTGCCTGGAGAATCCTAGGTACGGGGGAACCTGTTGGGCTGCCATCTATGGGGTCGCACAGAGTCAGACACGACTGACCCAACTTAGCAGCAGCAGCAGTGTGATATAGGGGCTTCCCTGGTGGCTCAGATAGTATAGAATCTGCCAGCAATACAGGATACCTGGGTTCAATCCCTGGGTAGGGAAGATTCCCTGGAGAAGGATACAGCTACTTGCCTGGAGAATCCCATGGACAGAAAAGCCTGGTGGGCTACAGTCCATGGGGTCGCAAAGAGTCTGACACACCTGAGTGACTAAGCACTCAGGCAGTGTGTATACTTAAGTCCCAATCTCCCAATTTATCCATTCTCTTATCCCCTGGTAACCATGTTTGTTTTCTACATCTGTGACTCTACTTCTGTTTCATAAAGAAGTTCATCTGTACCCTTTAGATTCCACATATAAGTGATATCATATGATATTTGTCTTTCTGTGCCTGTCTTACCTCACTCAGTTGTTTAGTCACTAAGTCAGAACCAACTCTATTGTGACCCCTTGGACTGGAGCCCACCAGGTTCCTCTGTCCATGGGATTCCCCCGGCATGAATACTGGAGTGGTTTGCCATTTCCTTCTCCAGGAGATCTTCCCTGGAGACCGAACTGCATCTCTTGCTTTGCAGAAGAATTCTTCACCAGGGAGCCACTAGGAAAGCCCACTTCACTCAGTACTCAGATGCAATTCTTAATCAGCCATCTGGGGACTCTGTAACAATCAACTTTCTCATTCTTTGTAAGATTTTGCTTGCACTTTTCACTCATACTATGGCAGGCTGCTCATTTTCTCTAGCTTTGTCTTCATTACTGGACTATATTCTACTCTCCTTCAAAGGTATTATTAATTCTTCCCGATTCCCTTTCCAGGACAGGTTCCATTTCCTTCAAAATTTGAATGTGTGGTTGTAGCTGGTTTCACAAGTGTAAGGTACGTTATCTTTCATATTCTCATCTAGTTTCACAGGTATTATTTAATGTTGGTAATGCTGTATACAGTCTTGTGTTTCTCAGTTTACAAAGCATAGGCGTGATCTCAAGTAAGCATTCTTTTTCATTTGCATGTAGTGGCAATTCTCTTGTTCTTCTTGCATCAACTATATCTGGGATCTGCGCACATCGGTATATAAAGGGATGTCTAAGAGGCAGTTCACACTTACATTCAGTCACATTCTCTCCTGCAGGAGAGAATTTCAGACATGCTTGAAGCCTAACACAGCCAGGAGTGCTTCTGAGGAAACAGACCTAGACTTCAGTCAAAAGGAAATCCATCCCAGTGAGCAGTTGGAACATAACAAGGGTGCCTAAAACAGTGTCGGGGGTCATGTGTGGTATGGAAGGCAGCATACCCGCACAAAAATGACTTCACATCATACTTCAGGGTGGGAGGTTTCCTCTAAGCCTCAGGGAAAATGGTGGGGCCCTGGGAGAGCCAAGTCTCTTGACTATAGCTTGCTGTGGTATCCACTGTTTCATTTAATAAATACTGCCTTTGCCATTAACGACACCTCATGTCATCTGTATCTTCACACTTCTTTAGTCAGCTTACATCACTGTCCACTACAGACCTGCAAAATCCTAAACTTGCTTTTCTTCTAATCTTCCCTATCTTGGTAATCAACCCAAAACCTAAAAATCATACTTAATTTCTCTTTGCCCTCAAATCCCACAATCATTCTATCAAATCTTGTAAGTCCACCTTCAAACTTTAATCTGAGTCTGTCCACTTCTCCTTATCTCCACCACTGTCAGCTCAAAACCCTTTCTCACCTGAATATTGCACTGTTCTCTTGGATGGTCCTAACTAGTCTCACTGCTTTTTATCTTGTCTTTCTCTTGTCAGTCCTCTTCATAGCTGCCAATATCATCTTTGGAAACCACACATGGCTCAGATTCCCTCCACCTAGTTTAAAGTGTCCAGTGACTTCTTATCACACATAAAGCGGGTGGCCTTGTTTGGTCTGGACCCTGTCCACCTCTCTAACCACAACCACACATGTTCCTGATTTGGTCATACTGCTCTGGCCAGTATTCTTCCATCTGCTCTAATACGTCCAGTTTATTCCTGCCTTAGAGCCTTAGCCATTGCTAGTGGCCTCAGCTATTCTTCCCATGAATTTCCTTTGCAAGACTTGCTTCCTCACTTCAAGTATCTATTCTAACTTCAGGTCTTTAGAGAGGTGGCCCGTCTGACTCTCCCTATCTAAGATATTACCTTACTTCCATGCAAGCACACACATATATGCCCTCACTCAATTCTACCGATTTTGCCCTGTTTCGGGTTTACTTTACGGACTTTTTCACTACCTGGCATTATCACTAATTTAGATTCTTTGTTGACTGGCATCCTCTCCACTATAGTATATGTACTATGAGAGCAGGGATTTTGTGCATTTTAGTTTTCCCTTCATTCCCAGTGTGTAGCATGATGTCCAGTCCATGAAATACACTCAGTAAATGTCAGCTGAACAAACTGTAATTATTTACATCTATCTTTACAAGAAGATATGAAAATGGTAGGCCTGATAGGGAGGGTTCATTTAAGAGTTAGCAGGACAGATGGTAGAAGAGGTTGTAATCTGGAGTTAGACAGACTTGGACTGGCTAGAAGAGCAAGTCTGCCCTTAATTAGCTAACTGTGTGATTTTAGGCAAGTTACTTACCTCTCTTAAACCTGTGTGTGTGTGTTTCTTTCATTTTTGACTTGTAAAAAGCGATGATGAGACTTATTTTTCATACTTTTTGTAAAGATCAAAGATAACGTCTATGGAAATCCTAGCTTCCTGCCTACCACTGCAGTTGGTTAATTCCTGTAGGACTGTCACCAGTCAGGATACACAGAGCAAGTGTCACAACAACGACCTCATTCTGAGTTCAAGTGACACAAACCAATTCAATAAAACAAACTGTTTGATTTAAACAAATGTTCATGCTCACATTAGAAATGCAGTCCAAAGGGATTGGGAATAATGCCTGTTTAATATTGACTGTACCAAGGCTTTTTTAAACCTTGCATTTAAAATATTACACAGATTTTGAGTACAGTGGACCAACTTCCCACTGAATCAAAAATATTCCATTTGTAATTATAAACACAGTTTCCCAATTTGCTATTCTCCATGGTTTAAAATACATTTTAAAATTATAATTACTTTATCCTAACCTATTGAAAGAGATGATAAAGTAATCAAAGGAATTTCAAATCCTTCCAGATATGATTTAATCTTTTTTTCCCCTGACTGAAGAAGCCAAGCTTATTACTCCACAAATAGCTTTCATTTTCTATGACTCTAACTGAATATATAAAATCTATTAGGTACATTTCCATTTATATGAAAATTTTACTGTGTTCAGATAAAATGTGTACTTCCAATCTTACTAGAGTTTCCTCCTAATTAAAGAACATATGGTGGCTTGCAGATTTAAACAATTTAAAAATGCTTTAAATTGCTTTACAAATACAATTTTTAAATAATAAGAAAACCTTTCTATGCTTTCAGGAAATGATTTTTAACCTATTATGCTTATTTTATTTCTAGGAACAGAAACTTAAAAAGTGCATCTTCTATTTTAACATAATCTCATACACAAGTATAATATACATTAAGGGAACTTCAAAATTAAGTTTCAGACCTTTAATCTAAAAACAATCAGGGACACTGTTCATTACAAAAAGTACCATTTTATTATGAAATCACAGTTGAAGTACTAAACATGGTTTATGATTTATAGAAGGGATATTAAGAGCTGGAATGGCCGATAGTTGAGTTTTTAAACAAGATGAAAAGACAGCCTTCAGAATGTGAGAAAATATTTGCAAAGGAAGAAACTAACAAGAGATTATTCTCCAAAACATACAAACAGTTCACGCAGCTCAATATCAAAAAAACAAACAACCCAATCAAAAAAT
Organism: Capricornis sumatraensis; assembly: GCF_032405125.1. NCBI lineage: Eukaryota > Metazoa > Chordata > Mammalia > Artiodactyla > Bovidae > Capricornis > Capricornis sumatraensis. Next base: position 83,288,831 of record NC_091077.1, read on the forward strand.
GGGCAAAAGACCTAAATAGACATTTCTCCAAAGAAGACTACAGATGGCCAAGAGGCACATGAAAAGATGTTCAGCCATCACTAATTATTAGATAAAAAGCAAAACTACAATGAGGGATCACCTCATACCAGTCAGAATAGCCATCATCCAAAAAAAAAAAAAATCTACAAACAATAAATTCTGGAGAGGGTATGGAGAAAATGGAACTCTCTTATACTGTTGGTGGGAATGTAACTTGATACAGCCACTATGGAGAATAGTATGAAGGTTTCTTTAAATCTAAAAAGAACAACCGTATGACTCAGTAATCCCACTCATGGGCATATACCTGGAGAAAACCATAATTCCAAAAGATATGTGCAGCTCAGTGTTCACTGCAGCTCTGTTTACACAGACAGGACAATGGAAGCAACCTGAACGTTCACTGATGGGGGAATAGATAAAGAAGACGTGGTACATTTACACAATGGAATATCACTCAGCCATAGAAAGGGATGAAATCGTGCCATTTGCAGAGATGTGAGTGGACCTAGAGACTGTCATAGACAGCTAACTAAATCAGAAAGAGAAAAGCAAATATTACATATTAATGCATATATGTGGAATCTAGAAAAATGGTACAGATGAATCTATTTGCAAAGCAGAAATAGAGTCACAGATGTAGAGAACAAACGTATGGACACCGATGGGCGTGGGGGGAAGTGGGATAAATTGGGAGACAGGAACATACATATGCTACTGTGAATAAAACATAACTAATGAGAACCCACTGCATAGCGAAGGGAGATCTACTCAGTGTTCTGTGGTGCCCTGATTGAGAAGGAAATCCTGAAAAAGTGGATATACGTACACATGTAGCTGATTCACTTTGCTGTACAGCAAAAACCAACACAACATTGCAAAGAAATTATACTCTAGTAATCTTTTTAAAAAAGAATTCTTTAATCACGAAGCCTGAAACTATCTGATATTTACCAAAAGGCTTCCAAAATATTATGCTGCCAAGAACAGAGATTCTTCCTTGTGGGCAGTGATTATTAATATATTAAATGAAGAAATGTTGAGGTGTATCAGATAAACATGTAATTCCCTTATTCATTCCTTCTACAAATTTTTACTGAGTGCCAATCACATGGTAAGTTTGGTTCTGAAGGTTGGTATTCAGTAATGAAGAAAGAAAAATGTGTTGTGTAGAAGAATATGTTCATATTGAAGCTTACAGTACATCCTCAACCCAAGTCAAATGATGTAGTATGTACAAATACATCTTCCAGAAGAACATATTTTATAAATATAACCTATTTTCCAGAGAATAACTCTTAAATGTAATTAACAAAATGCAGAAGTCCCAAATCACTCTGGTTGAAAAGTTGGCCAATATGATAATATTGCATCATACAGATTTAATTATAGTAAATCAAAAGCTATTTTGTTGTTTGTATTTGGCTATTTTTGAGACATGATGCACCTTAAGATCAGTCATATCTCAAGATACTGTTTTTGTTTTTTTAAGCTTCAAAATCTGGACCTTGATAATTGGACAGGTCTATAAACCTACTCTATATAACACTTCATTTGTGTACAAGAATCTTGCCTTCATTATATGTAACAGGATTTTTCAAGGTGCTAATTTCTCTACTCTTCTGAAATCACATAGCTGACCTATCAGTTGTCTAAAACCGTTGAGTCACTTTAGAAAAGTCTTTGATCACATTTGTGACTAAAAAGTAGACTCTCTAATGAAGTATAAAGTGAAATGAAATGCTGCTTTAACAAGAATCCAAAAGAAAAAAAAGAAAAACTAGTTAACAACCTAGCTAACTAACCAAGGAAATTCCTTTTCTCTATCTGTGGGTCAGTTGGCTGTGGGTTTTGGCTAACTGAAGATCAGATCAGGAGCTCTGGATAACAAAATAATACCAGAAATTGACATGCCTGGCATCTCGGCCACAGTAAGATTTGCAGCTAAAAACGGAAGGCAGGACAGAGTGCAGAGCGACCTCTGTACCACTGAGCAGTTTTGTAGACTTGCTACTTCTGATGGTTAAAATGAATTGCTCTTCTTTTATAGATAAATGCCGTGGGTCAGTTTGATGAGGTAAGGAGGGATTTTAGTATGTGGTACACTCACGACCCAACAGGGCAGAGCTAGTGACTGCTTCATAAGCATGGCTTTCTAAGAAGTGAAAAAGACTCTTTCTGAGTGAAGTGATTCTGAAGGGAGAAATTAAGTTGAAGGGCAAAGCAGGAATATCACAGTACTACAATGGCATGTTAGAAGTAGATGAATGGTACAAATCATCTACTCCAAATGGGGAATGGGTGAAACTACCCTTAATAGGCAGCATAACTCAGACTGATATGCTAGACTCTGGTTCTTAAGCCAATATTTTAGCATTTCAGTTTAGAATTTACTCCTAAGTTTCTTTTCTAGGTGTAGCTCAGCCATTTTTTTTCCCCCCAAAGATTGCAAATAAGGACTTGGAATCAACTAAATAAAAATATTTGATTCCTAAAATGAAAATTAAAAAAAAAAAACATGATTTTTATACCCAAAATGCATAGTTTCCTAACAAAATTCTCAGTATGGTATGAAGACAACCACTTGCTTAAGATGAAGCAAATAATAATGAATATTATCAATGTACAGTGTGGACTATCACAAGAGTACATACATAGGAACATGGTTGCCTGGTGTTGAAATAGAGTGGCGAAAATAAAGTTTTCATCAGCACTAAAAACTCACAGAACTTCTATCAAAAAGATGAACCAGGCTGAGAAGCTTCTAAGAAGTGAAAAGATTCATACGAATAACAGAAGTTCTCTTTGGAAGTAAATGTTAAAATTGTGGCAACAGCCTTGAGAGTTTTCATTTAGAATTACAGCTTTTCTGGAAACTGGATTTCTCCTCTACTTTTGTCATCTCACAAATCTGTTTATTACCATGTGTGTTACAGTTCGCAGAGCAAATTTGCTCTAAATGGCGTGTGATGAGATTTGTAGCCAAAGAAGGACGTTTAAGCCAAAGTTTAGCATAAGACTAGTTTATCTTCATGCACACCAAAACCCTGGTTAGCTCTAATGAAGCTCATCTCATTTATTTCCCTTTATCTTAAGTCTTTTCTGATCCCATTGTTATGAAATGTGTGGAAATGAATGTTCTGAATTTATATTCCATATTGTGTTTCACATTTGACAGGTGCTGCAATTCGTCTAGTTCAACAGATATTGAGTGTAAAGACTTTGTATTAAGAATAGATGAGATAACAGATGATTTAAAAATCCTAAGATTCTTAGAGCTGAAAAGGTTTCAGATTATTTGTCCAATCTTCTTATTTAAAAAAGAACCTGCTGAAGATTTCTGTACTGGCTGGTAGGGCTAAGACTAAAACGGAGGCCCCTTGAATTCTGATCTATCTTGCTTTATACTACACTTTAGCAGGCCAGAATCCTTGAACTTCTGAAGCTTACTATTTTGTAAAGATAATAAACCTTTTTACAGTTGACTTAAGGAAAAGTAGAAATACGAGATCCTACTGGGGCTCAAAATATTATACCGGGAACAAAGGAAACTTCAAGTAAACAAAAAGGGCATTGTGGAAGTTATTACAGTGAAGGAGTGGTGTGTGACACCTGTAATCCATTTGTGGTAAAGTTATCTGTTCTACTTGGACTACTATACTTCTTGCTGAAGGCTACCCAACTGCAGTTATATAAACAGAGTACATCAAGATGGGTAGTGGTCATACAGAGAGCCAGCAGCAGGAGGTCTTAAAACTACCCTAAACATTTCTATATAAAAAGCCAAGTTTAATCCTCTCAACAGTCCTCTGAAGGAGCTAGCAGATATCTTCTTTAACAAATCATAAATAAACAGATGAGGAAACAGTACCTACATAGATGAATTTGGCTGTCTAGAGTCAAAGCTTTTGTGGGAGAAGGTGGATCCGTAATTAGACCATTCTGTTCAAATCTGTTCTTTCTCAGGAAAACTGGGTGGGGTTGGGGAGCAGGAAGTCCAGGCCTGTCACCTTGTCATTCAAGCCTAAAGTTATCTAAAATGTTACTTTTATGGAAACAAGCTGTGTGGGAACCCTGCAGAAATTCAGCTTCCACACAGGCTGGTTGTCCTCAGGTAGTACTGGATGTGGCCACTGGAAGACCCAGGCTTGATTCTTTCCTTTATTACTTAGTAGCTCTGTAACATTACATCCTTAATCATTGTGAGTCTCACTTTCCTCGTGTACAAAATGATGAGGGCAGTGAGGATGACAGTATCTGCTCAACATCTTTCACAGTGTTTTTACGAGGATCAACAGAAAGTGCTCAAAAAGTCTACTGATGTTCTTCCTCTCATAGACGCCATTATGTGCAATTAAGTTCTATCGTCAAGGTTCATGGTATTCTTTTTGTAAATCTAAACTGCTGTACAAATAGAAAGTATGACATGATGTTTCACACTGCTATGTAGAATTTTGCTACTGATGAACCTGTTCTTCCATTTGTTATTCAGTATGGTCCATAGAAAGGTGCAGTGAGAGTAATTATGGTATTTATTAACTTTTCAGAAGCTTTTGCTTTATAAACCTATAAAAAAACACTCTGATTTCATAAGGGTCACAACCTCTGAATTATTTTTTTTTATTTCATAAAGTTGGAAGCATCTTTTATAAGCAGCTATGTTTATTCTTGTAGAAATCTGTGAGGGTCAAAATCATACTTAAATGTAGGGTTTCACTCAACAGTTTAGGAATAGAAACACGTGACATACCAGTGCAAATTTCAAGCTTCTTTTTAAAATTTTGTTTTTAAAAGAAATGTGTAACACACGTGGGAATTGCATTCATTGGACAGGAAATATATAATGAACCAAGCTTTTGGAAAAAGTGATGGGAAAAATGTCATAGTGGGTAATAGGACATCAAATAAAAAACAGTACAAAGTGAATTCATTCTGTTATTTTCTTTCCAATGGTTACTTATTCTGTCATTTCTTAGTATTGATCATAAATAGTGTCACTTCCAAAAAAGTTTCCATATAAATCCAGAGGAACAAATAACACATTCTCAAAGAAGATTTGTTTTACTCCATTCTGAGTCATCATAGAGGTCATCTTTCTCTCGTCATCATATGAAAAGCTGTCCATGGGAGGAAAAATCATTGACTTAACTGTGCATATATTAGCCTTACTCTTTCAAAAAGTGAAAGTGTTAGTCGCTCAGTCATGTCTGATTCTATGTGACCCCATGCTTTGTTGCCTGCCAGGCTCCTCTGTCCATGGAATTCTTCAGGCAAGAATACTGGAGTAGGGATCTTCTCCAGGGGATCTTCCCAACCCAGGGATCAAACCTGGGTCTCTTGCATTGCAGGCAGGTTCTTTACCAGCTGAACCCATCAGGGAAGCCCCTACTCTTTTATGTCCAACAAAATCCCTCCTTTTCTCTGAAGTCCATAGTTATCACTTTCTTTGGGGATTTTTATGGCACGGTGATCTAAAGTATGCAATTGGCAATAAGCATAAGTAACCTGGACTGTTTTGCATCTCACTGAGTATAAATTCTCGCTCTACATTTAAATATGAGACTCTTACATCTAATACTTCTGATAACCGTTGTCTAATACAGCATCTGCTTTATTAGGCAACCGTACAAATCCTTGTTGAGATTCATGAAGCAATGATGGCTTAGAAAACCTCCTGGTATTTTAACCCCTATTTCCCCAAGCAGACTAATTCCCTTAAAGACAAAAGCAGTGTTTGGTTCCTCTAATCTCTCTGGGTTTAACACACTGGTAGGTTAGAGGGGCATGAATAAAATGTTCCATCTCTTCACTGCTGTCCTAACTCTCACATTTGTCCTTGTGCTCAACCTTGTTCTATTCCCAAGAATCATAAAGTACCATCAGCACCTGATTCTTCTCACTCACTCCTTATGACGGCCTCTGTCTTCAGCTGGAGTTCGTTGGGGATGTTCATAAAACTCCCCATTCAAAGAACTGTCAAGGTCTTCTGAGGCTAGCCTTTCTCCAGTAGTGTTAGAAAGTTCCTAACTTTGGAATTACAAAACTTTGAATCTCCAAAAGGCAAAGGGAAACTCTGTCCCTGGGGCTGGTCAGAATGTACATTGCAAAGATTCTCATTTTGCTCTTAAAATGTAGAAGACGGATATAACACAGGGAGTCTAACACACTTTCCTTGGGTTTTTAAGTAATTACGAGTGAAGGGTTGGATATGCAAGACCTATGTTCATCTGATTTCCTGGCAACATAAATTTGAATGAGAAACCTGAAGTAGGCTAATCATGCTGGTTCTACCTGAAACTTTGATTCTGTTCCTGACTCCTTGGAACTTCGTTAGTCAAGCTTTCCGGTAAGACCTTCCTGGGAGGTCCTGGGGCTGATGTGCAGAGCAATTGGCTGGCAAAAGTGCTTTGTAACCAAAGGCTGCTTGGCCAGATCAGTGTGGGAAACATGGCAATTAACAGCCCTTCTCCAATATTCATAATGAATATTAGTGTATCAAACTGTAGATTTAACTTTGAGCAAAAAAGATGCTTTCCTTTTATAATCTCATGTATTTCCTTCAGCATTAGCTTGCTAAGGATAATGCTTTGTAAAATGCTGTTTCAGTACAATATACAATATACCGTTTACATATAGAGAGGGGCATTTAGGTGCTTCCAACAGGTTTTAACCTCATTTGAGCCTTATACTCAGATATCAATTGCTTTAATAATTTAGGAGACTTGAATGGATAGGGAATGACTCAAATTTATATGCACCCAAAGGAAATATGGATTAAGAAGATTGCTTTCTTATGGGCCATTTCTCCAGAGATAGTTCGCTGAATTAAGGAATAAAATGTCAGGTCAAACTCATTTCTTATTACAATCTAGCACTCTAAATGGCAGCCATTGAGATAAGTCCAGAGGGGGTTACATTTATAAGGGAACAGGTTTATTGACTACTTTAAATCAATTCTTCTTTGCATCTCTTCAACTTTTAGAGGGATACTTTTTACAGGGTTAAAGTGATCATTCTCTTTTAAAGAAATCTTGACCCTCAATATGGTTAACTTTGCAATGAGATACAGTAAGTCAGTTACACACCCACACACAGAGCACATATAAAATGATAGCTGTCCCAGTGATTGACCTAGCTATAAAGCTAACTACTTCTGTCAGCAAAATCAGTATAGGAAAGGTCTAAAAAAACACATAAATCATATTCCCTACCAAAACAGCTATATTAGAGAAATACTATTCTAATTCTTTTATATTTCTTTACCAAAATAGTATCTAAGGATATCAGTAAACAGATATGGTGTAAATGCCAACAATTTCTAATTTTAGGTGGAATAAGGAAAAAAGAATTACTTGTATTTTTATTATTTTTTTTCAAATAAAGATACATGTATTTTATTATAATTTTGAAGTAAAACATTTTAGTTTTATTTTATTAAAGTAATGTGTATGGTAGAAAAAATTTTTATTTCTATAACATGTTCATTGTTAAAAACAAAATTAACTAATATAGAAACAGAATAAGTGAAAGCTCCTTCCTCTTTCCCTCCTTGGCCCTCTTCTCAGATTTAACAGCTGTTAACAGTTAGGAAAATATCCTTCTGTATTTTTGGTTACTTCATATTCTTATGCATATACATGCATACACATTTTTTCTAGTTGAAAAATCAAGCTATATGTATTGTTAGTCCTTTCTTTTCAGATAGTAGCATATTATCAATATTATTCCACATGAGCACATCATCTACCTGATTCTCACCATTTTAATTAGCTGGGCTTGTTTTTCAATTGAAAAAAATGGCAACACATGGCTTTAGAAAAATTAAACCATCCAAAAGGGAATTCTGTGTAAAGGAAATTTCTCTTTTACTTTACCCTGGAAATTCTTTTTAAAAGACTGAATAGTATTCCATGGAATAGTTGTACCATTATCTTATTTAACCATTTCCCTACTGATAGACTTTTGTTTGGATTTGGAGGGGCAGGGATTTTGCCTTTTCAAATAGTGCTTCAGTGTACATCCCTGTTCATATGCCATTGTGGACCTGGGCTTATATTCCAGGATGCATGCCTGTATGCTAAGTCACTTTAATCATGTCCAACTCTTTGAGAGCCTATGGACTGTAGCCATCCAGGCTCCTTTGTCCATGGAATTCTCCAGGCCATAATACTGGAGTGGGCACCCTTTCCCTTCTCCAGGGTTTCTTCCCAACCCAGGGATTGAACCCAGGTCTCCTGCATTGTAGGTAGATTCTTTACCAGCTGAGCCACAAGGGAAGCCCTTTAGACCATGAATTTCATATAAATCTTTATAGCGAGGCTGAAACACATCTTTATTAATGAAAGTGATGAGAGCCTTGAAGATGAGGAGCAATAATGGCCGGCCACTGGAAGTTGAGAAGGACCAACTGAGAGTAATCATCAAAGCTGATCCTCTTATAACTACATGAGAATTTATGAAGAACTCAATGTTGACCATTCTACAGTCATTTAGCACTTGAAGCAAACTAGAAAGGTAAAAAACCTCAGTAAGTGGGTGCCTCATGAGCCGACTGAAAAAAAAAAATCATCATTTCAGTGTCATCTTCCCTTACTCTATGCAACAACAGCAAACCATTTTTTAATCGGATTGTCACGTGCAACAAAAAGTGGATTGTATATGACAACTGGCGATGACCAGCTTGGTGGCTGGACCAAGAAGAAGTTCCAAAGCACTTCTCAAGGCCAGACCTGCACCACAAAAAGAGCCACGGTCATGGTTTGTTGGTCTGCTGCTGATCTAGAGTTTTCTGAATCCCATCAAAAACCATTACATCTGAGAAGTATGCTCAGGAAATAGATGAGATGCACCGAAAACTGCAATGCCTGCAGTTGGCACTGGTCAACAGAAAGGGCCTAATCCTTCTCCATGACAGTGCCCCATCGACCACACATTGCACAATCCACGCTTCAAAAGTTGAATGAATTGGGCTATGAAGTTTTGCTTCATCCACCAGATTCACCTGACCTCTCACTAATCAAGAGCATCTTGAGCATACAACTTCTTCAAGCATTTTGACAACAACTTTTTGCAGGGAAAATGCTTCTACAACAAGCAGGAGGCAGAAAATGCTTTCCAAGAGTTCATCGAATCTGGAAGCGTAGATTTTTTACACTTCAGGAATAAACAAACTTATTCCCCTTGGCAAACATGTAATAGTTCCTACTTGTATTTTTAAAAACAATTAAAAAGTAAGTCAAGGAGAAAAAAGTGTTCTGATAGGATTATATGGAATCATTTAAAAAGACCTTAAATGATCAATGCAGAGAAGTAGAGACAGACAATAGAACGGGAAAAACTGGAGATGTCTTCAAGAAAACTAAAGATATCAAGGGAATATTTCATGGAAGGACAGGCACAATAAAGGACAGAAACAGTTGGGAACTAACAGAAGCCAAAGAGATTAAGAAGTGGTAGCAAGAATACACCAAAGAACTATACAAAAAAAGATCTCAATGACCTGGATAACCATGATGGTATGGTCACTCACCTAGAGCTTGAGATTCTGGAGTTTGAATTCAAGTAGGCCTTAGGAAGCATTACTATGAACAAAGCCAGTGGAGGAGATGGAATTCCAGCAGAGCTATTTCAAATTCTAAAAGATGATGCTGTTACAGTGCTGCACTCAATATGTCAGGAAATTTGGAAAACTCAGCAATGGCCACAGGACTGGAAAAGGTCAGTTTTCATTCTAATCACAAAGAAGGGCAATGCAAACAATGTTCAAACTACCCTACAATTGTGTTCATTTCACATGCTAGGAAGGTTATGTCAAAATCCTTCAAGCTAGGCTTCAGCAGTACATGACCTGAGAACTTCCAGATGCACAAGCTGGATTTAGAAAAGGCAGAGGAACCAGGGATCAAATTGCCAACATTTGCTGGATCACAGAAAAAGCGAGTTCCAGAAAAAGGAAGGAAGGAAGGAAGGATCCACTTCTGCTTCATTGACTACGCTAAATCCTTTGATTATGTGGATCACAACAAACTGAAAAGTTCTGAAAGAAATGGGAATACCAGACCACCTTACCTGTCTCTTGAGAAGACTGTATGCAGGTCTGTATTGCAAAAGCAATAGTTAGAACTAGACATGAAACAACGGACTGGCTCAAAATTGGGAAAGGAGTATGACAGGGCTGAATGTTGTCACCCTGTCTATTTAACTTCTATGCAGAGTACATCATACAAAATACTGGGCTGGATGAACCACAAACTAAAATCAAGAGAGCTGAGGGAAATATCAACAACTTCAGAAATGCAGATGATATCACTTTAATGGTAGAAGGTGGAGAGGAACAAAAGAGCCTGTTGATGAGGGTAAAAGAGAAGAATGAAAAATCTGGCATAAAACTCAACACTCGAGGAACTAAGATCACAGTATCCAGTCCTATCACTTCATGGCAAATACAAGAGGAAAAAGTGGAAGCAGTGACAAATGTTATTTTGTTGGGTTCAAGAAATCACTATGGACAGTCACCGCAGCCATTAAATTAAAAATTGCTTGCTCCTTGCAAGAAAAGCTATGAGAAACCTAGACGACATATTAAAAAGCAAACACATCACTTTGCTGACAAAGGTCTGTCAATTCTATGGGTTTTCCAGGAGTCATGTATGGATGTGAGAGTCGGATCATAGAGAAGGCTGAACCCTGAAAAATGGGTGCCTGTGAACTGTGGTGCTGGAGAAGACTCTTGAGAGTCCCTTGGACTGTAAGGATGATCAAAGCAGTCAATCCTAAGGGAAATCAACCCTGAATAATCTTTGGAAGGATTGATGCTGAAGCTGAAGCTCCAATACTTTGGCCACCTGATGTGAAGAACTGACTCATTTGAAAAGACCCTGATGCTGGGAAATACTGAAGGCAAAAGGAGAAGAGGGCAGTAGAGGATGAGATGGTTAGATAGCATCACTGATTCAATGGACATGAATTTGAGCAAACTTCCAGAGATAGTGAAGGACAGGAAAGCCTGGCATGTTGCAATCCACAGACACAACTTAGCAACTGAACAAACAACAACAACATGAAACCATTTGTGTGAAACTTTTGAAAACTATGGAGCACTATAGAATTTAAAGAATCATTCAATAAAAATATACATTAAAATATTTTTAAAAATTTAAGGAACAGTCTAATACAAAGTAATGTATTTAAAGGTAATAAAATTGAAAGAGAAGATAAGTAGATTTTAAAAATGAGCTAAAGAAACATCTGACATATTCATTCTTTATGTCCTAAGACTTCATAAATTGTAGAAACTATTTATGCTGTTATGCAGTAATGTATAGGGTGGAACATTAAGCACCTTTTGCAAATATATGTTCATTTTAGTCATTTATGAATTTAAGAACAAATAGATATTGGATAGCACAAATTGAGTCCAAATATTAATGTATCATAAAATCTTGTCCTTTGGAATAATATATGAATAGCTATTAAGTAATATTTTGATGTAATATTCCTACTGATTTAACAATTTCAAGATTGCACAAAACGTTTAAGCTACATGCCTGCAATTTGTCTCACAAAGCCTGTAATAACATGTTTAATGTAAATGCAAATTATGTATTTGACTATTTAGATTATATTCAAATTTGAAGCTGAAGAGATGTGTTCTTTAGAAGAAACAGTTGGGTGTCAAGGTTCCTATTAACCTCTCTCATGAGGACTTTCTTCTTTATGGTATACTGTGGAACCAATTACTAGCTAACATAGGGGAAATTGACAAATCATCCCATTATCACCCAAATGAGAAAAACTTGAAAACTTATTTCAATATTTAAATCACTTGCAAGATTACAGTTCAAAGGACACAACAGCATTGCTCAATTTAAACCTACATCTTTCTATAAAGCTGAAAAGCAGATTAAACTTGAATAATTAATTTTAATGTTTTCATTTATATGGGGTGCATTAAAAATTTACTTGCTTTGAGCTGTTAATGATGGCCTATAACCCAATTTCCAGGATTTAGAGATTATTTCCACACAGATTAGCCTCAGTGTTTGTACCAAGCAAACCTTCTAAGAGCAATGCAAAATTTGTAACTATACTTCACTCTTAATTGGCCTGAGTCAGGCATGCTATAACTAAGATTCTTCATGGTATATGGTTCTCAAAGATATTATAGCAATTTTCTGGGAAATATCCTCTCTCAGTTAATTTTCAATCACTTTTAAGTACAATATAGTCCTTTAACATTATTCTTTTTAGCTTACTTTAAATCAAACATTATTTAAGATTGCCAAGAAAAATGTCTTAATAAACTTTCCTTAACATCAGCATTTCATTTGCTTTTTCCTTCTGTCCTGTAATACCTAAAAATTCAATCACTTATTCATTCACTTAATGTCTATGTGCTAAGCACCCACCACATATAATACCCTGAGACAGGCACTTTTCAGGGCATAGATATTGAAGTTCAGAACCCGGTCCCATATAGTTCATTGCAATGTGATATAATACAAGGCAGCATGGAAAAATTTGCAGTACGAAGAAAGAGACTGAACAGGGAATCAGAATCTGTGGTTTTTGATCGTGAAAACTGCTACTTTCTAGCTCAGTGATGCTCTGAGCTCTAAGTAACTGAAAAACTCAATCCATAATGGTTTAAATATATCGTGAAATCTATTATTTCACATAACATAAGATGTTAAAATAGGGGTGCTCCAGGGCTGGTTAATTGAGAGGCTCATTAGTATCCCCAAAGACACAAGCTCTTCCTAATTTTTCTACCCCACCTTCTTGAGAATATTGATGTTATCCCTCCAACTAGCTTCCTTCAATATCCCAGGATGGCTGCCACAACTACATACCATATCAAATGCCAACACAACATTCAACATTCATTATTCAGCAAAAATCATGTTTATTAAAGAAGAGTTGTCCCTTTCTTTGTAACAGTATGCAAAAGACTGGGCTTTTGCCACCATGAGGTTACTCTTGTGTGCCTTGCACCCTTTGCTACTTCACTCAACCTGTGTTAATCATATTTTCTCAAAAAATTAGGGCTGAGCACTGGCTCATTAGTTTGCCTGATGAAGATATAAATTTGATTCCACAAGAAATTCTAGTACAGTACCTTTCTACTCAAAGTGAGATCCCTGAACCAGTATAACATGGCATCACCTGAGAGCTGGTTAGAACTGTAGAGTATCCAGCCTCACTCCAAGATGTACTGATTCAGAATCTTGCTTTTAACAGGATGCCCAGGTGATTCATTTGCACACACTGATGCATGGCATCAGTCTTGAAGAATATAAGATTTCTGGACCCCAAAGATGTTTTGAATTCAAGTATTTTATCAGCATTATGCTAACATTGATGTTTTCATAAGAAAGCATTTTCTTAATTGGCTTTGAGCCAATTAAGCTTTGGCTTAAGCAATTAAATTGCATTGAGCCAATTTAATTCTTTAATCAATTTTCTTTTCAGAGAAAACGTTTCTCTTCTGTATTTTTTTCAAATTATTTTATTGGATTAATTCTTCTCTAAATAAAATTTATAACAAATTCAATCACTTATCTTTTATTTTTCATATAAAATTATAGTATTTAACCTACTGCTACTATGTCTTTTTTTGTGTGTATGGGGGGCACATTTCTACTAAATCCAATTTTTCTTCCTTAAATTGATCAATTCCAACTTTTTTTTTCAGAAATATTTGATTAGTCTATTAATATTTAGTTAATACAAAATTTAGTTAGCACAAATTTTACTATATTTGGTTTCAGCCACAGCTAATTTTATTTTTATTTGCTTATTTATAACTGTGATTTTCTTTATGAAGAGAAAAAAGTCATCTCTGAATGCTTATCTTCAAACCAGTTAAATAGCTGCAGCTATCCTGATATGTTGTCTATTAAGGACTTAAATGAATAAAAGAGGTCTCAACATTCAGGTTCGAAATTGTTAGCTCTGATATCATTTGAACTGAAAATAGATTATACTCATTTATTTTTGTACAATAGAAAGACATCATCATATATAATAGCATGTGTTGGTTACTATATAAGTATCCACAATAAAGGTCCTAGTGGAATATAATGTCCTAAAGAATAAAGTCTATGTCACATTGATATGTATTCCCCTAGAAGAATCTGTGGTACAAGTGTTCAAAATAATTGTTGAATTAGGAATAATAAATATGCCAATCTTCAAACACATACTATGAGAATTCAGAGAAGGAAAACTTCCTCTTGTCTTGGTTGTAGGAAACTTTCATGCATTATTGGCATTCTTTCTACAAGGTAAAGCATAATCCAAAAATGGAGGTGGAAAATGTCCAGAGCTCTTTCTGGGACACTGTCCATTTTGATTAAGTGTAAAACATTCATGAACTAGTATCAGAATGTGAATTTGGACAGATGGAAAGATTTTGAGAGGCTGAACATTCTGATCAGTGAGATAATCTGATAGTCAAGTGCATACTAGATGGATATAGAAAGTGGGGAGTCTGATGAGAAGAAAGTATTAAAAAAAAAAAAAACTGGAGAAATTAGTGTAGGGCATGAACCTAGGAAACAGGACTGGAGTGGAATAAAGGATAGATCCTGAAGACACTTTGTAGCATTGGTGTCCCTTGCCTTTGACTCTCTTCCCTTTTCATGACATATTCTTCTTGAGGAATTTAACCCTCTGTGAAGTTATTCACTAAGAGCTTTCAAATTCTAGTTGGTTCTCTTCTGAACTGTGGACACCATTTTAATTACATTAGTCTAATTCCTGAGCATTTCTACTATCATATTTTCTATGAACCTGGTGTCCCAAAGAATAATCCTCCATGTTCTTTCCCAAACTAAGATTTGCTTTCTTGGTAACTACCTTATGACACATAGAAAGAATTTCTTGAAGGACTCCCAATTTTACCCCTTAATTTGCTATTCCAGTTTTCTCCCTGCCTTTTCCCACTCCTACCGCCAACAGCCAAGGGCTTATTATTTTCTGCTTACCTTTATAATATTTTAATTATAAAATATCTTTATATTTTTTACAAGGCAAATGTCTTATAGAAAAAACATTTATTTATATGTCTCCCTGAAATATAACCATGTCACTCTTTGACTTAAAATCTGTCAATGGTTCATAAGTCTTGTCTTTGGGAGATGTAGTGAGTTATATTGGAAAGGGCAATATGATTTAGAATCAAACATGTAAACCCAAATCTTGATTCTACTACATATTAGTCATGTGGCCTTCAGCGAGTTATGTATCTGGTCCTCAGTTTCAAAAACTGTCCTTATAAGAATATTCTGAAAATAAAAAAAAAGTATACATAAAAAGCTTAGCACAGTACATAAAAGGCATTGGATACACACACACAGACACACATATATAAGAAAATTACCATTGAAAATAAACAATAATAAATTATAAAATATTCTGGGAAAAACCAAGAATGAATATTTTCTTAGCCTAATATGGCAAAATATCAATTACCTAATGAAGAAGCAATGAAGTTGGTGTGAAGATTAATATTAATTGTTTAGGAAAATACAATTCAACTATAGAATTACCTATTTTCAGTGAATCTTGACTCATCTTATAATAAAGTCATACATAAAGACACCCTCTTTGATATGTTAGTTATTGGCCTCTCAACCAAGTAAATATGTCCTGAAAAAATCCTGGTGTCCTATATAAGCATGTTGGGTTAACCTGGATTTGTGTCCAGGTTAAGTATTAGACTTCTCTGGTGACTTAGATGGCAAAGAATCCACCTGCAATGCAAGAGACCCAGGTTCAATCCCTAGGTCAGGAAGATCCCTTGAAGAAGAGAATGGCTACCCACTCCAGTATTCTTGTCTGGAGAATCCCATGGGCAGAGAAGCCTGGTGGGCTACAGTTCATGGGATTGCAAAGAGTTAGACATGACTGAGCAACTAACACACTTATGTATTGATACCATTTCTATCTGGGCATGCCATTTGGTAACTGATGGTGAGGGGGAAATGACAAGATATGGCCACCATTAGAAGCAAAGAGAGTTAACAGTGATGGAGACATTGTTGAGGAAGGGAATGGGACTAAATTTATCTTCTGATAGTGGAGGGAAAAGAAATAGAGGATTGTGCTTTGACTTATATATTTCAAGAACTAAGAGATACTTAAGTTTTTTTCTAGATAATGGGTAGGAAGAAGTGAGAGACTCAACCTGTAGTACAGAAGCATATAACTAAAGTATCAGATGAGTTAAGAGGGGGGTGTAATCAGAAGATTTACATGGTAATACTTGACAAAGGATCCTTGACTATAAAAAGAATACTTGATAAAGTAAGCCTTGATAAGAAGGAAGAGTCCTCTTCTATTGAAATGGAAAGAAGAGGGTCAAAGATTCATATTATTGAGATAAATCTGTGGTCATGAGTGATTTCCAATCTTGTCTGCACATTAACATGAGGGAGCTTTAATAAAATGACAACAGGGTACTGCTCTGGGACTCTGACCTAATACATCAGGACAGATATTGGGTATCGGGATTGTTTTTAAGCTCCCATGTGACATTAATGTGCAGCCAAGGCTGAGGTCTACAGTTGCCATGATGTAGAGGAGATAAAATGGAAGGGAAATGATATCAGGAGATATCATTTATTTTATCTCAGTAGCTATGAAGAAAGTGCAGTTTTTGCAGGATGAGGGAAGTATTTACTGGATGGGGACAGGGAAACTATTGAAGGCTGTACAAAAGCTCCCATTTCTTATCATATTACTCCTTCTGTCTACATCTGTCTGTGGTTAAGCATTACTTAAAGACATCAAGAACACATCCTAGAATGAAGAGGAGCTTCATGGAACCATCCATCTGCTATTAAATTTCCAAGGTGATGTTCAGTAAAAGTGGGGGTGCCTGGTTTAGAAGAAGAGATGACACAGGGTGGCATATTTTTTCACCCACATTAATGGAAAACCAAGAAGAAAAGATTACATTAAAAAAATCCCAAAATAAAACAAGGTCACTATAAAGAATATATATGTGTGTAGATGATAGTTGCAGTACATATTATGAATTTATACTTTCAATTAACAACTTATAATTCTGACACATAAAACATCTAATATAGGAGAGCTCAATTAGGCAAACCTGATACATAAAAATACACACAAAAAAGCAATGGACAATTTACTGTAAAATTTTAAACTTCAAAACATGTTTCCAAAGGTTTCCAATAGTCCTATATGTACATATGTATGTACGTATGTATATATATACATGCACATATATAGTTCCACATATATATATACTCACTCAGAGTTTTTAAATATATATATATATACAACATAGCTTATGTATAATTCAGTTTCCCCAGACCAAGTTGATATTTATCACAGGCATATCTTTGAGAATTGCTTTGGCAGCCTGCAGTCAGTTGGAATAGGAAACAAAATCTTACAGTTTTATGTTGGGGTATGCTTCCCTAGTGGCTCAGACAGTAAAGCGTCTGTCTGCAATACAGGAGACCTGGGTTCGACCCCTGGGTTGGGGAGATCCTTTGGAGAAGGAAATGGCAGCCCACTCCAGTATTCTTGCCTGGAAAATCCCATGGACAGAGGAGCCTGGTAGGCTACCGTCCATGGGGTCGCAAAGAGTCGGACATGACTGAGTGACTTTACTTTCACTTTTCACTTGTATACTAACAACACGGGCTTCCCTTGTGGCTCAGCTGGTAAGGAATCTGCCCGCAATGTGGGAGACCTGGGTTCGATCCCTGGGTTGGGAAGATTCCCCGGAGAACGGAAAGGTTACCTACGCCAGTATTCTGGCCTGGAGAATTCCATGGACCATATAGTCCATGGGGTCACAAAGAGTCGGACACGACTGAGCGACTTTCACTTTCACATACAAACAACACACAATAACTTCTCTCATCTCTTTCCTGTAAGAATGCAATATACTCCAACAGTGTGATAATACTGAAAGAACGATAAGAAAACCTTCTCTAGTACTGGGTTGCATTTATTCAAGTCTGTATCTGTTACAAACTCAGAGGCAGGGACACCATCACAGGGCACTCTGTCCTTCTCACTCCATACTGGCTAGAACATTTATGGAGAAATGTGATCAGTTCTGAGGACCACATTTTAAAGGGGATATTATCTCAAATCTTGTAATAACCTAAAACAGAAGAGAATGTTAATAAAAGAATATATGTATATATATATTCTATATATATATAAACAAATCACTTTACCGTACACCTGAAACTAAGACAACATATATCAACCCTATTTCAATAAAAACCTAAAAAATATAAAAAAATAAATGAGTTATTAAATTTAAAACGACTGTATGGAGAGAAAGACAAATGAGTTGGCTAGGATGACCATACTTTATTTACAATGTAAAGGTTAGAAAGTGGCTAGAAAGTCACCAAAGTTTTTATTAAAGGAAGGAAAACTTATTAATTATAAAATTCATCACTGGAGGGAATTCCCTGTAACTGGAATTACCTAGGCACAGGTTCAATGTTTGTATGTCAATAAAGGCTATGTTAAAAAATTCTAAACATCAAGTCTGATTCATCACATCTGATTTTTCACCTGGATGACCTTGTCTCTTTCTAAATCTATAATGTAATTATTAGGAAAAGAGACACATGCATAGTAGATAGCCAGTTGAAAGTACAAAGGTGTTTGGGTTTTTCTTTTTTGTTTAAGTATTTTAAATGTCTTATATGTGAAATCCTCTATGTTTACACACATATTTGCATATCTAAATGTAAGTAATATTCTTTTAACAATTACATTGAAAAATTACATTTCTCAGGAAGCTCAAACCATTTATCTGCATTTTTTTTTTACTTCCAACCTTGTAACCTCTACTTCATAAACATTAAACATGAGGTTAAATGGCTTTCCCTAAGGAACACAGGCATCAAGAGTTGTTCTAAAAATATCTTATGTACTAAGCAAAGCAGTTTTCTAAGACATAGCTGAGATATGATAAATAGCACAAGAACATGTGCATTGGATTTTTGATTATTCTTAGGTCTGTATTTATACATTTATAATATACAAGGGTTTATAGGCTATTCAACTAAACATTTATCTTAAAGCACCTGCCAGCCTATGTTGTGATGCTATGGATTTCCAGCTTCTGGGGTTTGGTTTTATCATGAACAAGGCAGCATCTTCTCCCCTCTCTAGGTTCTGTCCACTCAGGGACACTACATTACTAATTCTGATTTCTGGAGTAGCAGAGTCATAGGTGGCCTAAACAACTGGGGAGCAGCCAGGGCCCCCAAGATGTGGCAGTCTGCCCCTGTGGACCCTGCCTTCTTGAGCTTCTCACACAATCCCAACCATTGTTCTACTTTTCCCAAATCTTGTCACTTCAAAAAATCCTGCCACAGTTGGACCAGTTTCAATAACTGTCTTCGTTTACTGGGGCTGCTGTAACAAAGAAACATCTATGATTAGATGCCATAAACAAGAGAAATTAATTTTCTTACAATCCTGGAGGCTAGAAGTTTGAGACGAAGGTGTCAGCAGATGGCCGACTTTTCCCTTTGTCTTCATGTGGTCTTTCCTCTGTGTATGCCTGTGTCCTAATTTCCTCTTCTCATAAAGACACCAGTCATATTTGATTAGGATTTTTACATATGACCTCATTTCATTTTAATTACTTCTTTAAGAGTCCCTATCTCCTAATGCGGTCACATTCTAATGTACTAGAAGTTAGGACTTCTAATATAAATCTGTGAAGCTTCCCTGGTGGCTCAGAGAGCAAAGAATCTGACTGCAATGCAGAAGACACAGATTCGATGACTGAGTTGGGGAGATCCTCTGGAGAAGAGAATGGATATCCACACCAGTATTCTTATTTGGAGAATTCCATGGACTGAGGAACTAGACACAGTATTAAAAGGCAGAAACTTTGCCAACAAAGGTCCACATAGTCAAGCTATTCTTTTTCCAGTGTTATGTACAGATGTGATAATTGGACCATAAAGAAGTCTGAGTAACAAAGAATTTATGCTTTCGAACTGTGAGGCTAGAGAAGACTCTTGAGAGTCCTTTGGACTGCAAGGAGATCGCACCAGTTTATCCTAAAGGAAATCAACCCTGAATTTCATTGGAAGGACTGATGCTGAAGTTGAAGCTCCAATACTTTGGCCACCTGATGCGAAGAGCTAACTCACTGGAAAAGACTCTGATACTGGGGAAGATTGAGGCCAAGAGACAGGGACAACAGAAGATGAGATGGTTGGATACTACCACTGACTCAATGGATATGAGTTTGCACTAACTCCAGGAGATAGTGAAGGACAGGGAAGCCTGGCATGCTGCAGTCCAAGGGGTCACAAAGAGTCAGACACAACTTAGTGACTAAGCAACAACCTATGAATCTGTGGTTGGGGGAGACACAATTCAGTATATAACAATCACTTAAAAAAATAATAATGCATGTACTAAGCTGATCTTTTTGTATAAAATACTTGCCTTCAGTTCAGTTCAGTTGCTCAGTCATGTCTGACTCTTTGTGACCCCATGAATCGCAGCACACCAGGCCTCCCTGTTCATCACCATCTCCCGGAGTTCACTCAGACTCACGTCCATCGAGTCCGTGATGCCATCCAGCCATCTCTCACATACTTGTTTTCAAGATTTGATTAGATGTCTTTGCATTATGGAATTTTGCTAAATTAAAGATAACTGTACTTTCAGGCAAATGTCTGGTTACTATTTGAAATTGTGAATTAGTTGGTATCTATCTGTTGATCACTTATTACCAGAGAAGTTCTAACGAGAGATGACACAAACCATTTTCAATAACTTAAAATATTTGAAAGAACTTTCAGTTGTAATTTCAGATTTGCAGGACTTATTAGCCCAAAATTTTATTAAAGTTTGTCGATGTGCCCCATAAACCATAAGAGGAAGAAGTGTAAAGTAGTATTTGAAAATTGTATTTCTTCTTTACATATGGAGAAATCAGTGATTTCTTTTCCTTATGAAAAAACTTCTCAGAAAAGAATTCATGTAAGATTGCTAAATGACTTTTCTATTTAATTAAAAAATAAAGTTTTATCTGAAGTGGATTAAACAAAACCGCTATTTAATTAAACAAAAACCTTTAAGAGGATCATTTCAGTAAGATCAATTAGTAATCTGTTCCATATAGAACATAATTAGAAAGACAATTCTTGTAATCCACTGGCATAACCTTTAAAATATGCTTGGCCTTTACAACATATCTATATGGTATTTCTTTAAAATCCACAGAGTTAAACAGAAAAAATTCTATATTAAGTTTAATGTTAGTTTTCATTTTAAAATTAAAATCATTCTAATAATCATTTGAATAGAATTCAAAATAGAACTAAGAAATCTTATTTGACAATTGGTACTTTTGATTAATTGAGAATTCTCCATGAACAATACATTCCCATATGTGGGCAGGGCAGGGGCAGGGGGGAAGAGTTAAACCTTAGACAAAGAAACTGCCATATTGAGCAAATACAACCAGAATTTGAATTTACACATTCCCTTTTTAAAACTGAAGCGTTTTCAGTCAGGATTTTTGAAATATTTGCTTTAAATTTCTGAGTCACACAGATTAAATAGACAGAGCAAGATTTTATTAATGCCAATAATAATTTGAAAAGAAATCTTTTATTTCTAAGTATTTGTATGAAATAGTCAGGAAAACTTCAAGAAACAGAGAAAAGCTATACTGAAGTGGCCTCTGAGGCCTCTTGCTTTGTAGTATAGTGATTATTAATGAAAAATTTTAAAGGATGCCCTATACTGTTGACACTGTCGTCAAAAACAGTGTTGATACTATCATACAAAACAGTATGACACTGTTTGTTCCAAATATATGCAGTTTTTGCCTTAGAAATAGTTTGAAATATGCTCTAAGACAACTAGGTAAGTAGTTAAGAGTGTGTTTGAGCATAACATTCAACAATGCTCAAGGGGACTAAGTGACCCTTCAGAGGGGTCTGGCCTTGGCACACTCACTGGGGAAAGCCAAGATACCAAACAAGGTAAAGTTTTAGAATGCTCAGGTTTGATCAGCTCCTAGTTCCATAAGTCATATTTTTAGGTCTTTTAGGGCATCAGCCCCAGAACATGCTGATACCTTCTTAAAAAATTTTTTTGTCTTATTTCCAAATTGATCTAAAGCAATGTACAAGAGTAATTCAAAATTATTAAAATATTAATCAGTTGGTATGTGACACCTAGATAAGATTTGGGGGGGAAAAAGTGTGTCTAGATCTTTGATACAATTTCCTGTGACCTACCAGTTACTTCTGGACAGTTGCACTCTCTGTAGGATATACTAAAATAGTGATCTGAACTCTGAGTTGTTCTGGGACTACATTTTAACATAGTAGTCAGACCAAAAGGGGTCTGTTCCCTTAACCTGTATGGCTATATTTCTGACACAAGAACAAAATTTTCCTCTCTCCCTGAACAGTCGTTTCTGGAGGAGAAGCTCTTCTGGGAGGGAAGAGGCTCGCTGGCTCACTCCATGCCACTCTCCACCCAGCAGAACACAGGGCAAGTTGCTGAATCCACTGAAGAGTCTAGGCTGCACTGTTGAACATAAAAGCTGTGTGCAGCTATTGCATGGAATTAGAAGACCAGAAATTTGATAGTTATAAAGGTTTCAGCATTTAAATTTACTCATTCTAAAAGAGTAATTTGTTATGTATTTTCTAAATAGTTTAATCAATTTTACTAAAATTAGAAGAGCCACGCATTGCAGGTGCATAATTACACTTGCCATTAAACACAAACACAGATGCACGCAAGAAAATTAGATGCAATCGTTTCATTGAGAAAAGAATGGTGCCTGTTTCCCATTTTTCATTTTTGATTTGCTTTTTCTTGAAGACCAATGGGCATATTGTACCCAGTATTTTAATTCCCCACCCCCCCAACACTTTAGTGGGAATTAATGATCACGTCATTCTAAAAGTAATGGAAAGAAACTTTACCAAATTGTAGGCCAGGCCTCTTTCACTACATTCACGGTAATCATTACCCTGTCATAATCAACTCTACAAGTTAGACACCACAAAAAGCAAATGTGCCTTCAAGCAATCTAAAATGGCCCTTGCTATAATTTTGCCCATTGGATATCCATGTGGGGAAAAGGCATTACTTATGTACCAGGTGGCTTGGGAATGACTTTCCCGTATGTCCTCTCATTTTACCTCCACAAAATTCCCTTAAAATAAGGATGGCCTCATTTTGAGGATGAGGAGCTCTGGGGTGGTGAATTCATTTGCTCTGTTAATAAAGATAGTAAGAAGCAGAGCTAGAATTCGAACCACAGTACTTGGAAACTATTTTGGCATTTCACCTCCTCACCAGTCAATAAATCCTCGAAGACAAAGCCTTCTCCAGCCTTGATAAGACTGGCCACACCACTGATATTTTGAAGTCGCAGTATGTTAAGTCCTGCTGGCTGAGTGAGTGACCCCTCCCAGTACCAGATCTTTCACAGGACAAAAGTCATGGTGATTTATTTTTCTATGATATTGCTTTTTATCAGAGACTGTAAGACTATACTGATGTTTCTAAATTGAGCTTATGAAATTAGAATGAATTTCTCAAACCAATATGACCTTAGGAATGTCTAAACTGAATCCCACATCAGAATTCTCATCAATATTTAATTCATTTGAGCATCTATATAAATAAAGTGCTTTATTCTAGACTTCACGCAATTTAAGGGGGAACAGGGAACAAAATTCACCCTCATGTTGATATAATTTATAAGTCTCAACAAAGCTATGCTGATTAATTCAGCTTCCTTATGCTAGAATCATGATGTGAATTCTCTTCTCCAACTCTTATTATAGAAACTTTTCAGTTTTAATATTAAATGGCATGTTTTTAATTTTTCTTAGCTAGAGGATTAAGAAATAAACCAGCTACATTTAAAAAATGGTGATAATCCTTTAAATTAATTTAATGCATAATAAATATTTATGTATTTCTTGAAAAGGGGTCATTTATTAGTACAACTATTCCATTAAGCATCTTGAATTCATTATACTTTTATGCTATCACCTTATGGAAAATTATACACAGAGATTACATAGGGTAACAAACATAAAGTATCATTTAAACTGTTAGGAACTAAACTTCTTTCAGTTTCTCATGCCTTCTATCACCTCAAGCATTACACGTATTGTTCTTTCTGGAACATTTTTTTTATTCCACCTCCCTACTCCTACTTGCAGGTACAATTAACTCTTGCTTCTATTCTAGGTCTCAGCTCAAACATGCTCACGGGATGTCTTCCCTAATCCCCACGCCAGAGCAGATTCCTGCTGTATGTTCTCACGGTCTTCTATTTTCTCAGAATAGTCCTTTTTCTTTTCTTTTCCTTTTTGTGTATAGCTCTGTCTTTATGAGCTATAAACTTTGTAAGAGCAAAAACCTTGTCTTTCTTCTTCACCTCTGTATCCCCAGAGTTTGGAGCTAGAAGTCACTCAATAGATATCTGCTGAATGAATGGGTGATACTGAGTAATACTGTAAAAAAGTACATATTTTTGTTTAAAAATCTCATAAGATAGCATGATGAAAATTATTGAAATGAGAACCAATGATCATCATTCTTTGGGTCATTCCCTCCTGAGTAGCCTGAATTGAAGCTTCTGGATAATGATGTTAAATGCCCAGGAGACTTCTCTCTCCTGGACTGGCCACTTGGAGCACAACATATGGCTCCTGGGAGAGGTTTGTGTACAATGTGATCAAATCTTTGTTTCTGTGGAGGATCATTCTGGGTTTGGTCTGGATCAGATAGTATCTTAAGGCACAAGTGCGGTACTTTTCCTCCCCGGTTACCAGACACGTATCAATAAGAAAGGTAGACTTTTTTTTCCCCCATTTCTGTGATGATATACCTCTACTTTAAAAATAAGGACTCCAGAAGAGGCAGGTCACCCCCCACGGGATTTCTCTACTTCTTCATTCATTTTAAGGCTAACTTTTCTAAACACTTCATTTTAAGACATTACTTTGGAGTCATACCTTATTGCCAAGGACAATGAATCTTAGACAGGTGGGGATTTTAAGGAGATATACATTCAGCATTGATAAGGGGAAGGTTCTAAAATCAACTAAAGACTCAAGGGAATATAGTAAAATGCGATGCAAAATTGTAAAATCTTAGTTCTGTGAGAGACTTATCTCATTTGGAGCTGCTTGAGAGGTACTGTTCATGTCTCCATTTCCTTTGTGATTCTATGTATATTTGGTATATTAGTGTATGTGTATTTTGGTTCAGTGGTAGAAAAGTAATAAGCCTCATTTATTTGACTTTCACTAGGAAATAACTGCTGCTTCTAATTTATCTTGGAGCCATTGAAAACTAGGTAAACTTTTCAAAACTATAAAGGAAATGCTAAGAAATATGATAGATTTCTTTAATATGCTTTGCATTTATTTGATCCATTAAAAAACCAACCCTGGAAATAAATAAATTTGTGTTCTATATAAACCAATTTTAGTATATTAAAAAAAAACTCAAAGAAAAAACTTCCTAAAGAGATTCTATACTTTCTATATTTAAAGCTAATTAGCAATTTAATTCATGCTATTATTTATACATTAAATATTTCAAGTGCTGAAGTTTCCAGTTGTATTTTTTTTATTCAAGACCTGAATAATAGGCAGAACAACTCTTTCTACTATTATCCTATAGACCTCCAAAGCCAACAACAAAAATGATCCCAAGACAATCTAGTAGGCCGACTTTTCTACTTAAGGTCTTTCAACATGAATTTTTCTTAAATATTGGCCATCCTCTCATTTGTTAGTGTGGCTTGGCAGATAGAAAAAGTGTCCCTTTAAATGAACAGTGAGCTCAAGAAAGAGCAAAGCATGTTGGGATTTTCTTCTCCACTTAGAGAACCACTCTTCGACTGGTTAGGGACAGTCTGTATCTAGCCTCTCAGTTTCACACCTGAGGGTAGAATGGTGACTCCAAGGTGGCTGGGAGTTTTCAGTTTCTCCTGAAAGACTCTCTTAATAATCCTTTTGTCATATGTTACGGAGTGCTTGCTCTACAAATGCGGATTAAAGAAATATCTCCTACTCTGTCTCTACCTTCTCTGCCACAATTCCAACAAGGTGCTTCCCTTTTCATCAAAAAGTTCTGGCCTCTCCCCTAAAGAACTCAGCTGTGATGAGTGAATGCAGGACTATATTGATAGCTCCTATTACACATGCTAGGTTAGCCTGGGATTACCCCTCAAAGGAAGAGAGACTTCCTGGAAGGGAAGATAGGTTGATAAAACAATGGATAATCTCACAAAGTGGGTGAGGGAGAGGAGATATATGGCATTTTTCCAGATAGTTAAGTAGAACTATTGCAGGAAAACTCAGGAGTCTAGGCAAATTTTGAAAAACATGAAATAATCTGAATGAAAGCTAGAGACACAAAGTACCCTGCATTTCTTCCTTAATTTGTCTTGTAATTAAATATAATACAGCCACAGGATATGGGATCAAAGTTGGCTCCACCACTGCTAACCTCTAGGGTTTCTGCCTAACTGCTGAAGCAGAGGCAGGGAAGAGAACACACAGAGGGCACTTAGTCTGTTCCAAGGACCTTGAATTGTGGTTTATATTGCTAGTATCTCATGGTCATTGTTAGAAATATCTGTTATTGTGCTATCCAAATGAAAGAATTACCAAAAATCCATGAGAACATTAATTCTGTAATCCCATTGCTGCTGCTGCTGCTAAGTTGCTTCAGTCATGTCTGTCCCATTAGACCTATACATATATATTTCATACTCAGCCAACTCAGTCTTCCAACAAGCCTGTGGAATGGGCATTTACTAAATTTCTCAAACGAACAACTTGATGCTGGAGGCGGGTAGGGTATCATCTCCTCATTCAGGGGATCAAGAGTCAGATTCTAAGCACAGTGTCTTTTTATAATATGAACTCACTGAACAAAAAATCTTTGAGTATTTTAGACACCATCTAGTGAGAATTTCTACAAACTGTAGACACAATATCCTAAATGTCATCAAGAGTTAGTCACTCAGGGGCATTTCTAGCAACTTACACCTATTTCCAAGATGAAAACTATTATACTGAGTCTTATATATTCAAAAGAGACTGACTTCCAGCATTTATTGCCTTATTCTATGTGTGGATCTCTTTTCCCCCAAAAGAGATTCATCTTATCCCCCAAAATCCACTAAATGTAGAAGAGTCAGAAGGAAGAATAGCTTCTTTTTGTCCATAACAAAATATGGATTAATAATTTTGAAGTAGAAGTCAATTTAAGCATATTTTTCTTGGGTTTAATAAAGTATTGGATTTCTAATATCTATTCATCTGGTATATAGGCACAATGAAAAACAATTATAGATAAGCAATTAATTTAAAACATTATCTATTGACTAAATCATCACTATATCAATATAACAACTTAGTTCGGTCAGGGCAGAGATTCCAGGGGAAAGAAGGCAAAGCCAGATTGAAAATATGGCTGTTGAATGAATGAATATAGGATGTCCAGTTAAATTTTAAGTTCAGATTAACAACACTGGGTCTCTCTCAGTATGTGTGTATAAATATGGCCCTTGCAATATTGGGACATCCTTATATTAAACGATTATTCATTACATATCCTTAACTAAGCATTCTAGATTTTTTTTCTTTATTGGGCAACCTTAAAGAAAGTCCTATATAATAGTTTCACTGGTAACTGATTCATTCTGATTAACAAAGTAACTAATATTTTTTAAGTGCTTATTTTCAATTTGTTAATTAACTTATTCCTTAACAGCCCTATAAGATACTATTGTTACTAGTTTAGAAAATGAACTAGTGAGACAGTAACAGGTAGAGTCACTTGTCCATAGTTACATAACTAGTTAGTGGCACAGTATGAACCCAGATAGTTCTGCTATAGAGGTTACCATCTGAACATTACAAAGTACCTTTTCTTATAGAATATATCAATTAATTTAAAATTAACTCTATAAATGACACATACATTGACAGGTTTTGAAAATATTCAACAGATTTTCAAGAAGCATCTTCTCTAAATAAGGCCTCTTTATGAGACAAAAATAGTAAACTCAACACTTTATCTTCACTAAATATATTTTACTCTCTCCAAATGTTGCTTCAGAAATTGATAATGTTTCACGGTCACTGTTAGGAATATCTGTTATTGCACTATACATACGAAAGGATCAATTAAGAAAAATCTGTGATAATACCATAGTCACTCCATAAATCCATAATTTCACAAACTAGACCTTTATTTTTTCTTTTCTGTCTGTCTTTCTTGCTTTCTTTCTGGCTTTCTCTCCATCAACCTACCTACCTACCACCTACGTACCTACCTTGTTCAGATCTAATGACCTACCTAACGTTCATAGCCAGAAGATACTAGAGATACAGAAACCAATACAAACCTTCTTCCCAGATTTTAGATCTGGTTCTACGTGAGTATGTTTGATACAACTTATTTCTTATCAGTTCAGTTCAGTCACTCAGTCATGTCCAGCTCTTTGCAACCCCATGGACTATAGCACGCCAGCCTTCCTTGTATGCCACCAACTCCCAGAAATCGCTCAGACTCACGTCCATTGAGTAAGTGATGCCATCCAACCATCTCATCCTCTGTCATCTCCTTCTCCTCCTGCCTTCAATCTTTCTCAGCATCAGGATCTTTTCCAATGAATCAGTTCTTCGCATTAGGTGGGCAAAGTATTGAAGTTTCAGCTCCAGCATCAGTCCTTCCAGTGAACACCCAGGACTGATTTCCTTTAGGATGGACTGGTTGGATCTCCTTGCAGTCCAGGGGACTCTCAGGAGTCTTCTCCAACACCACAGTTCAAAAGCATCAATTCTTTGGCACTCAGCTTTCTTTACAGTCTGACTCTCACATCCATACATAACTACTGGAAAAACCATAGCTTTGACTAGATGGACCTTTGTTGGCAAAGTAATGTCTCTACTTTTTATTTCCTATAGAGATAGGAGAAATGACTTTGACACCAACATGCAAGAATATGCAAGCAGCTGGTGGTATGCTTTTTCCCTCTCAGGACTTTAAAGATTTGTTGTTGGATTCATTCATTTAATAAAAGTCAGAGAATAAAAGGCTGAATTTTTGAATTCTGAATTCTGGTATCATGACATTTGCTGAATTAGAAGTATCTGATACTCTGTTCCTAAATTGCAATTAGATATATACTAAAATATTAACATATCTAAGCAAGGCCCATTCAAATGGTAGACTCTAAACAAATATGTTTATCCAGTCAGGCCATAAATTACTAATTCCATTTCTCTCCTGTTACACTAAGTGCAAGAATCCCTTGATATATATCCCAAAATATACATTTCTATGCTCATTCTAGACTGAAAAACATCAGAGTCTTTGGGGATGGCATTTGGGAATCCACATTTTCAGCTAACTCATGCCAGCTGATTCTGATGCAGGAGGTCTCTAAAGCACATTTTGAGAAAATGACTTTGACACTAACGTTGCAGGAAGATACAAGCAGCTGGTGGTATGCTTTTTCCCACTGAGGACTTTAAAGCTGCTTTATTTTTAGAATTTCTCCTATTTTCCATTATGGTGCTTTGAGGCAGCTGTATACATACATACATATATATATATATATGTATACATAGAGAGAGTGTTATGTTCGAAGTACTCTTATATCCATTCTCTTGTGAATACGACTCCTCCCACATTATCAGGCATATGCCTAACAGAACAGATGGGTGCTGTGTTACTCATGAAGGGCCATCAAGTCTCAGAGCTAATTTTGTGGATAAAAAATCCACAGTGCTTCTCATGAAAGAAACAAAGGCTGGGCCTCAAATAGGTGGCAGGACATTGGGAGAAGGGAGAAAGGTAACTCAGAGTTTAACTGGAAAAACAGCTACTCAATTATCCTTGCTTTTATTCATTTACCTTAAGCCCTTTTAATCATATTTGGTTTGTTAACTAAGTTACACATAAAATAGTAATGATAATCACATAATTTCACAATGATAATTAATAGCATTTTGAATGCAATTTACAGATTTTTATTTTTAATTTTAAGACTATAGATATCACATAAACAAGTACTAATTAATGACTATAAGTAAATTCTCTTGGTTTCTTCTTATACTGGATAATTTTGGGCGAAATACTTTTTATCTGCTGTTAGCTTTCTCTATCAAATTCCACTGAGCATGTAGAAGAGAAAATATATGGGACAGTAGAAGTCATATTCAAACAGACTGTGGTCTGAATTCTTAAGTGAGGAAAATCTCCAAGGAACTTATTTATAAAATAACAATGCTTTCATAGTTCTGAGTTCATGTTGCTCGACAGAGGTGAATGCTAAACATGTCTATTATGTGTGTTTTATGCCTGATTTTACTGTAAAACAGTGACTATTCTAATAGGAATACTATGTTAAAATTTAATGTAGGTCAGTTACAAAAGTCTCTCCCATTGGAATAAAGAGAAAACTTCATACTATGAACACAGAGGAGGCAAAACCAAAGGGTATGAACATCTCCAGGAGGACCAACTTTATTGACTTAAAGATAGGTTCCAATGAAAATCTTCTGTCATCTTAAGTGAGAGGCAGAGATTTAAAGATAATTACCAAATGCACTTTTCAACAAATGAGAAATTTTTATTTTTACCACTTGAGTTGACAAATAAATATCTGCGTGCTGTTGTAAACTCCTCTTGCTAGTAAGCCCACTGACTCATAGGAACTGTTTCTTAAGAGGCGAAACTGTTCTTATGTTACTTGTTGCTCTTGGAGTGGTCAATGTATAGAGACCATTTTATTTATGACATGGGGTGACTACACTTCAGATACACCAGGGTCGACTTTAGCTTATATGCAACATTCCTTCTGATGAGAAAATGAAAATGCTCTGAATCCATTTAGGCAATTTTATATGCTTGGTTTGACCATACAATTGAGCTTAGTTAACCTGCTAGTAAGGCTATGCTCAAAATTCTTCAAGCTAGGCTTCAGCAGTATGTGAACTGAGAACTTCCAGATGTAAGCTGGGTTTAGAAAAGGCAGAGAAACCAGAGATCAAATTGTCTATATTAGTTGGACCATAGAGAAAGCAAGGGAGTTCCAGAAAAATGTATGCTTCGCTGATTATGAGAAAGTCTTTGACTGTGTGGATCACAACAAATGTGAAAAATTCTTAATGAGGTGGGAATACCAAAACACCTTACCTGCTTCTTGAGAAACCTGTATGTAGGTAAAGAAGCAAAAGTTAGAACCAGGCATGGAAAAACTGACTGGTTCCAAACTGGGAAAGGAGTACGTCAAGGCTGTATATTGTCACCCTGCTTATTTAACTTACATGCAGAGTACATCATGGGAAATGTCAGGCCGGATGAATCACAACTTTGAATCAAGATTTCCAGGAGAAATATCAATAAATTCATATATGCAGATGATACCACTGTATGGCTGAAAGTGAAGAGGAACTAAGGAGCCTTTAATGAGGGTGAAAGAAGAGAGTGAAAATGATAGCTTAAAAGTAAACATTCTAAAAACTAAGAAAAGGAATCTGATTTGTTTTAAAGTATACACATTTTCAGAATGAAAGAGTGATATATATTATTCTAATTTCATCAGTTCATAATCAGACTGAGAGAGGACTCTTTAGAAACTCCAGGTCTATAGCTGAGAAGACTGGATTCTGGTAGGGGAACTATTTGAAGAAAAGAAGCATCTGGAGAAACAGAAATTTTGAGTGCCAGGACTAGAAGCTAAGAGAGGTAAGACTGAAGTCAGCTAGGACAGCAAGACGGCCCAGTGAGAGTCAGGGCAGGGCTGAAACCACAGAGATGAGAACGAGCTGATGATAAATAGGCAATTAGCCTTTAGAGGGCAGGCTGGAGCTGGAATGCAAGACCAAAGAGGAGATAAACCAAATCGCAAGAATCCAGGAAAGCTGAGATGAGAAGAGGGCACAAGGTTTCACAGAGGGGAGCAGGCAGGCCAAACGGAGGGAGTAGCGCTGGCTAACTTGGCAGACCTGGGCGAAGAGCCCAAGTGATGCTTTATGAAGTCAGAATTCTGGTTGGTTTGATAATGGCCAAGAAAACTGATGTCTGTTTTCCTCTGAAATACACAGTAGCTCCAGAAAGTGATTAACTGGAAGCTAATTAATTGGTCGGCAGACATGTCAGGGACATCCTAAAGGATATGAGGGAATATTCTAACCAAAGGCTAACACGAAAAGGGGCATGGGTAGGTGTACCTACACTTTCCAGGAGACATACTGTGCCACAGAGACACTAGGATACAGCATGCTTGGGGCTGGTGCATGGGGATCACCCACAGAGATGTTATGGGGAGGGAGGTGGGAGGGGGTTTCATGTTTGGGAACACATGTAAGAATTAAAGATTTTAAAATTTAAAAAAAAAAAATAGAAACTTAAAAGTCACTTCACTAGGGCATGTTTTCCTCATTGAAATGCTAATAGTGAAAGAGAAAATGAATGTAATATTTTCTATAAATACATTTATGTTGACAATAGCTAGCAAAAATACTTCACAAATGAAAGACACTTTACTCATGAATGTAAATGAAAACTCAATAACCTATTCATCACAGCACCACTGACTTTGAAGAAAAATGACAAAGATCTCTAGGATAAACCAAAGTAATCAGACCAGGTGGCCTTAACTACAATCAAGAGTGTTGGGTAGAGAAGCTTTGTCTAAGAGGTGGCGTGTGCATGAACAATACACCAGTGAGTTGTAGGAAGAAAAAGCTAGAATTTGCATATTTCCTATCTGCTTCATCTTAGAAGAAAAAAAGAAAAGGAAAAGTTGTAGATATTTAATGTGTGGGCTCAATGTTTAGTAACACCATAAGGGGTATACTATTTCTATAGTGCCAAACCACAAATGTAGAGAGCAAGCTGGATCCACAGAGGTGCCAGAAGCTCTCCTTCAAGAAAGCCATAGGCAGAGCTACGCTGGTTGGCACTGTACCCTGGAAGAGCTTCCTACACCAACAAACATTCCCTGAAAATAGGAGTCCCCACACTCACTTAATCGCTCAGTCGTGTCCGACTCTTTGCAACCCTATGAACTGTAGCCTACCAGGCTCCTCTGTCTGTGGGATTTTCCAGGCAAGAGTACTGGAGTGGGTTGCTGTTTCCTTCTCCAGGAGATCTTCCCAACCCAGGGACTGAACCCAGGTCTCCCGCATTGCAGGCAGACGCTTTACCATCTGAGCCACCAGGGAAGACTCAAATGGTTTACCAGAGTGTGGTACAAATCACTGCATGAGCTTCCTGCTGTATTGAGTTCCCCTTCTACTGCTCACTGCCTGTTTAGTCTTTAGCAAGTCTCTCAGACTCTCTTGTAGCCTCATAAAGCAGAAATAGGTTAGTCACCGAGAAGGCTGCTCTAAAGACAAAATGAGATCGCCGATTAAAGTTGATTCCTATTTTATCTGAAAGACTTTACAAATGCTCATCTTACTTGAAACAGTATTCCCAAGTTCTCAGTTTTACTCACTGGCATATTTTCAACTCATATTTTTAGAGGAAAATGATTACTATTCTTGTAACTATATTTTGCTACTATAAAGATAGCTAATAGCCACAAATTAAAATTCATTTGCACACAAAGGAATCAGAAGTCATTCAGTTCTCATCATCATAAAAACATGAATGGGCCTGCTGTGCACATACAGTTCTTTTAAATCCTGCTGTTCAGGTTTGCAGTGGTTTCAAATACGGCTCCTAAGCAGACGCATCCAACTTCCTATATTTCTGTTTATCGCTTTTGGAATGTTGAATCCATGACAATAGAGCCTCAGTAATCATACCTGCAGGCAGACACAGTGCTGACTATTTCTTTCAGTTCTTTGTACCTGGTATAATAGGTATCTCAAAAATATTTATTTGAATTAAAAAAAATTATGAAGCCATTTAGAATAACCTCTGAACCTCAAAGCCAACATATAATTTTTAGGTACAATCAAGGCTTGCTTTCTGAAACTGCACCCTGCCCTCAATCTCATCTACTCCTTCCATCACCTGAACTATTGCTTTGTGTATTTTTCATGATGTGCTATACGTAAATGCTAATACACTAGTACTTCATAACGGCTTGATATGTCTCATTGCCTTGTGTTAGGGAATTCTTTTCTTTCAAGCTGTTTAAAGAGAGATATAACACAAAGAAATTATTCCAAATGAGAATGGATGGAAATGTAGGGGCAATATCTGGAGTATTAAGTAGATATAATATGCATAACAGGGCTTCCCAGGTGATGCTAGTGGTAAAGAACCTGCCTGCCAATGCAGGAGACTGAAAGATTCAGGTTCAATCCTTGGGTCACAAAGATCCCCTGGAAGAGGGTATGGCAACCCATTCCAGTACTCTTTCCTGGAGAATCCCGCGCCAGAGGAGCCTGGCAGGCTAGGGTCCTGTGATTCTAGCATCGCAGAGTCATACGACTGAAGCGACTTAGCATGCATATACACAATATGAATAATACAAAGTTAACTTTTAAAAAGATTAATTTATGCCTATACTGTAACACTAATTATATGATGTCTCTTTATTAACTTCACCAGAAATTATCTGGGAGGCTTGGTAATTTTCTGACTACTTTGGATTTGGCCAATCATCATTTAGATACCAGAATCTAAGTGATGTAAAAGTTTTTGTTTGTTTTTTTTTTAAATGAAAGGCTTCCTGAGAGATTATCTTTTTTGTAATATCTATAGTTTAGGAAAAGAGCAAAAGCTGATCCCATAGTATTGATGTGATTTGTCAGCCTTTGAAATCAGGTTTTGGGCATTCAAATTATGCACTCAGTACAAATACACTGATGTTGATAGCACTTTCTTTTGCCATAGAAGTATTTTCTGTATAAATACCCTATTCAATTGTGCTTTGCTCATCAAAAGTGGTCTCCCACCCCCCGCCTCCCCTGGACTTCCCTGGTGGCCCAGTGGTTAAGAATCTGCCTGCCAGTGCAGGGGACATGGGTTTGATCCCTGGTCCAGGAAGATCCCACATCCTAACTAAGGGACAACTAAGCCGATGCACCACACCTACTGACCCTGTGCTCGAGAGCCCAGAGGCCACAACTACCGAGCTCTCGCATCACTGCTACTGAAGTCCACACACCCTAGAGCCTGCGCTCTGCAACAAGAGAAGCCACTGCAATCAGAAGACCATGCCCCGCAAGTGGAGAGCAGCCCCCACCCACCACAACTAGAGAAAGTCTATGTGCAGCAACAAGGACCTAGCGCGGCTAAAAATAAATGAATAACGCTTTTAAAAAAAAGCATTTCTTTCCTAATTGGATTGTGGAGATTTCCTTTGATATTATAAAATTATAAACAAATTTAAAGGTGAATTTATAGTCCAAGAAAAGTATAGTCCTCCTTTGATTCATTTAATGCACTCCAAAATACATTACCATTTATGAAAAATAGAAGATGTTTTATAATCCTGCATAAATTGTTTCATTATTTGATCTCTTTTAGATCTGCTTTATAACTGAACCCTTCATGTAGGCTTGAAGTGAAGTGAAGTCGCTCAATCGTGTCCGACTTGTTGCGACCCCATGGACTGTAACCTATCAGGCTCCTCTGTCCATAGGATTTTCCAGGCAATAGCACTGGAGTGGATTGCCATTTCCTTCTCCAGCGGATCTTCCCGACCCAGGGATTGAACCCAGGTCTCCCGCATTGTAGACAGACGCTTTACCGTCTGAGCCAGCAGGGAAGTTTCCTATATATGAAGTATTGAAAGAGTGAATCAGAAATCAGAATATTCCTTCTTCTTGCCAAATGTTTTCCAGTGGCCTAGAGGCCCCTTGACCTTCAAAAATCTTTCCTTTAGCTCTTCTCTATATGAATTGTCCAGAAGGCAAGGGAAGTTAATGGCTTGAAAGAAGTTAATAAATTTTATGGCTACAACACTCCCTTTTAAAAATATGAAAGGGACTAAATTAAATAAGGCTTATTTAATTTGAAAACCTAAATTCAATTGCTTTCTTACACATTTCCCCGAAATTAGTATTGAAATGAAACTGTGTAGGGTTAGCTGCAATTTTGACAAAGGTCAGCATTAAAGTATGCAGTCTAACAACTCTATTAATTCTACTAATTTGGTTGAAATAATATGCAAACTATCTTAAATTAGCAAATGTCTCATGAAACAGAACAAAAGGTCATTTCTTAAGTGACATTGTGACATTTTTCTTCCTATTAGGCATTTATCTTATGCTACTCTTTATGAAATCTGAATATTTTTAATAGATTCAATTACAGATAGTGAGTTATCCATTTTCTTTAGTCACCACCAATAAATAGGGCAATGAGTATATACACAGAAAATTTATGATGTCTTATTCAAAAGAAGTTTTTAATCAATGCAAGTTAATTCATAGTGTTCTTTGTTTACATGCATCTACTACAGCAAAATATTTCTTTACAATTTTGAAGATTATCAACAATAATACACCTACTCCTGATAGAATGTCACGAAACATCTTAACCTCATGCTGAATTTTAATCATTTTGTATAATCTGAGCATAAACAAAAGGGAATTTACACAATCTTCTGAAAACATCCTGAAAATGAACTTTAAAAGCATTCAGCCATTCTAAAAAGGGCATGATTTCAGTACAGAACATTGCTAAATGATATAATGTTCTTTTTAAGTTAGTAATAATATTATTACTACTCTCAGGTAAAGAATCTGAAAAACAGCTGATGCTGCCTAAACAAAAATATTTACAATTTTTGCTTGCCAATGCAAATGTATATAATTTATCAACATTGTTCAGTCTGTAACTGAACTAATGATATTTCCATTTCATAGTTTTATTGGAAATTTCCTTTTGGAAGAAGCAAAAATACATATGCATATCTTTTTGCTTGGTTAATATTGGTGTCAGATGATGTTCTCCTGTTTTATCAAAAGCCACCAAAAGAGAAAGAAGGGAACTAGTTGCTGAGTATTTACTATGTGCTTCCTCTTTTCTGTTATTTGTCTTATTTAATCCATGTTAAAACCCAACAAAATTTCTGGGTTTTTGCTTAGAAAATAACACAGGAGGTAATAGCTTGATTCTAAAAGATCTCCGTAAATTCAATATGCTTAAAATGCCACTTTATCTTATGAGCTTCCCTGGTGGCTCAGATGGTAAAGAATCTGCTTATAATGCAGGAGACTTTGGGTTGGGAAGATCCCCTGGAGAAGGGAATGGCTACCCACTCTAGCATTCTTGCCTGGAGAATTCCATGGACTGAGAATTCCATGTATTATTTTGATTCTAAAAGATCTCTGTAAATTCAATTTGTTTAAAATGTCACTTTATCTGAAAACAAGGTTTAAAATCTAGTGTAACCATGTGTTAAGAATGTTCAACTCCAAGTCAGGAATGATTGCATTATGACCTTTCAACTTAGGTATAGTAAGACTTGTTAAAAGCAGGACTTACAATTTAACCTCTGTAGGCTTCTGGAAAACACATTGATAGAATTTCCTGCTTAAAGCTTAAAAGACCATCAAACATATCAAGAGATGGGATAATGGTTTTTCAGAGGTCTGAGAAATGCCTCTCATTTAGGACTGCCTGTGGACTTAACACATTTTTACCATGTTCATACAGAAATATTATGATGATTACAAGATTAACAGTAGCTCAAGGAAGCAAATCAATTAGGTAAGATCACGCCAAATAAATTCCACAAAAACATTTGGTTGAGGAATTTCTGAGATTCTGACTTTAGAGAAGAGACTAGAAGCAACATTAGAGTAAGAATAAGAATAAACATTAAAGTGATATTTGAATACATAAGAATTTCTTAAAAGAATGCATAAGTATTCCTTAAAATATATCATAATTGGGCATAAAGGGTTTTTGAGGATTCATTTTCAATTGTATTTCCAGATAATATATGATTACGTTTTGGAAAAAACTACAAAACTTATATAAAACTCTCATTACTAGAGGGTTACATGTATAGTTGGCATATAAAATAATTTTAAAAAATTAGCAGGAGATCAATAATGAAGGAAGAGAATTTAAATTACCATCATAGTTTCTCTTCTGAAGAGCTATTTCTCTAAAGCAATGCATCTTAGTTAAGATTACAGCTAAAATTTATAAATTCAGAAGTCCCAAATAAGGATAAAAGTTGACTGTACACCAAAAATTAAACAAATATCACCCTATACATTATCTATGAAAATATTAATCTTATTTCCAACAAAGATACAAGTTTAACAATGTACAGTTGAACAGATTCTGCTCTCTTGAGGAGAAAGCACTAAAAATAGTCACAGTGCTGGAGCTTTTTCTTGCATGATGTCAAAAAAGAAAAAAAATAAGTAAAGATGTCAATTTCCCTTGCCTTGGAGATTCTGAATATGTTTTGACACAACAAAAGAATAGACATACTCAAAGAATTGGTCCTTGAATTGACAGAAAATCTGTCACCAACAGAATGAATCAATTTCAGCATGCAAGTGGCTTTAAGAAGACAGATGAAAGGTCATCTTAAAAAAAATGATGGATGAAGGTTTGCACTGAACATTACACTCTGATTCATGTACGTAAAAATACTTGTTTTATCTTTCTAAAGAAATTTTCCATTGGCAATACCATTATGTGAGTATTTCTAGAGTCTACCAGCCTTTTTGAATTACTTATGGGGTGTAAAATATTTTATTTCACATGGCATTATGATTCACAAACATTAGCCATAGCCAGTGAACCTGAGATATGACTGGTATGTTTTCAATTTTAAAAGTATTATATAGTGACAAAGAACAAGTTTAACTTCACCATTCAAGTCTAACAAATGGAAAGGAAATTCTCCATGGTCTCTTCTAAATAAGAACTTGAAAAGTTCACAAAAGCTATCCAGTTCCTTTAGTAAAAAGGTTAGACTTTTAATATGACCTTTTAGATTTACTTTTCAAATATTACTCAAAATTTTGAGGATGTTAGCAGTTGGTCTCAAACTGGGGATCAAATTATATGCATTTTAAGTACAAATCAATAACTTAAATAATGCTTTGATGGATGAATGCATTCTTTCATTCAGCAGTACTTATTGTGAGACTATAAAGTGATACAGCCCCAGTGGAAAACAATACAGAGGTTCCTTAAGAAACTAAACACAGGCTTATAATATGATCCTGTGATCCTACTCCTGGGCATCTAGCTGGGGAAAACTATACTTCAAAAAGACACTTGCAACCAATGTTCACTGCAACACTTATTAACATTTACAACAGCCAAGACACTGAAATACCTAAATATCCAGCTACAGATGAGGAGATAAAGAAGATGCTGCATATATATATACAACGGAAAATATTCAGCCATGAAAAATAATGAAGTGATGCGTTTTGCAGCAACATGGACAGACCTCGAGATTATCGTACTAAGTGAAGTCAGTCAGGCAAAGAAGGACCAATATCATATGCTATCACTTACACAGA
Source organism: Capricornis sumatraensis (assembly GCF_032405125.1). NCBI lineage: Eukaryota > Metazoa > Chordata > Mammalia > Artiodactyla > Bovidae > Capricornis > Capricornis sumatraensis. The sequence goes on from NC_091077.1 coordinate 83,328,370, forward strand.
CCCACAGACATAGAAAACAAACCTATGGTTACCAAAAGGGAAAGGGGATGGGGAAAGGATAAATTAGGAGGTTGAAATTAATATATACACACTGTTATATATAAAAAAGATGACCCACAAGGACCTACTGTATGGCACAGGGAACTATACTCAATATTTTGTAATAACCTATAAAGGAAAAGAATTTAAAAATGAATATATATATATATCTTACATATATATATGTGTAAGATTGAATCACTGTGCTGTACACATGAAACCATCACAATATCATAAATCAATTATACTTTAAATAGACAAAAACAGTATTTACTGAGTGCCTACCACATGTCAGAGGCTGTGACAGGTTATTTAGTTAGGTACTGGACAACAGGTTGAGAAAGTAGAAAAAAGACAAATGCGGTTCCATCTGCCCTGAGCAAGTAATGCAGCACAAAAACACAATTTCCAGTGGATTGTGATAATGGACTGTGAGAGAATTACAGAGGACACAGTATACCCAGGAAACAATTTAAGCCAGATGTGGTATGGGATGGAGCTGGCAGCGAAGCCTTCGCAGAGAAAAGCACAGCTACAGAAAAGCAAAACTACAGTTGAAGTATTTAACCAACAGAAGGCTGAGATATTGTGGGCAGAGGTGCTCTTTCCATTCTTTTTCTCCAGGAAGACGATATTTATAAAGGATGGGGAAGAGAGAGAGTGTTGTTTCGTTTGAGAAACTGAAGCAAAATCAGAAGGGTGGTGAGAGATGAACTGAGGCCAAATCACAAACAGATTTTTAGGCTATCTTAAGGAAGCTGCCCTTTATTCTGTGGCTGATAGGGAACAACTGAAGGGTTTAAAAAAGGAGTAAAAGAATCACATTTACACTTCAGAAAAAATTCACACGGATGGCAATCTTGGAAATAGGTTTTTAGAGAGTAAGGCCAGAAGCCAGAAGGCTGGTTAGGAGGCTTCTGCAAAAACCCAGGTGAAAGAGGGCAGTGGCCTAGATCTTGGAAGTGGCAGTGGGGATGATGAGAAGTAATAGAATGTTAAAGCAGTGGAATCCATTCCAGTAGTTGAAATAACCAGTTCTTGCTAAACTAGTTAAGGTGAGTGTATGGAGTTGGTGAGAGTGAGGTTGTTAGGAGGATAACAACCTGGAAGGGTGGCCTGGGGAAGGACAGTGGGAAGAACCAGCTAAAAGGATGAAGATAAACAAACCATGGTGTCATCCAAACCAAATAAGAACAATGGTCGATGAAACAGGTGATGTCTTAGGAATACAAACTGCGCTGCTCGCTTCTGTACCATCACTATTTATCATGCTCTATGATGCTTCACAGGTGCATCACAGACATTTATCAAGTGAATTATTTCATTTAGTAGTATTGCTACTTATACACAAGGACATAAGACTGGGTTGTGGGATGATAAATATTTACTGTTCTTTATATGTATATAAAACCTACCTTCAAAAAGCTCAAAGAATAGTAAAAGGAGAAAGACATACATAATTATGCATAGTATATGGTAATGCGAGACCTTAATAAAGCTTCAGATCAATAAAGATTCAGACACAATGTCACAGGACAGTAAAGAAAAAAAATAAGAATAGTGAAAAAGAGTAGGGAAAAGTAAGGTCAAGAAAGAAGAGACTATGAGAAATTTCAGGTGATTTGGTAAGAACAATTTCATACGTGCAGATTTGGTTCGATGAGGGGTGAGATTTGCTATTGTAATTGTTTTTGCTATTTCCAGAAATACAATGAATTACCACAACTTTGAAACTCATAAATGCAGCATAAAAATCAGTAAGAGGAGAACTCATCTTTCTCAAATAAAATGAGCTCATGATGGAATTAAGCTGTCTTACTTTGCCACAGAAGACATTAACAAATTTGTGCCTACTTAAAAGTACTCCACAAATAAGTGCATTTCAAGAAGGTTGTTTTAAAAAGCACTGACTGTAACCTTACCTCATTTGCAAATGATAAACACACTCTGCAGTGTCTATGCTTTCCTTCTATAAGCAAGCACTCTTATGAGAATGCAATCAAATCACTCCATTGCTTAGCAACCACAGGTAAAGGGCTAATAAGCCATGAGTCATGATTCTATGGGAACAATCTGCAGGTCAGTGGCATGATTTCAAGGTGGTTTGGATTTCTGTTGTGATGCTTTCAAACCAATACTGACACAGAGCATTAGAAGAGATGAGAGTTAAAATGCAAATGATCACATAATCAATTGAATTGACCTATACATAGTGTGATTTGGTTCACTGTGCTGCCTCAATCTGACAGTAGCTTCGGTAAATCAACATCAGCATAAAAACAACACATGAAAATGAATTCATAAGGAATTTTTGTTTTACCCATTCAGTTAAGCCAAACAGGAAGACACATTTAAATTAGCATGAAGGTAATGACTCCTATAGACACCTAACTAACAGGAAATCTTATAAGGAAGAATGACAGTGGGTTGTGAGACATTTTTAGAAAATATTACCTGTAGCCACTGTGATTGGTCATTGTGGCCGGAGGTCCAGGCATTCACTTTGCCCTGCTTGTCCAGCCGGGCTTTCCTTGGTTCCCAAGTGAACATGTCCATATTGAGAGTTCTGAAGATGCTGGAGGCAGTGATCTGATAGTCTTGTATATGTCCTGATTTCATCCCCAGAGGCTCAGAACAGCCTGGAAGAAAATGAGAAGGGTGCCATGAGAAAAATAATTTATCACCCTGAAAGTCTGCAGCGTTCAGTTTAGATAGGCAAGAGAAGATTAAGCATAATGCTATTCATTTCCCGAAAGAGAGAGCATCTAAAGTCAAAAAAAGGCTATAATCAGAAATAAATCTGAAACAAAATCGAAAAACAAGATAGCCAATTCAAACTATTCTGTCTGAATATATTTTGGAAAAATTGAAAACAAGATAGACAATTCAAACTACTTTTCTCTGATATATGATTTTGCAAAATGAAAACAATGTTGAAATGCTCTCTCCTATCTCATTACTGATAGCCTCATGACGGGTCCCTGGTTCTCAACAGTTTCATTTTGTCCTTAAAATTGGAACATTTTCTCAGAAAATATATTTGGTTTTCTTTTATCTGTTTCTATAACACTGCAAATGAAAATTCTCCCAGGACAATGTCATTTTCACAAACTGCTCCGATGTTATATTCTAAACTGGACAGTATTTTATGTTCCAAGAAACCTGTTAATCATTATCAATGACTCTTATAGTACCAATATGGCGTCTTCTGGAAGGTAAGAAGCTATTATTTATTCAGTGTTTACCATGTGCCCTGCTTTGTGCTAGTATAAAATTTAATAGGTAACAGAAGAAATGAGCTAATTCTAGCAAAATCCATGACTGGACAGCCTTTTCATAAATTTTTGTGTTTCAATCATACTCAATAACTTTTAGTAGTGGATATTTTTTGAAGATTCTCAAATCTGCCACATATATTTTCAGGTGTGACATGGTGTGAAATTTGGGTTTGTTTGTCTTTGAAAAATCTAGCCCGTGTGTGTACATATACACAGAATTTCATAATCTTGAGTTGCAACTGTGACAAAATTACATTCATAAACCTTGTAAAATGCAGTGTGATTATATGATTACATTAGACAGCAGTTGAGTCATTTGTAAAATTTTACATTTTGGCCAAAGAACACACAAGGTAGTATGATCATCAAGAAAACCAAGATAAAATAGGAGACTTCTCTGATCAATGCCATGTCTTCATACTCAACTGGTGCTTGACTTATTAGATGTGTCGCCCTGTACCTATTACTAAACCTGTTTGTGCCTCAGTCTTATCATCTGTAAAATGGTGATAATAATAAGTTCAGTTCAGTCGCTCAGACATGTCCAACTCTTTGTGACCCCATGGACTGTAGGACACCAGGCCTCCCTGTCCATTACCAACTCCGAGAGCTTGCTCAAACTCACATACATTGAGTCAGTGATGCCATCCAACAATCTCAACTTCTGTTATCCCCTTTTCCTCCTGCCTTCAATCTTTCCCAGCATCAGGGTCTTTTCCAATGAGTCAGCCCTTTGCATCAGGTGGCCAAAGTATTGGAGCTTCAGCTTCAGTATCAGTCCTTCCATGAATATTCAGGATTGATTTCTTTAGGATTCACTGGTTGAATCTCCTTGCAGTCAACGGGAATCTCAAGAATCTTCTCCAATAACACAGGTCAAAAGCATCAATTCTTTGGTGCTCAGCTTTGTTTATGGTCCAACTCTCACATCCATTGATAACTACTAGAAAAATCATAGCTTTGACTAGACAACCTTTGTCAGCAAAGTAATGTCTCTGCTTTTTAATATGCTATCTAGGTTGGTCGTAGCTTTTCTTCCAAAGAGCGTCTTTTAATTTCATGGCTGCAGTCACCATCTGCAGTAGTTTTGGAGCCCAGAAAAAGAAAGTCAGCCACTGTATGGGACCAGATGGCATGATCTTGGTTTTCTGAATGTTAAGTTTTAGGCCAACGTTTTCACTCTCCTCTCGCACTCTCATCAAGAGGCTCTTTAGTTCCTCTTCACTTTCTGCCATAAGGGTTGTATCATCTGCATATCTGGGGTGATTGATATTTCTTCCAGCAATCTTGATTCCAGTTTGTGCTTCATCCAGCCTGGCATTTTGCATGATGTACTCTGCATATAAGTTAAATAAGCAGGGTGACAATATACAGCCTTGATGTACTCCTTTCCCCATTTGGAACCAGTCCTTTGCTTCATGTCTGGTTCTAACTGTTGTTTCTTGACCTGCATACAGGTTTCTCAGGAGGCAGGTAAGGTGATCTAGTATTCTTATCTCTTTAAGAATTTTCCACAGTTTGTTGTGATCAACAGAGTCCAAGGATTAGCATAGTCAATGAAGTAGAAGTGGACATTTTTCTGGAATTCTCTTGCTTTTTCAATGATCCAATGGATATTGGTAATTTGATCTCTGGTTTCTCTGCGTTTTCTAAATCCAGCTTGAACATCTGGAAGTTCTCAGTTCACATACTATTGAAGCCTAGCTTGGAAAATTTTGAGCATTATTTTGCCAGTGTGTGAGATGAGTGAAACTGTGCAGTAGTTGGAGCATTCTTTGGCATTGCCTTTCTTTGGGACTGGAATGGACGCAGACCTTTTCCAGTCCTCTGGCCACTGCTGAGTTTTCCTTATTTGCTGGCATATTGAGTGCAGCACTTTCACTGCATCATCTTTTAGGATCTGAAATAGCTCAGCTCGAATTTCATCACCTCCACTAGCTTTGTTTGTAGTGATGCTTTCTAAGGCTCACTTGACTTTGTACTCCAGGATGTCTGGTTCTAGGTGAGTGATCACACCCAGTGCGGTTATCTGGGTCATTAAGATATTTTTGTATCATCTTCTATGTATTCTTGCCACCTCTTCTTAATATCTTCCGCTTCAGTTAGGTCCATACCATTCTTGTCCTTTTTTGTTCCCATTTTGCATGAAATGTTCCCTTTGTATCTCTAGTTTTCTTGAGGAGATATTTAGTCTTTCCCATTCTATTGCTTTCCTCTGTTTCTTTGCTTTGATCGCTTAAGAAGGCTTTCTTATCTCTCCTTGCTATTCTTTGGAACTCTGCATTCAGATAGATATATGTTTCCTTTTTTCTTTTATCTTTGGCTTCTCTACTTTTCTCAGCAATTTATAAGGCCTCCTTAGACAACCATTTTGCCATTTTGCATTTCTTTCTTTGGGGGGGTGGTTTCAATCAATGCGACCTGTACAATCTTATGAACCTCCGTCCATAGTTCTTCAGGGATACTATCTATCAGATCAAATCACTTGAATCTATTTGTTACTTCAACTGTGTAATCATAAGGGATTTGATTTAGGTCATTCCTGAATGGTCTAGTGGTTTTCCCTACTTCCTTCAATTTAAATCTGAATTCTGCAATAAGAAGTTCATGATATGAGCTCCAGTCAGCTCAGTCTTGTTTTTGCTGACAGTGTAGAGCTTCTCCATCTTCGGCTGCAAAGAATATTATCAATCTGATTTTGTTATTGACCATCTGGTGATGTCCAAGTGTAGAGTCATCTCTTGTGTTGTTGGAAGACGGTGTTTGCTCTGATCAGTGTGTTATCTTGGCAAAACTCTGTTACCTTTGCCTTGTTCATTTTGTACTCCAAGGCAAAACTTACCTGTTACTCCAGGGATCTCTTGACTTCCTACTTTTACATTCCAGTCCCCTATGATGAAAAGGACATCTTTTTTTTATTTTTTTGGAAGTTTAGAAGGTCTTTTAGATCGCCACTGAACTGTTCAGCTTCTTTGGCATTAGTATTTGGGGCATGAAAAGTGAAAGCCACTCAGCTCAGTTCAGTCACTCAGTCGTGTCCAACTCTTTGTGACCCCATGAATGCAGCATGCCAGGCCTCCCTTGTCCATCACCAACTTCCAGAGTTTACCCAAACTCATGTCCATTGAGTAGGTGATGCCACCCAACCATCTCATCCTCTGTCATCCCCTTCTCCTTCTGCCTTCAATCTTTCCCAGAAAGCCACTCAGTTGTGTCCAACTCTTTGCAATCCTATGTACTATACAGTCCACGGAATTCTCAGGCTGGAATGCTGGAGTTTGTAGCCTTTCCCTTCTCCAGGGGATCTTCCCAACCCAGGGATTGAACCCAGGTTTCCCATATTGCAGGCAGATTCTTTACCAGATGAGCCACAGAGGAAGCCCAAGAATACTGGAGTGGGTAGCCTATTCCTTCTCCAGGAATCAAACTGGGGTCTCCTGCATTGCAGGCTGATTCTTTACCAACTGAGTTATCAGGGAAGATTTGGGGCATAGACTTGGATTACTGTGATATTGAATGGCTTGCCTTGTAAGAGAAGAGAAATCATTCTTTCATTTTTGAGATTGCACCCAAGTACTGCATTTGGACTTTTTGTTGACTAAGAGGGCTACTCCATTTCTTCTAAGGGATTCTTGCCCACAGTTGTAGATGTAATGGTCATCTGAATTAAACTGGCCCATTTTGGTCCATTTTAGTTCACTGAATGCTAAAATGTCGATGTTCACTCTTGACATCTCCTGTTTGACCACTTCCAATTTACCTTGATTCATCGACCTAACATTCCAGGTTCCTATGCAGTATTGCTCTTTACAGCACTGGACTTTACTACCGTCACCAGTCACATCCACAGCTGGGCATCGTTTTTGCTTTGGCTCAGCCCCTTCATTCTTTCTGGAGTTATTTCTCCACTCTTCTCCAGTAGCATATTGGGCACCTACCCATCTGGGGAGTTCATCTTTCAGTGTCATATCTTTTTGCCTTTTCATACTGTTCATGGAATTCTCCAGGCAAAAATAATGGAGTGGTTTGCCATTCCCTTCTCTAGTGGACCATATTTTGTCAGAACTGTCCACAATGACCCATCCGTTTTGGGTGGCCCTACAGAACATGGTTCATAGTTTCATTGAGTTAGACAAGGCTGTGATCCATGTGATCAGTTTGGTTAGTTTTTGTGATTGTGGTTTTCATCCTGTCTGTCTCTGATGGATAAGGATAATAGGCTTGTGGATGTTTCTTGATTGGAGGGCTAATACTAAAAATGACCTCAAAGAAGCATTTTAAAAAAGTAGTTAACTATTTAGAAACAGTGCTGGCATGTAGCAAGCATTCAGCACATGTTAGCTAGTTTATTATTTCCACAAAATTCATTGCAACAGGTGACAATGTTACATCCACAAGTCAGCATATCAGTGGGTATTAAAGAATATATTATGACTGACTATGGTTTCTAAAACTAAGTATTTTAAGTGTAATCTAAGAGAGTGGCTTAAACTCTTCTTTGATAAAACTAATTCTTAACTACAATTATTTGATTTCTGTTCTAGTCAATCTAAATCAGTTCTTCCTTCTTGAGTCTCTTCCATGTTTGTCTTCACCTGTACCTTCTAGGAAACTCCTACCTATGCAAAATGACAAAAGCTGACACAGAGGTTCAGCAATTGGATGTCTAGCTCAAGTCTTGCTGCCATAGGAAACCTATATCCCAGGTCTCATAAATAGTTCTAGATCCTAAATATAAATTCTAGAAAAGAAAAAAAAACTCATGACCAACTGCTAATATCCTCAAAAATTCATGACAAATCTCAAAGATTCCAGAAAGTTCTAAAGTTTTAGTAGCACCCTGCTTGTCTTCAAGCACTTATAAATTAACATGTGTTCTCTGTATTGTGACTGATAATAATAATAATGAGTCAGATTTCTGACTCGTTCATCTATCATCACCACCAACTCTCTGTCCTCCTCCTACCTTGCCACTGGAACTTTGTACAACTGCTTCCTTGGCTTTTGGAAGAGACACAAGTGAAAGGAAACATATTTGTTTTTCACCTTTTGTGAGATAACACAGTACTTGATGTATTGGATAGAAAAGGAGCACCTTTACTTTGACCACTTCTGCTTAGCCACAGAATTCATTTCATTGCCCACTTTATTGCCCAGAGGAGGTGCTGAATAATTTGCTCAAAGAATGAATGAATGATTATTCCTCTACTAATTATGATCATGATCCATTTCATTCTAAGCATCTTAAGTCACATCTCTTTCAGAGAATATTGGGGAATTTTCTTTTTTTAAGTGTCTGGGAAATTATTAACTGCTATCTCATACACTGAGAGATCTTATAACAGCTTATTGACTCCTATAAGGCAGCCTTGGGCTTTACACTGTTGCACTGTGGGAAATAGTTTGTACATTATGTTATTGTTTATTGCCAAGTGTTATAGCTAGTCTATCCTGCCAATTTACCTCATACCATGAATTTACCTTCTCATCCATAATATTTTATACATACATATTAACTCTTTCCGGAGAAGGCAATGGCACCCCACTCCAGTACTCTTGCCTGAAAAATCCCATGGACAGAGGAGCCTGGTGGGCTGCAGTCCATGGGGTCGCAGGGAGTTGGACACAACTGAGCAACTTCACTTTCACTCTTCACTTTCATGCATTGGAGAAGGAAATGGCAACCCACTCCAGTGTTCTTGCCTGGAGAATCCCAGGGATGGGGGAGCCTGGTGGGCTGCCATCTATGGGGTCGCACAGAGTCGGACACGACTGAAGTGACTTAGCAGAAGCGTTAAATCTTTCACCAGCATGCACAATGTGTATCCATGTGATGGACAATAGCTGAACAGAATAAAGTATTAACAACACAACTGATTATTTTTACAGTTGAGGTGCCCTAGCTTTTATAAACATTCCTTAAGAGATATCATTCCCTGTACACACTTTTAAAATAAATTTGTGGGGTCAGGAGATGGGGTATGACTTCTTCCTGAAAATGTAAAAATCCATAAAGGGTCAGGTATAATCTCTTGTCAAACTTGAAAGTAAAACATATTCATATCTTAAGGGTGTAAACTGTGCCATGTCTGAGACTGGCCTTCATGAATTAAAAGACTGAAAAACTGGGGAAGGTGATGTTCACCAACTAAAAAGCATAGAACTTGCAGCAGACTTCATCGCACGAGGGCTTCCTCTTGATTGCTTTATGATGAATGAGTTCAGGATGCCTGTGGTGACACAGTGACGCACAAGATAAACACTGTGCAGCAATAATTCTGCTGAGATTTATGGGGAGTCAGTAAGCCTGCTCGAATTACCAAAATAGGGAAAACATCCCTATCGGGGTAATTAATGGTACTAAATCTATACCATTGATTGCTTCATAAAGGAAACCCACATATAGTATGAAAGTGTGATTCTTAAAATAGATTCACTCATCTGCCCAAATGCCTGTAATTCCTTTGAATGTAGAGGGTTCATTTAAAGTTTGGTTGTTTTGAACAGTCTCTTGCATTTCCTTCGAAACCATTCCCTTTAGTAACATCACAAATAAACTCAAGAAGGTAAATAGATATAAAGTGTGCATTTTAACCATTACATGCAGCCTTTTGAAATGAATAAAATGCTCTCAGTTGTCTCTTTGCAGGGATGTGTTACCTAAATGGAATGTTTGTAAATATAAAAGGCTCTCATACTTGGAGGTTACACTAAAAAGTGGGACACACATGGATATTTAGTTTTCTTAAAAATACAGTAGTTTCAACAAAATTTCAGGCCATAGTGACAAAGAGGGTTGTAAATGTTTATGACAAAAATATAAGAGTCATCACCAAAACTACAGCACAGTGAAATGCCTGGGCAAGATTTTCTGTTTAGTGCAGAATCTACCTAGATTGAAAGTGAACAACTGAGAGACCCAGTCATAAAGTCTTCATTTTTATATCTAGTCTTGAAGCTCCAGGAGGCCTAGGATTATTTAAATTTGAGTCCTTTGGTAGTTATCTTTGTGTTTAAAAACCACTTTTTGGGTAATAGGTAAGTTGCTAGATAATAACAATCTAGGAATTCATAGTAGCAATCTTGGTTTTTAAAGTATTGTCTCCTTGGAAACAATGATAAATTTACATGTTTTGGAAAACCTAAAGAAAAAAAAAAGACGAAACTAAACGTTTATGGTAGATGTACAAACAAAAAGCTTACTTTTCTATGCTGTACAGTATAAGTGTAACTGCAATTTATGAGGTCAGGCAGATTCCAATTTTCACTGAAATTTTCATAAAACATAACTCATAGTTCCTATTAAAATTTAAAAGACATGTTTAAATTTGACAAGAGTTTCCAGTAAAAATTTGTTGTATTTTCTTTACCACTAAAAGAAATACACTGCCCTTCTACATTAATCCTATTCTGTAGTGTGTTTTAGAACTTGTTTTTCTTTTACCCTCTAAATCTTGCTCCTTCTCACTGAACCAAGCCTTAGACATTTTGTAGCAAAAATGAACATCTATGAATATTGAAAAACTGCAAGCTAGCAACACACTACATACAATTGTGCTTTGTTTTCCTTTAAAGAGAGTACAAAAAGAGAAGATATGAGACTCACCTGACAGTTCACATCCAAGGAGTTCCATTCTCAAAGTGCAATGCCTTCGACAAACTTGGGGATACAGTCTCACATACTGAGCTTTTATGGGGGGTGTGAAAGAGTTAGCATACGGTGTGTTGTTATCAACATTTCCATGGAATACCTGTATAAAGAAATAACAGAGTTTAAAATTATTAATTGCAGTTTTTAAAAAAACCTATTTTCAAATATTGACTCTATATCCTACCCAACCAAATCCCTCAAAGATTGGATTAAATAATTTAGAGGTCTGGAGCATTTAGAGAGCACCTTGCCATCAGAGCCTCCCTTGTGACTCAGCTGGTAAAGAATCTGCCTGCAGTGTGGGAGACCTGGGTTCAATCCCTGGGTTGGGAAGATCCCCTGGAGAAGGGAAAGGCTACCCACTCCAGTATTCTGGCCTGGAGAATTTCATGGACTACCCAGTCCATGGTGTTTCAAAGAGTTGGACATGACTAAGCAACTTTCACTTACTTTGCCATCAGAAGCAAATCTAAAACCTATAGATAGAATCCTCATTAAAGCTGTAAACCACTGTAACCTATGGCTTAATCTATACCCTATTATGTTGGGCTTATCAATTTAAGTCCAGTCCTTGAGAATGGAATGCTTCTAAAGGGAAATGCCTCCTCAACTTAGTTCGGGATCTGGCTCTATCTATTTATTTTGCTACTTGGTAATTATGTATGTTGTTTTAGGAACCAGCCTTCAGTGTTATTTCCTGTTCACTTAGTTTCTCTAAAGTGAAGTCACTCAGTCCAACTCTTCATGACCCCTTGGACTGCAGCCTACCAGGCTCCTCCATCCATGGGATTTTCCAGGCAAGAGTACTAGAGTGGGTTGCCATCTCCTTCTCCAAGCTGTGATCAAATTTAGGATGCTTTAGGGTCTGAGTACTCAAGTCCCAGATCATTGGATAAGAGACTCATTTCTTTATGTATATATCTCCAGTGAAAAACCAATTTATCTCTAAAATTTAAATGCTAAAATGTGTTATTTTTAATTCCTTTAAATCTCATTTCACTTTATCTTTTATATAACCTAGTAATCAAAAAACCTATTTACATTCATTTAAGAAGTTAATTTAAAAAATCTTTCATAAAATTTATCAGTCTATTTTAATGATTCAGTTTTAAATGGAATGAACTACATTGCTGCTTTTTAAAATTAGAAATTTGTGTTAAAATTAATTAAAAAATTGGAAATATATGAAAGGGCAAAGGAGATACTGAATATCATGATGTAAGATGCACACAGATAAATATTCCTCTAGAATATTTTATTCTGCAGAATAACAAAAATTTCTTCCAATATTAAGATATTAAGTAATAGAGGGATAGTTAATTTTTCTATAACTCGGTGTTTCTCTTTAAAAATTTTATTTTTTCTTTAACAGTTTTGATCTGTATTTATTTAAGGAGAAGGATCATCTGTCAAAGCAATAAAATGAAATTGAAAGCTGACTATTGTGAAAATAACTGTTATGCACAGGACTATGCTAACCTTGTGATACAGTGTTTATAGTCCCACCAGTTAAAATCTGAGGAAGATTTAATTGGTCGCTACTACACACTGATAATTTGGGATAACTCCTTACCCTCTCCACACACCACTGGTCCTATTAAAAAAGTCATAAATTTATTTTCAACAACATAGGACTACTTTTGAATATTCAGTAGTCACTTGGTAATAGATTATGTATGACAGGTTATGTTCAAATTAAGCATGACATGGAAGTCTTACCATGTCTTCATTGGTTCCTTTCGCTCTGTACATTGTCCAGGTTTTTCCATCATTACTATATGCTATTTTGTAGGATTTGATATACTCTGGACTTCCAATCCTCTTGGCTCCTTGAGTAATCACACCAGTAACTCTCATTTTTCTCTGTAAATTTATCTGAGGAGACAAAGCACAATCAACTATAATTTCCCTGCTTTCAGATAACAATGGTTACAGTGTCACATTTGAAAATGGAACATTTTTATTTATTAGTGAAGATTGAAAATAGTGTATATCAAGCCGATATCAAGCCTAGCTTCAAAATGCCTTTCTCTAATGGTATACTTTTCATTTTTAAAGTAAAGCAATATATATGAACAAGTTTTAAAAAGGGTAATGTGTCCCCAAAATATAAGTATTGAAAGCATTTGGTGATTATGATATGTTAAGTATGAGTTAGCAAAGTGAAAAATGAGCATGTTATCTTCTCAAAATAACCTCAATGATGTTACCATGAACCTAATATCAAAATAAATGTTAATGTGTCTCAACTGCTTTAGACTTAAAGAAATTCCATTAAAATAAACCATGCAAATCCCTGAGATCTTTGAGTGTTAGAATAAAAAAAAGGTAAAGATAACAATGATGGCAAAACACAAATGCAAAAATATCTTCAGTTTCTGAATCTTTATACTGTAGTTTCTGCTTGTGTTAAGTACACATTCGTCATGGAGAGTTTTTCACCAAATACTTTTCAGTATATGGAGATGTTCTAACTGATGTTTTCTCTCCATATTTTCTCCCCATTCCAAGTCATAATACAACAGTTTGATACAGCATAATTATCACCTAAGAAGTTTTTCAACATTTTTCTCATTTAAGTAGAAATTTCCTCTTAATACAACATAATAATTCATTAAATACTACCATGTTAGAAAAATATTTTCTACATATATGGCAAATATTAAAAATTGTTACGTTCACTTTAAAATGCCTTTATGATGTCTATAAAATCTCAAGTTCAGTAGAAAGATAATGTTTTAATGATCTTGACAAATTGCTATAGAGCTCTCCACTCTTGATTATTAATATTAATAATAACATAGTATAAGAGATTTAAATTGGTGTAATTCAGAGACCACTCTCAGAGAAATCAGGAAATCTTCACATTCGTGTAAGTGATAAGGGCTTTCTACTCTCTGACGGGACTGTAAGAGTTAACATATGAAATGGCAGAGGTTGAGCATGAAAAAACCAGCTCCTCTAGAATCATTTGTTTTTAATATGTACATTCATGTCATATATTTAAAAAGTCAAAAATTAGAACTACAAAAGCAATCCCTGGAGTTTGCACCCCAGACAAAGACTGCAACTCAGTTCAGTTCCGTCGCTCAGTTGTGTCTGACTCTTTGTGACCACATGGAATGCAGGACGCCAGACCTCCCTGTCAATCACCAACTCCCAGAGTTTACTCAAACTCATGTCCATTGAGTTGGTGATGCCATCCAACCATCTCATCCTCTGTCATACCCTTCTCCTCTTCTCCAGCTTTTACAGCATCAAGGCCTTTGCAAATGAATCAGCTTTTCGCATCAGGTGGCCAAAGTATTGGAGTTTCAGCTTCAACATCAGTCCTTTCAATGAACATTCAGGACTGATTTCCTTTAGGATGGACTGGTTGGATCTCCTTGCAGTCCAAGGGACTCTCAGGAGTCTTCTCCAACACCACAGTTCAAAAGCATCAATTCTTCAGCGCTCAGCTTTCTTTATAATCCAAGTCTCACATCCATACATGACTACTGGAAAAAACATAGCTTTGACTGAACAGACTTTTGTTAGCAAAGTAATGTCTCTGCTTTTTAATATGCTGTCTAGGTTGGTCAAAACTTTCCTTCCAAGGAGTAAGCGTCTTTTAATTTCATGGCTGCAGTCACCATCCGCATTGATTTTGGAACCCCCAAAAATAAAATCAGCCACTATTTCCACTGTTTCCCTATCTATTTGCCATGAAGTAATTGGACTGGATGCCATAATCTTAGGTGTTTGAATGTTGAGCTTTAAGCCAACTTTTTCACTCTCCTCTTTCACTTTCATCAAGAGGCTCTTTAGTTCTTCTTCACTTTCTGCCATAAGGCTGGTGTCATCTGCATATCTGAGGTTATTGATATTTCTCCCAGCAATCTTGATTCCAGCTTGTGCTCTTCCAGCCCAGCATTTCTTATGATGTACTCTGCACAGAAGTTAAATAAGCAGGGTAACAATATACAGCCTTGATGTACTCCTGTCCCCATTTCTAACTGTTGCTTCTAACTGTTCTAACTGTTGCTTCCTGACCTGCATACAGATTTCTCAGGAGGCAGGTCAGGTGGTCTGGTATTCCCATCTCTTTCAGAATTTTCCAGTTTATTGTGATCCACACAGTCAAAGGCTTTGGCATAGACAATAAAGCAGAAATAGATGTCTTCTGGAACTCTCTTGCTTTTTCGATGATTCAGCGGATATTGGCAATTTGATCTCTGGTTCCTCTGCCTTTTCTAAATCCAGCTTGAACATCTGGAAGTTCATGGTTCATGTATTGCTGAAGTCTGGCTTGGAGAACTTTGAGCATTACTCTCCTAGTGTGTGAGATGAGTGCAACTGTGTGGTAGTTTGAGCACTCTTTGGCATTGCCTTTCTTTGGAATTGGAATGAGAACTGACCTTTTCTAGTCCTGTGGCCACTGCTGAGTTTTCCCAATTTGCTGGCATATTGAGTGCAGCACTTTCACAGCATCATCTTCCAGGATTTGAAATAGCTCAACTGGAATTCCATCACCTCCACTAGCTTTGTTCGTAGTGATGCTTTCTAAGGCCCACTTGACTTCACATTCCAGGATGTCTGGCTCTAGGTGAGTGACCACACCGTCGCAATTATCTTGGTCGTGAAGATCTTTTTTGTGCAGTTCTTCTGTGTATTGTTGCTACCTCTTCTTTTTATCTTCTGCTTCTGTTAGGTCCATACCATTTCTGTCCTTTATTGAGCCCATCTTTGCATGAAATGTTCCCTTGGTATCTCTAATATTCTTGAAGAGATCTCTATTCTTTCCCATTCTATTATTTTCCTCTATTTCTTTGCACTGATCACTGAGAAAGGTTTTCTTATCTCTCCTTGATATTCTTCGGAACTCTGCATTCAAATGGGTATATCTTTCCTTTCCTCCTTCGCCTTTCGCTTCTCTTCTTTTCACAGCTATTTGTGAGGCCTCTTCAGACAGCCATTTGCTTTTTTGCATTTTTTTTTCCCTTGGGGATGGTCTTGCTCCCTGTCTCCTGTACAATGTCACTAATCTCCGTCCATAGTTCATCAGGCACTCTATCTATCAGATCTAGTCCCTTAAATCTATTTCTCACTTCCACTGTATAATCATAAGGGATTTGTTTTAGGTCATATCTGAATGGTCTAGTGTTTTCCCTACTTTCTTCAATTTAAGTCTGAATTTGGCAATAAGGAGTTCATGATCTGAGCCACAGTCAGCTCCCAGTCTTGTTTTCACTTCTCTATCTTTGGCTGCAAAGAATATAATCAATCTGATTTCAGTGTTGACCATCTGGTGATGTCTATGTGTAGAGTCTTCTCTTGTGTTGTTGGAAGAGGGCATTTGCTACGACCAGTGCATTCTCTTGGCAAAATCCTATTAGCCTTTGCCCTGCTTCATTCTGTACTCCATGGCCAAATTTGCCTGTTACTCCAGGTGTTTCTTGAATTCCTACTTTTGCATTCTAGTCCCCTATAATGAATAGGACATCTCTTTTGGGTGTTTATTCTAAAAGTCTATAATCTTTTCTTTCCCTGGATTTATGGATTTTAAGGGACTTCCTAGGTGGCGCTAGTGATAAAGAACCCACCTGTCAATGTAGGAGGAGACATAAGACACACGTTCTATCCTTGGGTCTGAAACATTCTTTGGAGAAGGAAATGGCAACCCACTCCAGTATTCTTGCCTGGAGAATCCCAAGGACAGAGAAGCCTGGCAGGCTACAGTCCACAGGGGTCACAAAGTGTCAGACATGACTGAAGCAACTTAGCACAGCACAGCACATAGATTTTAAACATGTTAGTATGTTAAGGGAAATCCTGAATCTTCATGTAGTCAGGGCCCTTTCAAGCTTCTGAAAGTTTGCTAACATGGCATAGTCCACTTTGCTCTCTATTCTGAGTGTCTCTATATGTCATTTCTATCTCAGATTCTTCTTCCCCAACTAATGTTCACAAAATGATTCTCTGTCTTTGTTATTGTTGTTCTTTTGCTCAGTCATGACTGACCGTTTGCAACCCCATGGACTCCAGCATGCCAGGCTCCCCTGTCCTTCACCATCTCCTGGAGCTTGCTCAAACTCATGTCCATTGAGTCGGTGATGCCATCCAACCATCTCATCCTCTGTCGTTCCCTTCTACTCCTGCCTTCAATCTCTCCCAGCATCAGGGTCTTTGTCTTACTTGATTCTTTGTCTTACTTGTTTATAAAGGAAATCCAGAAATTGGATGAGCTCAAGAACTGTGGTGGATGGTCCCCAGCCTCTGATATGTGAGCATACCCATCTTTCACTCCTGTAATGCAAACCTATAAGTGATATTTTTCTTATTAATTTCTGGGCCTGTAGGTTCTTTTTTCTCCAACAGGGCCAAGTGAGTTGACTTACATATCCAATTTTACTTTTCTCATTTTAGTACTTAAGACATCAAAATCACTGACATGAATACATTTTTTTTTATTTTTTTTATTTTTATTTTTTTATGAATACATTTTATGTCCCATTTTTGTTTGGAGGTACAAATAAGAGAATATTCACCATCAAGGTAAATTTTACTTATTACTCTTTCATCTCAATTAGTCTCTAAAGATTGATTTTGGAATTTTAATGGCTAGATTTGGTAAAGGTAAGCTCCAAAAGAGACTATCTTAACATATTAGGTAAATGAGCACAACCTTGTGAAAGAGCCATATTCATCCACCATCTTCTATACAGCCTTCCTCTTTATTTTTCAAGTGGAGAGTCTTCATAGTTTGAATCTTCCTAATATATATAACAAACACTGGACACTATGAATAAAGTGTCCTCCCATTTTGCAAGCCAAATTCCACTTGAAAGTACTGAACATTCCTTTTTCAATTATCTTTTATCTTGCTTACACCTTCTTATAGATGGCCAAATTATCTCTGCTAGAGTTTCAGCTGATGAGCTGGTGACTAATTTTTCTGAAGCTTAAATTGAGTAACAATCAAAAAATGAAAATCTGTGTACATGTTTCTAAGTCATGGCAGAAATGATGTTTTAAAAGATTATTTGCTTTAATATTTATAAGCTCTGAATATATATCTCAAGGAGCTGGAACTCCAGAGAGTAAAGCAGCACCCTCCTTGGGTTGTATCTATTTTAAGTAGTTGAAAGTAAAGGTGTTAGTTGCTCAGTCATGTCCAATTCTTTGTGACCCCATGGACTTTACCAAGCTCCTCTGTCATGGAATTCTCCTTTCATATACTAAACACTTTAAGCAGGTATCTGTAATTAAATTTCAGTACTGTTTTCATCAAATAAAAAATAAAAACCAAAAAGTGATTCACAGAACACTGGTTCAGGGATTATTAGCAATTATTAATTTTTAGGCTTTTGAATTCTCCTCTAGCACTATTAAGCTTGGAATAATAAGAAAATCATATAGAAAAGAGCTATGATTTCACTGTCACGGTCATATTCAAGTTTAAATACCAGGAATCTCTATTACTGTGAGAAATAAACGAAGCCTTGAAGAAGGTTATCACCTGATTTTAGAAATATCTCTACCACAGAACTTATTGCAAGCAATTCCCTTTCATCCTACTCCAACATTATTTAGGGATTTTTGTGATTCTTTGTAAAATAACATTGGCTAGAAAGTGATCTGATTTCTATTTTGTCTTTTTCTGCCTTTATGGAGGTCTAAATATACTAAAGAATGGGGATTGCATCAGAAATTTCAAAATTACTCCCTGTGACCTTGATAGATGTTTGGATATGCAATAAAATATTTTCATTTATTTATCCTGTTTCAGAGAAATTATTTTTCCACTGGATGGTAGGTACACTGCATGTCTTTAAAAAATAAAAGTATTTACATTCTAAGGTATTTTGAGTGAACTGCTTTCCCTGTACTAATGCAAATATTAAGAAACATAATCTGGACCTAGAATGCCTAGAATCCAGGCAAAGCCCAGGCTGAAGGCAAAAAAAGACTGACAGTTTCAGCCCTGGTTTTTTCCACTTCTCACCAATGTAATCTTCAACAACTTGTCTAAGCTTCCTGAAATTTAATTTCCTCCCCAGTAAAAGGAATTTTAATAGAATTCTTACGTGTGAAAATTAAACGATAGAGTACATGCAGAAATTTAGTAACACCTGCCACACAGAAAGCTCTGTGGTTGCTTTTTTGGGTTGATTTTTAGTTTTTCTGTTCTCTAAATGAAAAGGAGCATTCCTTTTCCATGTTCTTCCCTTATGTGAGCTGATAATCATAATAACCATATTTTAAAAATATGAAATCAACTTCCAAAGCTATGTACTAATAAGACATTCAGGGATATTATGTTTACATGTGTGTGCCTGTGTGTGTGCCTGTGTGCCTGTGTGTGTGTGTGTGTGTGTGTGTGTGTGTGTGTGTGTGTGTGTGTAAATCTAACCATTAGATTCAACTTGGGGGAAAGGGAGAAATCAATGAGTTCCTGACAAGATGGCAAACTAGCATGGGCTTCTAGCTCTCTCTGCTGAATCCAGCATCAAATGTATTCTAGGACAGAAAGCCTTTTGAGACTGATCAAACTCTAACACAAAAAACCTTGGGAAACCTTCAGGAGCCTTTGAGACTTTAGTGCATGGTTGTGTGTCTGGGGTGTGCACAGAGGAAATCCAGGAGCCAACTATGATGAAAACAGGTAACTGAGGGAAATGCTTTCTAGATGTGCCATTTCTCATTCTCATTTTGTTTGCCTGGCTCCTCCTCAATTTTCCCATTTCCAGCCTATTGCCTATGGGAGGCCAGGTGGGAATGAGGAGCCCACAGTCACTAAAAGACCTGATTGCTTCACCTTCTGCACCACACTTCTTGTCCACGGATTAAGAAAGTAAAACAGAGGGATGGAGGTCTTGTTAAAAGCAATATCTGGAGTTGACTTGGTCTTCTGCAGGGAGAAGACAGATTTTAGTTGAATACAGCCATAGTCAATTCACTCAAAGTAACGAAGCTAGGGCATGGGTTTCACCTTTCCCTCCAGGTATATCACTAGCAAAGATATTAATAAAAAACAACTCTCTCAGGAACAGAAGAAGGAAAAAAAAGAACTAATATAGAAAAAAATAATTTAAAAGTGGCAAGTTAAGACTTCACATTTTTTAAAAAAATCTCCAAGATAAAGAAGTTTTTGGAACATAGGACAGAAACAAGTATATAAATAAGAACCAATTGGAAATAATGAGAATAAAAAATATAAAGTAAAATGAAGTTTAAAATGAAGCTGAACAAATTCCCATTGGGGCTATTTCAAGCAAAGAGTCACAGTTGAAGAAGACAGTAGTGAGCAGAAAGACAGGTTATGAAATCCTTTCTAAATGGCAATGGGATGGGATAAAGATATTGTTCATATTGGCAGATGATATAAAAATTTACTTTGAAAATTCAACAGAAATTAATAATAAATATTAATTAAAAAGTTCTGCCAGTTTGCTTAATATAAGATCCACATTTAATTAATCTGTATCAATAATTATCAAAGGAAAATATAATACAAATAATCAAAATAGCATGATCCTGGCACATGTAAAGGCAGCCTGATCAATAAAACAGAAGAGAAAATCAGTAAATAGATCCCGGTATGTAAGGAAATTTTGCATATGAAATAAACAATACTCAAATTAGTGGATAAAATGAGCAAAGGATTTCATTAGTTGAGATCTAAGGAAATACCTATGAATATTAAACATGAAAGATACTCAGTCTTACTCATATAAATCAAATTAAATCTACCCCAAGTTACTAAAATTCACATTTCACAAGAGCAAAAAGCAAAAAAAAAAAAAAAAAAAAATTATACGCTATAGCAAAAGTATAAAGAAATAGGCAAGCATATAAATTCATGGTGAGAGTATAAATGACATAGTCTTGTATGAAGGACAATTTATGACTTGAAACAAAATGACAAATGCATATTTTCTTAAAGTCACCAATTTCATTCTAGGAATGCTGGCTACAAGTATAATCATATATAGGCAAAATGATGTAGGTACCAAGTTGTTCTCCAGGTACAAAGTTGTCCCCTGCAGTGCTCTATAAAACACAATTTCAAACAATTTAAAATGTCTGTCTATAGGGGTCTAAGCCATTTTATTATGAAGTCCAGAAAATGAATACAATTCAGTTGTAAGACAAAAGAATAGGAATGAAGGAGAGGAAGTGGGCAAGGAGAGAGGAGAGAGAGATCTTGGGATACAATTTAAGAAATTACTGCTTTCAAGTTTTGGTGTGCTATCAAGCAGATCTACAATTATCTGGAAACTGCGTGAAAAGAGAAAGTAACAGGACAATGTGTATTGCATACTCTTCTTTATTATAAAGGGCAAATAATATGCATATTTTCTTGCATATAATTATAATTATATGGCAAAAACAAGAAACTGCCTAACAATAGTTTCGAATGAAGTTAAACAGATATCTTGAAGAGAGAGAAGTAGGAAGAATTTTTATTATAATCTTATGTGTCTTTTGAAACTTCTAATGTGTAGGTGTCTTACCTATTCAAAATACACATACAATTAAAGTGAAAAAAATGATAAGATGCTATTTATAATAGCAAACTAATTATAAAATATCCAGAAATTTACCTCAAAAATAATTAATTAATATGATCTTACGGAGAATATTTTTTAACTAGATCTTACAGAATACCAGTATAAATTTTAATGGATGAGATAATACAATAATTTATTCTTTCAGTTCTGTAAATTTGTCATAAAAATTTTCTTCTAAAAATGTATACTTTTTTATTTTGAATGATACACTGACAAACGTCCATTAATAGCGAAATGAATCTTCAAAAAGAAGTAATAAAATGGGAGAAGTCTGCTATGTATTAAGAATTCCAGGACCATGTGAAATAAAAGTAATGTGGTACTAGCACATAGGAATACCCAGACCATCTTACCTGTCTCATGAGAAACCTGTATGCACATCAAGAAGCAACAGTTAGAACCCTGTACGGAACAAGTGGTTGGCTCAAGATGGAGAAAGGAGTACGGCAGGGCTGTCTGCTGTCACCCTGTTTGTTTAATCTATATGCTGAGCACATTGAGAAATGCCAGCTGGATGAGTTACAAGCTGGAATCAAGACAGATGGGAGAAACATCAACAGCCTCAGATATACAGTTGATACCACTCTAATAGCAGAAAGCAAAGAGGAACTAAAGAGCCTCTTGATGAGGGTGAAGAAGGAGAG
Source organism: Capricornis sumatraensis (assembly GCF_032405125.1). Lineage (NCBI taxonomy): Eukaryota > Metazoa > Chordata > Mammalia > Artiodactyla > Bovidae > Capricornis > Capricornis sumatraensis. The sequence continues at coordinate 83,350,535 of NC_091077.1, forward strand.
TGAAAGAGCTGGTTAAAACTAAACATTAAAAAAATGAGATCATGGCATCCAGCCCCATCACTTCATGGCAAATAGAAGGGGAAAAAGCGGAAGCAGCGACAGATTTCCTCTTCTTGGGCTCTAAAATCACTGCAGATGGTGACCGCAGCCATGAAATTAGACGGCAATTGCCTCTTGGCAGGAAAGCTATGACACACCTAGACATGTATTGAAAAGCAGAGACATTACTCTGTCAACAAAGGTCCATATAGTCAAGGCTATGGTCGTCCCCATGGGCACATAGAGTTGTGAGAGCTGAACCGTAAAGAAGGCGGAGCGTGGAGAATTGATGCCTTTCAACTGTGGTGCTGGAGAAGACTCCTAAGAGTCCCTTGGACAGCAAGGAGATCAAGTCAGTCAATCTAAAAGGAAATCAACCCTGAATACTGGTTGGAAGGACTGATGCTGAAGCTGAAGCTGCAGTATTTTGGTCATCTGATATGAATAATTGACTAATGGGAAAAGTCTCATTTGGTGGGAAAGATTGAGGGCTGAAAGAGAAGAGAGCCATCAAAGGATGAGATGGTTGGATGGTATCATCGATGCAATGGACATGAATGTGGGCAAACTTCGGGAGATGGTGAGGGACAGGGAAGCCTGGCATGCTGCAGTCCACGGGGTCGCAAAGAGTCCAACATGACTGGACCACTGAACAAGAGCAGCATGTAGGTAGGAAAAAATACATGTGAATTGGAAGGGGGATCCAGAAAGAGATTAAAATAAATATTTACACTTGAGGCAGCATTACAAGTCAGGGGGGAAAGGATAGATTATTTAGTAAATGGTGCTGGGAAAATTGATTCTCTATGTAGAGAAAAATGAAGTTGGATTGGAATGTACTAAGGACCGAATGTGAAAAGTAACACTATTCATCTAATAGGAGAAAATGTAGAAACATATTTTTATGACCCTAAAGTTAAAGAAAATGTTCTTTTAAGAAGACCAGAAAAGTACAGACTGTGAAGGAAAAATGAAATTGGCTCCAAAAAGAAATTAAAGGTTTCTTTTCAACTAAGTACATCACAGGGAAGGTTAATAGAAAGGTGATAGCCTTTGATATTTGTAATGTCAAAAACTGGCAGGTTATTTAATGTACTAGTTCTCATACTTTTAGATCTCAAGACTCCCTTACTCTTAAAAATTATTGAAAGACCTAAAAAGCAAATGCACTCACATCTGATACTTGGAACACACACACACACACACACACACACACACAAATGCTTATAGTATTACAAATGAAAATATCACATTTTAGAAATATTTGATTTTTTAAAGAACTATTATAATCATAATAATTTATTAATCAAATATTACAGTAGCAAACCAATTATATCTTAACATAAGCTTCATAATATCATAAAATAAAATTGTCCAAAGCCAAAATTCTACTGAGTTGTGTTCATTTTATATATTTTTAAAATGTCTTCAGTATCTGACTTAAAAGAAGATAAGTAGGTTCTCATATTTGCTTCTATATCAAGTGGACTACAAAACATTCTTTGCTTGAAGTATGTGAGGAAAATCTTCCTTCACATAGATATCTAGTTGGCAAAAGAAGAAGCATTTTAATAACTTTCCAGATAAGTGTTCATATTCTTCTTTGCTACCATATCACAACTTGACAAAAAAAAACAGTTTCTTAAATGTTACCTATAGTGTGTAATCTAAAATCTACCAGGGAAATTCTCACAGTCATCATGTTAAAATCCATTGGTCTATTTCGCACTTTGAATGGATCTTTATTACTCATGCATTTTTGGTTTTGTAACATCATGTGGTCATTTGGAAAATACAGACTCACTGAGCTATGTGGATTCTTTAAAAGATTACACATTTTATTATTATATAATATCAAAAAAGGCATTTTTGTTAATATCACTATCAATTTCATTAAAAAATCTTAAAATATTGGAAGCTCTCAAGTTCATGCTGGCAATTGTATTTTTTCCAAACTTCTAATTTTCCCTTGAAATTTCAAGCTTTATCTAGCAACAAATACTGTCAATTGTTTTCCCTAATATGGCAAGGCTACTTGAGTTCATTTTCAAGAAAATATCTGCCAAATCTCCAGTTGCGAATAGTCATGGTTTGTTAGTTGTTCTTTGAAGTAAACTTGATGCTCAAAAAAGGAGGCAGTGGTTCAGCTTGCAAATCACACAATCTCCCAAGTACAACTCCTGAAGATTATTGCTACACTTCAGTACCCAGCAGAAGTGCTCTCCCTGTGAGACCCATATCACCACACAGAATATTAAAGATACAGCCAGCACTGGCATTTAATAAAATTAATGATCATTACTGTTTCATGAAGGACATTCTTAATTGAGCTTGATCTTTCTTTTCTCTTTTTCTCCAGCATGTGCATGATGAAGGTGACTATAAAGACTATTAGTACAGTTTGATGCTACTGTCTCGATTTGTGCTAAAGCTCCAGCAGTTTTACCCACCAGTCTTTTGTGGCATTAGTACCAATGTTAATATAGTGAAGATGTTCAAGGAAATCTTATAATTATTATAGAAACAGCATTGACCTATGAACCTTCTGAACAGATCTTTGGAGATCCCTGCCTCCATGTGTACTGCAAGTTCAGCTGAGAACTACTGATGTGAAACATACAAGAGGTTTTTACAAACACACACACACACACATGCAAACTCCAAAGAGATGAAGAAACTAACAGGAAAAAGAGGAAAGCATGTTAATAGGCAATTCAGATAGTTAACTTTCACTTTTAAGTAAATGCAAACTAAATGAAAAGCAATTTATAACTAACAATGAATGTATAGCCAAAGTGGCAAAACAAAAAACATGAGATAATATCAAGTATTACTGAAGTATTCCTCTGCTTATGGTGGGAGTATCAAATGGTTTGTAACTATGAAGTAACTACGGTAACTATGAAGTAACTATGGTTACTTCAATGAATTAGTTGTTGGTAAAAATTAATCAACTTATTCCTGAGCATTCTCCCCACCTCAAATTTCTCTGTTGGTAATCAATGAGAAATACATATACATATTTATTGTAGAACTTTTTTATATTAGCAACGGATAGCAGCTGAAATGATTTATCTCTCGAGGAATAAAGATTTTAAACATAAAATATGCACACAAACATGTGTCTGTGTGTGCCCCTGCACACATTCACAAAGGCATACTTTCTGAGATCCAGAAGTAATTAACTAGATTCAAATATATTGGGTTGGCAAAAAGTTGGTCAGGTTTTTCTGCATAGGAAAATAATAGTATTAATAGCTTTTCTGTATAGAAAAATTCAAATGAATATTTTGGGCAACTCAATAGCTATCTAAAAAAATAATTATAGATCAATGGAATATGATAGAAAACCCAAAAATAAACCCACACAACTATGGTCAAATAATATATGAAAAAGAAGGCAAGACTATACAATGTTGGAAAGACAGTCTCTTCAACAAATGGTGCTGGGAAAACTGGACAGCTACATGAAAAAAATGAAGTCAGACCCTTCTTTAACACCAAACACAAAAATAAGTTCAAAATGGATTAAAGGCCATAATGTGAGACCAGATAATATAAAACTCTTGGAGGAAAACAAAGGCAGAACACTGTCTGACATAAATTGCAGCAATATCTTCATCAATTCATCTCCCAGAAATGGAAATAAAAATAAACATAAATTGGATCCACCTAAACCCAAAAACTTTTTCACAGCAAAGAAAACAATAAACAAAATGAAAAGACAAATCACAGATTGGGGAAAAAAAATTTGTAAATGGTGTGACCAACAAGGTATTAGTTTCCAAAGTTTACAAACAGCTAATTATGCTTAACAGCGTCAAAACAAACCACCCAATGAAAAAATGGGCAGAAGACCTAAATAGACATTTCTCCAAAGAAGACATATAGATGTCCAAGAGGCACAATAAAAGATATTCAACATCACTGATTATTAGAGAAATGCAAGTCAAAACTACAATGAGATATGAAGTCATACCTCCCAGAAATGGCCATCATCAAAAAATCCACAAGCAGTAAATGCTGGAGAGGGTGTGGAGGTAGGAACTAAACTGTTGGTGGGGATGTAAATTGGTATAGCCACTATGGAGAACAGTATGGAGGTTCCTTAAAAAACTAAAAATAGAGCTACCATGAATCACTGCAATCCCATTCCTGGGCATGTCTCTGGAGAAAAACATGACTGGAAAGGATCCATGCACTCTTGTTCATTTCAGCACTATTTACAATAGCCAAGACATGGAAGCAACTTAAGTGTCCTTCGACAGAGGAATGGATAAAGAAGATGTGGTACACACATACAGTGGAATATTACTCAGCCATTAAAAAGAATGAAATAATGCCATTTGTAGCAACGTGGATGGGCCTATGGATTGCCGTAGTGAGTGAAGTAAGTCATATGTAGGAGAAATATTGTATGACATCCCTTACACGTGGAATCTAAAAAGAAATTACACAAAATAACTTACAAAAGAGAAAGACTCACAGACTTAAGAGAATGAACTTACAGTTACCAGGAGGCAGGATAGGGTGAAGGATTAGTTAGGGAGTTTGGGATGGATGTATACCCACTGCTATATTTAAAATGGATAACCAATAGGATCTACTGTATAGCACATGGAACTTGGCTCATTATTATGTGACAGTTTGGATGGAAGGGGAGTTTGGGGGAGAGCAGATATATGTATATGTATAGCTGAATCCCTTTGCTGTCCACCTGAAACTATCACAACATTGTTAATCAGCTATGCCCCGATACAAAATACAAAGTTTTTTAAAAAATGACACAATAGCATTTATATATTTAAAAAACATATACAATGTAACACAACATAACCACGAACTTTTCAATATATCACTTGTGCAAATCAACACAGGACAGGTAAAATGAAAGGTTATACATCATCTCTTCTAGGTTGAATCTCTAGAAGAGAAGAAGAATGAGAGAAGACGGGGAATGAGTAACAGTGCCAGGAAAGAAGGAGATTCATCCTGAAATCAGTGCTTGCAAATGATATTCTAAGTGGGGGAAGGGATTATTGGTGCTTCTCATTTCCCCTTCTGTTCTCAAGGAAAAGAACTTCAGTATGTCATATGAAGCTGAAGCATATGAATACTTTGGCCACCTGATGCAAAGAGCCGACTTACTGGAAAAGATGCTGGGAAAGACTGAATGAAGGCAAGGGGGAAGAGGGCTGCAGAGGACGAGATGGTGAGGTAGCATCACGGACTCAGTGGACATGAATCTGAGCAAACTCTGGGAGACAGGCAAGGACAGGGAAACCTGGCATGGAGCAGGCCATGGGCTCACAAAGAGTCAGACAGGACTTACTGGCTGAACACTGAATAATCGCCATCTGGTCTAACAGTACACACAAAAGTATTTTCTGATACTCATTCTCTAGTATGAAATACAGTGCCATAAGCATTTCAAACATAATAACATACTTAGAAGTATTTACAGTTGTCAGTTTTAGGCAAAGGCTAGTATTAAATAAGCAATTAGCTTTAAGAATAGCTTTATGAATAGTTAATTGCTTTTTTTCTCTTTCTACCTCAAGCTAGAAGTTCTGATATGCCTAAATAATGCATTCCAGTGTGAGTTTGACTGGTATTACTACATAAAAACAATACGAACATAAAATGCAAATAAACAGTTTGCCAAAAGGAACTACTTGCTACTTAACTGAAAAAGATTTCAGTATCTAAAATTTTGTAATATTTGGGAAGTGGAAGAGGAAATTTTTTTTAGAAGAAACTCTAGGAAACATGTGCCAATTAAAGATTTATAGAAGATAAAGTGAGGCATATTAAAAATTTAAGAGTTTACCTGATCAAACATTGATTGGAATGGAGTAGCACCAAATCAGATGTAAGAATGTTCCACAAACAGGAGCTTAGGGGAGACTTTGAGAAGAGGGGAAAGTAGAGCAATTATTTGGTTAGCTATAGCTTAAGCAGTTGCATCATTTGGGAAAATCGAGTCGGTTGTTTGTGATTGGTTGTACTTAGGTTTCCATTTCTTAACCTTGAGGAATTTATAGGCTTAGGTTTGTGTTTGCTTATGTAGGCTGCTAAGGTACTAAAGTCAACTCAATCTAAAACATACAAACAGCTCATATAACCCCCCCCCCAAAAAAAAAAAAACCCAAACAATCCAGTAAAAAAAATGGGCATAAAACCTGAATACACAGAAAATACACAAATGGTTAACAGGACATGAAAAGATGCTCAACATCACTAATCATCAGAGCAAGGCAAATCAAAACTACAATGAGATATCACCTCTAATCTGTCATTAAAATGTCTAAGAATAACAAATGTTGGCAAGGATATGGAGAAAAGGGAGCTCTTATACACTATTAATGGGAATGTAAATTGGTATAGTCACCATGGAAAACAATATGAAGGTTCTTCAGAAAACTAAAAATAGAGTTATCATTTCCACTCTTGGGTACATATCTGGAAAAAAATGAAAATACTACTTTGAAAAGATCCATGCACCATAATGTTCATAGCAGAACTTTTAATAAAAGCCAAGATATCAAAGCAACCCAAGTGTCCATCAACAGACAAAAGGATAAAGAAGAAGTGACATGTACATATATGAACATTATTCAGCCATAAAAACAATGATATTTTGCCATTTGCAGCAACACGGATGGGTCTAGAGAATACTGTGCTTAGTAAATTCTCAGACAGAGAAAGACAAATTCTAAGTATTTTAACTTATATGTATAACCTAAAACATAAAACAAATGTTCATATATATCAAAACAGAAACAGACACACAGATACACAAATCAGTAGTTACCAATGGGGAGAGGGAAGGAAGGGCACGTTAGGGGTATGGAAATAAGAAATAAAAATGATTATGTGTTAAAAATGCAACAAGGATATACTGCATAAACACAGTGAATTATGGCAATTATCTTATAATAACTTTTTTAATGGCATATATACTATAAAAATACAGAAACACTATTCTGTACACCTGAAACTAATATAATGTTGCAAACTCTACTAAAGCTAAACTCCTTGTTTAGTTAATTTAATAAGATCAATTAATAAGAAAAATAAATGCTTGATTCATAACTTATTAGTAGAAAAATGATATTAAAGTCATGCTGAAACATGTTAAAATCACTTCAGTTCAGTTCAGTTGCCCAGTCATGTCCGACTCTTTGCGACCCCATGAATTGCAGCATGCTAGGCCTCCCTGTCCATCACCAACTCCCAGAGTTCAATCAGACTCATGTCCATCGAGTCAGTGATGCCATCCAGCCATCTCATCCTCTGTCGGCCCCTTCTCCTCCTGCCCCCATCCCTCCCAGCATCAGAGTCTTTTCCAATGAGTCAACTCTTCGCATGAGGTGGCCAAAGTATCGGAGTCTCAGCTTCAGCATTAGCCCTTACAATGAGAACCCAGGACTAATCTCCTTTAGGATGGACTGGTTAGATCTCTTTGCAGTCCAAGGGACTCTCAACAGTCTTCTCCAACACCACAGTTCAAAAGCATCAATTTACTGCTCAGCTTTCTTCACAGTCCAACTCTCACATCCATACGTGACCACTGGAAAAACTATAGCCTTGACTAGATGGACCTTTGTTGGCAAAGTAATGTCTCTGCTTTTGAATACGCTCTCTAGGTTGGTCATAACTTTCCTTCCAAGGAGTAAGCACTTAGGGGTTGTTTATTTCATTATTGTTGGGACACACAAAAATCAGTAGTCTGTGATTTGCTATTTAAAAAATGAATATTTGAAGGTTAGGTAACATATTCCACTGCTTGCTTGCTTAGTCCTGTCTGACTCTTTGTGACCCTACGGATGGCAGCATGCCAGGCTTCCCTGTCCTTCACCATCTCCCAGAGCTTGCTCAAACTCCTGTCCACTGAGTCGGTGATGCCATCCAACCGTCTCATTCTCTGACTTCCCCTTCTCCTCCTGCTTGCAATGATTCCCAGCACAGGGTCTTTTTCAATGAATCGGCTCTTTGTATCAGGTGGCCAAAGTATTGGAGCTTCAGCTTCAGCATCAGTCCTTCCAGTGAATATTGAGGATTGATTGGTTTGATCTCCTTGTTCTCCAACGGACTCTCAAAAGTCTTCTCAAAAAAAAAAAAAAAAAGTCTTCTCCAACACCACAGTTCTAAAGCATCTGTTCTTCAGCGCTCAGGTTTCTTTATCGCCCAACTCTCATATTCATACATGGCTACTGGAAAAACCATAACTTTGAGTATATGGACCTTTGTCAGCAAAGTGATGTCTCTGCTTTTTAACACATGGTCTAGGTTTGTCATAACTTTGCAAGGAGCAAGCATCTTTTAATTTCATGGCCATGGTCACCATCTGCAGTGATTTGGGAGCCCAAGAAAATAAAGTCTGTCACTGTTCCCATTGTTTCACCATCTATTTGCCATGAAGTGGTGGGATCAGGAGCCATGATCTTAGTTTTATGAATGCTGAGTTTTAAGCCAGTGTTTTCACTCTCCTCTTTCACCTTCATCAAGAGGCTCTTTAGTTCCTCTTCACTTTCTGCCATAAGGGTGGTATCATCTTTATATCTGAGGTTATTGATATTTCTCCTGGCAATACCAATGTTTTAATAATTTTCAAAAAATTTATTTAAATTGATCACTTAGTGCTAATGAATAGTTTTAATTCCTAATTTTTCTCTTCTGAATGATGTGGGTTATGGATTATCATTTAAATATTAAAAGTATCAAGTAAAAGATTAAGTAATAAAATAATCTGCCAAACAGGATAAGGTTGATATATCAGAACTGATAAAAGATAACTTGAGAAATTTGCTGGAATTATGTATTAGCTATGCACATAGTCAAGCTTGAACTAAAAGAAAAGTATATATTTCTTAAGGAAATAATAACCAATTAAAATGTTTTTTTCTTTTAATCAGTTTTGATTAACTAACCTAATAATTAGTTCTGAAGCTCCAGACAAGAGGATTCCTAAATTACCCTCCACTGTTCTGAATGCTGGTCAACCTGTGACATGGGTTCAATTAACCCAACTCTCTTCTTTGAAGAAAAGATGGGGAAAGCACACATGTGAATAAGTTTTAAAAACTATAATCCCTTTATGACTCTTTGCACCTGGTAAAATTTTCAGTCAAAGTGGAATACCCTAGTCACTAAGTAGTCTGAAACAGAAGCAATACACCATCATGGGTGTAATCTGTTAGCTGTTCCAAGAGTCCTGGCATAACAGTTTCCTCTGAATTTCTACCTGTTTCTAAAGGGCTTTCAGTGTATTTCACTCTTCTCCCCTTTCTTGGTACTTGCTGTGGTTAGAGTTTCTTAACACCCTCCAGTATTTATACTCAGGAATGAACTGAACTGTGTATATTTTGTTCAAAGACTTCAATCTGTATATTCAATTAGATGTAATAGTATGTATTAAGGTTGTAGTACTCCAGAACTCTCATAAATCAAGTTTTATGGTCAGAGGTATAGATTTTAATTCTTGTGTTCTGAACTTTAGATTTTGTCTTTTTTTGGTTACACTAGAACAAGAATGAAAGGAGTCATTGTCTGCAAAAAGCCTGGCAATTTGAATGGATTTAGTAAAAAGATGGGAGGAAGTAAAAAGACAGTAAAAAGACAGAAGGAAGGAGAAAAGTAGAAACTTCAACGAAAGATAGAACATGAGGATGAAGACAGATGAATAAAAAGAGAAAAAGATAACAGTGCACGAGTAGAAACACAACTGAAGCAACTTAGCAGCAGCAGCAGCAGAAACATTCACCTCAATAAAGATACCTTAGAAATAATAAAAATACGGTTACTTTACTAATCTATATATTTTCGAGGAAGCCCGAGGTGATATCAAAAAGGAAAAACAAATCCTGGATGCACCAGCACATAAGCAGTGGGTGTGCCACGAAGGGGAGAAGGAAGAGGGGGGCTATGGGAGGGGGACTGGACTTGCTAAAGTTCCTATATAGGTGGCCAATGTCAGCAGCAACAGCTCTTAGGTGGACATAAGGAGGGGAATCACCTGCTCCACCAAGAGGGGTGAGGAGGAGAAATTAGCATGTTGAAACATTTTAATAAGTTTATCAATTAAAAAAGTAAATAAATCAGGCAGATATTAGGAGAGGTGCCTTACTTCTAATAGCTGGCTCAGGACCGAGGTGGGGGGATTTCACTTTAGGGTCCACTTTAGGGTTCTCTGCTTCTACCACCTCACTGAGCACACTTCAAAGCGAGTGTGACTGAGGACAGAGCTAAGGGAATCAGAAAAGGAAAACAAAAAACAGGATCTCTAGGTATTTTAAGTATGCTGCTACTGCTGCTAAGTCGCTTCAGTTGTGTCCAGCTCTGTGCAACTTCATAGACCGCAGCTGACCAGGCTCCCCCGTCCCTGAGATTCTCTAGGCAAGATCACTGGAGTGGGTTGCCATTTCCTTCTCCAATGCATGAAAGTGAAACGTGAAAGTGAAGTCGCTCAGTCATGTCCGACTCTTCACGACTCCATGGACTGCAGCCCACCAGGCTCCTCTGTCCATAGGATTTTCCAGGCAAGAGTACTGGAGTGGGTTGCCATTGCCTTCTTTGACTTTAAGTATAGTCTTAGCTAAATCTGAGAATTCCCTGATATTCATATCCTGGATGATGAAGGGTTGGCAGGGAGAGAAGAATGCATTATTCCCTGTGTTCTTTTTTTTTCCTTATTTCAGAGTATTGTTGTTATACACAATCACCAACAGTGTCAACAGAAGAGTTTCTGAGTTTTGCTATGAGAAAACCCGATACTTTTCTATTCATGAAGATATTATTGGTTGTGGCAGTAAGTGCCCTGATATTTAAAATGTGGACATGGGATCAATTAAACATCAAGAGAGAAACAAATATCACATAATAAAAACTTAAAGGGTACTTTTGGGGAGCCAAATAGTATGATACTCTTTATTTTCATGTAGTGAAGGAAAAAAATCTAAGCAAACATATGCTCTAGCTAACAGAGTGGCCAATTTTCTAGGATATTATTGTCTAGCATTGGGCGATATGAATGAATTAACCAGAAAGAGAAATCAGAGGGCTAAACAGAAAGAGTCGAAATCCCTGGGACACAGACGCAGCAGCCATCACCAAATAATAACTTAGTGTTCTATGCTTCTTGTGTTCTTCTGGCTTTATTTTAATCTAAATAAGTACAATCTTCCATCTGTGTTTCAAAAATAAAATTAAATAATTTTAGAAATTAAACTTCATTGTCACCATGGAATATATCAGCAAATGTTCTAAACAGTAACCAAACAGACTTAATATTTCATGGCTTTTTTGAGAACTTAACTTCAAGATTCAAAAACTCTGTTTAAATAGACAAACCAAACAGTGCTTGGCTATTTTTCCTTATTATTAAATTGTTACTCCAGACCTGGAGGTGGCTTCTAGGAATATTATTACCTGAGATAACCAGATTATCTAATTTCAGACATGCTGAAAGCAAGTGTTTCACACTGAGTCCAAAATCAGACTTACATTGGCAATATTCCATACTATCTTAAAGTGCTGCCTGATACAAAAGATACATTGCACTCTATAATGTCTCCCTAGAAGAAGCAAGTAATGTGTTTTAATCCTGCCACCTGTTTCTACACTTCTGTAGGAAGGATTCATTTGTAATTTGCATTGCAGTTTTACGAAAATTATGGGCTCCACACATAAATACCTAATTATTTTAAAATAAGGGACTTCCCTGGTGGCTCAGACCATAAAGAATCTCCCTGCAATGCGCAAGACCTGGGTTCGATCCCTGGGTTGGGAAGATCTCCTGGAGGAGGGCATGGCAACCCACTCCAGTATTCTTACCTGGAGAATACCCATGGACAGAGGAGCCTGGCAGGCTACAGTCCATCGTGTCACAAAGAGTTGGACACCACAGGGCGACTAAGCACATTTTTAAATGAAATATGAAAGATGAAATGCTCAAAGCTATTTGGACACTGTGAATCCTTTTATGAGCAAACAAATCCTGAAATTTGAACTCAGCTTTTCCACAGCAACTGACATCCAGGACTGAACTTATTGAGCCTGGACCTCTTATTAGGTTTTGGGAGAAAGACAGCAATATGGGAACACTGGAAAGCTAGGAAACAAAGAGCAGCAAAAGCCTGCAACTGGGAGCCCTGTACGGTATGTCTTTAAGATATGCAGACAGGCCCCTCCTTTCTAGGTGATGACCAGTGGTGACAAGAACTGCTATGACTCAAAACTTCCTGCCTCCACCAAGGGATTTGAGAAGGAACAACAAGAACTCTTGTTTCTTTCGGGTGGGAGAGGATCATTGGACTTAAGACGTTTGTCTTCTGAAAACCCATGCTAGAAAGCTGGTTGTGCCGCAGAACTTCCTAACAGGACCTTATGCAAGGTTTTTAACCATTCCGAAACAGAATTTCTTTATCCATACAATGGTAAAGAGATGCTATCCAACTCACAGTGTTGACTATTAAAGGTGATGTGGACTGTTAGGTGCCTAGCATCTTTAGGGATTCTATGATTGTCTGCTATCGTTACCATTCTTTCCAGGAAAGAACAAAGCTGAATTTCTCATTTGCAAACATAGGAAAACAACAAAAAGAAGAAAATGATTCTTTACTTCACACTGATCAGATGTATTAGACTTCATTTCCTTAACTTCTACTTTTCAAAGTGCTTTTACACATGTTATACTATTTCTTTGCCTTTTTTTTTTTTTTAAATCTGCCCTAAGAAATAAAGTAGATAATTCTGGTCTTATATATGGGTCAACGGGAAAGATGATGGGGGAATTTTGGTCACTTCTGCTTCCTGAGAAGGAGAAGAACACAAAAAGAGCAAAGGCAAACACAGAAAAAATTCTGCTCCCCACACAACACTCTTGTCCAATATCAACTCCTTGATAAAGTAGAAAGGTAATGCTTCTACATGTTTTCAAAGAAACACAGATCTGCCATTATCTAAAAAAATTCTGCACAGCAAAATATTAAAATATTTGAAATTTAGGAAGAAAAAAATAGAATATATTTCAATATTTTAAAATGATAATTTTGCTGAATAGATGGTGGCAATTAAAAAATCTTTGAAAAATGTAATGACTATATCATTTGGAAACTTTCATCTCCTCTTCCTCTAATTAAATACTATAATTCAACTTGATCTAACATTTTCAAAACTTTGAAGAATAAATTATTTTTAAATCGAAGAATATAATTTTTTTATTTTTGTGCTTCCACTACAGTGTGACATGGATTAAGAAAATAAGCAACTTTTAATGGCCAAGAGCTATACATACTAATCACTGACCAAATTTCTTCATACAAAATTATATCCACAACTCTAGGTTTACAGTTAATTTCATAACCCATTATTCTAAGATTCATATGATTTTAAAACTGATATAAAATTTCTGATAATGAAATACTATAATCATGTTATTAGGACATTCAAAACTAGGCACACTATGTTGCACTTGATTTTGTCGTTTTTTTTTTCTTTTTGGTGTCTTGAACTGTAGACTTTCTCCAATCTTAGATCACTTCTTTGTTTTCAAACCTTCAGCAGTTCACCCCTTACCACCAAATTAAACAGGCACATTTTTCACTCTGGCATGCACTAATTCCTACCAGGTCATCGCAACTATATTTTCAGCTGCACTTCTAATTACTTAATAGATTTAATTTGTCCCATATGTCTATAATTTACAAATATGATGATAGAGACAGTGGAATATGGAAAGACAGAAAAGCCGTTTACACACGTAATCTAGAGGAAAAAATACAATTGACTGTAATTCAAAGTAGAATGTTTCAAATAATAATGGAAGAAATGCCTTGTCATGGACATAGAGAAAATATCAATTAATAGTGACTGGAAACAGAAAATTAAGGTCTGGAAAGGTCAAGTGGCCTGCCCAAGGCCACATGCCGGGATTGAATGGTCATCTCAGACTCAGAGGAGAGCAAGTAAGACGGTGGAGCACCACTAAACTTCTGAGGGTCTGGTGAGGCTGGACAAAAAGGTAATTTTTCTGTTGCCATGTTTGTCTATATGGAAGGCCTCTTTCATCTACTGGAGCAGTCTGAAATCTTACCTGGTCTTTGAGTCTCATCATAAATAGCTTCCTTTGCACTGACACATAATACTTAAAAATTATTATTGAGACACTAATATATTCTGCCTTGGAACATATTTAATAAATATGTCATTTGCAGACTCATATTAAGTACAATTCGTTTCAGATGTCAGTGACAAAAAGCCAAGTTAATTAATAGTGGCTTAAATGAAAAAGAACTTGGCTTCTCCCTTGTGGAAACACGTGACAAGGCAGAAGGGGCAGACACAGCATGGCCCCGGGGGCCTTTGTCTTGTTGCCACCAGATATAACCCTGATCTTATGATCCAAGATGGCAGCCTCTGAGTTCCTGGCAATGGGATGCAGGAAGAGATGAAGAGGGGGAGAAGGAGGCACGTGGGCACAGTCTCTCAAGGAAGATTCACCAAAACCACCATGTGATACACCTACTGATATGCCGTAAGCCATTTTTTAATCACATGGCTACACTGAGTGGAAAAGGAAGTTGGGAAATATAGCCTAAAGACTATATTTTTCTATAGAATATACAGAATATTACACTGAATAAAATAATCTTATACAGAATAAGACTATATTCAGAGGTAAAATATGCTTATTAGCTAGTTATTCTCTTGCTATGGAAGCAAGTGAATAGGATGTTGTGAGACACCTAAAAGTCTTGGCTACAACTTTAAATAAATGAGTGAGAATGTACACTTACTAATCACTTGCTATATGGTCAATATGTGACAACATTCATCATATAATACAATCCTAAAAGCTACTCTATTTTTGTTTCTACTTTATATATAAAGAAGTTGTATCTTACAGTGGTTAAGTAATTTTGCCCAGAGTGACAGTAGCCAGTTGAATCTAGAACTGCTGATCTTGAACAACATATTGCTTTACCACAGAAAAAGACTCTTATGCAAATATGTTTTGTTTTACTATAAGATATTATAGAAAAACCCAAATAAACATTTTGGCCAACCCAATATTAGATTTACAGGTAATGTGGCTTATCTTGACTTACTTGTTAATTCATTTTATAAATATTTATGGAGCAAATAAAAACTGTTCTAGGTCTTGGGGATACCAAAAGAATTATCATAGCAATTTTATCTTATTTATTAAAGGTTTAGTCACTGGGATTGGTAAGAATAGAAAGTGCCCCTATCCTCATGCAGCTTACCTAATAAAATAGCCTCCTGTATAGTCTTCAATTATAAGCAGCAACCAAAACAGAACAAGAAGTTGTAAGAACATAGATTAGGAGAACAAAATCTAGGCGGGGGTGAAGAGCTGAGTCAGGGAAGGCTTCCTTGAGAAAGTTGCCTCCGGAAAAGCAACTGACATATGTGAAATGCTCCACGTATATACTGAATTAATCAATTTATTAACGAAAAGGGAGATCAGTTCAGAAGATATCTTTTCTAAGCCTGGGAAACAGAGGGAGGACCTTTATAAGTACCCATGTGGCTGTAACTCAGAGGAGATTCTCCCACTTCCCAGAGCACATGGTTGATTTCAATTTCTCGTTGCATTAAATCAAACAGCTTTGTTTCTCCTCTCAAATGCCCATGCAATGAAGTAAAAATTTTCAGCATAAGATCACCTAACACGTGTTATTTACTTAAAAAAGCACCACATGGGATCAGAAAACCCGTCTATTGCTCACATTGTTTTCTGAAAATAGGAGTTGCTCAATAAATATTGATTCATCGACAGCAAATTCAAAACTAAGGAAAGCATTCTAAAAAATCTGTAACAGTACTCTTCTTTCAACGTTTACATACATCTTTTCAGATTTGGGTTAATGCTTCTAAGAAAAACGCAGTTAAGACCCACCAGCAATATCACAATGTTTTACTTGTTGTTTTGTTTTGCAAGATAATCACATTTCAGTTTAAGAGCTTCTTGAAAGCTACCCTTATGGAAAAATACTGGCTTAGGTTGGGCTCCTGCTGGGAAAACTAAGATAGAAAAATTTGCATCTGCATTTGAAACTCAGCCCTCTCTCTCTTAGCAGTGCTAACGATAGTAACTAAGGTGACTGAGCTTAACATTGCTTTTTTCTTTAATCTGAAGAATGAAAACATAGCCTATTATTATGAACTGAGGGAAAAATACTTCAGATATATTGAAACATTAAATACATAATATAAACAAGAAATCTGAGAGCCCATTTGCAGGGAACAAAAGGAAAACTGTTATTTTTTTTCAAGAGCCAAAATCACAACAAAATAAAATAACCCATGGGAAATAGATGGGGAAACAGTGGTAACAGTGTCAGACTTTATTTTTGGGGGCTCCAAAATCACTGCAGATGGTGACTGCAGCCATGAAATTAAAAGACACTTACTCCTTGGAAGGAAAGTTATGACCAACTTAGATAGCATATTCAAAAGCAGAGACATTACTTTGCCAACTAAGGTCTGTCTAGTCAAGGCTATGGTTTTTCCAGTGGTTATGTATGGATGTGAGAGGTGGACTGTGAAGAAGGCTGAGTGCCGAAGAATTGCTGCTTTTGAACTGTGGTGTTGGAGAAGACTCTTGAGAGTCCCTTGGACTGCAAGGAGATCCAACCAGTCCATTCTGAAGGAGATCAGTCCTGGATGTTCTTTGGAAGGAATGATGCTAAAACTGAAAGTCCAGTACTTTGGCCACCTCTTGCGAAGAGTTGACTCATTGGAAAAGACTCTGATGCTGGGAGGGATGGGGGGCAGGAGGAGAAGGGGACGACAGAGGATGAGATGGCTGGATGGCATCACCGACTTGATGGACGTGAGTTTGAGTGAACTCCGGGAGTTGGTGATGGGCAGGGAGGCCTGGCATGCTGCAATTCATGGGGTCGCAAAGAGCTGGACATGACTGACTGACTGAACTGAACTGATACTAAGTATATGGTGTGGACTTCCCTGATGATTCAGCAGGTAAAGAATCTGCCTGCAATGAAGGAGAGACAGGAGACTCAGGTTTGATTCCTGAGTCGGGAAGATCCCCTGGAGGAGGAAATGGCAACCCGCTCCAGTATTCTTGCCTGGAGAATCCCATGGACAGAGAAGCCTGGCAGGCTTCAGCCCAAAGGGATGTAAAGAGTCGGACACAACTTACTGTGCACACAGCTTACTAAGTATACCAATTTTAGGCTGAAACAGTCACTGTTTTAATTAAATATATCAATTTTGGGGAAAACAACAGCAGCCACAGCAATATTAAAAACAAATTCATGGATAAAATGTAACCAACATATACAGTACAAAAAAATGAAATGTCCTGAAAAAGGTGTTAATGTAGAATGGATACACTTATTTCCAAGCTCAGAGTTCAGTTCTTTGCTTCCTCAGGGTGCAGTGGTGTTCCCAAGTAAGCTATGGGCTTATAAACTGTTTTGATGGAAACGGAAATAAGAGAGCAAGGCACCTTTACCTCTGTTGGAGGACACTCTCTTAGAGGTCTCCTCTGTTCCCTCAAATATATATTGCAACTCCCCGTGGACACCACCCAACCTCCCATTCCAGCAGGCCCGGCCTTGCGACTCAAAGCAGTCAGTGGTAAAAAGGAAGACGGTCACACGGTGGTGGTGTCCATTTGATCTACTTCTATTCTGTATATAGAACAAACACTTTTCCAACTTCATGCTGGACATTTACTTTCTCAAGGCAAATCACCCAAAATACATCCAGCATTTTCTATGCATAACTTCTATATTTCTGTTCATGGTACCAAAATGCTCAAACTCAAAACCCTGGAATTTCATTTTTCTTACTTTTTTCCTTCCCCTCCTCCCATAACAGACAATCAATTGTCAATGATGCACCCTCAACCTTCTTACAATCTGATTATTATTTTTATTTCAATAGCCATCAGTCTCATTCAAGTTCTTCTCTGGGGAGTTAGCCATAAAAGCCTCTTAACTGGTGTGCCTGCCCTTAGACTTGCCTCTGCGTTAAATATAACATTTATTCTGGCTGAAAACCCTTCAGTAACCATCTTAAATGCCTCCTTCATCTAACATTGATGTAGTTCACATTCTGGTATCTCCTTATCATTGCAGACTTTTATCCTTTCATTCCACACCTCCCTCCCTCCTTCTCCCCTGCTGCCAGCTCCATCCCCAATATATACCCATATTTTCAGTATAGTAAACCAGTCCCTGTAGTACCCTGAGTTCCCTTCATCTCCCTTGTGACTATATTCATTCTATTTCATCCATCTGAAATAACCTCTTTAATGTTATCTTCAAAAATGGTGAATATGCTAAATTCACCTTCAATAATTAACATGTAAATGGCTTTTTGATGTTTTTATTATACTCTGGTTGAATAGAAAATAAGTATTTCTTCCTTAAAGACTCCTAAGACCCAGCTGAGGATTTAAAAATAAAACATTTAAAGCCTGATCTTCCAGGGATGTGGATATTTTATGGTCCTTTTACTATTTAATTAAGACTTAATTATTGAAGGTCTCCTGTCATAGGCAAAAATCCTTTGAAAACAATTAAGCATTACTATTTCCAGTTCATGGAGGAATGGGGATTCCACTTAACGCAGACAACTGATACAGGCAGGTTAATAATAAAATATCACCAAAGCAGCTTAAGTAGTTACGTCTTAGAATTGGGACATGTTGATGCCATCCTTTACTTTAAAATATCCCACACTACGGTCTCATTTGGAAGAGCAACATGCTATTCTCCAACATCTTAATTTATTTAATTGATTTGCTTCTAATAGTGAAAGGGGCACATCCAAGGATAAGTGTGTTTCTCCTGCCAGATTGTGAGCTCCATCAGGGTAGCAATTATTACTCTTCTCCTAAGATCACCAATATCACAATCCACCTGAAGTGTCTGCTCATTAAGTAATCCCCTGGGTCTAACTCTGACATATTAATTCAGAAACTCTAAGGATGGGGACCATATTAAAAAAAAAAAAAAAAACTCTCCAGGTAATTTATAAGTAGTTGAAGTTTGAAAACCACTGCCCTAGGCTAGAGGAGAACTTCTTGCTTATAGGAAGATTATAAATGTTATAAAATACAATAGCTACTTTATAGAGTCTTAAGAAAATCCAAGATTCTCCCATACCCACTACCAGTGCCCACTGTCCACCTCCAAAAAAAAAAGGAAAAAAGCACTTTCAAGAGCTTTCAAAGTAAGAACAGTACCGAGGTTAGGATAGTTTAGCTCTGACCTCACCCACAAACTGCCTGCATTTAAATCCCAACTATGCAATTTACTAGATTAATCAATTTGGGTAATGTACCTTTCCGAGCCTAGATTTCCCTATCTGACTAATGGGGATAATAACAATAGGAATTACGTGGAATTATGGACTCAACGCATGCGAAGTTGAAACAGCACATATTGCTAGCTCTCAGATTAAAGTTAATACATAATGGTGTGGATAGAGAACTCAGCTGGACTAAGTAAAAGTGAACAGAGTAACTTTTTCTGCACTTAAATCTAACCACATTCAGTTAAACCACCATCAAATTCCACAGGTTGAAATGGTTTCAAATTAATTACTGTCTCAAGAAAAATAAAAGCTTTCAGAATTAGGCCAGGTGGCTTGGTACTTGGTCACATTTTCAACACAAGGAGGTTTTCAGTGAGGCCTTGCGGCAGAACAAATTTGTTCAGTGTCTGCAGTGGAAATAAGGGATTCCTTCAGCTCAATCCAAATAGTAACCCCAGGAGTTCCCAGACGATAAACATAATGAGACAATCACACCTTTAGCTCAGAATCTCACTTTTCCCCTTGCTTCTCTGCATTTCCCAACCCTGAGGACTCAGGACAGACTGCCAGCAGACCTTCAATGCCCTTGCAGGAGGAGCTGCTGCCATCCTTTCAGGATGAGCTGTTGCCTTGGAGGCAGTAGCTGATGCTGATTCCTAAGCAAAATTTCCCATGGGCAGGTGTCATAAGCAGGTTTAACACCTCTGGTTGAAGTCGGATTCACATACACAGCAGACTGATGTTCATGAGTGTGTGTAGCAATAACTGAGAAAAGTTCCAAGAAACTCTAAAAGACAATAGGAACTCAGAATGTTGTCTCCTTTAGCCCTAAATGTCAGAAATTGAGATATATAGTCCAGAGGCTGCCCAGATGGTCATGTGAAGAGATTTGAAGAAGGAACCAGAATAAGTTTGCCATGAACGTGATCAAGGTAGACTGGAAAATCAATTAGAGAGAGATTAAACTTTGAATGTTTTGTTTTTTCCATGACAAGAGTAAGTTATTTTCAATCAATTCAGATGATTTCCATTTTAATCTACCAGTATCATAAACTAAAAAATCACTCTGGTAACATTCATGAGACCATGGGAACTAAAATGAACCATCTCAACCTTTGTAATATAGAAGGTAAGTTGGAAATGTTTTCCTTGTACCAAAAATGTAGAGCAAGTATATATCATGAAAAAGTATTTTATACAAGAGTAGTTTACTGAATTATCTACTAAGATTTTATCAGATGCTAAAAATTGTTAAAACAACTCCCTATAACTCTTCATATTCTATATTTTATGAATAATAGTATAGATTTAGTTGTTTTTTCTGACAATTCAGGTAAGGGTGAAAATGACATAGCATAAGTTAGGGAAATACTAATATTTTAAATGTTTTTCTGTGGTCAATTAATCTTAGAGAGAGAGGATATGGCTATTTTAACAACAGTGATGTTTAAAGTTTCAAACTCTGATGGTGCAATTATAGCAAATATTTTGCAAGAAGCTAAACAAACATTTAATTTGTAACATTTCAGGAACAAACCATCAAAAGGATAGGAGAACATGAAAATTCTAGTGTTTGGTACTCAGAGTTTAATTAGCAGACTTCCTAGCAAACACCTTATAAATATTACCCCTGCCCATTTAAAGTTGCATATAAAAGGGGTTTGCTGTGATTACAGAGGAAAGAATGGGCCACTGTGATTATAGGAAGCTTGATT
The DNA here is from genome assembly GCF_032405125.1 of Capricornis sumatraensis. Taxonomy (NCBI): domain Eukaryota; kingdom Metazoa; phylum Chordata; class Mammalia; order Artiodactyla; family Bovidae; genus Capricornis; species Capricornis sumatraensis. The sequence continues at coordinate 83,371,606 of NC_091077.1, forward strand.
CCTCTGCTGTCCAGATGGGTGAGGGATTTCTTAAACTGTAGAGAGATACAGTACTCTCTGCACCAGTGGGATCATGCTCAGAAGACATAATTCACATTTAAGTACACAACAGCTGAACACAGCGAGCTAGGTCCTCTGCACATTCCCAGTACCACGCAGTGCAGTTTAATTACCATGTGAAAACAACCACTCTCTCTCTCCCATCTATTCTGTTCAATAGTCTCTATTCTTCTATAAATCAATTGTCTCTATCTATCCATCCAATATAGTTTTTTTTTTTTAAATCAAGGTGTTATGAAATAAACTTAAATCAGGTATAATACTAACTCTCGCTATGATTGTAATGTATACTTATCAGGGTGGGAGAAAAGGACAGTGTAGTCACCTCTGGCTTTAGAGATAAAAAACAGGAATTCTAGGAATCACTTTATAGACAAGGCAGTAAAGGAGTTGAATCTAAAGAAGACTGGTAGATGGTCAATAGAAGAACCAAGAAGTGTATGTGCCTAATCACAGAAGCATCAAACAGCCAGGTAAAGCTGAGCAAAAGCAAGAAATCCAGGTCAATGAGGTCTTGGGTGCTGAAAGAGAGGGAGCAGCTTAGAGGAAAGAGAATCGGATGCAGCTTCTTTTATATTAGAGAACAATTTCTACCTGGTTAGTCATCTTTTCCATACTTCAGAGAATCTGGAATTAAGATTCAGATCACATTCTTTAAAGCAAATAAGCAAGCAATATGCATTACTATTAGTATAAATGAGGTAAATGACCAAATAATTACTGTATTATTTTTCAGTATAGATAAGTCCTTTTTACATAATGCTAAGTGCCTTTTTGTTTTTAAAAATTAAAAGTTAACATTAAAAAAAAAAACACATACAACTACGTGTGGAAGCTCCCTTCTAATAAACAACTTAAAGGAAAGTAGTAATTTTCCATACAGGATTACTGTTTTTTTTTTAAAGAAAGATGATTAGAAGCAATATATGAATGTCTAGATGTAACTAACCTTATAGAGACATATAGTATGGATGAGAGTGTATCTGAGAACATAGCTTTTTTTTCCAGGAAAAAACAGGATAAAGACTTTTTACTTGAATAAAGAAGTAGTAAAGACATGCTAAATTCTGTGTAATTCAGGTTCTGTAACTAGAAAACATCCTGAAAATGAAAAAAAAATTTTTTTACTTCTTAAATTCTGTGATTCTAAAAATGGTTTTGGTGTCTCAAGGAGCTCCAGGTGCCTATAAGTACCAAAAAAAGTCTTTACACACATTATATATAGGCTTTGTAAAGGAAATAGATGATTACTCTATTTTTTGCAGCATTTGTGAATCTGGTTCACGAAGTTTTAAAAAATCCCCACTGCGTATGCAATTCATATTCTAGAAATCTGATTTTGTAACATAACATGTGTTCACATAAGTCTGTTAGGCCCATGTATTTCACATTATTATTTTGTTTAAAATGTAAAAGGCAGATGGTCTTGCTTTCGGGTATTTAAAATTTTCTAACAGAGAAGAATCTAATAGTCATTTAGGGACATTAACTTTAGAAAATACTTTAAAACTTTATGACTAATGAAAAATGACTACTGATGAATTGCTGCAAAGGTGGGATAAACTTCTGACTGGAATATACAAGATGGTTCTGCCTCCTTCTAGTTGAGAAACTTTTTGTGGGTCACATAATTCCTACTACATTTCCTCATTTTTATTCACTGTTCTTTCTTCTCCTCCACCTTTACAGTTTATCACTACTTGCAGTTTCAAAAACAAAGTGCCCAGATCATCAAACAAAAGTGTCCTTTGCATTTTATTTATTTTTAACATCTCGTGCAGTACAAATTTATAAACTGATAAGACATGTTTTTACAGTGCGGTCTGCGGATGACCTTCAATAAATGGGACTGTGGGGCAATCCAGAAGTTTCTGTTTTCATCCAGTGACCCACGTGATTCCTGTGCCCACTGAAGTCTGAGAAATAACTACCCTCCACCAAGCTCTGTGGCATACAGAAAAGGAACATATTAAGATCATATTCACAGTTTCTAAGGGGTAACGAATTACTTAAAATAGAGATCAACATCTATTTTTTTCCGTGATTAAATAGTAGCACTGAAACAATTACTGTTCAATTAACTTTCAAAGGAAAATTATGGCTTTTCCTTAGTATGTCTGTACATGTTATGTCACTTCAGTCATGTTTGATTCCCTGCAAGCCTATGAACTACAATAGCCTACCAGGCTCCTCTGTCCATGGAATTTCCCAGGCTAGAATACTGGAGTGGGTTGCCATGCCCTCCTCCAAGGGATCTTCCCAACCCAGGGACTAAAGCTGGGTCTCCTGCTTTGGCAGGCAGGTTCATTATTGCCAGTGCCACCTGGGAAGCCTTTCCTTGGTATAGCCATCAAATAGATCGGCACGTAATAATATAGCCATGCAATACATATATAATGGGAATTTCCTTTTGTATTCTATAAATACAATAAGCTAGTTTTTAGCTTAACAAAAGGTCTATTAAAAATAGACTGTCTCGATATAATAAAATATTATGGCTCAAATAAAATGGTTAGCAGATGATGTAACACCAGGCTACACATGTTGCATTATTATGTTTACTCTATTTACTTTCCTATATCTTAGATACAGAGCATTGTAAAGGCAAGTGGTATTGTTTTTCTAGAGTCCAGTGAAAAATAGACCACAGGGCAGACATTCATTTAGTAAATGTCTGGTGAGTGGATGAATAAATAAATGACTGACAATCCAATATGTGTGCATCCCAGAAAGAACATATACAAACAAAAATCACTTTAGAAATTAAAATAAGAAAACAATAAAACATATTTTACTACATGTATCAGTAAAAAAAGGAAAGGAAAATAATAGGAATGAAAAATATTTATCTTTTAAAATAATAATCATCCTGACTAATCTGATTCAATAAGCAAAGTTCCCAGAGGTTTGCTGCTGCTGCTGCTAAGTCACTTCAGTTGTATCCGACTCTGTGCGACCCCATAGATGTCAGCCCATCAGGCTCCCCCGTCCCTGGGATTCTCCAGGCAAGAACACTGGAGTGGGTTGCCATTTCCTTCTCCAATGCATGAAAGTGAAAATGAAGTTGCTCAGTTGTGTCCGACTCTTAGCGACCCCATGGACTGCAACCCACCAGGGTCCTCCATCCATGGGATTTTACAGGCAAGAGTACTAAAGTGGGGTGCCATTGCCTTCTCCATCCCAGAGGTTTAGATAAGCTTTTAATTTTTGCATAATACAAGGCATATTTCTATAATTGTGTAGAGTTATTATTTCTAACATATCAGCCAAAAGGGAAATTGATATTCCAGGATGCTAATGAATGAGTTAATGTTTAAGATGGTGGTTATTTATAACTTGGGGAAAAAAATCTAGGTGAGGAAATAAAGGTCAGAAAAACTTGAAAAGAAAAACAAAAAGATTTCTGTTTAACTATATTTACTGAACTAACTCCTAAAATTCAGAACCAATTATGAACATTGAGGTACTATCCATAATTGCATACTGAGTGTGTAAATTTAAAAATGGCAATTTTAATTTTCATTTCATCAGGATAAGCGAGAAAATGAAATTGAATACTAATTAGTATATGTGTCTTATACACCTAAAAGATTAGGGGAATACTGTGCTCATTATAAGTAAGTTTAAGCAAAGTACTCAAATGCTTCATTTGAACGACTGAATATAAATAAAAGAATACAGTGACAAGGGAAATTAATAATGCTCAAACAAAGAAAATCTGTAAAAATTACACTTTCTGTATCCTCTTAGATATGGTTGTTCTTTAAGAAAAGAGACATATTGTTCTTTGGAAAAATAACTTAGAAAATGAGGTGTTATTAAAGACTATAATAATTCTCTCAACACAATAATGAAATACGTATTGAAAACCAAAAGTGAGTTTTCAGTTTTCCTCCATCATATGCAAGATTTCCTTATCTAATATAAACTCTTTTAAATAACTTTTACTGTTTTTATATAAGAGTTCATTATCATCTTCATAGAAAAAGCAAGAGAACTCCAGAAAAACACCCATTTCTGCTTTACTGACTACACCAAAGCCTTTGACTGTGTGGATCACAACAAACGGTGGAATATTCTTCAAGAGATGGAAATACCAGATGTCCTTACCTGCCTCCTGAGAAATCTGTATGCAGAGCAAAAAGCAACAGTTAGAACTGGATATGGAACAACAGAGTGGTTCCAAATTGGGAAAGGAGTACATCAGGGTGCACTGGATTTCCTGTCTTTTTAGCACACCTCACTGAATCGTTAAACGTTATTAACATGGGCCACACGAACAGAGGTATAAGCTTTCACAGCAATTATAGTTTGAGGACCTTTTCTGCCTTCAAATATGTAGTTTTCCTGTCTCACTTCAGTTAAGGGCTCAAAAGGTATTAAACGGATAATATATAAGACGCAGGCATTACTCTCATCCATCACACCTTTCGGAAATTATTTAATTTCCTGGTATTGCATCATTTTCTCACATTTAAAAACATAGCTGATGATACACAGCTGTGACTTTTTTCCTGTCTTGCATACAGGGTCGTCATTGCCATCTTTCTAAATTCCATATATATGTGTTAGTATATTGTATTGGTGTTTTTCTTTCTGGCTTACTTCACTCTGTATAATCGGCTCCAGTTTCATCTATCTCATCAGAACTGATTCAGATGTATTCTTTTTAACGGCTGAGTAATACTCCATTGTGTACATGTACCAAAGCTTTCTTATCCATTCATCTGCTGATGGACATCTAGGTTGTTTCCATGTCCTGGCTATTATAAACAGTGCTGCGATGAACATTGGGGTACATGTGTCTCTTTCAATTCTGGTTTCCTCGGTGTGTATGCCCAGCAGTGGGATTGCTGGGTCATAAGGTAGTTCTATTTGCAATTTTTTAAGGAATCTCCACACTGTTCTCCATAGTGTCTGTACTAGTTTGCCTTCCCACCAACAGTGTAGGAGGGTTCCCTTTTCTCCACACCCTCTCCAGCATTTATTGCTTGCAGATTTTTGGATTGCAGCCATTCTGACTGGTGTGAAGTGGTACCTCATTGTGGTTTTGATTTGCATTTCTCTGATAATGAGTGATGTTGAGCATCTTTTCATGTGTTTGTTAGCCATCTGTATGTCTTTTTTGGAGAAATGTCTATTTAGTTCTTTGGCCCATTTTTTGATTGGGTCGTTTATTTTTCTGGAGGACTCAGAGGGAGAGGGAGAGGGTGGGATGATTTGGGAGAATGGCATTCTATCATGTATACTATCATGCAAGAATTGAATCGCCAGTCTATGTCTGACGCAGGATACAGCATGCTTGGGACTGGTGCATGGGGATGACCCACTGAGATGTTATGGGGAGGGAGGTGGGAGGGGGGTTCATGTTTGGGAACACATGTAAGAATTAAAGATTTTAAAATTAAAAAAAAAACATAGCTGATGATAATAAATGATAGAGTATGAATTGAAACACACCCAGTTATTGTAGAGGGTGCTGAAGACATTTGAGATATTATACTCCATTGTATAATTTATATATACACATACGGAACCACTAACAGAGAAGGAAAGGACACCATTTTCATTCTCCTGAAGTACCAAAAATTGCTGCTAAGTGTTAACACAGTACTAATGGACACATGGCATATGTAAAATCCTCTCTTTGACATGTACCTTCAGAGAGTGATATTTGCAACTCAAGGTCATTTTAACATTTTTAACTCACTTCATTAACTTTCAAAAGGAATATTCACATTTCCCACAGTTTCAGGATTTATAGTCAGTTTGGACTCTAGCTAAATCATCCTTTCTTCTGTGACCATGAAGAAAAGTCACACATTGGTCACTCACTATCTTCTTTCCGAAATGACTCTAGCCATTCCTCGGCAGAAACCCTGTCCCATCCCATCTGTTACCTGAATCCACGGCCATCTGTCATTTTCTGCAGCTGTCCAGGCATTTATTAGCCCCTTCTTATTCAGACGTGCATAGTAGGGATACCACTTCTGGAGTCCAAAAAGAGCTCGGTGGGTAGATGAAGCTGTGATTTGCTGATTTGAAATGATTCCCCCTTCAATTCCCAATGGGCCAGAGCATTCTAGGAACAAATTAGACGAAAAATGTGAAGGTATCAGAAATAACATATCCAAATGTGGCTGTTAGACTTGATAGGAAATTTTTAAAAGTGATTTCAACCTGGACCATCATGCCATTCAAGCCCCTCTTACTTCACAGGTTTGTTACAGATCACAGCATGAAGTAATTCTTGCTCCCCCCGCCGCTCTCTTCTCACTTTGCTGTGAATGTGGCATCTGAACAGACATGTCCCTGCTGCACTGCTATTCTGTCTTATACACTGCCATCCTTTGTTGATCACATCAACAAAAAGTGTAACGTCCTTAGAAGGTCTATCTCGTAGTTTGAATTTCCATTAGCACACCTCACAAATCATAATTTGTCAAAAAATACCCATTGGTCCATTATTTCTTGGCTAGGCTACATCTGAATTTTGTATTAAAATAATTTTCATACTGACTTAGCATTTCTCACTACTATAACTTTTTCAGTTATATTTTTATAATGGCTGGCTGTTATGCTTCCAAAAAAAGGGTGATGTGTAAACCTGTTAAAACATTTTAAACTATTATAATATAACTTGTGATATGCTATAAGTAACAGGAAATATGTAGACAAATTATTTTTATAGAGTAAGCAGGTAAGCACTCAGACATTATATAGAGCAGTATAAATACCACTCAGTAAATCAATATATTAAAATATTTACTTTTCTAATTTTAATTCAAAATACACAACTCTATCAGTAGGGATTCTGCATATATTTTAGCATGTTTCTTTATTTTTTGTTAAATTTGTAAATTGGAATTCAAGATACATTTACTAATAAATACTTAAAATACCAAGATTAAAGCATAATATACTCAAAATAATAGGTCCTCAGAAACTGAAGGTATTTAGATTTTAAAATCAGAAATAAAAGTAAATTGATGTAAAAATAATATATGTATTCAAAATTTTTTAAATTAAAAAATAAAAATAATATAAGTACTATGTATATAATATACATTTGAATTTCTTAATTATTTACTAAAAATTCACCAGACAGTACACTTATTTTTAATTCAGTTTTGAAAATTCAGAATAAGTATTATTATAATGAAAAGCAATACCTAGTTTTCTTAATTTCAATAACATATACTATACTCATTGAAAAATTAGGTTTGTATAATAAATATGATAATCCTATTATAAAATATACTATAATGATAACTAGAATTCTTGAAAATATGAAAGGAGTATACTGCTATTATTAAACCTTAGTGCATATAAGTCACAGAGAAGGCAATGGCGACCCACTCCAGTACTCTTGCCTGGAAAATCCCATGGGCAGAGGAGCCTGGTGGGCTGCCGTCTATGGGGTCACGCAGCTGCAGCAGCATGTAAGTCAACTTAGTCATTGCTACCAAGGATATTTTAGATTTTAATTACTACTGAAGTCTAACAATTGTTAGTAATTATATATTTACATTCAGATTGAGGATGCAAATATGAAAGGAAGAATTCTGCCACTGGACTATAATATTTTAAAAAGTTACAAGGATGATTCTCACTGGTAACCATTTTGTTTTCCACTAAGCATAAATGTTTCTTTTTTCTATTCCAAGCTCAGATAATAAGTAGTTCAAAGGACATTATTTAGAAACATTTTCCCAATGAATTTAAAACCTTTAAACACTTTTTATAAAAACAAAACTTGTGGATAAGTTATCATCTTAATCAGTTGTTATTAGTATATATGACATTAATATAGCAAAAATTACATCTTTGTGATTGATAGCTGACAAATTATTCACTTGCTGAGTTAAATTTAGTATAGATATTTTCTAAAGCATTGTATTTAGAACTCTAGCACTTTATAAAGGTGCACTATATCACTTGGAAGTCATTTAATTAAGAAGCCATTCATTTTCAGAATTGCACCATTAAGAGTCACGGATAATAATCTGATTTTCACATTCCTAAAAAATAACATTGAAAACTCAAATATTGAGTCTTTGGATTCTTGCTCTGCTTTGCATTTCAAACTTCAAGATCTTTTCAGATTTCCTAAAAGCACTAAGTAACTTTCATGATGACACTTTGATTTTAAGCAACTGCAGGAGGCTGGGTTTTTAAGAACGCTGCCATTAAAAAGAGTCTCAAGGATGCTTGTCCTTGATTTGTACAATGTTTGGATGGAAAAGTACAGCAGGCAGGGAGGCCATTTATTGTAGGCCAGTCAGTGGAATGGCAGAGCCAGAGTCAGCTTTGATTAATTAAACTGCAAAATAGCCTTAGAAAGAACTCTGTACCATTTAGTTGTTTACTTCTAAAGACCTTATGTGGAATTGGATATCCTCACCGAATTTGTAACCATCAAAAAAAATTAGACCTCAAACCACACTATTCAGCATGTCCACTTTGTCAGTCCTCTTAACCTCCCTTTACTAGCAACCATATCAGCAAACAATGGCTATGAACTGTTACTTTATCATATAGGCCAAACACCAATGAGCAATTTAAAAAGATATTTGCATTTATTTACTCTGCCATAGGGTCCCAATTTTGTCATGTCTTCAACAGTCATACATTCAAACAAAATAGAATTAAAAAATATATATTGACATGCTGTATATATATAGTATTTCACAGCTTACAAAATACTTTCTCCTGAGCTATTTCAGTGCTGTGAGGTCAAAACGGATGCATTTTTCTTTTCTCAGCCCTCAAGTCCACAAGTTCTTTTAGAATGAACTTTTGTAACATTTACTTACATACCATACATACTATATGCGGGCCGTGACTCTGGTTGCGGGGGGGTGGGGCGGTTCTTGAGCAAAACATGAGTGTGTGAAGTATCAGCTTAATTCCTTAAAAATGAAATGGTCTTCAGTTCTTCTTATTTCAAAAATTGTGGTTATGGTGACACTGAGTCTACCAGCTGTGAGGTAATGACAGATAAATGGTGTGTTCCCTTTGTGACCATAAATTGTTAATAATGAGCTTGGTTCCACAAGGTCACTTGCACGTCTCTCCTTAGAGACGAGGCCATCGCAGCCTTTTAGCTCTGTGGAGCAGACACCGAGTCTTACACTGCTGCATTCTCAGATGCTCACAGTAGCTTGGCTTGTACACAAGAGCTCAGGAAATATTGCTGAATACTGGTACTGGGTGCTTTTATTCCTAGACAGTAACCTAATAAGCAAATCTCAGTATTAGACTTTATTTCACACTGGAAAGTTGTCACAACAGCAGCTTTTTCTTCACTAATCATTTGGACCACAATCAAATGGATGTCATCATAATAAAAGGTTCAAAATCCAATTTCCTTTTGCCTGTGCCATCCACTTCCCCAATGTCCTATTAAATACAACAGTTATAAAAACTAATGAAGGAGCTGCAATTCAGAATGCAAATGATTATACACCTAAGATTAAGTGACCTTAAGCTGCGAACAATAAGATGATTAAAAGAAAGATAACGTGGAGATACATGCTATCACCATCCATAAATGAGGGAAGGACATGAAATCATACTTGATGAAAAATAATATTAGATGAGCATTTTGAAGTTTGAAAAGTGCATCCACATGTGTTTCCTCACATAATCAACATAACAGTTCAAGGAAAAAAGGTTATCACACGCATTTCATAAATGAGGAAACCAGTGAGGAGGGAAGGTAAACTCATAAAAGGTAAGTCTGGAATTTAAGCCAAATGTTTCTGCAGAAACAGAAAATAATATCAGTTGATAAAGTGAAGAGTTCAGTAATTCTTTAAAAGCTGATGCTGAATGGTTTTTCTTCTGTTGTTATTTTACATGGGGATGTGTGTACACATACTAGGAATAGAGGCTAGGAGAATTAACATGAAGGAATCATGTAGAGTATTACAAGTGGTACTCAGGATATGCTAGAGCTTTCACGAACTGGGGAATATTAAAACAGTAGGCAACAGTCTGTGACAGTGAGTCACAGAAGTAAATATTGAGGCAATATGGTGGTCTGTGTCCCTTTACACGTGTTAAAAAAAAATTGACCCTCTACCATTATTGACCTATAGATTGCTTACCTAATTTGGATAGGTTTACTCAGTCCTGATTAATTCATTGACCTCTTATTATGTGCCCATCTACCCAGCAATCTATCTATCTATTCATCCATCCATCCACTCTCCATTCATTAAATTCAATTTTGAAAGCTGCATATTAATTAAAGGCCTTCTATACACAGGCACTTTTTAAGGCAGTGGAGATACAAGGATGAAAAAGGCAGAAAAAGACTCAGCTCTTGAGGTTCATATTCTAGTGCAGAGACAAACTCTAAACAAACACTTACTTAAACAAGGAGACACCATAAAGTGGTAAGTGAAGAAAAAAAAGGGTGAACCAGGTGGAGGTGTGAGATGATCAATGACAGGCTTTCTGAGAGAGGACATACATCTGATCTCTAAGTGAGAAGCAGGAATTGGCTACTGCACTAGATTTACTGTACTGGTTTTCTGAAGGAGCTTTCAGTCCAGTGGGAGAGACAGAAACAAAGAAAGAAACAAAAAAATCAATATAACATGGCAGATGCTGTGATGTTGGATGTACAGGATTCCCTGGGAGAATGGGAGAGGGAATTACAATCCAGCCGGGGCTTCATGGTATAGAGTAGGGGTTAACATATTGAAGAAGAAAGGGAGGGCAGACAGAGAAATAGGAAAAAAACTGGTATGACTAGGGACGTGAAGGCAGATCAGTATTATTAGAGCAAGATGGGTTGGTGAGAGGTTAAAGGATAGGGTAAAGAAGCAGAGACAGATTATTTTTCTGGAAATCTTGCTGAAAAAAAAAAAAACTGATTCTATTAGTGAGGGGAAATTTTCGAAGGATTTTAACTATGGTGATATTGTCACTTAGCATAAATGATTTAAGAGGGGCCAAAACTAGGGCCAAGTAGCAAACTACTACTACGGTCCAGGTGAAAAATGATGCAGGTCTGAAAGAGCAATGGAGAAGAAGAGGAGTTCAAAGCGTATTCAGAAATCAAAATCGAGCATCCGTGTTTACAGTGTTAGTCATTCTGTCATGTCTGAATCTTTGTAACCCCATGGACTATAGCCTGCCAAGCTCCTCTGTCCATGGGATTTCCCAGGCAAGAATAGGGAGTGAGTATCCATTCCCTTTTCCAGGGGATCTTCCTGACCCAGGCATCAAACCTGGGTCTCCTGCACTGCAGGCAGATTCTTGACTGTCTAATTAGATGTAGAATGGAGGAGAAAAATGGAGTTATCTTCGAGGGTGACAGACAGTAAGTAGGAGATAGTCATTCCCAGTTGAGGGATTGGCTATGTCTGACAAATAACACCTTTAACTCTAATTCCTTCCTTAAAATGTTATCAACAATTATTCTTGCTGCTGGACTGCATTTGAGAGGATCTGTCTTAATCCCACTTGCTATTACTATGCAGAACACCACAGGCTACATTCACATCAACCAGGATCCAGGGACAGTTTTGAAAATTGAAAACCTGTTTCTATGCGGAGGCCACACCCAGAACTTGCCTGCCTCACAGCTCATCCATGCATGTACATCTGCTGTCCCACAAAATGGGGAGCCCCTCATAGACCAGGGTTATATCTCACATGGTATCCAGCAGCAAGCCTCATTCTCAGCAGAAAACTGATCTCAAAATAAATATATAAGGCAAATAAACAGTAATAATTACAGCCAATATTATAACATTTTATTTTTATAATTTACTTATAAATTAAGAACATTTCATCTAGTCTCTCAAGAGTACACTGATATTGAGACCTTTAGAATGTTTAAACATTGAGCAAAGAGGAAGAGCATCTTTTCCATTAAAAAAAAAAAAGGACTGACAATCAAGTAGGTTAGTTCTGTTTCTCAACTTGTTGCTGCCCAACAACCAGGTATCTCTGAAACCGTCTACTGTTACGCCTTGAGTAGGGTTTTCCCAGGTGGCTCAGTGGTAAAGATGCAGGAGATGCAGGTTCGATCCCTGGGTCAGAAAGATCCCCTCGAGTAGGAAATACCAATCCACTTCAGCATTCTTGCCTGGAAAATTCCATACAGAGGGAAGCGTAGTGGGCTGCGGTCCATAGGGTCGCACAGAGTCAGACACAAATGAGCACACACACACACACACACCTACAGTGTGCTAAGTGGCAATTTGATCACCGCCGAATATGGCGGTAGAACATGGCGGTCTACGGTTTGTGACCATTAGACCTGTGTTTATGTATCTTTGGTCCTGTGCTTGCTTTTGTCAGATTCAACAATAATTCTAAATTAATGAGTCCTATCAACATCAATGACCAGAGGCTTTTAGGTGGCATTTACATAATCAGTTAAATAATCAGTTTGTCGGAATGGTCTGAGTGGCCGGAAATGCCTCCTGCCCTTCACACGGACAGGGTGAGTGAGTGATGTCACCTGGCAGGGGTGCTCAAGCAGCTGGGCCAGCTGGGGCCAAGCCTCATGCGTTCTCCCCAGAGCCACTTTTCCACTTTTGCCAAGTCCACACGCAAATAAAACCGCTTCAACATGAAGCCTTTCTCACTCTGCAAACTCATTCTCTGGAGTGTGGTAAAGAATGGCATCTGCATTTTATTGATCTTGCAGCTGACAGGGAAGCCGTACTTCAAGATGTCTCACATCTTGTTCCTGAGTGTGCCGGTTAAGCCTTTCAAATAAGGGGGATGCTTGGCTGCATCCGTAACAGGAACGTACTGCTTTCATTTGCCCTATCTCAATATCCAGACATCTTCAGAATGAAAGGATTTCAAATTAAAGCCATGTTAGAAACAAATCTTTAAACATCTCCAGTCCTCTCCTTCTCTGAGCATCTCATCTTACAGGAGTGCGGATCCTCTGCTGTGCTTAGCATAGCACGATAATTGTGCTGAACAAGAGCGCTGGCGAAGGAATTACTGATGACCTCCAATACTGCGGAAACAGATGCTGATTCAAGCAGAAACTTCTCTCTGTGCCACTTGGACCACAGCCTTTCTTTTATTCCTAGGGTTTGTTCTATTTTGAGAGTTGTCTTGAGACTAGGTTCTAAATTGGTGAGGGAGAGATCAAGGCCACTATTTCTCACTTAGTGGCTCAGGGGTTGAAAGGAACCCTTAAAATTTTTGCTTGTGAGTTTTCCAGTATTGAAAATAATAGAGTATAGTTCTTAATAGAAAGGGGAAATTCTTTAGTGGCCACCTATCACAGAATCAGTCTTTAAGACTGAAGAAAATTAGCATTTATCAAGAGTGAGCAGCCCATCCGATGCAAAGAAGTAGAGTATTCTCTAAGGTGGACAGGCATTTTATGTGCATTCCAAATAAGCTTAACTTATTTGGAATTTAAGTTAAATTTAAATTTAAGCCCCCTCCATCCCCACCCCAGCCTTCCCACATGCTTGCTGGATTTTCTCAGCTTATCATTCTTCAGGGGTTGGGAAGTGGTGTCAGAGGAAAGTGGACAAGGAACCGAACAACGTCATAGAAGTAGAAGAAAAGTTGCTCTCAGAAATAAGGTTTGGATGCACTAGCTTGGAGATAGGAGAGCAGGGGGATGGGGAAGGAGCCCCCTGGACATGGTGAGAGAATGTGAAGGTAGACACACACAACACAGCCCTCCCATCACTCACAAACCACCTCGGAGCGCCCGTAGGGATCAGCCAGCCTCGCCTCATCGCACTGAGAGTGATCATCTTAAAAGGACTTAGAGCGAAAAATCCCATTTGGGGATGTTTGCTTCTCTCTGCACTTAGAGAATGCTTCAGGACATAGATTTCACATATGGCCAGAGTAACCTTGCTTAGGGAAGCTAGTACTTGCAAAAATCATCAAAATAGTTTCTCCAGATTAGTTAAGCTTATTTGGAATTCACATAAAATGCATGTGCACCTTGGAGAAAACTCTACTTTTTTGCATTGGTTGGGCTACTTATTCTTGATAAATGCTAATTTTCTTCAGTCTTGAAGACTGATTCTGTGATATATGGCCACTAAAGAATTTCTCCTTTCTATTAGGAACTATACTTTATTATTTTCAATATCAGAAAGCTCGGAGGTGCCTGAGATAAATGATGGGGAACTACTATTTATGCGTATTTTTTCCTCTTGGACAATAAACTTCTTAACGGTAGAAACCACGCCTTTTGCATTATGTATGTTTTCAAAGCACTTAGCACAGTGCCTTACAATTGGCAGTTCTCAATTCTATGGGTTATCATAAATTAAAACTAATCACTGCTGTTTTGGAATTACTTTTCTTCCTTTCTTGAAACTAAATTAATCTTCTAAACATAGATATTATCACTCTAGGGATTCTACATACTAGGTGGGCATTAAAATCAGAAATACTTTTGGTATGCTGGACCACTTGAAATACATAAGAATTAGCTCTTGGAGGTAGGGGAAATATGTTTGGAATGAAAATCAGCCTTCATAAAGTTACAAATTCTATTATCAGCCATCTAGCTATTTCCCTATAAAAGATGGTTATGCTTTTCTTCACATTGTATTATCTTAAATCAATTATGATGTAATCTCAGTTAAATTAATTGTTTTAAATTCAGGAAAAATTAAACTCATGAATAAGCTCAATTAGAATAGGAAATTGTCCATTAATATTTCCCCAAGCTAATTTTTTGAACATATTGATGCAGAATGATAGTGTTATTTAAATAGCAGGGTCTACAGACTCTAGTATTCAAAAGCCAAAATTTGTATTGAGATAATTTACAGAAGTCAATTAAATCTAATATTATCATCCTATCACAGTTAAAAGGCATTGCCATAGGACAATCAAAGAGCATATTTTAGTTTGTGTAAGATGGATTCTCTCAGAAAAGAAAAGCACACGTGCTTTTCAAGCACTGAACGCACTTTTGCAGGCAGGCAAGATTTTAGTAACTTGTACTCAGGCTTCCACCTACACTGCACAATTCATCTTCTACCAACTATGAAGATAACAACATGGTTTGATGAAATATTTGTCTGTAGACTCAAAAGCCTGCAATTCAAAAACGTGCAGGTATACCTACTCTCGCCTTCTGACAAAACATATCTGCACAGGAAGAGCTTAAAAGGGGTATAATGGCATGGTAAATGCTAAAGGTGGGATTCAGTTGCTTCAGGACACAGGAGTCGAATACTAAATGCAAATATTCGAGCACTGCCATGCAAAAGACACTTTCCCACACTTACAAGTTATTTACATCTTTTAGGTGTCTTTGGTAAATGTCTATCATGGTAAGTACTGCAAGGAACTGCCTCTGATGTTTGGTTATAAAGCAATATGACTGGCATGTCAAACACAGATTTTTATTTCAGAGATAAATCACTGTCCCAAATCCAATTATTAGCTACCTAGGCGTTTTTTTCTGTACAATGCAGCTTTGCTTTTCTTCATGCTGGATGTTATCTCAGGTTAAGTATGAAGTCTCAGTGTTCCAGAGGTCAAAAGAAACTAAGCCGGAAAAGAACAAACGGGAAGCTACTGCAGATGGCAGGTACAGCACAACAAGCCCTCTCTAAGGCTGGCATTCCTTGAGAAGTTGGTGGAACGAAGGCTCGAAGGCAAAATGGAGCCTGAAAGTACTCAGTAGCTGATTTGATTATTTGAATTCTAGAACTATCTATTGATACATGTATATTAACTCCTAAAATATCTACATAAATAGATATACTATATAAATGGATAATTCTTATACAGTCAGAGAGGTATGAGAGTAGAAAAGGGAACTAAGTTCTCACAAGTAATTTTTTTTTTAAAGTCTGCTCTCCACATCACAGCATCAGCTGCTGTTTTTCCTCTTTCCAAACTAAATCAAAGAGTAAATCTTGGGCTTCTATTGTGGTCCAGTGGTTAAGAATCCAGTGGAAACCTGCCAAAGCAGGGGATATAGGTTTGATCCCTGGTCTGCAAGGATTCCATGTGCCACAGGGCAACTAAGCTCATGAACCACAGCTACTGGGCCCAAGGGCAAAATCTACAGAAGCCCAAGTGCCATAGAGCCTGTGCTCCACAAGAGAAGCCACTATAATGAGAAGCTTGTGTACCCCAGCTAGAAAGTAGCCGCGGTTCGAGGCAAATAGAGAAAGCCCACACAGCAACGAAGAGCTGCTGCTGCTGCTAAGTCGCTTCAGTCGTGTCCGACTCTGTGCGACCCCATAGACGGCAGCCCACCAGGCTCCCCCGTCCCTGGGATTCTCCAGGCAGGAACACTGGAGTGGGTTGCCATTTCCTTCTCCAACGCTTGAAAGTGAAGTCACTCAGTCGTGTCCGACTCTTAGCGACCCCATGGACTGCAGCCTACCAGGCTCCTCCATCCATGGGATTTTCCAGGCAAGAGTACTGGAGTGCTGAGGCAGCCAAAAATAAATTAATTTTTTAAAAGTTAATCTTTTGTCACTATTTCCAGGACAGAACTGAGACAGAAGATGAATTCTTGATTGATTCTAGGAATCAAACATTTCTAGAGAGTATCACAAATGCTTTGCATAGAGTATTTGCCATGACTTTGGAATTTCTGAAAGGGAAAACCGAACAAAGAATTTATAATAAAACAAAAGTAAAGCTATGGAAACAAAGGATGAATTATGAATTTTATAGAAAGAGCACTCTAGGAAAAGTTAATAGAGTACCATTTTGTTATAAATCTGTAGAAGCTAAGCCAGCTTTTCATACATTATTTCTTATCTGAGATTCATATGAGATCAGTTTTATAATGTAAGGAATATAGGTCAGCCTATTAAAATAGGAAATTTACCTTTGCTTCTTTTCAAAGCTACTATATATAATAATAAAGTAGACCTTGATGTTTTGTTATGTTCAGGTTAAATGTTCATTTTTGTTAGACAGTATTTGTAGAAAAAACAGCTAAATAGTGTATTGTGCTGTGTGCTGAGTTGCTCAGTCATGTCTGACTCTTTAAGACCCCATGCACTGTAGCCTGTCAGTATCCTCTGTCCATGGGGATTCTCCAGGCAAGAATACTGGAGTGGGTTGCCATGCCCTCCTCCAGGGGATCTTCCCAACCTAGGGATCAAACCCCGGTCTGTTACCTAATAATGAACACTAGTAATATACCTAATAATGGGAAAGTTTGAAGGCCAAAGGAGAAGAGGTGGCAGAAGACGAGATGGTGAGATATCATCACCAATTCTACAGACATGAATTTGAGCCAACTCTGGGAGATAGTGGAAGACAGAGGAGCC
Source organism: Capricornis sumatraensis (assembly GCF_032405125.1). NCBI lineage: Eukaryota > Metazoa > Chordata > Mammalia > Artiodactyla > Bovidae > Capricornis > Capricornis sumatraensis. The sequence continues at coordinate 83,388,936 of NC_091077.1, forward strand.
TTGTATGCTGCAGTCCGTAATGTCACAGAGTCAAATACAATTCAGCAACTGAACAACAACAAATAATGACACATATATTTCTGACAAATAAGGTATTAAAAACCTTACATCTAGATTTAGATATTCAGTTGCTGGAAAAGGTATAGAATATTAGCTGTGTTCAACAAAATATTCATATACTTTATGATACACTGCTATTTTCTGGTATGTTCAAACAGAATACATGATTGTTATGTAGTCTGACCTAAAAGATTAAGTAAATAGATATGCTTCTTACAAACTTCTTATAAACTTAAAAATAGATGTCAAATATAAAGTTTTAAACTACAAATAATCCTGTGACTGCCCATTACAAGTTTCAGATTTTGAAAAGGTAGTCAAAACTAGAATTTTATGCTTTTTCTTAAGCTTTTAATTAAAAGAGGACTTAATATTTCTCTTACTTTGTAATGAGGTAAAAGACTAGCTTCTCCAGAGGCTTTATCTTACTATCTTACTCATGTTGAATTGCTCAACACCCTAGTTACATATTTACAAGATTAACCAGGAATCAGGTAAAGGTCAACAAATCACAAACATAAAATAAAGCATAGCCATTAACCCAAAGGCATTAATGCTTCCCTTGTGGCTTAAAAGGTAAAGTATCTGCCTGCAATGCCAGAGACATGGGTTCAATCCCTGGGTAGGGAAGATCCCCTGGAGAAGGTTATGGTAACCCATTCCAATATTCTTTCCTGGATGATCCCATGGACTAAGGAGCCTCATGGGATCACAAAGAGTTGGACAAGACTAAGTGATTAACACTGTTACTTTCATTAACCCAAAATGAAAATGGAAGAATTATTATCATTGCTAAAAATTCCTGTAAATTATGCAGAAAGTGATTTTCATTCTTAGGAATTCTTCACTTTAGTCAAGTGTTTCAAAAAATACTAAAAGCAGTTACTTTGCAACTTAACAACCATTAGGACACAGCAGGATATAGCTATTATTATTAATATACAAGAATGATAAATTACACAAAATAGAACAAGGGACATAAATTTTACCTTGTATTATTAGGAAAAATATTTCATTAGTTGAACATTTTTCTTCAATTACCCAAAACCTTTTTAGACACATAAAAGAAATATTATGAACTTTAAATATTATGTGAACTATAAATTGCTCAGGTAGGAGTTATTACAGTTCTTCTTTGTGCCTTAGTTCTTTCAAACATTATCTGCTCAGCTAAATCAAAACTGAAGAGATAAAAATAGAAACATTCATTTTATATTAATAGATATAAACATCTACAGTTTCATAGGATCATACAATTTTCAAATGTAGGTAATTTATTTGGGAAATAAGGTAACAAGTGTCGTATACTGGTGACATAATATATATAAAGTGACTTATTGAGTCTTGGCCCACTTTCTAGTATATTAGTTCATCAAGACTATTTTCACTGTAATTTTGATGGAGGGTATGAATGAAAATGCAGTTCCAGATATCTGTATTTTTAAAAACATTTGGGTGATAAGGGCTTCCCTGGTGGCTCAAAGGTTAAAGCATCTGCCTGCAATGTGGGAGACCTGGGTTCGATCCTTGGGTCAGGAAGATCCCCTGGAGAAGGAAATGGCAACCCACTATAGTATTCTTGCCTGGAGAATCCCATGGATGGAGGAGCCTGGTGGGCTACAGTCCACCGGGTCGCAAAGAGTAGGAAACAACTGAGAACTTCACTCACTCAATATATATAGCAAAGTATGGAAACTATGAGTTAATCATCTGTATTATTGGGAAAAGAACATCCACCTTAGATTTGTTTCATAGACTAGACACAATATATCGTAAACACATAGTAAATCATAAGGCAGTTAATATGCCCTTAATGAATAGCAGTTCCTTATACTGTAATTGTTATTTTATTGTTGTTATAAAGCAAAAGTTAGGATTAAAAGTTATGGTTAGGAGAGACTGACTTTCACTATGACTATCTGAATACCGAAGACTGAAAAATATATTGCCAGTTCAGCCAGGTTTTCCAAGTATTCACTTCTTATTCAGGAAATAAAAGAAGAGAGAACATCTACTCCCATTTCCCACACAAAATATTCTTAATAAAAATTAATACATACATAAGCACGATTATTAATCATGAAGAGTCATTGAAAATGATCCAAAATGTCATGCCACTTGGCATTTCCTTAATATCAGATTCATCATCAGATAATTCTGTCACCAAAGCATTCAGATTGTCATATAAATCTCTGCCTAGGGGAAATATACACTATAGCTTCTTATAATGAAGGAAAACGAAATGGTTCCCCACAGTATATTGCCAGACTCACTGGATATAAAAATAACTAATTAAATAATCTCTTTTTAAAATAGGTCTGTGACTGGCAGGCACTTTTTTTCATTGTGGTACAAAACAGGGATTTCTCCTATGGAAAAATCTCATATTAATACTTTGATAAACTAGATTATAACTCTGAAAAGAGCCTTTATAATCAAGTTTTTTTTTTTCCCCAATTTAATATCCGAGTAATCTTATCTTTAGTTTGGATGGAGATAAAGTTTTAGCTGGCAGCAATTTTGCTGCAGTAATCAAAGAAATCTCATTTCCTCAAGTCCATAACTGACAGTAAAGCAACAAACCATTTCCCCCCAAATTGAATAGGACCTGATTTCTTTATCTTCAGCATAACCGTTTTTGTTTCATTGTGACTTATTTTTCCAATCAATGTGAGAAGAATGTTAATATTCACTGTTTTGGATTTCCAAAGACATAAAGTGGATGTATTAGAAGAAAAAATCATGAAATGCCCCGTTAGTACCTAGCCACCTCTGTTTTGATCTGATTTTCAGACAGAAGAAAAACACGCACGAGTACTGGTTTCTTGTGTGTGTGTGTTAGTCTCTCAGCTGTGTCTGACCCTTTGCGACCCCACGGATTATGGCCCCCCAGGCCTCTCTGTCCATGGAATTCTCCAGACAAGAACCATTCCCTTCTCCAGAGGAACTCCCAAGCCAGGGATCGAACCCTGGTCTTCTGCCTTGCAGGCAGATTCTTTACCATTTGAGGTGTTAAATAAGCAAAGTAAAATGAAGAGACACTTTCAGAAGAAACTTCTTTGCTCCAAATGTATGGATTTTTTCTCTCACAGACATTCTTAAAGAATAAAAATGAAGACTGCATATGTTTATTGCAAAGAAAATATGTCAAGTATTTCAGCCTCAAAATAACCCCATGGAGACTAATTTCATTCCCCGTTTTAAATGAGGCTCAGAGAGGTTAAATAACTCCTAAATTCACAGAGGAAAGATTTGGCCCTAGGTGTTTTGGTTACCAAAGGGTCATGACAAACACTATGGCATGATACGATGTTTGGGGGACATTTGCTGCACTGTGTGTTAAGAGTGTGGAGAAGTGACAAGCAGTTCCATCATATTTACAAAGACAAAGAGTAGTAAAATAGCTCACTCTATGTTCTTCATCATTGTTTCTGTCACGGCGTATAGGCTGAAGGGTCAACACTGATAGCTATCCATCTAACATTTAAAAAGAGATTATGAATGTTGAAGGAGCAAAGCAGAGACATGACATTTCATACTCTAGTCTTAAGGTTCAAGTGATGCTAATTTAAAGTTAGCATCATTTGATAGCTAGATATCCATAGGAAAGGACTATGGTGAATGGCCTACCTCAAGGGTTTCTACAACTTTAGTTTTCTTCTCTCTCTTGCTTTTTATTTTCTTTCTATAATACATGAACTGCTTTCATATATTCACCTATGAGAAAGTCAATTACAATAAGGGCATTCTTCTCTGTTTAACAAAATACCTCTGCCTAAATTATGGAGGCAACTATTCTCAATGTTAATACCTTCAAACAAGAAATTCGCAAATGGGTAAGTATCACATTAGTCTATATCTATAATTTATAGTAGTAGCAGTGTTAGTGGCTTAGTCGTGTCTGATTCTTTGCGACCCCACAGACTGGCCCACCAGACTCCTCTGTCCATGGGATTCTCCAGGCAAGAATACTGGAGTGGGTTGCCATTCCCTTCTCCAAGGGATCTTCCCAACCCAGGGATCAAACCCAGGTTTCCTGCATTACAGGCAGATTCTTTACCATCTGAGCTACAGGGAAGCCCATATAATTTATACATAGTTTATATATAGTTTATGTATATAATCTCCAAAATTCATATCATTACTTTATCAAGAACTTTATGTTCTAACCCCAGGATTGGGGTAGCTGTTAAGCTTTGTTCTTAAAGCTTTGTATTTTAGGTGCGCAATAATTGTTAGAAAAATGAACAGACACCAGTTATACATTCATGTACACATGAACTTGGATTTCCCCAGTGTATTTCCCTTTCCTTTCATAATCAATTTATTATATATCCAAGATTCAGTGTCTGTGATAGCATATTGAAAAGCATGAAGAAAATAAATCAACTGATTATATTTATTCCACATACCTTATAATTACTTTAAAATTCAGTTTTAACTCTAATTTCTCACGAGCATGCTGTAGGCTATGCTTAGTCTCTCAGTTGTGTCTGAATAGTTGTGACCCCATGGATGGCAGCCCGTCAGGTGCCTCTGTCCAGTGGAATTTTCCAGGCAGGGATACCAGAGTGGGTTGCCATTTCCTCCTCCAGGGGATCTTCCCAACCGAGGGATCCAACCCAGGTCTCCTGTATTGCGGGCAGATTCTTCACCTACTGAGCCACCAGGGAAGCCCAGGCATAGCTATTTAATAATGTGAATTATTAACTGAAACACAATTTTTACAGTATTTAATTTCTATCAATACTCTCTGGCTAAGATGGAATACTAAAAATAAAATTCATTTCAACCAGTAATAAAAGCAGCCTATAGACAATTTACCTGGCTAGCCAGCTCCTGGAATTTCAAAACACTGTATGTGCTATTATATTCTTGGGAGTAGAGAGGCTATGAGTATAATGTGAAGTGGTTACTCCTTTTTACTTATATGCTGTTAAAAAGTGTAAGACCATACCCATCACATTTTCCAATATTTTTCTTTTTTAAAATTCAGTTTAAATTTAGATTACATGTTTCCAGTGGTCTGTTCATTATGTTTCAATAAATGATAGTCTGTTTCCCCTTCTTATATTAATCAATATAGATGAAAGCTAAGTGCACAGAGATAGTCACTAGAATCTCCTTGATAGATAAATGTGCCTGCTGCTGCTGCTGCTGCTGCTGCTGCTGCTGCTAAGTCGTTTCAGTCGTATCCGACTCTGTGCGACCCCATAGATGGCAGCTCACCAGGCTCTGCCATTCCTGGGATTCTCCAGGCAAGAACACTGGAGTGGGTTGCCATTTCCTTCTCCAATGCATGAAAGTGAAAAGTGAAAGTGAAGTCGCTCAGTCGTGTCCGACTTTGTGCAACCCCATGGGCTGCAGCCCACCAGGCTCCTCCATCCATGGGATTTTCCAGGCAAGAGTACTGGAGTGGGGTGCCATTGCTTTCTCCGATTAGGCAATTAGACAACCCTACAACTGATACAGTTAAACCAGAACTACAAATATTCTCTTTTCTAGGTCATATTAGAAACCAAAATCTGAGGGCTTATTACCAGACTGGAAAATGACATATTTTTTCCTATTAAATTGTCTTATCCATTTTATTTGATAGAATTTTATATAATACTCTGTAATATTTTCAGGCAACAATTTGCCACTATCCTTAGAATATTAAACAAAAATTGTTTTACTTTTCGTGACTAGACCAAACACTAGAATATAGTTAGTAGTTCTGTGAGGACTTCTGTAGTGTTCTGCATAATGAACTCACTTAAGCCCCTATGATAAAATCCACTTGACTGCTCAAAAGGTTAAATGTGTATAAAAAAGCTGCCATTTTGCTATGCTAGAAAAAAGAGTTAAGAGACACTAAATAAATTGTTTTTCCTTCTCATATACAATTGTAAGCTTATTGCTTTTTTGTGTTGTAAGTAACCTTTTCATGTGCAATCCACAGCACTTATTTATTATTCATTAAAAAAGCTATCTCAACTAAAATATTGCTAAAATTGAAGAATATTCAATAAATTGAAATTCATCATGAGTATGAAAGGAAGCAGGGTAAGAACAGAGAAAAGCAAAAGTTCTATGAAAATCCATGTGACGTGGAAACAGGAACAAAAATAGAATGAGAAAGTAAGACATAGGTCCAAGTGGTCCACAAGCCTTCTTTATAGTTTTGGTTCACATATAATCTTAAAAACAGTCCTCTTAAAAGATGAATTGAATGACTATATTTTTCCTATAATCAAAGAAAGCCAGAAAAAATGACATCAGAGTAATATTTCAAAAGTCTTAATGTCAATAACTATGTGTTCTATATTTTGATAGTTGTCTTATCATCTAACATAATGCCACTGTTACAGTCCTGTTGCAAAAGATATAGGTTGTTAGATGTCTAGTCATTTCCACCTTTTTATTCCAGTTCAGCACTTACAGATCTGTGCAAACTTATTCTCCTTGTGAACCGTGAACTCCCAGATGTTCAAGCTGGTTTTAGAAAAGGCAGAGGAACCAGAGATCAAATTGCCAACATCCGCTGGATCATGGAAAAAGCAAGAGAGTTCCAGAAAAACATCTATTTCTGCTTTATTGACTATGTCAAAGCCTTGGACTGTGTGGATCACAATAAACTGTGGAAAATTCTGAAAGAGATGGGAATACCAGACCACCTGACCTGCCTCTTGAGAAACCTATATGCAGGTCAGGAAGCAACAGTTAGAACTGGACATGGAACAACAGACTGGTTCCAAATAGGAAAAGGAGTACGTCAAGGCTGTATATTGTCACCCTGCTTATTTAACTTCTATGCAGAGTACATCATGAGAAACACTGGGCTGGAAGAAGCACAAGCTGGAATCAAGATAGTTGGGAGAAATTAATAACCTCAGATATGCAGATGATACCACCCTTATGGCAGAAAGTGAAGAGGAACAAAAAAGCCTCTTGATGAAAGTGAAAGAGGAGAGTGAAAAAGTTGGCTTAAAGCTCAACATTCAGAAAACGAAGATCATGGCATCTAGTCCTATCACTTCATGGGAAATAGATGGGGAAACAGTAGAAACAGTGTCAGACTTTATTTTGGGGGGCTCCAAAATCACTGCAGATGGTGACTGCAGCCATGAAATTGAAAGATGCTTACTCCTGGGAAGGAAAGTTATGACCAACCTAGATAGCATATTCAAAAGCAGAGACATTACTTTGCCAACAAAGATCTGTCTAGTCAAGGCTATAGTTTTTCCTGTGGTCATATATGGATGTGAGAGTTGGACTGTGAAGAAAGCTGAACTGATGCTTTTGAACTGTGGTGTTGGAGAAGACTCTTGAGAGTCCCTTGGACTGCAAGGAGATCCAACCAGTCCATTCTGAAGGAGATCAGCCATGGGATTTCTTTGGAAGGAATGATCCTGAAGCTGAAACTCCAGTACTTTGGCCACCTCACGGGAAGAGTTGACTCATTGGAAAAGACTCTGATGCTGGGAGGGATTGGGGGGCAGGAGGAGAAGGGGACGACAGAGAATGAGATGGCTGGATGGCATCATGGACTCAATGGACGTGAGTCTGAGTGAACTCCGGGAGTTGGTGATGGACAGGGAGGCCTGGCGTGCTGTGATTCATGGGGTCGCAAAGAGTCGGACACAACTGAGCGACTGAACTGAACTGATCTTCCTTAAAGAAAGAAGGCCAAATAAATGATGGAATCATATGAGTCTTAGAAGTGCAGACTGCTTAAAATAATTCTAGGTACACATAAACTATGAATTAAGAACTAAATTCCAAAATAAGACTTAATTATATACTTAGTGACAATAGGCTGATGCTTTGAAACTGATGTGATCACCAGTTAAAAATATTACTTAGTAGACTGGCATTCTTTTTTTCTCACATAATGAGCAATGCACATTTTACTCTGTATTTGATGCTATGATTCTAGAGAACTGGCAATTTTTTGTTAACTTATACACAAGCTGTATTCTTCTAAAGCAACTATATATATATGTCAAATTCTAAATTGACTATAAAATAACTAAATAACTAAATGATTATAAAATTTTACGCAGATTATCATTGGTCCTAAGAAAATTGGAAAGGCCCTGGTTAAAAAGAAAGTAGACTGGATGTTTTCAGCTGCAGACTGTAATGAATCTTTAGTGTATCTCTTTTTTTTTTGTCTTTTAAATATGGATTAATATCCATATCTAACTTCAAATATATCATTTCTCTATAGGGTTAACAAACTTTCTGAACCACCATTGTTGGTGAGAAGCAGCAATGCTCAATAACAACTCTGCTGTTAAAACTCCTGTAAACACAATGACAAAAATGTGGCTTCACAGTATCATTTTCTGCTATTTCACTTATTTTTTTTATACATGCAGCTAGAGAACCGAACTCAGAAGATGGCTAGAAATGAACATTCATGGAGCTAGAGAACCAAACTCAGAAGATGGCTAGAAAATGGATCATTAGTAGCTTATATTTCCCAAAGCTTCATGAATATTATCCCGGAGGATAAAATATCTTTTGAAACCAAAAAGCCAGTAACTCAGGATTCTGAATCTTTTCTGCACTATGGATACTTTCATCAGTCTTGTGATGCCTAGAGGGGCTTTTCAGAATAATGCTTTTCAGTTCACAAAATGAAATAAACTGAAGCACAAAGTAATTATCAAAATATTTTAAAATGTGTGATATAATAACATGCATGCTCATCTATTAACACATTCAGTAACAGAGGTGGTGGCAGGACCACTATAGTTTCTTATTAGTGAAAACTAAATGGTATTTTCAGTGATGTACAACAAGATAATGTGGTATGAAAATAACTGTGGTTTCTGTTAGTGACAAAGTCATTGGTACTGCTAATGCAATGATTCATTGTTGTCTGCATCTGTAATGGATGGAAATTCTAAGTTTCAGAGAGCTATTAGTAAAAAAGAAACATACAATTTTTGTTTCCTCATCAAAAACCACCGACACCCTGAATTCTAGCTATCCCGGAGGGTCCTGTAGCCTTGGTCAAAAACTGCATTAAGCACTTAGAGGGGATGGGGCTAAGAGCATCTTTTATACAAATCCCTGTAGGAAAGTGCTCATGTTTTATTATACTTAAAGCTATTAACAATGGTAGAATTGAGGAATAATTCTAATGGGAAAGGAAAAGGCATTATTAAGTTACTGCTGAGTGGATATGAAGCAACATTTATGTTTGAAATAGCCAGGTTATGGATGTTCAAAAAAATTGTGTGTCTTCCTGAGTGTACCAAAAAATATAAATTGAATTTTATTTTGAACAAACTACCACAAATATCCTTGGATTTCTTGGAGCTAAGAGGCACGGTTTCAACTCTTTGGTGTTTTGTACTTAGATAATAGTGCTGAGTATTTATAGGCTCCCTTATATAACTATAGTTCTATCCACTTTTCTTGTCAGAATAGTTTATTTTCTGTCCCTGCTCCTGTTTTCCTTGAATTTTAGTATTGAATTTACTGACTTTGCTCTGGCTCTACTTCCTTTTATGGAACCATATTCCTCCAGTTCAATTTATTTTTAAGTTGGATACTTTATGTGTCCATTCCCTTTGGAGTTCTAAAAAGAATGTGTGTTATTGACCAGATAAAGCTATTAAAGTAACTATCATGAAACTTATTTTTAGGTCCTTGGCTACCTTAATGGTTCTTTGGGGTTTAAGATATGCTCAAAGTTGAGCATTCCATAACCTGGGAGGAGCAGTCTGTGGCTATTCTTTCTTCCTCAACACCTGTTCCATATGGAAGAGGTGAAATCTGGCATTCTCTCTACCACCCACCACACTTATTTCAGGACTATTAATGATTACAGGATCTAAATTTTTTTTAAAAAGTGTCTTTTCTTAGGTATCCATCTCCCTGACCACCTCCTATTCTGGAAGCATTATTTTCTTTGCCCTCTCTACATCTTTATTCTCTACTTCTCTGATGACTCTCCTTTAGTCCCTTGGCAGACAGAACTGCCTTTTGTTAAAGTCTATTTTAGCAACTTTGTACTCTTTATTCTTTTTAATCTCTCTTTTGACACTAATATTAAACCTTCAGTTCAGTTCAGTCGCTCAGTCGTGTCCGACTCTTTGCGACCTCATGAATCGCAGCACGCCAGGCCTCCCTGTCCATCACCAACTCCTGGAGTTCACTCAAACTCACGTCCATCGAGTCAGTGATGCCATCTAGCCATCTCATCCTCTGTCATCCCCTTCTCCTCCTGCCCCCAGTCCCTCCCAGCATCAAAGTCTTTTCCAATGAGTCAACTCTTCCCATGAGGTGGCCAAAGTACTGGAGTTTCAGCTTCAGCATCATTCCCTCCAAAGAACACCCAGGGCTGATCTCCTTCAGAATGGACTGGTTGGATCTCCTTGCAGTCCAAGGGACTCTCATGAGTCTTCTCCAACACCACAGTTCAAACGCATCAATTCTTTGGCGCTCAGCCTTCTTCACAGTCCAACTCTCACATCCATACATGACCACAGGAAAACCATAGCCTTGACTAGATGGACCTTAGTCGGCAAATTAATGTCTCTGCTTTTGAATATGCTGTCTAGGCTGGTCATAACTTTTCTTCCAAGGAGTAAGCATCTTTTAATTTCATGGCTGCAGTCACCATCTACAGTGATTTTGGAGCCCCCCAAAATAAAGTCTGACACTGTTTCCACTGTTTCCCCATCTACCACTTCTCCCTTCTCGTCTGATTCTTGAATCTGAGTCTGTGTTACCAGCGCTTCCTTGAGTTATCATTCACATTTTTATAACTGGCTGTCCTAGCTTACCATGATGTGCCAGTTGCACCTACCATTCAATGTGACTATGCAGGAAAGAAATTTGTTGGAATCCTCTCCTTCAGGTGAAGAAAAATGCTTTGAAGATTTGACTCAAAACATATACAAGACTCTTTGTGCTACATGCTGCTAGAAGCTATCACTCCCAAGGCTGCAGATGTAGCTAACAACTGCAGCCAGCAGCATGCCAGGGGTTGGTGTCCCGCGCAACTCAGCTCCATGGTTGCCAGTAAAATTTTATTGGTACTATTTGAAACCCTTGGGATTTCAGGAAATCCTGGAAAGCTTTGCATATTTGATAAAAGATTAGATGTCATCTATGTTCTTTTCTTTCTCCTGAGAAAAGTGTCTCTGCTATTCAGTGAATTTGATTTAAAAAAAATCAAAACACAGTGATTTATGCCTGTAATTTTCCCATGATGAAATAACCATTTCAGACTCACTCTGATAATCAGACCCCAAATTTCACCTAAGCACCCCAAAATGCCATGGCACACATGTAAAGAATAATGACTAGCCCACAAATTACATCTTAACCATGTTTCAAGTTGCAAGTCATAGAATGACTTCTTTTCTAGTAGTTTTCCTATAGGAGATTTTTGTCTATAGTGCCGTATTTTATTTGAGTTCTTTTTTTTTTTTTTTCCAAGGGTAAGGATGGAGTGATAATTGAAAAGATTGATATTTACAGTCTGAAAAAAATTGCGGTATTTCTCAATCATATATTACAGTTTTAAATGCTGCAAAGATGACATCACATTATCCTGTTCCCACACTCTCTTGATCTCTGCATACTTTACCTGCCTTTTTTGAGATAGGGATATATTAGAATGAGTTTCAGTTTGGAGAATAAATGCAAAATTAATTTTGATCCCTGAACATATGCTATTAAGTGCATAATGGGAATGTTACATAATTTGAAAAACAAGAAGGTCTTCTTGAATGTTTCAGTAATTATTCGTAATGAAATACAAAACTGTCAGGTAATGAGAATCTGATTCAATTTGTTAGATGTACTTAGTAAGTCCTAGGGGATCTATTTGAGCATTCTGCAGATATTTTTACATCTTTCTTTTATTAGATTATCACTTTAAGGTACAGCAGGTGAACTTTCAAAGTGTGACATCTCTGTACAAAATTGTTGGGCAACATTTGGAAAAATATACCCAGAGGCATCTGATTGAAAATGGAACTTCTGTGTTAGACACATAAAATCCAATTTGGTTTTGTCATTAAGTCAATTTTTTGTGTTTATTGTTGCAAAGACTTCATCTTGCAGTAATGTTGGAGTCATTTCTTCCCTCGAGGGCTATTGATATACTTGTACAGTATTCTGGATTTTTTGTACTTATTGCCAGGTCTTTGTAAAGAATGTGAGAAACTAAATTAAATAATTATCCATGTTCAAGTATTTATAGTTATGGTTACTTCCATTTATATTGCTATATATTTATGGGTAAATTTTAAATATTGTGTATCTTGGATTTAACATTATACAATTAATCTTAAATGTAAAACTTTCATCAACCCATAGTTACTTTTTCTTTTTTTTTTTTTAATGTTCACAAAAGGTGACAGCCTAAGGTAAGCTGTCCTTTTCCTGTCCTATTGGAGTTCTGAATTAATTCCTATTCTATGTATTCAAGGAAAGTAACCTTATGCTGATATTAGGCAATGATTTCAAAGGCAAAAAGCACTGCTAAAGCACCATTTCAAAATTCTAAAACAGAGTAGACTTTTTTCATCTGGAATAAAACTAGAATTAGCATTAATGATTATTATTCTTTGCTGTTCTTTGATTTCTTGCTATACCTACAAAAGCTAAAGTCTATTTTGTTGTTTTAAAAATCCCTTGTGGACACACAAAATAGATAGTTTGTGAGATGGATTATTATAATACTTAAATATTTTTTCCATCAGCTGGTCTTAACCCTGTATTGTCAAAGCCTAAAAGGCAAGTGATCATCCTAAAAACCTCATCACATGATTACTACACAGCAATCAGAACTCATCCACTTAATATTTGTCTTCATATTAAACAAAGAGCCTGTTTATCCTTGAGCATATTGTCCTTCTTGTGAAATCCTCATTTCAACAGCCTGCCCTCTGTTTGGTACCTACTATTATGTTCCTCTGGCCTCAGTTCACATGTCGTTTCCTTAAACTTCCCCAAACAGAACAGGTGCCCCACCATGGCTCCCTCTTCATGCACAGTGCTCATGATGTTCCGTAATCAGCTATTACGTGATTCTTGCTTTTCTCTCCCATTAATCTGCATACTCCACAAGCACAGGAACTGAATTTAACCGCTATTGCTGCTCCAGCTGTAGTGGGTGGCTACTGCTGGATCTAGGTTGGTGAATGAATTAATTCATATGTTTTCTGAAAATTCTGTACATAGTTAAGAAAAAAAAATCAATAAATATCTGTGGCTAGTTTATTTACTGAACATCTAGCTGAATACTTTCACTATGTTATAATACTCGACTTACACAATTTTCTTATTAAATTTATGTGTGTCTTAATTCTCATTTTCATTTTTATTATTTTTAAAACTCTTTATTTTAATTAGAATCTCTTATATTTTACCTTTGGATCTATGTAATATCTGGATATAGCAGACTAGGAATTTAGTGTTATATAGGATAAAACTATAATCTCTAACCATCTATATTAGATAAGAAAATACTGAAATTATTTGCTCCACTATTTCTGTTCACCATTCACTAAAATACCTGATCAAATAACAGCGGCATCTTAACAATAATTGCAAACAAAAAAACTTAAAGAAATAAACTTTGGTATTTGTGGTTCAGAGTATGTTATGATGTCATGTTTTCCAAAAACTAAAGCAACTCTTATCCCCTATAATGGTTTTGGTTGAATTAATAATATTTATTAAAAATTCTGCTAATGTCACTGGATTTCCTAAATTAATGTACTTGTAAAACATGGTATGCAATGCATTAAAAAACTGACTTCTATACATTTTGTTCTCAATACACACAGTCAGTTGCTAAAGATATGTAGTACTTTAAAATTTTTAAAAATTATAACAAGGAAAAGGGGACTAAACTAGCATTAACTTTTTTTAAGTAATTCAAAATCATTGTGTCTATTTATTTCTGCAATTATTTGCTTATCTACATGTATTGACCTATGTAATTTACTAAATAGTTTATATATGCTCCTAATTTTAATCTAGTCATCAATTTAAACCAAAAAGTGCTATTCATTCTATTTATAGATGAAGAACATGAGGCTCAGAAAGGTCAACTAATGCTATTCAGACATATAAAGGTAACAAGCCAGAATCTAAACCTCAGTTCTACAAAAAGAAAAAGTCAGAGTTTAAACTTCGATTTTATTTGAATTCAAAGCCTATGTTCTTTCCTCTTACTCTGCAGCCACTTGTCAAGGCCACTCGAGTGAAAAGTGTTCCTTAAGTGTACTGTGTAATAAAGTACACCCGCCAAAGGGCAGGATCGATCACACTTGGGAGGACAGGCTACGCAGATGCAATACCTGGGGTTAAGACCAGGATCTGAACTTTACTAGCCATGTGAACCTATACAAATTATTTCACCTCTCAGGAGCTCACATTTTTTTCTGTAAAATGGAGCCAATGATAAACAGGATCTACAACAAAGAGTGTTAAGAGGATCAAATAAGTTGTTATTTAAAGTACTTAGAACAGTGCTTGGCTCATAGTAAAATTAAAATCAGCATTATCATATAACAATTGGTAATACAATTTAAGATAAGTTGAGAGTTTTTATTTACAAGTTTGTCTTTCAAAAGCAATAATTAATTGTTGAGCATATAATAATGCAGATGACATTATTTACTTATCAAATGTTTTATCAATTTTAACAGCATAAGTCTTCACTTGTAATTCAAGTGTACTTGGCAGCATACGTTGATTTCAAAAGAAAAAACACATATATACATCTATCTAGCATATGTTTGTGTGTTTGTAAATACTAGCTCATTTATAATGAAGGCTTAAAGAGTTACAGCTGCTCAAAAATGAAGATACAGAAATATTAATCTATAGTTTTCAAACTCTGTTCACATGTATCATCACCTTTTGGCCTTATTACTTTATAGATGGAATTCCTAAAGTACTATAGAATTATCTAGGTTTTATTTCACTAAATTCTTAAAACAATGAATAATTTTGACTTTTAGAAACATCACTTTCTCCTCAGTTGAAGATTTGTTTTGATTTTTAATAAAATGCTCTGAAATCATCCAAGTCATAATACTTTCTGGCATAATAGTTTGGGGATGCTGTATTCTAAGGGCTCCCTCGGTGACTATTTTAATTTCCAGAAATAGTATCAATAATGGAAATGAATTTGAGTGCCATTCCTGAAGTTTAATCATGTCACGTTTAAACACCCAGAAGGGAAATGTATACGGCTCCTGCAGCCACATAAGCCCCCAAAATGAAACTAATCCTAGTTATTTTTAGATAACTAAAGTGCTATCAATTTCCATTGAATTTACTTTAAACATCATGTTCTGTTAATCCTACATGACAAAGCATATCTATTCTGAGAACAGGTTTCTCATTCCAGTTCATCATCCTTGTCCTTTGAAGATGTTTATAAAAATGGCCATGTGAACACTTGAACTTATTTAAAAGAAACAAGGGAACATAAATTAGAACTTCATTTAGAAGAATATCTGTAAAACTGTTAATAGGTACTAAGTGTGTGCTCAGTCGCTTTAGTCAGGTCTGACTCTGAGATCTCATGGACTGTAGCCCATCAAGCTCTTCTGTCCATGGGGTTTTCCCAGCAAGAATACTGGAGTGGGATGCCATTTCCTCCTCCAGGGAATCTTCCCAATCCAGAGATCGACTCAGGTCTCCTGCATCTTGTGCATTACAGGTGGATTTTTTTTTTTTTTTTACCACTGAGCTACCAGGGAAGCCCCATTAGGTGCTATGGGAACATCTTAAAAATTTTCACATATCAATCAAAAGTAACTTCAATTAAAATAAAAATAATCAAAGTTAATCAAATGCCCTGTAGTATAAAAAAAAAAAGAACTAAAAAATAATTGAGATCTTCCAAAGTCAATGATAAGCTCTATGAATCATAACTGGAAATCTAAACTGAAATTATATAAATCAGATGCATAGTTGCCTTAACTCATCCACAAATATTAGGAAATAATCAGTGTTAAAATTATAAGTACATTCTTTGCCAAGTATTAAAACACTTGTTGTTAACATATGAACTAATTATATTGTTACAGAAAATGTTTAACAGGTGATTGATACACATAATAATTATTACCACATAATTAAGCATTATCTTATAATAGAGCTAGATATAAATTTATTCCTTACAAATAAAAAGTACTTAATAGCTGTATTAATTAAAGACATACATTATGAAAAATAATTCACATAATAATTTAAAAAATAATATTAAACTCTCATCTCAACATAAATGCCTTGCCTTTAATTGTTTAAATGAAAATGAATAATGAATGAATAAATGAATTTATACTTAGGTTTTTAAAATGCAGGATATAATTAGTATTAAAAATATTTCATTTAATTACACTGAAAATCAGTCATAATAAATTGCTTAAAATTGAAGCTATGGTAAAAATGAGGAAAAGGCAAAGAAAAAGCTAAGGACTGAAAAAAAAACCATCTTTTGATGATAAGTATATAGATATCAAGATTAGTCTCTCTACACTGTGAGAAATGCAACCTCCAAAATTACCACTTTTATATTTTGATATAAGGCTTGCTAGTAGTAGTAGCAGCTGGTAAGATCATAGCATCATATGACTGCTGATTATTTGAAGTGAGTGAGAAGTAAATAAGTGATCTCAGATAAACTATCAGATGCCTGCATGCAGAAATGGCCTAAAATGAGAAATTTCAAGTTCATTTGCATAACCCCATTGCAAAATGTACCAGATCTCAATAAACCCATCAATACAGTTAAGAAGGAAGTAGATATCTGTCAACTATACTTCAATATAAAATCAAAATTTTAAAAAGGCATAAGTGGTGCAAGTGAGGGAAATGTAAGTGCAGGAGCCCCAGTTAGACTGAAGACAATTTGAATGCGAACACAAGGACAACAGCATTTTGGTATGGATGCCCTCTAACCCTTCCCTCCCCTACCGCCTCACCCCCACACTCCTACCCCAGCTCCCTGCCCCACCAAGCACTTAATCTCCATCATTCTCTCTTCCTTCCCTCACATGAAATATCTGCTGAAACAAATGGCTTGTCTCCCATTCTCGCAGGTATAAACTGACCTTGTGGTATTCCTATGGGACAGCATACAAAGCCTGAAGAAAGTGTATCAATCTTAATTTCAGAGTGGACGTGAGCAAATTGGTTATAATCTCTGTAATGTCAACTCCCAAGATCCTAAACTCAATCAACTGGGAGCTGGCACTAGCTGTAACCTGCAGGTACTTCTATACGCTGTGTAGTCAGGGGACGGTCTAAGTTTTCAATGTGAGCACTGAATCACCACTGTGGCAAGGTGCACTTTCTTACTCTGGATTTTCTAAACATTATAAAAAGCCACACAAAAAAGCAAAACCATATATCCTCAGCCACAAAGACAATGCGAAGAATCAGAATCCTTATTACATATTCTTATAAATCAATGCAATAAAAACAAATACCCCAAGAGGAACATATTTTACAGTGTGCCTTACGTGACCCTTTTTGATCCCTGACAAGGCACAGAGATGAAGAAGGGAACAGCAGAATGTCAGAGAATATGATAGATAATGGGAGGCACCTCACTATCACATTCATGTCAGAGAGCAGTCTGGATTTACATATAGATATTATATAGAGACAAAACCAAGTCAAAGAAAAACAAAATTTTGTTAAACACAGTAGCAAAAACTAACTGGAAGACACTAGATGCAAGCTGGGGGCAATTAAGGTCAAAGCCTATTTCGATACATCCTTCTTAATCTATCAGGTTTCTTTCTTTTCAAGGATACTTTCACATGTGGTGACTTCAGTAAAATCGCTAATGGAGAGATGCACAAACTTTAGTCATTGGTTTCACTTTCTAGCTCACATCCTTCCATTTTCAATGGGTGGAGGTGATGGAATTCCACCTGAGCTATTTCAAATTGTAGTGTGGAAAAAGACTCTTGAGAGTCCCTTGAATAGTGAGATCAAACCAGTCAATTCTAAAGGAAATCCACCCTGAATATTCTTTGGAAGGACTGATGATGAAGCTCCAATACTTTGGCCACCTGATGCGAAGATCTGACTCATTAAAAAACACCCTGATGCTGGGAAATACTGAGGGCAAGAGGAGAAGAGGGTGACAGAAGATGAGATGATTGGATGTCATTAGTGACTCAATGGACATGAGTTGGAGCAAACTCCGGGAGATAGGGAAGGACAGGGAAGCCTGGTGTGCTATATAGTTCATTGGACCAGGAGTCCAACACAGCTTAGTTACTGAACAACAATAACAGGCAACCAACTGGCTGTCTAGTTGCTCCTTGATCAATACAGGTGGCAAAGGCTCGCTCATTAGGTAGTATATTCAGGTCCCATGAACCAAAGGTTCATGCAAGAGCTGGGCCTGGGTGGGCCAAGGACTACTTGAAACTGAATTTAACTTAGTGGGAGGTTAGTTAAACTCTTTGTAGGAAGGTTGCTAGGTTAGTTGACTGGATGGCTATGGGTTATTCAGAATAATCCTCTTACTCAGACTCTCCTTTTCTTCCTTTCATCCATGCTTGAAACTCCCTTTATTAACGTGTGCTCCGTGTCCTTCTCCAATTATTTTCATTTTTTAAATAGTCTTATTTATTTGTGACTGTGCTTAGTCCTCATTGCTGTGCAAGCTCTTCTCGAGTTGTGGCCATGGGGGCTACGCTCTAGCTGCAAGGAGCAGGCTTTTCGCTGTGGTTCCTTCTCTTGTGAAGCACAGGCTCTAGGGCGTGGCTTCACGGCCTGTGGGATCTTCCCGAATCAGAGATTGAACCAGTGTCTCCTGCACTGTCAGGTGGATTCTTTACCACTGAGCCCCCAGAGGAGCACCCTCCAATTATTTTCAAGCTTAGAAAAATTTTGCTCAATCTCAAGTATTTCTTTGATATTCATAATTTCATCACTTCCATGAAGGTTTTCAGGACTAGTGTGATGAGAATCCCCAGATAATTTTGTTTAAATATATAACCCAAATTAATTCTTCAACAATTTTCCTTGTTTTATTTTATAAATTACCATTGGCAAAGGGGCATAAAGAGAGGGAAAGTGAGAAATAAAATTGTTACTCTGGCTAAAGAGAAAGAGGGGGGGAGATGGAGTGAGTGAGTGAGTGAGTGAGTGTGTACAAGAGAGAGTAGAGGTGGAAGGTGCTTTCAAGTTTACCATGTTCAGCTCTATCCACAGAGACATCTTGATTTAGAGAAAAATATACAGAATTTGCAATCTTAAGACCTGATTCTAGATTCCTTCCAGTTCTGCTTTTGGCACTAACTTTGAGAGCCTGGGAAAACCACATAGCCCACGTGTCTTAGTTTCCATGTCTGAATTCTCATCTTTATTTGCATTCTGAAGTTGCATAATGTTACAATGCTCTAACATCAAAGCCATGGCACTATGAAGTTTCTATAAATGTCCAACAATTAATAAACTACACCACTACTGATCTCATTAGCAAGTATTTGTGCCCAATTCCGGTCTCCTTTCACCAACTGTATTCCTGTTATTACTTCTCCCTCATTTTTGTTTGTTTGTTTTTGGAAAGGTGGGGTGCTCTGTGCTTCATGGTAAACACTTCAGGCAAATTATTGTCCTATAATTTGATCCATCAGTTCAAGACCTTACGGACTTAGGCCTCCAAGAAGACAAATAAATGGTGTTTAAAATTCTTACTAATAGATAGGCCAGCTTAACATGAATCCTCATTAATCTCTACCTTTTATTTGTGACCGAGGTTCTCTGTTTAGAATCCTCTGAATTTATTGTTTGAATCGGAATAACCAGTCTGGGAGGAAATTAGGTCCTATATATACTCAAAAGCCAAAATGAGGCTCATAAAAGTGATGTACTTGTGTCTTTGAGGAACTGTTGAGCTCCTTTGAGGTCACAAGGTAACCACTCATATCCCTATCATGCTCTGAGACCCATCCAGGAGTATATATGTACACTAACAACATTTGATTGTTGTTATATTTGATAACAACAAATATGAAATGCACATTTCAATATATTATAAACCCCAGAAACAATTACTACTGATTTTGACCCAAATTCCAAATTAAGTGAAAGTGATGCAAACAGAGGATATATATATATAGATAGATAGATATTCACATATATGTGAATACTTACTGTATTGACAGTTTCTTCCCATGAATTCCCCTGGGCACTCACAGGAATAGTTAGCAACAAGGTCTGTACATATCCCACCATTTTTGCAGGGCTCAGCTTCGCATTCATTTATATCTGAGGAAAATAGGAAGAAGAGAAAGAGAATTATTGGTGAAAAAACATAGATTTTTAGAAGGTTTTAGGCATTTCAAATAAGAGAAGGTCTAAATAATGGCATGTGTGTATGTCTTGTCAATAATATAAATGGTGCTTACAATAGACAATTTATTAACAATCAAACTAAGTCAAGTTCAAATGGAATTGAGACTCCAAATCCAACAGAACTAAAACACCCTCTAATCCTGAAAATAAATATGACTAGTTGGGGAAATATTCAGTGCATCCTTAGAATTAAATCAAACAAATTAACCCTGATCGAGAAATGAACTGGTATCACTTACAAGATCTAGAAACCTCCCCAGCAGCAACCACTGCCAATTAACACTGTTTCATTTCATCTTAATTCATTAAAATTCTAACTGACAGAGATGTTTTAGTTTCTAAATAGTTCGCCTTTGATGAATGCGATGAGAAGCAAATTAGAGTTAATAGCTAAAGCTTGTTACATGCAAAGTATAATAAATGTAAATGACGATCATTTCCTAATTTCATTCAAGGGTTTCTAAAGTTAGGATGACTAAAGGGATTTACCTTTGATATTCTATTATTATATCTGATGAAAAATCATATGATATATAAAACATTAAGCAAATTATACTGAATTCCATGCTAATTTTGGACAACAGGGACAAAAAGTGGGATTTTGAAAGAAAAAAAAAGGAATAATGATGAACTCAGTGAAGTAGCAATCACTGATATTTGCACATCACTGCCTCTAAGCACAGCGCTGAGTTTGGTTCTGTGGGAACTAGGAAAGTAATTGGAGGACGTACACGGCTCTGCACTGCTTTCCCTTCTATCATCTGTTTCAACTGAACACCTGCTCTGCTCCTGTTCCCACATCCACTTCTTACATACCTAAATGCTCTTCTCTTCCTTAGGAATTTCTTTCTGTGTGTCTTTCCCTCTCACAGTCAACCTGTGGACTTTACAAATGCAGGATCTGTCCAATACTATTCTTTGTACCCCCCAAAACTCCACACACTATCAAGAAGACCACTGCAGCTGCTGCTAAGTCGCTTTAGTCATGTCCGACTCTGTGCGACCCCAGAGACGGCAGCCCACCAGGCTCCGCCGTCCCTGGGATTCTCCAGGCAAGAACACTGGAGTGGGTTGCCATTTCCTTCTCCAATGCAGGAAAGTGAAAAGTGAAAGTGAAGTCGCTCAGTCGTGTCTGACTGTTAGCGACCCCATGGACTGCAGCCTACCAGGCTCCTCCATCCATGGGATTTTCTAGGCAAGAGTACTGGAGTGGGGTGCCATTGCCTTCTCCAATAGTGTCCAGTAAATATTGCTTGATCAAATATCTAACAAAATAGTGGTGCAATCTGAAGAAAATTATCTCAGACGTGTAATATGCCTTCTGATAAACATATCAAAAGCTATTCTAAAGTTCTGGGTTTTCACTGTGCTTAAAACAATATGACCATTATATTACCCTCTCAATATTAAACAAGGACAAAATATTAGAAAACCTCTAGTTTTCCTTTTCCTTTAACTTCTTTCTTATAAACAGGATCTCCTCCTGGAAGCAGATTCGTTCACCTTCTCATTCTCAGGTTATGGCAAAGTTTGGTCTAAATTTCTTTAGGCAGGTGACCACGTTATAAAAGATTTCTGGTCCTTTTAAGTTTCTGGTCAACTGGTATATCTTGAGAGTAGAGATAATTCATGACTGTGTTCAGAAATAATCCAAAGCATTTAAACCACGGTGGAGTGCTCAATCATGTCTGACTCTTTGCTAGTTCAAGGACGGTAGGGCGCCAGGCTCCTGTGTCCATGGGACTCTCCAGGCAAAAATACTGGAGTGGGTTGCCATTTCCTACTCCAGGGGATCTTCCCAACCCAGCGTGGCAGGTGGAGTTTGTACCACCTGAGCCACCAGGGAATCCCATTTTAAGCAAATATAACATCAAATAATAGGATTAAATCAGAATCTGATCATTCTAAGAAACAGCTATGTACTATAAAATAGACTCAAATTTTTGACACTAAAACTTTCAAGAGAGGAAGAAGGAAGGAAGGAAAGAACTAAAGGAAGAAAATGTCATTTATTCATTTTCTCACCAGATGAAACATTTAGCTCTTTTTTCCCTCAAAAATTCATCTAGTCTTTATTTATATGGGATGAACATGAAACATATTTTCATTAAATTTTGAAAGTGTCACAGAAATCACTGTGTTATTTATTTTCTTACCTGCTCAGTACAAGGTAGGGGCAGTAATTGGCTACTTTGGAACATGCCTAACATGTCTTTGCCTACATCATATCTATGGCAATTTGTTTCAGGTGAGGTATGTCAGTGGCCAATAAAAAGTTAAATCTTCATGTCTTAAAGAATACCTTTCCTTATTTTGTGAAGTTAGACATAAAAAGTATTTATATATATATATATATATATATATATATATATGCATGTATGTTTATATACTGAGGTGATACTAAGTATTAATGTCTGAAAAAGACCACATGCTCCTTCTGCTACTGCTGCTAAGTCGCTTCAGTCGTGTCTGACTCTGTGCGACCCTATGGACAGCAGCCCCCAGGCTCCTCTGTCCCCAGGATTCTCTAGGCAAGAATACTGGAGTGGGTTAAGGGGAATAAAATTTGATCTTGGACTTGAGGGGAGGTTTCAGTTAGGATTAATAAAAACAGGATGACGAGGGTATTGTATTAACATTGCCAAGCAGGGATCCAGAATGAGTCACAACTTTGAAGAGGAATGTTCATGGTGTGATGGTGTGTTCAAGTACACAAACAGCAGTTTGTCTGAAGCAGAGAGTGGGAAGGAGGGTGCTAGAAACCAAGTATGGGGATGTAGGTAGGGGCCAGATTACTATGAATGCCCAGTGTCAGCTAAGGGAGACAGGCTTTCTCTTTTGGCACTGAAGATGTGGAGCTGGCTGGGAAGGTAGCTTCTGTACCCTGGTTTCCTAGGAAGACCTAGAAAAGTCACATGTGGAATGGACTTAAGAAATGAATGCAGGAAGGTTGCATAGAGACACACCCAGGATTTGAAGCTAAGGGATACAACATACATTTTAATTCTCATGTAAGAGAATTACCTTATCTGAGCATTTCTCATTTCAATATGACCTATATCACAAGCAAAATCTAACTCAGCTCTTGCAGCTTTGCAATGATGACAGAAGGAAATCTTCACAGCTGATGATATGAGACCAATCAAGAGTTATTATATATACTTTTAGGGTATGTATGCACCATTTTTCTTTGCTTCCTCATTTCTTCTATGCTTTTAAATAATAAGTAGTACTTTACACAGGAGAATGTGAATTTAATTGAGATTAATCAACTTTTGAATTTCTATCTACTTGTTCATCAGACTAGGTCTACAATCACCAACAATGAAGTTAAAATTAACAATATTTGTTTCTAAAAATACAGTTACACCTTTATCCAGGGGTTAACTTGAGGTGGAATGAACTGAAATTGCATTTGCTGAAGAGAAAATGCTTTCTAGCCCTTATTCAGTTTGTGATTTAAAAAAAAAAATGACCTTTTACTGTTTATGCCTTTTTAGATAAAAATAACTACCTTAACCTAAATTCATAAAATTAAAAATACTATATTGAATTTCATACTTTAATAAAGTAGCAAAATAACTAAAACATTTCTATGTACACACCTAGTAACATGTAGGCTCAGATAGCAGATGCAAATTACACAGGAGCTTTTATATATCAATATAATGTAAGAGTTCTTACAGGAGTGAAGACTGTTTGCACAGTGATTAACACTGAAAGGAATGTAAATGGAAACAGATCTCAATTTGGATAAATCATGTTTAATTAAAGACTGGATATAAATGTTCACAGAATATAATGTAATGAAATGAAAGTTAAACTCCTTTGTAATAAATCACATACATCTCTCTTTGTCGAGATCATGCCATTACCATTTCCAGAAAAAAGTCCTCATATCTTGGGCTCCAAAATCACCATGGACCATGACTGCAAGCATGAAATTAAAAGATGCTTGCTGCTTGCGAGGAAAGCTATGACAAACTTACTGTATTTAAAAGCAGAGACATCATTTTGGTCCATATAGTCAAAGCTATGGTTTTTCTAGTTGTCAGGTCTGGATGTGAGAGTTGGACCATAAAGAAGGCTGAGCACCAAGAATTGATGCTTCTGAATTGTGGTGTTGGAGAAGACTCTTGAGAGTCCCTTGGACAGCAAGGAGATCAAACCAGTCAATCCTAAAGGAAATCAACCCTAAATATTCATTTGGAGGACTGATATTGATGTTGAACCTCCAATACTTCAGCCACCTGATAGTAGAGCTGACTCATTGGAAAAGACTCTGATTCTGGGAAAGACTGAAGGCAAAAGGAGAAGGTGGCAGAAGCAGAAGGTGAGATGGAGATGGCACCACTGTCTCAATGGAGATGAATTTGAGCAAACCCCAGGAGACAATTAAGGACAGGAAAGCCTGGCCTGCTGCAGTCCATGGGGCCACAAAGGGTCAGATATGACTTAGCAACTGAGCAACAATGAATTTCAAATACACTGAGATATTCTAAATATTTTATAACTAAGAAAATTTTGATACAGCAATTCTATATAAAAATAGGAATTTCTATATATGGTTATTTAATAGTTCATTTATAATTATTACTTTTTGAGTTTTTTAGTTCTATGACTGCTTCCCTGAGAATTGTTTTTAAAAGTAGCCTCATTCAAAGCTAGATTTTATAACAACACATCTAGCTGAATCCTGATTCCTCACTGCAAACATTAAACTTTGCTGCCTACCCTCTAGCTGACTGAAGGACAGTGGTAAGAGTTGAGCACAAATTCTCAGATATAAACTCATGGTGCATGTGTGTGAAGAACTTAAAAAGCAAAGCAAAGGAAGGAAGGAGAGAAATAGATGAGAGAGTAGATAGTTGATCACAATAGCATGCATATCTTTGAAACAAAAAGTACTCTACAAGGCTTTCCAGACCCCTTTTCTGTTGTAAATACAGAAACTCATTAGTATTATATGCACAACTTAGCTTCTTTATCTTTACCATCATTTTGCCCTTAGCCCACCTTACACAGATTTGGAAAGGTGTGCTGCAGTCTTTCCTCTTAGGATTGGCTTTTTGCCAACAGAAATAATGCAAGTCCATGCATTCTCTGGCGGTGTCATTGTAAATAAATCTAGTAATTGCAAAACACGTATATTCATTCTGATCATTCTGAGTACTCAGGAATTGCACACATCTGCATCATGAGAAGTGCTCAGTTACTTCGAGTCTTTTTTTCTTGATCTTTGTTAGACCCATCACTGTGCAAAATATAGCCCCAAGCCCATGAAACTGACTTCACAGTAGTAGGTTAGCACAGAGTTTTTAAAATCAAAATTATATTGGATTGGCCACAAAGTTCATTTGGGCTTTTCCATAACTTACAGAAAAACCCAAATTAGCTTTTTGGCCAACCCAATATTTGCTAGTTCCTTTATCTGTGTCTTCAAAAAACAGTGACTTCTCTGGGTATGATTCTTGTGACAGAAATGCTGCTGCTTCTTCTCAGATAATTATATTTAGATAATCTGTAATCCCATTCTTCGTTATAGACTCCACAAACTGGCCAGAGATGAAATGGAGATTTCTGAAGTCTAATTTGCTAGGACATCCAGTGGAAACTTTCAAAATGAATTGACTAGTTAATTAATTAATTAGTTTTTAAACTGGCTGCCATTTGCAACATGCAGAATAGAAATGACTGCCCGTTGTACTCGTGGGCCATCGGAGTCCCAGCTTAGCCTTGCTTCTCTCCAGAGCTCCCGAGGTAGGCAGCATCTAGCCCCAGTAGTTCAACTACATTTACTTTGCCAACTTGGCCTGGAATGTTTTCAATACTGACCATCATTTAGACTAGGACATCCGATCCTTTGTAGGACAGAAATCCATGTAACCTCCTCTTGAGCGGAGGAAAAAAGACAACTTAATTCACTCGGGAAACGACCTCCTTTTGATCCCCAAGTATATTCAGGTTCCATGAGCATCAAGAAAGAGCAACTGATTGTCAGGCTGAGCACCCTCATTTTGATATATTAAAAGGACACCATAATTAAGCCCTTTTTTTCTTCTCAAAGACATAATTCCTTGGTTCCCTTATTCCCTTCCCTCAGGTTGTCTTTTTTCCTGCAATATTGCTATTGACTGTTAATTAGCCAGCAAGAGCTTATTTTCAAGAGTCTGCTCTTTTTGATCCTTAACAACCTATCTTCCCTGGGCTCCCCATTAGCGATTAAATAGTCTCCAGACCTCCTGTGAGTGACTGTCTTTTAAAACTTGACCTTTTATTTTTTTTCCTATCTAAAGACTATGGTTATTCAATTTTTCTTTTAAGGCTGAATAAATTATGATGAATTTCTAGGAATTCTGTCCTCCCACTCAGATACTGAATTTAATTATGTCATAATCAGAATAATCTATAGCATTCCCCAATCATTTCTGGGACAAGACAGTATATATTTAATTATGTGTGCTTGAACGCTGTTTTGATCCGGCCTTTTGCTATATTGCTAGCAATTCCTTTTAAAATAGCAAATTAAAATGAGCCTTCTTCAATTAGAACATATTACCCACAAACCTTTTATAATAATTTACTGATAACTTTTATTACCAAGAATAACAGTGTAAAAAAATATCCAAGAGGTATTTACCCATCACCACTTACTAACAAAGATAGTATTCTATGCTCATCTGTATGGCATCCTGAAACTTATTTTGGGACCTCAATTTTGACACAAAAACCTCTGCTACTGGTAACCAGGTAGAGTCCAATTCTCTAGAATGTTTCCATATAAAATTATTTCAGTAAGGCTTTATTTGTCTTAATCAGATATTGGCCAGCAAGATAAGACAGCCATTCCAAGATACTTATAAAGCCAAAACCAGGGAATATGGAAGAAGGGTTGGGGGGGCGGGTAATCAAGAGGGTGATACAACTCAAATATTAGAGTCCTTGAAGAAATTCATTTAAAAAGCTATATGAAAAACATAGTAGATGCCAAAATGAACCAATGTCTCTGGTAAAATTTTTTACCAAAGAGCAAACCATTGCAAAGAACACGAGCTTGGGGACATGTGGCATATTAAGTTGACCTGCAATAAATATTTGCTGATTGGCAAGAAAGAACTGAGAATATTAGAGACCTGGGGAATCTCCATGTGTACTAGGATAGTGAATTCCTTGACTGGGGCAGATGTTCCAGGCTATTTCTAAAGGGGTTCTATTAAGGAAAATGGATTTAGAGCAATGCTTCCTTTAAAAGTTAGAACTTTAAAATACACCAGATACAAGGCCACCCCACTAGAGATTCTAATTTAAATGGACTTGAGAGGAATGAAGGCATATTTATGTTATACATTTTATTATTATACAGTCAGCCTTAGATTCTAAGGGTAACCAGGGTTGACAGGTACATAGAACCTCTGTGTATAAGCCTATCTATCCATCCACCTATCCTCAGTTCTCTGCTAGGTTCCAAGAATGCAAAGATTAATATATCATTGGCCCTTACTTTCCTCAAGGCTCTTATACAGTACAAAGTGACAAGTGCTCTAAAAAATGAATGCTAAGTTTCTCAAAGAAATTTTAAATATCAATAACTAAATTACTCTAGCAGGCTAGACAATGTTGAGTTTGAGAGGAGTCTGACTGTAGAAAACACATTATGTCAAGTTATAACTAATTACTCTGCAAGTTATTTTTCTAAAACTATAAGCATCTTATTATTCTGCAGATCTGAGAGTGACTCCTCATTGTCCCATAGTTCTTTGCTCCAAGTATAAAACTTATATGTTTCCCAATTTCCTACTTTTATTATGTGTGATATAATTTATATATTTTTGCAATGGTCTATCCAAAATTAATTACTCTATTCTGTCAGATGCATGTTAAATTAGTTTGCTAGCAGTTCTCTCAATTTTAGTGGTTAATACTAAGGTTCAACTATTTTGGGTTTTTTTTCTATAGTGAGCTATCAAAAATCCATAACTGGCTAAATGAGTTGGGATTCAGATGGGAAGCACAGCTATGGTTCACATGGTTGCTTTTCACCCACTCATTCACTCACTCACTCATTCCTTCATTCATTAAAACTCTGGTGAGCACCTTCTATGAATCAGATTCTAAAATATATCATAGGATACTTCAGGAAATAGGGATAGCTCCTCTTCTAAGAGGTCTCACCTCCTATAAGTCTATTCAGATAGATAATTATAATAAAATGTGTGCTATGTATCATTATGTACAAAATGTACTGTGATCACAGAGGAGGCAACAGCTTTCTCTAGAGGAGATGTGGAAGAATGCTGAAAGAAGGCAATATTTGGTTTTAAAGGATCAGCAGGAGATTTTTAGATGTGTTAAAGTAGGAGGGAACATAAAAGGACACAATGTTTTCAGTGAGAACTGAGCACTTTCAAATGTCTGGATATGCACAGCGACTACTACTAGGGATGGTGGTGACTAGCTAGTCTGGGACTAGATTTTTACACCCTTACAAATCAAGTTAAGGAGTATTAACTTTAGTCCTTGGATACTGGAAAGAATAGAGAATTTAAAAACAGTGGAAAGGGGGGCAGGGATTCAATAGACCTATGGTTTAAAAAGCTCATTCACCCTAGAATTTCATTACTGGTAATATTTGGAAAAATAATTCAAAAACTTGGAAGGGAAATTTAAATTGACTCTATATCACTCAGACCATACATATAACATGATGACTATAGCATGCATTTTTAAACATTAAGCTTGATTTTAAATGCACAGAGACTTCCTAATATTTAGGGTTGCCAGATTCAGCAAATAAAAATACAAGATGTCCATGCAATATTTGACTCATAGCTTATCAAAAAAGTTTTTATGTGCAATTCAAATTCACCTTGCCATCCTATATTTTATTTGGATATCCTACTTGCAGTGTCAACTAGAATATGATCTCTCCATATTTTCTTTCTTTTGTTTCTTTTATATAAGCACTTTAATTTTAGCAATATGGCCATGCTTTCCATTTTGTATATTCAGCAGACCCTAAGGAAAACTACCTACAGTAGAAAATCATTATTGACAAATGAGTCCTCCTCAGGTTTTTGCTCAAACTAAAATTTATTGCTTGAATTCAGCAAAGCAGTTCATAATCTTTAGACTTTACCTGTATGTAAGCTTCAGTGTATTATTTATATAGGTATACTTGTATATATACTTCAGTTACGTAAGAGCCAAAGAAACTCACTTCTAAATAGACAAGCAGTTAGGGATTTCAGAAATAAAATATTAAGATATTCATTAAGCCAAAATCACTTAAGAGTTTAAGAAAAATTACTAGAATGAATAAAAGAATTAGGGGAAAATTTGAGCTCTTATCAGCAGATTAATTCAAAACAGTGTGGAATATATTATATGCATGAAACTTACCGTAACCACTTATTTCACTACATATACAAGTTGTAAGTGGAGAGTTTAACACCGATATATTATTTTTAAGACATATATTTTTATCAAGAGAAGCTTTTAAAGGAGTAAACTGAAACTTCCAATTCACCAGGTTGAAGTATTTTTCTCTTCAGGGACAGTAATAAGCAACAACGACAGACAGTAACTTCTACTAAAAATGATGAGCCACTAAAAGCATACAAGCAATGCCACATTTAAATAACAGGCGCTGATACACAGTTATACTTTGAATACATAGAAACTTTAGCTCTAGAATGAATTTCTTAAAAATAACTCTGCAATTTATATTAGGTATGTACAAATAGTACTTTGGGATGACAACCTATTGACAGCAATTAGCACATTCAACCACTTGTACTATGAGCCAAACATTGTTTTAAGCATTTTGTATTTATTATCACACCTTCTGAGCTACTTACTACTATCATGAGTGTTTTCCAGATGAGTGACTTGAGACACTGAAAATATAAAAAACTAGCCCAGAGTCACACATATGGTAAAACTGAGATTAAAACCCAGATAATTTATCTTCAGAATGTGTACTATTCACCAGTTAACTTCACCACCACTAGGAAATATGAAAGTCTTTCACCTTCACGTCATGGTTGCTTTCAAGGCACCACTCTACGTGCTGAGGAGGGCAGAAAAGTCACAGTACCTGGTCCTTGATCTCCAAATGTAGTGGGATTCCCAGTGGTTCCATGGCAAAGAATCTGCCTGCCAATGCAGGAGACTTGGGAGATGCGGGTTCAGTCTCTGGCTGGAGAAGATGCCCTGGAGGAGGATATGGCAACCCACTCCACTGTTCTTGCCTGAAGAGTCCCATAGACAGCCACAAATCCCATAGAAATCCCACAGACTGAGCAGGGACAGAGTAATATTAGTATTGCCACTCTAGGCCAAAGACTCCAGTACTAAAATCTTAGTTTGGAATACTTTTCCCTAATTCTTTTGTTCCTTTCAGTAATTTTTCTCATACTCTTAGTTTAGGCTTAATAGGCATCTGTTTTAATTTTATCCCTGAAACTCACATTGCTGTCTATTTAGAAATGGACATTTTTGGCTCTTATACTCTTTTCTACTTGCCTTTTAACCTTACATTCTGATGAAAAGAATACATTTTTGTTTCTTTAGAGAGGACACAGATCTATTTTATACCTGTACAGTTAGAATTTTTATTTTTCAAAGGAGATAATTCACATTTGAAAAAATCTTTGTTTGCAAGATAATACACACACAGAGAAATACACAGAGCAATAGAGTTAAATGAGTTATTGTTAAGAGACAATCTGTGTGAGTCACCAAGGTCAAACACAAGAATAATGCCAGCACTTCAGAGCCTTCCTTTGTCCTTCCATTCACAACTTCCTCTCCATCCTCACAAACATAACTGATTTCCTGCTTATTATGGCAATCCCAGCCTCACTCTTTGTATGGTTTAGTTTTGTTGTCTAAATACACATTCCTAAATAGTACCTTTTATTTTTACCTTATATTTGAAATTTATATTAGAAAGAAGAAATCATTCAGTATGTGCTCTTTTGTTTGAGGCTTCAGTCACCATGGCTCTATAGGTAGTTTCAGTGGGTTCATTTTCACCGCTTTATGATATTTCACTGTAAAATGTATGACAATGCATTTTCCCTTTCTATTGTTAATGGCACTTATATTGTTAAAAATGAAAGCATCCATGAGTGCACTTGTACATAGTGTATTCAACTTTCTTTGCATATACCAAGGAATGAAATGGCTGAGTCATTTATATACTTTGGTAGATAATGCCAAACTGGTTTTTAAGTGGTTGCATCAACTTGCACTTCGATCAGCAACTTAACTCATAATATTTTTGAAGATACACATGAAACTTGCATTTAATCACTTATTTCATATACAAGTCAAAGTTGAAGGGCTTAATACCAATATATAATTTTAAGATATTTTATCAAGAGATTTTTTTGAGGGAGTAAATTAAAACTTTCAACTCACCAGGCTGACTTATTTTTATCTTCCATGACCATGATTTTTTTTTAACATTGACAGTAACTTATACTAAAAATGAAGAAGGACTGAAAGCATATTGGCCAGATCACAATTAAATAACAGGCAGTGATACACAGTCACGTCTTATATATAAAGAAAAATAATTTCACTTAACTCTAGAATGATTTCTTAAAAATAACTATAAATCAGTCTCACCTACATATACATGTAGACTCAGGCAATAAAATAAGAATGGTTCTGACTTTTACATTTTAATATCTTTGAAATTTTTTATTATAGGCATAGTTAAAAATAATGAATTCTATTATACTTTAAAGCTGCTCTATAGATTAAATGATGTAATTTATGGGAAAATATCAACTTTAAGGACTAAAAAACAACTGTCTACTGTATTATAATATGGGCTAATTGATATTTCTATTGTTCAGTTGAATATTTATCATGTTGCTGGATAAAAACATAGGTATATTTTTAATGAGACTTTCTGTACACAGATACTTCTACTTTGGGGGTTATCATCAGGGTAAATAAATGGGCAGCAATTTAAAAAATGTTCTACAGAAGAGCAGCCCTGCCCTGGAGAGGCATGAAAGAGTAGTTATCCCCACAACTGCAAAGCCCATAGGAATTTTGATCCACTGAATGGGGCAATTTAACAGACACCCTCAGTATACTTCTTTCTAAAGTGGTGCCATTTACTATTTTTAAAACTAGTACATTGACTCTCCATATGTTAGGCTTAAGAGATCACCGAGCTCTGTATATGACAGACATACATTATGGCTGGTAGAGAACATTCCTTTCAAAATTCTTAGGCATTTCAGTTTCCATCAGAGTAAAACAGCTGGTACCTCGATTCCAGGACCTCCACTGCATAATTACAGGAGGTTTCCTGGCAGAGCTGGAGGCAACACAACATGGGCCACACTCAAGGCCACCGTGGAAGCTTCTGCCTCAGCAGCTGACTCAGTCCTCGATGCCAAGTGTGCCTACAAGCCGCTAATCTTTATATTTTATTTTTTCTCCCATATTTATTGTTAAGGATGCCAAATCAGCATATTTTCTTCATTAAAGCAATAATGTACTGGGATTCAAGAGACATCTTGCTTCTGGCCAAGGCAGAGTATAGGAAGGAGAAGTGCCCTTCTGCCTGAAACCACCAAAAAATTAAAACAGACAAAACATATGAGACGACAGTTTTCAAGACACTTGACATTAGGAGAGAAAGGGTAGTAACAAACCAGCTGAGTTCTACAACTGCCTAAGTTGACTGCCTTAAGAGAGATTCCAAGCCATGGCACACTGAGGAAGAATCCAGGTGGAACCTGGCCAACTCCATGAATTAAAAAGAGGAAGGTAAGAGTCTGGAGAGCCCAGGAGGCTGGAGTTTGCGAAACAAAATGGCTATAAAGAGGCAGCCCTCAGGGACCTGCAGAGCACGTCCTGAATCCTGCAGTGCTCCCTCAGGAGTTCAGCAGCGCGTGGAGCAACCCATGCAAGTGAAGAAAATACCGAGGAAGGAGCCATTCAATTGACCCAGCATGCACGTGTGCCCAGTCACTCAGTCGTGTCAGACTTTGCGACCCCATGAACTAGAGCCCACCAGGCTCCTCTGTCCATGGGATTCTCCAAGCAAGAATACTGGAGTGGGTTGCTATTTCCTTCTCCAGGGGATCTTCCTGCCTCAGGGATCAAACCTGCATCTTTTAAATCTCCTGCACTGGCAGGAGGAATTTTCACCACCTGGACCGGAGGGAGCAATACTTGGGGATACCACTGGCCAGGGAAACTAGCGATTCCCTCCAATCAGACTGGGAAACAAACTAATTCCTGGGGCCCTGAGCAGAGAGGCACTGAGTTAATTACTCCTGCATTAAAAATCTTACTGGTCCCACCAAAGAAATTTCAGAAGACTCAGTAGAATAAAACCATTTTCAAGTAATTTAACCTTGTTTATGCAAGCTCAAGAAGATATTCAGGAATACAGGGTATCTAGCAGTCAACATGGTAAAATTCATGTCGGGAATCCAGTCAGGGTTAACAAACGTGAAAAAGTAGGTAACAAGCACATGAAAACTGTTATAACTGTGTTACATACATTGGAAATGTTAAGTACAAACATGGAAAATATAAAAAGAGACCCAAATTGAACTTCTAGATATGAAAACTACAACTTGAGATGAAAAATACACTTAGAAGGAAATAAAGCAAATTAGATACTTCCGAAGAAAAGATCAGTAAACATTTAAGATAGAATAGAAACTATACAAAATAAAATACAGACAGGAAAAGAACTTGGACATCGTTGAGTTGTGGGACACACACAAATAGGTAGCCTAAAATAGATGCAATTGGAATCCCTGAAAAGAATGGGCAGGAAACTATTTGAATACATAATTTTTCCAAATATGATGAAAACTATACCTACAGATCCAGGCACCGGCAATGCCAAACACCAGAAAACTAGACAAAGACTCAATATGATTACAAAAGATATAAAAGTAATTCTGTAGACGTCATCTTTTCAGGAGGTAATTTGGGGACAACTATTTAGATAAGTACATGACAATCACAAACAGATAAATAAAACAAGTAGTCGGATCCATACCATACACTACAAGGAAAAATTAATGCAAAATGAATTATAGACTTTAGAATAAAACCTAAACCTCTATAAAATTACAGGAGAAAGTCTCTTGGGATTCAATTTTAGGCAAAGATTTCTCAGACATAACATCGAAAGTATGAGCCACCAACATTGATAAATTGTGCTTGAACAAAAATTATAAAGGTGCAT
This sequence comes from Capricornis sumatraensis, assembly GCF_032405125.1. Classification (NCBI taxonomy): domain Eukaryota; kingdom Metazoa; phylum Chordata; class Mammalia; order Artiodactyla; family Bovidae; genus Capricornis; species Capricornis sumatraensis. The sequence goes on from NC_091077.1 coordinate 83,423,590, forward strand.
TTTTCAAAATCAATTTTAAGAAGTAAGCCACAGATTGGGAGAATATATTTGCAAATCTAATATCTGATAAAGTACTTGTATGCAGAATATATAAAGAACTTTCAAGACTCAATAGTAAGAAAACAAATGACAAAAAATGGACAAAAGATTTCAACTTCAGAAAAAAGAATATGAATGGAAAAACATGTAAGATGTTTGACATCATGTGTCAATAGAGAAATCCAAATTAAAACCAAAAAGGGATCACTACACAATTTTTACAATGACTAAAATGAAAAAGACCGACCATAACAAATATTAATGAATATGTACAGGAATTGAACTCTTATATACTGCTGGTCAGAATGTAAAATAATACAATCAGCTGGGAAAATTGTTTGACAGTTTCTCCAATATTTAAACGTGTATTTACCATATGGTCCAGTCAGTCCTCTCCTAGATATTGACCCAAGATAAGTAAAAAGTCATGTCCAAATGAAGACATGTATGAATATTCACAATTGCTTTATTTGTAATAGCCAAAAAATAGAAACAACCCAACGCCCATCAATCAGTGAACAGCTCAAACGATTATGGTTTATAGCTATATAATTTGAGTACTACTCAGCAATAGAGATGGAGAAGGCAATGGCACCCCACTCCAGTACTCTTGCCTGGAAAATCCCATGGATAGAGGAGCCTGGTGGGCTGCTGTCCATGGGGTCGCTAAGAGTTGGATTGAGCGACTTCACTTTCACTTTTCACTTTCATGTATTGAAGAAGGAAATGGCAACCCACTCCTGTGTTCTTGCCTGGAGAATCCCAGGGATGGGGGAGCCTGGTGGGCTGCCATCTATGGGGTTGCAAAGAGCCAGACACGACTGAAGCAACTTAGCAGCAGCAGCAGCAGCAGCAGCAATAGAGAAAAATGAACCACTGGCACAAGCAACAACATGAACGGTTCTCAAAATAATTATGATGAGTGAAAGAAAACAATCCAAAAAGTACATTTATTTTTTACTCTATATGATTTTCTAGAAATGCAATCTAATCAACAGAGACAGAAAGAAAATCAGTAGTTCTCTGGGATGAAACTGGAAGGACAGATGGGAAGGATTATAATGGGGAGGGAGAAACTTCTGAGGGTGATGGAAGTGTTCAAAATCTTCATTAAGATGATTGTTTCACTGGAAATAGAACTGCCATATGACCCAGCAATCCCACTGGTAGGCATGCACACTGAGGAAATCAGAATTAAAAGAGACACATGTACCCCGATGTTCACTGCAGCACTGTTTACAACAGCTAGGACATGGAAGCAAACTAGATGTCCATTGGCAGACAAATGGATAAGGAAGTTGTGGTACATATACACAATGGAATATTACTCAGCTATGGAAAGGAACACATTTGAGTCAGTTCTAACGAGGTGGATGAAACTGGAGTCTATTATACAGAGTGAAGTAAGTTAGAAAGAGAAACACCAATACAGTATATTAACGCAAATATATGGACTTTAGAAAGATGGTAACGATGATCCTATATGCAAGTCAGCAAAAGAGACATAGATGTAAAGAACAGACTTTGGACTCTGTGGGAGAAGGCGAGGGTGGGATGATTTGAAAGAATGACATTGAAACATGTATATTACCATATGTAAAATAGATGACCAGTGCAAGATTGATGCATGAAGCAGGGCACTCAAAGTTGGTGGTCTGGGACAACCCAGAGGGATGGGGTAGGGGGCGGGTTGTGGGTCGGGGGTTCAAGGTAGAGGGACACATGTGCACCCATGGCTGATTTATATCAAGATATGGCAAAACCACCACAATACTGTAAAGTAATTATACTCCAATTAAAACAAATTAATTAATTTTAGCAAGATGGTGGTTTCACAGATGCATATACATGTCACAATGTATTACACTGTATTTTAAATATATGTATTTTATTGTATGGCAAGGATGCCTCAACAAAGATATTGAAGATAGTGAATGTCAAGGTGCTTTCTATAATCCACTTATTTACCATCTGTGGGTTTAGTTGTACACAGACGTATGCATTCATGCACACACATGTATGCATTCATGCACACACACACTGCATCACAATAACAGGCCCACAAAATTAATGAGGGACATCAGCCTTCTGAAATTCACATCAGAGATGGTTTGTTTTCTTTTACACTTACACTTCAAACTGAAAGCCATGTAGCCCAAATGAAATGAGGCAGGCCTTATTGGGAAGACTGAGTAGTTTAATAAAACATACTAATAGAAGGAGCTGTATTCATAAAAATGACAAAAATACTAATTTTTTCACAGTCATTCACCTCCTGCTTTGCAGGTTATTTTCATCACTCGAGAAAGGCTTTGCAGGAAGCCTTAAATGAAGAGGAATGGGAAAAAAGTAACATAACTGCAAGATCTTCTATTGCTCATATATTTTTGGTTTCAGATTGGATTTCTGATATGGCTGACTGTCAGAAAACTGAAGATTATTAAACTATAACTGAAGTTTCCCATACCTTCACTAATAGTTCTTATTTCCCAGAAATTTTTCTGCACTAAGTTCATAGAGTATATTGATGTGTATGTATCCTGGACTCTTAGGATCTATTTAAGAGGTTGCAATTTTCATATAAAGAGAATGACATGCATTTCTCTAGTTTTCTTTGCTCCTATATGAGATGTATGACTTTAAACACACAGCTACACATGTATATTTAAAAGGCAACTTTTATTATTAATTCATTTTAATATACAGTAAGATGGAAATCTCAGTGCTATTAATTACTTACTATGTAATTTCCCATTGTAAAAGTAAGCCTTCAGGGCAACAATTTTCATCATCTGCAATGAACCTGATTAAAATAATTGGCTATTTCCATAACAAGTGCTTTAACAAATGATCCTATGTCAAAGAGGACCTGGTCTGATTAGAAACTGCATTGTTGCATTATGCTATTATCAGATTAATGCAAATAGAGCTTAGTTCCTTTTAATAAAATCCAATGACTTGTGAATTGGACTATCAGTTAACTATCAGTTAATAGTAAGCATAAGTGTAACCCCATCTCCTTAATTTAGTTGTCTAATTTGGCCCTGAGTATAATGACTTAATTTACACAGCAAAATGTACTTCCCCACCCTTGTTAAGTCTCCATCGGTGTTTCAGAGAATAAAGGAAGAGAAGTGAAGATGAGAAGCTAAAGGCAAGGAGATAATGAAAGCTATATCCATCTGAATGCAGAGTTCCAAAGAATAGCAAGGAGAGATAAGAAAGCCTTCCCTGGTGGCTCAGAGGTTAAAGCATCTGCCTGCAATGGGGGAGACCGGGGTTCGATCCCTGGGTCAGGAAGATCCCCTGGAGAAGGAAATGGCAATCCACTCCAGTATTCTTGCTTGGAGAATCCCATGGACGGAGAAGCCTAGTAGGTTACAGTCCACGGGGTCGCAAAGAGTCAGACACGACTGAGCGACTTCACCTTAACTAGAATGCAAAAGACTAGAGATCTCTCCAAGAAAACTAGAGATAAAAAAGGAACATTTCATGCAAAGATGGGCACAATAAAGTACAGAAATGGTATGGACCTAACAGAAGCAGAAGATATTAAGAAGAGGTGGCAGGAAGATGCAGAAGAACTACAAAAAAGACCTTCATGGTCCAGATAACCACTACAGTGTGATCACTCACCTAGAGCCAGACAGCCTGGAAAGTGAAGTCAAATGGGCCTTAGGAAGCATCACTGTGAAGAAAGCTAGTGGAGGTGATAGAATTCCAGTTCAGCTATTTAAAATCTTAAAAGATGATGCTGCTGTGAAAGTGCTGCATGCAAAATGCCAGCAAATCTGGAAAACTCAGCAGTGGCCATAGGACTGGAAAAGGTTCTATGAAAGAAAGGCAAATGCCAAAGAATATTTAAACTACCACACAATTGCACTCATCTCACATGCTAGCAAAGTAATGCTCAACATTCTCCAAGCCAGGGTTCCACAGTTCGTGAACTGAGAACTTCGAGATGTTCAAGCTGATAAAGAAAAGACAGAGAAACCGGAGATCAAATGGCCAACATCTGGTGGATCATAGAAAAAGCAAGAGAGTTTCCAAAAAACATCTACTTCTACTTTATTGACTACACTAAAACCTTGATTGTGTGGATCACAACAAACTGGAAAATTCTTCAAGAGATGGGAATTCCAATACCCCTTACCTACCTCCTGAGAAATCTGTATGCAGGTCAAGAAGCAACAGTCAGACTGGACATGAACAATAGACAGGTTCCAAATTGGGAAAGGAGTACGCCAAGGCTGTATATGGTCACGCTGCTTATTTAATTTATATGCAGAGTACATCATGAGAAATGCTGGGCTGGATGAGCACAAGCAGGAATCAAGATTGGCAGGAGAAATATCAATAACCTCACATATGCCGATGATACCACACTTACGGCAGAAAGCGAAAATCTAAAGAGCCTCTTGAGGAAAGTGAAAGAGGAGAGTGACAAAGCTGGTTTAAAACTCAACATTCAAAAAACAAAGATCATGACATCCAGTTCCATCATTTAATGGCAAATAGATGGGGAAACAATGGAAACAGTGAGAGAGTTTATTTTCTTGGGTTCCAAAATCACTGCCAATGGTGACTGCAGTCATGAAATTAAAAGATGCTTGCTCCTTGTAAGTAACACTATGACAAACCTAGACAGCATATTAAAAAGCAGAGACATGACTTTGCTGACAGAGGTCCATCTAGTCAAAGCTATGGCTTTTTTTCCAGCAGTTATGTATGGATGAGAGAGTTGGACCATAAAGAAAGCTGGATGCTAAAGAATTAATGCTTTTGAACTCTGGTGTTGGGTAAGACTCTTGAGAGTCCCTTGGATAGAAAGGAGATTAAAACAGTCAATCCTAGAAGAAATCAGTCCTGAATATTCACTGGAAGGACTGATGCTGAATCTCCAAATCTTTGGCCACCTGATGAGAACTGACTCATTGGAAAAGACCATGATTCTGGGAAAGACTAAAGGCAGGAGAAGAAGGGATGACAGAGGATGAGGTGGTTGGATGGCATCACTAACTCATGGACATGAGTTTGAGCAAACTCCAGGAGTTGGTAATTGATAGAACAGCCTGGCGTGCTGCAGTACATGGGGTCACAAACAGTCAGACATGACAAAGCGACTGAACTGAACTGATGTAGTCTGAATTAAATGTACTTCAGAAATGAAGTTAATATTTTCCCAAAGTAGAACCCATCCACAAGATACTACAATAAAGTGCTTTGATTAATTTATCAGAGGTAAATAACAACCAAAATCAATTGATGAATCTATTATACTGAATATACAAATGTATTTTTGAAATCTGTAGACCTCTTTATAAGTATTACCACTAAAGTATACTAAATTCATATTTTAAAGAACATAGAGGTTATTGTAATTACACATATTACACATTTATTTTTATCTTATTACAGGTTTATCTTATTACACAGTTGTTTTTATTATATACATTATATAACTTTATGGATGTATAATTTTTTAGATTCTGGATTTTATTCTATGTGATTCATTATCAATAATAACTCATTTTACAAATGAGTAAATTATCTTCCAAAACTACCTCCTATTATCCTCCATGCCTTCTGAATTTTCTTAATTGCTTTCCTTCTTCTACTGATTACTGTTACAGTCTTAACCAGCATATTTAAACCTGCTATTTGTTCATAACCTATAGACATCATTCTTAAAATCTCTTTCCTTCCTTTAGAGTCTCACTATTTATTCCACTACCAAAATTTTATTTCTGTTTTTCCAACACATTCTGTTCTATCATGGTAAGTGTGTTAGTGAATGAAAGCTACAGTTAAGTCTGGGTAACAATCACAAACCTCCATAGCACACAATATGTATGTTTATTTCCCAGTGAGTGCTTGTGGCATCAGGAGCTCTCAGGTGGGCTCCACAGAGGAACTTGGCTTTGACCTAAAGATACCGCCGTGCTCAACTCCTCAGTGACATTTGTGCTCAAGTCTGTTCCCTTTGTGACCATTCTGAGATCCAAGCTAAAGGTATAGCAGCTATCTTTTGACCTCATCCATGTGATATCATACCCCAATGTTCATTGCAGCACTGTTTATAATAGCCAGGACATGGAAGCAACCTAGAATTCCATCAGCAGATGAATGGATAACAGAGCTGTGGCACATATACACAATGGAGTATTACTCAGCCATAAAAGGAATACATTTGAATCAGTTCTAATGAGGTGGATGAAACTGGAGCCGATTATACAGAGTGAAGTAAGCCAGAAAGAAAAACACCAATACAGTATGAGTGAGTGAGTGAGTGAAGTTGCTCAGTCATGTCCGACTCTTTACGAGCCTATGCACTAACACATATATATGGAATTTAGAAAGATAGTAACTATAACCCTGTATGCAAGACAGCAAAAGAGACACAGATGTATAGAACAGTCTTTTGGACTCTGTGAGAGAGGGAGAGGGTGGGATGATTTGGAAGAATGGCATTGAAACATGTGTAATATCATATAAGAAAGGAATCATCAGTCTAGGTTCGATGCAGGATACAGGATGCCTGGGGCTGGTGCACTGGGATGACCCAGAGGGATGGTATGGGGGGGGAGGTGAAAGGGGGGTTCGGGATTGGGAACACGTGTACACCCATGGCAGATTCATGTTGATGGATGGCAAAACCAATACAATATTGTAAAGTAAAAAAATAATAATAAATTAAAAAAAATTTTTAAAAAGAAACATCAAATGCTTAAAATACAAACAATAAAAACAAACAAACAAGTGAAACATGAAAGATTTCTCAGAAGTGGCTCGCTGGCATTTCCCTTCATTCAATTGGTCGAACCAAGTCACATCTCCAAACTCAGTCAAGGAATGAGAGAAATATATTCCTTCTTCACAGGAAGATGCAAAGCTACATGTGACAAAGTGTGAGAATATACGGAGGGACGAAGAACAGTGGCAATATCATCTGCTGTATATTAATTCTCCAAAGTCTTGTATATAATTAATTGTAAGAAATGGGAAATGAAGAGCATTTACACAATTGTACAACAATATAAATATAGTTTACTATAGAACCAAGTAGAAGAATGTTACTGTTCTTTATTAAAAATATACACATTAGGGAGGACGTTCTAGCATCACAGTCAAATGAACTTCCTTTGATACATTCTATCAGTTGTTTAAAACCATGTCACATCTAGATGCCTCATATTAACAGAGTGTTTATTTTTCTTTCATATTTTTTCTGTAATATTTGTTTTTCTTGTTGTGAGAAGTATAAAGGTATTCAACATGTGCCCACAGTCTTTCTGTATTTTGACTGAAATTTATTCCCATGTTTCTTGAAGAGATTCTGGCGGGATCCCCTGATTTCTTGCTCTGAGTTGGGCTGCTTGCTTTCTGGGGATGCTGCGAGCTCCTCCCTGGGGTTTCTTTTCCTTCCCGCCCCCCTTTCCTTCCTCCTGTACTTCCTTGGACACGAAGTTTCTTTTCCATATTCACTTTTCATTGCCAACATCTTCAGGTAAACAATTCCACGATGGCTTAGTGGTCAAGAATCTGCCTGCAATGCAGGAGATGTGGGTTTGATCCTTGGGTCAGGAAGATCCCCTGGAAGAGGAAATGGCAACCTGCTCCAGCATTCTTGTTTGGAAAATTCCATGGACAGAGGAAACTGGAGGCGACAGTCCAAGGGGTCACAAAGAGTTAGACATGACTGATCTACTGAACATATCTTCAGGCAATGTTCACGAAAGAAGTAAGATACACATTATTTTGAGCCTTTGTCTTATTGTCCCCACACCTAAATAAAATATAGCTGGTAAGAGAAGTCTAAATTCAAATTTATGTATTCCCCGAAATGTAAAGGTACATTCATTCCTTCACTGAATTCTAAAAAAACTGTTGCTGTCTGGGAAGTTTGTAGTCAATGAAACTTTTGCTTCTTTAGGGTTAGCATGTTACCTCTCTTAGGGATTTTGGGATTTCCTCTATATCCAAATTTCACTATAATTTATCTGGATATATCTCGCTTTGTGTTCGATGCTTTGGTACTAACAAATTTATTTCAATATGAAGTATTATACATTTTTGCCTACAGTTCCTCTATTTCCCCTGGATCTACAAAATTGGTCCTATGTTCAGTTTCTTTAATTGACTCTCCATGTTTGCATATATCTCATTTTTAAATTTCTTTGTATTTTCATCTAAGCCTTGGAAGATTTCTCCAACTTTACTTTTCTTCTGTATTAATTTCTTTTAGTTTTATTTTCATATCCATTAACTTTTTCATTTTTGTCTTATGAAGATCATTTTTTCTTTCTGTTTCTAATTAAGATGTATTAAAATGTTCTCTCTGATCCGTGAATCACGCTTGCTTCATCCATTTTGGATCTTCTGTTTTGCATAGTTGACTTCAGTGATTGACTACTGTTCAGAATGAAAACTATATTGATGAATATATTTAACTTGTGTGGTTTCTTCAGTCTCTATAAGTTTATTTCCGCCCAGTCTTCTCTCCTCATGGAGGGACTGATTGGAAACTCTACCACATGGAATGTAAGGGAGTAGGCCCCAAGGTCCCCTCCATTTACAAAATGAAAAAGGTTTTATTCAGTGATAGCTACTTCCAAGCTTCCCCCAAGGAAACTCTGATTATGGCTTTTTGACAGCAGTCTCCCACTGTCAGACTCAGAAATCATGCTTTGTATACCGGGGGCAGGAAATGAAAGTTCACTGGGGTTGCTGTTGTAAAGAGTGTTGCTAATGAAAGATCCTTGTTTCTGTCCCCTCATGTCTCTGTGCCAGATGACTCCCCTTGGCTCCTAGTTTGTATTCTTCCACTAAAAGAAAAATAGCCATTGACACTATTTCAGACTTTTTGAGATCAAGGATTTAGGTTCTTGGTTCCCTTCTCTATTAATGCTATTCTGTCTCATTCCATCATCTAAAAATATTTAAAATTACTGGATGCTTAGAGTGCCACCTCACTATGTTTATAACATTAAAATCCTAAACCTCAAAAAATCTTCACTGTCACTTTCATGAGATTTGAGGACTTGAGAATAAAGGGATGGTACTATTGTCACCCTGCTTATTTAACTTATATGCAGAGTAAATCATGCGAAATGCCAGGCTGGAAGCACAAGCTGGAATCAAGATTGCCAGGAGAAATAGCAACAACCTCAGATATGCATATGATACCACTCTAATGGTAGAAAGCAAAGAGGAAATAAAGAGCATCTTGATAACGATGAAAGAGGAGAGAGAAAAAGCTAGCTTAAAATTCAATATTCAAAAAACGAAGATTATGGCATCTGGTCCCATCTCTTCATGGCAAATAGAAGGGGAAAAGTGGAAGCACTGACAGATTTTCTATTTTGGGCTCCAAATTCACTGCACATGGTGGCTGCAGCCATGAAATTAAACATGCTTGCACCTTAGAGGGAAAGCTATGAAATACCTAGACAGCATATTAAAAAGCAGAGATAATCACTTTGATGACAAAAATCTGTACAGCTAAAGCTATAGGTTTTCCAGTAGTCATGTACAGATGTGAGAGTTGAACCACAAAGACGGCTCAGCACTGAAAAATGGATGCTTTCAAGCTGTGGTGCAGGAGAAGGCTCTTGAGAGTCCCATGGACTGCAAGGAGATCAAACCAGTCATTCCTAAATGAAATCAACCCTGAATATTAATTGGAAGGACTGATGCTGAAGCTGAAGCTCTAATATCCTAAGAGTCAATTCATTGGAAAAGACCCTGAAGCTGGGAAAGATTGAAGGCAAAGAAGAAGAGGGTGGCAGAGGATGAGATGGTTGGAGACCATCACCAAATCAATGGACAAGAACCTGGGCAAACTCCAGGAGATGGTGAGGGACAGGGAGGCCTGCTGTGCTTCAGACAGTAAGTTCAGTCCCAGAGACTGTTTATGGAAGCTTCAGGAGAAATTATCCTTTTTTTTTTTTTTCCAAATCTAGCATCCACTAGATAAAATCTTCCTCTAACATATTCACTTGAGACACCAGAGTACTATCAGCACATGTCAGAGACAGAAAGAAAAGGAAAACATAGCTGGACTTCCCCCTTCTCCAGTGCCATCCTTAACAAAAATTTTGTGCCAGAAATTTACCATGATTCATAATTGTTTCTATAGGTTTTCCTTACACAAAGAAAAAATAGAGAATTCTTAATAAAGCTCTAAAAATATCTCTGTTACCATTTGATTCTAATAAAACTCTAGAGTATTTGACAAAAATATCAATATAACACTTTGGTTCTCCCTTTAAAATGGAGTGGTGAACTTACATCATTGATTCTAAACAGCTTTACATACAATCCAGATGTGAAATAAGGTGCCCAGTAAATAAGATTCAGACTATCATGAAGAATCAATATGGAGAAAGGTGTTGGTGATTCTGGTAGAAAAGACACTCGAGGTTTTTAAATTTGCTTATTTAACAATTTACAAAAAGACGATCTTAAAGGTTTTACCAATTTACTTCTTAACTGTCAAAGTAAATACTGCTCTCTGTGTTCACTCCCTATCTCTCACAGTTTCTGGAATTATTTATTTAAGCTCTATTTTCTTGAATATTCACAGTCTGCACAATCAACATAACATTAAAAATACAAAGCCTGGTTCTATGCTTTCCTAAAATCAATTTCTTGGACACTTTCCCATTCTGCCTACATAATATAACTCAGTGTTCCTGACAAACTGTGATATCTGTAAGGAAGCCTGTGGAGAGAACGATCTTAAAGATGATGAGGAGGTATTTTTAATTCTTCTGCATTCTTTTCAGCAAATTTGCTTTTTCCTTATAATTATTTCTTATTAAGATGTGTTCTAAATGAAAAGAAGTAGCATATGAAAGCTAAATGCATAAGTTTCTAAATGCATAAATATTCAGAAGAGGTAATCACAATAAAACAATACTTCAGTTTTACAATACTGCATATTTTGGTGACAAATCAAACTGGTATATGTTTCTGAAACTTTCTAGACCACAATAGCTAGAATATATTACTGAACAAAGAAGTGTCACTGTAATGAAGCAACATGCTGCATATAATTAAAGTATTAGAATAGTACACAGACTGTTTTAATAGTACACAGACAAAACTGTTAGGCACAACAAGCTTCATTACATAAGAGCAAAGAGAAAAAAGAACACATTTGCAAATCCATATATCCTAATAAATACAATTAAAATTAATTGAAATCTGACTGGTTTATAAATCTATCAATTATACTGGACAGAGTCAAGTAACTTTCGGCATTCTCATTTTCTATTTTTACCTAGCAATTCACAAAAAGCGGCAACTTTAAGGGTTTTACCAATTTACTTCTTAACTCTCAAAGTGAACACTGCTCTGATATTTTAAAGAACAGTATCAGCACTGAAGAAATTAAAGTGAATACTGGGAAAATAATTATCCAGTTCCCACTAGGAAAACACACACAAGTTCAGCTGCATTCATACATATCCAAATATGGCAGCTTTTCTGCAGAGACATGCTTTGAATTATCCTACAAAATAAAATACCTTGGAGATGAAAGAGCATTCAGAACAACAACACAAATACACTGATTACCAAAACACAATTGTAAAGTGCCTCCAGCATACATGAGATATATTTATATTCCACAGGCACATTGTACATAGCCCTACCTTACCATGAAGTAAGCTTTGCATCTATTTGCTATTTATCCCTTAATTACATGGCAAAATTGGATAGTTAAAAATAGAAGACATAGAGAAACCTTTGTTTTTTATGTCCTAAAACCTTTCATGTTAAGATGTGCAGAAAAATAAAGTATTTATGATAAATTCTCCATTTTCTATAAAAAGGTGTCTGTTTTTATTTCTGAAACATTCAAGTCAAGGAATACGATTGTGCCACTCCATGCTTTTGTGTTTCAGTGTCATTTTCAGTGTACTGAATATTGATCTAATAATAATACTCTACTACCCCAAATATCTAGTCATTTTATATCCCCCAAACTAATTTATTATGAAACCCATAATATTATCCCCTGTAGTGCCTATAACAAAGGAACAAACAGAACAATAAAAAGAAACAATGTACATTTTTATTACATTTTAATGATATCCCCATTGCCTATATATATGTACAACCACTTGGAAATATTTTAGCCACAGGCATCTTTAGAGATTTACTTTTTACCACCCTGTAATACAAATTAATGGGTAGAAACTTCCATTCACAAAACAAGTCAAAAGGCAACTATCTATCCATTATAAATAATAGGGCATTTATGAGTTAGTTCATCTTAAATCACCGTATGAAAACTAGGGTGAAGACATTGTTACAAGTACTGCATTTCTCCCAGGGCTGCATAAATCCCTCTGAATGAAGTTTTATATTGTTTCCATAATCCAAAATAGACTACAAATTGATAAGTAGAAAATGGCTTCTTTGAGGTTAGCTAGAAGCAGAGGAAATAGGTTAACATAAATATAATAAGACCATCATTTGTCTTACAAGTTGAAATATACATGAGTTCATCTGTCATATTTTTTCCAAAAAATTTAAATATTCTTCAATTCTTTCTAATCATAACCTCAAAACTCTTAATCATATATCTCTACCAGTAAAATTTTAATTGTGGTATCTACTTTCAATAAATATATAGTTAAGTGTTTGTAAATTATATACAAGTATTAAAAATGAATATATTTTTGCATATAATATTGGCAGGAAATAAAAATTTTAAAAAGAATGAGAAAGTTTACACCACAATTTTTAAAGCATCATCCTAATTGTGATGGCTTCATATCATCATTAATATCTCAAAACATGGTATTTACTTCAAGTGAATTCATCAGCAAGAATAGTAGACATAAAATATATATCTTGGTGATAATTTTGACTTGGGGGCCAATGTCCTGTTGGGTATAACTGCTGCTGCTGCTGTTAAGTTGCTTCAGTCATGTCCGACTCTGTGTGACCCCAGAGACGGCAGCCCACCAAACTCCCCCATCCCTGGGATTCTCCAGGCAAGAACACTGGAGTAGGTTGCCATTTCCTTCTCCAATGAATGAAAGTGAAAAGTGAAAGTGAAGTTGCTCAGTCGTGTCCAACTCTCAGCAACCCCATGGACTGCAGCCCACCAGGCCCCTTGGTCCATGGGATTTTCCAGGCAAGAGTACTGGAGCAGGGTGCCATTGCCTTCTCCATCTCTGTAGATTTCTTTTTAGGTCAGTTGTGGATTTGGTGAGGGTTAATTTACCTGAAACTAATAACACAGGCAGCCACACTGTGCTAATGGTGTGCTGCTTTGTATAACTCCTACCATCGCTCAGAACCTCTGCACTGGTGTTCCTCTGACAGAAAAACCCAGTGAGGTACCTCTGTCAATCCATGTGGTAAACACCAGTATGATTAACATGTAAAAGTAAACATAAGCTATCTAACTTTCTTTGCTCTTATCAAAGGATTGTCTCGCACTTTTCTAGGGTATATGCACCTCAGTGTGGAAACAACTATACTATGGGTAAAGGTATAGGAAGATGGACCTGGGGATTTAACATAGGTCCATTTGTTTTTAATCATAAAGCCTTGCTCAGCTACTTGTGACTTCTAGAGAATAACTTATGGTTAACAGAATTTGATTTTTGTTATTTCAATTCCTTCTGATGTAATGAAGTATTCCCAACTTTAGAAAAAAAAAAAGCTTTTTTTGTTTGTTTGTTTGTTTGTTTGTTTCCCTTTGGCTAATTTCAGGACAATTGCCTTTTCAAAAACTGGGTTTGGTATGCCTAAGGTACTCAAGTCTCCATACTTTGGACAGATGCTACGATCACAGAGTGACTGTAAGAGAATGATCTACACAAATTAAAAAAAAAAAAAAAAAAAAACTGCATTCTTCATTACCCAAAGAGATTCCTAGTATGTAAGATTTAAGAAAAAAAACAAAAACAGCCTTTGAAAGTTCAAAACATCCTTTACCTAACACTGAGTGTTTCTGTCTATCACTGAATCAAATCTTGAAGCAGCTTCCATAGATTTTCTGGTTACTTATGAATAATAAAACTACCCTTAGTTTGAAAGTGAAAGCCAATTGAGTCTGACTCTGTGACCCATGGACCATAGCCCACCAGAACTCTCTGTCCATGGAATTCTCCAGGCAAGAATACTGAAATGGGTTGTTATTTCCTTCTCCAGGGGATCTTCCCAGCCCAGGGATTGACCCTGGGTCTCCTACATAGCAGGTAGATTCTTTACCATCTGAGCCACCAGAGAAGTCCTATCCTTAGCTTCAGTTCAGTTCAGTCGCTCAGTCGTATCCGACTCTTTGTGACCCCATGAATCGCAGCACGCCAGGCCTCCCTGTCCAGCACCAACTCCCAGAGTTCACTCAGACTCATGTCCATTGAGTCAGTGATACCATCCAGCCATCTCATCCTCTGTCGTCCCTTTCTTCTCCTGCCCCCAATCCCTCCCAGCATCAGAGTCTTTTCCAATGAGTCAACTCTTCGCATTAGGTGGCCAAAGTACTGGAGTTTCAGCTTTAGCATCATTCCTTCCAAAGAAATCCCAGGGCTGATCTCCTTTAGAATGGACTGGTTGGATCTCCTTGCAGTCCAAGGGACTCTCAAGAGTCTTCTCCAACACCACAGTTCAAACGCATCAATTCTTCGGTGCTCAGCCTTCTTCACAGTCCAACTCTCATATCCATACATGACCACAGGAAAAACCATAGCCTTGACTAGACAGATCCTTAGCTTACTTTGAATTAGTAAACAAATAGCTCACCTATATTTTATATATTAAAATAAGTCTACTCATAATTATATTTGATTTGGAAATTTCTTCTCCAGCTTAGCATTACCTTAGGCTGGTAAAATTGCAGTGGGGAAGGAGCAGGCCCTCCCTTAATATTTTCAGAATCTCTTACATATCTAACTATTTTCAAAATTAAAATAAGTTTAATAAATCATATATATTAAATAAGTATATATATACACATATATATTCTCCTACATTTGTAACAATGTGGAAGACTAGGTTTGCATCGAGACTCTCAGATGCTTCAGAGTTCCATAAAACAAAGGAGGACCCTGGGGAAAAGGACTTCCAACCCACTCTTCTCCATGGCTACCCCAGTGTGAACACCCAAGTTCTTCCTCTGTTCCAGTAAACAGATACTCAGTCACCTGTCACTGAGCTGAGGGGTACACACACTAGGGACACAGTCCATTTATGGCACGGCAGATAAGGGAGAAGAGACCTGCATAGGCCTTGAAAGTATGTTGGGCGGCTTTTGACAGAGTATTCTGGAATCCTGAGTGTGAGCATGGTCCAGGAGAGGGGAATCTGTCTCCAGGTGAGCATGTTCCTTGTGCCCACTGACTCGTTGCCCCACAGAGAGGGCTGATGCCAGAGGAAGACCAGAGCAAGGTCTCCAGGGTGAGGTCCAGAGGAGGGGACCCTCCTGGCAGGGTCAAGGAAGGAACTGGGACTTAGGGACCTCCTCTCTCTCATTCCAACTCATCCTCTACTCTCTAGCTGTATTTCAGCCTCTCCAGTTTCAGAGTAGATGAAAGTCTTCCTTGATATTCAAATTGAAATGTGGCACTGGTGACCCTGGATGTGGCAGACATAGTTGCAGGCTCATTCTCTTGTGGGGCAAGTCTGGGAGTCCTTTGAAAACATCTCATCACTGAGAATTCCCTGCCTCTCACTTGCCTTCTCTGATGGGTCAGCATGCTTTGCCCCTCGGTTTCCTGAAGGCCACCATGTAGGTGGGTCAGAGGGCTGCTCAGGGTTTTCTACTTAGCCTCCATTTGTTTTAAGATAGCACAGCTGCTTGGTTTGGGGTCATATCTGACCCACAAGAAATCCACACATATCCTTGCCCTACCATTTTCTGTAAGTGCAATCTACTCCTGAAATAACACCTTGGGGCTTGCGCCATAACACACAGGGGTAGCTTCAGTTACTAGCCTCTTGTCTTTGAAACTCTCCAGGCAGGCATTAAATCACTGGTATGTAAATGTATATAAGAAATCAGTACAAAAGAAGACAAAAAATATATTATATTCCTGCCTGATCTCCCAGTGTCTCTCTTTTTCTTTACTAGTGATAAGGTACTTAATATCCATCATGCTTTTTTTAAAAGGAAATGTTTGGAGGAAAAAAGATTGTCTGCTTTTAAAATCTACCAAGGCTCATGCGTTCTGTATTTGAGAAAGTTTTAAAAATGAAAGTGGGGAAAGAAAGCTGAACCTCAAAGAGTAACTCTAATTCCAAATGACAGAACCAAATCATGTCCAAAGTCCCTGAAAAGCAGAAAATGACCAAAAGGTTCATTTCAAATATACTTGCTGAACCATTTGAGAATGGCAGGCCATAAACCTGGAGAAGGCAATGGCAACCCACTCCAGTGTTCTTGCCTGGAGAATCCCAGGGACAGAGGAGCCTGGTGGACTTCCATCTACAGGGTTGCACAGAGTCAGACCCGACTGATGTGACTTAGCAGTAGCAGCAGCAGGCCACAAACTATATAGCAGAAAGATAGCTGGCAAGAAATATTTTCCTTCAATTCAATCTCTCTGAATAGGAAAGGAAAAGATTATGTTCTCAGATAAAAATGTCATTTACATTCTTACAAGACCACACTTAAAGAGAAATCAAAATAAGTTGTGTTTCCTATGAGTTTGAAATAGCAATTAAAAAACAAAGTCCACTAAGACTTAAACTACCCCAAGGAAAGAAGACAATTTCACATCTGTTGTTGATATATAAGACTATCAACACACAATTTATTAAATACCTTATATGACTTTATAAGTTTAAAAAGTAATCGACAGTATAGGAACTTACCTAAGCAGACTTAAAAGATTAACCAGTTTATCATGAGAGAACAATCAGCAATTCTGAGTCAATCTGTCTCTATCAGTTAGGGCAATGTTGATAGTAATGCATTAACATGGAGAAGGAAATGGCAACCCACTCCAGTATTCTTGCCTGGAGAATCCCATGGACAGAGGAAGCCTGGCGAGCTACAGTCCATGGGGTCACAAAGAGCTGGACACGACTAAACGACTTCACTTACTTACTTTTCTATTAATATGGGCATTGTGTCATCTTTTACTGAGACAAAAATGCGTGTGGCAATTTTACAAAAAAAAAAAAAATCACAGGTGTAGACTTGAAGATATATAAAGAACTTCAACTTAAATGAAGACACAGAATGATTCTAGAATACGCTAGCCATACTGTCACCAAAATAATACTTTATTCATTTCTAAGTGCACTCCATTGCTTCTCTATTCAAATATGCTAAATCATTTATACAGAGCTTCTTAGAAATTTGAAGTAATTGTTCCGTCTCTAAAAAGACTGACTTGGACCTCTGGAGCTGGCCATGAGGGATTTATCTTTATTGCTATACATGCTGTGCTGTGATGTTCTCATTATATATGCAGAACCAATTGGGAAGCATTTTGAAAAAATATTTATTTTTAATATATACCCTGCTTTTCTACAAAGCAGTTGAAAAAGCCTGCAATAAAATCTCTACAAATCAAGATAGTTAAAAATAGATACCCAAACCTATACAGCAGAGTGAGAGCAACAGGAACTTAGGATGGAATACTTACTGGATTTGAACATTAAGTTTGTCCATGCCAGCCAAGCAAAACAGCTTTAATAGTTTTCAGTATCAGATAACATGGAGCATCTCTGTACCTCAGAAAAGAGAAATATGTGCTTCCCTGCATTTATATAAAATGTATAAATAAAAAATTGATGTGTCCTCATATTCATTCATTCAACAAATATTTATTGTACACCTACTATGTGTACATTGCTAGCTACAAGGAAAAATTGATGAAAACAGACATATAATATTAAACAGACATATAACTGCCAAATAAGGCCAAATAACCCCAACAGGTCTAGTGCAAGAGACAAAACAACTGCAACCATCTCTGTTGTAATCAGCATGGTTTTCTTAATGTTTCTATTTTAGTAGTCAAAGAATAAGCAAGGGTTTACTGAGCTCTTACTAGTCAGCCATTTCTTCGTTAATTTATCAACTACATTTTGAGTACCTACAACATTCAATGTACAATTCTCGGCTGTGATCAGGAATCAAGGATAACTCAGGTGTAAAGTGTCTTTAAGCTACCTAGCAAGACGAGAAATACACAAATCATACAAAGCAAGGTAGACAGAATAAGAAAAAGAGCTATGCGAGGTGGAGGGAGGGGGGTTGGGGGGTTTTCCTGCTTAAGGAAGGAGTGGGATCATGGAAGCGCTCCTGGAGGGTCTGTGGCTGGTATTACAGACAAGTCTATGGGGGGAAGGGCTCCGGGCACAGGCAGCACACCCGCTAAGGCAGCAGGATAGGCAGCTAAGGAATGTGAAGGACCAATGGCAAGTGGCTCACTTGGATGATGCATTTGGCAAATAAAGGGGAACATGGAAATAAAGTAGGGAAATGCATTCAGTGTTAGATTTCAGCATGAGAAGAGGTTTAGCTTATGCAGCTGGTGCCCCTAACTGTGCCTCTTGCAGTGAAAAGCTGGCAAAGGAAACACACAGCTGGACTTGCCCTCAAGGACTTCATAAACTAATATGCGCGTGGAAAGGCAAATACAAGATGCTTGCATCTAATTATTCTCATGTACTTTGCTTCTACCACCTGATGTATACAGAAAGCTCTCTAAAAGAAGCAACTGCCACAGCTCTGGGAAGGGCACATATTTGGAGCCATCTGATCTGTGACAGAATCACTTCTCCCTGGGCATACCTTTTATGTGTGACTAGTGTTCTCAGGACCCATTTCTCCCACAAGGGCAACTCTTGCAGCGCGTTCCCCTGTAAGTGCTGCTGGAGCCTGCCTTGTAATATTACCCTTGAAGGATTCACTGCCTGGGCTGTGAAAACACAGCTCATAAAGCTCTTTAGTTCAGTCTGAAGAGCTGGAACATTAAAACAAATACAACAGGGAAAAGGCTGCACTGGACCAAGCTGGTGAGAAGGTAGAGGAAGAAAAGCGGCTCCAAGAAAGAGTATGCAAACTGTAAACCACGAATAATGGCGATGCCTCCAGAAGCAAAAGTGGCGAACGGCCCTCTAGGTAATCTTGATGGAAAGCATCACTCATTACTCCCTCCCCTCTCAGACAGAGGAAGTCACCAGAGGCAGGGCAACGTTAACACGATCACTATTTCCAGGAGAACTGGACATATTGAATTGATGCTCACACACAAGTAGGCGTCGGTGGATGTCCCTCCTTGTGTGTACTTGCATTAAAACAGGAATATGTGCAGGGCTTCCCTGGTGGCTCAGATGGTAAAGAATCTGCCTGCAATGCGGGAGACCATGGTTCAGTCCCTGGGTTGGGAAGATCCCCTGGATGTAGGGCATGGCAACCCACTCCAGCATTCTTGCCTGGACAATCCCCGTGGACAGAGGAGCCTGGTGGGCCACAGTCCATAGTGTTTCAAAGAGTCAGACCTGACTGAGTGACTAAGCACATGTGCAGATGCAAAGGATCCCTGAAATAGCTTTCCATCTCATCCTACCCTTGTTTCCCACATCTTTTCCATTCCTTTGGCAATAACTTGCTCGCCTTCTGAATCTCTACCTCATTTTTTTTTTTTTTTAATCTGTCCTCTCTCCTTTGCTTACAGTGTCAACTCTCTATGGTCAATCTCACTCCCGTATCTTCACAGTATTAAAAAAGTTTTTTTTAAATTATATAACAGTTATCAACTGAATTGACAATCAAAGCACTGACAATCTCTTGGCCATATGTAAAAGGAGGAAAAAATGGACAGTTTTCTCAAACTTATTTGGCCATAGGACTCCTGTTGGATGACAACTTTTTTGTTATCTTTCTCCACACTAATTTCACAAGCCATTGACGGCAAACACTGATTTTTAGGGTTAATTTTTGGTCTTGCACAGACCTCAGCATCATGGAAGACAGAGAATTAGTAGATGATACATTAGTGGGGTAACAGACAAATGGTTCAGCTATTCACTTACTCGTTGAATGAGTATTTACTGAGTACCTACTATGAACTTTTTAGGCATAGGGAGCAGAGTCAAAAGTAAACAAATCAAGTCCTTGCTCTTAGGAAGCTTATGTTTAGAGGAGATTAAAAACGATAAAAAATAAATATATGTCAGGAGGCGAGGAGTGCTAAAAAACAAAGATGAGTAAAAAGGTTGGAGAGTAGAGGTGGTATAGGAAGTTTTTATAAAATTACATTTTATTCAGGTTAGTTTAGTTGCAGAAGGGCACTCTGGTGAATTACCACTTGTGCAAAGATCTAATCTGAAAGAGAAAAGGAGAGAGTCTTGTAATTCTCCAGGAAGGAGAGAGGGCAGGTAAGTGAATATAGAGGCAAAGACCCCAGACTGGAAGCAGGCTTGGCATGTCTGAGGGCAGCAGTGACAGTGTGACCCCTGCTGAATCAGCACTATGGAGGATGGCTGGGGTCAAGGTCAGAGGTGGCTGGGAAGAGAATGCATCAGTCTCTCTGGGTCGATGCAGCACTTTGGATTTTACTCCAAGTACACTGGGAAACCCTGGAGGGCTTTATACACAGAAATGACATAGTATGAATTGTGTTTTACGTGGAGCACTCTAGCTGTTGTTTTGAAAAGAGACTAGGGACAAGTGTAGAGACAGCACAGTCATTAAGAGTATTTTCTAGTGGATAATGGTGCCTAAGGGAAGAAGTGAAGGTGGAAGGAGGTGATCAGAATCTCATATACAGTCTTTAAGTAATCACGGAGCACACAGAAGACACTGAGTACAGATGACTCATCTAAGGAGCTTTAACAGAAAGCTGGCAAATGGAACCAAAGTACTGAAAAGTACTCTCTCTTCCTCTTTTTCTTCCTCTCCTTCTATTTCTCTGTCTCTATCACTGTGTCTATGTATCTCTATCTCTTTTCCCCGTCCTTTCTCCCTACCTCTCACGCTACCTACTGGGAAGGTATACACTCTCAATTACAAGATTTTACTTTTTAAATTGAGGCCTTTCACCTTCCTATTCTCTCTGTTGCAAAATCTGCTCAGATAAAATCAGTATTTATTTTAGTACCAATTTATTCTATAACGACTAAAGAAAAAGTATTTCAAAAACTACTCAGAAATAATAATGAGAATTTATAAACATACATACTTCTAATTGTCCACAACACTTTTACATCTATTAAATTGTCTGGGCATCATTAACTTGGACCTAAATGTAGGCAAAGGGCCCAGTTATTTCTATTTTACAAAGGAAGAAACCAAGGCTTAGTATAATCATTATTTCAAATTGATATGACTTGTTAATAACATAGAAAGAATTCAAATTTGAGTCTCTTCTACATTTAAGTTCTTAACCTCCTTAACAGTCATGCTTTTGTTATTCAAATAAACTATACTCTTTTTATTTAGCAAGAGTCAAAACCAATTCCTTTACTTACCACTGAAAGAGTCTTTTTCAATATTGTTGGGGGAACAATACCCATTTAGAAATGTTTCAGTTTAAGATGCATCTTATAAAATGACTAAAACTTTCAGAATATCTAAGAACAAATTACTTCTAAGGAATATATTGCCTCAAATTTCTATAAACTGTAGCATGATTGCAAAATCAATTTGGAATCACTAAAGCAAAATCCATCAAGCTATATTCTAAAACTGATGTCAGAAAATATCCACTCAAAGCAATTCTGATTTCCGGATTTCCCATTAAAATGCAAATAATGTCTTCTTTTTCAAAATCATATTATATTTTAATATGTAATTATACTAGTCTTGATTTATGTATTACTTCTGTTATAATGCTTTCCTTAAAATATATTATACTATACTATTAAGACTCAGCTAATGTGAAAGATAAAGTGATCATTGTTGCTGTTCAGTTGGTAAGTCATGTCCAACTCTTTTGCGACCTCATGGACTATATAGCCCACCAGGATCCTCTGTCCATGGGATTTCCCAGGCAAGAATACTAGAGAAAGTTGTCATTTCCTCCTCCAGGAGATCTTCCTGACTCAGGGATTGAACCCACACCTCCAGCACTGGCAGGTAGATTCTTTACCGCTGAGCCACCAGGAAAGTCCCCATTGATTATATATGTATATACATATGTGTATATAATACATTTTTTGTTTAAAATTCTAGATTCTATCTTAATGATACTGTTAAAGGCTAGAAACAAACATCAGTAACAAGGCGTAATGAAAAATATAACAATATATCATACTGGCAAGTTCATGACAAGAAATTAAGTTCAAACAATAATTAAAATGCTATTTAAATTAGTTAGAAACCAAGTATTTACAACCTCAGTGTCAGCCACTTGAAATAATTTTCCAAATCTCATTGTTGTTCAGCTCCTCTCAACTCCTCATTACACCCTCAGTCCTAGCCACCATCATCTTGCCTCCAACAGAGCCTGTTCTTCACCAGTGATCAGAGTCATTCTCCAAACAAATGAATTAATGTACTCTTTTGCTCTCCACTCTCCAAAGATTTTTCCATAATTTCAATACCACAAAAAGTCTAGTCTATGCTTAAAAGGCACTACCCTGATCTAGCGCCAGTCTGGCGCTGCCTTTCTGCCTCCCTTTCTCATCATTCATTGTGCTCCAAGAACACACCCCGCTTAGGACCAAGCACTTGCTACTCCCTCTGGTTTACCTGGCTGACCCCGAGTTCATTCACATCTCTACTCAAGTGTCACTTCCTGGGAGAAAATTTGGGACAGGCTCTAAAACATCACTCAAAAACCTCTGCTCCTTAGACCGTTTCCTTATAATATATATATCATTGCTGTTGTTGACATTACATGTTACTATATATTACTATGAGTTATATAATATATATATTTTATAATTAAGCTTCTATTAAAATAATTAAAGATTCAAATGTATTTATAAAAAATCATGCAGAAAATACTCTATACATTTTACCCAGTTCTCCACAACGGCTAACAATTTACAAAGCTGTAATATAAAAGCACAATTAAAATATTCAGATTTCACCAGTTTTACTTAATACTCATTTGTGTATATATAAGTAATTCTGCACAATTTTATCACGTAGGTAGGTGTGTGTATCTATCATTCTATTCAATACACAGAATAGTTCTAACACTGCAAGGATACCTCATGTTGTCCTTTTCAGACCACCTCACCTTCCTCTATTCCCTCCCTAACTTGAAAATCTATTATCCCTATCCAAAATTTTGTCATTTCAAAATGTTCTGTTTGGAATCATCCTATAGGTATCCTCTTGGAATTAGCATTTCCTCCCACTCAGCTTAATTTCTAGGAGATTTACTTAAGTTGTGT
This sequence comes from Capricornis sumatraensis, assembly GCF_032405125.1. NCBI lineage: Eukaryota > Metazoa > Chordata > Mammalia > Artiodactyla > Bovidae > Capricornis > Capricornis sumatraensis. Next base: position 83,446,954 of record NC_091077.1, read on the forward strand.
TTATCAACTGTTCCTTCCTTTTCATTTCTGAATACTAAGCGTTTCATGGTATGCATATACCAGTTTTTGTTTAGCCATTCACCTATTGAAGGATATCTGGGTCAACTTAAGGTTTTGGTTATGACCAAAAAAGCTGCTATGAACATTCACATACAGACATTTGTGTGAATTTAAGGTTTCATCCACTGATCTCCAGTAGCATATTGGGCACCTACCAACCTGGGGAGTTCATCTTTCAGTGTCTTATCTTTTTGCCTTTTCATACAGTTCATGGGGTTCTCAAGGCAGGAATGCTGAAGTGGTTTGCCATTCCCTTCTCCAGTGGACCACATTCTGTCAGAACTCTCCACCATGACCCGACCGTCTTGGGTGGCCCTACAAGGCATGGCTCATAGTTTCATTGAGTTAGACCAGGCTGTGGTCCATGTGATTAGATTGGTTAGTTTTCTGTGATTGTGGTTTTCAGTCTGTCTGCCCTCTCTGATGAAGGATAAGAGGCTTATGGAAGCTTCCTGGTGGGAGAGACTGACTGAGGGGGATACTGGATGGCAAATAGATGAAGAAACAGTGGAAACAGTGGCTGACTTTATTTTTCTGGGCTCCAAAATCACTGCAGATGGTGACTGCAGCCATGAAACAAAAAGATGCTTGCTCCTTGGAAGACAAGTTATAACCAACCTAGACATCACATTAAAAAGCAGAGACATTATTTTGCCAACAAAGGTCCATCTAGTCAAGACTATGGTTTTTCCAGTAGTCATGTATGGATGTGAGAGTTGGACTATAAAGAAAGCTGAGCACCGAAGAATTGATGCTTTTGAACTGTGGTGTTGGAGAAGACACTTGAGAGTCCCTTGGACTGCAAGGAGATCCAATCAGTCCATCCTAAAGGAAATCAGTCCTGAATATTCGCTGGAAGGACTGATGCTGAAACTGAAACTCCAATACTTTGGCTACCTGATGCTAAGAGCTGACTCATTGGAAAAGACCCTGATGCTGGGAAAGATTGAGGGCAGGAGGAGAAGGGGATGACAAAGGATGAGATGGTTGGATGGCATGACCAACTCAATGGACATGAGTCTGAGTAAACTCCGGGAGTTGGTGATGGACAGGGAGGCCTGGTGTGCTGCAGTTCATGTGGTTGCAAAGAGTCAGACACGACTGAGCAACTGAACTGAACTGAACTGAAGGTTTTATCTCTCTGGGATAAATGCTCAAAAGTACAATTGCTGAGCCATAAGGTAAATGCCTATATTCTATTTAATTATTTTTTTTTCCTATTAGAATGGAAGTCCTATGACACCAGGGACTTGGTTACTTCAGTATCTTCTCCTTGTTCCTGGTACACAGCACCTGTGAAACCCTTATAGTTTCGTGGGTGTTAGGACTGTCTTTTGTTCTAATGAGGCAAAACTAGGTGCTCTCTTGGATGACAGATGATTACATAAACACCAAACCATGATCAGAAGCTTGATATCTTTAGCATTGCCCTCCATCCTGGGACAAGGGCTGAAAGTAGAATTAATGACCGAGCATGCTTACATGAGGAAGCCCTGATAAAAATCCCAAAGGTTCGGGGCTCAGAGAACTTCCAGGTTGGGGAACATATCTTACTGGGAAGGTGACATAGCCCAGTTTACAGAGAGAAGCTCCTGCGCTCAGGGCCCTCAAAGACCTCGGCCGTGTATCTCTCCATCTAGTCTTCCACCTGTATCCTTTATCACACCGTCTAATAATTTTGCTTGCATACTTAATGCTTGCTTACATGGACTCATTAGGGATGAGCACCAGCTCTGTGGCTCTGCTGTCAGTTTCACCTTGAGAATATCACTAGAGGGTTGGCTGCTTTCTCCTCTGGTGACCCAGGCACCAGAAACTGCACATGGTCTGAGAAACTATGGTCTGATCTTATTTAACACATGTTGGTTCAGAATTTACAGTTTCCTGACAATCAACTTTCTTTTAATAGGTAACAGGAAAAACTGTTTAACTGTCACTTAATGTAGAGATTTTCAAATATGTTGAGTTTGACAATATCTGAATATTTCATGGCAAAATTAATGTCAGTGTAAGCAAGTGTTTTCCTGAGATCTGTGCAAATTAAGAGAACTATAAGAGGGAACATCATATTTGCAGCAAAATCCGACAGAAGTTGTTGCAACCTGGAGACCTACTATGTTCCACTGGTATCTGGAGTGGGGAAGGGGCAGTTTTGTGGTACTGAGCTCTCAACCTGTGGGAACTGATGATATCTTCAGATACACAAGGATAACAATCACCACCGCTTGAGATGAACAGAACAAAACTGTTGGTTGCCAGAGGCAGCGGGGTGGAGGAGAGGGTGAAATGTATCAAGGGGGTCAAAAGATAAATAAGTGCTGGGGATGTCATGCGCAGCATGATGGCTATAGTTTTAATGCTGTATTCCATATTTAAAGGTTGCTAAGAGTAGATTTCCAAAGTTTTCATCACAAGAAAAAAAATGCTGTATACCTGATATGAATATACTGTTATTCATCCATTGTACCTCAGTTAAAAATAAAAAGAAAGAAGCAGCAGTTAGGGCAGGAGTTTGAGTGGTTACATCCATAAAGAGACATGTGAGGCTCTGGGAAAAGTCCTGTGACCCTCCGGTCCCAGGGAACATGGTTGAACCCAATGTCCTTAAAATGGCTCATCTCGGCCTGATGGTTCCTCAGACCATGTGCAATTTCAAGTGCCTGGGTTGCCAGAGGAAAAAACAGCCAGCCCCTTAGCAACATTTTCAAGGTGGAACCAGGGGCAAGGCCAGGGAGCTTGTACTCATTCCTAAGCATGTGGCAGCTTGAAGAATAGTAAGTAAGCTTTCAAAAATCACTTGTCAATTCCATAAATAAATAAACTCCTAGCCTGAGTGAGGAAGAATTCAGGGGAGAATGAGGCCCCATCGGGGCAAATGACATTAGAAAATGGTAGCTAAGGGCAACAGGAATTTGGAAATCAAAGTTAACATCCTTATAAGCTGACAGGCCTGGGAAATTTGGATTACATGCAACAGATGTCTTTTTTAAGCGGTATTTGTGGTACTATCTCTATTACCAGAGAGATTCTTTATAAAATCACAAGTGAATCCGTTTTAGGTCACATCTATTAGCACAAATACATCACCTTCATGAGTCTAATCTTTCTGGCAAATTTTGCTTAATATATTTTTGTTCAGAATTATGGTTTCCTGACAATCAAATTTCTTTCAATAGTTAACAGGAAAAAAATGTTTAACTGTCACATGAAGGAGTGATTTTCAAATATTTTGAGTTCAACAATATCTGAAAATTTCATGGCAAAAAATCCCAGATTATGTCTATATTTGAATAGTGTTTCAGTGCAAACATCTATTGCATTTCTCTGCCAGGACAGTGCTCTTTGTGAGGCTTCTAAAAAGACTGAAAACAAGAAAATGAAAATGCCTTGGAACTCTGACTACTGCAGATGGATTAAAGGATAACATATTTTAAGAACAGTAAGTTAATGTCTTCCTTTGGCCTGATTATTTCAATCAGTTGAGGGTTCTTGCTGTAAGATGATTTCCTATATATGAAGTAAAGGTTAAAAGAAAAAAATTCAATAAGATTGCCTGATTATGCATTTAGTGTGCAGGTACATTTGTCTATCCTAAGCTCTGTTTCTTTTTGAGTATTTCTCTTCTTGGTATCTTTAAGAGATAGTAATTCTTCACAGTATGGTTCTAGAACACTGATTCCCAGACTTGGCTGCACATTAGAATCATCTTGGGAGGTTTTTAAAACTCCTAATGCCTAGACCATACTCCAGACCAATTAAATCAGAATCTCTGGGGTGGAAGTCAGGCATCAGTATTTTTCATAAGTCCCCAGGTGATTCTAATGTGCAACCAAGGTGAGAACCAGTGTTCTAGAATCATTTGTGTCAGTTTCACTAGGGTAATTGTTAATAGACAGACCTGGGTACAAAATTACCTCTATGAAACTGGGATCTCTATGGATGAGCAAGAGGAATTTGAATATGTTTCTGTACTCCTTGACGATTCATATGCACGTCGAGTTTTGCAAACATTTGGCTTATAGAGTTAAGGGGGCTAATGTTGACTTGTGAAGTCCTCAGTGAACAGAAAAATCTGAATTCCCAATCTATAGTCAGAAATCTTTTGGGGTTGGAGGCAAGTCTATTTTGAAAGTTTCCTTAGAGGTCTTTAGTTAGCACTGTAATTCTATAGCTTGCAGGTGTCAGTAATAACTTCAGGTTAAGTTTCCACACAGTTTTGAAGTGAATACTTTAATTAGGACAAATTGATCCTCTAGTGGGCAAGCTAAAATAAAGAGGCCATCAAGCTAAAATTAGAAAGAATAATTTAAAAAAAATAATAATTACCTATTAGAATTAAGGATGTAAGAGGAATTTAAAATAGAAAAGGATAAAGCTCCAATTTAGCCTTCCCCCTGAGCCACAACTCATTTTTTTTTACAATTGAAAAAACTTTAAGAGAAGGGAAAAATTAAAGACCAATAGGACTAAGCATTATATTTTAAAATATTCATCCATTCAGAATATGCTATGCTTTAAGATATGTAAAGTATGTTCTAAAACTTCTCATATGGTTCTAACAAATATCCTACTTAGCGAAGCAGGACAAAGGATTATCAATTCTACTTTTTATAACCATGTTATTTCCGGCACCTAATACAGTATGAAGTTCTCTGTGCCTATTGAGTTGAACTGAATCATCAGATAAGAAAGCTGAAGCAAAGAAACATTAAATGCTAACTGAGTCTTCATCAATTGATCAAAATAAAACTGCATCAGAAACCCAGGTCTAATCCAGAATTCTCTCCCTGAAAACAAGCTTCCTTCCAAACAATTTGGAAATTACAGGTCATTCTTTTAGCCAGTAGTCCTGAAGCTTGATTCACTTAAGGATCATATGGATGCTTTTAACTGTATCTAGGATACCAACCGAAGACTGTGATTCAGTAGAGCTGAAGAGGAATCAGATTCTGTTGAACAAGCACTACTTCCCTGGTGGCTCAGAGGTTAAAGCGTCCACCATATGTAATTGCCAAATATGTAATTAATCCAGTTAACAGTGATTGTCAAAACAGCAAATACCATTAGCTAACTCTGAGAAAAGTGAAACATATGTTAAAAAAGTAAAATGACTCATGCCCCCAGTAAGTATCTGTTGAATGTATGAATCTACTAGTCGATAGTATAAAATTAAGACCAAACTGGTTTACAACATTTTGCATAATGTACACAGAGGAAAGGGCTTCCCCGGTGGCTCGGCAGTACAGAATTCACCTGCAATTCAGGAGCTGCAGGAGATGTGGGTTCAATTCCAGGGTCAGGAAGATCTTCTGGAGAAGAACATGGCAACCCACTCCAGTGTTCTTTCCTGGAGAATCCCATGGACAGAGGAGCCTGGCAGGCTACAGTCCATAGGATTACAAAGAGTCGGACACAACAGAATCTACTTAGCGCATATACACAAAGAGGAAAGTTTTAGATTCTGTGGTGTTTTCTGGTCAATTTTCTCAGTGTGATAAGGGATTCAAGATTATCTTGAGCTAATCTGATAACAAGGGCCTGCTTTAACTTTTCTTTTCTTTCTTTTTTTTTTTTAGGGCTTGGAGGGCACCCAGATCAACTCTTCCTCAAAAAATAGGAACCAATAAAACTTGTTCTTTTAAAAGAAACTGAAGGTTCCAAAGCCGTGCACAGGTATGGAAGAACTCAGAGAATGCCTTCAGTGGTAAGACGGGCAAAGAATTCTGAGAATAAAGAAAGAGTTCTCCCCTAAGGCATTAGATTTGTAACTAGGCAACAAATAAAATATGATTACTTCTAGCCAGCCCAAAATGCAGTTCTCACCAGAAAAGTGCTTGCTTAAAAATGCCTTTCAGACTTTCAACTTCTAGGCATTCTGGTATTCATTTTATCCTATAATTTACATCTTATAATTTACACACACACACACACATATACATACAAACATAAATATATATATACATGCATATATACGCACATGTACACATTAACATGATATTTAAAAAAACATATAATTTGATAATTCTATATTAAAAACCAATACTAATCAATATGTCTTCTAAAGCTATAACCTGACACTATTTTCATTATCAAAAAAGCATTTGTAATGGCTAAAATACAAAACACTGACAACAACCAGTGCTTGTAAGAGAAGGAAATTCTCAATCTTTGCTGACAAGCATACAAAATATCGCAGCCTCTGTGGAAGGCAACAGGGCAGTTTCTGACCAAACTAAATGTGCTCTTACCATAAGAATTGCACTCCTGGGTCTTTAGTCAAGTAAAGACATGAAAACAGAGACTAATGAATAAACAGAGCACAGAGATTTTTAGGTTAAGGCTTTGGAGGACACATGATATGCATTTTTTAAAATCCACAGAACTGTACAATGCAACATCAAATCCTAATGTAAACCATGGACTTTACTTAATATATGAATATCCGTTCATCAATTTCAACAAAGTGTTAAAAATTGTTAATCATGCAGTTGTTGCTGACTCTTTGTGACCGCATGAACTGCAGTCTGCCAGGCTCTTCTGTCCAGGGAATTCTCCAGGCAAGAATACAGGAATGGGTTGCCATGCCCTTCTCCAGGGGATCTTCCCAATCCAGGGTTCGAACCTGAGTCTCCTGCATTTTATGCAGATTCTTTACCATCTGAGCCACCAGGGAAGCCGAAAAGGAATTTGGGAGGGCTATGGGGATCAAACCCGGATCTCCTCCACTGCAGGTGAATTCTTTTTGGAATGAGCCACCAAGCAAAACCTCATGGCTCAAATATACCATATTAATGGAAGAATTTAATATCAGAGAAGACTACAGAGGAGGAGGGATATTTGGGAACTCTGTACTCTCTGCTCAGTTTTTCTGCAAACCTAGAACTGTTCTTAAAGCCAAAATCTAATTTAAAAAAATGCATATATAATATTAATGGTAACACTAGAAACCTTTCTTCTAATTTGTAACACAGTGACAAAATAGTTGTTATACTAAACTATGTATTTGTCACTCCTGTATCATAAAACTTAAAATTCTTTAGCTATTAAGCTATATTCCCAAAGATATTTATTTCACAATCTGTCACACAGAACTAAATTAATAAGCCCTCCTATATATGGATGTCTGAAGAATTGTTTTCTTTTCCCAGATGAAATATTCATATTATGTTGGTTTATCTTTCATTTTCATTGATTTTCAATGTAGCTTTTATTAGCCAAAACATAATAAATATTTTGCCTATAACGCATGGTTATGTATCTGAATGCAGAATTGCTACTGTAACCTACAAGATGACTAGGTTTAGCTATTGAAAGTCTTGTGCAGTATTTCTCAAGCTTCAACAAGTGTGGGAGTCAACTGGGAATGGGATCATTTTGAAATACAGTTTCTGATTTAGTTGGTTTGAGGTGGCACCTGGCAATCTTCATTCCCAACAAGCTTCCAGGCAGTGCTGACGCATGACTACACTTTGAATAGCAAAGTTCTAGGCCATAAAACTCTTACCACTATGAAAAACACACAATTCCCTAGCAGTTCTTGCAAGGAAGTAAAGAGCTGCTTTGTTTGTTTATTTTTCTGTTTATCCCACTTGGAAAAACTCTCAGCGCTTCCAGCACTTCTAAATTTGCTTTCCCAATATATAATCCATTTCAATTTTACCTATAAAGATGGAGACTTGATAACCTATGTACAGTAAGCAAGCTACCCATTTAACCATAATACTCTTCTATCCTGTATGAACCAAAGATCATTTATTTCTAGTTTGACTCCTCTATTTCTATGTCTTCAAGCACAGAAAGGTCAAGTGACTGGCTCCACTTATCCAATAACTTAGAAGTCAGGTCTCAAATCCAGGTCTCTGATTCCAAATCCCATCCTTTTCCCCTCCATTCTCTGCTACTTCTAATAATGACGCACTTCAGAGAAGAGGCACCAGTTTGTTTAGCTCACAAAATCCCAGTTCTAAATTGAATTCCTCAGCCTCCAGTTTCCCATAAACCTTAAGCATGCGTTTAAGGTCTTCCAGAACCTGAGTCTTGAAGCATAGGGTATTGACCAGAGGGAGAGGAATGCGGGGATGGCAAGTGGCCTGGAGTGGGCAGTGAATACATGGGCCATGAACACTACATGATGATTAAGACCATGGTGTGAGAAATGAGTAAGGAAAAATTGAGTCTGTCAGTCAGAGCCAGACTTTCAACCACCAGCAAAAAATTATAGAGTGCACCCTGGCTCTGAGACTTTGAGAACATTGTGTACTTCTCTGGAGACCTGCAATGGCCCAGGAACGTGTGGAATTTCTGTACAGGCCTGTTATAATACAGCCTATTGTAATACGTACAGTGCTTGTAACTGGGTTCAATCATCAACAAGGAATGAGAAGCTCGTGATTTTTCTCAGGCTGAGTTCAAAGTCACCATGGCTGATTTTCCCTTGTTATAGAATCACTGCTCAGCCTTTACACATGAATATCACAAAACATCTCTGGAAAGACAGGGATTTGAGCTCAGAATCTTGACTGCCTTGACATTCCCCTGATCACCTAAAGAGGATATTACTAATCCTACTTATTTCCAAAGATTTGTGACATAGTGTCAGAGCAGTATCCAGAGTTTCCTCAGTCTGGCCAACCTGCCTGAGCCTCTCAATTAAGGGCTGCCTGCATGGAGCACACACACTACAGTGGAATTCCCCCTTGAAATGAGAACAAAGTTTTCATAATGGGATATTGCCCAGTGTCTAGAGGCAGGGTTTGCACCTAAGGGCATAACATCTGAACTATTTTTTTTTCTATGCAACAGGGTTCTAAGACAAAGAGGGTGAGAGTATACAAAGGCATATTCTTACTGTTAGAAATACTTAGAAGGACAATAATGTTGAGTCATACTTCTAAGAAGAAATCATCACAAGTGGACAAATTTTGTTCAACTTCAGGATAAACAAGAACAAAAATAAAACCGAGAAGTGCAGATAACACCCTTTTGGAACTTTCAAAGATTTTCACACTAAAAATGCTAACATGTGAGATGGAGAAAACTAGCTTATAGAAAAGACAGAGTGGGCAGTTTTCTCTTTTAGGTATCATCTCTGAAGCCAAACAGAAAAATGTCTGGGAAGCTTGAAGAATGTAGCTTTAGGACACATGTGAAAGAAAGACATAGATATGAGATCAATATAAAAGCAGCATTTTGCAAGTATGGCCGAACGACAGTGAAAAGGGTTGATAGAAGATTGCTAGCTTCCCACACCCTTGGGAGAATAGAAACACAGACTAGGGATAAGTCCTCGGCTGGGGATATGGTGTATCCAGTGGGAGAGAAGCAGGCTCAAAGATTCTATCATTCTACTCCAAACAAGAATGATAATGACCCACATACTTTGCAATCAATGATAATAAAAGCACAAAGACGGTGGATGACTTACTGTGCTGACAGTGAATCCCATTAAATCCTCGGGGACATTTACAAACGTAGCCTATGAATGTGTCTCCTCGGTACGCTTCGCTTATTTCGCAGGTTCCTCCATTATGGCATGGATTAGGAGTGCAGGGGCCTGAAAGACAGAAGGCAATATTGCTGCATGATACATACGCTTTAAAGTAGACACTGGGTCAACACTTTGCAATTAACAATTTTATGGAGAAAAGTGTTCTGGATATTAGTGCTACAGGAAATGCAGAAGCTGTGAGGGCTCTGGAGACCAACAGCCTGGGCATGAATACTGGTTTCACCACTTTCTAGCCATGTGGTCTTGGATGATTTAATTAACCTCTCTATACCTCAGTATCATCTTCTGTGAAATGTCAAGACTATAATAATACAATCTACCTCAAAAGGCAATGACAGAGATGAAAAGAATTCATACATATAAAATACCCCGAACAGACACATATCAAACATTCAAAAAGTATCAGCACTAAGTAAAACATTGTTATAAGGTTCCAGATTTTAAAATCTCCTCTGCATGTTTAAAATGCAATACTGAATGGCAATTTCTAGAGTTAAGAACATGCAAGACTTCTTGTACCCTGCTGGTGAAACGAGCATAAACTTAAAAGTCATTGTAACCACATTGGCCAAGTGAAGTGGATGGTTGGTTGCAATACTTTTATTGACTATTTGTGAGTTTGTGGTGGGGCATACTTCAAGAGAACTCCAATTTTTGCCAATGTATAGGATACTTCCTATAGCTCATTGAAACTTGCAAAGATAGAGAAGAGACAGAGAGTTATGTTTGAGCCTTGAAAAAGTGACTTCACCAGAATGACTGGTACGGTACCAATACCTCAACTGGTACCTCTGTTGAGAGTCAATAGAAGTGTGGTGCTCCACCTCTGGGAGTATACAGCTGAATCAGTTCTGCCTGAACCTGGGACTACTCTACTGCACATTCTTGCCTGTGGGGTACTCCTTTGGTATGGCTGTGATTCTTTTTCAACTGGCATAGCATCTAAGAATATTGTTTTCTTTGCAATAATCCTTCTGTCCTTTCCTTACTTCAGAGCCTACAGGCTTGTGTCAGTCTGAAGGCTCATCCTATCTACTCTTGCGCTTTCTCTCTCGTGTCCATCACAGCTATTCCCCCTAATAAACCTTTGCCTCTCTAATTCTGTTTAATAGCTGGTTTCTTGGAGGATGCTGAATGACTCACGGCAGAATCCACACTGGATGTTGTGAAGAAGAGACAAGTTGAAGGCAGAAAAAGCTCTCCCTGGGAGATGAAGAGAGATCAAGCAAACTATATAGCATTGCCTAATTTTGTGGCCCCCCCTCCTTTTTTTAAATTGGAAAGACTAGAACATATTTATATGAAACAAAAATCACTGAAAAGAAAGTTAAGATGTACACACTAGAAAAACAAAGCAAGTGTTATTAAACCAAGCGTCTGACTCTGTATACAGAGATGAATTCTGGAGTCACGGAGGGCATAGGAGAAGAAGAGAAACCAGTGGTTTCGGCAGAGACTAGAGAGAAGGTAACAGTGTTGGCAGGAGAATGGTGAGAACGAGCCAACTGGGAGGGAGCTCCATCAGGTAAGGCTATAAAAGAGCACAACAGTGAACGCTACTCAGTTCAGTTCAGTTCAGTCGCTCAGTCGTGTCCGACTCTTTGTGACCCCATGAATCGCAGCACGCCAGGCCTCCCTGTCCATCACCAACTCCTGGAGTTCACTCAGACTCACGTCCATCAAGTCAGTGGTGCCATCCAGCCATCTCATCCTCTGTCATCCCCTTCTCCTCCTGCCCCCAATCCCTCCCAGCATCAGAGTCTTTTCCAGTGAGTAAACTCTTCGCATGAGGTGGCACACTACTCAAGTGTGGGTCAAAACCCTTTAACGTCTTAATGACAGAAAAGGAAATTCACCATCATCACAAAGTTAACAACAGGCAGCCCTTAAGAGTTTGGGCAATGCTATTCTGGAATATTTTATAATTCTATTACCTCCTCCAGCAGCTCTTAGTACAGTTTACATTCCATGACAGTCAATAATTATATAATCTAATAAAGATATGCATGGAATAGGCAACAATATGACAACTATGCTGTCAATATCTTAGTACCACTGACTTTCAAAAAGTGCAAAGAAAACAATGGGTCCATAATTTTCTTCAGATATTTCCATACCGGTTAAAAACAAAACAGTTATTCAAGTAGGCAGTTTTGTGCCTTGAAGTACTGGTCAACTAAACCAACTAACACCTGCCCTTGAGATGGTATGTTGTCAATGATTGAGACAGGAAGAAGGTGCAACACCAGGGACCATTTTCTCCCATCACCAAGAGATGTAAACCATGCTACAGAACCCTTTCCCCCTCTTCTTTCTCACTTTCTAATTCTTCCCTCCCTCAAATTAATTAACATTAACAATGCCAGACAAGTTACAAATTACTTTCAGATAAATAATCTCATTTATTTCTCCCAGCAACTAGAAGAAGTCATTGTATTATTCTCATTTACCTTTTTTTTTTTTTAAATGTAGGTCAGAAATTTTAGATAACATTTCTCAAATGAACATTACAAATGAAGCATTCAGTCTCAAGCCAAGAATCTGTGACCCTAAAACCTACATTCTTTACAGAATCAGCCAAATGGGGAAGGGAGAATGAAATAAAGGTGATATTAGAGCTTTGACTCATCAGTTCACTCACGCAAAATACAAAAATACATGACAGGTTTTTAAATAACTCATAACTGATAGCCATGCATGTAATTGCTAAAAAAAAAAAAAATTATAACATAAGAATATTTGTGAAAGTGAAAGTCACTCAGTCATGTCTGACTCTTTGTGATCCCATGGACTTCCTCCAGGACAGAATACTGGAGAGGGTAGCCTTTGCCTTCTCCAGGGGATCTTCCCAACCCAGAGATCAAATCCAGGTCTCCTGCATTGAAGGCGGATTCTTTATCAGCTGAACCACAAGGGAAGCCCAAGAAATATATAATTTTAAACAAATAAGGAGTGTTAGAGATCATCCAATCCAATCTTTAAATTTTGCAGATAAGGAAACAAGCCTAATAAGAATTCAGGATTTCTCAAAAATAAAAACAAAAACCTCAACTAATATGGGGAAAACTGAGTCTGAGGAATTCCCTCTAGTAGGAAAAACCTTTTTAAAAACAAAATTGATAAAGCTATTTCTGGCCCAACAAGAGAGCGATGTGATTTCTACCAGAAAGAAAAGAAATATTTTTCATGTTTCCTTCTACTGATACCCTGGAGAAGGTAATGGCTACCCACGCCAGTATTCTTGCCTGAAGAATTCTATGGACAGAGGAGCCTGGCAGGCTACAATCCATGGGGTTGCAAAGAGTCAGACATGACTGTGCAACTAACACTTGCTCTTTCTACTTATAAAGCTGAGGGAGGGATAAAAAACAAACTGAAATAGTAAGGCCAATGCCAGTCCTTGGGAGCAGTTAAAGACATGATTACGAGCGAAGTGGTCAATGGAAGTTACTTGGAAGAACAAGGAGCAAATATGAGCCTGGAGGAGATGATTACATTTAATCAAGCCTTCTACATCTCTGGAAAAGTAAAACTTGGCTGAAGAGGAGTCAGCAGCTCTGCCTTATAAAGGAAGGATTTAGGAATGGATGGGGGTAACCCCAGAGGAGAGACCCTGCAAACAGAACACAAAGTCAACTTCAAGGAGCAAGGGGGTATGCTCATAGAAGTATGCTACGAGGCTGTAATATGGGAAGAAATGTAGCTAGTAGGAAACCATGATGCCTAAAATTCAGTTTTGTTTGTAAAACTACTATGTGACCTGTCTTTGCGGGACTATCCAAGTCTGCTAGACACACAGACCTATGTATGGAATTGGGGGAAGTCAGAGGGAAAGGGCTGTGCTATTCATCAGGCTCATGCTGGCAGAAGGGAAGAAGAGTTGCAGCACACGATGCCCAAGGAACTCAAGAATCCAGTGGATATAGGAACCTGAAAACCGCGCTGACAGCTATCTAGTCTTAGACACTTAATAGATATTTCCTGGGGGCACAGGCAAAGTCTATCAAGTAATCCTGGTGTAGCCTCTGGAATTCCCCAAAGACAGGAGTTAGAGAGTTGGAGCTCATTTTATTTATACCCGCAAAGACATCATTGACCTCAGCTGACATCTTGGTTTCAGAGAAAGATTACTTGTTACAAAGGCTGTTTGCTGCTGTTATTTTTCCTACTCCAAGAAATTCAGTGATTTTCATTTACATGACAAAGATGACATAAAGCACAGGTGGCAAGCATTTAACCTTTTAAGAGTGCTTTATATGCTAGGCAACATGAAATACATAGTATTCTTTACGATACTTTGTTAAGAACATAGGTTTTTTCTATAGACAAAAAAAAAAAAAAGGCTTACTCAGAGAGGTTAAGTGTGAGTCTAACTGCAAAAGCCAAGATCTTTTTTTAAACACATTCTGCCTGACTACAAACCTAAGTCCTTTCCATTAAACTACACTCCCTGCCCAGTTACAGATCTGTAGATGAATACAGTCAATCTTGACAGATGCTTCCAGAATTTAGCAAGTACTCACTAAGGACAGTCCTATAACACAGGATTCCAAAACCTTCCTAAATGAAAATATTTTCAGCAAATTGGTCAGAGTGTATTAGATATCATGAATATAGAGAGTCTCTGCCATGCTAATAATACTCCACTTCAGCTGTGTTTGAAACAAGCTGTCAAACGTGAGTATTTCCCCACTGCTGTTGCTGCTGCTGCTGCTAAGTCGCGTTGGTCGTGTCCAGCTCTGTGTGACCCCATAGACGGCAGCCTACCAGGTTCCACCATCCCTGGGATTCTCCAGGCAAGAACACTGGAGTAGGTTGCCATTGCCTTCTCTGATTTCCCCACTACTATTTCGTAATGTACTTGGTATGTGTATACTGCTGCTTACACTGTGAAGAAACTGACCCTGGCCAACATATAGATTTATTTCCTTTTTCTATTTTGTCCCTAACAACTGTACTGTGAAACTAATGTTATAAGCCTTGTACATACTCTTTTGGAGAAGGAAATGGCAACCCACTCCAGTGTTCTTGCCAGAAAAATCCCACGGACAGAAGAGCCCAGTGGGCTATGGTCCATGGGGTTGCACAGAGTCGGACACGACTGAGTGACTGAGCATCTGTGTGTGTGTGCACGCACACACACACACATACTCTTTTGGAAAATTCATGACAGAGTGCTGAAATGACTGCTTACGTGGCATGTTCCCCCATTAGACTCTTAATTCTCTGTGGTAAGTCATGGTTGGCACACAGTAGGTTTACAATATATCTTTAATAAAAAGAGTGTGGCGATAATGAGTGATAACCACCATATCTTTTGCCTAACCCCATTCAAGCTTACAAGATTTATAAGCTATAAATATCTTCTGGCATTTCAATTGATAATTAAGATAGTCTAACTTTTCTACACATTCTAAGGTTCAAATTCTTTAAATTTATATATCTAATATGGTATAAACTTCTAGAGTATCACAGGTATAATATTATTGTATCCCTAAAAGTACAATGATTACACATATCTTAATTCTTTAGCAAATATATAATCAAGAAATATGTGACATTATACAATCCTATCAATAGTGTTTTGGTCTCCTAATTGAACAATTCCTGTGTAAATAAAGACATTCACTTGAAGCATTAGGAAGATGAAATAATCAGAATATAAGTTAGTACATAAAGATGATAAATGTAGCCCAAGGTTTCAACTCACCAAATTTTCATGTAGCCAAAAAAATTTGTGTTTGATGTTAATCAGTGACAATTAAAATGTGTCAGGAGTTTTCAGGTTTCTTTCTCCAAATGATA
The DNA here is from genome assembly GCF_032405125.1 of Capricornis sumatraensis. NCBI lineage: Eukaryota > Metazoa > Chordata > Mammalia > Artiodactyla > Bovidae > Capricornis > Capricornis sumatraensis. Next base: position 83,462,327 of record NC_091077.1, read on the forward strand.
AGCAGACTAATCATATGAGAACTAAAGATCCTAGGAAACTTCTGTCTGTTTTTATATTTCCTCCCCATCTAACAATCTTCTCTATTTTGATACTGAAAGTAAGTAGGTATCATTTTAAGGTGTTCACACACATAAGTAATGATCATCACATATAGCATTTACATTGCTCTCATACTGTGAGAAGAAGAAACTGACCCTAACGTTGTTCAGCATAAAAGTGTTTTTCTTTATTTTTCATGATTTCAGCATAATATCCATTTATTAAGCATCTATTATGTGCTGTGTACTCTGTTACTTATTTGTGATACATGTTTTAAGTGGAGTCACTATTGTCAGCTGCTACAAGAGGAAGCTAACAACTCAGGAAAATATTTACTTATCCAGTTTATAAGGTAATTTTAATGACTATTTTTTACTGTCAATGTACTGTGCTCAGTATTCATATTTTTTATGTAATAGTTTCTGAAAAATTAATTCTATAATTCTCTTTGAGACATCATATTAACAAATGTTTATAATATTACCACATCTGTAATTTTTGCTGTCAAAATTTTGGAATATTTAGGGCACCTGATACATTTTTTTGTAACGTCAGCACTAATCTATAGCTGATACATAATTTTGAAAACAATTTAATAGTAGAGCAAATTCTGAAAACAAATGAGTCTTACTGAACCACTCAGAACTTGTAAAAACAAGTATGATCTCAATTCCTTCTTACTTCAAAAATTTGCTTCTTTTTGTATCACAGGTATACAGAAGTATGCAGAGTGCTGGTTATGAGCTTCAGTTCTGATTAGTATTCATAAAAGTTGAAATGATCTGATTAGATAACAATATTTGATAATATCACTCTTAACAGTGAAAGTGTAAGTGGACTTTCAAGATACAAGAGGCATCAGGGAGTTTTGAAATCGGTAATGCTGTAATACTTTTGTAGGTAATCTTTAAGTAACTCCTAACACAATGGGGACAGCATATGATCAATATTAATGAACAACTGAAGTCTACAGCATGCTCTCCAGGCATTTTTATGCAAGCTCATATAAATATGTCAACAAGATTAATAACTCACAAAAGCCACAGATCTATATATGATTTTCTACTTTTCTGCATTGACCTTCTCCCAGTTCCAACTGTAGAGAGTCTAAGTGATTTCTATATATGTAGGATAGTTAGTTTTTCACACATTTAGAGACTATGCCCCAAATCATTAATTCTGTATAGTATGGAAGCAAATTATTAGAAAATAAATAGGGTAACACTCTCCTGTGACAATGTATACATAGACACAGTCAATTTTACAAATTATGCTTTCAAACACTGGCATCTAGATATTAAAAATGAATGCACATTTTAGAGTATGTAATAAGGAAATACCAATTGGGTCACAAAAAGAGCATTGTTTCAGCATTTATTCTAGCAGTACAATCAAATAGGAACAGATATGACCCAAAAGTTCGCTCCAAATTCCTGTCTTAAAAACATGCTAAAATCATATCATAGTGTTGCTTTTACATTTAATAAGGTCTGAACATTTTGGCAGTTTTCATTTGGAGTCATTGCCACTCTATAACTAGTTGAAAAAGAAGAAATTATTCTGGTAATATTCACATGATTGATGCTTTCAAATCATTTTTGACGCTAGTTGCTTCTTCTCCTCCTTTTCTTCCTTCTGGTTTCTCCTCCTCCTCTCTTTTAAATGTAAACTATAAAATCAGCCATTTGAGAAAAAAAAAAAAAACTGTCCATATTTTCTGGGCATTCAGAAAGGTAAATTATAGTTAATCTAAACCATTCCATTTAACAGAGAAGGCAATGGCACCCCACTCCAGTACTCTTGCCTGGAAAATCACATGGATGGAGGAGCCTGGTAGGCTGCAGTCCATGGGGTTGCTAAGAGTAGGACATGACTGAGTGACTTCACTCCACTTTCACTTTTCACTTTCACACACTGGAGAAGGAAATGGCAACCCACTCCAGTGTTCTTGCCTGGAGAATCCCAGGGATGGGGGAGCCTGGTGGGCTGCAGTCTATGGGGTCGCACAGAGTCGGACACGCCTGAAGTGACTTAGCAGCATTCTATTTAAGGGGAGAATCAGCAAAATGAACAAATTGTTCCTCAAACATAAAATATTTGAATAGATTATGAAAATTGCAACCTGGAGCTTAAGAGAGATTTTTTAAAAATACACTACTGATAAACTTTCTTCTCAAGAATTAATATTGGACTCTCTTTATACATATCTGTCCAAAGGAAAATACTGATACAACTAGTGATCAGAAAGGGTTTAGGGACCCTGTACTTGTTTCCATGAGCTACTCTATCAAGTTACTGCAAACTTGGTAGCTTCAAAGAACAGTTATTTATTTTGCCTGAAGTCAAAGTGTCAGGAGGGCCATAATCCCTCTGGAGACTAGGCAGACACCCTCCTGTCTTCTCCAGCTTCTGTTGGCTCTTGGTGTTCCTTGGACCATAGCAGCGTAACTCCAATCTCTGCCTCCATCCTTCAGGACCCATCCAAATCCAGGATAATTTCATCTCAAAATCCTTAATTACTTATATTTGCAAAGCCCCTGTGATGGCTAAATTGTATCCCTCCCCCCGACCCCAGTTCACATGTTGAAGCCCTAACCTCCAGAGCCTCAGAACATAACTGCATTTGTAGATAAGACTTTAAAGAGGCAATAAAGGTGAAAGAAGGCCATATATATGGGCTGTAACCCAATCCAATCTCTCATCTAAGAAGTCAAAATTTGGACACACACAAGAGATATCAGTGATGAACCACAACCAGAGGAAAGGTCACATGAGGACAAAGTAAGAAGGTGACTATGACAACCCAGGAAGGAAGGCTCAGGAGAAACCAAGCCTGCCAACACCTTGATCTTGCGCTTCGAAAACTCTGAGGAAATGCATTCTATTGTTGAAGCTACCCATGCTGTGGTATTTTGTTTTTGGCAGTCCTAGCAAACTAATACAGACTGTTTTCAAATAAGGTCATGTTCTGAGATTCGTGGCAGACAGGAATTTTGGAGAGGTGCTCTTCAAACCACTATAGTCCCCAAGTAGTTTTTTCTTGTAGTAAAGAAGTTGATTAAGGAAACCCTCATCTAATGTTAGAGTTGGCTGACAAAGCACTCACATTTATTAACAATTACCAGCTTAGCTAAAACTAATTTCACTTTGCTCTCATCACACAGAGTGGTAAAAAGTTTTGATGATTTTGGAGATCAGGAAAGCAGTTTAATTTTTTAGCAGTCCCAGGGAGAATTGCAGAAGTGGCTGTTTAGGTGGCATCAGGGAGGACCTGTCACTGTAAGATAGAAGGAAGTACTGAAAAAAGAATTAAGATTTCTGGCAGTCATTCTTTATCCTTTTAATCTAGAGTTGGGCCTGCCAATGGCAGTACACGGTGAGTCAATACTCAGAGAAAGCCATTATACACATTATTTCCATGTTGTTGTTGTTGTTGAGCCACTAAGTCACGTCTGACTCTGCGACCCCATGGACTACAGCAGGTTAGGCTCCTCTGTTCTCCATTATTTCCTGGAGTTTGCTCATATTCATGTCCATTGAGTTGGTAATGGTGTCTAACCATCTCATCCTCTACCACCCCCTTCTCCTTTTGCCTTCAATCTTTCCCAGTATCAGGGTCTTTTCCAATGACTCAGCTCTTTGCATCTTGCAGCCAAAGTACTGGAGCTTCAGCTTCAGCACCAATCCTTCCGATGAATATTCAGGGTTAATTTCCTTTAGGATTGACTGGTTTAATCTCCTTGCAGTCCAAGGGACTCTCAAGAGTCTTCTCCAGCCCAAATTTGAAAACATCCATTCAAATCAATTATTTCTATAAATACATGCAATCATTTGTATAACAATATCTGTTATTTCTCTTTTATCAATAGATATGATTAAATATTAATATTAGTATGGATTTTAAAATTTATTAACAAAATAGAGCTAAAGGATCTATTGTTTACAAAGCAACAACTGTTATTATAGAGCCATCTAACATTTTTTCCCCTGTCCATTTATCCCCTGTCCATCCTGCACTGATGCCAAAATAAGCTTCCTAAACCCACCATGAGCTCAGAATGCTTTATAACTCACACAGAAATTTGTCTCTTCAGGTGTAGTCACAGTGCACATATATATATTTTTTAATTCTTCAAGACATGCTACTTTAGGACATCTTTACTTAACAAATAATACTTGCTTCCTGATTGATTATGTGATATTATCCTTAACAGAACAATATATAGTAAATACAAGACAAAAGATAATTTGCCCTTTTATTTTCTTTCTAAAATAAAGGACATCAATTTTGGCATACTATGCCTATGAACATTAAACATAGTATACAGAATCCTTTTATAAACTACAGAATGTCCTATGAAATTAAGTAATGATTATTATTGTTGAAGTTAGTAACAGAAGACCTGAGTATACCTTGAAAGCTTGGGTCAATAGGATAAACATTTTTAAAATCTAAAGGAAACACGGGTATCTAAAGTATGGACGATCATGATAAACAATGTTATGCTTTCATTTTCTTTACATGGCCAATAGAGTAAGAGAGTGAAACTTCCCATAAAACTTTAGGAACCATAAATGCAATCCAATCTAAATGAAAAAAAACCTGACATTCAATAATTTTTTAATCATAGAGGGGAAAAAATCCCTTTCTGCTTCTAGTGATTATAGTAAACCAGCTCTGAGTAATGCCCAGAAATCGTAATAATTTCTAATTACTTAAAAAGCCCTTAAAAATCAGGGAGCTGTTTCCAAGTAGAAATCTGCAAATCACTTGTCTGAAAAGCGCATCTGTCAGAATGCACATACCATGCATTGCAAAATACAATTCGAGATCCAGAATACACATTAGCAGGTGGTACAAAGTGGTAAGATATCGTTCAAGTTTGCCGTTAGCCACCTTTGTTTGCTTCCTCTTCTATATGTCACTAGGACAGGTCACGGAGAAAAGACAGAGACCAGCGCATTTCCATTATAAGCAAAAATCTGAGCCCTGGTTTCAGAAGCATCAAGCAATCTCACTGTTTTACATGGTGTCTCTAAGCAGCTACAAAATTTCCATGTTCTCCATCAATCTTTCTCTGACAGCTTTTCACCTTCTTCAGGCTTCTGCTGAACTTGCTGCCTGTACTATGCGATTAGCATCTCACTGTATACGGCTTCCTTCTCTAATTATTTTATGCGCCTCTCTTGTCTCCCTGATGAGGTTATAAACTGTTCTTGCACAGGAATGCCTACGCCCTGTATGCTTTTATACCCCCACAGACTCTGATAAAGTACTAGATTCTCTAATGGTGCTTCATAAATACATGATGATTGAAAATTATTAATTATTTTAGGAATAACAGCATGTAATCTAAACTACTGTTCACAGTCTATAACAAAAACCTAAAGCTTAGAGGTTGGATGCATTTTCATTTGTAGCTCTTTCTCATCCACACTTAGCAGGTTGTGACAACCCAATTTTAAGCCTGGAGCCAAGTTCAATTTTCTCTGCTGAAGGCTGTGGTAATTTGTAGAATACCAGACTGCGGATAATCTTGTACATAGGTATTAAAAGTAGGTGCACTCTTTCTACAAAACTACAGCTCTTTCTTTTGAAATCTAGCAGAGCAGTTTTGATTTTAAAGCCAATGACAGAAGGTAGAGGAAAGGATTTCTATTTTCACTTTCAGAATCTGGCCTTTGTGACTGCCATGCTAATCATGAGGCAGGGAGAGCCCTGTAGCTCAGGAATTCAGAGCACTAAGATGGGAAGGGTGCCTACCCAGACTTCATAGCTGAGGACATTGAAACACAGCTGGACAGGCAAGTTACTATTTGCATGGCCTCCTTAGGTCTCGTATGTGACTTCTTTGTGGCAGACGAGAAAGCATGAAAAAAAGCAGGCATGGATACCAGCCAGCTGGCCATCTGTTCCTTCACCCACTGTGATAATTTAGTCTTGTAGAATTTTGTTAAGTGAACATTAAGTAATGACCATGTCAAACGGAGTGCATAATGAATGCTTCCTAATCACTGGATAAAAGCTTAGGGGAAGCTTGCCCAAACACGGAAAAGGTCACCAATACAAACCAAGAATTAAAAACAAGAGAGCAATGAAAGTGATGGAGAATAGCAATAATTAACTTCTTTTCCAGTTTCACTTCTGATCATATGGAATCTATGTCACATGGAAGATGGGGGTCTCATAAGGAAGCTGGGTAATAGTGTCATAGTTCCTAATTTCCTACTATACATGTGTCAAACTCAGGAAAAAAAAAATTTAAATGAAGAAAACATGGGAGGAGATTTATCATTCAGACTCGAGCTGTAGGCACCAGGGTTATAGCTATTAACACCAAACTTTTCCAAATAATTCCCTGGGTTAAGATTGAGAATTCTGGAAAATATTTTCTGTGCTGTTTTCTATAAAGATCAACTGAAATATCTCATTCTGAGAAAGAAGGTTTTTTTTTTCTCTCTCATAAACAATACTTGCAAAGTTATAAAGTTTTTTAATCCCCCAGTGGAATGATGTACTCGATTAACTGTATTATTGGGATGGTCGGTCTCCTACTGCCTGGAATTATGAAGTTCATAAGTTTACACTAATCTTAGATAGTCAGTGTTACCTCCACTATTCATGAAAAGGAATCAGAATGTTTTACTTGGTTGCTACTATCCTATCACCTAAAGAAGACAATATCTATTCCTAAGAATCTGCTTAAATGGTTCCCCAGCTCAGAATGCCTTTCTTCACTCCACTGTCTCCTTCAAATCTCTCCTTCCTTCCAAGACCTTCCCAAGTTTCATATTCTCCACTCAGCCAGCGGACACAGGATGGGAACAGGTCAGTTTTCATTCCAAAATCAGAGCAGGGCAATGCCAAAGAATGTTCAAACTATCGTACAATTACACTCATTTCACATGCTAGCAAAGTAATGCTCAAAATCCTTCAAACTAGGCTTCAACAGTAGGTGAACTGAGAACTTCAAGATATATAAACTGGATTTAGAAAGGGAGAGGAACGGAGAGTTCAAACTGCCAACATTCGTTGGATTATGGAGAAGGCAAAGAAAGGCATTACAGGAAAACATCTACTTCTGCTTCACTGACTACGCTAAAGCTTTTGACTGTGTGGGTCACAACAAACCGGAAAATTCTTAGAGAGATGGGAGTACCAGAACACCTTACATATCTCTTGAGAAATCTGTATTCGGGTCAAGAAGCAACAGAACTGGACATGGAAAAACTGACTGGTTCCAAATTTGGCAAGGAGTACGACAAGGTTGTATATTGTCACCCTGCTTATTTAACTTAAATGCAGAGCACATCATGCAAAATGCCAGACTGGATGAACCACAAGCTGGAATGAAGATTGGCCAGGAGAAACAGCAATAACCTCAGATATGCAGATGATAATACCCTAATGGCAGAAAGTGAAGAGGAACTAAAGAACCTTTTGATGAGGGTGAAAGAGGATAGTGAAAAAGCTGGCTTAAAATTCAACATTTAAAAAAAAAAACAAAACTAAGATCATAGCATCTGGTCCCATCACTTCACTGCAAATAGAAAAAGTGGAAGCAGTGACAGATTTTATTTTCTTAGGCTCTGAAATCACTATGGACAATTATTTCAACCATTAAATATAAAAAGACACTTGCTCCTTGGAAGGAAAATTATAACAAACCTAGACAGTATATTGGGCTTCCCTGATAGCTCAGTTGGTAAAGAATCCACCTGCAATGCAGGAGACTTCAGTTCAGTTCCTAGGTTGGAGAGATTCACTGGAGAAGGGACAGGCTACCCACTCCAGTATTCTTGAGCTTCCCCTCGTGGCTCAGTTGGTAAAGAATTGGCCTGCAATGTGGGAGACCTGGGTTTGACCCCTGGGTTGGGAAGATCCTCTGGAGAAGGGAAAGGCTACCCACTCCAGTATTCTGGTCTGGAGAATTTCATGGACTACAGTCCATGGGGTCACAAAGAGTCAGACATGACTGAGCAACTTTCATTTTCACAGACAGTGTATTAAAAAGCAAAGATAACACTTTGCCAACAAAGGTCTATACAGTCAAAGCTATGGTTTTTCCAGTAGTCATGTATGAATGTGAGAATTGGACCATAAAGAAGGCTGAGCACTGAAAAATTGATGCTTTAAAATTGTGGTGCTAGAGAAGACATAAGAGTCTTGGACAGCAAGGAGATCAAACCAATCAGTACTAAAGGAAATCAAATATGACTATTTATTGAAAGGACTGGCTTTAAAGCTCCAATACTTAGGCCACTTGATGCCAAGACCTGATTCACTGGAAAAAGAACCTTATACTGGGAAAGACTGAAGGCAAAAGAAGGGGGCAGCACAGGATGAGATGGTTAGATAGCATCACCGACTCAGTGGACATGCCTTTAAGTAAACTCCAGGAGATACAGAGGCACCTGGTATGCTGTAGTCCATGGGATCACAAAGAGTTAAGCAAGATTTAGCTACTGATCAACAACAATAGCACACAACAAATACTTGCTAGATGGATGAGAAATGTTCACAATTTTATGTACTGAATATACTGGCAAAGTATGTTAGGGATTTAAGTGACATTATTTCATACCAAGTGGACATTCTGGTTGATTCTTCCACTTATCTAGGGAGTCACTTTCATATAAATTACAGGAAAGTCAAGTTGGATAAACTGTTGATACTCTTTGTTGCTTTCAAAAGAAGTTTTGTTTGCTCTATAAGAGTAACACATTCTTTAGCAATGTCAATTCCTTTTAGACTTCACAAGAGGAAAAGAAAAAAACATGAGAACAAAAACAATGATAAGAAAATGAAGGTAGGAAAAACATGTTGAGAAAAGTTTCAGACTTACCTAAAGTCCTTTGGCTGGTTTTTGTTTTTCCTTGATCTCCCTGGTGCTACTCTCAATACTATACTGTCATTTCACTAACCTTGTAAATCCTTTTATTTGACTACACATCTAAAACTGGGTTCTGTAAGATCATTCTGACAAGAGAATCTAGTTTAAGCCGCTACACTATTAGGCTGAGAAAACCTCTATCAAGACTTGCCCATAGGGATAAGCAGTGTGTGGGTGAAAAAAACGAGAAAGCCATTTAAAAATAATAACATCACACTTTACATAAAGTAATGTCTGCTTGCTTCCTAGTAGACATGAAAATGTAGGTGGCTGTTAAATATTTGAAAACTCTAGAAATTCACTTAAAAATGTGTATAACAATTTATTATCATTACAAAGCCAATTAAAAAATGTTGAGCTATTAAACACAATTCAGTTTCCAACCCAGGAGAGAAAATACTAAATGTATTCAGCACAAATTTGCATTACTGTAAAAATATATATTTCTACTTTTCCAGTATTACGCATTTAAATTTGTAAATTCCATGTTGCATTAATCACATGAATATAGATGGGTAATTTTGGAGAGCTACAGTAATCACCCTATTCCCTATAAAAGAAATCATTCCTGCTGATAATTTTGTGGTGAATTTTGCTAAAACTGACTATTGGTTCATAAAATAGCAAGGCTTCCTTCACAAAAGTTATTAGATGTTTGAGCCCTTCTCAGCTTTATCAAAATAATAAAAAAAAACTTGTTAAATACTACACTTTAATAGCACTGTCTTTGGACTCTGACACTGCACTTAATACTACATAGAATATGGCCATATAACCATTAAAAGAAATGGCAGTAATCCAAGTTTGACTGTACCTTGATTTAACATGTATAGTGTTTTCATGATTCAAATAGAGTATGCTGATTAAAATGATCAGGATGCCGCCACATGGATGGACAAAGCAGCTGAGGTTCACATCTTCAGTATAGAATGCCTCAACTTACTTCTGCCTGTTCTCCTTTCTTATTTCCAACACAATTTCTGTTAAATGAAATATCATAGTACAAAGAAATTATATACAGTAGAGAAGATCTTAGTCAACCAATGAATACCTTAAATAATTAATTAGAGAAGTTCTTGCCAACATGCTACTTAAATATGGGTTTCCTTGGTGGCTCAGTACAAAGAACCTGCCTGCAAGGTGGGAGACGTGGGTTCGATCCCTGGGTCAGGAAGATCCCCTGGAGGAGGGCATGGCAATTCAACCCAGTATTCTTGCCTGGAGAATCCAAAGGACAGAAGAGCCTGGCGGACTGCAGTCCATGGGGTCACAAAGAGTAGGACATGACTGAAGCAGCTAGGCTAAGCACCTCAGCTATTTAAATATTGTATGTTAAATATAGTATATCTGAAATTTATATTCAGTAGCTCATTCTTTAAGATCAGCATATCAAATATAAAAGATTTTGAGAGTAATCAATAGTTTACAAGAAGTGACTGAATGTGTAACTGCCATTTGGTAAATATGGTATGACTTTCAGTCTGATTTTTCCTACAAAAAGCCTTTTAAAATAATTTATGGATCTAATTGAAGTAGGTCACAAACAGTAAAGAGATTTATGACTGTTGACTTAGCACTTGAAACAACAGCTGTAAATATACAGACATGGTAATTTCCAAAGAAGCAACAAAATGACATCTTCACATCACTGTACAAGATAGAACGGAACTATGATAGGAAGAGCACACTGAATTCTAAGGAAGATTATCAAGCAGCAAAATACTCTAACATGGGTATTCAAGGATAACCATATTGTTCAAGATTAAATTTCTCTTAGATGTGGACTCAGGCTCACTCTCATAATTGTAGTAGGAACCTTATTACACTGTTTTAATATTTTTCTGGATAAAATAATTTTGACCACAATTTAGTTCATAGACTGTAGACAAGGGTTCCAAGTTTTCCTTGATCTATGTGCCAGAGGGGAACCTGAAATCTCAAGAATCTTAGCTCTTTACAGAGAAAAACTACCTTAGTCCACCTCTGGGCTAAAATGCACAGTCTTTGATTCACACACTTAGACTCATCAGGCCTCTCAACTTCCCTAAGAGGATGTCCTCAGCTCTGCCTATGTTGCCCCTTGGAACATAAAAGACATATATGCCTTTACCCTGCAGCCAAACTCATTAGGAAACGCTATTGATTCCACCTGCAAAATATAACTGAGTGACTATAAAGCCAGGGAACACAGATAAATACTCACAACAAATGATACATTAATATTACACTGCAAAACAATGAAAAAAAATTGTGTTTACACAGCCCCTGTTGCTGTATTGAACAAAACGATGCTACCTGTTTACTATTCAAAACTGCAAGTCACACCTTCAGGCTCAATATTCCTATTTCTCCCTTATTGTGCTCTGGTTTTCTTAAAAGCATTTACCACCTTCTAATAGAACTTGTTTATTTTACCTCTTTCCCTTCCTCCTCTTCCTCCTTCTCTATTATTTGGGTTTTCACTTATTAGCTCCATGAAGACACAGAACTTTGTTTTCACCACTGGCATATCCCAAGTGTCTGGGAATGATGTACTCAGAGTACCTTTGTTGATTGAATATGTCTCTGTATTTAAGTAGCTAAGTTTTCCAAGTGTTTGTCGGGAAATAGAATGTTAAACTTACTAAATACTGGTCAAAGCTGGATTTAGCCCTGCATTAGGTCAGAAAGGCCATCATATATATAGGATCATTTTGATATAGGAATGCTTTTGCTGTAATCACATTGACCTACATGAAAAACAAACTAAATAAACAAACTAAAACTTTTGGACAAAAAGAAAAGAACACCCTCTTTTATTTATTGGAGTCATGTTATCAAGGATCCGAGGTGGAGAATCTCTGAAATTGAGACCAAGAATAGTTTTGTTTTTCATGAGAAACAAATCTAGTTATTTCTTATGAAAAATTTGAATTTATAACAGCATTCCATCATCAGAAACTTATTAAGCAGCTGCTATACTGAATCATGGAAAAAGCAAGAGAGTTCCAGGAAAACATCTATTTCTGCTTTATTGACTATGCCAAAGCCTTTGACTGTGTGGATCACAATAAACTGGAAAATTCTCAAAGAGATGGGAATACCAGACCACCTGACCTGACTCTTGAGAAATCTGTATGCAGGTCAGGAAGCAACAGTTATAACTGGACATGGAACAACAGACTGGTTCCAAATAGGAAAAGGAGTATGTCAAGGCTGTATATTGTCACCCTGTTTATTTAACTTATATGCAGAGTACATCATGAGAAACGCTGGACTGGAAGAAACAAAAGCTGGAATCAAGATTGCCAGAAGAAATATCAATAACCTCAGATATGCAGATGATGCCACCTTTATGGCAGAAAGTGAAGAGGAACTAAAAAGCCTCTTGATGAAAGTGAAAGAAGAGAGTGAAAAAGTTGGCTTAAAGGTCAACATTCAGAAAACGAAGATCATGGCATCTGGTCCCATCACTTCATGGGAAATAGATGGGGAAACAGTGGAAACAGTGTCAGACTTTATTTTTCTGGGCTCCAAAATCAGTGCAGATGGTGACTGCAGCCATGAAATTAAAAGACGCTTACTCCTTGGAAGAAAAGTTATGACCAACCTAGATAGCATATTCAAAAGCAGAGACATTACTTTGCCAACTAAGGTCCGTCTAGTCAAGGCTATGGTTTTTCCTGTGGTCATGTATGGATGTGAGAGTTGGACTGTGAAGAAGGCTGAGTGTGGCAGAAGTGATGCTTTTGAACTGTGGTGTTAGAGAAGACTCTTGAGAGTCCCCTGGACTGCAAGGAGATCCAACCAGTCCATTCTGAAGGAGATCAGTCCTGGGTGTTCTTTGGAAGGAATGATGCTAAAGATGAAACTCCAGTACTTTGGCCACCTCTTGCGAAGAGTTGACTCATTGGAAAAGACTGATGCTGGGAGGGATTGGGGGCAGGAGGAGAAGGGGATGACAGAGGATGAGATGGCTGGATGGCATCACGGACTCAATGGACGTGAGTCTGAGTGAACTCCGGGAGTTGGTGATGGACAGGGAGGCCTGGCGTGCTGCGATTCATGGGGTCGCAAAGAGTCGGACACGACTGAGTGACTGAACTGAACTGATGTGATAGACACTAGGTATTGTGAACAATATCAAAAAGAGCCAGTGGTCTCAAGAATCCTGTATGTCAAAGAAGATTACAGGGAAGTAAACAAAAACCTTCAATACAATGAATTAAGTGCTAATGTATGGCAAGTACTGAGAGTTTGGGGAGAATGTAAGAGAAATACCTAATTCAATAATGGAAAATCAATTTTGAGATCCTAGAATAATGAACTTTTAAAACTGAGATCCACAGGATGAATAGAATAGGCTAATAAGGTAAGTAGGGTATAGCCCTTCTGGTGGAGGAGGGCTTTATCACACATGAATACTCAAAGTAAAAATAATAATAATAGGTAATTTGAAGAAATGAAACAAATGCAGTGTCACTGCAGTCCAAAGTGTAACAGGGAATGGTAGGAGAAAAAGAGAGATTAGCAGAGCCTGAGGTTTGTCCAAACCTCACAAGCCTACTTAGAGATTTAGACTTTATCCTGAAGGCAATGAGAAGTTGAGTGGTTTAAGCAAAGAATGACTGATCAGATGCACACAAATTGAATGTGTAGGATTAGCTACTTGATAGAGTTATTGAGGGATGGTTTCTATTTCTTCTATGAAGTATATCTGTCTCAGTACTAGAAAAGATATGGCCAGCAGCCACTATGTAAAACAGTATGGAAGTTCCTCATAAAACTAAAAAATGAGTTGCCATATGATCCAGCAGTTTCACACCTGGGCACATACTCAGACAAAACTATAATTTGAAAAGATGTATGCACCCCTATGCTCACAGCAGCACTATTTACAATAGCAAGACATGGGAAAGGCCTAAATGTCCATCAACAGACAAACGGATTAAAAATGATGGAGTACACACACACACAATGGAATACTGTTCAGCCATAAAGAAGAATGAAATAATGCCACTGGCAGCAACATGGATGCACCTAGAGATTATCACACTAAGCGAAGTAGGTCAGAAAGAGAAAGACAAATGTATGCTATCATTAAATGTGGAATCAAAAATATGACACATATGAACACATCTATGAGACAGAAATAGGTTCACAGACAGAGAGAACAGGCCTGCGGTTGCCAAGGGGGAGAGGGGTAGGGAAGGAAGGTACTGGGGTTGGGATTAACAGATGCAAACTATTATATATAGGATGGATAAACAATAAGTTTACACTGTATAGCACAGGAAACTATATTCAATATACTCGGATAAACCATAATGGAAAAGAATATATATGTGTGTGTGTGTTTAAGTCATTGTGCTATACAGCAAAAATTGACAGAATACTAAATCAATTATATACTTCAATAAAACTAAAAAAAGATAACGGGTGGTAGTGTGACACAAAAGGTAGCAGAAACATTTTAAACAGCAATTGGCGGAGCTCAGGAAATATCGGATGAGGCAGTCAGCATATCTGTAGGTAGTACTGATGTTCAGCTGCTGTTGAAGACTAGGAAACTGTAACGGTGGCATTCTCTGTAAGACGTGACATTTCTTCTTGTGTGCTTAGTAGAGAATGATGATGATACCAATAATCCAAAACTAGAAGTTTTCTAGTTGTATGCGGTTCAAGAATGGCAAGCAAAGAAAAATATGTGCAAGAGAGTGGTTTTGATGATGGAACTTGTGGTCTTTGCTAGGAAAAGGAGGGTGATCAGGCTCAAAGGAGCTGAACAAGAATGCTAGCATAACATAGGGATTGGAGGTGTGAAGTCAAAAGAAAGGTGTAGTTTAAGAATTAAATAAATTCTGGATCTGGAAGAAAAAAAGGCAGTTCTAAGTCACATAATAAATGTATATGTACACTTTGAATATACATTTATAATGTGCTGCTGCTGCTGCTAAGTCACTTCAGTTGTGTCCAACTCTGTGCGACCCCATAGATGGCAGCCCACCATGCACCTAAGTCCCTGGGATTCTCAAGGCAAGAACACTGGAGTGGGTTGCCATTTCCTTCTCCAATGCAGGAAAGCAAAAAGTGAAAGTGAAGTCGCTTACTCATGTCCAACTCTTAGCGACCCCATGGACTGCAGCCTACCGGGCTCCTTCACCCATGAGATTTTTCAGACAAGAGTACTGGAGTGGGTTGCCATTGCCTTCTCCATTATAAAGTGCTAGAGACTTGTTAAAGATTAGCAACACATTGAGCTATTCTTGACTTGATCAGAATGAACAAAAGAAAATTAGCATGAAGGCAACACTTTGTGTAACACCATGTCATTCAAGGTTATTCATGTCTTGTCTGCCTACCACCTAAGGTCATCCAATGACAAGCAGCAGTAAGTACCATCCTTTTGGAAACACTGTGTTAAGAGAAAGACATGTCTGCAAAGATGTCCAGCATGTCATGGAATTTGTGTGCCATGGAATAGGGCTCTTTAATTTTAAGAACAAGGTGACAGCAGAAATTTGGATATGAGCAGAGTAACCAGAGCTGTATGAGAACATGGACTAGTGAAGATCACCAGCCAGAAGGCTTTGATTTTAGGAGTGATCAAAACATTAAGGTTTCTGAGATGGAATGAGATTGCCGAACTGTGAAGATTTCCAGAATAATTAATTCCCAGCAGTAACTTACTCAATGGAGAGATCCAGAATTCTGTTTAAAGAGCAAACTGCAAGTTGATTTCGCTTCTGAATAAGTCTTTGTTTGGTGGGTAGTGATGAGATGGTCCAGTGTGTCAGGACCTTTTATATGTTGAAAACAGCAACCCTTAAGGAAGATGTTTAGAGCCAAATTCATGGCTCACCTCTATCATCCAGAGCTATGCTAAGAGTCTGCAAGCCCTTTAGGCACAGATTGTTGCCCAATTTCATCTTATTGACTGCTTTCATGTTTTTTCCTTTGTCACATATAACCAGAACAATCACCCTCACTTTCTAGCCATTTTTGGAAAAAAGAGATGGAAAACCCTAATATTGCATATATTAAACGTTCAAACATCAAAGGAAGACAATAGGCTCCAAAATGTGATGCAGTCCCCAATAAACACCTCTTAGGTAGGAATTCTTTTTGTTTTTGCCTGGCAGTGCTTTCTAAGGTTGATCTCTTATACTTAAGTAGGTATCTGCCATTACCTGAAGCATGAGATCTTCAATGGGAGGACTGAACAAGGCAGCAGATTTCAGAGCGAAAGAGGTTTTGTGCATGTGCGTGTGCGTGTGTGGCTTTGTTGTTGTCATTATGTTCCTTTTATTTCTTCCAGGGAGCCTCAAATCTCCAGTAAAATTTTTGCAACAGGAAGCTTTTTGTGTTGGTTGGATTGAAGAGGCTTTAGTGGTGGCAGTAAACGCAAATGTTCAATTCCTCCTATCCAACGTCAATGGCACCCCACTCCAGTACTCCTGCCTGGAAAATCCCATGGGCGGAGGAGCTGGGTGGGCTGCAGTCTGTGGGGTCGCTAAGAGTTGGACACGACTGAGCAACTTCACTTTCACTTTTATGCATTGGAGAAGGAAATGGCAACTCACTCCAGTGTGCTTGCCTGGAAAACCCCAGGGACAGGAGAGCCTGGTGGGCTGCCGTCGATGGGGTCGCACAGAGTCGGACACGACTGAAGCGACTTAGCAGCAGCAGCAACCTCAGCTTAGCTGAGGGCTCCATTAGTAGCAGCAGATGGAGGAGCCCTGGAAACTTAACCTGTGATGGACTACAAAGTGAGCGAGGCTGACAGCCAGGCTGAGAGCAGCTAAAGCAAATAGTACCTGATGACTGAGGAAACCAAGCCCTTCCCATGTGTGAAGATGGGATATTGGTACAATTTCCCCAGAAGCTTGAAAAAAGTAGGGGACCTGAGATGACTACAATCAGGACTACATTCAGGGCTTAATTTTCTTGAATGAGTTTATTTAGAATATGAATTATAAATGCTCTATGATTTATATCTGAATTTAAAGATGATTTTGTAAAATTATTCTGAAAAAAAAAACCACAGAGCTGATAAATTAATCAACTTATCAGTGAGTTCAGATTTGGTCAGGGATTAAGCACAATGCTATGTAAGATATTCAGTACACATAAGCAATGAAGCATCTTTGTCTTCAATAAAACAAACTGGACATAAAAACTAATATCTATGAGTGAAGAAAATATAACATAACTTCTCCTCAGTTCTAAAAATAATCACAAATTCCAAAAAAGGAATCCTAATATATATAGGAGAGAATAGCAGTGTATTGTCTTAAATTACTACACAGTTTGATGATATCTGATATGATTTCAAACTAAGAGATAGGAATATATCTTATGACATAACCAGATAATTAAACTTTTTCACAGTTCTGTGAAATAGTATTTTTTTTTCATAATAAAACTGAAGTGATTAGTCACATAATTACTCCAATGAAACTGAAACTTATTTTAAATGAAACAAAATATTTTAAGTCCACATCAGGCCAATGTTTGCAGCAGACAGGCATTGCTAATTATGTAGATATTGATAATAAGAAAAAAACTTCCATTAAAAGTACTGGCATAATTGGAAAGACCTGGAAAAATTGTTTTCTAAGGGTAAAAATTGAGTGACAAATATTCGAGTTGATAAGATTTAAGATTGACTAAAATTCATATTCAGAGGAAAGCCTAAGATATTCACTAAGCATTTGTTAAGCACTCAAGCATGGATCACAGTAAAGTGTGTATAACATTTTAACAGGATATATTTGCTTTTGTAATAAAATAATTTATTGTGTATTATATCTCAATGAAATAAACTGGTTTATGAATACTAATTACCAAACATGTATCACTTGAATCTTGTGGAGAGATCAGCCAAACAATTAAGGGTATGAGAATCCCTTGGACTGCGAGGAGATTAAATAGGTCAGTCCTAAAGGAAATCAATCCTGATTATTCATTGGAAGGACTGATGCTGAAGCTGAAGCTCCAATACTTTGGCCACCTGATGCGAAAAACTGACTCATTGGAAATGCCCCTGGTACTGGGAAAAATTGAAGGCAGGAAGAGAAAGGGATGACAGAGGATAAGATGGTTGGATGGCATCATTGATTCAATGGACATGAATTTGAGCAAACTCCAGGAGATGGTGAAGAACAGGGAGACCTGGCATGCTTTGTCCATGGGGTTGCAAAGAATCGGACACGACTGAGCGACTAAACAAGAATCAGGAGTGTGATCCAAGGGAAAGAAAGGCAAACGCTTCCATTCTTTGTAAATATACAGATAACTAAGGCTGCAAACAAATATCTGCTAGCAGAAGAAGGCAGTATATTTCTAGTTTAGGACTATTTCTGGTAAACAATCCATAATCTATGAATTTATAAGGTACAGTTTCATGGCAAATGTCCTATAAGCTAGTCAACTATATTAAGGTTGATCATTATCTAAACACCCACGTACACGTGATAATCCATGTCCATACATAGAGACCCCAATTGTTTTCCAGGGTCAGATATCATGTGTCCAGTGCACAAATGAAGGACCTAGGGAGCTGTCCTCAATGACCTAAATCTCTCTGCTTCACTTGTGCCTCTTGACTGCTTCTATCATTGAAATTGCTAGTAAGCTTTGACATTGGCCAAGATCTCTTGATTTGTGTAAGGCTGATTTAACAATCCAGTCTTTTGAATTAACTCTATACTTACTCAACCTTTCTAGAAAAGTTGTATAGACTAAAAGTGAAATGCTTGAAAAAATTCAAATGGCCATAAGCTTAGGAATAGTTAAGCAGCCCTCAGTGTAATTATGAAGTATAATAGAAATCTGCCAGTTTAAAATATGAAAACTTCGTTACATGATAAAATCTACATAAATTCTGTTAAATGCAAAAAGCAGTTTATGCTACAACAAATGATCCTCAAAAGTCATGTTTAAGAAGAGAGTGAAATAGAAGGTGTCTTGGATGTTCTATGTCTGACAGAGAAACTGGTAATGTCATTGAGAAAGCTAAGACATGAGAGCAAAGGGGGAAAAAAGTTAAGAAAATTTTTGACGAAAAAAATTTTGCTTTTAAGTCATTAAATGTGTCTAAATGATATCTGAAAATGGAAATATGAAATTCAATAGTGAGGCCACATTTATAGAAAAGAAGAGGAAGAAGAGAAAGCAAACTCCCATATTTTATGAGCTGGGTATTCCCCTGGGTCTTTTACATATATTTTTAATTAATAATTGAAAGTTTCATCACTGCACTGAAAAAACTGAATCGCTAAGATGTTTAGCTGCCCAGATTTGGGAATATTTTCCATATAGGAACTAATAGAAGCCTGGGAGAGATTACAGAAAAGGGGTAATGAGACAGTAAAAACTATATTCAAAAGACAGGTCAAAGAAACGGGACACTAAATAAAAAGCAAAGATTTTAAAAGTCAAACCAACATACAGGGCCACTGAGGTCAAAGAGAAAATGTTGACAGGTAAAAGACTGTTCTGCTCATGTAGAATGCTTCAGAGAAAACTAACTAGATTCATTATCTTCAAACTACTGAATTTTGCTTCAAAAAGATTAACTTACAAGAGGCAAAAGCTGAACAGTATTCACGTTTTAATATATTAATATTATGCAGAACATTAAGGTGAATGAATCTCAAAGATGGGGTGTTTTATGAGCATTACACCTCATGTTTGTCTAAATTAAAATCTCGGGAATTAAGTAAATACTACCACTAGGAATATATTTTTTATTTCTTTAGATAAAATTTCCAGCAAAAATGACCCAACAGATGTTGAATAAACCCCTTAACAGGCTTGAATCATACAGGTAAATTAATTCCACAAATTGCTCTCAAAGGGAATCTGAATCTCAGTGCTGATTTTGATGTGCCAACAGCACATGTTCCTGATGGTTCATAATGCTTCATGAGATGCTTGGGAACCTCTGGATTGGATGAAAATTCAAAGTGATCTTCAGGGAAATACTAAATTAGAATGCACTCCAGTAATTGAATGGAAAGGTCACATAGGTGAGTGACCATTAGAAAATCTGTAACATAATAGAATCATTGTATTCTCACAAGTGGCAGTTAGAAACTTTAGGTCAAAGATTTATTGCATTTGTACACTTATAAGAAGATAATACTCATAACAAGTGTTCAAATTTCTCTAAGGAAAAAAATATATTCTTTTTTATGAAACCAGACAAAACACTTATATTTCTAACATCAACTTAGAAAAGAGGCAAATTTTAAGTAAGAAAAGCACGCATCTGTAGATACATTTTTTTTTTTTAACATTTAGATTGTTATAGGCTTTTGCCAATTCCTTAGATTGGATAGAGAATTTTTATAGATATTGGATTCTACTATTAGAAAAAATGCTTTATTTACCTGTTTGCTCCACTTTTGTTGTTTTGTAGTTTTATTACTTTTATTCTAAACTAGATAGTAAAAGCAAAACATCAAACATGATTTTACTTTAGTAGAGAACATTTACACGATTTGGGGGATACTTGGTAAATAAATCCAATCATTATTATCATAAAATTTATTTAAAATATTTCATTAGAAAATCATTAGTTGTCCAAGGACAAATTACACATTTGTATAGTCCTATTAGTCAAATTCATTTTCATATACTTCAGGGAGGAATATCTACTATCTACTGTATATCTTCTGAGAGTAACAATACAGAATACAACTGATTTTAAAATTAAAATATTTTGAATACTATCTATTCTAATTATATTTGGTACAGAATTTATTTCCTTTATTTTCATCATAAAGTAGGTTAAAAAAAATGACGAAATTTTCTCAATCAAGATAATATATTTTTATAACCAGGTTTAGCCCTTTCTTTAATTAAAAAACACTTCATTTTTTCTTCAATTCTATCACAAAATCTGCATACATCTCCATTAAGCCCCTAGTTTCAGTCATTATGTAATTATTTTCTGTCTCTAGGTCTACATGCAACCTGTTCTTCCCTTGTTGGCTTGAGTTCCAATAACTTGCAAATTCAGCAGGCCTCTTACAACTGAGACATCAATATCCTTCAAAGAGTCTTCTGCTCTTCTTTTGAAGTAGCATATTAGGGGTCTCAAGGTAGCTCTTAAAATCCTCTTTCCTATTGTGACCATTTATAAGCACAATTGGCCCAAGCCAATTATCAAAAAATGGATATGTGACCTGAAAGGGAAATGTTACTTTTGTATGGTTTTTCAAATGCAGTGTGTCCTATAAGAAGTTTTAATATTTACTATAGTAAATTTCTACATGCTCATGTATTTGTACCTGGGTCTCACTTTTATTCCAGGAGGGATTTTGAGTAGCTGCAAAATAATGGAAAATAAACTAGAAACATTCGATAACTAACAAAAAGTAAAGATGAGCAGTGATGCAACAAAGGAGCAAGAAAGCCAAAGAACTAAGCTGTGTTCCTGTAAAGACTCTATTTCTTTTACAGAGGCAACTGAAGAAGTGTAACAGTCATGATATTTAAAATCTTATAAAGAAGCTGTGTCCACTTGAAGAACTTGACTCTAATAACAGATGGTGAACAGTAAGGCTATTCTCAAATTCTATCAATCATAGGGTAGAGAAGTTGGTAGTGCCATAAACAACTCAGCAACAGTAATACTTGGATTTATTGGGTATCCTGGTCACTGATAAATAAAGTGGAAGAAATTCCGTTAAAATGTTTTCCTGACACATTTTTCACAGCAATCTACTGGTATTTTCTGCTCTATCCCTCAAGTTACTCAACATGATGATTTCCCAAGGGTCGTTTTCACATCACACTGAGAAACTTGGTTCTTGTTACCTGAATCTAGAAAGAGCTTAGACTCTTGTCCAAGCACATTCTAATTTACCCTTTATTGCCACCCCTTTCAAAGAATATCTTTTAGGTATAAACATACAGTAACTTAACAATAAGATTTATTATAGTTAAAATTATTATGAAAGTAAAATGTTAAATAGTAACAATTTAAAAGTTTCTATATTTATTACAGTAAGGTTAAGCTTTGGTTCCCAAATTGCAAAAAAAAAAAAAAAAAAGAATTTGAACAAAAAGACTGCTCTCTTTGCCACAGTAAATATTAGCTTTCTATTTAAAACAGATTACCCATATCAAGACGATTTTGTTCTGCCGATAAATAATAAAACTAAAATAAAAATAAGATAAAGTTTAATTTTATGTTTTCTCATTATGTATCACTTTAACTAAGTTGACTGAATAAAATAAATGCATTTCAGTTTTCTAAAATCTGGGGCTCTGCTTTCCTTTTTCTTGCTTTTACAAATTAATGAATTCAGCATTAAAGTTGAAGAAACTAAAACACCAAGTAATTATAAAAACATGTAAACATATTTAGGAAGAAATTTGTGAATAATACTTTTCTTTAAAATGAACAGGAGATACTTTATTATGTAGTTAAAAATTGCAAATCTGTTTTTTTTCTCCTCTGTAGATATTTCTAAACATATCTGTTTAAATTAACTATATTATATCTATTATATAATTTTTTTGTTTTACCTAGTACCTACTTCATAGAAGATACAGAGTTTTCAGTAATATTTAAGTTAGCTCCACCTTTACTGAATTATAATGGACTTTGACCACATCTATAGGGTTGGGAAGACCCCCTGGAGAAGGGAAAGGCTACCCACTTCAGTAGTTTGGCCTGGAGCATTCCATGGACTGTATAGTCCTTGGGGTCACAAAGAGTCGGACAGACTGATCGACTTTCACTTTCATAGTGAATGTTTTCTGTGCTGCTTTATTGAGTCGATTATGATTTCATCATTATACTTTTATGATCCATTTTTAATCCAGGGAATAAAATATATTAGAGGTGCAAGAATAAATAGTCTATCCATTCTTGCAAAAATCTCTCATTGAACACTAATATGTTCATTTACTTAAAATTTTCCAGTCCAAAAAGAGGACAACCTAATTCACTGTACCTTTATTTTGCCATATTTACTTTAGCTGTTGAAGTAAGTTGAATGACGTCCCCTAAAAAACAATGTCAGAGATTAAATCCTCAAATCTCTGAGTGCTACGTTATCTGACAAAAAAAGGTCTTTTCAGACATAATTACAGTTAAGGATCTTGAGAGGAGATCATCGTATATCACATGGGTAGGTCTTAAATCTGATGGCAAGTGTCCATATAACACACAGAAGAGAAGCCGCAGACAGAACAGGAAAAGAGGATGTTAATAAGGAGGAAGGGGTTGAAGTGATGTGGCCACAACCACCGGAGCCAAGGAATGCTGACACCCACCATGACCAAGAAGAGGAAAGGGGGGGTTCTCCCCTAGAGCACTCAGAGGGACTCTGGCCCTCATGACACCTTGGTTTTAGAACTCTGGCCTCGACAACTGCAAGAGAATAAATGTGTGTTGTTTTAAGCCAATGAGGTAATGGTAATTTGTTATAGGAGCTCTGGAAAACTAATATAGCTGTAGTCAAAGTGATTAAGGAAAGATTGAAATCAAGAAATGTGACTAACATAACTGTAATTTATACCAATCCAAGAGGATATAATTATCACATAGCTAGCATACTTTGTATATTTGCAAAGCACCGTGTTCAGTTAATTTCTTTCTCTCTTTTTGGTTTATGATCCTAAGGGGTGAGAATAATGGTATGTATCCTGATCACAACACAGATATTGAACCCTAACCCTGTCTTAATCATTGCTGGGAATAAAATAGAAAGATGAGTCACAGTCAAGCCTGAGTCACCAGTTCAGGGGGTGAAGCAATTCCAATGGACATCTAGTATAAAATAAATAAACTCAAATCCCTGTAAGAATAGAAAATATTATATCCCAACCTCTATTCCATACCTGTGTTTATACTCACAGAAACATAGTGTATTTGAAAGGTAGTAATGATGGCTTCCCAGATGGCTCTGTGGTAAAGAAACTGCCTGTGATGCAGGAGACCGGGGTTCAATCCCTAGGTCAGGAAGATGCCCCAGAGAAGGAAATAGCTACCCACTCCAGTATTCTTGTCTGGAGAGTTCCATGAACAGAGGAGGCTGGTGGGCTACAGTCCATGGGGAAGTAAAGAGTTGGACACAACTAAGTGACTAATACTTTAATGAAGATGCTGTGACCTCAGAGAATGGACTCCTTCCCCAGTCATGTTAATCCCAGTTACCTGCTACAGAGAACATTCCCAACAGATACACAAATTGAGATTTGGGAAAAGAGACATCAGTGTAGGTTGCAGCAGATGAGAAACACAGGACCTGAGAGGAGTGTGAAAAGATGGGTAGGTTCTGGAGATGTAAAAGGGAAAGGAAAGTATGCCCTAGACAGAAAAACATGAATTAAAGCTTTGAGGTAAGACTGAGCGCAGCAGGTATGACTTGGAAGAGCAGTGACTATTTGTCTCCTAGGGAGAAGAAACACGGGTGTGACGGGTTATAAAAGCTAGGCACAAGTTTCATGGAGCGAAATGAAAGAATGTTTTTAGGAGACCAGCTTTCACTGGTTCCCTCATTTGCAGAATAAGAATAAAATTAGTGTGAAGCAATAGTTCTGTCTGTCTCCTGCCACCCGCCAAAGTATTAAGGAGTACAGAAACTGAACGATATATATACAGGAAATTGAAAAAAAGAAAAAAAAAAAGTCTGAAAACTCAATTTACTTAAAAATATGCTAATCCTTCTTCTGTAACTCTATTAATCTTGAAGGTTAGACAACTTACTTGAGCATTCTGCTTAAAAAGTATCAGATCAAAGAATGGCATATCATAAGAACTCAACATGGATCAGAATTCTCAGTGGTTTCTTGATGATACTATAAATAAATCTTACTGCAAAACAAAGCGTTTGAATAGGTAAAGATGCTAAATGTTAAAATTATGGGCAAGGGGGGCTTCCCTCGTGGTCCAGTGGCTATAACTCCAAGCTCTCAAAGCAGGGGGCCCAGGTTTGATCCCTGGTCAGGAAATAAGATTCCTCATGCCACAGCTGAAGACCCCTTGTGCCACAAATAAGACCAAGTGCAGCAAAATAAATAAATAAGTACATATTTTAAATCCTGCGGGGGCGGGGGGGCAGAAATCCCTATTCATTCACTTACTGATCATTTTTATTTTAGTCTGTTTATATTCATCATTTATTACCTACACAACTCCTCTCACACATTTCTAAACACTAAATTATGGAATGAAACAGATTTCACAGGGCTTCAGTCATAGACAGGTATCGTAAGGTCTTCTTTTAAAAATCTCTAAAGCCTTAGTACAAACTTCTACTTGATTTGAACAATTGTTTCTATTTTTGAGAATTGGATTGTTCATTCTTTTTCAAGAGTCTCTAGTAAGTTCTCAAAACATATGATTTAACTCAGATAAGAAACACTGGATATTTTCTTATTTGAGATTTATGTTTAGAGTAGCAGAAAATTAGATGCAAAGTATGGAATGGATCTCTAAATCTTTGCTAATTCTAGCAGTTGAAGATCTGTATTGGATAAAAGTTAGAAACAAAAAGGTGTATCCCAAGAACACTATATCCAGATACTATTCAAAGACTTAAAAAGTCTCCCACCCACACAACTTGGAAAATAAAACTACTTGAAATCATGTCTGTGAGCTTATTAATGAGACTTGTATTGATAACAATGCAATAAGAAGGAAGGTATTGCATCAAAAAACAAACAAACAAAAAAAAAAAAAACTACAGGCCCTTTTTTATTTCCCTTGGAGTTCAAACCCTGGAAGCCAATGGCCCAGCCCACATCCTTCCTGCTGCCTCCTGGAGCTCTACCCATGCCCGGCTCTAGATAGCGGTTATGGTCAAGTTTGAGGCTTCTTAACATTACTGCAGAGTACATCATGAGAAACACTGGAATGGAATCAAGATTGCCGGGAGAAATATCAATAACCTCACATATGCAGATGACACCACCCTTATGGCAGAAAGTGAACAGGAACTAAAAAGCCTCTTGATGAAAGTAAAAGAGGAGAGTGAAAAAGTTGGCTTAAAGCTCAACATTCAGAAAACGAAGATCATGGCATCTGGTCCCATCACTTCATGGGAAATAGATGGGGAAACAGTGGAAACAGTGTCAGACTTTACTTTTCTGGGCTCCAAAATCACTACAGATGGTGATCGCAGCCATGAAATTAAAGGACGCTTACTCCTTGGAAGAAAAGTTCTGACCAACCTAGATAGCATATTCAAAAGCAGAGACATACTTTGCTGACTAAGGTCCGTCTAGTCAAGGGTATGGTTTTTCCAGTAGTCGTGTATGGATGTGAGAGTTGGACTGTGAAGAAGGCTGAGTGCCGAAGAATTGATGCTTTTGAACTGTGGTGTTGGAGAAGACTCTTGAGAGTCCCTTGGACTGCAAGGAGATCCAGCCAGTCCATTCTGAAGGATATCAGCCCTGGAATTTCTTTGGAAGGAATGATGCTAAAGCTGAAACTCCAGTACTTTGGCCACCTCATGCGAAGAGTTGACTCACTGGAAAAGACTCTGACTCTGGGAGGGATTGGGGGCGGGAGGAGAAGGGGACGACCGAGGATGAGATGGCTGGATGGCATCACTGACTCAATGGAGGTTGAGTCTGAGTGAACTCCAGGAGTTGGTGATGGACAGGGAGGCCTGGTGTGCTGCGATTCATGGGGTCACAAAGAGTCGGACACGACTGAGAGACTGAACTGAACTGAACTGAACATTACTGCTGCAGGGTCCATTCAGTAATTACTAACAATCACTAAATTATCAGCTTTGTTAGGACACCATGCTCAAAGAACTGCTAAACAAAATGTATTTTATTGTACTGCAATGAAAACAGAAAAACAAAAATCCATGTAATGACTTTTAACTACTGATTTCAGACCTTTAAAGCATCCTTAGGGCTTCCCAGGTGACACAGTGGTAAAGAAGCCACCTGCCAGTGCAGGGGATGCAGGAGACCTGGGTTCGATACCTGGGTTGGGAAGATCCCCTGGAGAAGGAAATGGCAACCCACTCCAGTATTCTTGACCGGAAAATTTCATGGACAGAGGAGCCTGGCAGGCTACAGTCCATGGGGTCTCAAAGAGTTAGACACTATTTAGCATGCACATATGCATGCAAAGCATCCTTAAGATTCTCATTAAGGTATTAGTGCTATCCTTTATTTAAGTTGGGAACTACATCTATCATCACTCCTCTTTATATCATACAGAGAAGAACTGTGTATGTTAACAATGCTCTAAAATCAGCATAACTAATTTTTTTTATTCAATCATATGAAAAATATTTATTAAGCATCCACCATGTACCAAACAATTATTCTGGCAGCTAGGCATTTAGTATTGAATAAAATAGATCCCCAAATCCTCTCCCTTGGGGATTTCTCTCTCAGGCTAGAGAGAAAAATAAACAAAACACATAAACCACGCAGACAGTACTAACGTTAAAAAATTAAGCAAAGCAGAGGATCATGACAAGGTGGAGGTGGGACCATTTTAGAGAAAAAAAGGTCTTTCTGAGAAGGCATCTTTAGGTCAAGACATAAAGGATACAATGGAGGAGTCATGCAGATAACTTTTAGGAGAAGCTGTCAGATGATGGGTCTGTGAGTGCAAAACCCTCCCAAGAGAGTGTGTGTTCAGGCCTTGTGTCTATTATATGGAAAATAGAGGACAGGATAACTACAGAGAAAATGTAGCCAGGAGGTAATGAAGGGTGCAAATTACATCCAGCCTCAATCCTAGATCTACTGGAGGGTTGAATGAGAGGTTCTAAAGTAGCCTAAGGCTGAAGAGTGATGGGATCTCATGGCCTGGTAGGAGAATCACCCAGCCTCTGCTGAGAATGAACTGCAGAGGGGCTGAGGGTACCAAGAAGAGAGCCACTTAGAAGGCTACTACGTGATAGACCAAGTGTGAGAAGATGACTTGGACAAGGGTTATTGTATATGAGATGGCAAGTGATTATGTGCAGTATATATTTTGAAGGAGAGGCTAAAAGGGTCTGGTGAGAATGGAATGTAGTGGGAATCTTTAGGGTTGACCCTGACGATTTTGGATTGAGCCACAGACATGGAGGAGATTATAAGAGCAACTAGATTGAGGCAGAATGTTTTTTGAAAAAGCAAATATTCAATTGGGATGAAGGTAGGCAAGAAGATTTTCATTTCGCTATTTTATTATTTTTAAAATGTCTACAAGGTCCATAAATGACTAAGGTAATCAGATTATCCTTTAAAATAATAGGAAAAATTTTGCACATTATTAGGTACAGCTTTATAATATAGTTCATTTGGGTTTTCTATAAGATGGTATGGAAAACCCAAACGAACTTTCTGACCAGCCTTATATATGCATGACAAAAAAAAAAAAATTGAATAACTATTACTTTCATAGCTGAAAAAAATAGTATACGTGATCCTTACAGCAGGCCTTTTATTAATCCATTTTATAGACAATGAAAATGAAACCTATAAAAGGAAAATACTTCATAGGTAGGAGGCAGCTATTTCTAAGTGAATAAAAGGCAGTTTGCTGCAACAGAGTAAGCATAAGTTTCTCCAGAGAACCCTGAATTGAATCCTCCTTTCGTCAGTTGCTTACTGTGTAACCTTGGACATATTTCTTTAGGCTTTAAAATTAATTCAGTGCTTTCCCCTTTAATAGGAATATATATATCTGTACATATGTGTGTGTGTGTGTATATATATATATATATATATAGACACATACATGTATTTAAATAGGAATATTTAATTTAATTAGCTGTACTCTTTTATTATGAAAATTAAATTAAATATTGCACATAAAACACTCAGCACATTGCCTGACAAATGATCATAATCAAAATAACAACAATAATATGGGAAACAACACTGATGATAATGAATGTAAAAGCAACAGCTTAGAATCCCTGTGCTTATTATAGGGTAGACGTCATATAGTAACTCTTTCAGTTCAGTTGCTCAGTCGTGTCTGACTCTTTGCGACCCCATGAATCGCAGCACGCCAGGCCTCCCTGTCCCTCACCAACTCCTGGAGTTCACTCAGACTCACGTCCATCGAGTCAGTGATGCCATCCAGCCATCTCATCCTCTATCGTCCCCTTCTCCTCCCGCCCCCAATCCCTCCCAGCATCAGAGTCTTTTCCAGTGAGTCAACTCTTCGCATGAGGTGGCCAAGGTACTGGAGCTTCAGCTTTAGCATCATTCCTTCCAAAGAAATCCCAGGGCTGATCTCCTTCAGAATGGACTGGTTGGATCTCCTTGCAGTCCAAGGGACTCTCAAGAGTCTTCTCCAACACCACAGTTCAAAAGCATCATTTCTTCGGGACTCAGCCTTCTTCACAGTCCAACTCTCACATCCATACATGACCACTGGAAAAACCATAGCCTTGACTAGATGGACCTTAGTTGGCAAAGTAATGTCTCTGCTTCTGAATATGCTAACTAGATTGGTCATAACTCTTCTTCCAAGGAGTAAGTAACTCTTTAACGTACCATGTTTTATCCTTATAGCAAATCTTTCAGAAGATAGCTATTGGTCTGAAGATAAAAGCACCTAAAGGCATAGGCTTAGGCCTTTAGTTCCATAGGTTTTACCCTGCCCATTATGAATAGGAATATTCAACGCCTTCCTGAGCCAACAAATTTCTGGAATATTAAATTAATACTTCTTCAATGCTCTATTTGTAATAAACTTTGAGGTGAAACTTTGGACAACAACAACCTAAAAAGGACAAGGGCAATTGGAGAAGGACTTAGAGATAAATACAGTCATAGCAAAGAAGACTAGAAGTTAAATAAGGCTTGAAGTCCAAGTGTATACAGATAGTGGGACAACATGTATTGGTCTATTTTCCTGAAGCACATAGGTTGAAAATTAAAATATTTTGTATTTATATAATGTTTACTCATTTTTGGTGATAGTTCAATTTTGTCTGTCAACTTGGGCTAGACTGGGGCACCCAGCTGCTTGGTCAAATACTAACCTAGATACTGTTGTGAAAGTATTTTGTCAATGTGATTAACATCTACAATCAGTTGGCTTTAAATAAAGCAGATTACCCTCCATAATATGAGTGCACTTCAACCAATTAGCTCAAGGCCTGGACAGCAAAAACAGATTTCTCTGTGAAGAGAAACTTTGCCTCAAGACAAACAGAAATCCTGTCAGAGTCTTCAGCTGGTCGGCCTTAGAGATTTCAAACTTGACAGCCCCACAAGCACAGGAACCAGTTCCTTAATATAAATCTCTGTATTTTATATACTTATATATATTATATATCATTTTGATTCTGCTTCTCCAAAAACACTGACTGATATACTTTTCCTTTCCATTGATATATCTTTATTACTATTTTTGTTTACCTTAATAAAATATCAAACATAAAATAAGAAAAATACTATCTACATATAATAGAAATTTAAATAACTATTTTTCTCACAATTCAACACCACTATCAAGTATTTATCGAAAAAAAAACATCACATTTTTTTAATTAAAAAAAGAAGCAAGCACTATTTGGCCTTTTCACCACTGTCTCAGTGAATTGGCCAAAGCTAAATTTTTAGAAGGAATTACTTCTTTCCTATTCCACTGAGAATCTACAAATAATGACTTCTCACTATTCTTTAAAGATTGCAGCAAAAAACATTTCAGTTTTTAATATGTAAGCCATTCGTTTCTCTAGGGGATCTTCCTGACCCAGGGAATGAACCTGGGTCTCCTGCATGGCAGGCAGATTCTTTACAGTCTGAGTCACAAGAAAAGCCCATAAGCCTACTTAGTATGTATTTATGAGCAAAGGATATACTTGATAAAATAATTAGTAAGCTTCCTTTATGCACTAGAGGGAAAATAGACATGCCTGTATAAAAAAGGAGAAAATGTGTAATAAATGTAAAGTGAAACAAAAAAGGATGTGAAACTTTACTGTAGATTCCAAAGGAAATAAAGTGCTAAGATCAAAATGAAAAAGCAACTCATGTTCATTAGAGAATAATATGGTTAGATATCACTCCTTTTAAAATGCATAAGTTGTAGAATAATTGAGCATAGTCTGCCATGCAGAATAAAATTCTACAAGAAAACAGAAAGGAGATCTAGAAGAATCTGCACCACAATTAAGAAAATCAGAAAGTCCACCATAAACAGAAGTAATGCTTTTGTTAGACTAAAACTGAGCATTTCAAAAGTTAGAGAAAACTACCTAATCACTGGGTCCTGTGGTTAGCTTCCATTTATATATATATAAATGGATATTTTAAAAATCTGTTTGCAATGCAGGAGACTTGGATTCAATCCCTGGGTTGGGAAGATCCCCAGGAGAAGTGAAAGGCTACCCACTCCAGTACTCTGGCCTAGAGAATTCCATGGATTGTATAGTCCATGGGGTTGCAAAGAGACACGACTGAGCGACTTTCATTTTCACTTTCATGTATACATATATATGTGTGTGTGTGTATTTGTTTTAAACTATATATATATGAAGTTTCTTTATAAAACTATGAATATACATTTATAATATAAAACTATATTAAATCTTTATTACTGCTAAGGTGGCTCAGTGGTAAGGAATTCTCCTGCCAGTGCAGGAGATCCAGGAGACATGGGTTCGATCCCTGGACTGGGAAGATCCCCTGGAGGAGGAAATGGCAACCCTCTCCAGTTTTTTGCCCAGAGAAATCTCATGGACAGACAAGCCTGGATGGCTATAGTCCTTGGGGTCACAAAGAGCTGGTCGTGACTAAACAACTGAGCATGCAGCACCGCACATCCTCAGTGGCCAAACTGATCACTTCGAAGATGAAACACTAAAAGATTTAGAAGGAACTGGTAACAATGATGAAGCTCTGGTGTGCTGAATTACCACTGCCTCCACCTCTGATGGGCATCACGAAGGTCACAAGAATTCTTTTATAAACTATTGTATCCAGGCAATTATCTCTGTCATTACTACCATTTGGAATCAGATGTTAATAGGCCACAAATACAGATGTACATTTAAGCAAATGATGAAATTTTAACTTTATAAATATATGAAGAACAGGATAGCATTTACAGTGTAGTGTTTTTAATAAAGCTGATTGCTAAAAAGATTTTCCTTTTACATTCATCTAAAATTTCCATTTTTTTCTAATATTTTTATTATGAGCTAATTCAGTATTAATATTTATTTTATATATTCAAAACTCAGTCTCTTTCTTTGATATTAAAAAACTGACATATGACAATTAAAGCAATTAAAAATCTTCCCTTAGGCAAGAGAAGAAGGAAAAAAAGAAGAAAAATCAAGTTTTGCTTTTGAGTTGTTATGAATAAAAAGGTAACTTGCAGCTTGATTAATTTTAGCCACTGATTTATCATACAGCTACAAGATCTCAACTGTGTAATTTTCTGACTGATTGATCCCATTCAGTAATATTTTCTATTTCCAGTCTTCTTAATTTTTATCATGACAATTAATTATTGAGAAGAGGTAGTAAGAATACACAGAAGAACTATACAAAAAAATCTTAATGACACAGATAAACATGATGGTGTGATCATTCACCTAAAGCCAGACATCTGGGAATGCAAAGTCAAGTGAGCCTTAAGCAGCATCACTAGATGGTACTGGATGTGATGAAATTCCAGCTGAGCTATTTCAGATCCTAAAAGAGGATGCTGTTAAATGCTGCATTCAATATGCCAGCAAAATGTGGAAAACTCAGCAGTGGCCACAGGACTGGAAAAGGTCAGTTTTCATTCCAATTCCAAAGAAGGGAAATACCAAAGAATGTTCAAAACTACCACACAATTGTACTCATTTCACACGCTAGCAAAGTAATGCTCAAAATTCTCCAAACTAGGATTAGAACATGAACAGAGAACTTCAAGATGTCCAAGCTGGATTTAGAAAAGGCAGAGGAACCAGAAATAAAATTGCCAATATCTGTCAGTTCATAGAAAAAGCAAGACAATTCCAGAAAAACATCTACGTCTGTTTCACTGATTACATTAAAGTGTTTGACTTTGTCGATCACAACAAACTGGAAAATTCTTAAAGAGATGGGAATACCAGATCACCTTACCTGCCTTCTGAGAAGCCTGTATGCAGGTCAAGAAGTAACAGTTAGAACCAGACATGGAACAACGGACTGGTTCAAAATTGGGAAAGAAATATGACAAGGCTGTATATTGTCACCCTGCTTATTTAACTTATATGCAGAGAACATCATGGAAATGTTAGGCTGGAAAAAGGACAAGCTGGAATCAAGATTGCTGGAAGAAATATCAATAACCCAGATATGCAGATAACACCACCCTTACGGCAGAAACCAAAGAGAAAATAAAGAGCCTCTTGATGAAAGTGGAAGAGGAGAGTGAAAAAGCTGGCTTAAAACAACATTCAAAACAACAAAAAAAAAATCATGGCATCCTGTCTCATCAGTTCAGTTCAGTTCAGTTCAGTCACTCAGTCATGTCCGACTCTTTGTGACCCCATGGACTGCAGCATGCCAGGCCTCCCTGTCCATCACCAAGTCCCAGAGTTTACTCAAACTCATGTCCATTGAGTCAGTGATGCCATCCAACCATCTCATCCTCTGCCATCCCCTTCTCCTCCAGCCTTCAGTCTTTCCCAGCATCAGGGTCTTTTCCAATGAGTCAGTTCTTCGCATCAGGTGGCCAACGTATTGGCATTTCAGATTCAACATTAGTCCTTCCAGTGAACACTCAGGACTGATTTCCTTTAGGATGGACTGGTTTAATCTGCTTGCAGTCCCAGGGACTTTCAAGGGTCTTCTCCAATACCACAGTACCGAAGCATCAATTCTCCGGTCCCATCACTTCATGGTAAATAGATGGGGAAACCATGGAAACAGTGACAGACTTTATTTTGGGGGGCTCCAAAATCACTGCAGATGGTAAATGCAGCCATGAAATTAAAAGATGCTTGCTCCTGGAAAGAAAAGCTATGACAAACCTAGAGAGCATATCAAAAAGCAGAGACATTACTTTGCCCACAAAGGTCTGCATAGTCAAAGCCGTGGTTTTTTCAGTAGTCATGTATGGATGTGTGATCTGGACTATAAAGAAGGCTGAGCGTCAAAGAATTGATGTTTTAGAACTGTTGTGTTGGAGAAGACTCCTGAGAGTCCCTTGAACTGCAAGGACATCAAAACAGTCAATCCTAAAGGAAATCAGTCCTGAATATTCATTGGAGAGACTGATGCTGAGACTGAAGCTCCAATACTGTGGCCACCTTAAATGAAGTGCTGACTCATTAGAGAAGACTCTGATGCTGAGAAAGATTCAAAGCAGGAGAAGGCGATGACAGAGGACAAAATGGTTGGATGGCATCACCAACTCAGTGGATTGAGTTTGAGCAAACTCTGGGAGATGGTGAAGGACAGGGAAGCCTGGTGTGCTGCCATTCATGGAGTTGCAAAGAGTTAGACATGACTGTGTGACTGAACAACACCAAGAATTAATTTGATGAATATTTCTAGAGAGGTAAAATAATAGCTAAGTCAAAACAAAGAAAAATGAAGAAATTTGTATGACAGCAAGCTGAATTTGATAGACCTTATAGTTAATAAATTAAATTTATATAGATTAGTTCATTTGCAGCAGTTAATTTTCTAATGTAAATGTCTTAATTTCTTAAAAGACAGACAAAGGCATTAGTGTAATCAATTTATCAAGTCTCTCCTTATTATGAAATTTAATAAAAGATAAATGAAAATTGGATTTGTGCAACATGGGAGAAGCATCCACTGACTTAACTTTATTAAAGAGCATTATTAAAGTTATAGACTGATCTGTATTTTACACCTACAGATACATACACACACAAACACTCTTAATATTTGGACATCTTTGTTTTGAAGGCCTATTTTTCAGACCACTGTGTGGTGAACAGAGCAACACAGTTCTGAGACTATAAAAAAGAATAATTGATATTGCATTAGCTGGAGGATATTTTGAAAGAGAGTTACCAAAATTATTTGAGGAACAGCAATATAATTGGAGTACATATATCACCTCTTAATATGAGTCATTTGAAGTTACAGTATCTGTTATGATTGCTCCAAAAACATGAATCTCATTAGTTTATAATTAGATCTTGGGCTATAACCTAGTTTGACAGGATTTCTTATATAGTTCATTTGTGTTTTTATACTCAATGATAAGATGTTTAAATACCTGAACAGAAGATTCAACTAAGATAAATAAAAAGAAACTTCTGGTAGTTACAGAACCAGGTGTTAGGTGAAACTGCCCTAGTAACTCAGATGCTACAAATATGTTGCTCTGGGCTAATGCATCCCATCTGAACATTTGAAGATAAAAATAATGAACAAATGGATGGCTCCATATTCAATATGGGGATACATCTCCATGAGGAGTAATGCAGATATGACAGGTATTTTTTTTTTTTTTTGCATCCCCTCTGTAACTCAACACACACACAAAAGCTGTTACTAGGCACTTGCTTTTTGCATGGCAATTTAGAGGTTCAAATAAGAGAAATTAGGTGTATTTGAAAACAGACTAAAAACACAGTGAAGGATAAAAATATTGTAAATAGAATTATATGGGGAGAGAGTAGAGGGATCAGTTGTCTCTTATAATGCTGCAGTCATAATAATTCTAAATATAAGGCAAACAAAATATGCTCTATTGTAAAGAGAAAAGCCCAGATCATTTTGTAGAATTATAACACAAGTAACACACTCTCTAATATCTCATTAATTTTCTCAGAGTTATAATGTCTCTATTTTTATACTATCTGTTAGTCCAGACAGAAATCTATTATTTCTCTAAAATATATTCTGGACAATGAGAATTTGTCATGATTACCAAATTATAATTGATCAGTTCTGTATACTTCTGGGGTAATAATAACTTAGATTTATTATATAAATCTCTACCTTCCAAATATTTAATAAATAGTATCATTCAGTCACAGTGTCCAGTAGGCCCCTGTATATTTAGATAAACCATACACATATTTTTAAATAATAATTTTAACTTTTAATTCATATTTTAACATCTAGTGATCAGGAACCTGTGATGCTTTGGCAGCAATAAACACCTCCATTTACTTTATTTCTTCTACTGTTGAATTTTGAAGAGTAGCAGATCTCCTACTAGAAATATCTGAATTATTTAATTTAAAAAACCTGTGTCAAAGAACTGATGCTTTTGAACTGTGGTGTTGGGGAAGACTCTTGAGAGTCCCTTAGACTGCAAGCAGATCCAACCAGTCCATTCTGAAGGAGATCAATTCTGGGTGTTCTTTGGAAGGAATGATGCTAAAGCTGAAACTCCAATACTTTGGCCACCTCATGCGAAGAGTTGACTCATTGGAAAAGACTCTGATACTGGGAGGGATTGGGGGCAAGAGGAAAAGGGGACTACAGAGGATGAGATGGCTGGATGGCATCACAGACTCAATGGACATGAGTTTGAGTGAACTCCGGGAGTTGGTGATGGACAGGGAGGCCTGGTGTGCTGCGATTCATGGGGTCACAGAGAGTCGGACACAATTGAGCGAAAGTATGTATTTTAAAAAGTCACTGTCCAATTATACTGTGAATCAGAAGGAAGAATGTGAAACTGATAAAGCTATCATAAGGGGATATATAAAAGTTTAATCCAGGTACAATTACTATGTCAAACAATTGACTGGGTTTCACTGATAATTTAAATAGAATCAAGAAATAACAGGAAAGAAAGATAAAGAAGGATCACAAAGGATAAATTAAGCAAGTCTGAACCTGGAAAAGATCATTCTAGATAAACTCTGTTGGCAGGAGATGAAAGCAAAAACAGAGAATATTAATAATCCATTAAATATATTATGCATTATATTTTAAATAGACATATTTTGATAAAATAGACATATGAATAGAATAATAAATATTTAATTTAGAAAATTATTGAAAAAATTAGGGGCAAGTAGTAGAAACAAAGGACTAAACAATCCAATCCACTTTCCACAATTATTCATAGCCTTTATGAAATCAGGCCTTTACTAACCTCATAATACCACATCAAAAGTTTTAATAGAACTACACAATTATATTTTTTATTATATATTTTGATAAAATTAAAGGAATAACATTTGGTTCCCAGTGGCAGTGCAATGTAAAAGGAATGTCTGCTTTATTAAATGCAAATTTTCTTAATGTAATATTCATGTGAAATTATTTAAGATATTACTTAAGAATACATTTGCTCTATTCTAATTGTCTATGCTAAAATCACACAAAAAAACCTGGTCATATCTGAAAAAAAAATTTTAAAGCATAATTTAAAGTCTATGATGTTCAGATCATTCTCAAGTTAAATATTTGTGCGGGGGAAGTATTTAGTTGCATTTACAAAAGAATTTCTTGATAAGCATAGAAAGTATTAAATTAATTTAAAACAAGAAAATTATACCAAGAAATATTTATATTTTAGGTATTATTTACATTAAGTTACAATTAATCTTCGTCACACAAAAATAATAATTCTTTTGCAAAGTCCCCAAAATTGCTTGGCAGGCAACCTAACAAGGAATGGGGTATAAGAATATTAGAGGAATGAGCCTGGGCTAGAAAGCACGGGCTCACAAGGACTGGTACTCACAGAAAGAAAAGATTCAATTGAGGCTGAGAAACAGTCTTGTCAACACTATAGCCTCAAGTTAGGGCAAAAAATTCAGAAACCAGGCAGTGGAAACTCATAACACATAAGTCTGCTACTGAGTCATATGATTAGGTTGCTCCTAAAAGTATGCTACATAATACTGACTAGAGTAGGAGAAAATTATAGAGAGTTCTTATCCAAATCAGGTTACAAACTATCTAGCAATATTATGAAAATTAAACATTAATTGAGAATTTACCTTATTCTGTGATTCCATTTCAAGACAGTGATAATGAACATAATGCAATATGGTATTTTTGAAGTTTACCAAAGATATTTGTAACATGTCTATTTCACTTTCTTCCATTGAATTTTGACTTTCTGAACTACTTTTACAGGTAAAAATCTCTACCCAGTTTTAGAAGGTAGAAATCAAGAAGTCTTCTACCAACTGAAATGTTGTCTCTGAATTGAAAAAACCCTATCTTGTACCCAAGTTCCAAATAACAGGGCTACATTTCACATTTCCTATAAAGTCAAGTCCCATTTGTGTCCATTAGTTTCAGTAACCATTTCCTGCTTATATGTCTCAGGCCTAACTCCCTCAAACTGCCTAAGACAGACTCTGGTGCAAAGGTCTCATCTTTCTCTTCCAACCAGCCTCTGACCTCCATCTTAAGACTTCATCCCTTTTTCCTGATTTTGCTGTCTGCTAGCCCGGGCCTTTTATTGCTTGCTAACCAGACTGACTGGTGCTGACTTTCTTCTTATAAATGTACTGTTGGCATTCCTCACAGATTTTAGTTCAGATCTCAGCCTTTACTTGATAAATGCTGAGATAAATGCTTGATAAATGAGCAATATCATGGAGCCAAATTTCAGTATCATTAAGTTATAACTACAGAAATTATTTTCTTAAAGAAAGTGAGTATTTGAAGCAACAACATGATTTTTATCCTTAAATTTATATGAATATCATGTTCAATATCAGTTAAATATGTGATAATGCAATATTCTATCATGGTAAGTCATATTTCTGAAAGTATGTTTTACCACTTTCCTCTTTTTCCTTTCAGTCTCATTTTATTATTTTTCTGCATTTTATCATTTCAGTTTTTCTCCCCATTTTATTACTTACTGGCACTCTTCTCAATGTTTTAATATTCCAATTTTCCTTATTCCTTCCTACCGATGTGTTCTGTGTTATGATTTCCTCTGTGACAGTTCATTTTTAATTATTTTCTCTTTTTACTTTAAACTCATAACAATGTCATTTAGTCTGGGGCAGTATAATGGATTCAAGAAATAAAGTATATTAAATTGTGCCAGGTTTCTGGTTGAAACCTGAACAAATACATCTCTATTAAAGGCCTTAAATAGGAATAATTTTTATAGCATAGAAACTTTACCTGCTGAAGTTGGCTCTTCTTCATCTGATGCTATGATAGAGGAAAAGAGATGGAGGGGGGAGTAGGGGGAAAGAGAGGTGGGAGTGAGGTGAGAGGGAGAGAGAAGGGGAGAAAGAGAAAGAGAAATTGAGATTGAACATAAATATATTTCACATTTCTAAATAATAAATAAAAGTATCTGACTTGAAATTTTGTGTCATACACTAGAAATTTGTCATTAGATAATTAGATAAACTGATACACATGTTAAATTAACAGTTAAGTACTCCCATATTTTTAAATAAGGATTAGAAAAGACCATTCAGTTATTTAAATTTGAATTTTCTGTCCTTTTGCAAACAAGGTTGATTTTTTTTTTAGTCTGAGTGCAAATTATATTATAAATAATATTGTTTAAATATAAATTATACATTACATATGAATATCCCAACCATCACCACTTCATGGAAATTTTCCATTAGCAAAGAGGAATTAAAAGGTATTGTTAACTGTCAAAAATTTTGCTTCACGAGGTAGAAATTCTTTTAAAAAAATAGGAATTATTAAACCTTAGAGTAACTTAGAATCACTCTGAGTGTTGGTTAAACACAGAGATTCAATCTTTCTCTTGCCCCATCACATTCACACACAAATACACTCAACTCATGGGTATCACACATTTCAAGATTCAGCAGTGGCAGTTCTGTGGTGAAACCACAGGATCCTGCAATTTAAAGGTCGATGCCAAGTGATTCTGACACCAGCGTTCTACTGCCCATACATGGATAAGCATGGGTATTACAAAAGGAGAGATCACATTATGAAAACAACTCTCTGCTAAAGCAGTTCATAACTCCACATCTATACAAGATGCCAAACTCTGGGCCCCATTTCAAACCAATTAAGCCAGTCTCTTTCAACAGTAGTAGTTTGGAGCCAGAATTGAGATAAGACTAGGTAATATCATTTTAATGTATTGATTATATTAGAGCTATAATTCAAATTGTTAATCATTTTGATTGGTTCTTTAAAGGGAAGCATCTTTGAGAACAGCACAACTCCAAGGGTAATCAACTCTGTGTTTGTGGAGGATGGAGCTGCAAGAGTGAAGCTGCAACAGTGAAGCAGTTCACAATGTTGCCTAGAATTCACGTTTCACTAACAGACATGCTCTGTGAGAAGATATTTCTGCTCTGTGCACAAGTGCAACTTAAGCAGAATATTACTGTTGAATTATATTACTCTAGGCAATACTACTTCATTGGATTTATGAAGTTTTAAAATAAAAATTTACTCAGCTGAATTGCTTATAAAAGAGCTTTGTTCCCAGGTGATTCGTTCATCAAGGTACCACTGTCTAACTAGGGAGAGTTCTCCACTCTTTCCCGTTAGGGTTACATCTGCACAGTGTACACATTAGACAAGCTTACTTTGTGTCCTGACAGTATTTTCCTCTCACACTGTTTGGCTTGTCTCCTTGGCACCAGAAAAAAAAAAAAGAAAAAGAAAAATCGAGAGTGCAAACACACTTGGCACGCATGGTGTAGAGAACATAAATTTTTAAAAGCTTTTTGCTGCTTTATCATGTCCCAAATACATCACAACATGTTCAAAGAGGAAAACCTTCAGTAGCTTCCAGGAATTCCCTTTTAGGAAAATACCACAGGGGCTTAAAGAAGTGTTGACTTTTATGGGTCATTGTTTGTAAAAAGTCTGGAGATTCAAAAGGAACAACAACCAAAAAAAAAAAAGTTTATAGCAGGTCACTTTGTGTGTGTGAACTGAATTTATAAAAGAAACAAGGAGATGAAGTATACTCTTATTTGATAGATGAAGGGACAGAGGTTCCTAGTGACATAACAATTTGTCTAAGGTCAATTTGAATTTGAGCTCATGTGGTTTGAAAACCATTTTTTCCACTGTGCATTACTTTCTCACAAAGTGCTGATTCAGTATCCACTAAAAAAGAAAAGTAAACAGGAGAAGGAATCAAGAAATAAGGATTAGTTATAACTATGATAACATTCCTTGGTCTTAGCCTAAGGGGAAAAAAACAAAAACTGGATATAAGGGCTGCAAGAGAAATCCCTTTAAGAAATGAAGTGCTGTCTTAGAAACTTTTTCAAGTCCCTTACAATCCAGGGATAGGCAGACGCAGCTTAGAGTCTGCCTAGATGGTTAAACAAAACATCCTAAGCCTGTAATGCCTAAGAAAGAAGATCAGAAGTACTAAGATTTTACTTCTTCATTATATATGGAGAAGCAAGAAATTTTTGGAAAGAACCAGCAAGTACAGAAGTAAAGACAATTCTAAACTTATAGGAGTAATAGCAATTAGTCTTAAAAACTAAGCTTCTGGGGCAAGCAGTGCACTAACCTACACTTGAGACTACAATACCTGAAAGAAGGTTTGTAACAAATGAACAATATTACAATCAGCAGGTCCACAAATCTGCAAACAATCACATTTCCACGAAACATCTCCATAGTCGTGGTTTCTCATAACATGCAGATGTAACTATATTCATATTGCTAACTATATTCATACTATTAACCAATATGCATATTATTAAAACAACATTCCCTGGTGGCTCAGATGGTAAAGTGTCTGTCTACAATGCAAGAGACCTGGGTTCAATCCCTGGGTTGGGAAGATTCCCTGGAGAAAGAAATGGCAACCCACTCCAGTACTCTTGCCTTGAAAATCCCATGGACGGAGGAACTTGGTGCAGGCTACTGTCCATGGGGTCACAAAGAGTTGGGCACAACTGAGCGACTTCACTATATACTCACAATGTCACATATGGGTTAGGATTGGTATTAATTCACTGTTTCAGTTATCGCTGGCAAAGAAGGCCTTGTAGACTAACTCATTTCCAAAAAAAGCACCATGAATTATAAAAAGGTGACAGCAAGAGCCCAAGGAGTACAACCAAAACTCTAAATGGACAGTAGTGGTTTATTTAGTAACATTTAAGTGAAATTAAGGATCACAGAAGTCATCTCATGATATCCAATGATTCCTCACTCTTTTATCTGCTTCTTGGAATTCATGAATCAGCAAATCAAATAAACACAAACATATTTGTGTCACATGCAATTTATTCTAATCCTGGAAATTAAAAACACAAGAAAAATAAAAACTAAAAACTCTGTATTGTTCTCCCTGGTGACAACATAGATGAATGTACTGAAATTATAGTAATAGTAGGAAAACAGAGAGCAAATGTATATATTTGATACAAAGAAGCTAACCCAGCATGTGGACCACAATAAACTCTGGAAAATTCTGAAAGAGATGGGAACACCAGATCACCTCACCTGCCTCCTGAGAATCTGTATGCAGGTCAAGGAAGCAACAGTTAGAACTGGACATGGAACAACAGACTGGTTCCAAATAGGAAAAGGAGTACGTCAAGGCTGTATATTGTCACCCTGCTTATTTAACTCATATGCAGAGTACATCATGCAAAATGCTGGACTGGAAGAAACACAAGCTGGAATCAAGATTGCCGGAAGAAATATCAATAACCCAGATATGCAGATGACACCACCCTTATGGCAGAAAGCGAAGAACTAAAGAGCCTCTTGATGAAAGTGAAAGAGGAGAGTGAAAGAGTTGGCTTAAAACTCAACATTCAGAAAACTAAGATCATGGCATCTGGTCCCATCACTTCATGGCAAATAGATGGGGAAACAGTGGAAACAGTGACAGACTTAATTATTCTTTGGGGCTCCAAAATCACTGCAGATGGTAACTGCAGCCATGAAATTAAAAGACACTCACTCCTTGGAGGGAAAGTTATGACCAACCTAGACAGCATATTAAAGAGCAGAGAGACATTACTTTGCCAACAAAGGTCCATCTAGTCAAGTTGTGGTTTTCCCAGTAGTCATGTATGGATGTGAGAGATGGACTATAATAAAGCTGAGCACTGAAAGAATTGATGCTTTTGAACTGTGGTGTTGGAGAAGACTCTTGAAAGTTCCATGGACTGCAAGGAGATCCAACCAGTCCATCCTAAAGGAGATCAGTCCTAAATTGTAAGGACTGATCCTGAAGCTGAAACTCCAATATTTGGCCACCTGATGTGAAGAACTGACTCATCTGAAAAGACCCTGATGCTGGGAAAGATTGAAGACAAGAGGAGAAGGGGATGACAGAGGATGAGACAGTTGGATGGCATCACCGACTCAATGGACATGAGTTTGAGTTAACTTCGGGATTTGGTGATGGACAGGGAAGGCTGGTGTGCTGCAGTCCATGTGGTCGCGAAGAGTCAGACATGACTGAGCGACTGAAATGAACTGAACTGAACTGAAACCAGAGTGGTCCTCTCATTGCCCATAACAGAATCGTCTGGGATTT
Source organism: Capricornis sumatraensis (assembly GCF_032405125.1). Taxonomy (NCBI): domain Eukaryota; kingdom Metazoa; phylum Chordata; class Mammalia; order Artiodactyla; family Bovidae; genus Capricornis; species Capricornis sumatraensis. The sequence continues at coordinate 83,505,612 of NC_091077.1, forward strand.
TGTTAAAATGTCTTAGAGGATTTGACATTTGGGTGTTTGGATTTGAATTCTGGCTAATAGCCCAAGTTTTTGCATTTTTAGAAAGCTCGTCATGTGCCTGTTATGAACACTAGGTTTGAGAATTATGGCTCTACCCATAAAGTTTGCTGCAGAGCAATGGGTTCCGTTGTTGGAAGAACAGAAGCAAATTAGCAGGCTTGTAGAAAACCCTCTTCAGTGTACACTGTGGTTGCTTCAGCTACTTTCAATACTTTATCTTGCAATATGTTCACATTTATTTGACTTTCTCACTATCAGTGCCTTGGGGGTGATGACTCGCCCTTCAAATTTAGAAAGAAAGTTTGTATCTCAGAACAAAGTAAATATTTTTCCTTTTCCTGCGCACAGTTATTTGTCTAGGTAAGTATATGATCCATTTGGGGACAGTAATATATGAGGACAGGTTTATGTTTGGGCAAGAAGCTCTTGGAATTTACTTCCTTCTGAGAAAGTGTCTGCTAATAACCCTCTCTCTCTCTCACCTCTTCAGATACAGACAAGCAAGTCTATGGCCCCAGAAGCAAGTTGACAGACATCTTGCAACCAAGATGGAAGCTGGCTTTAGAAAGAAGCCAGTTCTCAAAAGACTAAGTAGATAAACAAAAGGAAATTAGATTATTGATGATATTATTAAGCCATTGAATCATACCCTGATGTCACTCTAGACTTCTCGCTCTGAGGAAAAATACTAGCACTTCATTGTTTATATAGTTTTAGTTGAGCTTTCTCTTATTTGCCAGTAATAGCACTCTACTGCAAGGCTACATAGTTTTGCTGTTCCCACTTAAAATATATTTGAATGCCTAAGAAATTAATTGTCTCTGAAGGAGGCAACAAAGCTCCGCCTAGTCAAGGCCATGATTTTTCGAGTAGTTAGGTATGGATGTGAGAATTGGACTATAAGAAAGCTGAGCACTGAAGAATTGATGCTTTTGAACTGTGGTGTTGGAGAAGATTCTTGAGAGTTCTGTGGACTGCAAGGAGATCCAACCAGTCCATCCTAAAGGAGATTAGTCCTGGGTGTTCATTGGAAGGACTGATGTTGAAGCTGAAACTCCAATACTTTGGCCACCTGACGCAAAGAACTGACTCATTTGAAAAGACCCTGATGCTGGGGAAGATTGAAGGCAAGAGGAGAAGGGGATGAAAGAGGATGAGATAATTGGATGGCATCACCAACTCAATGGACATGACTTTGAGTAAATTCTGAGATTTGGTGATGGACAGGGAGGCCTTGCATGCTGCAGTCTATGGGGCAGCAGAGTTGGATACGATACAACTGAGCAACTGAACTGAATTGAACTGGGGGAGGCAATACTGGAAATATATACGGTTCAGAACTGTACTTCAGAGGACAGGTGGGCTTTCTGCAAATTTTAATTTTTCCACATAGCTCACCACCACATTTTGATACAATGAATCTATTTCTCTAATTTCAAAGTTGCTCACAAACTTTTCAGGGCAGTCTGGCAGTGAACATGTTCATGAACTGATCTGGTGCTTGATCAAAGAAGAATGCATTCTACAGTTTTTTCTTCCCTTCCTTCTCTCCCTTCTCCTTCCCTTTTTCCTTTGCTCAAAGGATCAACTATCAAGTACAATAACTATCCACTGATGCTGTGAAAGTGCTGCACTCAATATGCCAGCAAATTGGGAACACTCAGCAGTGGCCACAGGACTGGAAAAGGTCAGTTTTCATTCCAATCCCAAAGAAAGGCAATGCCAAAGAATGCTCAAACTACCACACAATTGCACTCATCTCACAGGCTAGTAAAGTAATGCTCAAAATTCTCCAAGCCAGGCTTCAACAATACATGAACCATGAACTCCCTGATGTTCAAGCTGGTTTTAGAAGAGGCAGAGGAACCAGAGATCAAATTGCCAACATCTGCTGGATCATGGAAAAAAGCAAGAGAGTTCCAGAAAAACATCTACTTCTGCTTTACTGTCTATGCCAAAGCCTTTGACTGTGTGGATCACAATAAACTATGGAAAATTCTGACAGAGATGGGAATACCAGACCATCCAAACTGCCTCTTGAGAAATCTGTATACAGGCCAGGAAGCAACAGTTAGAACTGGGCATGGAACAACAGACTGGTTCCAAATAGGAAAAGGAGTACATCAAGGCTGTATATTGTCACCCTGCTTATTTAACCTATATGCAGAGTACATCATGAGAAACGCTGGACTGGAAGAAACACAAGCTGGAATCAAGATTGCCGGGAGAAATATCAATAACCTCAGATAGGCAGATTACACCACCGTTATGGCAGAAAGTGAAGAAGAACTAAAGAGCCTCTTGATGAAAGTGAAAGAGGAGAATGAAAAAGTTGGCTTAAAGCTCAACATTCAGAAAACGAAGATGATGGCATCTGGTCCCATCACTTCATGGGAAATAGATGGGGAAACAGTGGAAACAGTGTCAGACTTTATTTTTGGGGGGCTCCAAAATCACTGCAGATGGTGACTGCAGCCATGAAATTAAAAGACGCTTACCCTTGGAAGAAAAGTTATGACCAACCTAGATAGCATATTGAAAAGCAGAGACATTACTTTGCCGACTAATGTGTCTAGTCAAGGCTATGGTTTATCCAGTGGTCATGTATGGATGTGAGAGTTGCACTGTGAAGAAGGCTGAGCGCCGAAGAATTGATGCTTTTGAACTGTGGTGTTGGAGAAGACTCTTGAGAGTCCCTTCTGAAGGAGATCAACCCTGGGATTTCTTTGGAAGAAATGATGCTAAAGCTGAAACTCCAATACTTTGGCCACCTCATGCGAAAAGTTGACTCATTGGAAAAGAGTCTAATGCTGGGAGGGATTGGGGGCAGGAGGAGAAGGGGACGACAGAGGATGAGATGGCTGGATGGCATCACTGACTCTATGGGCATGAATCTGAGTGAACTCTGGGAGTTGGTGCTGGACAGGGAGGCCTGGCGTGCTGCGATTGATGGGGTCGCAAAAGTCGGACACGACTGAGCGACTGAGCTGAACTGAACTGAACTGAGCCGTGTATTGCTCTGATATACATGTACTATTAAAACACACATACTTCTTCATTGAACCAGCTCTAATTTCTATGTGGTCTCAACAATTCTTATATCTCCTGTTTCCTTTATTTTTTTTTGGTTGCTGTTATTTTGTTTTTGTCTTATCCTTGGGTGTTTTAAGTACACTTTCAAAACATAGGAATTCTACCCATTTAAAATAATTATATACACAGCATGGCTCACCATCAAATTGGAAAAGCTCATTACGAAATATATAAAATACACTTCTTAGCATACGATAATTTATTTTACGAGATGTTACTCAGTTCATATTGATTTATGGATCATTTTGTCTGCTATACTATATAGTTAATTATGCACTGAACATGCTTTGCAAATATAGAATTATCTGTGCAATCCTTTATTTCCATGAGCAAAGCAACAAGAAATATGTATTTTTGTACTTTCACAACATCTTAGAATGCTTTTACTCAACTGCAGTGATGCAAAAATATCAATGATGTTATGTATGCACGATTATTCATGCCTGCCCAGATGTTAAATGCTATAAATGTGTGTGTGTATGTGTGTGTGGGTGTGATTACTAAGACAAAGTAGAGTAAACTACCATTTAAAATTTGTGAATTCAGTCATTTAAGTAAGTTGTGGAGCTGCCTCTGGAAGTTTTCAGGGAAGTATTTAGAGGGAGGTTTTGGTTTATAAAATCTTTGTTTTATTGTTTGTTGATTTGCTCGTTTTTGGCCAATGGCCCAATGAGGAAGTGCCTCAGGACTTAAAGTTGTTATTACCAACTGCTTCTTTGCGAAAGCATGAAGAGAAGTGATAATCTCTCCTGGCCAAAGACTTCAGAAGGCATACTGTGTGGTCACTTCCCCACCCTAAGAACTGCAGAATAACCGGGCCACAGTGAGGAGCAGCAGAAACTGCATAGAAAATGTGCAGAAAATTACAAAGTCTCCTCTGGTGCTAGATTTGGAGGATGGCATTTATTTGAACACAGTTAACAATATGCAATACCTAAAATATAAGTATCTACACATGTGGTTAGCATGTTTACTAGTCTCTGCCATTCGACCAGGAGTTTCATGAGGGCAAGGATGTGCCTCTTTTGCTTACCCTTATAACTATAGGGTAGTACTAGTTTTAGACTAGTACCTATAACACAGCAAGGCTCAAATATTTGTCCACAGAAAGAAAGAAATTATGAACAAATACTTAATTCAGTCTTCCGTGTTACTCAATAAAATTTAGCTACTTCATTATGTTACATTAGTAGGCTTACCAAAGAGAAAGTCTTAAATGTCATCTATATTTTAGTTAGATCAAGTTATATGTGCATGCGTGTGTGCTCATTTGCTTCACTCATGTCCAAATCTTTGTAACCCAATGGTCTGTAGCCTGTCAGACTCCTCTGTCCATGGGGATTCTCCAGGCAAGAACGCTGGAGTGGGTTGCCATGCCCTCCTCCAAGGGATTTCCTGACCCAGGGATCGAACCAGTGTCTCTTATTGTCTCCGGCATTGGCAGGCAGGTTCTTTACCACTAGCACCACCTGGGAAGCCCCAAAGTTATATGTAATTATATATAATAACTTGTATCATTAAATATAGTCATATAAATCAGATTTTCTTTCTCGGGGCAGGAGAGAAAAGGAATAATAATTGAAAATACAATGCTCTAATAACCATTTGATCATCTCATGAAAATACAAATCTGTGATTTTAAATTAAAAAGCACCAAACTATAGCTTATTAATTTAATAGATTCATTAAAATAGAAAACACCAAATTCACTCTATAAAGTTTAGTAGTACTAGAGCTCACATGAGTTTTATAAGCTACTTATATAGTGAATCATCTTAACAGCAATTAGCAATGCATTTGTGATTTTTCAATTTAGAAAGAGGTACAAATGGGGAAAATAATAAAGAATGAATGAAAGCTTTGGTTTCATTTTTTTCCTACTGAGTAAAAAAAACAACATGTAATTTACAAAGTATTCCCAGAGTACTGGGTAGCAGACAGTAAGTAGACTATATTCATATCCCAGGTAGTATTAAAGAGACTTTGGGGACATAATTAGGGCATATTTTGCTACTTAAAGGAATCACTAAAAAGATCTTTAAGCTAGGTGATTTGACATTATAAAAGCCTATAATCCAATATCTCATGTATCTATACAACTGTTCTCAAATATCCTTTGTTTATTCAATGTGCCCTCCCTCATATTTGAATTCATCTCATCACTATAGACTGAATGCAAATCTTACCACCCTCAATTCTTCAGTATTTATTTCAGTTTTTAGACTTAGTTGACTCTTTAAAGTTCCCACTAGCTTTTAAACTATAACCTAAAGGCAGTTCTAATCAAAATGGCAATAGTATTTTTTAGTCTTGGTTCTGAGCTGGGCATTTTTCATGATCCTTCTTTCCAGGGGAGCAGTTATGTTTTAATTTTGCACAGTGCACATTATTAGTACTAAGCAAATATTTCTGGAAAGCTATCCAGTTTTAGAGATGAGAAAATGAAGTCCAGTTAGTGACTGGGAGTCATGTAAAAAGCAAATTGGAAATTAAACCTAGAGCAGCCTAAGAAAATTCATGAACCAACAGAAGAAACTTGTGAAGGATAAAGCAGATCTGGAGTTAATAGAAATGATTGGTCACATTTATCAACTTCCAATAAAATTAATTCATAATTGTTTAAAAATTTAATACAGGAGAGAGGGGATAGACCTGGAAAGAAGAATGCTATTTAATGTGACAGGAAAGTCATGCAGGTGAGGTCACTTGCTTATCATATGTGAATTTCAGATGGTTACAGAATCCATATCGTTCTGTTTCACAGCAACTGACAGAAGGAAGCTAATATCATCAGGCTCATGTTCTATGGATTTCTGCTTTATTTATGCATGGGCAACCACTCACTTCAACCTCAGTTCACTCCTATAATTCTGGACAAACGAGCTAATCTAAAATGTAAATCTATTAAAACCGAAAGAACCAAAAAAGTAATGGCTAAGTCAGCAAGACCGGGACAAATCTCACAGAAACACCCACTTAAGGAAACCACAGAATCGTTGCACAGAAAATATTAATGTCAGAAGAGATTTTGTGATTAAGGAGTCGGCAAACAAACAAAAAAAAGAATTGTTATAATCGGTTAAGATTTGCATTATAAGATAGAAATGTATTTATTAAACTATCTAAATTATCAACTAAAAACTCAACATAAACTGTACTTTAAAGTCAAAATAATGAAATATCAGACTATATATATAAATATATGCCAGTTAAGTTGCTCAGTCGTGTCCGACTCTTTGCAATCCCATGAACCGCAGCACGCCAGGCCTCCTTGTCCATCACTAACTCCCGGAGTTTACCCAAACTCACGTCCATTGAGTCAGTGATGCCATCCAACCATCTAATCCTCTGTCATCCCCTTCTCCTCCTGCCCTCAATCTTTCCCAGCATTAGGGTCTTTTCAAATGAGTCAGCTCTTATAATTATGATTAAATATTTATATCATAAAAGTAAAAAGAGGATTATGTAATAATGATATTCCTTAACTTGCTTCCATTAATATATTGCACAATCTTTTTTATGAAAATATAAAGTAGTATTTTATTTTATGGATAAATCATGGTTTATTTAACCGAGTCTCCACTGAATGAGGGACTTCTAAGGTGGTGCTAGTGGTAAAGAATCTGCCTGCCAATGTAGGAGATTCAAGAGACATGGGTTCAATCCCTGGGTCAGAAAGGGATAACTCTCTCCAGTATTCTGGCCTGGAAAATTCCATGGACAGAGGAGCCTGGCAGGTTATTGTCCATGGGGCCACAGAGAGTCAGACACGACTGAGCAACTAAACACACACACAGCACTAGTGAATGACACTTGGATGGATTTACGGTTTTTCTCTTAGAAATACTATTTCAATGAATAATCAAACTCCATTTGAATGGTGGTAAACAAAAATCAGTTCAGTCGCTCAGTCGTGTCCAACGCTTTGTAACCCCATGGACTGTAGCACACCAGGCCTCCCTGTCCATCACCAACTCCTGGAATTTACCCAAACTCATATCCATTGAGTCAGTGATGCCATCCAACCACCTCATCCTCTGTTACCCCCTTCTCCTCCCACCTTCAATCTTTCCCAGCATCGGGGTCTTTTCAAAAGAGTCAGTCAAACAACTGACTGACTTTGGCCACCAAAGTACTGGAGTTTCAGCTTCAATGTCAGTCCTTCCAGTGAACACTCAGGACTGATCTCCTTTAGGATGGACTGGTTGGATCTCCTTGCAGTCCAAGAGACTCTCAAGAGTTTTCTCCAACACCACAGTTCAAAAGCATCAATTCTTCAGAGCTCAGCTTTCTGAGCAAAATAAATGAGCAAATAATTTCATTAAATAAATAAAAGCCCATAAGCTTAATCACAATATAAACTATTAACTTCTTGTAAATAAGGCTTTTAAAGGAACCTCTTTTATGCTGTCAGCCTATCTTTAGTAACATGCTTCTTAAAAATACTGGACAATATTATTGAGTCAGTGATGCCATCCAACCATCTCATCCTCTGTTACCTCCTTCTCCTCCCACCTTCAATCTTTCCCAGCGTAGGGGTCTTTTCAAAAGAGTCAGTCAAACAACTGACTGACTTTGGCCACCAAAGTACTGGAGTTTCAGCTTCAATGTCAGTCCTTCCAGTGAACACTCAGGACTGGTCTCCTTTAGGATGGACTGGTTGGATCTCCTTGCAGTCCAAGGGACTCTCAAGAGTCTTCTCCAACACCACAGTTCAAAAGCATCAATTTTGTATTTGTAACTTCTTCCCATTAAAGTTACTCCCTTGGATTTGAGTTACTGTTAATGGAGATTAAGTAAAAGTTGCAGTGACCTATGCCCAAACAGAACAAGACACAGGCAAAGAAATGCCTTGAGCTCTGGGCTTGAGCAAATGAAGCTGTGGAGGATCAGATTTCCCTGACCATCACCGTCACCTCAATTGGGGTGTGTAGGGCTGTACATTGAAAATAATATCCTTACACTGAATAGTATACAACTTCAATGTTTAGTAAACTTAATGGTTACTGAAAACAGAAAATTACTTTATTACAAAATATTGACGTGTGTGTGTGTGTGTGTGTGTACAAGCAAGTATTTACTATGCTACGGTTATGACAAATATGACATTTATACCACTAATGAAATTTGAGAAGCCTTTTTAGTAAGATATCATTCGTTTTTCACTACTCGTAAAGAGGAATTCAGAAATTTTATGACGGCTTTGAAATGACAGGCTCCCAAAACACAGATCCACACCTCTGGCTTAATTAAAATATCTTTGAAACTCAAAAGATGAAGGGAATAAAACAGTGGAAGGTGTAACTTAGAAAAGAGCTGAGCTATCTCTGGTGGATCTACCTGTTTCTGTTTGGTCAAGGGCAATTATTGTTTCATGTAGTTTGAACTCATCCCAAGGACACTAACTGGAAGAGATAAAGTACAGTCTCTGCTTGCCTATACAGAACTCGATTAATCTAATGTGCCACTGACTTACTCAGCAGTGAGTTAATGACTGCTATAGAGAATTTTTTCTTGCCTGTTAAAATAGAAGCTAAAATTAAATGTTTTCTCTTCAGACTCGTTAGGACCTTCTTTAAAAGAAAATAGCCAGTGTATCCACATTTAGGTGCTAATCAAATGACATTGACAATGTAATTTCCCTGTCTTCAAAACTTGGCTCCCTGGGCTGAATTTTTCGTTAATTGGGATGTCTTTAAGGAACTCAACTGAAAAAAAGTGGACAGGTCTAACTTTGAGACAATGAAAACGAATAAAGATACCGGTATTCAGGGGGAGCCCAAGCCCCATTCCTGTTATCTTTGAGGTAATTTTCAAGGTGTGAATGCACACTATTAACTTTTACTTTTCCAAACCATCAAGAAACAGTCTAGGAAACAGCCTGTTCAGATAACAGGATGTAAAGAACTTCACATAAATAAAAGTTTAAATCCAAACCCAAATTAAAGATCATTTAGTCTAACTTGCCAACAAAAATCTCAAAGTTGCTTCGAAACTTCTAGCGGCAGGGAACTCTAAACTCAGAAAGAAACATGTCATATCACTCTCCCAAAGATAGCCTCTGGAAAACAAAGGAATAATGGGTCTTTGACGTACCAGCCATTCAAATATTTGAAGACAAGTATATAATTCTCTTTACTGAGACAAACATCTCTACTTAATTTTATAATCATAACATACAACCTGGCCATCCTTTTTTTGTTAACTATTTCTTGATAAATTGTAAGAATTAAAGATTTTAAAATTAAATTAAAAAAAATTAATTAAAAAAAAATAAAGCAATGTGGAGGAACTCTCAAAAAAAATAATAAAATAAAATGTATCAAGGTCTTTCAAAATGTAGCAACAAAAAAGAAATCTTAGAGCAACAAGAATTGATGTCCAGGTGAGATCTAACTAGCACAAAATGCAATGGCATTATTACCTGACTTCTTTAGGCTACTGAAAGAATTCACTTCCATTCCCTCATTCCTCCTGGGCATCCCTAATAGGTCAGTTGGTAAAGAATTGAGTGATTTTCACTTCACTTCCCTTCCCTCCTTCCTTCAGCCCCATCTTATAGACCAATAGCTAGAATGCTGGGGACAGCCAATCCTATCTCCTTCCCTTTGGAGGGCAAGCTTGAGCAGAAAAAAGAGAAAGGAGAAAATCACGAGGTGACTGTCAAGAAAGAATAGACTGGCTTGCAGGCAATGCTAAAAGTACCTTATAAAAAGGAAAATCTGCAAAAGTTTAAAACCAGGCAAAGCCTTAAAGGTATTCTTCCAATCTTTCACTTTCTCTCCGGCAAAAATATCCAGCTTGCATATATTTCATATGTAGCTGATGAAGTTCACAGAGAGGAAAAGCAAACATTTTCGGCATTGAAACAGTATCCTTAGTGACCGGGACTAGGTATTCACCCAGGTGGATATAAATATTTTGTGGTTTCTCATGGGATTTTTCCACATGTCAATTGACATTTTTAGTCATAGAAGGGTCTCCTGAAAACTATTTTTGAAACTTCATGCTTGTTTCTTTCAGGAATTATTTCTGGTTAGAAATTCTAGGCTAGAAATTAGCACTGATTTCAGTCAATAAGCCACACTGAGCCTTTTCCAAATCAACTACCTATTACACTAGGTCTTATTGAAAACAATCACAACAGTTAATGAATTTGAAAAAGAGACTTATCTTTGAGGCAGAAAAAAAAAATGTAATGGAAAAAACAGTACAATTTAATCCTAAAAAAAAGAGAAGCCTGAGGTAGTACTTAAAAATTATCACAACTTTTGTTAAGAGTTTTGGACTGTTTTGTTTTTGTGTTTGTATGCTTCAATTATATTAGGAAAAGAGATTACAGAATCATGTTCCTGGGATAATACTGTTAATAACGCTGAAATCTCTATTATAGAAATAGTTCAAGAAGATCGACTAAAAGCCCTATACAGCACAGAGCCAAACCACTATCCTGTTCGGCTCTTCATCATCTCCACAAACCCCACACAGTCTAGAAAAGCGCTCCCGCCAATTCTTCCAGAAGGTTCCCAAGCTTCTTATCTTTGTGCTTTTTATCATATGGAAGAGACTGCTAGGCTACAGAACAAGGAGTCACAAAGAGTCAGGCAGGACTTGGTGACTAAACAACAAACTTTGCTGAAAACGTGTCTACCAAATAATTTTACTCGTGAAGTGCACTTTTATCCCATCCCATCTCAAAAGCCTTCTCACCCATCAAATTTGATCCTTGGGACTGGAATTAACCTTTCCTCCACCTGATACCCACAGTATTTATTTTTTCTCCTCTTAGGATAATTATTTTCTGCATTGTGCAATGACTATTGATGTGTGTGTTGTAGTCTTTCCCAAATGTATCTCAAAGTCAAGCTCTTTATCTTGGGGGCATAAACAAAGAGAAGAGTATACCCTGGGGTGAGGAACAGCTTTCCAGAGATGCTCGGTAATAATCATTAAATGGAAGATTCTAGTTTTCTTTCTGCTCTGTGATTCTATCTTTATGCAAAGCCACAGAGAGCTTATTGTTGATGGATCACATCTAAGAACCTAATATTAATATGCTGTCATAAATTCTAACTTCATATTTATTATGCCTTTACAGGATTTCCATTTTGCAATCTTATAAAAAAACAAATTCATAAGTTATTTGCTGTAAGCATAAGGAAAGCTCTATTCCAGAAAGACCAATTCCTAATTATGCAAACATTACTTACATTACTCATAATTTTCAAATAATAAAACATAGGGTTCTCTTTTTTCCCATAATAAGTGAGGTGATTTGTCAAATTATACACTGAGGAAAAGGAAATTTTGAAAAATTAAAAGCTGACAGCTAAATTGCCCCCAGTTTGCGTATTGAAGCACAAGCAGAAAAAATCCTGACATAAAAATAATAGGTCAGGATTTATTGGACATTTCAACAATATTATTAATGACTGAAATGATGGAAGAATATTCAGGAACTTCAAAATTTGATTTCTGCATATGTTTGAATTGTCTATAAGGTTTAATTATATTTATTTACTTATTTGTACAACTCCTACATAGCTTTTATTACAAATCAGGAATAATCCTAAGAACCTTATATATATAAATCACTTAATTTGAACAAAATCTCTTTGAAGTTGATACTTAGTTATTACCCAGATTTTACAGATAAGTAACAAAGTCATCAAGAGGTTAATCAACTTGGCCAAAGTAACAGAGACAGTAAATAGAAGAGTCAGAATTTGAATTCAGTCTGGCTGAGCTCTTGATCAA